>NW_024543064.1:14150000-15515000 GCF_018167655.1 Microtus oregoni
AGGGGATGTCATCTTCTAGAATTGCTTCCAGCTGTTGTGGGGGTGATGTTCTTTCCATGGAATCCTGTAAAAGTAAAATGATGGTTAAGTTTCAAGGTTGCTGTTTTGTATAATTGCAAATGGTCTCTGAATAGTCAATAGGGTTTTTTGAAGTTTTTATTTGGAGTTCTGGCCAGAATGCTGTAAGAAGGTGCACCATTTTGACTGCTGGTACCCAAAAACCAGTCTCAAAGTAGCGCTATCAGCATCATGATGTCACAACCAGGTGGAGTCGTTGTTGTGAAGCCCCATCTTCTTCCTGGAAGCTTCAAAGATTACTGCAGGGAAATCTACTGTTCATTGTTGAACACTTAACCATCATTCATATAGACACATACTCAACAAAAGATACAATACGGACAAAATGGGCATGGAGGAAAGTAAAATATTTCCTTAAAATCTATCTTCTTTCTGTCCCATAGCAGATGGCTCTTAACATGAGACAGAAATTCTGAATTTTTCTTTTAACAACATGCTTGGATTTAGAGAATAGCCATCGCCCGACTCCAAAGTCAGCTCTGATTTTTAAGTAGAGATGTATACATGTCCAGATCATCAAATTTTATCATGCAGATGATACAGCATCATAAGTCAGATTTCTCTTTGCTTGGTGATCCTTTCTGGATAGCTATCTTTTCATCTTTAGGTATCTAGATGTCCAAGGTCTCTCAATTCTTTGAAGATGAGTGTTTTCCTGCAAAGACAGGAACAGAACCCTGTCCCAACCCTTATGAGGTTTTCTTACCACCTGTATGATTGTCACCTCTGTGGATGAGCCGTCATTTCTCTTCCTCAAGAGGTTTCTCTTTTTCAAACTGAATCTTTATTGATTTTATTTTTATTTTTATTATTTTTTTATTTTTTACATTTATTTATTTATTAAGGATTTCTGCCTCCTCCCCGCCACCGCCTCCCATTTCCCTCCCCCTCCCCCGATGAAGTCCCCCTCCCTCATCAGCTCGAAGAGCAATCAGGGTTCCCTGACCTGTGGGAAGCCCAAGGACTGCCCATCTCCATCCAGGTCTAGTAAGGTGAGCATCCAAACTGCCTAGGCTCCCCCAAAGCCAGTACGTGCAGTAGGATCGAAAACCCACTGTCATTGTTCTTGAGTTCTCAGTAGTTCTCATTGTCCGCTATGTTCAGCTAGTCCGGTTTTATCCCATGCTTTTTCAGACCCAGGCCAGCTGGCCTTGGTGAGTTCCCGATAGAACATCCCCATTGTCTCAGTGTGTGGGTGCACCCCTCGCGGTCCTGAGTTCCTTGCTCGTGTTCTCTCTCCTTCTGCTCCTGATTTGGACCTTGAGATTACTGTCCGGTGCTCCAATGTGGGTCTCTGTCTCTGTCTCCTTTCATTGCCTGATGAAGGTTAATATTCAGGAGGATGCCTATATGTTTGTCTTTGGATTCACCTTCTTATTTAGCTTCTCTAGGACCGTGAATTATAAGCTCAATGCCCTTTATTTATGGCTAGAAACCAAATATGAGTGAGTACATCCCATGTTCCTCTTTTTGGGTCTGGCTTACCTCACTCAGGATAGTGTTTTCTATTTCCATCCATTTGTGTGCAAAATTCAAGAAGTCCTTGTTTTTTACTGCTGAGTAATACTCTAATATGTATATATTCCATACTTTCTTCATCCATTCTTCCATTGAAGGGCATCTAGGTTGTTTCCAGGTTTTGGCTATTACAAACAATGCTGCTATGAACATAGTTGAGCATATACTTTTGTTGTATGATAGGGCCTCTCTTGGGTATATTCCCAAGAGTGGTATTACTGGGTCCAGGGGTAGGTTGATCCCGAATTTCCTGAGAAACCGCCACACTGCTTTCCAGAGTGGTTGCACAAGTTTGCATTCCCACCAGCAATGGATGAGTGTACCCCTTTCTCCACAACTTCTCCAGCAAAGGCTATCATTGGTGTTTTTTATTTTAGCCATTCTGACAGGTGTAAGATGGTATCTTAAAGTTGTCTTGATTTGCATTTCCGAATCTTTATTGATTTTGATAGTATCCATAGTTTATCTTCTCCTGTGGAAACAAGAGCAAAACCCCTTCCCCTACATAGCCATCTGGTTTCCATTGTGAGGTCAACACATCCTTGAAATATACCGGTTGATTTAATTCAGAAGTTTTTTCTATTATCCAATGTCTCTCTGGTGCTGTTGTTCCTTTCTCATTAGCGTTAAGAAAATTCAAGGTTAATAAAGCAATATGCAATCAATTTTGGGGGGTATTTTCCTTCTCTTTCTGTTTGTTTACCATATCCTTTATAGTTTGATTTAATCTTTCTTTTTTTTTAAACATTATTTTATTTTTTTTTTATTTTTTGGATTTTCGAGACAGGGTTTCTCCGTAGCTTTTTTGGTTCCTGTCCTGGAACTAGCTCTTGTAGACCAGGCTGGCCTCGAACTCACAGAAATCCGCCTGCTTCTGCCTCCCGAGTGCTGGGATTAAAGGCTTGCGCCACCACCGCCCAGCTTATTTTATTTTATTTGTATGTGCATTGGTGTTTTGCCTACATGTATGTTTGTGTGAGGGTGTCAGGTCCCCTGGGACTGGAGCTACAAACAGAGCTACCATGTGGGTGTTGGGAATTGAACCTGGGTCTTCTGGAAGAATAGCCAGTGCTCTCAACCCCAGAGCTATCGTTCCAGCCCCTCGATTTGATCTTTCTATAACTGCCTAACCTATAGGATTGTTTGGTATACCTGTAATATGCTTTATATTATAATAAGCAAAAAACTGGACCATTGTCTGTCTTTATTTGTGCAGGAATACCCATGATGGCCATAACTTCTAATAAATGCATGATTACTGAATCAGCTTTTTCTGAGCTCAAGGCAGTTGCCCACTGAAAACCTGAATAAGTGTCAATGGTGTGGTGTACATATTTTAATTTTCCAAATTCTGTGAAGTGAAACATTTCCATCTGCCAGATCTTATTCTTTTGAGTACCCTTGGGTTATTCCCTGCAAGTAAGGGTATCTAGTTATAGAAAGAGCAAGTAGGACATCTCTTTATAATCTTTTTAGCTTGTTGCTATGTAAAAGAATACTCTTTCTTTAAACCTTTGCTATTGACATGATGTTTCTTATGAAATTCTGAGGCCTTCAGCATACTTCCAATCAATAATCGAGCAATTTCTGCATTACCTTGAGCTAGAGGACCTGGCAAACCCATATTAGATTGGATGTGTGTTATGTATATTGGACACAGCCTATTCCTGATGTCTTGAACCTGAATGAATAATGAAGTCAATTCTGTATCATCTGGTATAAATTCAGCAGTTTCAATGTGCAAGACAACTCTTTCTGCTTATTGCAATCAGTAACTATATTGAGAGGATCTTTAAATCCCTTAGTACCATGAGAATAGCATATAATTCTGCTTTTTGGACAGAATTATAAGGGCTTTGTTCCACCTTACTTATTTCTTCTGCTTTGTAACCTGCCTTTCCTGATTTATTTGCATCAGTATTAAATGTACAGGCTCCAGTTATTGGTGCGTCATGTACAGTTTGGGGAAGAATCCAAGTAGTTCTCTTTATAAGGTTAATTCTATCACTTTTGGGATAATTGCTATTAATTTCTTCCAAAAAATTAGTATAAGCTCTTTGCCATGGTTTATTGTTTTCACATAATCTTTTTATTTCATCAGTAGTGAAAGGCACTATAATCTCTGCTGGGTCTATACCTGCTAGTTTATGAAGTCTCAGTTTTCCTTTTATAATTAATTCAGAGATTTTTTTTTTCCCGTAAGTTTTTAATTTTTTACTTGGTTTATGTGGCAAAAAAGATCCATTCTAAGATAATATCTTCCCTCTGCATTAAAATTTCTGTAGGGGGGGCTGGAGAGATGGCTCAGTGGTTAAGAGCATTGCCTGCTCTTCCAAAGGTCCTGAGTTCAATTCCCAGCAACCACATGGTGGCTCACAACCATCTGTAATGAGGTCTGGCGCCCTCTTCTGGCCTGCAGGCATACACGCAGACAGAACATTGAATAATTAATAAATAAATATTAAAAAAAAATAAAATTTCTGTAGGGGAAATTCTTTTTTTGTTTGTTTGTTTGTTTTTTTTTTTTTTGTTTTTTCGAGACAGGGTTTCTCTGTGGTTTTGGAGCCTGTCCTGGAACTAGCTCTTGTAGACCAGGCTGGTCTCGAACTCACAGAGATCCGCCTGCCTCTGGCTCCCGAGTGCTGGGATTAAAGGCGTGCGCCACCACCGCCCGGCTTGTAGGGGAAATTCTGAAAGACAATATGATTAAAATACAGTTAAGATTTGGATTCACCCTATCTACATGTGCCTCCTGTAATTTCTCTTCAATGACTATCAATTTTTTTTCTGCTTCAGCTGTTAATTCCCTGAGACTATTTAAGTCTTTGTCACCATCTAAGGTTTTGTTTAAATGAACTATTAGATCACATGTTATCCCAGCAGCTGGTCCAAGATTGGAAATGTCTCCTAACCACCTTTGAAAGTCACTGAGTCCACAATTGGTCTCTCCTAATTTGTGCCTTTTGTGTTCTAATTTTCTGTAAACCTATTTTGTAACCTAGGTAATTGCCAGAATCTCCTCTTTGTATTTTTTCAGGAGCAATTTGTAATCCCCATTTAGGCAAAACTTTCTTTACTTCTTCAAACATTCTTTCTAAAGTATCTGCATTTGAGTCAGATAACAAAATGTCATCCATGTAACGGTAAATTATAGACTTAGGAAATTGCTTTCATATTATTTTCAGTGGCAATGGCTGACTTACAAAGTATTGACACAGGGTAGAATATTGAGCATTCCCTGTAGGAGGACAGGGGCTGGAGAGATGGGTCAGAGGTTAAGAGCACTAGTTGCTCTTCCAGAGGTTCTGAGTTCCAGTCACTGCAGCCTCATGTTGGCTCACAACCATCTGTAATAAGAAACGAGATCTGGTGCCCTCTTCTGGCATCATCAGTGACAAATACAAGCAGAAAGCCTTGAGCAAACCTAGGAGTGACAAACACTTCAGAAGTGATGGGTAACTCTGCCATCCACAGCCACTCTTTCTAGAAGAAAACAGAAACCTCTGGCAACCACAGTGCTGTGGGACAATGGTCTTGTACCCACTAAAGATTTGTCTCTTGTACTTGTTTAGTAAAAATGCTCATTGGCCAGTAGCCACGTAGGAGGTATAGGTGGGACAACCAGAGTAGGAGAATTCTGGGAAGAGGAAAGGCTCAGACCGTAGTCATCACCCAGAGGCAGAGGAAGCAAGATGAGAATGCCTCACTGGTAAAAGGTACCAAGCCACATGGCTGACACAGACAAGAATTATGGGTTAATGTAGGATGTAAGAGTTAATAAAAAGCCTGAGCTAATAGGTCAACCAGTTTATGATTAATGTAGACCTCTGTGTTTCTTTGGGACTGAAAGGTTGTGGGACTGGGTGGGGCAGAAACCTCTGTCAAAAGCTACCTCTGCCTCCTGAGTGCTGGGATTAAAGGCATGTGCCACCACCACCCAGCAAGCTCTTGTTCTTTGCCTGCTTACCCTCGCTAACAAGTTCATTCCTTCACTGGTATTAGAGTCTATTTCTTCAGGATTCCAGTGTATACATCCAGCCTCGTGGACTGAACAGTTCCTGAATTCTTGGATCTTCTGTTGATAAGATAGCCATTGCTGGACTAGCTGGACCACAGCCTAGAAGTCATTCCAATAAATCCTCTTTTTCTTTATAGACTCTTTCTCTCAGTTCTCTTCCTGATTAATACACAGGTGGAGACATCAGCATTGTCTACCCCTTTCCCTAAGGTTCCAACAACAAAACAAGACATGATTTGGCTGAAGTTCACTCTGGGGAACCAATGTTCCCTGGGTTTTGGATTCTGGTGTGGCTTAGGGTCAGAAATGGAATTTTAAAGGCAGCCCCACAGGGAGAAGCAAAGGAAGGTTAAGAGCTGTCTTTTGGAACCTTTGAGTTAGGCCGGTCTTACTCAACCTCAGGAATTCTTGATAACCAAGGTCAAGGTCAAAGTGACTATGGACACCACTGCCCTCTGCTGGAGAGATTGGCATCCTGCCCAAGACCTGTGTTTGGCTCAGGACCAAGGTGTGTGTGTGTGTAAAACTCTTTTTACCCTAGGTCCCTTTGAGAATGTAGAGAAAGCTTGGATATGCAAACCCGTACATTAATGTTTGCATAAAGGGTGGGCTTGTAGCTCAGTGGTAGAGTGCTTACCTGGATTCTTGAGGCCTTAGGTTCTGCCCCAAGAATGCAGAGTGAGAGTGATATACCTAGACTTACAGTGATTGACAGGCAGACCCTCTGGAACCCATCCATGAATGACTTTAGAAGCTAACAGGTCTGGGGGTCTAATTCCTGCACTTAGGAGGGAGAAGAGGAAAAGCAGGAGTTCAAGGTCATCCTCTGCTACATAGTCTGGGCCTCCAAATAACCAAACATAACCAACCAAATCAATAAACAAGAGTTTAGTGCCAGCTGAGGTCTTCTCCAGTTGTGAAACAGGAACAATTAAGAAGCAGACACTTAGAGCCGGGCGGTGGTGGCGCACGCCTTTAATCCCAGCACTCGGGAGCCAGAGGCAGGCGGATCTCTGTGAGTTCGAGACCAGCCTGGTCTACAAGAGCTAGTTCCAGGACAGGCTCCAAAAGCTACAGAGAAACCCTGTCTCGAAAAAACCAAAAAAAAAAAAAAAAAAAAAAAAAAAAAAAGAAGCAGACACTTAGTCGGGCAGTGGTGGCGCACGCCTTTAATCCCAGCACTCAGGAGACAGAGGCAGGGGATCTCTATGAGTTCGAGGCCAGGCTAGTCTACAGAGTAAGTTCCAGGACAGGCTCTAAAGCAACATCAAACCCTGTCCCCCCCCCCCCCAAAAAAAAGAAGTAGCCATTCTTTCCAGGTGGTGGTAGCACATGCCCTTAATTCTAGCACTCTGAAGGCAGAGCAGACAGATCTCTGAATTCAAGACCAACCTGGTCTACAGAGTGAATTCCAGGATAGCCAGAGCTACATAGAGAAACTCTGGAAAAACTCAGGGGGAGGGGGTAATAGAGCAGCCACCAGCCAAACCTTTTGGTTTTCTGCCAAAAAAAAAAAAAAAAATCCCTATCATTGGATTTCATGTTCAGAAAGATTTTCTCTACTAAACACACTACATTGCTTAAGAAGCCATTTTCTTAAAAAAAAAAAAAAAGAAAAGAAAAGAAAAGAAAAAGAAAGAAAGAAACATAGAAAAGATCAAGGGCCAGCATGGGACATGGCGGTGCACACCTTAATTCCAGCACTTAGTGTACCCCCCCGCCCCGTCTCTGGCCTCCATCTTTGGAGACCCTGCCCCTATGTGGTGTCCACCAAGCCTTGAACCCTCCCTGAAGGAGTGTCAAGACAAGCCACCAGAATCTTGACCACTCCCCCAGTCTACTTAAATTGTTTCCCCCGGAAGGTCCCTCGTGGTCTCTTTCTTCTCCCCTTGGTGGGGTGGTAGTGTTTGTGGTTTCCTGGTTCCCCTCGAGGCCACCCGAGGCGCAGGAATCCCATTAAACCTGGATATTTTTAATCTGGCTTGTTGTGATTTGGCTTGATTGGGACTTTTGCATAGGCAGAGAGCTCACGTTAGGAAAAATTCCTAACACTTAGGAGGCAGAGGCAGGCAGATTTCTGTAAATTCAAGAGGAGCCTGGTCTACAGAGTGAGTTCCAGGCAGCTGGGGTTAGAAAGATGAAAAAGGGCCAGGCAGTGGTGGCGCATGCCTTTAATCTCAGCACTTGGGAGGCAGAGACAGGTGGATCTCTGTGAGTTCGAGGATAGCCTGGTGTACAAAAGCTAGTTCCAGGACAGCCAGGGCTATTATGCAGTAAAAACCCTGTCTCGAAAAATCAAAAGAAAAAAAGGGGGGGGGGTTATTCCTGTTAATTAATTAATTAGAGAACAATTAACTAAATGCTTACCATATGCAACTACTGTGCAAATCATCAGGAATATAATATAGACCCCAGGCTGGTGGCCCACACCTGTAATCCTAATACTTGGAAGGTAGTGATAGGAACATCAGGAGTCCTCCTCTACATAGCAAGTTCAAGGCAAAATTGGGCTATATGAGACCCTGACAGAAGAAGAAAGGGAAAGGGGTTGGAGAGAGGACTCAGTGGCTAAAAGCACTGGTTGCTTTTCTAGGAGACACAGGTTCAATTCCCAACACCTACATGGAAGCTCACAACTGTCTGTAACTCCAGTTCCAGAGATCTGATATCTCCACACCAATGTACGCAAAATAAAGTTAAATAAATTTAAAAGAGAGAAAACAAAGTAACAAAGGAAAAAACAGAAATAGTGAACCAGAGGAAGGTCCTGCCTTTGCCTGCACACTTCCCATCTTGCTACAGGAATGCTGGGAAGGCAGATTTGGCCATGAGACATCTGACTTTTTACTCCAGAGCATCAGGTTCACGAGGCAAGTGCTTTCAGCCACTGAGCCATCTCCCTGGCCGTTAACCTACACTTAGGTTTTTCAGCCCCTTTTCTGTTCATTTGTTTGGAGTTGTTTGTTTGTTTGTTGTTTTGTTTTCCAAGACAGGGTTTCTCTGTGTAGCTTAGGAGCCTGTCCCAAAACTCGCTCTGTAGACCAGACTGGCCTTGAATTCATGAAGATCACCTGCTTCTGCTTCCTGAGTGCTGGGATTAAAGGCGTGTGCCACCGTTGTCTGGCTATCTCAGCACTTTTTGTGTGTGTGTGTGTGTGTGTGTGTGTTTGCTGTATATCCCCCCCATCGCTGCCACACACACACACACACACACACACACACAAAGGGACTCAAGCAAAACAGTGGATGGTAGCTATACAACTCTGGGTTGTATAGCAAGCACAATGATGCAATACCTGTTTCGGAGAAGGAAGATGGGGAAGAGAAGGTGTGAAGTCCCCTTTAAGAAGGAATTCACTTCTGATTGACAGGAAAGTATGAAAGGAGCCAAAGGAGCCCTTATTTATGCAGGTGCCATGCAATAAAGCCGTCTAATCACCCTTGTTAATGACCTGACCTTACAGCCCAGTAGTCAGACAGGGGGACTGTTTCCAGCTGTAGAATCAGTGAGATTAAAATCAACCCTACTTGTGGCACGGCTCTGGCTTCTACATTTTTCTTCAGTTCAGATACTGGTTGTCCTGATGTGAAATGGCTTTAGCTCAGAAGTTGGTTTCACCTTTTTGAAATACAGACTAGGTTCTTTGTGAAACCAGTGTCTGGTGACTCTCAAGTGTGAGCTAGCATCAATTAAATGCTCCACAGTGCAGCCAGCTTGCTCCGGGATCCAGTTAGGATCAACTGCTCTAGGGTCACCTGTGCTCGCTAAAAGTTTAGAGCCTGTGGCGGTGGCGGCACAGATCTGCTAAACCAGAATCTGGGAGGATTCTGGGGACAGGAGGACCAGGGATTCCTCACTAGATTTGGCCACATTGTGAATTCTAGCTTAGCCAGAGCCCTAGGGGACTCATCTAAAAAACAGATGTGTGGGGCTGGGGGGTTTGCTCAGCAAGACTACTTGCTACACTCACAGAGTACCCAGGTTTGGCTCCTAGCACCCACATGCCAACTTAGAACCCCCTGTAACCCCAGTTCCAAGGAACAGACACTATTCTCTGCACACATCTCATGATGCACCTATACTCACAGGGGTGGGCACGCACACATATGGGCACACACAGACATATACCCCATACATACATGTAAATGAAAATCTTTAGTTCCTGGTGTGGTGGCAAACATCTTTAATTCCAGCACTCTGGAAGCAGCTGGGAGGACTAGATAGTGAAACTCCACACACACACACACACACACACACACACACACACGTTTTTGTTTTTTTGTTTTTGTTTTTTTTTTTTGGTTATGTGTGGTGATTTGAAAGAAAATGGCCCTATAGGGAGTGGAACTATTAGGAGGTGTGGCTTGTTGGAGGAAAGTATGTCGCTGTGTGGGTGGCCTTTGAGGTCTCTTATGTTCAAGCTAAACTCAGTGTGTGACACATAGTTGCTTCTACCGCCTGATGATCAAGAAGTAGAACTCTCAGCTCCTTCGGTACCATGTCTGCCCGCATGCCGCCATGCTACCTGCCATGTCAAGAATGGATTAAATCTCTCAAGTGTGAGCTAGCATCAATTAAATGCTTCCTTTGTAAGAGTTGCCATGGTCATTGTAATGGCTTAGATAAACTGGCAGTTTATCTGTGGGAGACCATGGCAGGCCACGAGGGGCAGCCGGGTCCCAGGAGGAGCTGTGGTGGTGAGAGACAGAGATGGATAGGCACGCCATGCAGAGTGAGTTTGGATATAGTTTATTCAGTCAAAGGGAAGGGGGAGAGAAAGAGAAAAACAGAGAGGGGGGAGAGGAGAAGAGGCCTCAGCCATCTCTTCTGAAGAGAAGAGAGTCGGGCAGAGAGAGTACAGGCTGGAAGCAGAAGGAAGATCTGCTTGCCTCTGTGGAAGTGGGGAGTGGGTGGGGCTTGTCTCTTAAAGGGACAGGACAGACCATTACAGTCATGGGGCTTTTCACAGCAATAGAAGTCCTAAGAGCCGGGAGATGGTGGTGCACACCTTTAATCCCAGCACTCGGGAGGCAGAGGCAGGTGGATCTCTGTGAGTTCGAGACCAGCCTGGTCTATAGAGCTAGTTCCAGGACAGGCTCCAAAGCCACAGAGAAACCCTGTCTCGAAAAAGCAAAAAAAAAAAAAAAAAAAAAAAAAAAAAAGAAGTCCTAAGACAATATGCCACTGTCATCCTTTGAAAAGTTCCTGTTTTGTGACACAAGATACCCTAGACTTATCTTGTATCTTCCCTGTCCAAGTATGGGGTTTCAATTATTTTTCCAAGGACCTTATTGCGTATTTATTTATTTTGGGACAGGGTCTCACTGTGTAGTCGTGGCTGGCCAGGAAAGCCTCTGCTGTGGTTTTAAGGGTATGCACACCATGTGTGCAGCTAGTAGTGCCTTACTTAGGAACCTTTAAAGCAATGGCTCTCAACCTTCCTAATGCTGTGACCCTTTATTACAGTTCCTCATGTGATAGTGACCCCCAGCCATGAAATAATTTTCATTGCTACTCCATAACTGTCATTTTGCTACTATCATAAACTGTAAATATCCACCATGCGACCCCTGTGGGGTCAAGATCCACCAGTCGAGAACCATTGTCTGAGAGACAGTGTGGCTATGTCTAAGGGGGAGAACGGCATACTCCCCAGATTTGAACTCCACTGCCCACTGAAAATGGGGTAGTGGAGGCACACAGGCCCAGAAAATGGTATTTAGTATAAAGATTTAGGCTTGATTGTCACTACTGGTTGCCACTTCAAGAAAGCCCTGGCTCTGGATGAGGTCAAGAAATAAGCATATACACTCACGCATACACACGAGGGCTACATATTTATCTAACTATTGTGTTTGTTGTTTGTGTGTCTTAGTGAGTGTTCTATTGCTGTGAAGAGACCACAATCACAACAACTCTTATAAAAGAAAGTATTTAATTGGGGCTTGCTTACAGTTTCAGAGTTTTAGTCCATTATGATCATGGCAGGGAGCATGGCAGCATGCAGGAAGACATGGTGCTGGAGAAGGAGCTGAGGATTCTACATCTGGAGCCACAGGCAACAGGAAGAGAGAGCCACTGGGCCTGGCTTGGGCTTCTGAAACCCAAAGCCATCTCCCAGGGACACACTGCCTCCAACAAGAGCACAACCACTCCAACTAAGGCCACACCCTCTAATCCTCTCAAGTGGTGTCACCCTAATGACCAAGCATTCAAATACATGAGCCTCTGGCGACCTTTCCTATTCAAATCATCACAGTGTGCATGTTTTTGTGTGCATGTGACGTCCAGAGCTGGCCATCAGGGGTCTTCGGCCACTCTTTGTCTTAGTTCCTTGAGACAGGGTGTATTAGTTTAGGTTTTTATTGCTGTGAAGAGACAACAAGACTATGGCAATTCTTTTTCAAGACGGGGTTTCTCCGTAGATTTGGAGCCTGTCCTAGAACTAGCTCTTGCACACCAGGTTGGCCTCAAACTCACAGAGATCTGCCTGCCTCTGCCTCCCGAGTGCTGGGATTAAAGGTGTGCACCACCACTGCATCCAGGTTTCTAAGGCCCTTCAAGTTCCACCGGCAAAAGACATGTCTAGCTAGGTATCAGACAGACAATTCTAAGAATAGGCAAATCATGGGGAGAAAGTAAACCATGTTAGAGTAGGCTTCATTGCATATGGACCAGAACCACTGGCAGGGTCTAATTAGAGGAAGAACAAGACCAAACTTTTGCTGGTAGGATGAAACGTGGCAGGCTGGAACCAACGCCACAACGAAGGCCCTATGTTAGAATAAACTAGACTTCAAAAAGAAACACCACTCCAAAGGAACAAGGCTTTATTAGGTTGGGGGTTAAGATTTTCACAAATGTTTTACAAGTCAGGGGAGATCTTAAAAATTGAATTCCTTATTGTAAACACAAGTTTTACAGTGTTTGATAGAAAAGGTAGACACTTAATGATTCTTATACACTCATACAAATGGGGTAGCCATTTCATCTGGAGCAATACATGGCAACAGTGGTTCAAATTACTTAGAAGCAGGGTTCTCAACCTTCCTAAGGCTGTAACCCCTTCATACAGTTCCTGATTGTGAAGTCTCAAACCCAGGACAAAAGGCTGAGGTGCCTATTTAATACATCAAAGTGGGCCTGGCTGCCAGATTCTCCCAGCATCCCTCAGTGCCTACCTGTTTCAGGATATGGCTAGCAAACCCCACCCTTACTCTAAACACAGTGGTTGTCCTTCCCTATATAATCCAACCATTTTGGCTAATTGGCCCCTTTGATCTACCCTTTATCCTGCTGGTCTCTTGGCCAGCGCCTTAGCCCAGGCTGCCCCTCTCTTGCTCTCTTTCCTCCTCTCTTCTCACATGGTCCAGCTCAGCCTGGCCATGTACACTCTGGACTTTCCCAGATGCCCCTGCCTCCGCCTATGCTCTCCCTTTATCTACAATAAACCCTTCCCTCTACCATACCTGGTAGCAGGTAGTTCCTTCCTTTTTCTTTTTTTTTTTCATTCACTCAAGTTGTGGTGACCCCCCCCCACCATAAAATTGTTTTACTGTGTTGCTACTGTAACTATAATTTTGCTACTGTTAGGAATCATAATGTAAAAATATCTGTTATGCAGGATATCTGATACAGGACTCCCAAGTTGAGAACCACTGATTGGCGTAAAAGAGCTTAGACGGAGGTAAGAGAACCAACATTCTCCACAGATAGAAAAATGAAAGTGAGGCCTGGCAGAAACTCAAAATTAGGGAAGGGTGGGGTCATGCAGTTATGATTAGAGAATGAGACAAGAAGCTGGGGAAGCAGGGACACACGGGTTGAGGCTCCAGAGGGTTTTTTTTTTTAAATCTATTTTAAAAAAATTCAGAGGGTCGGTGGTGGCCCACGCATTTAATTCCAGAGGCAGAGGCAGATGGATCTCTGTGAGTTCGAGGCCAGCCTGGTCTACAAAGAGCTAGTTCCAGGACAGGCTCCAAAAGCTACAGAGAAACCCTGTCTCGAAAAACCAAAATAAATAAATAAATATTAAAAAATTCATTTGTAAATTGTTCATATTCCAATAAATAATCTCCCACCAATCCTTACAAGTTACCCTATTAAATTCAGGGGATCCTGGCCAGTCCGAGGTGATGCACGCCTTAAATTCCAGCAGAGACAAGCCGATCCATTTGAGTTCGAGGCCAGCCTGGTCTACGAAGCGAGTCCTAGGGCAGTCAGGGCGGTTACACAGAGAAACCCTGTCTCGAAATCAACAACAAAACCCCTCTGTGGGTCCTATTAAAAAAAAAGGGGGGGGCTTGTTAAGAAGGGGTTCAGTGGATATGGGATGGGCATGAGAGATGGTAACGGAGATCGAATGATCAAAATATATACAAATATGAAACACAGGCGAGGGACGGCCTTCTGGGCTCTGGGTGTAAATCAGGAAGCTGTCCCTCTCTGCTACCTTTCGCTGTAGCTCCAAGGTCAGGGTCACCTCCAGCTTCCTGGGCAACCTGTCACCTTGACGACAGAGCGGCGACAACCGGAAAAGACAGAAGACACACGTGATCTCGCGGTATCTGGAGCGCCGGCTCCTGCCGGAAGCCTACCGTGGCGGCCGGCTCTCGCGAGATTAGCGATCAGACGGAGCGCGGGGGCCGGCCGTGAGGAGCTCTGGAGTTGCCGGTGGAGACCATGTCGGAGTCCGACCTCGGCAGAAAGTGGGACCGGTGCATGGCCGACGCTTTGGTGAAACTAGGTGAGCGCTTCTCTCTCTGGTAGACCCCGTCCGGAGCCGAGCGGCCCGCGCGCGGACGGAAAGCCACAGGGGTCAGGCCGCGGCCTGCTGCCGCCCCGCGGTGCGCACTGAACTGCGGGGCGCAGACAGGTGACTGTCAACTCGGGTGACTGGGACGGCTGGCCGAAGGGCGCGGGCGGCCCCCGGGTTAAAGGTGGTGCAGGCCCGGAGGCGCAGTGGCACTCTGGGACAGGGAAAGAATGCGGGACGCGCCGTGCAACTCTGCAACTCTGTGCCACTTGTCCCTTGGTTCGGGCGAGCAGCCTGCCTGAGCCCACCCCGCTCCCCAGCTGGGAGAACGCTGCCTTTGGAAGGTCACGGGCGTTTTATAGCCTCCTCCGGGCCGCGGTGGGAATTGCTGTCAAGCTGGACCTCATTTATTTGAATCCGGAGATGTCTGGTCCAAAAGTGGAGATGGTGGTGATGGTTCAGAACTCTCCCAGACAGTATGATCGTGGGCCCTGCAGCCCCTCCTTGTTACTCCAGGTTGTCTTTTCAACACGCGTTCTGTGACGAAACACTTTATGAGGCCATGGGGTTGGGGAAGGGGGGGGCGATGGAATCCCACTTAGCGTGGTACAGATGGTAGGCGCGTTATTTAGCACGGTGACTCGTGGTTTTCCACGTTGTGAGTTGGGAATCCAGGTGTAGGGATGTGCCTGGAATCGCGTTTCTAATCTGTGGCATAGTTGAGTTCCCCCAGGATTTCTGGCTCCGGGTCTGGAGCTCGTTGCTGGTCCTCCCCTCTGCATCTTTTCTCTAGGGTGTTTGTGCGAACCGCTCAGCTTTGTCTTGCGGTGTTGGTATGTAGGTCAGAGGTCGATGTTGGGTATCTTTCTCAGTAGCGATTTACCTTTATTTATTGAGACAGGATCTCTGTATGTAGCCCTGGTCGACCAGGAAAACTGTTGACCAGGTTAGCCTTAAACTCAAGAGACCTCTGCCACTGCCTCAGGAGCGCCGGGATTAAGCATATGCACCACCACATTCGGCTCCACCTTCTGTTTTGAGCGGGAATCTCAGAAATTAGAACTCACCAATTTGCCTAAACTGGCTGCCAATTGAGTTGTTTTTTCTATTTTTTTTTTTAATTGCTGGGCTCCCCCTCCCCAGCACTAGGATTTTTGCTTAGGTGCTGAGGATTTGGGCAGGGGTTTTATCCACCAAACTATCTCCCCAGTCCCCCTGACTTTTTCTTCTGTACTAATATTTATTATTGAAAATTAGATTTTTTTTTTCCTTTGAGACAGGGTCTCACTGTATAAGCCCTAGCTGGCCTCGAGTTAACAGATCTTCCTGTCTCTGCCCTATAAGTGCTGGAAGTGAAGGTGTGCACCATCACACATAGCTTCATAGTTTATACTTACTGCGTGGAGATGTATTTAAGAGAATTTAGGATTATATCCTTAGATGGTGAGGTCAGGAAAGAATAAAATCTAAGCTCGGCAAAACCAGCTATGTTTTCTGTTTTTCTTACTGTTGTTCCCTCCATTCCAGAAGAGTGTAGTGTAGAAATTATTCAGGATGAATCAATGCGTGAACGATCTGATCACAGTTACTTCCAGATTTGTCCCCATCAGTTCTGACACAATGGGATAGCTAAGGCCCCTGTGCCTGTTTGCCTGGTTTTAAGTTGTCAGTGACTATTGCTACCTTAGAGATCTGGGAGAGTTCAATAGCTGCATTGTTATTAGAAATGAGTAATTCTGGAAGTGGCCAACAATATTGCTGTTACTTAATGTAGACAGTGATTTGCCTGTGTGCATGCCTGCATCATGTACATGTCTGCTCCTGGAAGAGGTCAGAAGATGGTGGATCTGCTAGAACCGGATTATTGAAAGTTAAGGGAGTTAGGAATTGAACCTGGGTCCTCTGCCAGCGATTTGAGTTCTCAAGTCCGTGGAACCTGTTCCTTGAGGAAGAGACCCGGGCAGTCATCCTCATCAACTCAGACCATGAAACCCAATATAAACGGGCTGCCCAGGCATGCTGCAGCCTTGCTGGGGGCATGTTTCATTATTTCACTTCTGCAAGAGCAACAAGTGCTCTTAACCACTTGGTCTTCCCTTTAGTCCAAAATATTTTTCCAGGTCTATACCTGGAAACCCTGTCTCGAGGAAATAAAAAGAACAAAAAAGAAAATTAAGCTGGGCGGAAATGGCACATGCCTTTAATCCCAGCACTGGGGAGGCAGAGGCAGGCTGATCTCCGTGAGTTCAAGACCAGCCTGGTCTACAAGAGCTAGTTCCAGGATAGGCTTCAAAGCTACAGAGAAACCCTGTCTCGAAAAACCAAAAAAAAAAAAAAAAAAAGAAAAGAAAAAAAGAAAATTTGAAAAAAATTAATGGTTTGCGGTTTGAGAGAGGAGATTTAACATTTATATCCCAGCATTGTCCATGAACAGTGTGATGGGGAGTTTAAAATGCTGCTTGAGCTTATACAGATGAGATTTAGTCACTCGCTTTCTCGTCCTCACCAGTTCGTGTTTTTTTTTTTTTTAAAGTCTCTTCAATCTGAAATGGAGATTAACCTAAAAAATTTGTGTAAGCCTGGTGGTGGTGGCACATGCCTTTAATACCTGCACTTGGGAGGCAGAGGCAGGCGGATCTCTCTGAGGCCCCAAAGCTACAAAGAAACCCTGTCTTGAAAAATCAGAAAAAAAAGAAAAGAAAGAAAAAAAGAAAAAGTAAACTTGTTTTCCCCATTAATCCCATCACTCTGGAGGCAGAAGTAGGAGGATCACTGTGAGTTCCAGGCTAGTTTGCGCTATTTCACAGAGAAACCCTGTCTTGGGGGGAAAAACAGAGCATCCGAGCATGGTAGCACACACTCTTGATACCAGCGCAAGAGGTAGATGGATCTCCTCCAGATGGAGATCGGCCTGGGCTACATAGATTGACCCTCTTCCCCAAAACAAACACCGCCTCCACGGCAACCTCCAGGAGAAATGCATAAATCCTTAGCTAGCAATGCTGCAGGCAGCTGCAGGAGGTGGTGGTGTGTGGTGTGCTCATGTTGCTGGGCATCTGAGCTGAGTTTGCTGCTGCCAGGGGCGGGGCAGGCAGAAGTGAGGGCTGTGAGGGCACTGGTCTCTGCACCTCTGAATTGACTAGAGAGTGGCAGAGCCTTCCAGGGATGGACATTGGTTCGATGGCTTGAATTTGGGTATTTTGTTTTTTAATTTTTAAATGAAAAACTTTGCTTGAGACTGCCCTCAAACTTGAAGTGTTATGGGGGCTTTGAATTCTTGATCTTTCTGATCCTCCTCCTGATCCTGCCTCAGCTTCCTCAGCAGGACCAGGTCCTCTAGGCTGATGCAACTTGAGTGGGTTTTTGTTTGTTGTTGTTATTGTTTTCTGGTTTTTCAATACAGGGTTTCTCTGGGTAGCCCTGGCTGTCCTGGAACTTGCTCTGTAGTCCATGCCTGTGCCTCCTGCGTGATGAATTAACACCATAAGCCCCATGCCTGGCTATAAGTGGATATTTTTAAGCACATGAAAACTTTTTTGTTGTTGTTGTTGTTGTTTTTCAAAAGTTTTTCCTTTCCTTTCCTTTTATTTTTTCTGTGTAGCTTTGGATCCTGTCCTGGAACTCTCTCTGTAGACCAGGCTGGCCTCGAACTCACAGAGATTCGCCTGCCTCTGCCTCTCAAGTGCTGGGATAAGGGTGTGTGCCACCACTGCCTGGCCCATGAAAACTTTTAAGTCATCCAGTCTTCTCCTTAGAACAGGAACTCAGTCAAGGTGATTGTCTCTCTCCTTTCTCATCTGGTTAACTGCCTTCATTTCCTAGAAGGATAGCACCAAGGCTGGAATTTTCCTTCATGGTATTTTTTTTTAATTTAAACATTTATTTTGGGGGCTGGAGAGATAGCTCAGTGGTTAAGAGCATTGACTGTTCTTCCAGAGGACCTGAGTTCAATTCCCAGCAACCACATGGTGGCTCACAACCATCTGTAATGAGATCTGGGACCCTCTTCTGGCCTGCAGGCATACATGGAGGCAGAATATTGTATACATAATAAATAAATAAAATCTTTAAAAAAAACATTTATTTTGTATATGTTTGTGCCATAGTGTACATGTGGAGGTCAGTGGGACAACTTGTAGAAATCAGCTAAGGCCTTCACAGTGTGGGTCCTGGGCTTCTAACTCAGGCCACCAGGCTTGGCAGCAAGCATGTTTACCCGCTGAGCCGTCTCCCTGGCCCAGTTGTAAAGTGCTTGATCAGCATTTGTAAGTAAAACATAAGGGATGCAGATAAGTCTCATCAGTAACAAGATGGAACTGATTGCACATCCCAGAGCATACCAGACCACAGTGAGCATAGGCCATGGATTTCAGTCACTTGTAGTGGTTGGGTTTGAGCGTGATCCAGTAACTCTTTTTTTTTTTTTATTTATTAAAGATTTCTGTCCCCCCCCCCCCCCCCCCCCCGCCACCGCCTCCCATATCCCTCCCCCTCCCCCAATCAACTCTCCCTCTCTCATCAGCCCCAAGAGCAGACCGGATTCCCTGCCCTGTGGGGAGTCCAAGGATCTCCCACCTCCTTCCAGGTCTAGTAAGGTGAACATCCAAACAGCCTAGGCTCCCACAAAGCCAGTATGTGTAGTAGGATCAAAACCTAGTGCCATTCATTGTTCTTGACTTCTCAGCAGTCCTCATTGTCCGCTATGTTCAGTGAGTCCGGTTTTATCCCATGCTTTTTCAGACCCAGTCCAGCTGGCCTTGGTGAGTTCCCAATAGAACATCCCCATTGTCTCAGTGTGTGGGTGCACCCCTCGCGGTCCTGAGTTCCTTGCTCGTGCTCTCTCTCCTTCTGCTCCTGATTTGGACCTTGGGGTTGTAGTCTGGTGCTCCAATGTGGGACTCTGTCTCTGTCTCCTTTCATCGCCTGATGAAGGTTAATATCCAGGAGGATGTCTATATGTTTTTCTTTGGGTTCACCTTCTTATTTAGCTTCTCTAGGATCATGAATTATAGGCTCAATGTCCTTTATTTATGGCTAGAAACCAAATATGAGTGAGTACATCCCATGTTCCTCTTTTTGGGTCTGGCTTACCTCACTCAGGATAGTGTTTTCTATTTCCATCCATTTGCATGCAAAATTCAAAAAGTCATTGTTTTTTGATCCAGTAACTCTTGAGAAAAGGTTCTCGAGTTGAGATTCCTAGTGGGCTCACCCACTGACAGTGGGCTTAGAGAAAAGAGCAGACACACAGCAGAGGAGGTATTGGAGAAGCATGGCTGCTTGTTGGTTCCCAGCCGCCCGGCTAGCTTAGACCCAAAATAATCACACAGAAACTGTATTATTTAAATCACTGCTTGGCCCATTAGCTCTAGCTTCTTTTTTTTTTTTTTTTTTTTTTTTAAAGATTTATTTATTTATTATGCATACAATGTTCTGTTAACATATATACACCAGAAGAGGGCACCAGATCTCATTATAGATGGTTGTGAGCCACCATGTGGTTGCTGGGAATTGAACTCAGGACCTCTGGAAGAGCAGCTAGTGCTCTTAACCTCTGAGCCATCTCTCCAGCCCCCTAGCTCTAGCTTCTTAATGGCTAACTCTTACATATTAATTTAACCCACTTTTATTAATCTGCATATCACCATGAGGTTGTGGTCTACTAGCGAAGTTTCAGCATGTCTATCTTGTTGGCGGCTCCATGGCAGCTCCCTCCCAGCATACAGCCTAGCTTTCCCCACATAGTTATGTTTTTCCCTGCCATAAGCTCAAAGAAGTTCTTTATTCATTAACCAATAAAATCAACACACAGACAGTAGGACCTCCCACACAAAGGAGGCACAGCAGGTTGTGCCCGTTGGTCTCCAGACTGGAGAACCTGCTCTTCTGCAGCTCTCTTCTCCCCAGTCCCACAGGTAGTAGTGTCACTCTCTGAGCTCCTTGCCAAGTGCTTTCTTTCCTAGCACTTCAGAGTGGAGATGGAGCCTCGGAGTGACAGTTTGCACTGAGATGGAGTACAATGCAAGCAGGAAGGGTCACTGCAGCTTTCAGTTCTATTTGATGGTGATATTGCTCTGGCTCTGCAGAGTGCAGAGAAGCCACTGTGATTGGATGGAAGCCACCGTGAGCCCCTCAGTGCTGGTGATAGAATGCAGGGCCTTGCACTTTACCTCTGAGCTGTACCTCCAACTGCAAGAGGGCTATTTTTATTACAAGTGTTGTACAACTGGGCACTTTTTCTTGTTTTTCCGAGACAGGATTTCTCTATGTAACAGTCCCAACTGTCCTTGAACTCACTCTGTAGACCAGGCTGGCCTCAAATTCAGAGATCCACCTTCCTCTGCCTTCCCAGTGCTGAGATTAAAGATATGTGCCACCACAGCCTGGCATAACTGGGTACTTTTAAGAACTGTTCTTAGCCAAGCAATGGTGGCACACACCTTTAATCCCAGCACATGGGTGGCAGAGGCAGGCAGATCTCTGAGTTGTGAGGCTAGCATAGTCTACAGAGCAAGAGAAACTGAGAAAAACAGAGAGAAACCTTATCTGGGGGGGGGGGTGTTCTTCAGGATGGAGATGGGCTCAGCAGTCAAGAGCACCTGCTGCTCTTTCCGAGGGCCTGAATTGGTTCCCAGCACTTCCATCACAGCTCATAATCACCTCTAACTCCTGTTCCAAGGGATCTGACGCCCTCTTCTGACCTCCTTGGGTACTGCACTTGCATGTACAAACCACCTAATGCAGAGCCAGCTCTCCAGCCCTTTTTAAAAAGATTTATTTTTATGTTTGTGTGTGCGTCCCTGTGTGGACCACTGAGTGTGGCTATCCACAGAAGTCAGACAGGGTTGGAGCCATTGGAACTAGAGTTTGAGGCAGTGGTGAGCCATTTTTAACCACTGAGCTGTCTCCCTAGTCTCCAAGAGAAACAGCTCTATTTCCCCTGTTAATCCTAGTTTAAAATATCTATCTTGTTGCAGTTAGTGTTGAAGTATTAGTAGGTGATTTATGAGATACCTGACATGGCTCCTGTCTTTGGATAGACAGAACACATCCTTGGACAGACAGTACCGAGGGACAGACAGAACAGATCCTTGCTCATTCCATCCATTTTTCACATTTCCTCTCCACGACCCTTATTCCTTTCCTTTTGTCCTCTGCCCCGACCCCCACTTGGGGGCCTCCTCCAGCATCCGGCCCTCGAGCGTGTTAAACATGTTCTCCATGGCAGACCACATCCCCCACCTCACATTTTTACCATCTATAAATATGATAGTGATTGTGCTGACGACCCTGTTGGTGCCTAGGAAGTTCTTTAGTGTCCTGTGTGCTGAGGTCAAAGTAATTTTCACTAGGAGTGGGCATTGCCATCTGAAATTCCCAGTTTGTTTCTAAACTTGATTGTTCCTCCTCTCTGGGATGTCAGTTTCCTCAGAACCAGAGACTGCTCTCTATGGATCTCTCCCAACCCCTGGTTTCGGGGAAGGACACAGTAATTGTTAAGTGAATGGCATGTATTGCTGAGAATTTTGAAGCCCATGTTCTCTGTCCACATCCGAGATTAAGAGTATGTTATTAAACAGTCTTTTTCTCTTTTGGTTTTTCAAGACGGTTTCTCTGTAGCTTTGGAACGTGACCTGGAACTAGCTCTTGTAGACTAGGCTGTCCTCCCTATTAGCATTTAAATTAAAAAGTCAACTATATTTTATGTGAATTTTTGCTAGTTCACATGTGTCTTTGAACTCTTGAGGATTTGTTTTTTGTTTGTTTTGTTTTGTTTATTTTTCGAGACAGGAATTGCCACAAGTTCAAGTCTAGTCTGGTCTACAGAGTGATTTCCACACTAACCAAGGCTAAATGACAAGACCTTATCTCAAACAAAGAAAACAAAAAGTGGTATAAGAAATATTTGGGAGTGGCCGAGTGAGAGCAGAGAGCGCTTTGGTATTTAAACAAGCAGAGGATGGTGTTGCTTTAAGAGAAGTGCCAGAGCCTTATTGCAGGAAATTAAAAAGGAGAGAAGAATATTGCATTTTATGAATGGCATGTTCCATTAGTTTTACATGAATGCGTCATTAATGGTTTTTACTAATTTTATGGATTTATTTTTAAGTTTTATAAGATTTATGGGTTGCTCTGGCTTTCTCCCCTCTTTTTCCTTTTATATGCTGAGTGGTTTATCCTGTACACACCCACGAGTGTGACAGAGCATGGCAAAGACATACAGTGGTTTCAGTTTGTGTTTTGAGACTGGGTTTCTCTGTAGCCCAGGCTGTTCTGGAACTCACTGTGTAGACCCGGCTGACTTCATCCCAGAGATGGCCTGCTCTGCCTCCCCGGTGCTGGGGTTAAAGGCACGCCTCCACCACTCAGCTAAGGCACACAGTCTTTGTTAGTGGACATGGAGGGCAGAGTACCTGAGGACTGGAGGAGGCCTGATTGTTCTGGTCTCTGTAGATCTGGTACCCTCAGTTTGGATTTATCACTATGGGCTGCATGGGAGATTATTCATTTTCTTTGTGTGCATGGGTGCTGGTGCAAGTCCCTCCAGGTGTGTGTGGAGGCAGAGAAGGACCTTCAAGGCCAGCCTGGTAGAATGAGTGTCTGTCACTAGACTAAAATAGTGTACTTCCTCAAGTAGTTTAAAACTAATCATTGTGATAAGTTCTGGGAGTGGAGGGGAATGCATGCATATTGAGGTTCTAGGAAAGAAGGGGTGACTTTTCTGTCTTGAGAATATGTAGACTTAGAAGGTGCATTTGGAGAAGTAAGTATTGTGTTCCGGGTCTTAGAAACTGTCCTGTGTCTTAGAGAAAAGAAGCTGGACGATGGTGGCGCACGCCTTTAATCCCAGTACTCAAGAGGCAGAGGTAGATGGATCTCTAAATCTGAGGCCGTCCTGGTTTATAGAGTGAGTTCCAGGACAGCCAGGACCACACAGAGAAACCCTGTTTTGGGGAGGGGGAGGGGGAGAAAAAGGAAAAAGTCTGGGTCATCGCAGGATGATAGGGTGGCAGCAGTGACAGCTCTTCACTGCACTCAGCTTGCAATCTCACTCAGCTCCTGTGCTCTTGAAGGGCATCGCTCACATGGTGCCCATAGGGCTGAGAGCTCTGGCTGCATAATGTGTTCAGCCCCTTTTGTCTGCCTCCCTAAACCCACACTTGTAGCTACTGTTTATTAATGCTGGAGGCATGGGGAATATGTTAAAGAGCTCCTGTCGGAGAGGGATCAGAGTTGAGACAAGAAAGGTAGAAGGGAGGAGGTAGTTGAGGTGAGGTTGATCTGTTAATTTGAAGCCAGCCTGGTCTACAGAGTGAGTTTCAGAGCAGCTAGGACTACAAAGAAAAGTCCTGTCTCGAAAAACAAGGAAAAGCAAAACAAAACCCAAACCCAAAACCTGCTTTGTTGAGCTGTATTTCAGGTACTGTTATTCTGTTTAAAGTATTTACTCACAGAGTTGTGCATCTACCTCTGCATCTACCTCAATCTCATTTCAGAGTATTTGTTCCTACAACAGAAACCTCAGGCACCATTGCTCCCATTTGGAGCTCCCAGCCTAGCTCCAGCAGCTATTCCAAACATTTTGTGAAATGAAAATATACTACATGTGGCATGTCATCAGTGTGTTACCAGCTCATGCTGGTAATCTCAACACTCAAGGGGCAGAATCTGGAGAATTGGTTGGGGTTAAAGGCCAACCTGAACTACAGTGTAAGACTTGTGATCCTTGGTGTCTAGGGTATTTCACTTAATTTAATGTTTTCTTGATCTTTTTATGATTTATTTGTGTGTGTGTGTGTGTGTATATGTGTATGTGCGTGTGTGTATGCGTGTAAGAGAGGGATTGGGGGTTACAGGTGATTTTGAGCAGCCTGATATGGGTGCTGGGAACTTGGGTCCTGTATGAGAACAGCACATACTCTTAAACATCAATCCATTTCTCCAGCCCAACTTACTGTTTTTACAGTACATCCATGTTGTAGTATGTGCCATTATTTCATTATTTTTTGTTATAAATGATATGTAGTAGTTGGACAGTACATGTCTTGTTTATTCACTTGTTGTTTATGCTGTGTGTGAGAGAATGTGGGCAACATTGTGTGTGTATAGAGGTCAGAGGACAACTTTCAGGAGTTGGTTGGTTCTCCTTCTACCTTGCTTTGAGGCAGAATCTCTTCTACCACCTCACTGTGGAAGCCAGACTTGCTGGCCTGCTGACTTCTGGCCGATTCTGCTGCCTCTGTATCCTATCTTGCCAAAGGAATGCTAGTTTGGTACTTTGTCCAGCTTTTTACCTGGGTGTCAGAAATCAGAACTTGGTTGCCAGATTTGTTCAGCAAATGCTTTCACAAATCACAGGGCTGTCCCCTTGATACTTTTGGCTGTTCTGAATAATGTTGCTATGATAAAGTGACAAGGGTTATGTGGACAAAGGTTTTTCTTTCTCTTGGGTCTGTACCTAGGAGTGGAATTACTGGATTGTGTGGCAGCTCAGCTTAACTTTGAGGAAATTGACTATTGAGCCTTAATGGTAGAATTTCACATTTCAGAAAAATCATTCAAGCACGAGAATAAATTGGTGGGGGAGGAAAGTGGGCTATGGGCTAGTGTGTTAAGATGAAGTCCTGCTGAGAGGATGAGCTGAACAGCAGAATCAGGAGCAGGAATCCATGGACGGCAGACTGAACCTGAATGTGGCTGTTGTTGACTTGTGGCCTGGCTGCAGTGGGCCATCTGCAGCTTGGTCAGAGGTGGAAGTTGCCTGTTGTTTTGTCCCTGAAAACAAGCCTTGTCCCTCTGTTGCTAGGAAAGCAGGACACTACGGTCTCAGCTTCTCGTTTAGCCTGCAGAGCCAATAATCAAGTTCACTTAGATTGATTGTTTAAAGCTGTTTACTAAACATTTCACTGAAAGAAGCCTTTGAATGAAGTCATGGAAAAAGAAAGCAGATTCATATGTTGCTTAAAGTACCAGTTAGTTCATCTGATGAGTTTGGGTTACCAGCATTGGTGGCTCACCAGGGAGTGCCTTTGGGTAACCCACGTTTGCAAACTGATGCCCGACTCTTCATGGAGCAGTATCAGTCAGGCTAAATACTTGAAAGGCTGTTGGTTCTGTATAATTCAGGTTTCAAATTAGTCCCTGAGTTGAACTGGTGTTCACGCTTTGTTTGCTGTGTGTTTTCAGAGCAATGTGAGCAAACTTTTCTGTTCATAGCAGCAGTGCCATTGTGATCTCGCGGGGGAATTTCCTGCGGGCATTACAGAGTAATGTAATTAGGCGCTATATGGGACTTGAAAACATTGAAATTTTGTTCTGCTGTGGTTTTATGCTTTCCTGAAATGTGGCCTGAAACAGTTTATTAGTAAATATGCTGAATTGCTTTCTTTGGCAAGTGAATTTCAGGATTGAGTCCAAGTAAAAATTTAAATATTTACTTATAGAAGTTTTTGGTGTGGTAATATTTTTTTACCATGGCTGTTGACCCCTAGTGAAATGTTAGGACATCGCTCCACTGGAGCTTGTCTGAGACCAGGGGAGGAAAGAAGCAGCTAACAGTAATAGAATGTTAGTTACTGAATTTAACTGCTGCCCTGCTGGGTACATGGACAGTTCGCCTACTTGTTTTTTTCTTTCGTTTCTTTCTTTCTTCCTTTTTTTCCCTTTCTTTTTGCTTCTCTAGAAACAGGGAGATTGATAATCTCTTCTCCTTTGAGAAAGGGTCTTACTCTGTAACTGTGGCTCACCTGCCAGTCCATGTTGGCCTCTAACTCATGTTTTTCCTGCCTCAGTTTCCCTAAGTGCTGGATCACAGGCATGTACCTCCACACCCTGTTAGGTTTTTTTGTTGTTGTTGTTGTTGTTGCCCCCCCCCCTTTTTTTTCTAGTGAAAGAACAACGTTTAAAACTTGTATGGGATGGGGCTGGAGAGATAGCTCAGCAGTTAAGGGCATTGCCTGCTCTTCAAGGGTCCTGAGTTCAATTCCCAGCAACCACATGGTGGCTCACAACCATCTGTAATGAGGTCTGGTGCTCTCTTCTGGTCTACAGGCATATACACAGACAGAACATTGTATACATAATAAATAAATAAATATTAAAAAAAAAACTTGTATGGGAGTTCAGAGGCTGACTTGTTGGTTTGGGTTTGAGTGCTGTGCCGGGTGCATGTTTGCTGTGTCTGCTGTATTCCTGAGCTGCCCTTCCTGACTAAAATCTGCATGAGGGACAGCAGAGACTGTCCAGTGTTTGAGGGCACCGGCCACCCCTACAGAAGACTCTGAGTTCGATTCCCAGCACCCACATGGTGGCTCACAAGCATCCATAACTCCGATTACATGGTTTCCAATCCCTTTTTACCTCAGTGGCCACCAGGCGTGCACATGGTGCACATACTTGCATGCAGGCAAAATATTTATATACATAAAATAAATCCAAAATTAAAGTAAGAATAAAATCTATGCAAAATGATAAACAGTTCAAATTCACAAAGGGGTTGGTTGTTATTTTGTTTTTAGACAGAGTCTCACTTTAGTTCAGGCTGGCCTTGACTTTGGAGCGATCTTCCCAGCACTAACTCCCAAGTACTGGGTTTATAGGTGTTAGCAGAATAATTTTTAACAAGAACATAGCTGGAGACTTAATTACCCTGCTTAAGTACAAAGCAGGGTGGTATTAGAGGAAGGATATACACACAGAATATAGTACAGAGCCAAGAATGTGTGGCCAGTTCACTTTTAACACACACAGTTTAATGGGGAGAGGAAAATCTTTTCAACAAACTACAGGAACAGCTGTGTCCACACAGACAGAATGGGCCTGGTCTGAGGGGAAAAGCTGAAGCTGCAAAACCTTCAGCAGGAAAAGTGGAGAGGAGTCTGTGACCTGAGGTCGGAGGGGTTCTTAGGACACGAGAACAAATAGCTCTTACAAAGACAAGGTGCACTGATTTGTTCACTTTAAACTAATTTCTGAGTGCTGGAGATTTTAAAGGCCTTAGGATGGGAGAGGATCCTAGCAGTGCATGTAGCTGATGGGGATTTGTTTCCGCATATGGGGAACTGAATCACAAGAACAGTTGCGGTAGGACGCTTGCAAAGAAGCTTTACTCACAGTTAAATGCGTACAGAAAGGACAGCTCTGTCTGCACTCACAGGGGAAGGTGTGGTAAGATTAGGAGCTCCACGGCCAAGCTTTACAAGCTGTACAGTAGTGTTGCTGAGATAAGGGGCAGGAAGTGGCGCTGCATACCTCTGGGGGGAAGCGTGTTGGTAGGGACTGCCTTGGCCCAGGTCAGTGGGCTTTTTTTCCCTCTTTTGTTTTTTTTTTTTTTTTTTTTTTTTTTGAGACAAGATTTCTCTGTGTAGCCCTGCCTGTCCTGAAACTCATTCTGTAGACCAGGCTGGCCTCGAACTCACAGAGATCTGCCTGCTTCTGTCTCCTGAGTGCTGGGATTAAAGGCGTGCGCCACTACCTGACTAGAGTTTCTTATGAAGTGTGGAACAAGAAACAAGGATGACACTCAGGAATGTTCCTAACTGCCCCAAACAGGAGACAGCTTAGGTGTCTGCCTGCTGAGGAGCAGACAACCAACTGTTGTGGACTAGCTTTACACGGAACCTGTGTGTCTCTGACATATAATTCCAGCAATATGTAAAACTCTAGAAAATATACTCAGCAATGTAATGAAAGGAGGTAGATAAATGATATCAGAAGACTAAGGGAGAGGAGGAATGAGCTATAGAGGGTACCAGTGATGGCGTTTGTGAACTTTAGTTCTGGCTGTACAGGCATGTATATATGTCAGAACTATAAAGTTTGACATTATTGTGTGTGTGCATGCTTGCACGTGAGGAGGTCAGGTCAGGTCAGAGGACAGCTTATGGGGATTGGCTCTCTACCATGTGTGTCCTGTATACCAGACTCAGGTCCTTCGGCTTGACAGTGATTGCCTTTACCTTGCTGGCCCCAAGCATGTATGGGGAGGCGGGTGTTGGGGTTGGGGATAGAATCTCATGCATGCTGGTCCAGTTCTACCACTAAGCAGGTGAAAAGGATAAACAGTGAAGATTCAGACTATGACAGAAAACAGATGAGAATAGTGTTTTAAATCTGTATGTATGATTGTATATGTGTTCGTGTGTGTGAATGTAAGCACGTGTGTGTCAGATGTGTCTAGAGGATAACCTTGTCTTGGTTCTTACCTTCCACAGGGTCTCTTGTTCCCTGTATGCACAGCAGGCTCGCTGGCTGTGAGCCTGGAGATTGCCCTCCTTCCACCTTCCTTCTTGCTGTAGGGATACCACGATCACAGCCATGCACTGCTGCCATATCCCTTTACGCTGGTGCCAGGTCCTGAACTTGGGTCTTCATGCTTACTTAGCAAGTGCTTTGCCCACTGTGCTATCTCCCTATCCATAGACGAAAACCATTTTTAAAAAGAAAAAATTGAAACAGTGTCTCTGGTAGTTTGAATGTAATCGCCCCTCCCCCTTAAGCTTGTAGGAGCTTGGTACTTGTAGGAGGTGTGGCTTCGTTGAAGTTGGTATGGCCTTGTGGAGGAAGCATGCCACTGGGGCCAGGCTCTGAGGTTTCTTATGCCTAAGATACTGTCCAGTGTCATAGTCCACTTCCTGTTGCCTTTTGATTAATATGTAGCCAGCTCTGTGTCTGTTCACATGCCAACATGCCCCCCTGTCATGATGATAATGGACTGAACCTCTGAACCGCAAGGGAGCCTCCCCAATTAAATGTTTTCCTTATAAGAGTTGCTGTGGTTGGCCGTGCGGTGGTGGTGCATGCTTTTAATCCCAACACTTGGGGAGGCAGAGGCAGGCGGATCTCTGTGAGGGCTACAAGGGCTACTTCCAGGACAGGCTCCAAAACTACAGCAAAACCCTGTCTCAAAAATCAAAATCAAAACAAAACAAACAAAAAAGAGTTGCCATGTTCATGGTCTCTCCACAGCAATAGAAACCCTAATACTGTCTCACAATGTAGCTCTGGCTGTCCTGGTACTTGCTATATAGACCAGGCTGGCCTTCAACTCAGAGATCTACCTGCCTTTAATAGTTACTTTTGCTTGTCATTTTTAAAAGTACAGAAAGCTAATTTGAAATATTGGGGCAGCGCAGTGGGAACAAACTCAGGGTAGACTTGAGCACACAGGGATGAGTGCCGGTGGCTAAAGGAGTGTCGCTGGTGAGGGGGCAATCTCAGAAGCTTCTGGATCACTAGTGACGCGTGAGGGGCCTGTAGGATAGGGTAATTCTCTCTAGCAGTTTAGTCTTTCCGAGATAGTGAGAGGGACTCAGTGTCAACGGTTTGGAGAAGCCGAGCCCCACTGCTTGCTTTAGTGTTTGCTGTCTGACTGAAGTCAGAACACCTAGACTTTTCTTTTGCTTTGCTTTTCTTCCCCCTTTGATTTTCAAGACAGGTTTCTGTGCGTAGCCCTGACTATTTTACAGCTTGCTCTGTAGACTAGGCTGGCCTCCAACTCGGGGATCCACCTGCTTCTGCCTCCTGGGTGTTGGAAGAGAGGGAGAACTGTTGAGGACAGAGAGAAAAGTGTAAGTTGCAGGAGAAGCTGCACACTGCTCCTAGGGGCTGGGGAAGAGCTTCTCCCAGCTGCTTAGACCCTGGGTTCCAAGAGCTGTACCCCCAAACCAGTCTGCCTCTCTGGAGGGAACTCTGAAGTCTGGATCCTTTCTTTCTCCTGCTATAGGGCTCCCCCTAACTGCTCTCTCCTGTTTTTTATGGTGCTTCTTGACTCTCCCCATCCTGATAGAGTCAGCTGTGTAAAGTGTACATCTAAAGGCCTTTTCCCCATTGTGAGCTTCTACCTTCCCCATTGCTCAGTGGGCAGCGCACGAGGCTGCAACTGTTGGTTAGTATGACTCTGGGCTAGCTTGCTTCACCTCCTCCCTCCAGCTGCATAACTTAGCAGCAGGGAGCTCCTGACAGCCAGCTCGCACCTCCTTCTGCCATAGCTCTTTATGCTTCCAGTTTCTGATCATTCCCCATCTCCACACTGGACAGTGCCCTTAGATGGAGATGTCATTGCCCAGCACTTAGAGCAGCACACAGTGGGTGTTTAGTTTGTATAATTAAGGAAATGTCCAAATTATTGCCCAGGATTGGAAGGGATTAGTCTCTTGTGTTGAGTCTAAATTGATTATAATGGTTAAACACTTGCCAGTTTGGCCATGTGTGACCAAGGGTAAGTATTTAACCTTGCTGTGCCTCACTTTCTCTTCTCTTCAATGGGGCTCATAGAAGTTTATTATAAAGATTAAGTAAGGAAATTTAATCCAATAGTACAAGCACCTTCCTGGTGAGGGTTTTTCCTTCTGCTACTATGCAGTTCCTGAACACAATGTAAAAAATGTGTGTTCTGCCTGGTTACATCTGTACACCATGTGTGTGCAGGGCCTGAAGAGACCAAGAGAGGGCATTAGATCCCTATGAACTGGAGTTACAGATTGCGAGGTGTGAGTACTGGGAATCTAGCCCAGGTCTTTGGAAGAGCAACCACTGCTGAACCATCTCTCCAGCCCAATGTAGATATTTTGAAACCTTGGTCACAGTTGAGAGAATTTACTGTTAAAAGGCAGTTACTGTCTGCTATGAATAGCCCTCTTTTACACACATGCACACACACTCACGCTTGTCAGTTAGGTTGTGTAATTCTGTCAGTGAAACAAGTCTTGCACTCCAAGTTGTTCCACACACCTCTCTCAGATGGATTGGGGTGTAGCTTCAGCCATGTTACTCCTTCCCCACCTCTTGAGGAATGTCTTCTGCCTCTAGAACCAAGGGCTCCTGGAGAATGGTCTGGCCTTTCCTCTAGTCTCATCTGCTCTCCGGGGTGTGTGCAGTCAGGCAGCCTGGGTTTGAGTTGTGCTTTCTCAGGTGTGTGTGCTTGAGTAAGTCACTTACCCCTCGGATTTGTTTGATTCTCCCTGTGAGATGGGGTCATAATAAAGCTGGCGTGGTGGTGCAGAGCTCAACACTGCTGTTAGAACCAGGGCACACCCATCAGTGTGAGAGCTTTCAAAATGCTTATCGAAACTTAATAATTCTGTAATTTTTCCTATCCTCTTTTTAGTAATGAACCTTTGAGTTGCCTCTCATTTTCCAACATAGTATTTCCACGTGGGAATTAATTAGTTGCATGTCAGTAAAATGTCTACAGCCATGTTTCTTTTTATACCTTCTTGAGGTCCTGTGCTGTCCAGTACTTGAGTTGAAGTATGTTCTATAGGCGCTGCTTTAAAAGACTGAATTCCTCCAGCAGAGCACTCCACATGCCCTCCGTATCTCTCTGCTGACTGCTCTGCCTGTTCTGGCTAGAATCCTAGTGATTGACATTCACCCAAATAACTACAGATGCTTCAGCAAAATCCCATGAAACAGCCACCTTCTTAGTTCTTCCTACAGAGCCCGAAGCAAGAGTGACTTCTGAGAAGCCGATCAATACAACCTTGGTCACTGGCTCTTGGGTTTTGGTCTGGCATTGGCATCTTTTCTTGGCTAATTCACAGGACTTGGCATTCACCTGTGGATACTTGGGACAACCAGTCTTTGCCTTAGAGGATTAAGTGGCACTATTTAGAGTTGATTTATAACTGTGTTTTTTTTCTCCCATAAGTTGGACTTAGAACATCTTTCAGAAATTAGGGATGTTTCTTGGAAATGTGATTTGAGAATCACTGTTTGTTCTGTAGCAACAAATGCTTTTGACTGTAATAGCATCGATAGAAACATGATTGACAAGAAAATGTGCCTATTATAAATAGGTCAATTTGTTTCAGCCCATTTCATTGCTGTTTTATTGAACAAGACAATGCTAGGGGAATCTTTTTACATTTTAAAGCAAAATGATACAGTTGAACATAAAGCTGAAGGGATTCTTTGTTAGAGAAAATAGAGTAGGGTGTGGTGGTTACATTGGTAGGAGTTTGAGGTTCAAGGCCAGCCTTTGTGACATAGCACGGCTGTGTGTACACACACACACACACACACACACACTCACCCCTGATGTGTTCATATTGCTCTGAGTAGGAAAAGAACAGATTTTGAGCTGTGGCTCACCTGATCAAAGTGATCCTCTGTGAGTCCGTGAGTTACACTCTGAGATAGAATGAACTATTATGCTTCTGACATCTTTGAGACCTACTAGAACAACAACAAGCTTGCTACTTCTTACTGAGCCTTTCACTAGGTAGCGCTAGAGACTGCAGTGCTGTTCTTGCTGGGGCTGGGCAGGCTGGGCTAGGGCTGGGCAAGTAACTGACCCAAGGTTGGTGATTGCTCTGGGGCCACCATGGCACCGATAGGACAGTAGTCCTTTGGGGTTTAACTCTTGTCTTCTTTGTTACCCACTGTTGGGTATACAGCAGTTAGGAAATAAAGACTGGCCGGGAGGAGAGGGGGGTCCTGTAGCCTTTCTCATTTGTAAACCATCAGTTCAATGTATTACGTGAGAGTTTTTCCTCATAATTCTGAAATGAGCCATACAAAATCAGGTGGAGTTGCTTTCTAGTTTTAATTTATAGATAGAGATTACGTTTTAGCCCTAATAACTATGCTGGTTCCAAGCTTATGAATATGAATCCTTGTTTAAATGTTAAGTGTACGCTGAGGTCTTAGTAATAGTCATTTAAGAAGTTTTTTGTGTTGCTGTTAATGAAAAGAATCTATGATACATTCCCCCAGGATGGTCTTGCCATGTTATGCAGCTTGAGCAGCCAGAGCTCTTAACCAGGCTCTCCCCTGGCCAGAGATTTTTTTTTTTTAATTTTCTTTTGTTTTTTGAGACAGGATTTTTCTGTGTAGCTTTTGGCTGTTCTGGAACTCACTCTGTAGACCAGGCTGGCCTCAGTAGAGGTCCACGTGCCTCTGCTTCCCAAGTTCTGGAATTAAAGACGTGCCCCACCACTGCTGATGATTTTTGTTCTTTTTAAAGAAATGTCTTAGAGTGAATTTCTGTGTAACTTTGTTTTTTCTCTGGGACTGATCTGTAACATGAGGGCCTGCTTGTTGGGGTTTCTCTCCTGCCTGGTTCCCGCAGCCGGTAAATCACAAAGAAAATCACAGAGGTCTCCATAAATTATAAACTGATTGCCCCATTAGCTCAGGTTTCGTGTTAGCTCTTATAACTTATATTAGCCCATTATTATTCTTTTTTTTTTTATTTTTTATTTTTTCGAGACAGGGTTTCTCTGTGGCTTTGGAGCCTGTCCTGGAACTAGCTCTGTAGACCAGGCTGGTCTCGAACTCACAGAGATCCGTAGCCCATTATTCTTGTACATGTTAGCCACATGACTCAGTACCTTTTTCAGCAGAGCAGGTCACATCCTGCTTCTTCAGTGTCTGGACAGGACTGGGGAGGAATGGGCTTCCTCCTTCCCAGAATTCTGTCTCATTGCCCAGCCTCTACTTCCTGTCTGGTTGTCCCGCCTATACTTTCTGCCTGGCTACTGGCCAATTAGCGTTTATTTAAAACATAATTGACAGAATACAGAATTGTCCCACACCACTGATCATCCTTAGTGGAAGCAGGATGCAGTTACAGCCTTTGCAAAGTGGGTTCCACAGCTTGTACATATGTTGCTCCAGCCTTTTCTGTGCATGGACTGGCACAGAAAGCAGTTCCCAGACTATGGCACCTGCATGGAGCTTCCTGCAGGTTATTTATCTGTGGTGGGGCTTTGTGCTTAATCTGTAGCCTGGGAGCATATTCTTCTGCATCTAAACTGAAGTTGCTGTTAACTAGAAATGCTCATAATGACCTTCAACATAGGGTTTACCCTGTGTTTGTCCAGTGTTGGCTTACAGTGTGCACTTGGTGCCTTTGGTTTTGCTTTCACATGTTTTTAGGCATGGGATAAATCTGTACATTGTGTGTGGTTGGTGGAAATTGCATCCTCTGTTCTTTTTGTTAATCAATGTTCAGGGTTGGAGAGATGCTTCAGTGGTTAAGAGCGCTTATTGATCTTGAAAAGGACAGGGTTTGGTTCCCAGCACCCACATATAGTGGGTCACAGTCATCCTGTAACTCCAGTTCCAGGGGATGAGGTGCACACTTGGTGCCCTACATAAATGAAGACAAAACATCCACACACATAAAAATCTTTACTGTTAAAAACAAATATGTGCCTGGCATGGTGGTGCACACCTTTAATCCCAGCACTTGGGACGCAGAGGCAGGCGGATATCTGTGAGTTTGAGGCCAGCCTGGTCTACAGAATGAGTTCCGGGACAGCGAGGGCTGTTATATAGAGAAGTGCTGTCTTGAAAAACCAAAAATAGGGGCTGGAGAGATGGCTCAGTGGTTAAGAGCATTGCCTGCTCTTCCAAAGGTCCTGAGTTCAATTCCCAGCAACCACATGGTGGCTCTCAACCATCTGTAGTGAGATCTGGTGCCCTCTTCTGGCCTGCAGGCATACATGCAGACAGAAACTGAGAATACTGTGTACATAATAAATAAATTTAAAAAAAAAAGAAAAAAGAAAAACCAAAAATAAACAAAACAAAACAAAAAACCAAACAAACAGGCAAACAGTCTCAGGCCAGTAATTGCTTAGTGGGTAAAGGTACTCAAGTTCTATCCCCAGGACTCTCAGGGTTAGAAGGGAGAACCAGCTCCTGTAGAGTCATCCTTAGGCATGCGCACACGCACAATAATAATAATTTAAAGACTAGTACCAAGATGGGCAGTGGTGTTGCACGCCTTTAATCTCAGCACTCGGGAGGCCAGAGGCAGGTGGATCTCTCTGAGTTTATCTCTGGTCTACAGAGTTCCAGGACTGCCAGTGCTACGCAGAGAAACCCTGTCTCGAAAAACCAAAACAGTAACAACAACAACAAAGAACCCCTCAAACCCAGCACCAGATGACCAGTTAAAGAACTGCTCCACCCCAAAGAAGTACCGACACCCTCTCAGGTACCAAGCTTCAGCTTGTGCGGTTAAAATGATTTGGAATATCTTTGAAAGAATTGGTGCCAATTCTTTTTCCTCTCCAAAAGAAATGGCTGCAGAGAACTTGGGCTCTGGGCCTAATGTCAATTCCATAAGGCTCCTCTGTTGTTTTTTCCCCTTGTCCCTCTTTGCCATGTGGAGATGTGTGCTGATAAGCCGCCCTCTCTGTACCTGAAGGTTCTTTGTCATTTCAGACAAGCATGGGCTTTTGAAAATGCCAAGGAGGTAAAGTTATATAAACTGCATTCATAGTTAAATATTTGCTTCCAGGTGGAGGTGAAAAATGCTTTGTACTTTTCCCTTTGGCTTTTCTTCCCAAAACAACTTGTCGTGCAACAACAAGAAAAAGTGGCCAACGGCAGAGAAGGCTCTTCTCTTTCTGTGTTGGTTTGTTTTTATTGTAAGGCAAACCTTTCCTGTTGTATTGTTCTAAAGCTTAAACCTGGCCTAGAGGTGCCAGTCTTGAGTGGAAGCAGCTGCAGAGCCGTCCCGGGCCAGGTGGGGCTGGCTTTGAAGCAGCATGCTGTCTTTTCAAAGAGAACTGTGGGAGCGAGCGAGGGCTTGATTCCTAGAGCTCATCAGCATTCCTCTGTCAGCTCTGACTGCAAGGTCCATATTACAGGGGAAAGAGATAGAAGATCCCTTTTCACGTACAGAGTAATCTTATTTGTATTTTAAAAATACAGAAATGGGGAGTCACAGTTAAGAATTAAAAATGTAGCAACCCCATCTAATTAAGACCACAGCGAAGGTTCCTTGAAACCTGGGTTTGGCTTATTGCCTGAGATGTTGAGCTTGGTTATACTTTCAGATAAGTGCAATTGGCAGGAGTGGCCAGCTGGTCACATATCTGGACTCTTGAGGTGGGCGTTCTGGGTTGGTGTGGGCATGTCTTATCCTTTGATTGAGTGGTGCTGGCAGCAGTGGGCTGAGCATCACTTGTGGTCTGCTGCTAGGAAACATTGAGCACCAGAGAGCTTTCTCTCCTTGGGGAAAATGGAAGAGACAGGCATGGAGGCAAAGGGACTAGAAAAACCAAGCAAGCAATACCAGGTTCCTGGGCTTGGTATAGCATAGCAGTGGCTTCTATCCTCTGAGGTTCTTGGGTCAGTCCTGCCAGGTAGACTAATTTGGGTGACATGTGTGGTAGGATGATTCTGTTGGCTTTGTATGGGCTTGTGACTAGCCTGGTTGCCTAGCACTCTGGCTGTTACATGGAGAGCGTGGCTCATGTTTTGACTGTATCTTACTTCACTGCTTCTAGAAGTTTCTACTAGCATTGGTGGGTGGAAAATAGAGGAGAATCCTGTGTCTGGATATACTGGGGACAGTGGCCGAATTGGATCCGCTTGGCTCTGTAAACAGCAGGTTGTTCTGGGCACACTATTTTCTGGGAACAAGGTAATCTACCATAGAAGGCAGTTTGGGGTATCGTTTTGACAGGGGTCTCGTGTAGCTCAGTTGTCTTGAGCTAGCTATGTAGTTAAGGATGGCCTTGAATTCTTTACCCTCTTGCCTTCCTTTCCCATCATTGGGATTTGTACTGTCACAACTGAGAAGGTTGTTTGTTTTAATTTTCTTGGGCTGGGTCAGTAGTTAAGAGCACTGGCTGTGTGTGTGTGTGTGTGTGTGTGTGTGTGCGCGCGCGCGCACGCGCGTGCACACATGTGCATGTTCATGTTCAGATTCGATTTCCTGCACACACATGGCATCTTAGAACCATCTGGAACTCCAGTTTCAGAGGATCCAACACCTTCTGGTCTCCATGGACAATAGGCGTGTGTGTGGTGCACAGACATGCCTGCAGGCAAAGTACACATACCATAAAATAAAAGACTTTCCTTGGAAAGGAGGTGCTGGGTACTCAAGAGTAACATTCAGTGTTAATTCCCTTTCCTTTTTATTATGCCATCCTTGATTGGCTACTTACCAGACCAACTTTGGCAAGCTACTTTCCTATTTAAAAATGGAAATTGGAGCAGCATTACTGGTTTTTCAAATACTGCATTTTAAATTTGGCACCAAAATACTTAATAGCACAGGGTCTATTGAACAGTGCCACCGGTGATTTTAGTTAAAATTCACACGACATAGAGGCGAGCTGTGTATCCAATGTGTGTTAGCTGTGCTGCTGTGTTCTTAGAAATGTGTCCTTGAGCGGGGAGGTGGTGATGCACGCCTTTAATCCCAGCACTTGGGAGGCAGAAGCAGGCGGATCTCTGGCTGTGAACCTCAGGAGCACATTACTGTGCTGTATGCTGTGGTGTCGCTAACACTGGCAAGTGTCTGCCCAAAGCCATCTGAGCATAAGACGAGTCTGACACCTGGGCCGTCACTACAGACTTCACAGGCATGGGTGGTGTGCTCAGACTACACTTCTCTAAAATGTTTTTTTCATTAACAATGATCTCTTGGTATTTTGTTTTTAGAAAGAGAACGGACTTATTGGGCACAGTGTAAGGAAGGGTCAGTGACTGACTGGTCAGTAATATAAGTACGTACAGCCTCACTCTGCAGCCTGGCTAGCCTGGAATTCACTCTATAGACCAGGCTGGTCTGAACTCACAGAGATCCACCTGCCTCTCTTTCCCAAGTGCTGGGATTAAAGGTGTGCACCACCATCACCAGTGGTACATACCATGACAGCCAGGGCTGCTTAGCAGGATGCTGCTTCAAAAGGCAGAAGAGCAATAAAACCCACCAGATTTTAGCAGCAGCACAAGTTTGGGAGAACCAGGACTTCATGTGATTTACTCATAAAGAGGTTGGCCCAAGGCTCTACTGGGCTGTGGGACAGATACAGAACTTCAGAATAATCTGGGCATAGTGGTGCAGCCTAGAATCCCAGCAACACTGAGGAGGAGGATTGAGAATCTTTGTCTCAAAACCAGAACGGAGTACAGAGTTCATGATCTGAATGTGTTGGTCTATAGAGCTTGGCTGAGGGGGAGAAATAAATTCTTGAATGCTTATGTGCAGTGAGGAGCTTGTGTTGGTAGACAGTGCGGGGCGAGCCTTGTGAAGTGGTGCAGTAGCAGTTTTTCATGCACTTGATGAGAACACAGCTAGCGCCTGAGCTAATCGCACCGAGTGTTATTTAAGTTGGGCTTCAGGTTACTCATGGATGCAGTATGTCTTTTTCTCTTTAAAAAAAAAAAACTAAATAATGGTGCAGGTTATGTGTGGGCTAAGCAGAAATTTAGAAGCTGGCATCAGAACTAGGGTTTGACAAATTTTGACTCAACTTATCCTGAAAGGCAGAACTTTTTCCAAGCTGAGACTCAGAGTGAGGTGTTACCAAGGCTCGGGTTGTAGTTCCACGCCACAACCCTTGCCTGTCATGTGAGGGCTTGGGATGGGATCCCCAGCTCTGGCAAAGGGAAGCGCTTCTCCCTCTGTCTGGACCCTGACTTGTGTGGCAGTGCAGCCGTAGGAAATTGTTCTGGATCATTTCTTCTTCCTCTAAAATGGTGAGCATCACCCGGAGAAACAGAGTGACCAGGGGAGCGTCTTAGTGACTCCTGTGTGAGGTGAGTGCAGTCTGTCCGCAACAGTAGTCTTGGGGTCCTCACCCTCCCACTCTGCAGCACTCCAGGACAAAATGATAGGGAATAAAGGTTTTCATTTTCTTTTGGGAGGAGCGAGACCGGAGGCAACTGGAGTGTTGCTGTCAGTGAAGAAGGTTAGAATGGGAAAACAGGCTTCCAAGTCATAAAAGTAGCCTGTTGTGTAAATCTTAGTTCAGCCTGTGTTTGGGGTCTCTGTTACTGCACTGTAACACTCTTTTCCGTTTCTGCAGGTACTGGTTTTGGATTAGGAGTTGTTTTCTCACTCACCTTCTTTAAAAGTAAGTGACGGTCCCCAGCTTCTCACTACAGGGTCTGTACAAATGCTGCCAGCCCGTCCGTTGTAAAATGAGCCACACAGAGACTGTGGACTCAGTCTATATGGGTTGGACATCTCCAGCGTTCCCTGGGGGCAATGAGTCAGGATTGTCTGGTGTCTTAAAACATGACATCCTTTCAAAAGCCTACATTTCATGCTGGCCAGTCTGCATGCCCACATATTTCTAAAGTGACCCAGAGATGTGGCTCTCTGGTAATAAAGGCAAGTGGGAAAACTTAACTTTGAGTATTGACTAGAAGTCAAACAGGTCAGCTTGACCTCTTTCCATGGAGAACTGGGAAGGACTGGGACTGGGGAATTGTAGATGTGTGTGAGTGAACTCCACGGCTTTCTGTGTATAACCAAAGTTTGTGGATGTTGATGAGATTAATAAACACTTCAAACACCTTATCAACATGTTCCTTCTGCCAGGGCTAGGAAGCTAGTTCAGGTGCACAAAGATGCCCGACCGGGCTACTTGCATCACACTTAGCAGCCCCAGGCACTTAAACATGCTGGATTACAGTGTTGTGTGGGGGCCTGTCACCTGCCAGTCACCAGTGTGATGCCCACTAAGGGTTTGTGAATGCCAAGCACATATACTGGGTGGATGCTTTATCTTAATAATTCCCTGTTGGGATTTCTCTCTTTGTGTTCACTAGGAAGAATGTGGCCATTAGCCTTTGGTTCTGGCGTGGGATTGGGGATGGCCTACTCCAACTGTCAGCATGACTTGCAGGCTCCGTATCTTCTACATGGAAAATTTGTCAAAGTACGTACAGAATTGATAGTTCTCTCCCTTGCAGAATTCTTCAAATTTTTACCAATTTTTTTTGCTTTGTGTTTATTTTCTGAGTATGGGTGTTTTGTTTGCATGTATGTCTGTGTATCAGGTGCATGCTGGCACCCATGGAGCCAGAAAAGGAGCATCAGATCCCTTGGACTGGAGTTATAGATGGTCGTGAGCCACTAAGTGCCCAGGTCCTCTGTAGGAGCAGACAGTGCTTCTGTCTGATGTCAGTTCAGGAAGACTGAATGGAACACTGACCTGGGGCAGACTGTTCCGCTCTCCCTGCCTCTTCACCTTCCTGGCATCAGAGCTTGACTGAGGGTGGACAGCAAGGAGCAGGCATTGGGTCTTTCTATTGTTGTGAGTTTTTCCATTGTTCCAAGCTGAGTTGTCCTGGATGGTGGATCAGAGGTGATTATGTGTATTAGATGTTTAATGGCTGGGAGGTGCTGTGGAAAATATTACGTTTTCTACAGCCTTGCACATGCTGCTCTAAAATGGCCTTGTAACTTCATTTGGACTTGAGTCTGTGCCTGGATGTTGTCATCCTTCTCACATGGAGGAACACCATCCCACTGGGGGCTCATGCAGCATGGCTGTATTGTGATAACTGCTGGCCAAGCCCTGACTGAGCCCTGTGCACCACCCTGGGGACTTTCTTCATAGCCTTTTCCCTCTCACTTTTCAGTGGATTATGGGAGAGGTATCCTCACTCAACAGAGGGGGAGATTCTTAAAGAGGCAAGGCCTGCCAGTGACTGAAGTCAGCAGCTGCTGGTTGGCTGTGCTTGGTGCTCACCTGCCACCTCCTGGGTCACAGCTGAGTATCCAGTCATGCCTGCCCCTTCCTGTTTTTTCCCTCTCAGACTGGGGTCTCTGGTGCAGTAGATGCAAGCAGAAAGTTGGCTGTGATTGGAGCCCTTGGCCCTGGGATCTGACTGAGGCAGCAGCCAGTGATAGAGGAACATCTCTTGCCCTTTTAACCAAATGTCCTTGCTTCATAGGAGCAGTGACTTATGCTGAGAACATCCCAGCGGGAAGAAGGAGAAACCACGTTTATTCCTCAGGAATACTGAAGTGCCCTGGAGTGCGCTGACATCCTGTGACAGTGTCCTCAGCAATGCTTTCAACTCCAGCCACTGTTTATGTGTTTGAAACCAAGTCTGTTTCTTTTGTATTTTCTCTTTGGAAATTGTAAGGAGGTGATCTTAAAGAAATTAAAAGTGGGAAGCCAAGTGCAAGGCCTTCATTCCTTTATGTGGCAGGAGGGTTCTCTTTTAATTGGCCTAGCTGACCTCTTCTCTGACCTCTTGAAGCAACAGTCAGGTGTGTCCTCCCCATACCCTAATGCACTGCCCCCCATCCTTCCTTGAAGACTGGTGGTACCCTTGTGCAGTGATGGCCATGATAAAGTCTTGCTGGGTGCCCTCCTGATGCTGCGCTAGGCCTGCGCACTGCTCACCAGTGGACCATGGCTGGTCTGGCCATACCTGCTGTGCTGACATCTATACCATTGATGTCCATACCAGTACTGCACAGAGCTTCCTGCAGTCTCAGCTCCTGCTGGCAGTGTGGAACTGGTGGCCACAACCTGAATGGAAGGACATGTTGAGATTTGAGGACAAAGGGCCACTTCCCCTTGTGGGCTCGTGTGAGGCACGACATAGAGTGTTATCCATTTTCTTCTGATGTCCAGCTCCCTTGTGCTCAGGCTTTTGTAGGTGTCCATGGTGGACGCTCTGGATGATGGACGTGCTCACAGCTGCGAAAGGACAAGCAGTTCGTGAGCTCGAGAGCAGGAGAGGCCAGAAGTGGCCGCTGAAGGGCCATCAGCCAGTGTCAGGACCTCAGGCTTTGAGTAAAGTCAGGGTGGCCTCTCCCCTCCCTCTGCTTTTTCCTCCCTTATTCTTTGTTCTACTTCCCTTTCCAGAAACATGTGCTGGGCTGTGAACCTGAACAGGCGGCAGGGATGCTCTGCCAAAGATGGGCTGTGCCCAGGCCAGCGAGTCATGGCCATGGCATGCCTCAGCCACTTGGCTGTTTCTCACACAGCACAGCCCATGCCATTAGAAGGAAAGGGCTGGGTTCCTCGCTTGTAGCTCTCCGTGTTTGCTTTACATGTTAGTATCCCTTCTCCCAATTTTTCTGCCTTCAGAGTTAAAAATGACAGCCCCTCCCCCATCCAAAAAGACAAAGGGAAAGCTGCCCCATGTCTAGAATATAGCAGAAACCTGGCATGGACAGGAGCATGAACTGAGCTTCTGTCTCATCTCTGGCTAGGTTTTAGGCCTCTGTTTGTGGGCATCTGGTCCCCCAGCACCCTTGAACCTCTGCAGAAGTGCCCAGGAACCAGTCCTCCCTATCTCCCCTCCCTCCCCAGAAGGAAATGATTCTGGGCCGAAGCCAAGGAAAGGAGCATCAGCTGTTTGTCTTGGTCCTAGCGGGTTTTGTATTCCCACCTTGTAGCTCTTAGCAGAAAGCATTAGAAGACAGAGCATGTTTGTGTGTGGTGGTGGTGGTGGTGGGGGTGTGTGCGCGCATGCGCGATCTCAGACAGGCCTTCACAAAATCCCAACTTGTTGGCAAGGAAAGCATTCTGTTCTACTTGAAGTTTCATTTGAAATTCAAGTCCTCTGGGGGCCCTGGACCCTCGTGGAGTCGTGGAGCTTTGAGCTCACCTCTCCTCTGCCTTTCTGGAACCAAACACAAGGGGATACATGGGTTTAAGGAGCCAGTGATGGGATCCCAGCTGGGCACAGGATCCTAGGGCAAAGCTGTGGCGCCCCAAAAGTGGTCTGCGCTGCCAACATACATAAATACATACAGTCTGAACTTGACACTGTGTAATTTGGCCCAGAACAATATGTATTTTGAACTCATTTAGGTGAATAACTTTTGCATTCCGAGTGGCTGGGGAGCCTTTATTGGGACACATTTGCTGTCTACAGAAGTATGCCTTTGTTCTGAGAAGTGGCCTCGGAACACTTTGCTGAGCTGTCCCTTTGAGTGAATGTCACCCTCTCCTCGGTTTCAAAAGACCCAAGAATGCAGTCCCACAATCCTGCAGGAAGCAGACACTGGGGTGAAGGAGATGGCTTTTGTTTTTGTGTTGGTTCTCAAACCTCTGTTTACATCTTTTTTTAATGTAACCAGCCCATAATTGGATTTTACTTGTCATGGTTCAGTCTGATTGCATTGTTGGAAGGACTATTTTTGAGCCTGTCCAAATAAACTCTGCAGAGTATTTCCACAAGGATGTAGTCCACGGAGCTGGGGCTGCCTTCCTCCGGACTGGTCTGAGACTCAAATGGTTTCCTGTTGCATGCTTTCTAATTGCATAAACGCACAGGGGTGGAAGGGAGAAGGTGGAAATTCTAAGTGCCGGAAAAAAAAAATGTTAAATTTAGGATAATAAGCTCATCTGGAAGCCATCACCACTTCCTTCAAGGGTGCTGAGAGCACCACTTCAACTCGGACACCAGTGGATGGTGTCAGGACACAATGTGGTCCTGCACAGGCGCAGGGGAGATGTCCTGTGTCCAGCAAGCAAAGCAGCTCTGTGTGGGATAGGACCGTGATAAAGAGTAGGAGGAAGAGGGCAGATGAGCAGGAGCAAGGAGTCAGGGCTGGACAATAATAGATTGCAGGCCTACAGGCTTGACTGTCAAGCCCTAGGCCTAAGCTCCTGCTCCATCCCTCACCGGCCAGGCACCAGGGGGAGGTTCCTAGCCTCCAGACTTCAGTTTCTTCTGTAAATGAGATCAGGGGAAATTCCAGCCTGTAGTCTTTGAGGCTCAAATGGATGTGCTATTAGTACAAGCTTATAAAAACACCATCTAGGGTAGGGCTTGGTGCTCAGTGACACACAAGGCCCCAGGTTCCATCCTTAGCACCTGGAGAGCAGATGGTAGGGAGGACAGGTAGGTGGTCAGATTGTTTCAGAAAGGGTTGAAATCTGCACATTCCCAGAGAGAGAGCAAACGGGGTGAGCAGTGTGAGCCGTTTCAGGGCGGCCCACTCAGTGGAAAATGCTCCATCCTCACCCTTCCTGCACACTCTGCTTCGTTCTGGTGCGTACTCATGAGACCACCGCGACTTCTGGCCTGAAATCCTACGTAGCTTTTGGACTCAGTGTTGAGCATATGGACTTGGTCAGTACCAGGCCAGGATGGGAAGGAGGAGAAAAGAATGGCAAAGATGCGGAGACCATAAAACAGCTTCCAGCCTTGGTCGGAACTGTGCCACTGCGCAGTCCAGGGTAGTAGGTTTTGGTTATTTGATCCTTACTTTGTGGGTTCAGAGCCAGAAGCCCAAGCTGTGTGTTTGGGGGAGATGTCGAGAATTCTTGGAGGAGGTGCGATAAATGAGGCCCTTCAATAGGGAAGAGAGAGAGGGTAGAAAGTCAGTGACAATACCTTTAAGTACTCAGGAGGGAGAGGCAGGTGGATCTCTGAGTTCCAGGCCAGCCAGGGCTACATAATGAGACCCTGTCTCTATAAAAAAATTTCTTTTAAAAAGTGAGGAAAGGCAGGGGGAGAAAGTTCACTTTTATTGCCACCGTTTTCTCTTGTGTCTCGCCAGTTTGAGCCAGCATTACACACTTTGATCAAAGCCTTGGATGATTATATGGTTAACATTGATTGAGCATGTCATCCGGGCTAGTTACTGTTCTCACGTGTACCACACCTAGTTGCCATAGCATACCCGTGAGAGAATAGTGTTATCCTCACTTCATGAATAAAGGCAGGTTTCTGGAGCTGAATGAACTTAAGAAAAATCAGGTTGAGGGCAAGAATGCAACAATGCCTTTGGCCTCGACCCCACAGCCCAGGCTCTTCAGCAGGCTCTGTGCTCCTCAGAAACACTGGGATGGGTTTGATTGTGTTTAAACTTGATTTGACTTAAACCAGTTTAAACATGATTTGGCACAATTAAGCCAGGTGAAATTGGTAATGGCCCATCTCATTGAAATGAAATTGGTAATAGTTCCAGTTTGAAATCAGCTAGGATTCTGTTTGTTTTAAATGGCCATTTATTATTCAGAAATAGTTTTTTATTTTGGTTTGGTTTTTCGAGACTGGGTTTCTCTGTGTAGCTTTGGAGCCTGTCCTGAAACTCACTCTGTAGACCAGGCTGGCCTTAAATTCAGAGATCCACCTGCCTCTGCCTCCCGAGTGCTGGGAGACTCCGCTGCCCGACTAATTCTGCTTTTTTGTTTGTTTGTTTGGGGTTTTTTAGATTTATTCTTATTTTATTATTTTGTGTGTGTGTCTGTATAAGCTTGTGTGTCCAGGCGCATGCAGGGCCAACAAAGGGCACTGGATCCTCTGGAATTGGAGTTACAGTGGCTGTGAGCTGCCATATGGCTGTTGGGGATCAAACTTTGGGTCCTCTGCGAAAGCAGCCAGTGCTCTTAACTGCTGAGCCATCTCCCCAGCCTTGCTGTTTTTTTTTTTTTTTTGTGTAGGTTCTAGGGAACTAACAACTGTCTGTAACTCTGAGATCTAACACCCTCACACAGACATACATGCAGGCAAAAACACCTGCACATAAAATAAGTTACTTGCACATAAAAATAATTTAAAAAAATGTTTCCCATCTCCCTTACGTGATTTAACGTTTTACGTATTACAGGTGAAAAACAGATTATCCCAAGCTACTCGCTACAGATTAATAGGTGGTAATGCAAGATGGTCTTCCCAGCCAGTTTTTTCATTGGTGGGCTGCAGGTTTGATTACAAAGGAAGGACCAATCACTTTACTACTTACCTTGGAAGGTAATTTTATAAGGAATATTTTATAATTTATTTGTTTTTATTTTATGTGCAGGAGTTTTGCCTGCATGTATGTCTGTGTGAGGGTGTCAGATCTTGGAGTTACAGACAGTTGTGAACTGCCATGTGGGTACCGGGAGTTGAACCCAAGTCCTCGGGAAGAGCAATCAGTGCTCTTTAACCTCTGAGCCATCTCTCCAGCCCTCTTAGAAGGAATCTTAAAGGAATCACAAACCTAAATGTTTATACATGGAAATCATCAGCCAGCTCTAGTTTTAATCTTTAGGGTGCATACCCACTCATCGATAGCTTTTTCATCAAGAGATTGAGGGCAGAAATCGGTACAAGGAATTAATCATTATTTTTGATCACCAACCAGTCCTCTCAAGGAAAGTATGTAAGTTAGTAATAACTGGGCTGCTTTCTTTTTTGATCCCTAGCCTCAAAGCTATTATCAAAACATCTTAATCTAACCTGAGGTCATCCTAAGGCGTCGTTTCAGCTGTGATGCACTCTGAGACCTGTGAACACATCTCCCAACATCAAGATTAAAAGACTTTGAGCCAGCCTGGCTCCTGGCATTCAATTGTTTTCCTTAATCATTAACCTGAACTTGAGATCTCTGCAGGTCCTCAGGGGAAACTCGTAGGTTCTAGCTGTGTGACAATCCCTTGTATATATTTTTTAATCATCAAAGCTCTATTTAAACGAACATTATTATCAGTTAGCTGGTACAGCTTAAGAAATCATCTTCAAGATAATCTACAGGTAAAAATACCCACTAGAACAGGATGTTTCCGTGAGATGAACACACTACATTACAGGCAGTGGGGATTCCCACACCCATTCACACCATGCCAGATACCAGAGAAAGATGGCAACGGGAACCACGTGAAGAAGGCACAGCAGACACAAAAGACATTCCGGAGTCTGTGCTCTCGGGGCCTTGCTTACCCGAGACTCAGCCATCAGGGACTTTCCTCCCAGTGGCTGACACGTCGAACTTCAGTTGCCTCTGACATGTCCCACTGGCAGCAGAGCCCACACGTGCTGTTTCCCGTGCAGGGCCCTCAGTGGATCTTTCACGGTGTTATCTGTTCACGGGTGGCACAAGTCTTTAGTCCCAGTATGTTGGAGGCAGAGGCAGGTGTTTGTCACTTCAAGGCCAACCTGGTCTACATAGAGAACTCCAGGTCATCCAGGGCTACATAGTGAGATCCTGTCTAAAGATTAAAAACAAAATTATTTGTTTATTCCAAGGGCTGGAAAGATGACTCAGAGGTTAAGAGCACCGTGGTTCTTCCAGAGGACTTTGATTCAATTCCTAGCACCCACATGGTGGCTCCCAACCGTCTATGACTCCAGGTCTACTAAATCTAATGGCCCCTTCTGGCCTCCGTGTACACTACATATGTGTGGCGCACAGACATAGGCAAAACACCCACGCACAACAGAACATATTTTAGAAAGTGTTCTCAATTTCATACATATTATACTTCACCATATTTCCCTGTTTCCTGCCTGTCCTGCTGAATCTGTCCTCCTCAGTAGGTTCTCTCCAACTTTCGTGGCTTATGGATGTATGTATGAATATATTTCTGTGACCCACATTACATATATTTTTATTGCTTTAATCATTTAAAGGGAGGGGGCTGGGCATATGAATGCAGGTTCCTGAAGAGATGAAGCCTCAAATTCCCCTGGAGCTGGAGTTGCAGGTGTTTGGGAGTGTCCTGATGTGGGTACTGGAAATCCAGCTTGGGTCCTCAGGGAGAGCAGTATATACTCATTATTACCACTGAGCCACACCCCCCCCCCAATCCTGACCCAATAATTGTTTTGTTTTTGTTTTCCGAGACAGGGTTTCTTTGTAGCTTTTGGAGCCTGTCCTGGAACTAGTTCTTGTGGACCAGGCTGGCCTCGAACTCACAGAGATTCACCTGCCTCTGCCTCTCGAGTGCTGGGATTAAAGGAATTAAAGGCGTGCGCCACCACTGCCTGACCTGACCCAATAATTTAAGTAGCGCTGCTTACTCGAATAAGCGCACTTACCAGCCAACGCCACTAGAGAAGATGCCCCCCCCCCCCCCCAGCCTTTAACTGCCTGTGTCTCTCCGTTGTGTCTCAGGAAATCACTGAGATTCCTAATTGCCAGATGAGGAAACTGAGGCTCAGCAAGCGCACCCTTGGAGTAAGGCGGGGAAGCTTTGTGCTAACACACCTGGACTCCATCCAGAGACTCCGAGTCCGGCGCCTCTGCTGCACTGTATATACGAACCTCCCTAAAATAGCTTTCATTTTATGGAGCACGTGCTGTTCTCCAGGAACTGTGCCCGGCACTTCACATCCATTTATCTCCTTCAATCCTGGCTCCTTCTCAGAATCTCACCTCAACCGTCACTTCTGCCTTGTTTTCTGGAAGCGGCTCACTAACTCTCCCCTCCCCCACCACCTTACTCATCCCGCTTAGTTCTCACAGACCAACATGAAATCCTCCCATCTGTTGGCTTTCTATGATAGCCTCCTCTCTGTTCTTAGGGTTCTGGAACATTGGGTCTTTATTGGCCTAGTCCATGGTTGGGTCCCCAATATCTCATAGCTGCCTGGCACATAGGAGACCCAATAAATATTCGTTAAATGAGTGAATGAATGCTAGCAACATGCCTGGATTATATGCTCTTCCTAACTGCATTTGACAGATTGAGAAACCTAGGCACAAGCATGGAACAGTTTGCACGGAGCCCCGGAGTCCGGGGATGATGAAGAGCGTGGAGACAGATCATGCAGGGAGACACCGGCTCTTCTCATCAGCTCAGCGATGACCGGGGTTCTGTGGATGTTTTCAGGCTGTGGGCCCCGAGCAAGAAGGAGGGCTTTTGGCTGCTTTCACTCTTCTTTCTCCAGGAGGCTGCAGAGGTTTGGACCCCCAAGGAGGCCAGGCTGACAGGATTAGAGGAAACAGCTGGCTCAAGCCCCATGCCCTGCAGGAGGGAGTTTACATTCCCCAAGGACCCTGGAGGGGGCAGCTCTTTGCAACCCAGTCACATTCCAGATCAGTCGTTTTCCCCAGCCCAGATGTTTGCTAATGAGCCGGGGTGAGGGAGCATTCAGCCCTCGGCCCCAGCTCTGGGCACCACATTACCTCGGCCCCAAGAGACTGGCCCGGGGCCAGCAGGCTCTGGCCATGAGCCTGTGCCCTGTGCCAGCCAGGCCTGCCTGGGCAGCTGGAGCTGTGCTGCCAACCAGGTGTATCTCCTGGAGCTTGGAGACTCTGACTTGACAGGTTCTGCCTTTCCGGCAGGGGCCCCATTCTCCGGGATCCCAGGGGTGCAGCATCCCAATAGGAGGGGTGCAGAGGCAGCCAAGAGTGTGTGGAGAGCACAGGATCATGGCTGTGCATTCAAATCGAGCCTTTGTCAGTCACTACCGATGTGATGATCTTGGGAGGGAGGGGGTGGCTAATAATACTTTTTCCTCACTAGTACAATGGAGCAAGGGATTCTGGTAAAGAGTAGATGAGATCCCAACAGACAGACTGCTTAGCTGGGTATAAAACTGTAGCTGCTAAAAAGATTTTAAGTCCCTTTTCTAGGTCCCCTACCCACACTGTAGCTTCCTGTCCATCCCTGGTCTTTGCCAGGCAGATGTAATCAGCTGTGAACCCCATGCCTTTGGATAGGGGTTTGGAGCTGCTCTGGAACCTCCCTGTGTTTGAGAGGGTGCTGGGCTGCACTGCCAAGGGCACTGGCTGGGATTCCAGCCTTCTTCGTTGCTTCTGCTGCTGCCGCTGCTGCGTATGATCTGATGAGCAAATTACTCCGCAGTTAGCTTCCTGCAGTGTGGGAATAGGTTCTTTTCCTGTTTGCCTGCTTTTAAAATTACATTGATTTAGTTTTCTTTGTGTGAGTGTGTGTTTGTGAGCACACTTGTGCCACAGCACAGCTGTGGAGGTCAAAGGACAACTTGCAGGAGTCAGTTTCCTCCTCCTCTCACGGTGGATCTTGGGGATCAAACTCAGGTTGTTAGGTTAGGTGTCACTGAGCCCACTGAGCCATCTCACCAGCCCTTCTTTGTTTCAGACAGCGGTTCACACAGCCCAAGTTAGCATGGAGCCAGTTAAAGCTGGTCTTGAACTCCTGACCCTTCAGTCTCTGCCTTTCCAAGGTGGGGATTACAAGCACACGTCACCATATCTGGTGGGAGCGGGAGCGGGGCTCTTACAGAACTTACAGACCGTGGGCATCACTCCCATCCTGCCCGAGGTCCACATTGACACTGCTGGCAAGCTTTGGCAGTAAATGCCCTCCAGTGGTCCAAGGCTCAGGACTGGTGTCTGTAGTACACAGCCTCCAAACCTTAGCCTCTTACTGTGTAACTTTTTGGTCGTGCAACTTAAGCTGTTTCTGGGCACTTTGCATGTATTAAATGGCAGGTTACACTGACATGAGATGAAGAGCCCTGCCTTAGGGGGCTGATGGAGGACGTCCTAAAGAGAGAGCAGCATGAGAGCGGTATCCCAGGCCGCAAGATCGCACCTGGAGAAGGAAGACATGCGCGCTCCCTGCGGGTTCTGGGAAGGCTTTCCACCCTGGTGGATGAAGAAGGCATTGAATGAAGATGGAGGGAGGGAAGAATGTACACTAAGAACAGCATTAGAGCTGTCGATTTGGAGAGCAGAGGGCCTGGGACAGCCGTGGCATTACCCCTAGGCCACCAGGAGGCCTCCTTGCCACCATCACCCCCCACCCCCTTCTCCCCCACTCCCCCCACCCCCGGCCTCATGCCTGGCAACTTTGAAACACCAGCTGAGCAGGGCTGAGTCCATCTGAGCGACTGAACTACAAGGCATGGATGACTGATGCAGATGGATCTCCAATGTTCACCATCCTGCTTGGTGATGCTCTGAGCTGTCACCTCCATGGAACAAGGACACTACCTTTGTCCTCTTCTTAGGGTGGCTTGGAACTGGCTGTTTAGTTGACCCTGAGTATTGGGTGGGCACCGCTGGACCCAGTCATGGAAAGAAGCCAAGGTTTCCTGCATACTAGGCAAACACTCTGCTAACTGGGCTACAGCCGCAGTCCAGATAGATCCTCTTATTCTGTTGGAACAGGCTACACCAGTGCGATTCACCTTAGTGGATTTAGGTAGATAGCCCCTCCCTTAGGGAAGCTGCACTGTGCCTTCTTCAAGGAGACAGCGAGTAGCTTTTGGCTTTCTCTGGATGCTCCAGCTAAGTTGTTTGGAGGCAACTGAAGGTCAAGGAGCAAGGAACACATCCCAGATGGGAACCCAGCCTCCTGAGGGAAGATTGGGCACAGCTTCGGATAGGCTGCTGGTGCTGGAACCCCAATAGGCTGGAGGGCTACACTCAGCAAGTGTCCAAGGTTTTGTCCGCTATTGTCACTCCAAGGCCTGGCAAGACCCGACAGCCCAGAAAAGCCTGGCGGAGGGGAATCAAAGCCTGCGAAGCGGCCGGGCACCTGGTTCGTGCCCTTTCATCTCTGTCCCGGCCGTCGGGAGAGTGGGGCCCGCGGCCTGGGCGCCCCTGCTCGAGCGCGGAGGGAGCGGCTCTTGCTCGCCCGCCCTGCCCGTGCGTCCCTCCCCTCGCCGCCGCTGCCCCCGCCCTCGCTCCCTATTTGGAGCTGAGACACCCTGACGTCGGAGGCGCTCGGCCCGCCGCTCCCCCGCGCCCCGCGCCTGCCCGGGGCCGCAGACGGCCAGCAGAGCAGCCCAGCCGAGCCTCGCGGGGCCGCCCCAGCCCGAGGACCCCGGGTCTGTGACCCCCCCGAGGCCCTCAACCCCTTCTCAGAACCCCCAGGAGGACGCGCCGCGCTCCCCGCTAACGCTGCGCGCGGTAAGTCTCGCCCGGGCCCGCAAGCTGGAGCGGGGTAGCCGGGGTCCCCTTGCTACCGCGCCCCAAAACGTCCCCAGAGCCTCGCAATTCCTCTCCGCGCCTCGCCAGACCGCGACCCCGGCGCCGCGCAGTTTAGCGGCTGGTCCGGCGCCTCCGATCGCCCGCGCTGGGGACGTGGGCGCGGCTCCCGGGTGGCCAGGGGGCACCGGCGGCGTCCCGAGCCGGTCGCCAGCCGCGCCCCGAGGCTCCGTTTCTTGTAGGAGTTTCACCGCCTGGACTAAGAGTGGGAGGGAGAGCGTCGCCCGGCGGGCGCCGGGCAGCGCTGGGGCTCTGGGCTCGCTCGTCCACTGGCTCAATCCTGGTCCCCCAACTCGGTCCCTGTCTCCCATCCGCAGGTCTTCGTCATCCCACCACTCCATTTCCGCCCCCACGCTCCTTCAGGAGTTCAGTCTCTCCCGTTGTCCCCCCTCGTGCCTCGATTTTCACTTTCTCTGGGCTTATGTCTCTGCCTTCGTCTTTTCTCTGGTGACTGAGCGCCTCCCTGACCTCCTAACTTCAAATCAAAGCATCCCGCCCCAGCTTCCGAGTCGCGGTCCCTCAATAGAACTCGTGCAAAGTTTCTCTGGCACCACGAAAGACCCCAAACTCTCCTCTTGACTGCCCCAAAGTCTGGCCGGTGTCACTCCCCCCCCCCCCCCCCCCCCGCAGGGGCAGAGAGGGAGAGGGGAAGCAGACGTGAGTGCCCGAGCTAGCTAGCTAGCCTTTCCAGGGGCTATAGCGAGCCTTGTAAGCATTCCACCCCAATGAGGCAGTGTTCACCGCAGGGCTCTGCTGCCGGCCACCTGCCCTCCAGCCGGCTCTGGCTCCCGGGCCAGGCGATGATCTTTTACAAGCGTCACTAAAGGGGGCAGCTGCTTGCCTTGGCCTGACTGGGGTGGGGTGGGGTGGGGTGGGGTAGGGGCGGGCATGCGGGCATCAAGGGAGAAGGCCACATTTCCAGGCTTTCCGAGGTCCTTGCTCAGCTGGAAGCCACCAGCCTGCAATTCGGAACACCCCAGGAAAACAGCCTCCTGGCACAGGCTGAGAGTAGGGAAGTAAGTTGTCAACAGGCAGCCCCCCACTCTTTGTCTCTAAGCAGCCAGCCCCCCGAGACTCCCACGGATGCTGGAACTGCCTGGGCGGGTTTGCCTTGAGTGAGAGCCAAAGAAGAGACAAGGCTGGGGCGTTTCCTTGGTGACCCCCACCCCTTTCCACCCTTCCCTGAAAGCCAGACCTCTCTCCTGGGCCTGTGTGTTGAAGGGGTAGGCAGGGGAGTGGATGCTTTTCCCGTAGCCTGGGGTACAGCCTCCTTAAAGTGAAATTTCAGCTCCTTCCTCCTGCTGGCAACCCCAGGGGTCGGAGGCTGTGGGGTGGGCAGGGTTGTTGGTGAGGTCTGAGGGGAACTTCTGTTGAGCAGATGTGAAAGCCTGCCCTACAGCCGGTAGTTAGCGTGCGTTTGTTTTGGAGACTGTTTTTTGGTCTGTGGGGCCTGACTGCCTGCATAGAAACACCCAGAGCCTGAAGGTGAAGCTGCCTGGTACTAGGAGGTAGGCCTGGGTGGCATGGGATGGACCCTGGGTATCAACCCACTGCACAGTTGGTTCATGCTTTGCCCTGGCGCTGAAGGAAGGAAAACCACCCTGTGGTGCTCCTGGGGTCATGGAATCCTTGTGGCCTTAAGCGGCACACTGGAGCCAGACTCTCCCCAAGGGAATCTACTAAGCCAGATGTTCCCAGGCTAAGCCGAGGTCTATTTCACAGGTGGGAAGTGTGAGGCTTACGGAGGTGAAGCACAGGTCACTGACACAGTCTGTATGAGCAGCCCTGCCCCTAGGCCATGCATCCTGAGACAGCCCCTGTCCCTCAGCACCCAGGAACCCAGAGCTGGGCCCCACTGATGTGAGGCTGGAGACTGCTTTGCCCCCTCCCCAGCAGCCTTTTTCTGTTGCACCATTCGAGGAAGTCCCTGCACTCATTCCAAGACCTGGAGGATTGCCCCACCCTACTGATCCCCAAGCCCAGGGCAGCGGCCATAAGCACCACACCCTCTCCACCAGCCGCATGCGCAGTGGGTACCAGGCATAGCCCGACTCTCTATAGCTAGGTGGGGGTGGGGGTGCACTCTCAGGGCTGCTGTCTTCCAAAGGGGTAGAGTTTGGATCAGGTCTTGCCCCAGCTTCTGCTCTGGCAAGCGGGCGTGTTGGGTGACACTTGGCAGCTTGTGAAACTGTCCCCAGCCATCTTGCTTCTTGCTTAAGTTTCAACTCAAGGATTTAGGTATCCCCCGAAATCCCTACGGTGGCAGATGCATCCCAGATTGAGAAACACTGGGGATTAAACCGGATCTGGAGGAAGGAACATAAGAGGCCTAAGTGACTCCAAGCCGCGCTCATGGTGACTTCCTGGAGCTGTAACCCCACAGTGACAACCTCTCCAGAGCCTTCCTTACCGACTCCTCAGGTCAAGTCACAGCTGCCTAGGCGAGAGGGCTTGCTTTACTGTTTCCACATTGCGGACGACCAAACAGACGCACAGACATCTTCAGGTGGCTGAGCTGAAATTTGAACCTGAGCCTGCAGTCGTGGCGGGGAGAGATTTCTGCCTCCCTGTATGTATGTGAGATTGTATATATATGTGTGTGAGGGAGATGTGTGTGTGTGTGTGTAAGACTGGGGGTGTAGTATGGTACAGCCTACCTTGAAAGTCCCAGTGGGGACTGATGACCGACTTATCAGAGTTACCAAAAAAGGAAATGGGGCGGGGGGGGGGCGGAGGCATCTTGGTGTACACCTTTAATTCCAACACTTGGGAGACAGAAGCAGGCAGATTGAGTTCGAGGCCAGCTTGGTCTACCGAGTGAGTTCTAGGACAGCCAGGGCTACACAGAGAAACCCTTTCTGGAAAGTTGAAAAAAAAAAAGAAGAGGAAATAGGCAGCAATTGTTCCTTCAACACAGGTCACCTCTTGGTGGGTGCTGGTGGCAACTGTCCTTGAGAGTTAGGTCCACAGAGCATTTAGAACACCTGTTCCAGGCGGTAGACCCCAGTGGTGGAACTGAGAGCTCCTGTTAGCCATGACATTAAGGAGGCCATTTTTCTGGGGATCTGGGGGCCACACACGGCTCCTAACATGGCTGGGCCTCAGAGTCATGCAGGGAACACAGACAGATGCCCCTTCAGGCCACACCCCGGGCTCTGGTGGTTTGATTTTGCAGGCTAGGCCCAGGCACTTCTATGTTTCTGGTGAACACCTCAGGGAGGCTGCTGGAGCCTGGCAGGTGTGCTGTGGGCCAAGCCTTGTGCGCTCCCAGCCCCACCTCCTGGCATTCCTGAAGGGCCTTGTGAGTCAAGGGCCTGGGGAGCTACCACAGCACTTCCTGCCTGGGAGAGATAGGTCGGGCCTCTTCTTGACCTGTGTGTGAAGAGAGGGGTCAGCCCGTGGGTGTCGCCCTGTGGGGGCTTCCTTTCTGTGTGAATGGCAACAATTTGGAAAAGGCAAGGCACAAGGAGGCCTATGGGGAGCTGGAGAGAAGGGCTGTGCCTCTCACAATCCAGCAGGTGCCCTGATAGGGTCACCAGAAATATCCTGCCCACCTCCAGGTCTGAGGTGGGCCAGGGTGGGCATCTGTATGTGCTCCACTGTGCTACTGAGCTCAGCGGACACTTCACTCCCGTACCCAGATCCAGGAACCAGGTACCGCCATGACCACATGCCGTGACCACATGCTGGCCTTTGGGGAGCTCAAATTCTGGTCCGTGGAGCAAGGTTCCAGATGAGGCAATGGTTAAGCACCAGAGTTCTGATGGGGACCGGAAGGCTGCCCCTACGGTACCCCAAATCTTGTTCCAGCTCCTCATTCCATACCACCATTCCTGGACACCTCTCCCCATCTCTTGCCTTCTCTTTCTCTCTCTTTGGCACCTTCAATCTGTGAGGCTAACTGCTGCTCACCTGATTCGTTCATGACCAGGCCTTGCTTTCCTGTTGTCGGGACGTGTAAACTCGTCTAAATCCCAGCTGCGGCCTGCTTCCATTCTTCAAGTAGAAAGTGGGGGAGACAGGGCCTATCCAGTGGAGTTATTATGAGCTGATGCGGCGGCTAGGACCAGCATTTCCCTGCCAGGCAGGAGAGGCCATGGGGCTGCCGCCTGTGATCCCCTCTGCCGGCTTTTGCTCCTGCAGTAACCTTGGCCAGGAGGGCCCTCCCTCGACCTTCACCATTACCCAAAAGCAATCCTCTGCTCAACCCAGAACGATGAATTTCCTCCCCGCTCACTCAGGCATCTCTGCATTTCCTCGTGGGATCTGAGCTTTGGAGGGAGTGAGCGTGGCCTTCCTGCTTCCCTGTCCTTGAAGACCCCCAGACAGGGAGTACCTGATATGGGGAATGAGTGGCCCAGGAGGGCATGGCACCTCTCTTGCTGGAAGTGCTTTGGGACTGACAAGCCCTGCCTGCAGAGCCTGGGTGTTGGTCTGACTGATGGCTCATTTCTGTCCTGCCCTGGCATTCTGGCACTCTGTGTGACCTTCAGGGTTGAAGCTCTGAGGAGCTGGGTGAGGCTCCCAAGGCCCAGGAAGGAAAGTCCAACTGTTGCTTAAGCAGAAAGGAGCTGAGTTGCGGGTTGAGGACACACGCAAAAAGGGTAAATCAATAGAAGATTAAGCCTGCAAGGAGCCCACCCAAGGGTGGGGGGGCATCATGGCCTCTGGGCAGGGTGTGAGGGCTTGAGGAGAGGGGTTCCTGTTGGTACCTCTTTGACCTCCCTTCTGACACTGCCCAGCCTTATTCATCTTCCAGAGATAGGAACTGATGTTAGTAGGTGAATGCTGGATACTGGGTGGGTGGGTGGGTGCTAATTGCTGGGTGCTGGATACGAGGTGCTGGGTGCTCAATGCTGGATGCTGGGGGCTGGATACTGGGTGTTGGATGCTGGGTGCTGTTATAGGAGCTTTCTAGTTCTATGTTTTTTTTTTTTTTTTTTTTTGGTTTTTCGAGACAGGGTTTCTCTGTGGCTTTGGAGCCTGTCCTGGAACTCGCTCTGTAGACCAGGCTGGTCTCGAACTCACAGAGATCCGCCTGCCTCTGTCTCCCGAGTGCTGGGATTAAAGGCGTGCGCCACCACCGCCCGGCAGCTTTCTAGTTCTAGAAAGGATCCATGTTCCTTCTTTCCAGCCAAGGGAGGCCAAGAGAGATGAATTCTTCTTCACAGGCACGCAGCTCCTAGGCTGCAGACTTCTGACCCCAGACTCCAGGGGCAATGGAAGGTCCAGTCTACTGGGACTTCAGCTGCTGATCTGGGGAGGTCTAGGGTGATGGCAGCATTCTGCCCCGGATCCTGGCCTGGTTGTGGTGGGTTGGGGTACACCACTCTTCTGAGGGGTGTGACTGGCCCTTGTGCTTGTCCCTGCTGGGGCCTCTGAAAAGCAAGATAAAGGAGGTGACCTTCTGAGGCAATCTATCTTACTTCTTAGCTTCTACCAGATCTGTCTAATAACAGGGCCTAACCTCTGGGCCAGTGACACTCTAGAAATGTCCCCTTGTCCTGTCTCCAGGTAGCCTCATAGCTAAGCTCCAGGCTGGGCTCCGCCTGAGCCAGTCCTGACTTCAGCAGCCTCCACCCCCATCTCTCCTGGTTGCTGGTTTAAGACGGACTCACATGCCCATCTCCTGACTACTGTCGCTACAGCTCAGATCTCAATTCCAGTGCCTACTGAGACCTTAGCTTCACGTCCTGCCTCGATCTTATTGATTCCCTGCTTGTCATTGCCAAGAAAGTGTCCCAGACTCAGGGATCTCTCTGGTGCCTGGAGGGGTCAGTCCAACGCAGGGAGGGTCCAGAGCTCTGGTCTTCGATGGACCTTGGAGATCTTTAGAAGGCTGTGGGCACACCTTTGCTCAGGTTAGTTCTTGAGGGTAGACAGAGGGCCTTTCAGGAGCAGGAGGCCTGCTGGATGCTGGGGCTGTTGCCTATGCTCAGGAACGAGTCCAGTCGGTCCTCGTGGGACATGATTATTCTCAAAATGTGGGTTTTGTCGTTGATCTCATGGGTGAGTCTGGAGTATGTGCTGAGTGTGGATCACAGCAGAAAGTATTGGGATCCGGGCACACTGTCCAGTCCCACCCCTAACTGTCCCTTTCCCCGTCAAGCCAGGGGCAGAGGTCATCTCCAGGGACCAAGACTTCTGCAGAGAGAGGAGCAGTTGCTGGGGGCCCTGCCCAACGAGCCTGAAGGCTGCTCTATCCTCCCTGACAGTCTTCTCCCTCAGCCCACTGGATTCTCACTGCAGAAACTGTCCCTTCCACTGCCACCTCCCTAGACAGTTTTCAAAACACCTGTCATGGCCACCCCCATCACTTTCTGGGGATGGGGCAGGGCCGTCATCCAGAGGAGCCAGCCTTCCCCACTCCTGGTTCCTGACTTCCAGAGAGCTGGTGGAAACACCCTGCTCCTCTCTCCCCAATTCAAGTTCACCCAGGCCCTTCTGGGGACAATACTAAGACACAGTTCCCAACTGTCCAAGCTGGGATATTACCCTGTCTGGTTGCCTATTAGGTCTTTTTAGGAGGCATGGACAGTGACCTCCTCTAAGGCTGTAGAAGTGTGACTCTCACCCCAGCTGAGAGCTTTCACTCTTAAGTCCCCAGGGAATTCTGATGCACTACTACTAGGTTTGAAGACGCCACTTATTTTACAGGTGGAGAAACTGAGGCTTGAAGGTGCCAGGGTCACCAAGCATTAGATAGATGATAGATAGATAGATAGATAGATAGATAATGATAGATGGATAGATAAGGATAGGTAGATAATGATAGATAGATATATGGTAAATAGATATAGATAGACAGACAGACAGAGACATACATACATACATACATACATACATACATACCTTTCTCTAGTGTCCTGTTTCAGATGGGGTTTGGGGACACCCTGCCTTTATAAGCACTTCCCTTTGTTCAGGTCTCTCTGAAACCCCCTTCACTACTTTTGAGATGTGTGTGTGAGGGATTGGGAGAGGGGGTGAAGCCTACAGAAGCTAAAGTTAAGGAAGGTGGTGGAAGTCCCCCTCTGATTGGCTCCTATACACACAGACTCTGTCCTGCAGCGCCATCTTGTGGCCAGCTCTGGAATTAGTGCCTTACTCCTGAACCAGAGACCTTTGTGTTTGACTCTGGGGTTAGGATCCTGCTGGGGGTAAAGACGTGTGGGGATCTCTGGTGGCTGGACACTGTGGTGGGGAACCCTAAGAAGAAATATATCTGCCTCGGTGGCGTAAGGTTGCGAGGCAGTGTCTTTTTAGGAGGCATGTGCTATGGCCTCCTCTGAGGCTGAAAATCAGGATCACTTTGGATTTATGATATGAGGGATCCAAACCCAGAGCCCCTGCTTGCACAAGTCAGGCACACACTGTACCACTGAGGCACACGCCTAACCTGACACTAGTTGCTATCCCACTGAGGACTGTTCAGTCGCTCCGTGCCATCAGGTGCGGTGTTACATACAGCTAGCTGCTTTTGACTGCTAGTGTACCTGGCGCTGGGCATGGTGCTACCTGCCTGTCACCCAGCAGTGGGATTGGGAGGACCAGGAGTTCAAAGTCATCCTTGGATACAGACCTGAGGCCAGCCTGAGCTGCATGAGGCTATGTCTCAAAAAAAAATTTTTTTTTTTTTTGGTTTGTTTGTGGAGAGCTGGCCTTGAACCTGAGGTCCAGAACCTGCACTTGGAATACACCCTGTTCCCCAGCACCTAACCTGGGCCATCCTGCACCTCACTTTGCCACCTGTGCTCAGTTCCAGGGCTCTGGACGTCACGGGCACCATGCTTTGGGTCCTGGTGAGGGCTGTCCTCCCTGTCATGCTGCTGGCTGCCCCACCACCCATCAACAAGCTGGCCCTGTTTCCGGACAAGAGTGCCTGGTGCGAGGCCAAGAACATCACACAGATTGTGGGCCACAGCGGTTGTGAGGCCAAGTCCATCCAGAACAGGTGGGGCTCTCGGGGAGGGAGAGGGTGAAGCCTGGGACCGAGGGACGGGAAAGGAAAACCAGGAGGGTTCACTCCTGCCTCCCCTCTGAAGATCCGGGCTCAGGGCCATTTCTTCCCGCAGGGCGTGCCTGGGACAGTGCTTCAGCTACAGCGTCCCCAACACCTTTCCGCAGTCCACAGAGTCCCTGGTGCACTGTGACTCCTGCATGCCGGCCCAGTCCATGTGGGAGATTGTGAGTAGGGTTCTCGGTCCCTGGCTTCATTGCTGTGTGAGCTGCAGGGTTCCTGCTGGGAATACACACGGGGACACGTGGTGGGGGGATTTGTAGAGGGTCGCAGATATTCCTGAGGCTCCACCCATGTTACAAACAGTGCAGTCCTTCAGTCCCCACTCACTGTTACAGGCTAAGACCCCCACCCCCATGCCTGGGGGAATGGGTAGGAGGGGCGGGAATGCCTGTAAGATGAGATTGGAGTTCCTGCAGGAGCTCACCCCTCCACCCCCCTCACCCCCACCCCATGGGTCCACAGGACACACTGGGCTGGCGCAGGTGGACTCTGGGATTCTTGGTCTCCAGGGCTGTGTTATTATTGGAGTCTCTAACACCTGCCCTAGCCTCGGGAACAAATATCCCTTCCCTTCCTTCTGCCCCACCCAGGTGACCTTGGAGTGTCCCGGCCACGAGGAGGTGCCCAGGGTGGACAAACTGGTGGAGAAGATTGTGCACTGCAGCTGCCAGGCCTGCGGCAAGGAGCCCAGTCACGAGGGCCTGAGCGTCTATGTGCAGGGTGAAGATGGACTGGGCTCCCAGCCTGGACCGCACCCCCACCCCCACCCCGGTGGCCAGACCCCCGAGCCCGAAGAACCTCCTGGAGCCCCTCAGGTTGAGGAAGAGGGGGCTGAGGACTGAGGGCCTCCAACTCTTCCTCCCCTCTTGTCCCCTGTGGAATGTTGGGTCCCACCCTCCAGGGAAGAGGGAGGGGAGAGGCGGAAATCCCCCCCCCACCCCCTTTGGCACTGGATGGACTTGGAATGCTGCCCGGTTGTCATAGAGATCCGAAGGGAGGGGCTGTAGCTAAGCTGCACAGTTTAATATATGCAAGATGGGGGGAGGAAGCAGACATTCTCAGGGCTCTTTTTTGGAAGGTGAAGTGTGGAGCTTCGTTTTCTAGAGATGGGTCCTTAGGATGGAGAGGAAGTGGGCTGAGCTGCTGAGGATGAGCAAGACCTGCAAACAGGCAGGCCCAGGCCGGGTCCATACAACTCCTGATGGGGCAGGATCCCCAGGGATGGGCAGAGGGTGGGTACCATGACAGCATCCTCTTTGCGGGAGGGTCTGAGCTGGGAAGACTGTCGGCAGAAGCAGGAAGCTCCAGCCCCTGTAGATTTCCCTAAGGCCTCCTTTACCTCCCACCTCCAGGAAAGCATCCCCTTCTTTGGGGTGGTTTAGGGGTCAGGCTGGGGCAGGACCCCGCTGACTCAGGTGCCAGAGCATCACTGAAGAAGAAAGGCCATCCTTCCTGTCTCTCTCCCTCCCGAGATCTTAGCACTGTGCCTGCCATGTTCTGGACCCTTTGGGATGCAGAAGCAGCCAGTCCCACCCGTTGGGGAGGGTCTTTCTGAACGAGGTGATGCTTCGTTGATTTCCATTACCTGGGACCATAGTGGACAGGAGGCCCCTGCGTAGGGCCCCTGCTGACCTTGACTTTCTCTAGCTCCCCATTCTTCCCTCTCCTCCCGTCTGCACTTTAACCCTAGGGCAGGGCAGGTAGTGAGGAAGAGCACTCTGTCTCTGATGTGTTGGCACCATTGTTTGTGTCCAGGGGGGCTGCTAGCTCACCCCTTACTTGGGGGTGCCCCAGCCCATGGCTGTTTGACGAGAGCCTTCAAGCTTGTAACCAGTAGCCCGTTTCCCCCCGAACCCAAGTATTTTCATGAATAAATACCTTCAATGCCTCCATTCTCTTTCCTGTGGGCTGATTATTGATCCGGGCGGTGGTGGATGCAGGAACCGGAACTGGGTTTGGTCTAGACAGTGTGTGGCTGACCTTAATTATTGCTGTAGCTCCTCCCTGTATCTGGCTCGCTCGCTTCCCTGCCTTGGCCCCGTGTCTGGCTCACCTCCTCTCTTGGGCTCCTGTGTGCATTTCTGCCTTGCTCACACGGGACTGGGCATGGACAATTAGATTTGGACACTTGATCCCTTGGGGTCCCTCTGGCCATCTCTTTACTCTCAGGGCCCTGGTACATGTCACCAGCCTGATCCAAGCCCCAGGAGAAGAGGAAACAGACGAACCCTAAAATCAAAGGTTACAAGTGAATATACGGGTGGTCCCTGGGCTAGGTCATTTGCATAGTCATCTTGCCTAGCCCTCAGTCTCATTTTGATCTTGTCCTTATTTTTTGTGCACGAGGCGTCTTAGGTACAGGGGAGTTAGTCATCTCTCCAGGACCATTTTGTTAAATGCCACCAAGAATCAAACCCAGGCAGTCTGGGTCAGAATCCATGCCAAGTTTGGTGGCCCAAGCACTTGTAAACCTGTGGGGGAACTCTCTCATTTGCTCTTCTGAGTCGGGCACCAAGTCTGTGAGTACATCCCAAATCGTGGGTGCATCCCGACTTGTGGGTGCATCCTGATTCATGGGTGCATCCCGACTTGTGCATGCATACCCGACTTGTGGGTGCATACCCGACTTGTGGGTACACACCTGACTTGTGGGTGCATCCCAACTTGTGGGTACACACCTGACTTTTGGGTACATCCCGACTTGGTAGAAGTGCACAGATCTCCTGATGTCACTTTTACATGGCAGTCAGAAAACTAGCGATAACTGTGCTTCTAGAGGTCCCTGGGACTGTACCTCTGAGTCCTGTGCCTCAAGTCTGAGAGCTGTCTTACTGCAGGTGTCTTTTTTCTGGACTGCTTCTTAGAGTGTAGAGACTTAATTCAGTGAGGAGGTGAGAAGGTGGTGGCCGGGCTGCTGGCAGGTCCTGAATGGCAGCTAGAGAGAGAGACACTTGTCAGAAAGACTCAAAAGGCTGGAGACAAAGGCCTGAAGGCAGCAGGCCAGCTGGTGGGTGGGTTCAGGGGCCAGAGTTGTTCAGGGCCAGTGAAGTTGGAGAAGCCATCTGAGAGGGGCCGGGAGGGCCCAAGGAAGAGCAGCCTCTGGTCGGATTTGTTAGCCTTGTCAGGGAGAGCGGCCAGATCTCAGGAATGAGAAAGAATTGTGTGTGTGTGCACATGCATGCGTGTGTACATGTGTGCATGCGTGTATGTGGGAATACATGTATATGTGTGTGTGTATTTGTGCATGGGGGTCCACAGGCACATGTGGAGGCCAGAAGACAACCTTGAGTATCTTTCTCCAGGTGCCATTCACCTTGTTTTTGAGACAAAGTCTTTTAATTTTTTTTTTTTCGAGACAGGGTTTCTTTGTAACTTTGGTGCCTGTCCTGGAACTAGCACTTGTAGACCAGGCTGCCCTCGAACTCACAGAGATCCACCTGCCTCTGCCTCCTGAGTGCTGGGATTAAAGGCGTGCACCACCACCACCCGAAACAAACAAAGTCTTTTATTGACTTAGATAGAACTCACCAACTCACCAGGCTGACTGGTCACTGAACTCCAGGAACCCATCTGTCTCCAGATCCCCAGTACTGAGACTATAAACACATGCCAGCATACCAGGTGTGGTGTGTGTGTGGGGGGGGCAGGTGTATGCTATGGTGTTCATGTAGAGGTCAGAGAACGTCTCTTAGGAGTTGGTTTTCCCCATTGTGTGAGTACAAGATGCCGCACTCAGATACTCAGGCCTGGTGGAAAGCACCCTTACCCTGCCTTCCTTCTTCACATGAGCCCCCTCCCCACCTGAGACAGGGTTTCTCTGTGTATCCCTGGCTGTCCTGAAACTCACTCTGTAGACCAGGCTGGCCTCGAACTCACAGAGATCCGCCTGCCTCTGCCTCCCGAGTGCTGGGATTACAGGAGTGTACCGCCACTACCACCTCAAGTTTTTTCTTTGAAAACGTAGGTTCTGGGAATCCATCTCAGATCCTCATCTTTGCATAGGATAAAACATTGTTTTGTGACCAGGTCTTAGCCTAGGCAGGTTATAACCTTGAACTTCTGATCCTCTCACCTCCACCTCCTGAGTGCTGGGATTATTACAAGTGTGCCTCCATGCCTGACCTACATAGTGTTGGGGTTGAATCCAGGGCTCCATGCATGCTAGGCAAGCACTCTAGCAACTGAGCTACATCCCACTCTCCGTCTTTGGAGAATATTGTTCTGTAGCCTAGAGTGGACTTGAACTCATGGTCCTCCTGCCTCAGGTCCAAGAGTGCCGGGATCACAGGTGTGTGCCATCACATTCAGCAGAACACAGAATTTGAGAATTCTCATGAGCTATGTCTACTTCAAGTGTGTGTAAATGCATGTGTATATTTGTGTATGTATGTATGTATGTATGTATGTATGTATGTTTATATGGGGTACTGATTCAGAGTTTTGCTTCCACCAAGCTCAAACCGAACCACTAAAAGAACCCAAGCATAAAATTGCAGCCTTTCACCCCGTCGCACAAGCAGCGAGGGCCTTTAGCCTCTCTACAGATGAGCAATTTAGGCAAGATGGCTGGTTTGCCTGAGTTGGTTTCCCAACCTTGCATGGGATCAGCTACCAACTGCTTTCCTTCCCCTGCTCCAGGCTTCTGGGAAGTCTGCACTGCCTGGGTTCAAATCCCAGCTAGGCTACTTTCTAACTGTGATCTTGAGAGATCACAAGGTCTCTGAGGTTTGGTGTTCCCACGTGTAGAGTGGAAACTATTGTCCACGGCCAAGTCTACTCCCAGGGAGAGGGTGAGGGTGCCGGAAGGAAGTCAGTGCACATGGCAAGTTGGGCACAGTGCCTGCCTTAGGCCACACCGCAGGAAGTGTCATTTGCTGTGACCATGGGGAACGAATGACTGGCCCACACTGCAGGTAGCTGGACAGATAGTTTGTCCGTGCGTTCATTCACTTATTGGACAGATATTTATTAAGAACCTAGATGGGCCGGACAATGGTGGCTCACGCCTTTAATCCCTGCACTTGGGAGGCAGAAGCAGGCGCATCTCTATGAGTTTGAGGCTGACCTGGTCTACATAGTGTGTTCTAAGACAGCAGGACTATTTTACAGAGAAACCCTGTCTCCAAAGAACCTAGACAGTGTCCATGGTTAAACCTGCCTGTCTTTGTGGAGGTGACCCCCCACTACATCTTCTGCAAAGGCAGCTTCCAGCGGGACTCACGACCTCCGCAGACCTTGACTCCTCCCACTGTGTAGCGGGGAGCTGTCTTTGTCCTCTGTGTCTCTAGGCATGGAGGCTGGAGCAGGGGTATGACTTCCTAAGATTGTTGTCCCGTTATTCCACATGGCATTACCAGCCTCCTTCATAGAGGAAGCTCACCATGGCCGGGAGCAACCAAGAAAGGGTTGAAAATTCTCAAAGCCCCTCTGCACCTGTGATGGTGAGGGAGGCTTGGACCCTACCTACCACTCAGTCCAGGACACAAAGGACAAATGAAAAACTTCTTTTAGTTGGAGGTGTTAACAGTATGACCACAAGGTGGCACCACTTCCAGGCAAGTCTTAAATATAAACCGTTTTTGATGTTTCCCTCCCCAAGACTGTTTCTCTGTGTACACTCTTTGGCTGTCTTGGAACTCACTCTGTAGACCAGACTGACCTTGAACTCAGAGATCTTCCTGCCTCTGCCTCCCAAGTGCTGAGATTAAAGGCGTGCATCACCACCACCCAGCAAAAAAAACCTTTTTAATTATAGCATATTGTGGATAATAATAAATACTCACGGAAATTGCATGCCACCTGGAATGATAAAATGATTAAGTTTTGGGTGCTGGAGAGATGCTCAATGTTTAAGAGCACTGGTTGCTCTTCCAGAGGTCCCAGGTTCAATTCCCAGCAACCACATGGTGGCTCCCAAGTGTCTGTAACTCTAGTTCCAGGAGATCCGATGCCCTCTTCTGGCCTTACCAGGTACTGTATTATGTGATGCACATGTGTACCAGCAGACAAAAATACCCATACAAATAAAACTAACTAACTAAATAAAATGATCATGTTTTATTTGTAAAATGTGAAGGACATTACCTATCATAGAAAAAAAACTAAAGCAGGGGATATATTCTCTCTGTTTATGCAGCTAAAATTTAGCAGGCTGCTGTGCCAAGAGGCTCTAATGTGCATCCCACCCCCATCTCCACTACCCTGATATCAAAGCACGGAGAATAGAAGAGCATTCTGCAGCCAGGCATCATAGTGATGTCTGCAACCCAGTTCTCAAAAAACGGAGCAGGCAGATGGGAAAATTTGAGGCTAGCCTGGCCCATATAATGAAGCCGTGTTGGTTGGAATAGAAGTAACTTAATGGAGTCACTATTAGGCTGGTGCTATTAGGAGGTGTGGCCTTGCTAGAGTAGGTGTGGCTTTGTTGGAGGAAGTGTGTCACTGGGGGTGGGCTTTGAGGGCTCCCATGCTTAAGCCTGGCCAGTGTGTCGCTGTCTTTCCCTGCTGCCTGCGGATCCACAAGTGGAACTCCCCAGGACCTCTCCAGCACCGTGTCTGTTTGCACACCGCCTGGCTTCCTGTTACGACAATGATGGAATCAACCTCTGAAGCTGTAAGCCCGCTCCAACTAGATGTTTTCCTTTATAAGAGTTGCCGTAGTCACAGTGTCTCTTCATAGCAATAGACGCCCTAACTAAGACAGACCCTGTCTCAAACAAACAAAACCACATTCATACAAACAAGAGCCAGGAAGAGAAGATTCCTGAGTGAGAAGGCAGCTGCTGTTCAGGCTGATGACTTGTGTTTGTGCGCTTCATTCTTGGGGCCCACATGGTAAGAGAGAACTCCTGGAAGCTGTCCTCTATTCTCTCTCTCTCTCTCTCTCTCTCTCTCTCTCTCTCTCTCTCTCACACACACACACGTAATGAGCCTTTTTCTGTCCTGCTAGCCAGCTCTCAAATAATGACTTCTTGTTCATTATGAAAGCTAACTAACTAGCTTGGGTTTATAACTAACTAGCTCTTTTAATTTACATTAATCCACTCCTATTAATCTATTACATGGCATTACCTCTCTTCCATCTCCTACTCCCTGTTTCCTCTCTGTGTCTCCGGGCATCTCCTGTGCACCTTGATGCCTCCTCCTCTTCCTTTCTCTTCCCAGAAGTCCCACCTACACCTCCTGCCTAGCTATTGGCCATTCAACTTTTTATTACACCAACCACAGCAATACATTTTCACATAGTGTATAAATATCTCACAACACACACACACAGACACAATAAACATAATAAAAAAAAACAGAACAGGGGCTGGAGAGATGGCTCAGAGGTTAAGAGCACTAACTGCTCTTCCAAAGGTCCTGAGTTCAATCCACAGCAACCACATGGTGGTTCACAACCATCTGTAATGAGAAGTGATGCCCTCTTCTGGCCTGCGGGTGTACATGCAGGCAGAACACTGTACACATAATAAATAATAAGGAAAACATAAAAAATAAAAAAAGAACAATCTTTTGTTAGGGGCCTGGAGAGATGGTTCATTGTTTAAGAATGCTGGCTGCTCTTCCAGAAACCCCGTGTTTGATTCCCAGCACCCACATGACAGCTCACAACCATTTGTAACTCCCGTTCCAGGGGATTTGATGCCTTCTCCTGGCCTCCACAGGCACTAAACATATACGCAGCCCAACACTCATAGGCAAGGAAACAAACGGCCCTTGCCAGCCTTATAGATCAAGCAACAGATCATGACGACGAGCCCAGGTTCCTGGACCCCAAATGAATCTCCTGCTGCCCATGCTAGGCGTTCGTATGCTATTAGAGGCACCTTAGGGTGGAACCCCAACGGGGGAAGCAGAAGCCAACAGTATTACGTGATATAGTCAAGCCGTCAGGTCACACAGCGTCGTCTAATCTTCCCGGGCGCCCCGCGAGTCAGACACCAAATTCTGCTAACTGTGGCTGAAGAGAAAGGCGGGGGTGGGGGTGAGGGTGAAGGATCAGGTGCCACTGGCCCGGAATGAGCAGAAGTACTCTCACGGGATCTCACGGTGGTCTCTGACTCTCTATCCAGCGGAGACGTTCTCTTCCTTGGGTCAAGTAGTATGGTGCGGGCGAGGGCGGGCAGTCCTCTGCTGCAGCTGGCTCCACCCAGTGTGGGCGCTGAGCTCCATTGCTCCCAAGACACTCAAGGGGCGAGTGGGTACTGCTGCTCTGAGAATTCGGGCAGGGGGCATCTTGCCCAACTACCTGGCCGCCTTCTGCCTGGGGCACCTGGCAGATCTGAGCAACCATTAGATTGGTTGGTGCTGGTGACCTCTGCAGAGGCTCTTGACCTCTCTGAGCCTCATCTTAACTAACACCTTCTCTTTGGCATTCTAGTCGGGGTAGTCGGGGTAGATATTCCAGGACAAACTGCACCCGTGACTTCTAACTGGGAGGTATTTCTATTTTGGAAAAGACACCCACCAGGTTCTCTTCAGACTGTTGTACATTTTCTTTTTTTCCAATAGAAATGCCCACTTTAGGTTTCCTTTGCCCATTCCTTGCTTTTTTTTTTTTTTTTAACCCATGCCGGAACGGAAGTTCCCAGATGGGAAGTATCATCTGATGTAGTGTCCAGCTTGACCCGAGCATTACCTGGTACCTACTAGGTGCGAATAAAATTTTGTCATCACTAGGAGGCGCTATACCCTGCCCCTCTGCTTGCAGTGACTCTACCCTTCCAATGGCTTGGAGATTCCCAAATCCCTCACACTAAGACTTGGCGCTCCGACAGGCCTAGAGGGATCTTCAGGAATAACATTCAGTGCTGTTGGAGAACTGGATGGGGCGACCCGAAGATGAATAATGGCAGAAATTATTTACCCATTGTATAGATCCAGCAACTGAGGCCCAGAGGGATGTCAAACGAATTGCTTGGTATTTTCCGGCTTGTTGACTCTCACAGTGAGGGGCCGGACCCCACTGAGAGCAGTCTCCCGGTACAGACAGGTCACATCCCCCTTCCTTGGGTTCTGCCTGCGCCATCACCACGTGTGGGCAGGGGAGCCGCAGGCGGAGGTGTGGGGGCTGCAGGCACCCAAGAGCGCTCAGAGCATCTTCTCCAGGCCTGAAGTACTGCAACCCGGCTCGTCTGCCAGAGGGGCTCGGCTCTGCCCGCCCACCGCGGGGCGGGGCGCACGCTCGGAGGCTAGGGGACCGCGAGTGGCTGAAGCGTCGTGGGGCTCCTGCGCGCGTCTCCCCGGCTCAGGAGCCCCTTGCCCGCCGCGCCACCAGCCGCCGCCTGTAGTCTCCAGCCCGGCGGCTCTTGCCGCAGTCGCCGGCAGCGGATCACCCGCGAGCGCCCAGGTAGGGAGCTCGGGTGGGAGGCAGCCAGGCGAGCCGGCGCGGCCGGGAAGGCGGAGCGGGGTGCTGCGCTCCTCTGCCAAGCCGCTCACCCCGGCCCAGTCTGGCCTGGCCCTGCCCGCGGCCTCCGGTACCCCGAATCCCGCGGTGCCTCTGGGCGAAAGGAGACCTGCCTTCCGCGCCTGGGTTGCGCTCCTGCTCTCGGGCCATCCCTTTGAGACCCCCCCCCCCCCCCCATGCGCGACAGCTTGTGATCTAGCGTACGCACACGTCCACCCTCCCCGAAGAGCCTGCCCCGGCCCGAGAGCGCGAGTTCGCCTCCTGCTCCCATCTCCCCAGCTGTGTCTCTGGCCAGGAGCCCCACCCCCATCTTACGCCATCCCAGGTGGCTCTGTTCCACTCCAGGGTTCTCTCATTCAACGCCAACCTAACTTTAATTAACTCGGTTCGTCAGGTACCCCTCCCCAAACTTCTTACCTGAGTCCTCCAGGTGGCCCCACCGTTGGAGACACCCCTACAGCCCCTTCCCGTTGGAGACACCCCTACAGCCCCTTCCCGATCTCTTGTAATCGCCGCTTGGTGACCTAAGGTCCCCGTGTTGTTACTCCTCCGGGGCGCAATTTTTACCTAGCTTCCTTCCTCTTCCTTTGGTTTCATCCTGTCCCCGCGTTCACTATATCCCGTCCTGGTCCTCAACCCTAGTCCCCATGGTCCCAGAGCCGGGCCCTATCAACAATAGCACCCCAGTCTGGGGGCCTGGGCCACCTCCTGCCCCAGGGGGAAGCGGCTGGGTGGCCGCGGCGCTTTGCGTGGTCATCGTGCTGACAGCGGCCGCCAATTCGTTGCTGATCGTACTCATCTGCACGCAGTCCGCGCTGCGCAACACGTCTAACTTCTTCCTGGTGTCGCTCTTCGCATCGGACCTGATGGTGGGGTTGGTGGTGATGCCCCCGGCCATGCTGAATGCTCTGTATGGGCGCTGGGTGCTGGCGCGCGGCCTCTGCCTACTTTGGACCGCCTTCGACGTGATGTGCTGCAGCGCCTCCATCCTCAACCTCTGCCTCATCAGCCTGGACCGCTACCTGCTCATCCTCTCCCCGCTGCGCTACAAGCTGCGCATGACAACCCCGCGTGCCTTGGCGCTCATCCTGGGTGCCTGGAGCCTTGCAGCGCTTGCCTCCTTCCTGCCCCTGTTGCTGGGCTGGCACAAACTGGGCAACGCTCGGACACCTGCCCCCGGCCAGTGCCGCTTATTGGCGAGCCTGCCTTTTGTCCTCGTGGCGTCCGGAGTCACCTTTTTCCTGCCCTCAGGTGCCATCTGCTTCACCTACTGCAGGATCCTGCTGGCTGCCCGCAAGCAGGCGGTGCAAGTGGCCTCGCTCACCACGGGCATGACTGGCCAGGCCCTGGAGACCTTGCAGGTACCCGGGGTGCGTTTGGGAGACCTGGGCTCATGGGATGGGAAGGAATAAACAACCACTGGGAATCCACTTGCTGGCTGTCTCTTAGTAAGTGCTTGGGGCTGATCCTCTAAGGCCTCGTGGCTCTGCCTCTCTCATGAATCTCAAACTCTGACTGTGGTGGGTTAGCTGCTATATCCGGATACGGAGGAGGAAGCTGGCGCGCTTCTCCTTGACAGGCCCCATCGTGTGTCACATGTGGCAAACTTAGAGAGCGCTCTTTCTCTCCCTCATATCCACACTCCTTTCTCAGGCCTGCTGGTCCTGCCGACGGGTCTAAGCACACCTCTCTGCCTCGGCTGTCTCCGTTGTGTAAGCCACTGTCGCCAGGGAGCCTTTGATAGACTCCTGCTGCCCCTGCCCCCACCCCCACCCCCGCTGCGGTCCACTTTTCCAACCAGAGCCAGAATGACGGAAAAGACCCTCCTGGCAGTGATGCTCTCCTTCTACAAACCTCACCTAGCTCACCATAAGGAGAAAACCCATCTCAGAATGTGGCCTGTGGATCCTTCCTCCCGGGCCAAACTCCATTCTCCCTTTCTCCTCTCTCCCTCTCTTCCACTTGTTCTGCACCAGCCTCAGGGCCCCGATGACAGTCCCCAAAGCTGCCAAGCTTAATTCTGTGCCAAGATTTTGGCTTTTACTTTGAGACAGAGTCTCATGTAGCTTCGGCTCGCTTCAAATTCACTATGTAGCTGAGGGTGATCTTGAAGTTGGGATTTTCCTGCCTCTACCTCCTAAGGGCTGGGACTATAGGTGTGAGCCACCAGGCCTGCCTTAAGGTCTTTGCATTTGCTGTGGCCTTTGCCTGGATGCTTCTTCCTGGAGCCCCTCTTGCCCAATTCCCTTTAAACCCACCTCTTCCCAGGGTGACCCTGACTTTCTGATCTGCAGGCCCATCGGCTCCAATCTGCTATTGCCATCACAACCCCCAAACTTGTTTGTTGATTTAGCCACTTTGGCTCACTGACTTGGGAGCTGTGTGAGGTTAGGTCAGTTTTGATCCTTAGTACACAGCTCAGTAATAGCTGGAGAACAGGGCAGGGCTCTTAGCTCAAGCAAGGGTGGCTGGTCTTGCCATCCAGGCCATGCTGGGCTTCAGGCTGAGGTCCATCCTGAGTGATGGAGATGTCCACTGACTAGACTTGAGCTTCTGAGATTTGGGTCTCTAAATCTAAGGCTCTGGCCAAGGTCCCAGGTAGGCTCTGCAAGGACGTCTTGGTGTAGCCTCAGGTGAAGGAGGGTCTTCGAGGGTGGTAGCCTGGGGGGGTCACACAGCAGCCAGGGACTAGGTGGGAAAGGTAGCAGGCTCTGGGAAGCCCCCAGGGCAGCTGGACCACAGAGAGGCCCGATCTTCCAAGGTCCAGTCACCTAGGACAGTGGTATCTGGGTGGGCAGGAATCCTGGCTGTAGCTCTCTGTCTCTCTCTGCATTCTGAGAACATTCTGGAGTCCCAGCAGCTGACTGTGGTCCTGACACAGAGGCAGGATCGATGCCCTGGGCCTTTCACTCTTTTCTGAGGATTTTGGTGGTTTCTTTTTGTTTGCTTGTTTGTAAAGACATCCTTGTAAGCCAAACGGTGGTGGCATATGCCTTTAATCCCAGCACTTGGGAGGCAAAGGCAGGCAGGTCTCTGTGAGTTCGAGGCCAGCCTGGTCTACAAGAGCTAGTTCCCTAGTTCCAGGACAGGCTCCAAAGCTACAGAGAAACCCTGTCTCTAAAAACCAAAAAAGAGAAAGAAAGAAAGAAAGAAAGAAAAGACATCCTTGCTCAGCCGCGAGTCCTTCCTGCCTCGTTGTGATTTCATTGACTTGCCCATTTGTTGACTTGCTGCTTCTCACCTGTGTAAATTTCCTGGCCTCAGAGGCAGGTGGCTTCTCCAGAGGGGTCCTGAAAGTGAATGAGCTACAGGCAGTGTCGGTGATGCAAACAGATCATATGTGATGTCTCTACACAGTAGGGGCCTGTTTCTTACTCAGCAAAGGAGTCAGATGGTTCAGCGGTTAAGAGACCTTGCTGAATAATCATGAAGATGGGAGACTGGATCCCAGCACACACATAACAAGCTGGGCAACCCACAGACACTCAGAACTCTATTGCGCTCAGTGCTGTCTCTCAGATTTGGTACATGTGACAGTAACAGGTCAGCACATACACATACAGACACACACACACAGAGACAGACACAGACACATACCGACACACACAGACACACAGACAGACACACACACACAGACAGACACAGACACATATTGACACACACAGACACACAGACAGATACACACACACAGACACCCACACACACACAGACACACACACACACACAGACAGACACATACCGACACACACAGACACACAGACAGACACACACACACAGACACACACACACAGACAAACACAGACACATACCGACACACACAGACACACACACACAGACACACATACACAGACACACACACACAGACAGACACAGACACATACCGACACACACAGACACACAGACACACACACACAGACACACACACAAATAAAAGCCAATGGAAACAATATTCAATACAAACGGAAGCTCCCAGGTTCGTGAAGACATTGGCTGACCGTGGCACAGGGTCTCCAGTGGTCTACCACTGAGCTCCCTGCTTGCTTTCTGAGATTTTGTAAAGGAAGGAGAATCACTTGGGGGTGGGGCGTATCTACTTTCCAGTCCCCCCCCAATCCCCTACTTAAGTCTCTCAGTTCATCTCTATCTGGAATTTTCTTTGTATTCCTCATTTATCTTTTTATTCCATGAATGTGTTCAGAAAGAAAAAACCCTCTCTCTTCCAGAAATGGAAAACCAGTATCCCTTCCCACAAGCGGTCACAGGAAACACAAGGGCAGGATGTCAGAGGGGCCCCACGCAGTGTCGCTGGCGTGCCTTTGACATGTCTGTCTGCCGTGCCCAAACCTGAAGCAGGCTTTCTCATCATGCGTTTGGGGAGGGGATACGAAGAGCAAAGACCATGCCTTCTCTTGCGGGAAAATAGCTCGCAGCTCTCATGTGTTTGCATTTTTTAATTTTAACTCATTATTGTGTGTTTGTGTGTGAGCATGCACACGTGTACCACAATGTGTGTCTGTAGGACTTACGACTATTTTCATGGAGCCCGGGGTCTAATCGGGCTCGGTGCAGGTGCCTTTATCCACTGAGCCTTCTCATTGGCTCTGCGAGTTTTTGAAATGTTTCATCTAACTGAAAAGTCCTGAATGCCCGTTCTTGAGGAAACTCTGTGCCAGAGATCAAGACTATTAGAGGTTGGCCTGTCGGGCTCTCCGGTCCCAACAGGGCCCTCACACAGGTGTTCTTTAGATGAAGCGAGCCAGCTGGTACCATGATCTCAGGACCTGCGTGGGAGCCTCCCACAGACACACACTGTTGGCTTAAGCCCTCTGTCAGGCACCAAGCCAAGCTTGGTGTCCAGAACACCCGCTGAGCATCTGTCCCTCAGCCCTGCTTCACGGTAGGGCATCTACGCCCCAGAGAGAGCAGATGTGATGAAGTGACAGTTGATCAGTCCTGTGACCAGCGACATTAAACCTTGCCCCCCTGCCGATTGTTTCCCAGGTCCTCCCTGAGCCTTGATCTGCCAACTCAGCCTGCACCGTGGGGCTCTGACCTGGGTCGCTAGTGCTCTTTTCCCACTCTCTCTGTAGTGGGTTTGTTTTGTCTCAGGCCTGGAAATACCATCTGCGAGCAGCTAGGCCAAGCCCTGCTCAAGGACAGACAGAACTCTCGGCCCTTCCCAGACCCCACACTTAGCCCCTAGGGTCTTCTCCATGTCAGGAGATGGTGACCTCTTTTTTCTGATCTCCCAGGCTAGAAGCTCTGGAAGCAGCCTGGATGCCTCTCTGCTTCTTCCACTATGGACCCAGTCCTCTCCTCTCTACCTGTGGCACACGCCCAGGCTCTGGGCACCTTGCATCTCTCCACTGCCCTCCTGGGGATGAGACCCTTTATCATGCCTGGGTTATAGTGGTAATCTTCTACCTGATATGTATACTGTGTTTTATGCTTGGGACAGCTATTGTCCCAAGACTCCCTGATCCTTGTCTATATTTCCCTCTTTCTCCCTTTGATTACTCTTCCTCTGTCAGCCACATCGGCCTCCTCGCTGTCCCTTGAGCATCAAGCACCTTCCTGTCCCAGGACCTGTTTCATTTCCATAAGGTCCTTCTTCAGTTTCTGTCCCATCTTCTGGTCCCTTCGGTTCTCCTGCTTCTGAGTAGGAACTGCTGCCCTCACTAGGTCCTCTCCAGGCCCACTGCTCTCCCAGCAGCGTCTGCAAACATCTTGCCAGTTGATGGATGATTGATTGATGGCTTCTCCTGAGTGGGAAGCGAGCTGTGAGAGCGCAGGAGCTTGTCATGTTCGCGGCTGTATTTTCAGCACCCAGAACCGTGCCAAGCCTATCCCAGCCATGTTTGTGGTGGGAAGGAAATGGATGCCTAGCTGCAGAGGGCCTGGGGTTCAACTCTGGCTCACAGGGCTGCCCATTCTCAGCTCCTGCAGGCTCACTGTATGCAATGCGTCTGTAAGCTTTTCACAGCATGAATTCATTAGCCCAATCAATGGCATGTATTGAGTACCTACAGCGTGTAGGAGCAAGACCCTGCCCTGCTTAAATTTATGCTGGTTGGAGAGATGGACTTTGACCTCATTTCCATAAGGTCCTTCTTCAGTTTAGCAGGAGGGGAGGAGGGTGGATCGTAGAAGGGGGAGACCTCTAAAAGCCATGTTCTGTGTGTAGCTGAAGGCCTAGGCAGAGAAGCCACAGTGAACCCTGAAGCCAAAGGCTGGAGGATATCCCTTCCGTCTCCAAGGTCATCATCCTACCTCACAGACAGGATGATCCGCTGGGCATTCAAGCTGGAGGCTTGTTTATCCTGTCTCCCTCCTCCCACCAAACACCTGAGGGAAAGCCTGGTCTCTCTCTTTCCTTTTTTTGGGGGGGGGGGTAGGAGGGGAGTGGTAGAGACAGAATCTCTCTATGTAGCCCAGGCTGGCCTGGAACTTACAGAGATTCATCTGTTTTCAAATGCTGGGATCAGAAGCATGAGCCACCACACCCTGCTTTTAAAGGCACTTGGTTAAGAGTGAGCCTTCTGTGCGCCTGTTTCCCGAGTGCCTGGATTCTGCCTGCCTTTGAGGGCTGGTGTGGGGTATGGCGCTCTTGCTCCATATGCTTGGGGTTTGTGTCTGTTTTTCCTTCTGAGAAGCTGGCTTATCCAGAAAGGCAGCTCGCCAGGAATGGTGGTGGTGCACACCTTTAATCCTGGCACTCAAACTCTGGAGGCAGAGGCAGGTAGATCTCTGAGTTTAAGGTCAGCCTGTGTAACACGAGGGCCTGCTTGTTGGGGTTTCTGTTCTGCCTAGTTCCCACAGTCATTAGGTCCCAAAGAATCACCCGGAAGGTCTACATAAGTTATAAAACCGATTGGCCCATTAGCTCAGGCTTCTTATTAAGTCTTATAACTTACATTAGCCCATTATTCTAGTATATGTTAGCCACATGGCTTGGTACCTTTTTCAGCTGGGTAGGTCACATCTTCCTTCTTTGATGTCTGGACAGGACTGCAGAGGGAACTTCCCCCTACCCAGAATTCTTCTATTCTCATAGCCCCACCTCTACTTCCCGTCTGGTTGTCCTGCCTATACTTCCTGCCTGGCTACTGGCCAATCAGTGTTTATTTAAAACATAATTGACAGAATACAGAATTGTCCTGCACCAAGCCTGATTTATGCAGTGAGTTCCAGGCAAGCCAGAGGTGCAGAGTGAGATCCTGTCTCAAAACAACAACAACAAACCAGGCAGGGAACTTGCAGCCTAGAGGCAGAGATGGTCTTAGAACTCAGATCCACAGGAACAATGTGGATGGGTGCAGAGAAGGTGGCATGAGGCCCTTTCCCATCTAGGATCTGCCTCTCTCTTAGCTCTTCTCTTCACCAGTGCAGCTTCTAGCTCCCTGCAGATGGAAGGGAGGTGGAAACAGTTCCTGGCATGGGCAACGTGGAGCTGGCCAGCTTATCTCCCTCTGATCCACATATGCCTCTGTGTGAAAATGGGTTTTAAAAAGCCACCCCTGGGCAGTGGTTTCCAGTAGGTCTTCCCAGCATTCCCAGGGAATGCTGAGGGAGAGGGGAGCTAGGAGTCCCTGTTCTGCCTAACCTTGTTTTCTCACCCCCAGCTCCTAACCTGCCTTAATCTTCCTCCCCCTCCCCATGGGTGCTCCTCCTCCCATCATCTTCCCTCTGTCTCCCCTGATTTCCCCCGCCTCTCCCTCCTCCCTGTCTTCCTCCCACCTCTGCCCTTCCCTCCCAACTGCACATCCCTTCTGTCTGTGACAGGTTGTCCCTCTGCCCCCATTCCTCCTCCTCATTGGAGGAGGAGGTGACATTCACTGCTGGGGGATGTGGCTGCAGAGTGCAGGTGGCTGCTGTGCTGAGCTGGGGGCTTGGAGTCGAAACTCAGTGTGCCCTGCTTCAAATCCTGCTTGCTCCGGCCACTGCTGAATGACCTTGGAGAAGTCATTTCACCTTTTTCTATCTCAGAACTAGAGAGGACTATTCATAAGACAGGGGGTAATATACAGTGGCTTTGGCACATAGTAGGTTTTCAACAGGTGTCCCTCCTTGCCTGTTGGTGGTAGAATAGATGGTTCTGGGGACCCCTAGTCTTTCCAGGGAAAAGATGGTCATGGCGGTCACCAACAGCATCACCGTTAAGTAGGTGAGACTCTTGGGATGCATACAGTGTAAATGATAACAGCTAACCTACATGACACTTACGGGGTTCAGGAGCTGTTCCAACAGGTTTGTATTACTTTATTTGACCCTTAGCACAGGGCTGTGAGGTGGATACTCTCAGCAGCACCTTTATACAGAAGAGATGGGAGAGGTACCATAGCTCACCAGTGTCGCTCAGTTGCTTAGATGAGAGTCGGGGTGTGATGCCCTGTGTTCTGGCTCAAATCCATCTTGTTGGCCTCGCTCTGTGACTAGATAATTACTGAATCATTTTTAATGTTTATTTATCTTAATTAAAAATTTAAATTTACTTATTAATTTGATATATTTAAGTATTTTATGTGCACGGGTGTTTTGCCTACTTGATTGTATGTGCAGGACATGTATTATAACACCCACAGAGGTCAGAAGAGGGCATAGGATCTGCTGGAACTGGAATTACACATGGTTGTGAGCTGCCATGTGGGTGCTGGGAATTGAACCCAGGTCTTCTGAAAGAGCAATTAAGTGTTTTAAGCACCAAGCCATCTCTCTAGCCCCTTATTTTAATCTTTATGCACACCTATGTGTGTCTGTTCAGCTGTATATGCACCGCACGTGTGCTATACCCATGGTGGCCAGAAGAGGGCATCGGATTCCTCAGAGTTGAAGTTACAGCTGCCAATCTGGGTGCTGAGAGCAGAACTCAGGTCCTCTTCAAGTGGCCAGTGCTCTGAACAGCGGAGCCATCCCTCTAGCCCTTGATCCTTAGCAATTTAAATAATGAGGGAAGATATACACGCATTTCCTTTTAGCTTTTTGTGGTGTTCGGTAGTGGAGCCCAGGACCTTATGCTTGATAGGAAAGTGCTCCACACAGCCCAAGAAGTACAAGGAACAAAAAGTAAAAGATCCTTTGAACCCAATCTCTTCACCGCTGGTGACGCTCTTGCCTTTTACGGCTATTGTTGCAGTTCTTCCCTATGTCAGGCCTTTAAGAATCAGTGTGTTATGTTAGTGCTTTTCCCACGACGGAGACATGCTGCCTGTACTGCTTACATAGCTGCCACTCTCACTTATAACACACCTCCTTTGGCCACCATATTCTTTCTTTATTTACTTTAATTAAAAAAATGATGCATTTATTTTATGCATTTTTGTATTTTGCTTGCATGTATGCATGTGTACCATGTCTGTTGCCCAAAGAGACCTGAAGAGGGTGTTGGGTCCTCTAGAACTTGAGTTATGAATGGATGTGAGCCATTATGGGGGAGCTGGGAACTGAACCCAGGTCCTCTGGAGGAGCAGCCAGTGCTCTTAACCACTGAGACCTTGTTTGAAGAATGAATGAGTGAGTGAATAAATGAATGCATGAATTCTAGACTGAGGCCATGTCTCTGTTGATAGAGTGCTTGCCTATTTATGAGATAGGGTCTCATGTAGCCCAGGCTGGCCTTGAACTTATGATGTAGCAGAGGACGATCACGTGTTTCTAATCTTCCTGCCTCTCCCTTCTGAGGGCTAGATTACAGGTGTATGCTACCACACCTGGTTTATGCAATGCTGAGCATGGAACTCAGGACTTCCTATAGGCTAGGCACACACTGTGCCAATGACGGTACATCTCCGGCTCCTCGCCAACAACACGGACATGTTTATTGTATTTATTCATTCATTGTGTGTATATTCAGTGTGTGCGTGTGTGTGTGTGTGCGTGTGTGTGTGTATGTGTGTGTGTGTGTGTGTGTTGGGGGAGCATTACGCCATGGCATGCCTGTGGAAGTCAGAGAACAACCTGTGGGAGTCAGTTCTGTCTCTCTTTTTTTTTTCTCCTGAGACATGGTCTCACTATATAGCTTTGACTGACCTGGAACTCACTCTGTAGACCAGGCTGACCTCAAACTCATAGAGATCCTCCTGCCTCTGCCTCCCGAGTGCTGGGATTAAAGGTGTGCACCACTATGCCCAGCCCAGTTCTGTCTTTTCCACCAGGAACCAAACTCGTGTCATGGGACTTGGCAGTAGGGACTTTTACCTGCGGAGCCAAGAAAAAAAAATTGTGCTGTGTTCTGCCGTGGGAAGGTGCATGGTTTATCTGGCCATGCTTCCTTGGGTGACAGCTGGTGGCTGAGGCCTTCATTTTCTCCTATGCCATGCCTTTGGTTGAGTTGTCAGCTGAACCAAAGTGTCCACGTGGAAGGGAACTGCCGGGTTACCCTGGATAACAAGCCACAGACATATAAAAGGGACATACAGACAGCAGAAGGAGGCCTAGCATGGCTGGGCATGGCTCCTGGGAAGAGGGAAGTCAGGCACTGGCATCAGTATTGCGCATGCACGTACAGTCTGCACTCCTCGAGCGGCTCTGGCAGCTGAGGAACGTCTCCCTCCTGACCACTGAGCTATCTCTATGGGCCCCATGGTCTCTCTCTTTACAGTTGTAGACAGGGGACTCTCTCAAGTTCATAGAGCTAGTGTGAGGTGAGGCTGTGATTGGCTGCAGACCGCCTATCATAAAGCCCAGCTTTTGCCTCTGCCACCCTTTCAAGGCCAAGGGGAAGAGATCGGGGCCTCTTGCAGGCTGCTCTTCAATGGATTTGCCCCTGATTCTCATATCACCAGTTTTCATTTGAGAACTCTGTTACGATGTGCTTTGCTTTTCATATTCCAGAGCAGGATCCCGAACCCTGCAGAAGGGCAGCTGGGAGCTGGGGTTCAGCACTATAGACAGGCCTCTGCTCTGTAAGCCAAGCTGGCAGGGAGCTAGGCGGAGGAGTGCGCCGGTGTGAGAAAGCATTTGGCTGGCACTGAAGCTCTCTGGCTCCGACAGACCTGGCTTTGCCTTCTCCACCCCCTCTCCATCTGTGGAGGGTTGCCCGGGAATCTGGTTCCCTCCTTGCCTCCTCCTGGTCTTGGCATCTCTCCACAGCCATCCCACCTCTGGCTGTCTCCAGAACCCAGTTGGGCATATTGGAACTTACCTGTTACCCTGATCTGGTAAGACCAAGGCAGGACTATTTTCAGTATGAGGCTAGCCTGGACTATATACCCTGGACTACATGTCTCAAAATAAGTTAAGAAAAGAAGAAGAAGAAGCTGGGGAAATTCCTGGATTCAAAACCTAAGTGTGTGAGGGAGGCAAGAACAGGGCTGGGACTATGGCTCAGTTGGTCGAGGGCTTGCCTAGCAGGTGTGGAGCCCTGGGCTGAGTCCCTAGCTCTGCATAAACCAAGTGTGGAGGCACATGCTTGTAACCCCAACATTCAGGAGGTGAATCATGGAAAATTAGGCGTTCAAGGTCATCTCCAGGGCTCGAACACAGATCGTCAGGCTTGGTGGCAGTCACCTTTACTTAAAAGTGGTGTATTGTTTTCTTTTGTGCACACGGATATAGATTTTTATGAGCATCCTTTTCTGGGGGGAGGTTTCTCCTCTTTTTCAAAGGGCTCTCAGAGGGGCTGGAGAGATGGCTCAGAGGTTAAGAGCATTGCCTGCTCTTCCAAAGGTCCTGAGTTCAATTCCCAGCAACCACATGGTGGCTCACAACCATCTGTAATGAGGTCTAGTGCCCTCTTCTGGCCTGCACCACAGACAGAATATTGTATACATAATAAATAAATAAATATTTTTTAAAAAAAGGGCTCTCAGAGTTCAAGGTGGTCCAGGCTTCGTCAGTGCTTCCTAATGATCTGGGATGGTTGGTTGCCAGGCGGCAGCATCACCTCAGATCTCTCCATGAGCCTATCCCCTTCTCAGTGACTTCTGGGGAGTGGCACCGTCCTCCTTCCCTGGTTCCCTCCAGTGTCCAAGAGGAGAATGGAGTCGGATGTCAGTCTGGGTTGTCAGGGGTCTGTGCGGTGCTAAGGTCAGGGGCCAGCATCCCTATGCATCTACACAAGATTTCATCACAAACATTTGCTTCATGCACATATTCAAAAGAAACATTTCTGTTTTGTGCACCATGCGTGTAAAAACCATAATACCAAAACATGCAGGGACTCCATGGGCTGCACAATGACCTGCTCTTCGGCCATGGGTGTTCTTCCTCAAGTGTAACTGAGTCTTGAAGCGCCAAAGCCTTGGAAGGTGATGGGGCTTCTTGAGTTGTGTGCCTGCCTGTGTTGAATGTCATCGTCCATCCATCCAACTTATTTATTTTTGAGACTGTGTCTCCCATAGTTCAGGCAGGTCTCAAGTCATGCTGTGGCTGAGGGTAGCCTTGAACTTCTGAGTTTGCCTGGATTCCAGGTACATATCTCTACACCTAGTTTTTGAGGTGGAAATGGAACCCAGGGCTTTCCCCATGCTAGGCAAACTCTATCAATTGAGCTACATTCTGGTGTCCCCATGTACCGAGTACCGTTTGGCCTCGCAGGAGGGCTGTTTGGAGCTGACGACCTCTGTATCTGAACCTTTTCAAACCCCTTGTGAAATGCTGAATGGTCAAGGTGTAGTGTGGGACCAGGATCAGGGCTCAGTACAGGCCTTGTTGAAGGCTCAGCTTGAGACCTTGGGCACACAAGGATCTGTGGGCAGTCTGTGCTGTGCTTAGCTTAGCAGCGATGTCAGGCTTGGTCTGCAGTCAGTGTCAAGTTCAGTGTGGAACTGGAGTTAGGCTTAGTGTTTTAGCTGGGGGTCAGTCAAGGATCAGGGCTCAATTTTTTGCTGGTATAATAGGACTCAGTCTAGTATTAGGATCGAGGCTCAGTCTATGACTAAAATCAGTCAACCTATGTGGCCTTCCTCTCTACAGGTGCCCAGGACCCCACGACCAGGGATGGAGTCCACTGACAGCAGGCGTTTGGCCACCAAGCATAGCAGGAAGGCCTTGAAGGCCAGCTTGACCCTGGGCATCCTTCTGGGCATGTTCTTTGTCACCTGGCTGCCCTTCTTTGTGGCCAACATAGCTCAGGTAAAAAATGACATGCCTCGCTGTGCAAAAGCGGGAGGGAGGAGGACGGCACATGTGTGGTACCTGTGTCTGTGTGCCTGTTCCATCCCTGCTGGGTGAGGTAGCCCAGGACCAGGTGTGACAAATCCTATCCCCACAGGCCGTGTGTGACTGCATCTCCCCAGGCCTCTTCGACGTCCTCACCTGGCTCGGGTATTGTAATAGCACCATGAACCCCATCATCTACCCACTCTTCATGCGGGACTTCAAGAGGGCCCTGGGCAGGTTCCTGCCATGCATTCACTGTCCCCCGGAGCACCGGGCCAGCCCTGCCTCCCCCTCCGTGTGGACTTCCCACAGCGGTGCACGACCAGGCCTCAGCCTGCAGCAGGTGCTGCCTCTGCCTCTGCCAACGAATTCAGATTCAGACTCAGCGTCAGGGGGCACCTCGGGCCTGCAGCTCACGGCAGCTCAGCTTCTGCTGCCTGGAGAGGCAACCCGGGAACCCCCACCACCCACCAGGGCCACCGCTGTGGTCAACTTCTTCGTCGCGGACTCTGTGGAGCCCGAGATACAGCAGCATCCACTGAGTTCTCCCACGAACTGACCCGGTCAAGAGCTGGTCAGTGGAGAGCCACATTCTAGAGAACTCAACCCACTCTCCCTCAGCCTGGGAAGTGAGCTCCATGAGGCATCCTTGGCTAACCCCCATCTTCTGCTACAGGCCCCTTGACATAAGGAGTGATCAGAAACAGCTCTGTATGGAGAATCACCTGTGGTTTGTGTAGTGTGGCTGGGGGGCTTGGGGAGATGGGTCATTTGGTTCAGGCCAGCAGGAAAGCAACCTGTTCTTGGTCCTTTCTTTCTTGGTAGGTGGGAAGAACGCTCATGTAGATACCCAGTTCTTGTCTGGCCCAATCCCCTGCTATCCAAAGTGCCATCCTTGGGATACTGGGGCTCTCATAGGCCTTGGGGAGTTTATTCAAAGTGCCCCCCTTTCCACTGAAGATACACTCAGTCAAAATTGTATGTTCATGAGCTTTCCCATGTATGCATTTGCTGGACACTTTGGACCTGCCAGCCCTTAGGATGGGAACTGCCACACTAAAGAGCACCTTAGGCTGGAAGCCGGGCAGCCAGAAACATGACCCTTTCCTCAACTGTCTATGGCAGCTTGGGGGCTTGGCACAGGTCTCAAGGGGAGAGACAATGTAAATGGTGTGCCCGGCACCTGTGAGGGGTCAGGAGGTGGTAAATTCTGTTGCTTTAACCCCTGGTCAGCCAGGGCTTGGCTCTGGTAGAAGGCTAGCAAGGCCCCACCCTCTCCCCCTCCTTCCCTCTCTACTCTCTCCTTCCCTCCCTTTTATTTTTTTCTAGGGTCTCATGTAGCCAGGCTGCTCTCGAGTTCCGTGTGGCCAAGGATGACCTTGAACTTCTGATCCTCTTGCCTCTACCTCCCAAGTGCTGGGATCACAGATGTACCGCGCACATCAGGTTTATGCGGTGCTGGGGATGGACCTCAGGGCTTCATGCAGTCTAGGGAGGCACTCTGTCAACTGAGCTGTGTCCCCAGCGCCCTTTCCTTTCTGTTAGGACAACCTTGCACACACTAGGCAAGTGCTCTCTGCGGAGCCACACCGCGGCCCCACTGTCCTTTTCCAGCCTTGATTTCTATACCCTAACTTGGGCTCCCAGCCTTCTTGTTCTGACCCCACCACTCAGGGACCCTTCCAGTCCCACCTGCTGTTCTGCCTCTTCCACCTCAAGGGCGGGCTTCCTCCATCCCGGGCTTCCCGGAGAGGAAGCAGCTGATGGAGGAGGACTCAGTTCCTCACCCTGCCTCTTTGGGTCCTCCCTAGGGTCATTGAAAGGACAGCTGCTTGGGTGGGCAGAGAACAGTCGAAGAGGAATGTCCCTGGCTTGGGGGTGAAGCTGCAGGCAAGCAGGAGGGGTCCCGCTTGGGCCTGGCTTTTGTGGGTAAGGGCAGAGGACCCTTGGCTCCATGCTTCTTCTCTCTGCTGAGTTCCTCTTCTGTCCCAGGTCTTTATTCAAGCCCTTAGGCTACGTCAACCCCTTCAACCCTGGCTCCCAGGCTCGCCCAGTGTGACCAGGAGCTCTCCTTGGTGCTGATCATACTCAACTGGGCCCTGGCAGCAGGGTTTTGGTGCTTGCCCGGGTTTCTCCTCCTCCAGGCCTGCCTGAGGGACTCAATAAACACGAGGTGAAATGACTGTGTGTGGACCGAGTCGTATTGAATCCCTGGGTGGTTGGAAAGTGGCTGCGTAAAGGTTTCCATCCAAGCGTCCTGGGCTCTGATCTGACTCTGTCCCTAGCTTGCTTTGCGACACCCCGACAAATCATTGTCATTCTTTCTGTGTGGACACAGCAACTTGTACTGAAAGCAGCATGAGTTGGGTAGGTGTCCGTAAAGTGAACAGGTGCTGCACCCCGGAGGGGCATCTGGTTTCTGAACACTGTGACACCCACAGCCTCGGATGGGTCTTATTTCTCCACGTGCGCAATGGGGGCGGGCCACCTCCGTCCCTGCTCTACAGAAGAGGTGGGAGGAACAAGGAGGAGGTTCCCATGGATGCAGATGCAGGACCTTAGAGCTCGGGTCTAAAATCCCACTGGCTAGACTTCACAGTGACTCCATGACTGATCAGCCATGTGGCCTTTAACAGATTTCCTAAATACATAGAGGCTCAGTTTCCCAAGCATAAAATAAAAGGCAGCTGCGAAGGTTAAGAGAAAAGGCTTTAGTACTTATTGGTCCCCCCCTGTGTAATCCTTTTATCCTCAGGCCCGTTTCTTTCTCTCTATGCCGACTGTGAATTCTGCCTTTATTCCACTGGCCACCATTCTAGACAGGGCCACCACGTCTCACAAGCTCAGGGTGGGGCGCCATTCACATGACATTTGTCTCAGTTACTCTGCAGTTGTGCAGTGCACGCACACAGCCTGCACATCTGTATGAGACAGCGCTGACTGGACCTCCCAAGAAGAGCGGAGAGAGAGAGAGAGAGAAGAACTTCATTGGCACCTGAAAACACCCTACTGGTAGGGTCTGGGCCTGGTGGACAGCCCAGGAGAGTTGATAAAAGATCAGGAAGACACTTGGTTCCACTGGAGGTGGAGGAAGAAAGAGCACAGGGACCTCCAGTCTCACAGTGACTCCTGGGCCTCTGGATGGACCTGCAGGGCAGGAGCCTACGCTGGCCTGGAGGTGGGCTGATGTTGCGGGTCACATGGCCAGTGTCCCTTCAGGGAGCAAGCGTTTTTCTCACCAGCTCCCCATTCCAGGCTCTTTCTGTTTCAGAAAGGCACCTGTGGAAATTCCACACCTCCAGAACTCTCTGAGGAGCCCAGAGGTATGAGAGAAAATTGAATACAGAAGTCTAAAGAGATAACTGGACTTCTGGGGTCAGTCCAGTTCTGCACAGGACTCCCGGGTCCCTTGTGTGCAGTCAGGGCAGCCCAGTGGGTTAGGACCCACACCATGGCTGCAGATCAAGGGTCCTTCTACTGGACTGGCAGCAGCAGGGAGCAAGGCCTCTGTGGACTGGTCTGGTTCTGTTGGCATCTGGGATAGCCTGGCACTGGAAGGTCCAGCGGTTTTGAGACTGTCTCCTGGGCCAGGTTCCCGGGTTTGCCCATCTTGGTGGATTGCCTCATCTGTGGAGTCTGTGGCTGTCTGGAGAGGCTCTTCTTGGGCCAGGCTGCCAGGGGCCAGGAGGAATCCTTTCTCACCCCAGCCTGGCTTGGTACGAATGCCCACAGCCTTCAGGATCACATCCATTTGCTTGGCGTAGTCCAAGTGCCCATTGACCTGCAGGGAGACCATGAGTGAGGACCACGGGGGGTGGGTGGGCAGGATAGTGGACAGGCCCACCCTTTCCCTGGGATCCAAGTGACTCAGCCAGTCCCTCAGCATCCCAGGGTCCTAATTTTCAGTGGTTCTCAAGTCCAGAGTGCTCTGGGGGCAGGTGTGTGTGTGTGTGTGGAAACTTCAGACCCGCAGGGACAAACACCAACCAGTTCTCCATGGACAAATTACAGCTGCTTCCCTGAGCATTTGGGATCCTGGGGAAGGAGTGGGGACTGGTGCCAGGGCTGTGTGGGAACAGGCGGCCAGGAAGGGCTGTGTCACTGTCATTGCTGCTGACTTCAGGTGGCCATCACACTTACAGCCCACAGCTCTAGCCTCCTCTGCCATAGGCTGATCCAGGTTTTGGCAGGTCTACAGAGACCCAAGATGGAGTCATTGCTGTTGGTACTCCATGTTTACAGCCAGCAGCAGGGCAAGGTGGGTCATGGGTGGGTGCTACACAGCTGATGTGGACTCAAGTTTTTAGCCTGTGACCATCTCCCCAGCTGTCCTACCAAGCCCTGCCCACTGCCCTGTACAGCCAGATATCACTAATACAAAGCAGCCATCTTCCATGAATGATGTCTCAGGACACACCAGGCCCCTCCTACTCCCACTGTCCATTAGCAAAGGCTCATCGACTACTGGCCAAGAGACTATGAACTTGAGGAGTTACCAGGTCCGTGTGGGTAGGGGTGGACCCCAGCATTTCCCCTTTCCTGCCTTGCAAGAGACCTGGCCTGGCTGCCACCACCCTACCTGTCCGTCCTGAGGACCCCTTCCTTGGCCACTAAGCCCCGGGTTCCTCGCTGTCCCCGCTTCTTCTGTAAAATGAAACTGGCAATAACCCCAGCACCATGTGTGCTGGTGTGAGCAGGAGACCATGTGGATAAGGGCATGCCACCAGGGCTGCAAACTGTTGACGAGGTTGAGGAACGCAGGTGGCACCAGTGTGTGGCCGAGGGCCCAAGCTCTGGGGTAGCTGCCCTGGGTTTCTGGCTTGAATCTACAATGTCCCCCTCGGGCTCATGTCCCTGACTGTTCCTTCTCTAGTGGTGTTGGGAGAACCGTTAGGAGGTAGGGCCCAGCTGGTGGAAGAGGGCACTGGAAGTGGGCTTTGAATGAGCCGCTTAGGCTTGGCCTCCTCCCTCCACCTTTGCTGTCGATCCATCTCTCTGTGAACAGCTTCCGGCTGGACTTCGCCTGCCCTTGCGAACTGAAGCCGAATGCAAATAAATCCCCAATTCAGTTATTTCTGCCAAGGGGCATGCTCACAAACGACTCAGAAAGTCACTAATACGCTCGTGTTTGTCACGAGCTGTAGCCTCAGTTTCCACATCTGAACCATGGATCAGTATGTCCTCCTGGGACCTTTTGCAGGGTCACCTGATTCACAATGGCCATTGTTACCCGACGCTGGTGCTGTTACTGACTGCTGTACTCTGTGGCTGGCCCTGTGTTAACTTCTAAATCAAGCACATCCTTTGGGACACGGAGAGGTTTGTCCTGGACCAGGGCTTCCTGGACAGCTTCAAGCACTGAGCCCTGGGTGATAAAATCCTTCACCAGCTGCAGCCGAGAGAGGCTTCCTAGCCAGGGTCCCTTTCTCCACCCCCCACCAGAGATGGTCCCTGCCTGCCACAGGGAGGAGGGATAGGACAGGTCTCCTGGCTGCTGGCACAGAGGGAGCTGCCAGGCAAATCCTCCCGAGGGAGCCCTGCCATCCCCTCCTCCAGCAGTGAGCTGCCAAGGAAAGCCAGGGACACAAAGGCAATGCTAATTACCTCTAATTAGTCAGAGGAGGAAAGCACCGCTTTGCTGGGGCCCCTAATGTGATAAAGAGCTATTATTAGGCAGGAGCTGAGCCAAAGCCAAGGTGTTTGAGGAGGGAGAGGTCCGCAAACAGCTAGTCTCCAAACTGGAGAAGTGAGGGTAGTGGGGAGGGGGCTGAAGAGGAAGAGGAGGGGGCTAGTATCAGGGAGCACTCACGAGCCCAGGGCCCTGCATCTTAAGGAAACTCCCCATATGATGGCTGGGCTTAGTGCTGGATTATGTTCTTGCTTGGCCAGCACCAGGGATGACTGTTTTGCATCTAGACAATGCTCCGCACCTGAGTCCTCTGCTTGCTTTGGTTATTGCTGGGGTGAGGGGCGGGGGCAGCCCTGACCAGTGATCTGGTTATTGCTGCGGGGGTGGGGGAGAGGAGGGTGGTAATTTGAAGACTCTAGCTAGGGGTTTGGATCGAGCCCTGTGAGTTTCTAGATGGGAGACCGGAATTCTCCTAAACTCGGATTTTCTCATCTGTAAATGGGACACAGCAGTTCCTGCCTGGCAGTAGAAGCTTGAGGATTACAGCCAAGGGGGAAAGGCTGGCATGGAGCCGATAGGATAGCCAATAGATCTATGCAGGTGCTACTGCCAAGTGCTGCAGTGATCCACAAGCCAATGGGGAGCCCTTAGAGGGCCAGGCCAGCACTCACCACTGCGGACAGGTCCACATTCTCCATCCTCCGGTCCTGCAGCAGCACGGGCTGGAGGCCTGCGACCCGGAGCTGCACGGAAGACGTGCGGTACACGAAGCTCAGCAACCAGTCTCCCCTGCAGGCAGAAATGGGCACCGTCAACCTGAGCCCAGGCAGGATGGGCAACTGACTAACTGGGCACAGCGGGACACTGTGTAGCCTGGGTTGGCCTCAAACTCACAATCCTCCCACCTCAGCCTCCAAATGTAGGGATGGCATGTGGACACCAGGTGGTCCACTGACACTCTGAGGGGCTTTGGCCCACACCTGGTGCCCCCTCCTGAGATGAATCCTTTAAACAGGAATCCCACCATTTGCTCTTCTCCTGCAGGCTCCTCCATCATAGGCCTTCCACTGTCTGTCCCTCCGCCTTCAGTGGTCACCCAGAACCTCTGGTTCACCCGCCCCTCCAGTTCTGACCTCTGAGCACTGCATTGCCTTACAGCGTGGGCTGCATGCACACTTTTGCTCAAACCTGCAGCCACTTGCTCCAAGTCCCTCATATGTATGGAATATATATATATATATCATATTATATATATGTAATTTTTTTCCTTAAATGATAATATTTAAAGTTGGGTCCCTGGGGCAAGGGCAAGCGCTCTGCTCGGTGGACTGCCTACTTGCCTAGCATGCACGAGTCCTGCTTTAGATCCCAGCACCACATAAACCAAAATTGGTGGTGCATGTCTGTGCATCACAACACTTGGGAGGTAGAGGCAGAAGGATCTTTGGTTGTAGAGAGTTCAAAGCCAGCCTGGGCTGTAGGAGAGCCTGCCTCCAAAAGACAATGGTCACCGTCTCCTCCTTTCAGGCTGCCCTTAGATTTTGAGCTTAGAGCGACATCATCCTGTGTTTTCACTGCAGGCCCCTTATCCAAAGCCCTTGGGACCTATGCCTGTGGTGGTTTATGAGGCTCGCGATTTGTACGGCTAACCAGCCTGTGGCCTGCGTCATAAGGATGTTCTTGCAAGCTTGGAGTGGGGGCGCTGCTTTTTGGGAGCTTGAGGTTATTGTAGAGAATGAAATTCTGAGGGCCTCTCCTCAGACTCCAAACAGGGCTGCCCCCCACTCCAGTGGATCCCCAAGTTCCCCTGCTTGCCAGAGGTCCTGCTGCCCAGGGTGCTGGCCCTCCATACTGCCAGCAGCTTCTTCCATCTTCCCTCCCCTGCTCAGAAATTATGTTCCAAAAACAGAGCCGGGATTCCACTGCCAATGGCATGCATGCATGCCTTAGCCTTAAAGGGCTCCTGATTGGAGCCCTGGTGTGTTTCAGTCTCAGGTGCCACCCCCACGCTTCCCCTACAGTTCTAATCTGCTGAGTCATCCTGCAGATGACCTTGGGCCTGACGCGGGGTGGGGAGCAAGGTACCCCCCTGTCAATGACCATCCTGCAGGGTGAGATGCTTTCCAGATCTGAATCCCTGGCTTGGCTGCACAACTGACAGCCAGTGGCCAGCTTCTGGTATCTTCTAGCATAAAGACTTCCTGTCTCCAGCAAGGGTGTGATGGGGCACGAGCTGCTCAGGAGATATTGCTTCCTTCCCCAAGGCATGAGGTTCAGACCGACCTGCAGTACCCGTTGACGATTCTCCCAGACACCACCTTCCGGAACGGTTCCCAGTACTTGGGGTCCCCTTCTACCGGTGCACCCAGAAGGACCACATCCTCGATGATCCCTTGGCAATCTGGTGAGAGAGTTCAGCAGAGTCTGTCAGTGGTCTATGCCACAGTGGGTCCCCATGGGAGGGGTAGGGTGGTGTATGTGTGGGGTGGGATGGGGGAAGGTTGGGGTGGCAGGGGGCTTAAGAATGATAAAGGCGGTCATTGTCTCATACACATACATACTTGCACATGGATACACACGTTTACCTATGTTGTTCTATTATTAATAAAAATAACTATTGGGGTAATTGAGGTAAAAAGATATTGGGGTAAAAACCTGATAGATCCAAAGAGCAGTGGAGGAACAATCATCTGACTCTAACTCTCCACACTTCCCAAATCGAAAGGGCCGAGAATCTCCTAAGCACCTCACTATATCTTCCTGTGTCCCCCATCTAGGTCCTCCAAAATCTCTATGGCTAATTCCAGTTAACCAATGGTTGGCTCTATCCCGATTCATTCAAGGTAAACTTAGTTAGCAGTCTTGGAGTGTCAGTGCGAACAAATACCCCATAACACACACACACACACACACACACACACACACACACACACACGGCAATGGGGGGGTGGCATTTTCAGGGCTCCAGGCCCTGAGTCAGACCCTTACATGCCTGATCTCTTCCTGCTAAGTGTTGCTGTCACAGTTAACATCGGCACAGTGACAGAGACAGCAAGTAGCACAGCTCAAGCTGGAACCAGGGCATCTTCCCAGCACCCAAAAGCTCACACTGACTGAGAACATGGATGACCTGTCTCCCTCATTCTGAACCCTTCCCTTGGAAGATGGGAAATGGGCTCAGAGAGGAGGTGGCACCAGCCCAAGGCCACACAGCTAGAGAGAATCCAGCAAGGACTACAACCCAGGGTACCTGGACAGCCGTGAGGTCCCTGGGACCATTCTCTCTTCTGATACAGTAACCAAAAGGGTCTCTGGTCACCACTGGGCCAGGACCTCTGGGATGGGCCATTCAGATGCCTCCTTTGTCCTAGGGAATTCCATCTCCCTGGAGAGTGGCCATTCTGGTATGGGACAGCTGGTAGAGTGCCACACCTCCTTGTAGCCAACAGGAAAAATAGCAGGGGTTTCTGAGCAACTGCTAGATCCACGGAGAGCCCTGAAAAAAGGCAACTGCTTTGCCCTTTGAACTGAGACTAGTTCAACCTAGTCATTGAACCTCCCTATGGTAGTCCAGAGTGAACGTAAACCAGGATGGACTGCACACGTGTTTCGCCATTCCTGAAGCCCAGCGGGCAGCTGCCTCACTAAACCCTTTCTTTCTGCTCTTGGATGAGTTTGCATTCAAAAGATTTGTTCTCTGCAACGGGGGTAAAACCTGAACACAAACTACAAGCTAGGCTCTTAGCAACATACAGATGTCGGTTAAGGGCAGCTGCAAGAACCATCCACTGTGGAATCCTGAATGGGAGGTCTGAGAACATTACCCACCCTCTGAAGGTTCTAGGCGTGGAAAGGACAGGATGAGGCTGTGCCAGGGACAAGGGCTGTGAGAAAGACACAACAGTAATACACTGTTTAAAGGTGGGCGTGGTGTCACACACCTGTGATCCCAGCACCACTGAGGCGGAGGTGGGAGGATCAAGAGTTCCAATACAGCAAGTTCAGGCCAGTCTGGAAAACAATCAACCAGCCCACCCCCTAAAAAACGCTGGAACTTTTGAACCCCAGATAATTCAGGCCTTCTAGGTGAGGTACAGAAACGTCCTTATGGGGGACTGGGATCATCACGCAGGGTTAATGTGCTTGTGTGGGCATGCAAGGCCCTGCATTCCTGTCCCTGCATTGAAAAGAAAATCCTGATTGCACCTTCAGTGTCCAGCAGCCCCTCATAAGGACACGCAATCTGGGGTCAGGATGTGGAATCAGCATAGAATACACCCACTTTTCAAGACCAGCAAAAGACGCCAGAGGGCCAATGAGATGGCTCAGTGGGTAGAAGTGCCTGAGTTTGATCCCAGGAACCCACAGAGTAGGAGAGAACAAGTCAAATTGTCTTCTGACCTCCACGTGTGAACAGAGGCATGCAAGTATGCATGCGTGCGCACATACATCCCCCATCCATGCACACACACTATACACATACATACACACACAACACACACAAACAATACACATACATACATAGCAAACACAACACACACACACATACGTAAGTAAGTGTAAAAATATAAAGATGCCAGAGATGAGCATCTAACGGCCCTGGCATTCTTTAGCTGTGGGGACAGTCTGCCAAGAGTCATTTTCTGGTCCAGGCTTTCCCTCTTGTGAAGGTCTGAGTTGTTAAGTACAGACCTACAGGGCTGAGGATGCAGCTCAACAGTAGAGCACTGGCTTAGCATGCGCCTTCCATCCCTGCCCCAGGCTTATGAATATTCATATTCTTATATAAACAGGTGAGATGATCTTTTAAGTTCAGAAGTCACAGACATGGGCAGCTTTTGTGCTTGGATTTCTCATTTCTGCAACTGATCCTTAGATCTTTTCATTTTCTGCTATTACCATGGGGGTGGGCGGTCCTCCATCCTATTACCATGGGGGTGGGCGGTCCTTCATTCTGCTATAACTTTGGCAGTAAGGAGGCATCATCCTTGGTTATATTGCTACGTTTAGGCTAGCCTGGATACATGAAACCCTATCTCAAAAACAAACCCCAACAGAGCAATTGGAGAATGATAACCGGTGACAGGCCATGGAAGAGTATTTCACTGTTGCTCCTAAATCTCTTAAAATGTTTTATTTTTCTTTAAGTGTTTGTATGTGAATATGTACATGAGTTGTATGTACAGGAGGCCAGAAGACGGTTCACTTGATGCTATGGAGTTAGAGGCGGCTGTGAGTTGCCTGCTGTGGGGACTGGGAACCGAACTTGGATCCTGGGCAAGTACAGCCAAGGGCTCTTTACCACAGAGCCAGTGTTCAGGTGCCCAGGAAGCAGATGTTCTGCCACAGCCACCCTCCATCCCTAGAGGATGTGAGAAAACACATAGAACATTTCCCATCTTGTCATTTTTGTTTAGTTTGGGACAGGACCTCGCGCATCATAGGTTGGTTTAGAATAAGCTATGGAGTGGAGGATAGCCTTGAACTGGCGACCTTTCTACTTTTACCTCCCTGCTGTTGGGAGTAGGCCACCACTCCAAGTTAATGAGGCCCTGGGGATGGAACACAGGGTTTCATGCATGCTACACAAGCACTCTATCAAGTCAGCCACATGTCCTGTCCTGTCCTTTATCGTGTTAAAGTGTTCAGTTCGGGGGGCTGGAAAGAGGGCTCAGTGGTTAAGAGCTCTTGCCAAGGACCCTGGTTCAGTTCCCAGCACCCAAGTTGGGCAACTCACAACCAAAACCCCAAGCTCCAGGGGATCTGACACCCTCTTCTGGCTTGTCTGGGCACTCACACCCCTACGCTTAGTGAAAGAATAAAAATAAACCTTTAATGCCCAAGAGTTTGCTCAGTGGCGACAAGAACATCCATGCCATGGTGCAGCGTTTGCCCTTCATTTTTGCTATTGTTTCTGTTTGCTTGGTTTTCCAAGACAGGGTTTCTCTGTGTAGCCCTGCTTGTCCTGAAACTAGCTCTGTAGACCAGGCTGGCCTCGAACTCACAGAGATCCCCCGTCTCTGCCTCCCAGGTGCTGGGATTAAGTAAGTGTGCGCCATGGCCACCCGTTCTTCCTTCACTTCTGTCACCATTTTGCTCTCAGTCTACACCTCTGGGCTGCCCCCTGGACTCCTAGCGCGGCACTTGGACCTTGTGGCTCTCCTAGAAGTCTAGAGATGGCTGCCTTCGCTTTTTCTAAGGCCCATCCAAAAACCGGAAGGGACACTCCTTTCCCAGGGTCAGCCTTGAAAACCCTGAATGTGATGTATAAATTCTAAAACCAAGCATTTAAAGAACACAGGGGGCCAGCTCCGCCCATGGAACCCACCATACCTGCTCTGACTTCTGTGAGTCTCCCTGTCTCCACAGCGGGCCTCGCTAAAGGGAGACCGATTTTGACAGCTCCCCAAATGGCCAGAGAGGCATAAGCACACTCCCCCATGCTCGTCACGTTGTCAGGAACGAGACTCTCAGTTGGAAAGCCCAGAGCGTCTCAAGTCTGACCTGCAAAGTAGATGAATCCTGTGCCTCCCGTCAGGGGTTCCTGTGTGCAGAGAGTGATAAGATGGGAATGCAGGGTGCCGGGGGGGGGGGGGGCGGGGGGCAGCGTCTGCCAGCTGCAGATTTGCAAGAAAGGCTTTGGAGATGATCTGAGCTGTGTCAAACACAAACCAAGTCCATTGAAAAGATACTGACACTCGCTTGCCACGGAAGGGGAGGAAACCATAAAGGGAGAAGATGAGTTGGGAGGAGGGGGCTCTGGCTGCAGTATTGCCCCCATGGGAGGCTCACACTGGCAGGAAATCCCTCCAGAGGAACCTGTTTGGCCGTCTGATCAGGATTTGAGACGGAGTCTTCCAAAGGCCCCTAAACCTTCATTTCTGCTCTCTGATACCTACCCCAGAGAGACAGCTATTACTATACCCCAGGAACCTCAAAATTAATCTGTTCCACTTGGCTTCTCCTGGCTGCCCCCTAGGTGGGCTAAAGTTAGGTCTGCCTTGGTTCAAGCAACTGGTGGGGCCAGCTTCATGGCTGGGAAATAAATCACACCAACTGCGATTGTGACTTGTGCGTTACCGTGGCAATGAAAGGGCCACATGACAGAGCCACTGCCAGCTGTGTATTCCTGCTGGTGTCTGGTGACAGCCAAGCCAAGGTTTGGCCAACTGGGAGTGTGCGGGTTCTAGAGCTGGGCTACTCAAATAAATCGCTAAAGAAATGTTTTATTAGTATCAATACAATTACATATATGTATGTCCAGGTGTACGTGCCCATGAGTACAGGGCCCAGTGGATGCTAGAAGTTGTCAGATTCCCCTGGAGCAAGAGTTACAAGCAGTTGTGAATGGCTGGATGTGGGTATTCTCTGAAAGGGCACTACTATATGCTGTTAACCAGGTCCCTTTCCCCCTTTTTGAGACAGGGTCTGACTTTGTAGCCCCTTGCTGGCTTGGAACTCATTATAAAGACAGATAGGCCTAGAACGCATTGAGATCCACCTGCCTCTGGCCCCAGAGTGCTGGGAATAGGGCATGCACCACCATAGCTGATTCCCTTTTCTTCCTTTAAAAGAATTGTGTGTGTGTGTGGTGTATGCATGTAGCACACGCATGTGCATGTGGGTAGAGGCTGGAGGTTGATGCTGGCTGGCTTCCTCAGTTGCCGTCTTCCTTGTCTTTGGAGACAGGATCTGTCACTGAACCTGGTACCGACTAACTGGCTAGGCTGACTGGTCAGCAAACTCTGAGGCCTCAATTGTCTCTGTCACAGACGGCACAGCCAAGCCCGGCTGTCTTACATGGATCTGAATTCAGGTCCTCATGTTTGCAGCTACAGGAACTTTACCGATCGAGCCATCTTACCCTCTCTGACACCCACCTTACCCCCTTTAAGTTTTTTTCCCATGAGATCTCCAGACTCACTATATAGCCAGAGCTGGCCTCCCCTTCTCTGGTGCTAGGATTCCTTAATTGAGTGTGTATAATCCGTAATCAGTTGTTTTTATTCTTTAGTCTTGGCTCTTTGGGGGTCCACCACCCAGCTCCCAAATAAATCCCACAGGGGCTTTTGTTTTATTTATTTATTTATTTAGAGACCGGATTTCTCTGTGTAGCTTTGGAGCCTGTACTGAAACTCACTCTGTAGACCAGGCTGGCCTCAAACTTACAGAGATCCGCCTGCCTCTGCCTCCCAAGTGCTGGGATTAAAGGTACGCGCCACCACCGCCCAGAGCTTATTCTTTCTTACAAATGCCTGGCCTTAGCTTGGCTTGTTTCTTGCTAGCTTTTCTTAAATTATCCCATCTACCTTTTGCTGTTGGGCTTTTACCTTTCTCTATTTATTTATTTATTTATTTACTTATTATGTGTACAATATTCTGTCTGTGTGTATGCCTGCAGACCAGAAGAGGGCACCAGACCCCATTACAGATGGTTGTGAGCCACTATGTGGTTGCTGGGAATTGAACTCAGGACCTTTGGAAAAACAGGCAATGCTCTTAACCGCTGAGCCATCTCTCCAGCCCCCCCCCCTTCTCTATTTCTGTATATCTTTTCTTTCCTTTTTATTTCATGTCTGGCTGTGTGGTTGGGTGGCTGGACCCTTCTTTTCCCGTTCCTTGATTTTCTCATCTCTAGATTTCTCCTCCTATTTATTCTCTCTGTCTGCCAGCCCCACCTATCCTTTCTCCTGCCTAGCTATTGGCCATTCAGCTCTTTATTAGACCAGACAGGTTTTTAGACAGGCAAAGTAACTCAGCTTCACAGAGTTTAAACAAATGCAACATAAAAGAATGCAACACATCTTTGCATCATTAAACAAATGTTCCACAGCATAAACAAATATAATACTTCCTAAAATAATATTCTACAACGGTGACCTAGTCAGGAATAGGCTGGCTGTTTCTGTGCATGTGCACACAAGTAAAGGTGGCGGCCACTGCTCTGCACAAACAGTCCCTGCTTAGCAACTCATGGTGGGCCGTGTTTATTCCCAAGCGTCTACCAACCAGGCATGGTTGCTCCCTGCAGCTCAGGACTTACTTCTGGAAAATCCACAGGCATTCAACTCTCTCTCCCCTCTGCTCTTCTTTTAGCTTTTGCATTAGATGACTAAGGAACTTCCTCTTTCCTCTTTTCTACTCTCTTACTCCCCCTCCTGATGCATCATGGGTAATTTCTACACGTGGATCTTGCAGTGGTTTCTCTCTTCCTCTGTCTAACCTGCTACTGAATCACCCAGTATGGTTTCCACCCTGCTTTCTCATATCCAGAAGTTTCGTTTGGCTCATTTCAAATCTCTCATTTTTTATTTTTATTTTTCCAAGCGTCTTGCTCATCTGTTAGTTTTCTTCTATCCTTTTTCTTTTCAGACAGAATCTCTATATGAAACCCAGGCTGACCTGGACCTCATGGTCCTCCTGCTTTGGGGCCTCCTGGATGCTGGGGTCAAAGGGCTCTGCACTGCCACCCCTCTGGCTTTTTTAAAAACATGGTTTGTTTGTTTTGTTTTGTTTTTGAGACAGAGTCTCACTATGTAGTCCTGGTTGAACTGGAACTGGATTTGTAGATGAGGCTGACCTTGATCTCATGAAGATATGTGTGCCTCTGCCTCCCAAGTGCTGGGGTTAAAGGCGTGCGCCACCACATCTCTGGCCCTTTACTATTTACTTTTAGTCTTTAAGCCTATGCCTTCGATAACTGTAATGTGCTGTTCTTCTTTCTGCCTCAGCCTCCTAAGGGCTGGGTTACCGGCCTGTGCCCTCACACCCTCCCAATACCTCCTTTGACTTTCTATTCCTTTCTTGTTTCTTCACCTCTTGGGGGCTCAGCTCAGCACTTTAAGGAGTATCTGCTGCAACTTCATTAGCATTTATGGGGTGTTTGTGATGGGGGAATTTACACAGCAAGTTAGCAGGGAGGCTAATTAGTTTACACATTTGCCACTCTAGAAAGATGCTAATACCCACCTGTTTCTGCCCACCCCCTCACGTTCTGGCTCTCTGGCTCTCTTTAAGGCAGAAGCTCATCTGTAGCCCAGGCTGGCCTTCAATGTGGCAATTCTTCTCCCTGTGTTCAAGTGTGAGCTACCACACCCACTATTTATTTCTTTGGTTTTGCTATTTCATTCTGGCAGCAAGGAGACGTGAACTTAGGGCCTCGCACATGCTGTATGAATTCCCTACCACTGAAATTCATGCAGCCCCTTCCCCTTGCATATATTTTATTTTTACTTATTTACACACACACACACACACACACACACACAAACACACACACACACACACATCTTTGAGACAGGATCTTACCATGTAGCCATGATTAGCGTGGACCACATGTAGATCAGGCTGGCCTCAAACTCAGAGCTCTACCTGCCTCTGCCTCTCGAAGGCTGGGATTGAAGGTGTGCGCCACTATACCCAGCTTCCTCCCCATTTTAAAGATGATGGGGTCTTACTCTGTTGTACAGAGTGGTCTTGAACTTCTGGCCCCACATATCCCTCTTGCTTCAGCCTTCTTTCTGCCCGAGTAGCTGTGACAACACAAGGCGGAAGCTTTGCGACTCTTTACTGTTTCTGGAACGGTTGACATGGCTGTTGACCGAGAGCAATGCTCATCCCTTTGCCGGAGCAGCCCTGCGTTGCCAGTTTTGGATGCTAGAAGGACTGAGACCTGCATGACCCATATCTCTCAATGTCCTTGGAACACGAGAGCGTGTCCATGGACCTCCTAAGCCTTGACCCCCACCTCAGAAGCATCTCCAGCGACTGGTGGCTCCCCTTAAGCCTAGAGCAAACGATTCTACCTTGAACATGGCTGTAACTTTTCCTTTCCTTTGAAGGACTGTGCCATGAACCAAAGATAAGCCCTTCCTCCTGTAAGCCTCCACTTGTCAGGTATTTGGGTCACAACAGAGACCAGTACCGCACTCAGCCATAGTCTCATCTGGAAAATGTCCCAGGAACCCTGAACTTTCAGGCTGTTAGGAAGGTTCTCTGGGAGACTGTCTGGACACAGCTGTCTATCAACAGGTAACTATCAATCCCTTCCCTGCTTTGTAGATTTAGTGCCTAATAAATGTTTATCCAGGAAAATGAAAGCGGGGATCACACTGCTGGCCGTTTCTCAGGAAATCTGAACCGCTGCCGAGTTTTACACAGCCTTGCAATGCAAGGCAGTTTCTCCAGCAGGTGCTTCTAAAAGCTGGTTTCTGGGACCTGGTCACGGCAAGTGGCTGCTGGGTCCTCCTCTTCTGTGAAGTGTGTCCCCCAAAGCCACAAGGTGGAGCTATGCTGACCACAGCACCGAGGGTGTCTCTAAGTAGGGCAGGACCTCAGGAGCCCGCAGGGAAGGTACACCATACAAGGCCAAGCACCACCCTCATGGGACCGTAGGAAGGGCACGGATGTGCGTGTTAGCAAGGGGAGGGCCTCCTGGGCCTCCTGGACCAATACTCTGTGGCAGAGTCCTTAAATTAAATTGAAAACAGAGATAGTAGTCAGAGGGTGGGGTGGGGGGAAGGAGGAGAAGAGAGGAGGAGAGCAGGAGAGCGAGGGAGCTGAGTAAGAGCAGAGATTGAGGAGGAGGAGAAGAAGAGGAAGGGGAGAGATGCTACCAGGTAGGAAGGGAGACTGCTGGATGGCTGGGCCCTCTGGTTCTGGGCTCCGCGCGCACACACATTAGCCTCTCCTGCTCCTTGGCACACTGGAGAGGCGGCAGTATTCTCCTTCTGATTTCTGCAGAGGTCAGGCAGGGCTGATTAACTCCACACTATGGTGGCTCTCTGTGTCTGCGATTAGCACATGACAGGTTCACGAAGCTCATCAGCTAACAGCCACGAGATTGCAGCATGTAAAACTAACCAGACTTGGGGCTTAATTGAGTCTTCGGGTCCCCAGGCGTGCACCGAAAGTCGCAGCGGTAATTATCTGAAGAACTCCCCACTGGGGTTCTCCAGTACAGCTCAGTTCAAGCTGATAAAGATCTTTCCTACATGGCATTTCCACAGCAGCCTCCAGCCTGACCTTTCTAAAGAGTAAAGGCAGAGACACTGAGATTCAGCTGGCTGATTAAGTCTGAACAGAGCGCCTAGGCCTAAGCGACCACACATGCTGGGTTGAAATGGAAGGCCTTGTTCTCTGTGGAGCTGGCATCTCCGTGTCCCCACGTGTCCCCTTTTAGTTTTTTTTGCCTTGACGAAGAGGAAGCTAATAGCTAAATTCATAGCTTAATTCCAGCACAGGCTAAGAATAGAAAAACACAGTGTATCCTGCTCTTTTTGTTTCCTTCCAACTTGATACAAGCTGAAGTCATTGGAAAAAAAAAAAAAACTTCAGTTGAGAAAACATGCTCGGCCTGCAGGCAAATCTGTGGGGCATCCTCTGGATGAACGATTGGTGTGGGAGGGCTCAGCCCATTGTGGGTGGTACCGCTCCTGGGCTCTCTAAGAAAGCAGGTTGAGCAAGCCATGCTGAGCAAGCCAGGAAGCAGCACCCCTCCATGGCCTCTGCATCAGTTCCTGACTCCAGGTTCCTGCCCTGCTTGGGTTCCTGCCTTGGCTTCTCTCAGAGATGGATATGCTATAAAGTGTAAGGTAAAGTAAACCCTCCCCACGCCCCGGAAGTTGCTTTTGGTATGGCAACTATCACAGCTACAGAAGTGTTGAGACACAGGGTAATAATGACCTTAGCCTAAGCTGCTGCATGGCTACTGCTTCCTGGCCAGCCATGTACCTAACTTCTTTAGAGATGCATTTCCACTTCATCATGTGGCTGGTCCTGTGAAGCAAGCATCCCTGGACCTTTTTCTCCAGAGACTAAATGTGGAATTTGCTTACTCAGCTGGGAACAGCACAGTTAGATTTGGATGCAGGCTTGGCTATGAGCACTTCTGGATCCAGGCTCTGCTCTCTTTTCATGGAAACTTCCAGATGGCTTTATATCTCCCATACCACCCCACCCTTCTTTTTGTGGTATTGGGGATTGAACTCGGGACCTTGTGCATGCTAGGCACACCCTAGCTCTGCTACGCACATTGATGTATATTTTCTGGCCTTCACTGCACCAGAGCCAAGATGGGGATAGAAGTGTCTACCTCTCAGTGCTGCTGGTTTTACTCAGTGAGAGAAAACAGGCAAAGCCTTTCTTTCACAGGGGCCTGTCACATTATCCGTAGTCAGCAAGAGGCAACTGTTAAAACTCAGAACAACTATGACAGGCAGTGGCATCATTTGACCAATCAGCCTAAAGTTTGGGGCACTGAAGTGACGTGCCCAAGGTCACCCAGACAGAAACCAGCAGAGTCTGGACTTGAATTCAGGTCTCTAAACTCTACGACCAATGCTGCTTTGCTCCCATGACTCTCCCTGTTGTTCTGCATCTTGAAGAGACGTGGAAGAGCGACAGAATGAGTCTGCACATGGGGAAGGACGGGGAGCCAGGTGGGGTGGGCAGAAAGGAGGGACCCCAGAGTCCAGCAGAAGCAGGCTTTTTAATTGCTAGCAAATATGCCCCAGGCGTGCTGGCTCAGCCCCAACTGTGTGGCCAGGGTCACTGGGCAGAGACAATATGCAGCACCCTTAATTAATTCCCTTCCAGTCCCTCTAGAACGAAGAGGAGAATAAATGCATAAATAAGCTCAAGCAGAAATTGATTTTTTGGTTCTTAGGGCTTTTTTTCCTGGCGGAGCCAGCCAGTATGAATCAGTCTCAATTGAACTCTCCCTCCAACTGTCCAATTTTAAAACCCTTTCAAAGCAAATACCGAGAGAAAAAAATAAAGGGATGGTCCATTACGATCCCGGGCCCAGGGTCTCTTAGCGAGCACTCCAGCGGAGGCTCTGCTTGGCAGCAGGCACCATCACCTTTACCTCTGCCACCAGCTGGCATCATTCCCAAAGCAAATTGATGCCGTTGGCCGGGAAACAGACCACTGCGGTGGTGGGGGTGCTGTTTATCTCCACTAATTCTAGCATTGCTCATTTCCTGCTCACTTGGCAGGTGTGCTTCCTGTCTGGGTTTGGAGACGGCAGTGGGGGTGCAGTATAAACACATGCAGAAATGACCTAAATCTAGCTAGCTGCTGGCAGCAAGGCCATTGACTTCACAGCCAGAACACAGCCTGTGTCAGATCAATTAAACCATAGGCAGCCATTGCCCTCTCCAAACCCCTCTGAGTGTAAGGGTGCTTTGTTACGCAGTGCTACTGTGACCAAAGCTGACCAATACACCCCTCTTGACTCTTTAGAGTGTGTGATGTTTTTGTTTATTTATTTATTTATTGTGTATACAACATTCTGCCTCCGGGTATGCCCACACGCCAGAAGAGGGCGCCAGATCTCATTACAGATGGTTGTGAGCCACCATGTGGTTGCTGGGAATTGAACTCACGACCTCTCAGAAAAGCAGCTAGTGCTCTTAACCACTGAGCCGTCTCTCCAGCCCCTAGAGTGTGTGTTTTTATGTAGAAGATTTCATCACTTGAGAAGTTTCTCCTAAGAGAGATAAGCAGTGCAGTGATCACTGTATAAAGTAGCCACACAGAACACAGCAGTGGGAAACTGTTGAGACTCAAAAAAGTCATGGGAGGTGGCAAAGAGCTGAGGAAAAGGAGACACTGTGGCTGTCTAGGGATTCATCCAGTAGTCCAGAGTATCACAGGTGAGTTACCTGAGGTAGGTGGACTGACTTGCTATATATCTATCCATATCATATCATATCATTCATCCATCCATCCATCCATCCATCCATCCGTGGTACCCAAGAGGGTGAAGAATGTGTATAGAAAGAAATGTCCAACATCCTCCACCTTTACATCACCCCCACTTCCTTGTTGGTTTTTGCCTGACCTCAGCTTGGATTTTCCTGGTGAGCATAGCCCAGAGCCGGTTGCCAGGCCCTTGTGTATGGTGGTTGCAGGTAAACAGAGCTACTTGAAATAGGACCACAGTGTCTTCCCATTGTTACACTGACTAGATACAAGCAGGGGAAGAAGGCTGCTATAAGCTAAAGGAGGTGGGAGAAGGGGTCCAGGTGTGGACCTTCTGTGGCCAGCGCTAAGGGTGGTAGGTATATCCTCATTGTCTTGTAACCAGGAGAATAGGACCTACTGTTAGTCCGATGGTGGGGAGACATTTGGTCCACAAAGAGCAAGAATGGACCGACCACACTCCTGAGCTCCGGGACTTTTCCAGGGTGCTTTGGTAATGCCAGCGCTGGAACGAATTCTGGCCTTTCCAGGTCTAGCTGATGACAGACACGCCATCTTTTTTTGCTCTCGCTGGCTGGGGAGCAACTGTGTCATGTTCTCGGGCTGCCCAAGGAGCGAGGCAGCTCTGTATGAGCAGAAACTGAAGATAAAGGCTCCCCAAGACATCCTTGCACTGTCTGGGTTAAAGATTGGCCAAAACACTGTATGGACACCCCTACTTGCTCCTCAGAACAAGGGGTAGGACCCTCAATTCTGTAACTGGGGGAAAGGAAGCTCAGGATGGTGCTCAGGTCTTGGCAACAGTGGCTGCCCCTCCAGCTCTTCATAGCCTATCTGCCCTGTGTGTGCGGGAGCTCTCTTCCAGATCTTTCTTTGGTCTTCAGTGTCTAGCATCTGTATGTGCTACCAGGAGATAGGGGGGCAGGGAAGCCTGTGTCCCAGCAAGAGTGGCAGAAAGCTTTGCAGCTCACTCCCCAGACAGCTGCCTCCCCCACAGCTTCTGCAGATGGATCTGAGCAGAGCTGGCATCGTGTCTGGCAGCTCTCCCCCACCAGTGGCAGCTCCCCTCCACCTGGCAGCTTTCCCCCACCAGTGGCAGCTCCCCTCCACCTGGCAGCTCTCCCCCACCAGTGGCAGCTCCCCTCTGATGGAGGAAGGTCATTGGCTAATAAAGGAACTGCCCTGGCCCATTTTATTGGTTAGAGGATAGGTGGGAGGAGTAAACAGAACAAAATGCTGGGAGGAAGAGGAAGTGAGCTCAGAGACTACACAGCTCTCCTCTCGGGAGCAGACGCCTGAGAGAGACGCCATGCCCCGCTCCCGGGATGAAGCTCTTACCCAGGATGGACTAGGCTAGAATCTCCCCGGTAAGCGCACCTTGGGGTGCTACACACAGATGATTAGAAATGGGCTAAATTAATATGTGAGAATTAGCCTAGAAGAGAATGGGCCAAGCAGTGATTAAATGAATACAGTTTCCGTGTAATTATTTCGGGCATAAGCTAGCCGAGCAGGCGGCTGGGGTGCTGGGAATGCAGCCCCGCCGCCCTATTACTACTTCACCCCTCCACCTGGCATCTCTCACCCACCAGTGGCAGCTCCCCTCCACCTGGCATCTCTCATCCACCAGTGGCAGCTCCCCTCCACCTGGCATCTCTCCCCCATCAGTGGCTGCCCCTCTCCACCTGGCATCTCTCCCCCCTCCACCTGGCAGCCCCCTCAGATCTTTGGTTGTTTTAGCACAGAGAGGTTGACACAGGGGCCTTACACACTCTCCAGGATATCTATGGTAGGTTGAATGTGGCCTAGAAGATTTGCTCAGCTAGAATTTGTGAAAAAGGTCTTTCTGGGAAAAGGGTCTACACAGATGTAATTAATGATCTTGTGATTGACCCAGGTCAGAATGGGCTCTGTTCTTAGAAAAAGAGGAACAGGAAGTGGTGGTGTGTAGAATGGATACAGAGATTTGAATAAAGAATCTACAGTGCAAGGACCACCAAGGGATGCCAGGAACCACCAAAGATGGACAAGAGCAGCTAAGGGATGCCAAGGGCCACCGAGGGATACCAAGGGCCACGGAGGTTCTCCAAGGACTGCCAAGGGTCATTAAGAGGGGGGGCAGGGACCAACAAGGGATGCCACAGACTTCAGTGAACTGATAACAACAGCCAAGGACCACTAAGGACAGCCAGAGACTGCCAAGGGATGCCAAGCCACTAGAAGCTGGAAGAGATAATGGAGGCTTCTTTCTCCTGGGCTCATGGCAAGCATGGTCCTGCAGACCCCTTGACTTTGCGCTTCTCACTGTCACTCCCACTCAAGAACATGCATCAGAGCACCAGGATTACTGTCGTCATGATGGGGCAGTTTGCCACCCATGTCCTCTATGTACAGAGCTAACCCTCTTTCCATATAAAGACTATTCATTTTAACTGTTATTTTAAGGACTGGGAATATACTGTGCAAAACTCACGACTCCAGGCCCAGAACCAGGGTCCTGGGGGCCGACTTGAGAAGGGTGTTTGTTTGTGACAATGAAGGGACTTACCTTGTTCCTGAGCCATTTCTTGCAGACAGAAGTAGATGACTCTGGCTCCCAGGCTGAACCCAACCAAGGTGACAGGTCTCCGGCCCTGAGGGGAAACAGGACACAGGTGTCTCGAGACGTTACAGCATGTCAGTCCTTGCGCGGACTGCAAACTCCCCCTCAACTCTTGCTTGTGTGTGCAACATTCCAGTTCCCGCACTCTGAAGTGTCAATCAGTGGTGTCAGGGTCCTTGCGCATGCAGGAGTTGGCAGCTCTGGAGTTGGCTTCCACAAGAGTAGACGGCCTCCGGTTGGGCTAATTCTCTTTCATCTCAAGCCATCATCGGCCATGGCTCATCTTCCAGCTAGACAGAATGAGCCAATGACAAAGACTCTCTTAGACTCATCTGCCTACGGCAAAGGACTGGGGTGATGTGGGGTCCCTCTGGGGATGGAGAGATTAGACACAAGTGTGATGTGATGAGGAAAACGCAGAAGGGCAGCAGAGGGAATGCAGGGTAAAAGGGACAACTGGAGCAGGAAACTAACCAATCACTGAGCCTCCTGATTCTGAGCCTTGAGCCAGTGAAAGAAACACAGCCTGGATCTGAGACCAGGGCCAGGGAAAGAAACATCTTTACCCCTGAAACCAGGACCAAAGAAACATGCCCTGACTCTGAAACTAGAGTCAAAGATACACACTTTGTCCCTAGAATCAGAGGTGGTGAAAGAAATATGCCCTGCTCCTAAGATTAGAGTCAAAAAGCTAAAAAGGACCAATGAAAGAAACACAGTTTGGCCATGAAGTCAGAGCTATATCTGCCCCTGATCAACTAAACTAACCAATCCCTGAGCATGGAAAAACGGACCAATCCCTCTTCTCCCTGGTAAAACTCCGCCCCTAAGAAACCCTATATAAGCCTCTCTGCCTGTTCAGTTAGAGGCCACCTCTTATTCCTCCCTGGCAGAGGCAGCCACTCCTGGACTCCTTCTCAAATAAATCCCTTTCTTGAAAGAGTCTTAGGTGACGATCTTCATTCATCGGCACAGAATAGAACTGGCTGGGATGTCCCTTAAGGAACTGAGCTGACAAACCTTGATGAGACGCCCCCTTAGGGGGCCTGAGCAAGACGGAGCAGAACAGAAGAACCTTGCTAGAACTCTCCTTAAGAAGAGCTGAGCAAGACCGAGCAGAGAAAAAGTAACAACTTTTCACCAGAGCCGGAGAGTACTGTATTTCTGCAGGGGCTTCCCCTTTAGCAGAGTGTTAGCAAAAGAAGTAACATCTTAGTCTGGGGAAGAAGGGGAAAGCTCTGTTAGGATGTTCCCTTAAGGGAACATGAGAGCGGAGTTCAGCTGTAGCCACTATCCAGGAGAAGAGCAGGATTGCTATATCCTGCGAGGAGACCATCACCCAACACACCACAGCTTCAGGTAGCCTGGCTTCCTGACAGTCAGGACACCTGTCCTCCAGGGCTGAGTTGTCCTATTGCGGCTCTACCCTTCAGAGCTGTGCTATTGCGGCTCCAAGTATAGCCTAGCTTCTCAATAAGTCAGGATATTTCTGCAACCTTACAGCTTTAACACATTCCCCTACAGGGAACTTTGTTTTTCTGGATAGGAAACGATAGGATATTGACTAGGGAGCCTGGAGAAACGATAAGGCATGGAACATGCTAAAGAAAAATAAATTGGGTAGCAGGGTCCAGCTGCACACAGGAGGCAAAGGAGCAGGTGTTCAAAGTTGCTGATCATCTTAGGGTCCTTTCTCTCTTTGTCCTGATTCTTTCTAGGCAGGCAGCCAGAGAGGAAACTTCTAGAAGTCCTTTGTAGTTAAGGGTGTTCCTAGGGTGGGAGTCCTGGCCAGGAGACTGAAGACCAGGGACAGCTTCAACTTCTGGGAAATGTCTTTCATTTCTATGTTCCGACCTCTGAAAGTCTGTACTGTGCACACGATGGTGGGGGATGCCCTCAGGCACAGAGAGACACCAGTGCTTAGCAAAAGAGGCCCGTGACTAAAGGAGCCCAGGCTCCCAGAAGACAGTGTGGAGATTTGAATGAGAACGGCCCCCAAAGGCTCATCTATTTGAATGTTTGGTCCCCATTTGGTGCAACTGTTTGGGAAAGATTAGGAGATGTGGCCCTGTGGAAGGAAGTGTGTCACTGGGGGTGGACTTTGAGGTTTAAAAAGCCTGCACCATTCCCAGTTAACTCTCTCTGTCTCATGCTTGCGAACTGAGATGTGAGCCCTCAGCTACTGCTTCAACACCATGCCTGCTTGCCTGCCTAACCCTCCGGAACTGGGAGCTTCAAATCAAATGCTTTCTTTTATATTTCCTTGGTCATGGTGTCTGGTCACGGCAGTCGAAAGTAACTAAGACAGAGTAACAGCTTCTGCTGAGGTGTGCACATCTTAGATCCCAGAACCTGGGAATGTCACCTAATATCCAGGAGAGGGACTATGGTGGTTTGAATAGGTGTGGCCACCATATACTCATGTGTTTGACTGTTTGTCCCATGTAGAGTGGCACTATTAGGAGGTGTGGCCTTGTTGGAGTAGGTGTAACCTTGTTGGAAGAAGTGTGTCACCATGGGGGTGGGCTTTGAGGTCTCCTATGCTCAAGCTACCTCCAGTGTGGTTCATAGGCTCCTGCTGCTTATAGTTCAAGATGTAGAACTCTCAGCTACTCTCCCATACCATGTCTGCCTGCACGCCACCATGCTTCTCACTACCATGATAATAATGCACTAAACTTCTGAAACTGTAAACCAGCTCCAGTTAAATGTTTTATAAGAGTTGTTTTGGTCATGGTGTCTCTTCACAGCAACAGGACACTAACTAAGACAGGGACTTTGCAGGTGTGACCTAGTCAAGAAGCTTAGCTGGTGTAGTGGCTCACACTTGTGACAGGCAGCTGAAGCTGGGTGACTGCTAGGAGTTCGAGGCCAGCCTGGGCTACACTGTGAATTCTAGTGCAGCCTGGCCTACAGAGAGAGACACTATCTCAGCCAAAACTGTAGTGGTGTAAACGAATGCAGACAGATTGTAACAATATTTATAGCTTTAATGTCAAAATAGACTTACAGAACCACCGTTCCAGTGGAGACCAGGAAAGCAGAAGCGACAGCTGGGAGCTCACTCGCCAAATTTATAGGCAGACATTAGCCCGAGGCAAACACGCCCCCCAAGGGGCGGGACTTATCCCTACACAAAACTAAACAAATAAAGAGGGTTGCAGGAGGCAGAAGGATTCAGCAATCAGAGGGACACAGGAGTCAAAGGAGTGCAGGAGCCAGGCAGAAGGGAGAAGGAGCAAAGAGGAAGCTGCCTGTGGACACACCAGACACCACTAGCTTTGAAGATGGAGGAGGGTCAACCAGCAGAGGAGGACAGAGGCCTCTGGGAGCCCCAGAAGGCTAGGAAATGGATACTTGCTTGCAGTATCCAGAACAAAGGCAGCCTGTGAGGCCAGACGTCTGCTCTCCACACTGTGAGGAGAGTACACTGGTATGAGGTGAGGATGCTAAGAGCCATCACCTTCCTTGGTCATTGACACCCAGACTGCTGATGGAGGAAGGTCATTGGTTAAATAAAAAGAAACTGCTTGGCCCTCATTGGTTAGAAGATAGGTGGGAGGAGTAAACAGAACAGAACGCTGGGAGGAAGAGGAAGTGAGCTCAGACTCCACAGCTCTCCTCTCGGGAGCAGACGCCTCAGAGAGATGCCATGCTCCGCTCTCCCGGGCAGATGCAGGCGATGAAGCAAGCCGCCAGGTTAGACATGCTTAATCTTTCCCGGTAAGACCGGTGCTCACAGATTATTAGAGATGGGTTGATCGGGATGTGAGAATTAGCCTGTAAGGGCTAGAGCTAAAGGGCCAAGCAGTGTTTAAATGAATAGAGTTTGTGTGTTGTTATTTCAGGCATAAGCTAGCCAGGCAGCCAGGGTGCTGGGGACGCAGCCCCGACGCCCCTCTTTACTACAAATGGCGCCCGACATGATGGGCTAGACCCACTTAAAAAACCTGAGAAGGCTTAAAAATAAGGGAGAGAGAGTTTAACACAGATTTTTGCTGTTTGTTGGTGGCGTGCTGTAGAGAGATTTCCTGATTCGGCAACAGCAGCAGAAAAAACGCTGTGTCATTTTAAAGCGCAGCTTCTTGGGGCTGTGCTGCCAGCGTGAACTCTGGCTTTAAAGCATTTGTGGCACTCTGCTTGCTAGAGGCAAGCAAGCGCTCTCATTGAAGAGAAGCTTCCTGACTCAGCTTTAGCTGCAAAACCCTGCAGCTCATTAAGAGGTCCTGCTACGAAACACTTAAACATTGTTGACGAAAAGCTGAACATATGCTTTTCGGTTTTCAGCTGTAGCAGGAAAAAAGCTGCACCGTTTAAAAATGCCAGCTTTTTGGGCCATCCTGCCAGGGCAAACTCTGACTGTTTGAGGCAGGAGGGCCGACTACAGAGAGAGGACTTGTGTGTTGTCTGTGGACATAATGCTGCAACTTACTTGCTGGCAGGAACCTTGAAATGCCATAGAGTTGTGGCAGTAAACATGGCTACAACCGGTACCTCGGCCATGAGGCTGGAAAGCTAAGGAATGGACTGGATCTAGCTGGCAAAGCCACGGCTTTAGTCCTACTGATATTGCTTGGAAAATTAAAGACTCATGTCGTCAGAAAAAGAGAGATATAGAGTAAAGAGAGATTCAAAGACAAAGAAAATTTCCAAATGGTTTACAGTGTGTTAAAAATATATGCAGACTAAAAGTTGAAGTTCTTAAAGTAAAAAACAGAAAAAAGGAAGAGAGTTGTTGTGTGTGGTAGTACACACCTTTAATCCCAACACTTGGGAGGCAGAGGGAGATTGACCTCTGTGACTTCAAGGTGTGGTAGCACACGCCTTTAATCCCAGTGCCTAGAAGGCTGAGGCAAACAGATCTCTGTGAGTTCAAGGTGTAGTAGCATACACCTTTAATCCCAATGCCTGGAAGGCAGAGACAGGCGGATCTCTGAGAGTTCAAGGACAGCCTGGTCTACAGAGTTACTTCAGGTCAAAGATACAGAGAACCTGTCTCAAAAAGCAAAGAGTTAAAAGTAAAAATAAACAAAATAGAGGTTAAAACAAAGCTGCACAAAGATGGAAAATACACAGAGAATTTTGATACTGTATGCTATTATGCTCTCTTTAAATTATTTAAATGCTGAGGAAGGAGCAACAGATGCTAAAAGATATTTATTTATAAATGCTGCTGAACTAATCCATCATAGATATTTTGATGCCTTGACTTTGAAATTTGGATCTAAGGACATGATGCTTTGGAAAGGAGTTTCTTATTTTGTTTTCACAGAGGATGAGACCCTGTTCATTTCTTCTATTCCGATTTGGTATGATGGACCACACCTTCAGAAAATTGCTTTGCTCAACTGCCAACTGAGATGAAACTAGCACACAGGTTATACCATGAAAGACCTAATTAACGACGCCCCCATTCAGCAGGAAGCAGTTTGGAGAGAAATAACTGCGCCCATATTCCCAAAAAATGTTTATAAATGTTCTTTTACATTTAAAGGGGGATATGATATAGATATGAATAATTTGCATTAGTATAGATTTTGCTTTATTGATAGAGATTTAAGGTCAATTTTGTTATATGTATAAGTGTTTCTGATTTTGATTAAGGTATTGTGATTGTGTAGTTCATTTAAATATGTACTGTATAATTAAGAAATATAGGTTGTTAATGGATAATCATTGATAATAGTAAAGCTTGTAGTCATGTTAGTTAGATTTTCTAGATATATAGAGATATATTTTAGATAGATATTCTTCATGTCTTTCAAAGATTACAGAATAGGACATTTAATGTTTTAATAACTGAGGACTTTTCATGACAATGAGACACTCTGCTCCTGGCAGCACCAATGTACTTCAAGAGGAAGATGGGCATCGAAGAGGCACCTTATGGAGTTTGATAGCCATTTGGGCAAGAAACTGCTCTTGCCTGGACTATTGCATAAACTGGACACAGAGAACCCGCAGAGAGAGGACTACTGAACTTGCCTAAGGTGAGATGATCTTTTGGGGTTCCTGATTCATGAAAGAGTCTGCGAGACATTCTGCAGGACACAACAGATAGTGACTGAACTGACTTTGAATTTTCCTGCTTTATGGAAATGTCTGCTGGATACCATGGGCCTGAAGGCTGAAGATGGATGCCCCAACGGTACAGAGGAACTTTGGGTGACTGTCCAGGCAGCGAGATGTCTCTGTCATTTCTCGAGTTTTAAAAGTTGCTTTTTTCTTGTTTGCTTAGGTAGTATTGTATCTTTCTGGAGTCTTTGATGGAGTTAAGAATAGTTAGTTATAGTTATAGTTTTCCTTAGTTATGATAAAGATTATTGTAACTTTTACTTGATAACTGTTTCGTTATATGTAATTTTGCTATGTTAAAGTTAAAGCCTTTTTTTTTTTGTTTAAACCGAAAAAGGGGAAATGATGGAGGAAGGTCATTGGTTAAATAAAAAGAAACTGCTTGGCCCTCATTGGTTAGAAGATAGGTGGGAGGAGTAAACAGAACAGAATGCTGGGAGGAAGAGGAAGTGAGCTCAGACTCCACAGCTCTCCTCTCGGAAGCAGACGCCTCAGAGAGACGCCATGCTCCCGGCTCCTGGGCAGACACATGCGATGAAGCTCCAACCCAGGATGGACGTAGGCTAGAATCTTCCTGGTAAGCGCACCTAGCTGTGCTACATAGAATATTAGAAATGGGCTAGTCCAGGTGCGAGAGTTAGCCTAGAAGAGGCTAGATAGAAATGGGCCAAGCAGTGATTAAAAGAATACAGTGTCCGTGTAATTATTTCGGGGCATAAGCTAGCTAGGCGGCCGGGGTGCTGGGAACGCAGCCCCGCCGCTCCAATTACTACAGACTGCTACATGGGAGATGATAAAGTTCCACCTTGTTTAGCCAATGCTGCTTTGGTCTTTGCCTTCCAGCCAGATCTGCCAAAGAGCTACTCTGGTTTTCTTTTTCATTTTGGGAGGAAAAGATACAGGGGTTGGCTGGAGTTGGCAGTTTCCCAGGTTGGCAGAAACTGCTGGGTCTCTGGGTATCTACTCTCCCCTTTGTCCACAGTAATTGAATTTCAGCTGGCTACATGCCTTTTCAGAATAAAGACTGGATTTCCTGGCTCTGGGGGCAATGAAGTGTGAGCATGTGACTAGTCTCTGGCCAGGGAGCGGACACCGAGAGGCGGTATGGCACCTGGTTTCTTCTTCAGCTCCTCCTTTCTCCTGCCTCCTGGAGCTCAAGTACTGTCATCCTGGGGTAGGAAGTCAAGTTATTGCTGCCATACCCAGGGCAACAATTGCGAGGCCTTGACTTCCTGCCGACTTCCTGCTCAAGGCAAGAGGCCTCTCTCCCAGGGCTCATGCACCATCAGATTGCCCGACATGCTCTAGGTTTCTCCAGCAAAAGTAAACTTTCACCTTGAAGGTATGTGTGTGTATGTTTGTGCATGTGTGTATACATGTGTGTTTATGTTTGTGTATGTGTGTTTACATGTATGTATGTGTATGTGTGTGTGTGTGTGTGCTGGCCAGAGGTCAACACTGAATGCCATTCCTGGAGCTGCCTACCTTGTTTTATGAGGCAGGGTCTCTCACAGGCGGGAGGGGGTGCTCTGATTTGGCTAGTCTTGGTGGGCAGTGAGCCCCCGGGAGCCCCTTGTTTCCACCTTCCCGGTGATGGGATTAAAGGTGTGTACCACCACATCTGGCTTGTTTAGTGAATGTAGGTTCTGGGGGCAACGGTTTTTATCAAATCTCTCTGGCCCTGATCCAAATTTTATTTTAAAGCTACTTTTTTTTTAAAAGATTTATTTTATTTATGTGTATATGCGTATGTATGCCACGTGGGTGCAGGGGCTTGAGGAGGCTGGAAGAAGGAGTTGGATTTCTTGGAGCTGCGCTCACAGGTGGTTTTGAGTTTCCTAGGATACTGCCCTGATTTGAAGTTGAGTGGCAGGAAAGACGACTTTTCCCCCCAAAGCTGCGGGGCTGCTTCCAACCGACTTATTGTTGGAGCTCCCATCCGCATACATGGCACATGCGTTGGTATACAAGCTTCCGCCGTCTGCCTCCCCGCCCACTCCACCATCACCGTCCCCGGGTACCTGCTGTCGTGAGAGAAGGATGTGTGCCAGGTGCTTGCCAACCTCCGCGGACCGGTGGAGACATACCCCCCAGGGGTTGTCAATGACGTTGGCGACACTGAGGAGGGAGGCCGGCCAGGTCAGGGCAGCCACGATACCTGGGGAAGCGGGGAGCCTTGCTAAGGTAGTGTGGCCGATGGATGCTCTAGTAAATGCATATGAGTCTGTATAGCCAGGAATCTGAAAGGTTTCCTCTAACTTGCAAAGGGGGAGACTTGAATCAAACATTTCTGCACACAAACTACATCTCTGTCCGAGCACACATCACTGGGAGATTCCAAAGACAGCCCCATCTACGTACCCCATTCAGTATTCTAGATCCACCATCCTACCCAGGTCATGTGACTTGTATAGGGCAAAGAGACAGCAGGGGTGAGGCTTGCACTAGCCTAGGGCCCACCTCTGCTGTGTGTCTCCCACTGCTGTGGGCTAGGTTGGTCTCTTCAGGAGGTGAGACACATGGAATAGAGTCAAGCTGTTCAAGTTGCCTGAGACAAGCTGGCCTGAGTCATGGACAGTTGGCTGAGCTGCCGATCTATCAGCAGACCCAGGTGAGATGAGCCAGCTCTAGCCTTCCCTCTCCTGAGCTAAAGCATCAGTGTGCCATGAGGTCGGGAGTGACCTGTTATGCTAATTGATACATTATGCAGTTAATTGGCTGTTGCCTAGTCTCTTGGCACAAAAGCCACAGACTTTTCACAGAGGAAAAAGCCGAGGCAGGAGGATTGCAAGCTTAAGGTCTGCCTGGACCAAGTTAATGAAACCCTGCCTAGAGATAAAAAGTAAACACAAACTTGGGGGAGGGGAAGGCTATGGTCAAAATATATTTCAATTTAAAAACTGTTTTTGATTATAATAAAAAGAACCTAGTTGAAGATTGATATTGCTGCGGCCATTTGTCTGGACTCCAAATGTACAAGAAAGCTGTGATTTTTTTTCCCCTCTCCACCCAAAATAAAAACAAGAAAAATGCAAACACAGTGCTAGAGAGGCTGATTGGTGGAATGTTTGCTTGGCATGCATAAGGCCCTAGGTTTGATCTGCACCCTTTATCTCTAACATGGTGCCAGGCTCCCTTGGGTCACAAGCATTCGAGGACTTGCGTCATACCATGGTTAGTCAGGGAGGGATGCTTACCAGAGAGCACGGTGTACTTAAGAGCCTCCTGGGCCACCATGTTAGCGAGGCCGCTGAGGATGGTCTCCAGGGCGTTGCCCAGCTCCATCAGGTACTTGGCTTCCCACGCCAGGCAGTACTGCTCCTGGCTGCGGGCTAGGGTGGTCCACGGGGCGCTGAATGTGCCTGAGGAGAACACAGGTAGGTATAGGCAGCATCCGCTATTGGCTGTGGCAGCTGATGCTCCGCCCACTGGATCAGACTGACAGCGAGAGGGGCCTCTTGCTCCTGAGGGTTCGCCCTGTTCTCAATCAGCTGCAGTCAGTGGGGCAGATGAGCACACTGCTCCCCTATGAGTGTGTCCAGAGATGGCTTCCAATCCCAACTCCTGCCCTCTTTAAGATCTAGGGGACCCTGGGAACGTCAGCATCTGACCTTGAACCTCACTCTGCTCATCTATGAAGTGGGAAGGTGTGAGATATGTAAGAGAAGTGAATTATTCCAAAGTAAATATCCCTCCGCCTCTCCCAGAAGGCCAACATCAATCTGCCAACACGCAGGGGACTAACATGGAGGCCCCGTGAGCTTGCAGCATCTAGACTCCAGAAACACCAGCTGGGAAAGAATACGGAAGTTGGAGTTCTGGAGTAGGAAGAGGCCTTCATTTCCTCACCTAGATCATGGAAATGACCTTGAATGAGGACCAGGAGACCAAGGCTCACTGTGGCCATCTGCTCCATCCTCCCCTCCCTATAGTCCTCTGTCTTCAGAGCCCAGCAGGGCAGCCGATCTGATCTCCCTTGTTTCTGTCTGTGGCAGGGCATGCACCTGCTCCAGCCCCTGGTACAGGCGTTTAAATAGCACCCCTCTTGACTCAGCTCCCTGCTTTCTTCCTCTGGCCCTTGGGGTTCCAACCCCATGCCTCTTCTATGGCCCTTCTGACAGATCAAAGACAAGTGTACTCTCCCAGCCCCCAAGTTCCTGTAACTTGGTCTCTCTGCATCCTCTCTTGTATTCTGCAAGAGCATAGAAAATGGCTGCATTGCTCCCGTTGACTATCGATGGCTTGGCTTTCTGTGGGGTACGTGGTAAGGCTGGCATTTATAAATTGTGGGTGAGGCTGAAGGATGGTGGGTAATAGTGGGTGGAGGATGGGCCATCTACAGTCATTGCTGGCTGGATAAATGAATGGGTGAATTCTGACGTGGATAATGGGTGGTTGGGCACACAAGTGGAGGGTAGAAGATGGTTTTCTTACCTCTCTGGATCTATTTCCCCCTCTATGAAAAGAGCCTCCCACGTCCACCCCTTAGAGACACACAGGAAGAGCTAGCTGTTCCAGCCTGCATCCCTCCCCACCCCGGTTCTCACGGTATATGCCGGATCCAAGCCAGCCCGTGATGGCAATGGTGATGTGCAGCTGCCTGCCTTCTGTCAGAGGCAGGAACATGAACTCCTCAATGGCCCCGACTCGCTTCTTCATCTTGTACCCTAAGGACACAGAAACGATCACTTGTGACATATGCTCAGCTCCTGGACAAATGCATCACATCCGTGAGCCCTTTAAGACGGGTACCACCACTGTCCTGATCAGATGACACTAGGACACTGCCCAAGGCCACCAGAGCCACAGACTAGGGATGTCTGAACCACCACAGTGCCCCATGTTTCCCGTTGGGAATTAATTGTCACAGAGACGATATCGACTGCCTTGGCAGTGTTCCACGTGCCAGAACGTGACTGGAGGCCACGGGCACGGGAGAGGACAGAAAGCTGAGACAAAGACACAAGAAAGCTTCATGCCTCCAAGGGATGGTGCCTGGGTACTGCTGGGGTGATGGCAACAGACTTGGCTGAACAGGCTGAACTCTTTCTCAGCAGCTACTTACGGGGTGCCCGTGGGAAAAATTAGTTTGTCAAACTTTGTCCTGACCTTGGCTGTGCTGAATTTAAGTCCAGCAACTTCTGAGACATCTGTCTGCAAGCCTACCTTGGTGGAGCTCAGAAGGGGCAAAGCCACATCCCCTCACCCCCTCAGGATGCCACCTAGGGTATCCTTCTGGCTGAGTCATGCTGGATAAGAATCCTTTCCAACTTCCTGTTCCCTTTCCACCTTACCTGTCAGGCCAGCTCCAGCTGCACCGAACAATGAGGTCATAACAGCAATGCCAGCCACCGAGCCCAGTGCGGCTGCCCCAGCACTGCCAATGATTGTCGCAGCTCCCACAGCAACAAGGGGGGCAGCTAGCCCCCCAGTCACACCTGCAAGGTTAGAGCTCAGTTAGGATTAATGGGTTCTTTTCCCATGAGCTGCCCACTGCCTTCTGTGGAAGCTTCTAGCAGTGCCTTTAATTAATTAATTAATTTATTATTTTTGGAAACATACTTATATAGCTCAGGGTGGCCTCAGACATTCTAGGCAGCCAAGGATGACCTTGAACTCCTGATCCTTCTGTGTCCATCTCCAAGTGCTGCGATTACAGGCTTGCACCACCATTCTCGGGCAGCTTCTATCAGTGTTAATGAGTGTATTTACTACTGAGCTGAGTGCCTATCACGTGCTGGGGCCACCGCCTCACTGATACACAGACCATGAGCAAACCCCTATAGCAGGCCTCACCGATCACTGTCCCGCCTCCAACTGTGGCCAGGCCTATCAGGAGATAGCGTTTCCACTTCCTCCGTTTTTCTTTCTTCTTCCGGGATGCCTCTGCGGTCCTGGAGAGAAGAGGCTGGTCTATGGCTAGTTATGGGTCAGGAGCCCTTGAGATCTCCCACCTCACCAACCCCCAAACCCGAGATCAATGGTAGGCAGGCCCTGGACCATCAGCGACTGGGGGAAATCTCAGTGAATGGGGCAAACTACTTACCCTGCAGATCCATCCTAATGGGTGCAATTTAAATAATGAAAAGACAATAATAATAATAATAACAGCAACAACAGCAAGAGAAACGTAGGAATGGCTTTCACAGAACAGATGGACCCAGAATGAGTACGGCATGTACCCCCACCTTGCCAGCAGAATCCTCCCCTGGGGATTTTGGAAAACCCATCTTCTCCACAGCAATTACTTGTGGGATGGGCTAGTGAAACATCTGTATGGATGATGGTGGCTTTGTGGCAACAGCTGGATTGGTCCAGACTCAAAACACAGATACTATAAACCCAGCCAAGGGTAAGAAGGCATCGGCAATGACAGAGGTTGGGGATTTTGTAATCTAGTTTGTAGTTCTTTGAGAGGGTCTCAAGGCCCTGGCAGGCCGTTAGCTGAGAATAACCTAGAACTTAGGGTCCTTCTGCCTCTGTTTTCCAAGTGCTGAAATCACAGGCACATACCACTATGTTCAGTTTATGTGGTACGGGGGTCGAGCCCAGGGTTCTGAGGATGTTAGGCGAGCACACCACTGGCTGAGTGGCCATCACCAGCCCCTCTGAGAATGGCGGTCTCGAGTGCTCAGAGTCTAGACGCTCAGTTTTCCCAGCGGACCTTTAGTCCTTGGCTGCTTTAAGGTGATCAGAGGCAAGAAGAGCGGTGGAGGGTGGGTGGAGAGGCCATTACGAGAGAACTCTGAACTGAAGCTGGAATTTGGACAACGGAACGTGGAGCGACCATAAATGACGAGAAACGGTTAATATTTAGTGAGTGCTTCCTCAACACCAGACTCACACTGTGAACTTCCCATATTTTGCCAAGAAGAGGTTTATTGCGGTCCCACAGTCTGAATGCTTTAAGAGATAACAGTGGTTATTCCAGAGGGGCTCTGGGGTGCGTGTGTATGTGTGCGCGCGCTAAGAGAATGCTTAAAACCTTTTAGGATCGGCGCTCACGTAGTACACACACATCCTTGGTGGTATCAGTGGCCGTTGCTACCAAACAACATAGGTCTGATCCTTAGTCTTCTACAACGTGAGGAAAATAAGACATACTTTTTAAAAGTGAATTTTTTTACAACATTAATTTACCGTGCGTGTGCATGTGTACGTGTAGGTTGAGGACAACACCTGGGAGTTGGCTCTCTCCTACCATCATGTGGATCCCAGGGAGAGCACCAGGCCATCAGCCTGAGCAGCAAGTGCCTCTGCTCCCTGAACCATCGCAGAGCCCACAGATCAATTGCTTTCAAGGACTAAGTGTAGCTGGGCTATGACTATGTAGCCAACAAACACACTGCACACGGACAATGCACTGCCTCGCCCCCCTGGAGTCTGCATATCTGTGGGCTGAACCCCCAACCCCTGATCCATGCTCAACCAACATGCCTAGATCCTTCCTCATGAGCAGAACCAAGACACGGATTTTCCTCAGGCACCGAGGACCTGATGTACGTTTGGCTGCCCACCAGCACCAGCTCACCTCAACACACTTTCCTCCTGCGAGGGCCCTGTGTGGAAAGCAGACCCTCATGGCTGCTCTCCTGCAGAGAACCAGGCACCAGGGATGAGAACCTTTGCCTGCCATGGGTTTCTGTGATGAGGTGGAGCATGTTCCCAGCAGGTGGATGGTGAGATGTGACCAGGAGTGAGGGGGTCTGGTGTCAGGATCTAAACTGTGACATTCTGCAGTTGCCCCTCAGTATTGGTGGGGGTTTATTATGGGTGTCCCAGAGTGCGCCAGAATCCACGGGGGCTCATGTCCCTTACAACTGTAGACATTTGTATGTAACTTCTACATTTCCTCTCGAATGCTTTAAGGCTGTTTATATATCATACATCTCATATAATATAGCATGCTATGTGTCATGGCATTCGTACTGTTTATATAAAATGATAAAGGAAGTAAAGTACATTCAGTATAGATCTTATTTTTTTTTTTAAAAAAGTAATTATTTTGGGCTAGGCATGGTAGAATACATCTGATTTTTTTTTTTTTTAATAATTGTTTTAGGCTAGGCATGGTAGAATACATCTGAATCCCCAGAACTGAGAAACTGGAGGCAGGAGAATCAGAAGATCAACCTTGTGCAGCCTTGCCTATTAAAGTGAAGTCCAGCCTGAGCTACATGACATCTTATAAAAAAATTTTTTAAAAAAATCATACAAAAGTATTTTGTGATCGAATGGCCGGCTGACTTGGAGGGAATGGAAATGGTCTAGGTGATGACTGCACTCCTGTGCTGTCAGCTGCCAACTGCTGGCCAGCTTTCTTCAGTCAACACGGGAGGAAATGACGCTGCCATCTCCGCCAGGGTCTTCAGAAGCCAGTGCGGGAGGCTGACGGGTCTCCTTGGTTCGCCCTCTCCTGAGACCAACAGTATTCCAGACAGGTGCCGGTCCGTCAGCCTGGAGCTCAAAACCAGGACAACGTGAACAAGATCCACAGAGCATCTTCAGGGGTGCTGAGAGCACGGAATAAGCCCTTGGGGCTGCCAGCCATGGGGATTCAGGGGCTATTTGTTCCAGCAGCAAGATCTCCCCACCTCACGGAGCGAGTGTGTGACTCTGTATAGGTTACACTTGAATCTCTTCCATGGGCAAACACCCTGGGGGTGGGGCGGGGAGCGTCGAAAGGCCTGCAGGAGTTGACTGGCCAAGGTGACCGGCTTACTGTCACCGGTCGATATGTTTGTTGCTGTTACCGTCTGTCTCCTTGTTATCATCACTTCCTCCTACACTTTGACCCTTCATTAATGACCTTTCGTTAAACAGGAGACCTGGAAATGACTGGCTTCTGGTGCAGTGGAAGACCTGAGCGAGACATTCTAGTGGCTGACAACACACAGTGGGGAACAACGGAGTGGCTTGAAGTCAGTGGCATCTCCACACGACAGTCATGGACTAAGGAGCTGCTGTATGCTGAGGGCCAGGGTGCGGGGGCCGAGCACTGCTGGCTTCTCCCTTCCTAGCTCTCTTCCCTCTGAAGTTTTTCCTGGGCATGGGCGTGTTCAGGGCAGGTTTCTTTGGATATGAGTTCATACGTGTTCAGAAGCATTGGGTGAATGTGGAGGCCAGAGGTTGACATCCGGTGTCCTCCTCAATTGCTCTCCACCTTAGTTTTTGAGTCAGGGTATCTCTGTGGAGCTGCAGCTCACTGGTGCAGTGACAGCAGCTGGCTGGTGAGTTTCAGGGATCCTCCTGTCTCCACCCAGTCCTTATCCCAAGCACTGGGCTGGAGGCTCACGCTGCCACATCTGGGCTTTTCACATGGGTGCCGGGGATCTGACCCAGGTCCTCATGCTGACACAGCATCTGAGACATCTCCCCAGCCCTGGGATGTTTCTTGAACAAAACCAATCATTCCAGGAAGTGCTGACTGCTTTGCTGCAGTGACATAGCTCCCCTACCACTTATAAAAACCAGAGGGACACAGGGCAAATGGAAGCATGTGGGTGGAGTACAAGCCAGTCACCATCCCATTAGAAACTCGTGGAATAAGAGAACAGATGGGAAGTGTCAGAAAACGTTTAAGAGCTTGAGGCCACTCTGGTCTACATGGCAAGCTCCAGGCCAGCCACGGCTATATAGTGAGGCCTGTCTCAAGTAAATAAATAAACAAGATGTTCATAATTATTACTAATGTATTTTACTAAGAACCTAGTGCAGTTTTGAAGTTAGTGCCACTGACGTGAGTTGGCACTGCTGGCTTCTAGAGTGTTCCCATAGTGACATCCATTTGATAACGGTACCAGATGGTCAGCAGGCTCAGCTGAGTTGGATGGAGTAGAGTGGCAGCTAAATCAATAGGGTCCCTGAGGTCTGTGTGACTCAAATGCATGAAGCTGCACCAGAGCAGCCCTGCAGAGACGGCACACATGAGATGCTCTGACCCCCACAGCTTCCTCCATGTTATTATTTATGTGTTTGAAAACATTTTTTTTTTGGACTGGAAAAGGTAAGATTGTCTTTCTTTAAAAAAAAAAACTATTATTTTATTTTGTGTGTCTCCATATAGTTTGTGCATCAGATGTATGCAATACCCGTGGAGACTAGAAGAGGGCAACAGAGCTGGCACTGGAGTTACAGCCAGTCAGCAGCCGCCGTGTGGGTGCTGGGAACTGAACCTGGGTCCTCAGGAAGAGCAGTCAGTGCTTTTATCTTCTGACTCAACTCTACAGCCACCTTTTATTTCTTTTAAAAACAAAATAATTATTTTATGTTTTCAAGTTTTCATTAATGTTTACTGTATGTATATATGTTTGTGTGTATGTTTATGTATGTATATATAACTGGAGGCCTGAGGATAACTTGCAGGAATCAGTTCTCTGCTTCTACCACATGGGTCCCAGGGTTTGGGTCCCAGGCGGTCAGGCTTGGCAGCAGATGCCTGCGCACGCTGAGCCATCTCAGTGGAAGCGCTCTCTCTGACATTCGCCTCCGTGGGCCGTTGGTTTCCGCAGGTGCACCTATCTTAGGAACCGCTTTCCCTGTAAGGTGGATAGGCCCCCTTATCTTCGCTGATTATCACAGCATTTTACTCTCTCAATGATTTCAGGTGTCTGGGTGAATTTCCGCATCGAGGATCCAAGGGGAGACGTCTGCTCTGCTCTGAGTCATAGCTAAGAAGATACTTTCTTCCTTCTCCTCGGACACTGAAATCCTGAGAACTATAAATCTAAACGGTGGCTTTGTCACTGCTATGGATTTTGCCATCTGATTAGACACAATGGCAACCCATACCATCAGATGGGCAGTCGCTGGCCACACACCCCCTCTAGAAGACTGGGCATGAACTTCGGTTGGTGTGTCCCTGTCAGCCGAAGTCAGATCCCACACTGACTGCAGGAATAGCTCAAGAAGAGCAAGATATCAAGCACAGACTCACCAATCAAATACCCCCCCCCCCCTCGTGTACGCTAGGCAAAAGCACTCTGCCACTAGGCTTGCTGGCCATCAGCTTAGCCCCGGGTTCTATGAGAGAGTCTGTTTGAAGGGATTAAGGTTGGCAGTGATAGGGCAGGACACCAATGTTCTTGTCTGTCCTCATACGTGTGTGCACGAGTGATTTACCTGCAAACAGTGTGCAGTCCCCACCCCAGCCCGCCCTAAGAGCTCTTTCTAGCTAAAGCTGGGAAGGAGGGAATCTGGGATTCTGAATTGGGCCTCAAGTAAATAAGACACAAATCAGGTGTGGTGGTGCACACTTTTAATCCCAGCACTAAGTAGGCAGAGGCAGGCAGATCTCTGTGAGTTCGAGGCCAGTCTGGTCTACAGAGAGAGTTCTAAGACAGCCTAAGCTACGTGGTGAGACTTTGTCCTGGGGAAAAAAAAAAGAAAAGGAAGAAAGCAACACACAGGCTGGTGACACGGTTGAATCAGGGTGCCATTGAACGGCTGTATGACCTGGGCTGAACAAATCACCTGGCTGGCTCCCCACAAGGACTGTAAAAGTTGTCACAGATGGGGCGGCCCCCTGGGCCTGCATCAGGAAACACTTGGCAGGAGTTAGACATTCTTTCAGGAGCTATAAAATCCAGCCTTGTATCAGCTGAGGGTCACCAGGGCCTGCAGCATACCAGGGCACGGTCCCAAGCTTTTGATGTGAGGCAATTAATTTAATTCTCCTATAGTCCTCTGACATAGAACTCCCACTAACCCCACACCAAAGCTGAAGAAACCAAGGCACGGAGAGGTGAGGCCAATAAATGTCCAGGGAGGCTGGGATGGTCCTAGCATTCAGGTGAGGACCGAGCACACTGGGGTGGCCTTAGCATTCAGGTGAGGACTAAGCACACTGGAGTGGTATGTCACATTCTGAGTCCCGCCCACAAAGAAGCACCAGAGAGAAACTCACTAAAAAGACTTAATAGGAAAAGAAATTTCTATAGAACCCAGTCGCTTAACGTAGAGGGGACAGACTGGTCCTGGTGCCCAGAGAAGACAAAAACCCTGCCCAAGCCCACACGGGAGAATCAATAGAGACCCTGGTCTGAAGAGCTGCTTTCCTTTGGTCTCAAATCCTAGAGAATTCCAGAGCTCTCTCTCTACAGCCCTGAAAACTCCACATTCCGATGTAATAATAACATAATTGCAACCCCACTGCTAATACATAGACGATGAACTACATGGACCCACTGTTGGCTTCCTTTCTGTGCCACAGAAAACCTGGGCAATAGGTCTTGATTGCTATCCCCATTTTGCAGGTAAGGAAACTGAGGCCCTAGGGAGTTTGGAGCTGGGTTGTGTCTGAACTTCTGGAGTCCATCTTCTCAGACTTTCTGATATGGACAGAGTGGGTACAGCCCCCACCCCAGGTAACATGCTCCTGTCTGTAACAAACCCTCAGGTACTAACTGACTAACTGGGAGGTCTCTCCCTCTCAAGACTGTGAGTCCCAGCACACTTTGAACCTAGCTAAAGAATGTGGTAATTTTTCTTGTGACAATGACCTTTGGTTAAGGTCCAGCTGTTTGCTCCCTGGTATAGTTAGTTCTGAGCATCAAAACACGAATATTTTCACATTATTTTTTTTGTGTGTATGTAAATGACAGTAAGTATGCACATATGTGTGTGTGTGTGGATAAGTATGTGTATGCACACACGTGTGTGTGTTTGTGTGTGTGTATGGGGTAAGTGTGCAAATATATGTGCATATGTGTGTTTGTGTGTGAGAAGACCAGAGGTTGACATTAAGTGTCTTCCTCGATCATGCTCCATTTGATTTTTTGGGACAGGGTCTCCCACTGAACCCTGGAGCTCCCCAACTAGTATCAGGGACTCTCTTGTCTCCACCCGCCATCGCTAGGGTTACAGGTGCTCGCTGCTGTTCCCAGGGTGCTGGAGGCCTACATTTGGTTCCTCACGCTTGCATGGCAAACTCTTCTGACTGAACCATCTCCTCACCCTCCCTTTAGGTTATTTCAACAAACCACCTGAGCCTGTGGGGGCGCACACCTTCAATTCCAGTACTCAGGAGGCAGAAGTAGGTGGAGCTCTGTGAATCTGAGGCTAGCCTGGTCTACATAGCAAGTTCCAGAATAGACCAGGACTACACAGAGAGACCAAAAATCTATCCTTGCCACTGCTAACACCCCTCCTTTTATTCTGGGGGAGCAGGCTCTGCCTCTGAACTGGGCTTCACATTTCTACCTCCCACTGGGTTGAACTGGGGTAACTGAGGGATGAGAAGAAGCCTGTGCTGGGCTGCAATGCCTAGTGCCTGGTGCAGCAGGTCAGGATCAGGAGGGCACTGGGGTTGATTTACGATACTGGATTAGACGACGCTCAGAGCTGGGTGCTGGCCAAGTCACAAGGTTGCTTTTCCTTCCCACGTCCTTAGTGTGAACATGGGTGATGGCGGCAAGGTGCGTGATGTGTGTGTGTGCGTGTGTGTGCATGTTGCCAGAGGACAAGTTCTGTTTGGCATTTCTCAGATACCATTCACTATTTCTTTCTTTTCTTTTCTTTTTTCTTTTTTTTTTACTTTTGAGGCAGGTCTCTCCATGGCCTGAAACTCACCAGTTTGGCTAGGCTGCCTGACTGATGAGTGCCAAGGATCCAAGTGTATACCACCATTACCAGCTTTTGCTGGTTCTGGGATCCACCTCCGGTTCAGTGATTCTAAGGCCAGCACTTTCTGAACTATCTCCCCACATCCGTTCACATTCCCGACCACACACACGGTGCAGGGGTTTGTGAACCGGAGGGCTCATCTGTCAGGCCCTTGCCACATGCCAGCCCTGGGCTGAGCATTTTCTGACAGGGTCACACATTCCTTTCTCCAGTGACCCTGAGAGGGCACTATTGTTATCGCCATCTTATATCCAGGGATACTGTGGTGAGAGAAAGGAGGCCACCCGTCTGTGGTAAAGTAGCGGATGGTTCATGTGGGCCCACAGACAGTGTCATAAAAGCTTGAGGTAGACTAGGGCGTCAGGACCACTGGATGGCGGTCACACATGCAGGGCCTTTAATAAATATTTCTTATTGTAAACATAGCTAAGCCCAGAGAGGGTGGCAAGTGACTTGCTAAGGTCACACAGTGAGTCAGGGCCCGCTGGGACTTTGTCCAGTGCTCCATCTACCTCACCGCAAGATCTCTACTTGGGAAGGGAACCCACTGTAGAGGCATTTCATTTGTATTCTAATAAATAAAGCTTGCCTGAAGACCAGAGAGTAAAACAACCTCACTGGTCAGCCTTACAGACCAGACAGTCGTAACACACACCTTTAATCCCAGTAGCTACACAAGTTAGCCACAGAGGCCAGGCGGTGGTGGGGCACACCTTTAATCCCAGCACTAGAGTAGAATATAAAACTGTGACAGGTCTCAGTTCTGTCTCATTCTGAGGATTTCTGGAGGCAGGATCACCAGTTCGGTTTGAGAAAGAGATAAGAGCCAGTGGCTGGTTGTTTTGCTTTCCTGATCTTCAGGTTGAACCCCAATATCTGACTCTGAGTTTTTAATATTCATGCTACAACCCATGATGGGCAAAAGCCCTCAAGTGGAATTTAGGCTTCTACCAGGGCCCGCAAGGCTATCTTACTCCGACTCCTCCTCTTTGGTGTCCTTCAGGCTCTCCAGGAATGCCTCTTCTAGCACATCAAGCTCCTCCATGGGCACCTGGAGCAGGGAAGTCACATGACAAACGAGGACTCTTGCTCGGGCATCGTAGTGTCCTTGAAAGGGAACAGAACATCCAAAGAATCAGTTCAGAGATGTTAGCAGTGGTGCAAACAGCAAAACCCAAACCTGGAGACAAAAAAAAAAAAAGCCCTAGGGAAGCCAGACTCAGGAGTGGCTCTGCCCCCTGACCCAAGCACAGCAGGCCACACATCCCTGTGCGCCTATAATGCTCCAAGTGGACAGTCTCCATTTTCTGTCCTAGTGGTCTTGGGTCTTGTGAGCCGCTGATTCTTGGATGACAAATATCAGTCTCTCACAGCAGGGCTTCAGAAAGCTAAGATCTAGGAATTTGTTTATGTTGCTACAGTAAAATGCCCAGGTATAATCTTTTTTTGTAAATTAATAATTGTGTGTGTATATGTATGTATGTATGTAAGCCATGGCATATGTGTGGAGGTCAGGTGTGTGTGTGTAAGTATGTATGTATGTAAGCCATGGCATATGTGTGGAGGTCAGGTGTGTGTGTGCAAGTATGTATGTATGTATGCCATGGCATATGTGTGGAGGTCAGGTGTGTATGTGTGTGTATGTATGTATGTATGTATGTATGTAAGCCATGGCATATGTGTGGAGGTCGGGTGTGTGTGTATGTATGTATGTATGTATGTATGTAAGCCATGGCATATGTGTGGAGGTCAGGTGTGTGTGTATGTATGTATGTATGTATGTAAGCCATGGCATATGTGTGGAGGTCAGGTGTGTGTGTGTATGTATGTATGTATGTATGTAAGCCATGGCATATGTGTGGAGGTCAGGTGTGTGTGTGTGTATGTGTGTGTGTATGTATGTATGTAAGCCATGGCATATGTGTGGAGGTCAGGTGTGTGTATGTATGTATGTATGTATGTATGTAAGCCATGGCATATGTGTGGAGGTCAGAGGACAACTTGCAGGGGTCAGTTCTTCCCTTCCAGTATGTGAGTCCCAGGGATTGAACTTGGGTTATTTTAACCATGGAGCCATCTCACTGGCCCAGATAGGGCAAGCTGATCATTTTACAGTGCTGTGGATGCAGATTCCAAATCAAGGTGATAGCTGGATGGTTTCTCTCAGGGAGTCGAGGAGGATCTGTTCCCAGCCTTTCTGAGATTTTGTACATGCTGTATGTGTGTGTGTGTCTGTCATATGTGTGTGCGTGTGTGCATGTGTGTATGTATAACAGAGGGAGAGAGAGAAATGTGTACATGTTCATGTATTTGTGTAGAGGTCAGAGGTCAACAGGTTTTTCCTCCACCTCTCTTCACCTTATCTTTGGAGACAGGGTCTCTCACTGAACCCAGAGTTTGCCAGTTTGGCTAGTCTGACCATCAGGTCCCAGGGATGCTCCTGTTTTTGCCTCCCCAGTGCCGGGATTACAAGCATGTGTCTCTGGACGTGGTTTTTATGTCAATGCTGGGGACTGAACTCGGGGCAAGCACTTTAGAGACCGAGCCATTTCGCAATCACCAGGTTCTCACATGTAACCCGCTCCTGTCTTCATATAAGGTTTTGCTATGTATCCCAAAAGCTGACCTTGAGCTCACTAAGTAGCCCACTTCATTCTGCGACAGTGCCCATGCCCTTTCCCAGTTTCTAGAAGCGTTGGCTCTTGATCGTATTACACCAACCTCTGCTTCTTATTGGATCTCCTCTCTCTCCTCCAGGGACCCTGGGGCTCCATCATGCCACCATCTCCATCCAGAACTATCTCCCCATCTCAAGATGCTTCATCTGGATGCAATTCCAAAGCCATCTAGGGTAGCAAAGTCAGAGGTTCCAGAGCTGAGGGGGACACCTCTGTTGGCCCAGATTCTACTGAGCTTTGACACTTTTTTTCCCTCAAGCTAAGCCTTGGCTGCCACTTTTGCCTGGACCCTCTCCAGACCACACCTGTGCTGGGGCCTATGGTCCTGCATGTAGCCTCTCTCCTGGCATTCCTGTGTGACAGGCTTGCCTGTGTCAGGCTAGATGACACTCTGACTCATCCACATGCCCTAGTGCAGCGTCTGCCTTTAGTGAGGTGCAACATAAGAGCTTAAAATCAGATTCTCTTTCCCCCAGAGAGTCACAGGACTTGGCATTCAGCCGCTCCACAGTCTCGTGGGCCCTGTGGAGACACGAATAGTCAGATGTGCCGTTTTCAGTTCCTGCTGCCCATCTGTGATGTCTGAGGAACATAGCAGGGATGAGGATTCCTGGCTGGAGATACAGTTCAGCAGCAGAGCTGATCTAACATGCACTGGGCTTCATTCTTAGCCACACACACACACACACACACACACACACACACACACACACACACACACAGAAGCTGGCCGGGAGATACAGTTCAGCGGCAGAGCTGATCTAACATGCACTGGGCTCCATTCTTACACACACACACACACACACACACACACACACACACACACACACAGAGAGAGAGAGAAGCTGGCCGGGGCAGGGATGGGGTCCTCAGAGTCCTCAGACATACATACTGTAATGGGAGCTGCCTACGTGCCCAGGGACAGACAAGTGTGTCGCGTCTTGGGGTCATTGGGCTCACACAGACAAAGGCACTCCTTTTTCTTTGAAGGGAAGCTTGTGACGCCCAGAGATAATCAGGCTGTGGAGAAGGCTTGGCTGGGGTGATTAATGGGTGGCGATTGTAATTAGCAGGCAATGCATGCTCCATCGGTCAAGGCTGTGGTGATTCAGGCTGCCACGTGCACGGGGAGTTAGTTAATAAGCAGGGTGGTAATATCAGGCACTAGGCCCCTTCCCGGGAAGGGGAAGCATCAGGAAAGAGTCATTTCAAAGACTGGGGGCTGGGCTGCGCGCCCGGGAGCAGAGCTGTTTGAGGGAGGGAGATGGGTGGCTCCCGGGTCCTGGACTATGTCGGGCAGTTTGGAACAGGTCTCCTACCAGCTTACCAGGTGGTCAGCTAACTTGGAAGCTGTCATTGATGCATGCCTGCAGACCTGAAGAGGGCATCAGATTGTGAGCTGCCATGTAGGTGCTGGGAACTCAGGACCCCTGGAAGAGCAGCCCATGCCATCCATCCACCCTGGGCATTGGTCTGGAGCAGCGGCTCTCAACTTGTGGATCGTGGACCCCTTTGGGGGTCGAACGACCCTTTCACAGGGGTCACATATCAGACATCCTGTGCATCTAATATTTCCGTATGACAATTTATAACAGTAGCAAAATTACAATTAAGAAGTAGCAAAGAGGGGGCTGGAGAGATGGGTCAGTGGTTAAGAGCATGGGCTGCTCCTCCAGAGGTCCTGAGTTCAGTTCCCAGCATCTACATGGCAGCTCACAATCTGATGTCCTCTTCAGGTCTGCAGGCATGTATACAGACAAAGCACCTGTATACATTAAAAAAATGGTAATGAAAATAACTTTATGGTCGGGGGTCACCACAACATGAGGAACTGTATTAAAGGATCGTAGCATTAGGAAGGTTGAGAACCGCTGGTCTAGAGACTTCTGGTTCTCCCAATCCAGCATCCAGGCCATCAGCTAAGGTCAGAGCCGTGTCTCCTAAGAACAGACTACTGGGTTTGAGCACTTTGCTCCACTTGGCATGACTACGGCCATTGGTCTACCACCTCCGGTTACCCTGCTGGCCCCATGTATTCCATTTGCCCCATGGTGGCCAAAGAGGTCCACGAAAACCTAGCAGATCATTTTCTATCCCAGTTTTAAAGTCTAACAGCTTCCGTGTCTTTAGAAAGAAACCAACACATCTTGTCGTGGCCTGCAAGACTGTCCATTCCCAGGCCCTGCCTGCCAGCTTCTCTCGCATCCTCTACTACCTGCAAGACTGTCCATTCCCAGGCCCTGCCTGCCAGCTTCTCTCGCATCCTCTACTACCTGCAAGACTGTCCATTCCCAGGCCCTGCCTGCCAGCTTCTCTCGCATCCTCTACTACCTGCAAGACTGTCCATTCCCAGGCCCTGCCTGCCAGCTTCTCTCGCATCCTCTACTACCTGCAAGACTGTCCATTCCCAGGCCCTGCCTGCCAGCTTCTCTCGCATCCTCTACTACCTGCAAGACTGTCCATTCCCAGGCCCTGCCTGCCAGCTTCTCTCGCATCCTCTACTACCTGCAAGACTGTCCATTCCCAGGCCCTGCCTGCCAGCTTCTCTCGCATCCTCTACTACCTGCAAGACTGTCCATTCCCAGGCCCTGCCTGCCAGCTTCTCTCGCATCCTCTACTACCTGCAAGACTGTCCATTCCCAGGCCCTGCCTGCCAGCTTCTCTTGCATCCTCTACTACCTGCAAGACTGTCCATTCCCAGGCCCTGCCTGCCAGCTTCTCTCGCATCCTCTACTACCAGTCTTTGCGTCAGGCATCAACCATCAGTCCAGCCCAGGAGCCAAGCATGCACTTTATACTTGCATGCTTGCTGTCTGGGCAGTACCGCCCCTGTGCACTGCCAGGTTGGTCCTTGTCCACCAGTCAAACTTCAACTTAAATACCAGCTCCCTGGAGAGGCCACTGGCTCCTCACCAGGAGCACCCAGCCTCAGCCATTCTGTTTCCCACAATTGTGCAGACTCTTGTCTGGCTCAGTTCATCAGAATGCCAGCCACACAGCTCAGGTTTCTCTGCCTGCTCCTGTCTGTCTATACCTGGCTTAGTAGGTGCACCCACTGACAGACCACAGTCCTCCTGGTCCACCAGATTCTCTGCTGTGTCCACAGCCCCACATGACACAAAAGACCTTTGCCATCTCTGTGAGATTTTTTTTTTTCAGGAGCTCAGAGTCTTTCCTTCCCAGAGGATATGGGGGGGCACTGGGCATAGAGCTCAACTGTCTAAGCCCCTCCCCCAAGCCTTTATTATGAGCCCAGCTCTGGCAATACTTAGAACATTCTGCCTGAGGTTTCTGCATAGCTCAGTTCCTTCTCGGGGGTCACCTCCTCTGGGAAGCCGTTGTGGATGCCACGCCATGGCCTCTGTTGCCTCAGCAACAGCAGTTCCTACTAACCACCATTTAGATGGGCAGTTTTGGAGCTAGGGATGCAGTTCAGTTGACAGAGTGCTTCCCTAACATGCGTGAAGTCCTGGCTTCCACCCTCAGCGGTGCATAAACCAGACCTGGTGGTACATGCCTATAATCCCAGCGCTTAGGAGGTAGAGGCAGGAGGATCATCTTGGGACCTTGTCTCAAGAAAACAAAAATATGTTGGTAGTTTTGATTGCCTACTTTTTTTTTCTGTCTGTCTCCTGTTATGAGATATTTGATTACACTGTGTGAAGCTATGTTACTGTAATTGGTTTAATAAAAAGTTGAACAGTCAATAGCTAGGCAGGATTTCCAGGCATGGAGAATGCTGGGAAGAAGGTGGAGACAGCAGGGATGAAGAGTAAGCAGCATGGACATTACAAAGTAAAGGTAACTAAGCCACATAAAAGAATATAGATTAAAAGTTATAAGATTAATTTAAGTTATAAGAGTTAGTTAAAAGGGCTGGAGAGATGGCTCAGAGGTTAAGAGCACTGACTGTTCTTCCAAAGGTCCTGAGTTCAATTCCTAGCAACCACATGGTGGCTCACAACCATCTGTAATGGGGTCTGGTGTCCTTTTCTGGCCTGCAGACATACATGGAAGGAATGCTGTATACATAATAAATAAATAAATATATTTTTTTAAAAAAAAGAATTAGTTAAAAATAAGCCTAAGTTGTTGGTTGAGCTTTCAGAATTACTAAATCTCTGTGTTGTCATTTGGGAGCTGCTAGAGGGACAGAGAAACCCTAGTGCTGTGGGATGTCTTTCTGTACACCGTGGATATGTGTTGCTCTCATTGGTTGCTAAACAAAGCTGCTTTGGCCTATGGCAAGGCAGGATAGAGCCAGGCGGGAAATCCAAGCAAAGATACAGGAGAAGAAGAGCAGAGTCTGGGAGATGCCATCCAACCGCCCAAGGAACAATATGCCAGCAGACCATTAATGCTCTCCGTTGCCCATTCTGGGCCACATTCTGAGCTATCCGTCTGTTCTACCCTGCTTTCACAAACCTTCTTCATTTCCCAAGGAGGCAGGCATAACTACACACACCATTGTTCAGAGGAAACAGCACTGGTTTGGTCACTGGTTCACTTGCCCAGGACCACTGGCTCCTTGGTAGAGAAGTGGACCATGCCCTTGATCCCAACTGTGGTGTGTGCCTGTGTGTGTGTCTGGGTGTGCATGAGCACGAGGACGGAACCCAGGGTCTCGGGCATGCTACCTCTGCCTTTGCTGAGAAGTAACCGGAGGCTATTGATTGAGTCTGGCCAGCACTGGAGGCACGCAGTACACAACCAAAGGCAGCCAGAATTGCTGTTTTGTTTTGTTTTGTTTAAAGGCAAAGACATACTGTAGCCCAGGCTGGTCTCAGATCCTCAGTCCTCTGGACCCTGCATCCTGAGTGCTGGATTACAGGCATGCACCACCTGGCTGTCCCTAGTATTACTCTTCATGTTGACATGCTCATCCTGACACCCGTCAGATGGTTCTGCACGGTGGAGAACAAGGCACAACAGTGTCCATCCTCAGGCCTGGAGGCAACACGGGAAGGGATGGATTGTGGGTGATGAATCCCACTACTTGGCTTTAAGCAATGTGGTCCCAGACAGGCTATCCTACCCTCTGTGCCATACTTTCCTCTTTTGTAAGATGGGGACAGCCATTGCACCTGTCTCCTGGAGGAATTGTGTGACTTCCACCAAAGAGTGCTTGGAAAGGAAGCCCTCAGCTGGGAGCCAGGCACCCAGCAGGCACAGGAACTGTTTGTTCCCAGGGCCTTGTGCAGGGCCCGTGCACACAGCAGCAGCTCAGAGCTTATTTTGCTGAATAGAGGAAGCAGGATGTTGCAAAATTAACCATCAATTGCCCAAAACTCAAGGACACGGCCAGGGAACTTAGCAACTTGGTCACAGGAGGGACATTTCTGCCAGGCCAGCCTCATTTCACAAAGCCCTGATCATTCGGGGACAGGAACGCAATCCCTCCAGAAAGACTTCTCACAGAAAGCAGAGTCAGCTGTGAGGCACACACGGCTACAGCTCACGTGCGTGCACGTGCAGGGGAACCTGGCTTTCTGTTGACCTACGACAGGCACAAAGAGAGCAGAGGGCAAAACTCAGGGTTCAGTTGCTCTGGCTCTGATTTCAGAGTTCACACCGAGCTTCGTGCTGCCTGAAATGGAATTCTGAAATGGAACCCTGGGCGACCTGCTTAACCTCTGCGGCATTGATTTCCTCCCTGGAAGCGGGGGCAATTATACAGGTTTTCAGTAGCTGATGTAAAGTTACACACTATGCAATAACTCACAATCAATACCAAGGGCCCAAAGAGCAACTTCAATGGCTTGTAAGGGTTACCGAGTGCAAACAAACAGGTCGCAACTGTGATAGCAACGTTTTGATTTTGCACCAACATTTGTGTGCGGGTGGATGCATAACCACATATTAAGGTCAGAGATAGGCGTTGGCTGTCTTCCTCGGTTGTCCTCTCATGGGACCTAAAGCTCGCTGATTCAGCTACGCAGGCCGGCTGGCCAGTGAGCAACAGTGATCTATCTGCCTGTGTCCATATCCGCAATGCCCAGTTTAGAGGATTGCTGCCATGCTTGGCTTTTACACGGTGCCAAGGATCCGACCTCAGATCCTCACGCTATGTAGCAAGCATTTTACTGACTGAGCTGTCTCCCCAGCCTCAGACACCAGTGATTGTCACAACATGAGATAGGCTATTGAAATCTAATGGTTAGAGGCCAGGGAGGCCACTTGATGTCCTACAGCGGGCAGGATGCCCTGCCACACAGGATCCTCTGCTCCAAACATCCCCAGAACCCGTGGGATGAGAGCGGCCAACTCTCGTCTGGTTACCTGTACTACATGACTAACTTTTATAGTTACGTGGGCAAACAGCCTTGTGGGGTGCTACAGAATATGATCAGCAGCCCACCCAGTAGCCAATATGGCATTACTCTGTAACAATCATCCCCAGACTATCAATAAAGGTCAGTTTTCCAGCAACTTTTAAGAAATGTGGATTCCACGATTATTCATCCTGCCCCATACAGGGAGAAATCCAGCCTCCCTGCTGGGCAACCCCAGCCAGCCTCTGGAGAACAGTGTTCAGAGGAAATGACAGCTCTGATCTAAGTTTGTTCTCTGAAGACTATCATTTTTCTTCTTCTATCCCTCTCCTCTTTTTCTCCCATCCATCCATCCATCCATCCATCCATCCACTCATCCATCCATCCATTCATCCATCAATCCATCCATCCATCCATCCACTCATCCACCCATCCATATGTATATAATTCCTGCCTCCCTACCTGCTCTCATCCATCCATCTATCCACACGGGCACCCACCTATCCACTCATCCACACCCCATCTATTCTTCCATCCATCATTCACCCATCCTCCATCCTTTGTAAGGGTGCTGGTAAATGGTGGGGTTTCTCAAAACAAACACAAAAGGCAGTACTAGCTGAGACTCTGCATTCAGTGGAGAGGCGATGGGGGAAAGCGCTGGTCCAGGAAGCCTGGTTTTGATTCCTAGTCTACCATTACTATGTTTCCTGAGAAGGTCCCTTTCCTTTCTTGGCTTTGGTCTCTCCTGTCAAAATGCGATCACCCAAATTAGCCTTGTCGGGTGAGTCTCAGGTCTGCAAACTGAGGCAAGTGTCCAGAGTGCTTCCCTGGGGGCCAGAGAGTCAGGTGGCTGCGTGGGCCCTTAGATCCATGCTCGGTCCAGAGCAGTGGCTCAGCATAGAGTAGCTATGTCGTCATTGAGATTGTACTCTCAGGTCTGGGTTGACTATAGCCATCAGAAAGCAGGGGTTGGAAACTTAACCCCAATGCATGTGTTAAGAGGTGAAATCTTTAAGAGAAGACTAAGTCAGGAGGGATCAACGCTGGCATCGCCAGAGCGGGTCCCAACCCATCCTGCTTTCTCTTCTCTCATTCTTGCTCCCCTTGTTCTTCCATTTTCTGCCTCGAGACACTTCAACATGAAGGCTCTTGCCAGATGCAGGTCCCTTGATATTGGACCCGGCTTCTAGAACTGTAAGAATTTCATCTTTGTTCCCTGCGAGTTACTCAGTCTCAGGCATTTTGTGACAGCTCAACCAGTTTAAAGACCCAGAACTAGAAGTTTGCTCACTGATAAGACACTTGCTATGCAACTGTGACGTCCTAAGGCTCTGATTCCCCCGAGTCCAGTAAAGCAGGACACAATGGTGAGATGCGAGGGGAGGACAGGATCTCCACAAGCTCCTGGGCCAGCTAGCCTGGTGGATGCCAGAGGAAGCAACAAAGGGTCTGTCTCAAACAAGGTGAAAGGTGAGGCCTGACACCGGAGGCTGACCTCTTACCTCCTCCCGTGCACTACAACAAGTCCACTCCTGCAGCATGCCCCGCCCCACAACTGATAACGTAAAGAACCAAAAGTATTCTCTGGGCCAGGGCCTGGAGGAGTCTACTGGGATCAAAGAACCAGCAGCTATTGATGGCACTGTGGATCTTCTGGGCCCAGACTAGGCATTTCTGGCAAAGTTCTGGGGGCCGCTGGTGCTGATGCTGGCACTGGTATTGCAGGGGGGGGGTGTCTATGGGCCATAGTGGGAACAGCAGGCTTAGAGATCTTTTCTAACAACCCAGAATTCTTATTGTCCTCACAAGCAGCAGCCTCCATGAGGGGGGACCTCCAAGCTCTGCCATCCGGTTGGGCAGTGACTGTACCACACAAACCCTCCTTAGCAACTAAGCAAGAGAAGGCAGTCTCCACAGTCCACGTGTGACCAGAGGAAGCCCCAGCTCCCTGCTCTTCAAGGGTCTCTAAACAAAATCTTGCAAACTCAGCATCTCCAAGAGAGGTACCAGGTACCAGACATCCAGAATCCCAGAGCTGAGGCAGCATGCCAGGACCCTCTCTTTTCCACGGCCATATCTGTCTGCTTGCCAGCGGCCTTCTCCAGGCTCTCTCTGCTGCTTGGGTGAAACTGTGGGCACCATACTGGTCCAGCTCCCCAGCCTGGTCACCTAGCCTCTTGATGGCCCGAGCCCACCCGCATCTTACACCTCACTGTCTGCCAGTCCTGGGATTCCTTGCCCATTCCTGCCCTTGAGCTGTTGTGCTTCCTACCCCTCCTCTGAGTTTTCCAGGTGGCGTTGTGAGCAGGGTTTCACACAGCCCAGGTTGGCACTGACCTCCTGATCCCCGTGAGTCTACCTCCCACCTTTTGTGAATAAGATGTGCCATTATGTCCGGCATTAATCACTTTGCTGGGGAGTTTCTCATTAATTTGTCCCCCCTTTCCCACTGGTTAACAGAATAAGCACCCAAGGTTTGGGGACTAAAAGCTCAGATTAGGAAATAGGCAATATCCATGAGTTGGCGGAAGATGGCGGACAGCAGCCATGGGGACAGCAGGTGCCTGAGAGGCAGCCATGGCTGCTTAGCGGTTGAACAGTGTGTCATTAAGATGTACCTGAGATGGAAAGTGTTTTATGTCAGAAAAAAAAATTCTTCTTCAGATATCAAAATAAAGCCCCCGAGATGAGGTTGTCCTGACGAGGTGTTGTCCTTCCATGACAATAGAGGTAAGGTACCCAGAGGAGAGATAGTGAGAAGGCAAAGTCCTTGGGAAGGCCAGGTAGGGTTCGGGACCCAGGCCAAGGTGCTCTGAGAGCAAAGAGAAACTGAGAGAGACATGAAGGATCCTCCGGAGGAAGCGCCACCCAGATGTCTGTGGTTCAGATGCCTGGCTTCTCAGAGGGTGCAGAGAAGTCAGGAGGCCAGCAACACTTTGTCATGGGAAACCAATATAGGTAGAATCTGGCCTTGCTGCTCATCGAGTAACTCCGGAAGAGAAAATGGTTGAACGTGCCTGAACCGCCTTCCTCCACAAAGAGGGTGGCAGATCTATCTCCTCAACTTACAGGAATTTGCTAAGTGTCAGGCGCTGAGCTCGACCTACTGGAAGCTTCCGAGTAGCGAGGAAGTTGTTACCAAGAGGCACATAAGGAAGTGCAAAGTTACTTTTGTCGTCCACACTGAGAGGCCCAAATGTTTTCCCATGTGAGGTAGCTCAACTGCTTTGTTAGTCGAACTGGATTAGGTATCACTGTGAGACTGTCTCCGACAAACTTTAACTGGGGAGAGTAGACCAGCCCAGTGAGCATCCACCTTTCCCTGCTTCCTGACTGCAGCTGTCATGTGACCTTGTTGAGTGCTCCTCCCACTATAGCCAGAATAGCTTTTGTCACAATGCCACTGATGGACTGCACCCTGAAACTATAAGCCAAAATAGTTAGGTCTCAAACCTGGGACAAATGGCTGAGGTGCCTATTTGATATATCAAAGTGTACCTGGCCACCAGGTTCCCCCACCATCCCTTGGTCCCTGTCTGCTTGGGTACGGCCTTTTTTGTCTACCCTTTACTCTCCTCGTTTTCCCCTCCCCTCCCCTCCCCTCCCCTCCCCTCCCCTCCCCTCCCCTCCCCTCCTCTCCCCTCCCGTAGCCCAGTCAAGGTCACGTTCACTCCGGACTCTCCCAAACGTCCCTGCCTCTGCTCTCTTTTATCTACAACAAATGCCTACCCCAGCACACCTAGGAGCAGACCTGTTCTTCCTTGTCTTTTTTTTCATTCCCAAAATAATCCCTTCATTCCTTGAGCTGGTGGGTTTCTCAGAATGTCTTTATGTGGGTGGCAGTTTTGACTGCATGCGTGTCTGTGTACCATATGCGTGCAGTTCCCAAGGAGGCCAGAGATGTGCTGGAATTCCTGGGACCGGCATTCTAAGTGGTTGTGAGCCACCACATGGGTACTGAGAACTGAACCCAGGGCATCTGGAAGAGCAGCTGGCACTCTTAACCACTAAGCCATCTCTCCGGCTCCAATACTCTATTTTAAACTAAAACACAGGGAAAAGCAGTCCCCCATAGTAATAACTCATGCAGTTGAATTTCCCACAGCTGGGGAGACCCCAGGAGTCCAAACACCTGCAAAGCGATGGGTGAGCCTCACCCTGGGAAATCCCTTTCTTGGGTGTCTCTCCCACCAGGAGAGTACCCTTAGGTTGTTTCTGTTCAGGTTCTTTGCCATAGCAATAAGAATACAATGGATGGAAGAAATGCATATTGATAAGGAAGGCTATCCTTGTACCTCACAATATGGCTCATGGGCCTTTGGGTAGCTTTCCAGGACCAGGAGAATCTGAACTGCAGGCTAGAGAACTCTAGAACGCCATAAGCTGGGTGTAATGGGCCATTCTGGAGAGTCTGAAGATCTCATCTACCGAAGGCTCCAACTTGGGAAAATGCAATTTTATTTGAAAAAAAAAAAAAAAAGCCCAAACTGAATGTCAAGAGGCTTTCTCAGCTTGAACTCAACTTCCTAGAAGTGACTTTCCGGGTTCAGGCACTAGGTGTACGGAGGAGCTGACAGCTGTTTTAGCAGCTGGGTAGCTTCAGGTTGCTGACACAAGTTAAAGTCATCCGAGAGGAGGGAACCTCATGAAGGAAATGCCTCCATAATATTGAGCGGTAGGGCATTTTCTTAGTGATTGGTGGGGTGATGCTACCCCTGGGCTGGTGGTCCTGGTTTCTACAAGAAATCAAGCTGAACAAGCCAGTAAGCAGCACCCCTCCATCGCCTCTGCACCAGCTCCTGCCTCTAGGTTCCTGGTCTGTGTGAGTTCCTGTTCTGACTTCCTTCAACGATGAATTACAATGTGGAAGTATAAGCAAAACAAACCCGTTCCTCCCCAGTTGGAGCACAGTGCCTCATCAAGGCCATAGAAACCCAACAGTAGGTGTGTGCACATTGCCCGAGGCTCATGGAAGCTTGCACTCAAGCACCAGAAAGCTGAGCGCTCTAGGGGATTTGTGGCAGTTAGATCCCCTGGGAGAGGTTCTGAGACACCACTGGTGGAGCCGTGATGGTGAACCCTAAAATCCAACAGAGACCCAAAGAAGGGTGGAGAAGACCAAGACCACAGGACGTATGCCAAGGAAAGCTGGAATTCACAGTGAAGTGTAGCCAGCAGAGATCTCTGCTGCAGGTGAGAACGGGAGAGGTGCAGTTGCTGAAGCTCGCTGGAGCACAGGAGTTACCTGAGGAGGGACCACCGAGAGCTCTGGGATGTCACATATGGGGTGACAGGATATGTTCTTTGTCCTCTGGGCTTTGGTCCGGATTGGGCCCATTCTATCCTTTCTCTGCCCCCATTCCTTCCTTGGAATGGGAACGCTTACTCTGTGCCTTTGTATACTGGGAGTATATAACTTTTTATTTTCCTTCTGAGACAGGGTTTCTATGTATCCCTACTGTCCTGGAACTCACTCCATGGACCAGGCTGGACTTGAACTCAGAGATTCACTGCCTCTGCTGGGATTAAAGGTGTGAGCCACCACCATAACTTATTGTGGTTTTTACAGAGATTTATAGTTAAAATCACCTTGAGCATCAGAAAGGACTCCGGGCTTTTGAGCGCTGTCAGAACTGATAAAATGAACTAAATACACGGTGCATCATGAGACAGCCACAGACGTTGGCATCACAAGTAGAATGTCATCACTAAAAATTACATGTGGGGTTATCACATTGAGGAGGGGTGGTATTGGGAGGGTTAGTCGTTACTGCATAACCTCCGAGCATGTCTGTGAGGGTGTTTCCAGAAGGTTTAACGGAGGAAGGAAAGTCACCCCGAGTGGGCAGCCCATGGCTGCCGGCTTGGACTGAATAAAAAGAACAGACAGGGAGTCGGCATTGACTGTGGATGGAATGGAAGCTGCTACCTCCGTCTCCTGCTCCCATGTCTTCCCCACCGTGGTGGGCTGTGCCCTCAGACTGTGAGCCAAAATCAACCCCACCATGCGCCATCTGTAAGTTGCTTTTGTCAGACGTTCTGTCTCCAGGGCAGGTGAGGGCTGAGTGGAAGGAGGTAAGGGCAGAGCCAGTGGGTGGACCAAGGACGGTAAGTCATGATACCCAGCCTGAAGAATGTACAAAAGGGTGAGGGGAGGGTTGTGTGCAAAGACTCCAAGGTGCAAAGAGCATCAGACACCCAGGGAGCTACAAGGAGCCACAGCTGGTACAGGCCACCCTTGGGGCTGGGACTTGACTATATTGACTGGGGAGGCACGAGAGAGGATGAGAAGCCCACCAGGGCTTCGGGGCCATATGGAATGTGCTGGAAGCCCTTGATGGGTATGAGGCAGGGAGACAAGGGTAGCCAGGCAGTCCTCTGGAATATCATTGAGATATAAGCGGAGAGGGTGGCTGGAGGAGACCCCAGCTGTCACCGAGGTGGCCCCAGGATGCTGAGTGGTGAGGAAGGGACAGACTTGAGGGTTATGAGGTAGAAATGAAATATGCCCCGTCAATATCACACAGTGCTCATCAAAAACACACTTGGGGGAACACAGGTGTGGTGTGGTCACCGGCCGCCCTGCACCCAGCTCACGAAGGCAGCAAATCCACTTACCGTCCTTGAGTGAGAAGCTCAGAAGGTCCTGTGGGGAAAGGAGACAGTTATCAGTGAAGTGCTGACAGCCCACCACCCAGTTCAATACCCATCGTCCTATATTACAGTGATGATCACAGCTGATGTTGAATTTTCATGGCGGAAACCATCACTATGCATTTAACGCTCAGAGTACTTAAAATGAGATCTCGCCTTTACAGACATTGAGACATTTAATTCTCAAACAACCTCCTGGGGCAGGTGACACAGGCTGAGTGTGCCCCATGTTCAAAGTACATACAACCAGAAGTGCTTTCAAGACTTCCAGTTGGGAGGGGGGGGCTAGAATATTTTTTTAAGGTTTTTAAAATTTTATTTTATGTGTATGGGTGTTTGATAGTGGTTGTGTGTTTCCCCTTTTTGAGGTTTGCTAGTGGGATGTTATCTGTTTCCTGTATTTTCTGGGTATGGTTAGCTTCCTTGTTAGTTCCCTTCTAGTGGTATGCATGTATGTGTAGCACATGTGTGCAGTGCCCACGGGGCCCAGAAGAGGGCGTCAGGGCCTCTGGAGCTGGAGTTGTAGATGGTTGTGAGCTGCCACCCAGGGACCAGCGCACCTGAGTGATTGCTGAGGGGTCTCCTTTCAGGATGGGGTCCTGCAGTAGAGTCTGAGCAAAGATGTTGGCTCCTTCACCTCCCAGGCCGCTGGCGAAGGCGGTCATGGTTGGTAGGACGACTTCGGACAAATGCAGCCATTTCACCAGGTCCTTCACAAATTCTGTGCAGAAGGAGCTATAAGGAGATGTAGTTAGAGCCCAGCCCTCTGGGGAACATGGCCTGGAGGGGCCCATGGTGGATGGACAGGGCCACATAAGTCAGCCTGTGACTAGGGTCCAGAAGCACAGAGATGGTCCAGACAGAATCTCAGGCAATGCAGCTCTGTGTCTCAGAGTCCTTAACTCTTAACTGTAAAATAGGTTCAAGAGGCCAGTTTCACAGAGTAGAACACAGCAAGCAGAAAATGCCTGAGCGATGTTAGTCAGCATTGTAACTGATAGACAGGTGTCCGGGGGAGACAACAGAGAGAAGGGTGAGAGTTGGACCATGACGTGTGGCCTTCTTGGGAAATCCTCAGAGTCCCCACTTAACCTTTCGTATTTTCTAAGGCTGTAAAATGTGGGTGACATCGGGACCCACCCCAGGAATTAAACAAGAAGATAAAATTTCAGGAGCAGCGTGTGGCATCTGCACACCTGCAGTAAATGTTATCTCCTGTGATGGCCTCGTGATAGATAAGGCACTTCCCTCTGGGTCATCCCGGGAGGGGCAGGTGGCTGGTGTGGACAGGATGTTTCCAGGAATATGAGTAAGTAGCTGACTAGAGCAGTCAATGTAAAAGATGAATGGCTAAGGGCCAAGGGAGTAGTCTAGCTTGCCGCCTGCCCAGGAAGGCTTGGGCCCAAAGAACTATCTTGTCACAGGAGCACAAGTTTAAAGAGCAGAGCCACTGGCGCTGCCCCCAGCTGTGTGATCCTGGCATCAGTTACTCCATCCCTCTATGCCTCAGAGTTTTAATATACAAAATAGTTGTGACAACGAGAAAACCTAGTTCACAGGGTCGCTGGAAAGATCAACAGAATTGGTTATCTGTCCACATGGGAGGCACTACTGACCGACATAGTTCTACAATGGCTGCTGTAGTTCCGCTTGCCCTTGCTGTGATAAAATATCCCGATGAAAAGCAGCTTCAGGAAGAGAAGGTTTATCTGGCTTGTGATTCCAGGTTACAGTCCATCATGGCGCGGAAGTCAAGACAGGAACTTAAAACATCGCATATACGGTCATAAGCAGAGATGGACCGAGTCCATGGATCCTTCCTGTTAGCTGCTCTCAGCTAGCTCTCTCCTCTCACACCGTTCAGAACCCCCTGCAGAGGGAATGGTGCTGCCCACAGTGGACTGGCCTCTTCCTACAGCAATGAACCATGAGACAGTCCTCCACAGACAGCCGTAAGTCACCGACATCTAGACAGTTCTTCATGAAGACTTTTCTAGGTGATTATAGGCATTGTCATGTTGACAGAACTAAACAGCACAACCGTCGAGTGGAAGTGTGTGTATGCGTGTGTGTGTGTGTGTGTGTGTGCGTGTGTTGCCACATAGCAAGTGAAAAGTTCAGTTGTATGTCAGATGGGCAGGGCCTTGGTAAACAGGGCCTTGGCAATTACTGTGACTCTGGTTGATAGGGCGGACGTACACAGAAATAAGGCAATGACGGGCTGGGAATTTAGCTCAGTGGTGAAGGGCAAGCACAGTGTGCACCAGGCCTCAGGTTCCATCCCCAGCACGACAGCAAGAGCAAAGGCAGCAACGCTCGTCACACAGCTAAGTCTGCCTGCGCTGTCTTTCCATACAGAGACTTGAATTCCTACCACAGCCCCAGGAGGTCAGGAAGGTCTTGTGTCAACCTCTGTCCCCCCAGATATGGCAACCTAGATCCAGACATGTCTCAGACATTCATCTTGTACCCCCACTGCTGTGCTTACCTGCCATGGAGCCAGCCCCTCTCTAGCAACTCTGTCACCTAGGGTCATCATGTGCTGGTCACTCCCTTTCTTACAGGTAGGGCACCTGGCTTTGGGGTTCAAGCTCACCAGGGTCCCAAAGGGGAACACAGGCAAGGCTTCCTTATTCTTTCTCTAAAGTTCTTCCCCTCATGAAATACAAACTATAGCATTCAGGAATCTGCCCCCAGCCTGCTTTTATGAATAAAGTTTTATTGACACACAGCCATGCTCTTGGGGCTACAAACAGGCTACAAGACTGAGGTTGAATAACTGACACAGCCACAGCCTGAGAAGCAAAAATACCTGAGCCTTGGCAAAAGGAGTTTTGCAGAACTTTGTATACCCAACCAGTTTTGACTTTTTTTGAGATGTGGTCTCAGCATATAGCCCAGGTTGGCCTTGAACATGTGATTTCTCCTGCCCGAGAGTATGCAGCAGGATAGAGGTATGAGCCTGGAGCTGCTGCACCTGTCTCTATACTGCTTCTTTGGTTTTATTTTGGTCTTTTTTCTTTCATTTGTCTTTCTTTTCCTGTGGTGCAGGGACTGCGCCGCACGCATTCTGGGCAGGCACTCCACCGCTGAGCTTCCTCCCTGCCCGCCTGGCTGTATATTGTGAATAAATTGAATCAATTGTATGGAGCAGCATCTGGGACACTCAGAGGACAGATAAGAAATAAATATTCAAGACGCTTGCTTTGATGTCTCAGGAGGACCAAAAAAAAAAAAACCGGCCACTGAATGTTTTCTCAAGATAACGGGGAGCCCAGCAGCCTGTCGGGGCTTCAGAAAGGCAGAGAGTTCAAAAAAAATGTGCTCTGCCTTAAAATTCAGAGGAGCAGCAACTTGGCATACAGCATGGGAAACAGTGGGGGAACTGGGGAGCCCAGGGAGAATGCTGGGGGTCATGGGAACAGAATTCATACCCCTAGTGTCCTTTCAGCAGTGGCCAGGACAGGCCTGCAGTTGGGGTAATCAAGACCTGCTTTTGGGGGATCCTTTGTTGGTGGTGGTGGCAGTGGTGGGGAAGTGGTGGTGGTGATGGTGATGATGATGGCAGTGGTGGAGGTGGAGGTGATGGTGGAGGTGGTGGGGGAGGTGGTGGTGATGGTGAAGGGGGTGGGGGCGGGGGAGGTGGTGGTGGAGGTGGAGGTGATGGTGGAGGTGGTGGGGGAGGTGGTGGTGGAGGTGGCAGTGGTGGGGAAGTGGAGGTGATGGTGGAGGTGGTGGGGGAGGTGGTGGGGGAGGTGGTGGTGGAGGTGGTGGGGGAGGTGGTGGTGATGGTGAAGGGGGTGGGGGTGGGGGAGGTGGTGGTGGAGGTGAAGGGGGTGGGGGAGGTGGTGGTGGAGGTGGCAGTGGTGGGGAAGTGGAGGTGATGGTGGAGGTGGTGGGGGAGGTGGTGGTGGAGGTGGTGGGGGAGGTGGTGGTGGAGGTGGTGGGGGAGGTGGTGGTGGAGGTGGTGGGGGAGGTGGTGGTGGAGGTGGTGGGGGAGGTGGTGGTGATGGTGAAGGGGGTGGGGGTGGTGGAGGTGGCTCAGTTTAGGAGAGCTTTTGGGAAGATGGCGGCTTCCCAGGTTTGGTACATGCAAGGGACGGAGTAGATGTTGAGGTGAACTCTTGTAGGAGACAGACCTGGGCCTGCCTGGTGAGGTGGTGTGGATGAGAATGAGATGTCCCTTAGAAGTCTCAGGAACCTGAATACTTGGTCCCCTGTTGGTGGCTCTTGAGGAAGAACTGGGAGGTGTGGCCTTGTTAGAGGGGGTGTGTCACCAGGGGTGAGCTTTAAGGGGCTCTCTGCCTCCTGCTTTGAGAGGTGAGCTCTCCACTGTTCCTGCCGCCATGCCTTTGCTCTGCCAGCGTGGACTCTAACCCTCTGAAACCACAGGGGCAATCAAACGCTCTCCTTCACAGGTGGCCTTGGTCGTGATGCTCCTGTCGCAGGAAGAGGAAAGCGACTAAGATGCCGGGGAGCAGCGTATCCAGATGTTTCTCGCTGCCATATGGAGGCTATGGCAATGGCAACGACATCATCAGCATCATTTGAAACAGGGTCTCGTGTAGCCCAGGCTGGCTTCAAATTTACTTTGTGGGGGAGGATGATGCTGAGCTCCCGATCTTCCTGCCTTTACATCACAGGTGCTGGTACTGCCATCCTGTGTCCCCACGCCCAGTTTGATGCAGGGCTGTAACTCTGAGCCAGGTTCTTCAGAGGCCATCTGTGCACATCCCCTGCCCTGCTGCCCCCTGTGACATCAATGCAGTGCCAGTTGTTTCTCCGATGATGGCAAAAGCTGAACACTCTCCTCCCCGTCCCCACCCCAAGGCTGAAGTTTGGCCATGTGACTGGATCTTACCAATGACACAAAAGGAAGCCTTGGGGAAGGGGTGGAGTAGAAGGGGTCAAGGGAGATTAGGAAAGACTGTCTTTCCTCCGGCCTTGGGCCTGGTCCTGTGAAGACAAACTGAAGCAGCTATTTTGTGATCAGGAATCTTATAAATTAGCAAGTGCCTCTGGGGCAGCCATCAACTGGGAATTATCTACCTTTGGTTTGTTTGTTTTTAGCACATAAAGAAATCTACCACTTATTCTTTTAGCTCTGTTTTAGAACTCGTACCCAAAAGTTCCCTGGCTGCAGAAAGAGGTTCCGCTGTTATCCTCACACTTCGAGAAAACCAGTGTTGTGGGATGTTTGCACACTGTGTGAAGATGTATCTGCTGTGATTGACGTGTCCTCACACTTCGAGGAAACCAGTGTTGTGGGATGTTTGCACACTGTGTGAAGATGTATCTGCTGTGATTGATGTAATAAAGAGCCAAATGGCCAATAGCTAGACAGGAAGAGGATAGGTGGGACTTCTGGGGACAGAGAGGACTCTGGGAAGAACAAAGGCAGAGTTGGCAACCAGATAGCGAGGAAACAGGAGGTGCAAGATGAAACACGGTAAAAAGTCACAATGGGTTAAGTTATAAGAGCTCATAGGACAAGCCTAAGCTAAGGCCGTGCTTTCATAATTAATAAGTCTCTGTGTAGTTTGGGAGCTGGCTGGTGGGACAGAAAAAGACTGCTATAAACTAGGGCAAAGGGAGTAAGGTGCAGAGTTGGTGAATGTACTGAGTACCTACTGTGTGCTAGGCACTGTGGTGTTGATCCTACAGATGCAGACTGAGTATCTACTGTGTGCTAGGCACTGTGGTGGTAATCCAGACTGCTGGTCCCCTCCCCACCTGCTTAGGCCACCCTCCCAAAGTTATAGGATGTGACGAGAGCTGAGCGTGAATCTGTGGAAGGTTCCCGTGCTTCCAAATCCAGCAGTTGCTGTCAATTTTTCTCAGGGACTTCACTAAGGGCCAGGGCTTCACTGAACTATGGGAAGGTCCTGGGGTTGAAAGGTGACCTTCCAAGGAGCTCAGGGTGCAGGGGTAGTGAGTCTGGGACACAATCTACCGAGAGGACTGGGGGAAGCAGCTGGTGTCCTATGCAGAACAGTGGCCCTGACTGCCCTGACGGGGTGATGGCAGTTTGGGGAAGGCCACTCAGAGGCCACCCCAGGCTGTCAGGCAGTATAGTCAGGAGGTCATTGAGGGTTTGGGGGAATGTCAGACGGTGTGGTCCCTTCCACAGAGACATCTCTCGCCTCTAGGCTCTTTCCTTCCTCAGGGTCAGTCTGTTAGCTCCTGCTTCTCCCTCCCCCTAAATTAAGCAGGCTCTCATGTCTGCTCTGCCCTGCAGACAGACTCTACTGTGAACCCCCTCCATGCCCCAACCCCCATCCTTGCAACCTTGCAGGCTCCTAACCATCTCATTCCACGGCTGCCAAATGCATGACCGAAGCCCACACTGATAGGCAGCAACAGTGACAGACATCAAATACTAACATGGCCCCTTCTCATCTCTGCTTGCCACCGTCATATCTAAGCACCAGGAGGGATCAGGAGCCAGGTCTCGTGCTCTTCAGTTTCACCTGCAAGGCTGGCACTATGCCCAGCACATGGTAAGTGCACAATAAACACACATAAAGGATGAATAAATCACTTGTCTTCTGTAGACAGTGACCCGCTTGAGGGGAGGAATGGATCTGTCTCATTTATCATATACACAAGGCCTTTTGTGAACTGAAAATTGTGCCTGGTGTCCAGTCGGAGCTCAAAAGAAACTTGGGAACAGCATCCATGAGAGATAACTAGACAAGGGGCATCTCATCCCCCTGTGGCCAACTAACCTTGGCAGCTAACTGCCTCTTGAGATGCCCCTCCCTGAAAGGGCCTTCCCTCTGAGAGACTTAAAAGCTCACCTCTGCTCGGGCTCTGGAAACAGCTCTGACAAAGAGATGCTACAGAGGGCAGCATAGGCAAAGCGGTTGGCTTCGGTCAGCTCTCGGCCCAGGGGCTGCTGAGACTCCCCTTCCGCAGCTGGCTCTGCTGCCAGAGGCTGCTTCGGGTGTGGCCTGATCCATGTGGCCATTCCCAGCCCTGCAAGACAGAATCCCAGTGAGAAGCTTCCAGGGGAAGGCAGAGATTACTAGAGGGGGACACAAAAGTCACCCAGCATAAACTTTGGTGGTGCTTGAGGGTCCTTCAGCATGAGGGAGGTCGAGGCAGGAGGACTGCGAGTTCCCAGTCAGCCTAAGCTACGCAACAAGACCACAGAACATCAACCGTAAAAGAAGGGACTGACGTATTAGTGTCACCAAAATGATGGCTTTTTGTTCAGTACCTTGGTTTGAGATGGGTCTCTGCAGCCTAGGCTGGCCTCAAACTTGCTACATGGCTGAAGATGACCTTGAACTCACTCTCTATCTCTGCATCCCACGCTGGGATTACAAGATGGGCTCTATTCACATACAGTCCAGGGAATGGGGACAGGGTGCACATCTTTAATTCCAGCATTTGGAAGACCAAGGCAGGTGGATCTTTGTGAGTTTGAAGCTAGCCTCCTTAGTGCAGGACAGGTATAAACACACATACATGGAATAGTTGGCCTCTGTGTGTATGTGTGTGTGTGTGTGTATATACATACATATTAGTATACACATGTGTGTGTATATGTATATGTATGTGGAACACAGCATGGATACAATAAATAATAAAAGCTAATACTGGGCTAGGAATATGCTGTGTGCTTGCCCTGCATGCACTGGGCCCTGATCCATCTCCTATACTGCTGCATATGCCAGGTGTGGGAGACACACCTGTAATCATAGTACCTGGAAGGCAGAGGCAGGAGGGTCCCAAGTTTAAGGTCACCTCCGGCTATACACAGCTGGAGGTCATCCTGGGATATATAGACCTAATCTGTAAGACTAAACTGTCTGTCCCTGTGGAGGCCCAAAAATGTGGGCCCGTTTCCACCTTGCCTGTCAGTCAGAGAGTTGAAGGTTGCTCAAATGGTTGACAAGCACCCAACTCAGGATGTGATTGCTTGATTTTCTTTTAACATTGAAACAGCTTACACAAGTAGGCCAATGCCATCCTGACGGGTGGTCAGGATGTACAGATGGTACTTCTGCTCCTTCTTTTGTAACGATTGCGTCACCTCGGGAGTGGCTGCCTTCAGGATCTTGGCCGAGAGCAGTTTTACTGCTTAAACAGCAAAATGCTAATGATTTGATATCTCAGAGTGTTAGAGGGACTGACTGAGTTGTCCTTTGTATCATGTTAATAAAGTCTTTTGTTACATTCCCCCCCCACCCCCTACACTGAATATAAAAGCTGTGGAAAAATAAACTTGGGAAATTTCAGTAATCACTGGAATGCCCTCGTGGTATTTTCTATGGTTTCTGTCTTATTATTTTTATGCATCTCTGTATTCTTTACTTATATTTCTAAATCCCCACGCCCCCTACTCTGGCAAGAGACATTTTTGTCAAGGTGGGTCTTCAACAGTCCCTGAGCACTGGGGCTGGGATTCTAATTCCAGGTGGTAAGAAGGACCATAAAGCACAGGTTGTATATCCTCAGACAGCCTCAGAGGAGAAGCCACTGGGCCAGGGTCACACAGCCAGCAAGTGGCAGACTGACAGAAGCCAGGCTAAGTTCTGGGCCACTGTCTCTGTTTTAAACAATGGTCATGATTCTAAGAACTTCTGAGTTTAATAGCCAGCCCCACACTGTTCTCAAGCCATAGGTTTGTTCTCATCCAGCTGATAAAAAATATATATATATTATATACATTATACATTAGATATATAATGAGTAATATATATTTACTCACTTTATATATAGCTACTATATGTAAATTATATTGATGGACTCATAGATGAGTTATATATATGAAATATATATACATATATATTGCTCATCTGTCCACAACCAATAATGTATTAATTTTCAAAACATAGTTAAAAGCAACAAACTTTTTTTTTTTTCTGGGACTCAATTTCTCTATGTATTCCTGGCTGTCCTGGAACTCACTCTGTAGACCAGGCTGACCTCAAACTCAGAGATCCACCTGCCTCTGCCTCCTCAGTGCTGGGATTAAAGCGGTGCACCACCACCACCCAGCAATTAACTTTTTTTAAAGGACGCACTTAAATACCAACTTCACTCAGAGTAAATTGGGCTTAGATCAGTGTCTGAAATATTCATACTTTCAAACAGCGAATCAGTTTGTAAAGCACGCTCTAATCCATTTAATTCTCACACACACCATGCTTGTAAGGAGGGAGGGAATGAGGCAGTAGGATTCCCTCCTGCAACTGAGGGGTGGGCTCAGGGAGGCCATGCCTTTTCCCCAATGTTACAAAGTGGATGAGTGATAGACCTGACTCAGACTTTTGAGTCCAAGCCTCTACTTCTCTCCTCTACTCCAGCGTCTGAATCTTCCTTCCCTTGCCTTAGACAGATGGCGGCCCTGCTATTTGCCCAAGCTTTCTCTGTTTTAGAATACTGCAGGCATCAAACACACTTCTTGAAGAATGGAGAGGCTTCCATGCTGCTGGGAGACAGATAATAACATACACACAGTGTTTAACATAACATAACACACAGTGACACCACGGTCAAGTAACAAGGTCAAAGTTACAGAAGTGAGCTGGGGAGGGGAGCTTGAGGGATGGCTCAGTGGTTAAGAGCCCTTGCTGCTCTTGCGGAGGACCTAGATTTGGTTCTTAGCATGGACATGGAGGCTCACAATCACCTGTGACTCCAATTCTAGGATATCTGGTGCCTTCTGGCCTCTGTACACACATGGTGCATATACATACATTCAGGTACACACATTCACATAAAAAATTTTAAATCTTCAAAAAGAAAAAAAGGGGAGGAACCAAGATTCACACTCAGGTCCGGTGCACTAAAGAAGCCAGGAAAGAGCTGGGTGTGGTGCCTGTCTTTTAATCCCAGCACTTGGGAGACAGAGGCAGGCGGATCTTTGTGAGTTCGAGGCCAGCCTGGTCTACAGAGCGAGTCCATGACAGCCAGGACTACATAGTGAAACCCTGACTCAGAAAGGGGGTGGGGGCGGATAAACACTGTACTAGTAACATGAGAGATGGAGGCATACCAAAACAAAGCCGGAGTTAGCAAAGACAAGGACTAGGATGAGACCTGAAGAACAAACAAGAAAAATCAGATGGGGTGGGTGGGCCAGAGGGCATGTCCTGTGCAGAGGGCACAGTGTGTGGCAGGCCTCAAGGCAAAAGAGAGACAGGATTTCATAGACTCAAAGAGATTCTCCAGGGAAGCCAGGGCTCTGCAGGTGGTTGGGTATGGTGGATGGTCTAACTGATGAGACACTGAGGGGAGCTGTCACAGGGACCATGCAGGGCCCAATGCAGGGCCCAATGGTCCAGGGAAGGCTTTTCTCATGTTCAAAGCCAGTGGAGTGGGTGAGGGAACACAGGTCCTTCCAAGTATTAATTCTGTAACTTCCTTTACATTCAACATGATTTTGAAACACAAGTCAAAAGAATTCCATCAGGAGCACGCAGAGAAACCTAAAGGTCTTTCCTTAGGGTCCAAGACAATTAGAAGCATCCATGCCCACTACAAACTAACCAGCTATTGATTTAAGAAGCAAGTACTGGCACTTAGCAGGTGCCAGACATCAGGGTGTCTGGTGGGGACATAGGGGTGAGTGTGCCAAGACAGACAGACAATGGTTCCCCTCATGGGGACTCTAGGCTAGAAAGAGACTTTAGATAATGCCAAGGACCTGCAGCAAAGGAAACCTCTGGGGACCTTACCCAATTCTGGAGAGCCAATGTGGGCGTCCCTTTCTCAGGAGAGGCTGTTCAACTTCAGAGGGTTCCTCAAGGAAATATGCAAATTGCGCTAGAGACCAAACCAGAAAAACCAGTCACAGGTCCAGAGGGTGTGGAGCCTGGAACCGTGGGAGAAGGAGCAGTTAGCCTAGGCTGTGCTCTTGATTCACTCAGACGCCTGACCCAGCACGGCAGCACGCAGCCCTCACTTAGTGGTCCCTCTCCCTCAGAGTGCCAGGTGCCGCTCAGATTATCTCATGGATGTCCTTGTGCCTTGGGCTGTGACTACACCTGTTCCCTGGGTTAGCCTGGCTGCCATAGGCAGGAGTTATCTCTCTGCATTGCAGCTCGCTGGGTCCATGAAGCATCCAGCAGGGCAGTTTCTCAGAAAACACCGATTCGTGAACAAGTTAAAGAGCTGAGTTTAGATGGGAAACTTCTCACACCCCAACTGGACATCAGATGGGAAAGGGAGAGGGGGTTAGTGTATGAAGTCACCCAGGGATGATTCCCACCCAGGACACCCTCACATGTCAAACAGTTTGAACTCCAGTCTGGCCATTGTTTGCAGCATGGCCTCACACATGCTAGGCAAGAGCTCTACCACCTAGCTAAACCTTCTCCTTCCCCTTTACATGCACACATGTACACACACAAACATTATGAGATCGATTCCACTAAGTTGCTTAGGCTATCCTCAAACTTGACATCTTTTTTTAAGATAGAGACTCACCATGTAGCTCTGACTGGCCTAGAATTCACTATGTAGATCAGGCTGGACCCAAACTTGCAGAGATCCACCTGCCTCTGCCTCCCAGGTCTCCTGACTGCTAAGATTACAGACATCAGTTACTATGCCTGGCCATTGGCCTTCATTGGGAATCATCCCCTGTGTGTCTGGATGTCTGTGCCTCTCCTTTGTCTGGTGATCTGTTTGCCTATCTTTTGGGCCTTCATTGAAAGCAAGGCGTGTTCATCTTAAACTTTATCTTTTTCCTACTAAAAAATCACTGTGTACTATAGTACTGGTATCGCCAATATGCTGGGGTCCTCTGCTGCAGCTGGGCTGAGCTGCTACCAATAGCCTCTCCTGGGCTCTCATCATGCCAAGCCTCAGCTTCTCTCGGTGACCCTTTCGATCTTGGGCCTTCAACTCTGGCTACCTGCACCAGCGGCAGCATCTGGCCTCTCACGGTGCCAAGCCCCAGCTGCTCTCCATGATCCCTTCATGCCTTCAAAGCCAGTGCCCCCTGGGAGACTCTCACACAGGACACAGGACCATGTTCAGCTGCCAGCACAAGGTACAACCTCGGCCACCTCTGAACCACAGCTTCTGTACGGTGATTCTGAGAAAACACTTTCCAGATTTCACCTCAGTGACGCTGGCCTCTTCTTAGTCACCGATAATTTCTCAGCCCCAGCTGACCAGCATCAATTAGCCCAGCAAAGCACAGGTTTCACTTTAGTGGCTCTGGTCTCTTGTTAATCACAGCTGATTCTTCAGCCCCAGCTGACCAGAACCACAGATTCTTCTTTCACACTATGCAATGGCTCCGATCTAGTCTGTAAGGGAACCTCAGACTTCCCTCTGGAATCAGAAGCCAGGCCTTCATTGTCTACATTTTCCCCAGTACTGTTAGTTGTTGTTCTGTTTTGTTTGTGTTCTGACAAAATAAGCTTGCCTGGAGATCAGAGGGCGGAGATAGCCACGAGTTAACCATAGAAGTCTGGAGATCTGTACAGAGAGGCGACAGGAAGTGATAAGGTGGAGTGGAGACAGAAAGATCTCAGCCCTGGCAGTCAGAGGGTTCAGAGAGGTAACAGGTAACTGTGGCTGCTCCTTTGCTTCTCTGATCTTCCACCGTTTACCCAGATATCTGACTCCTGGTTTTTTTTTTTAAATAAAAATCTTTTTATGGTTTATTTAACTTTATTTTATGTGCATTGGTGTGAAGGTATCAGATCCCCTGGAACTGGATTTTCAGACAGTTGTGAGCTGCCATGTGGGTGCTGGGAATTGAACCTGGGTCCTCGGGAAGAGCAGTCAATGCTCTTAACCGCTGAGCCATCTCTCCAGCCCCTGACTCCTGGTTTTTAATTGATAAGATTAATTAGGATTACATTTCATATTCTCCAGGTCTCATAGAACAGTTAACCAAGGTTAGAGCACTGGATGGCTTTTCTTTTCCAAAGGTTCAAAGTCCTTCCATAATCCTCCTCAAAACATGGCCAGGTCTGTCACAGCAATGTCCCACTCCTGGGACTGGTTTCTGTCTTAAGTGTTTCTGTTGATGGGATGAAACACCAGGACCAAAAGCAACTTGGAGAAGAAAGGGTTTATTTTGCTCACAGTTCCATATCAGAGTTCATCACAGGATGTAGGTAGGCTGGAAACTCAAGCAGGGCAGGGGCCTAGAGGCAGGAAGTGATGGGGAGGTCATGGAGGGGAGATGCTTACCGGCTTGCTCAGCCTGCTTTCTTATAAAAACCTGGACCACAGGCCCATGGGTGTATGTACTCACAATGGGCTGGGCCCTCCCCCATCAATTACTGATTAAGAAAACGCTCTACAGGCTTGCCTACAGCCTGATGTTATGGAGATATTTTCTCAACTGAGGCTCTCTCCTCTCAGATGACTCCAAACGAGTCAAGCTGACATAAAACTAGCCAACACACACAGCCAGCAAGGAATATTACTCTTTGCCTCTTTAAAAGCTAACTGAGTTTTTTTAAATACTTCGTCACTACACAAGAATCCCCAAAACTGAGGAAATTTAAACTGAAACTAATCATGTGGAAACCATGCAGAGAGAAAAACATGTGGCGAGGGCATTTTCCAAAATCACTTCCAAAGGGTGAGCGGCCAGGGATGTGAATGCTTCTCTACTGCTTTCTGCCGTGACCCCCTTTGAACTCCCTAGAAGGTGCCGTGGACGCGTGTGTGTGTGTGCTTGTGTGTGTACATAGAAACAGCTATTGGAACATGTGACAGGGTGCTGGCCATGACCACTCCAAGGGGATGGAGACTGAATTCAGGGAGATTTCAATATTTTGTGTTTTGTCAATTTTTTTAAAAGGCTTTTCTAGACAGGGTTTTTCTGTAGCTTTGGAACCTGTCCTGGAACTCACTCTGTAGACCAGGCTGGCTGCGAACTCACAAAGATCCGCCTGCCTCTGCCTCCCGAGTGCTGGGATTAAAGGCGTGCGCCATCACCGCCCGGTTGTGAATTCTTATAAGGAAGGGAGGACAGGTGCAGGGCAGACTCTGTGGTCTGTGTCCACCTTTGCCACTGCACCCTTTCTCCTGCTGGGGCCCTGGCATACCCACCGCCATTTCTCATGGGGGTCATGGAAGAGCCTCCTCACTACTCTCCCGTGTCACCCTGCCTTCACTTACCGCCACTTGTCATATGTCATGAAGACAGAGCCATCCCAGGCCTTCACAAGGGTGGCAAAGCCATAGGCAATCTGGTCCCATGGTCCTACTACCCTCCCCATCTTTTTCTTTCTCCCTGGCTCTGCTGTTGTCACACCGTCCTGCTGGCCCTGTCCCCCAGACACTGTGGGACCACGGCCTTTGCACTGTCTGTCCCTTCGCTGAAATGCTCTCTTCCCCAGATGACCACAGGGACAGCTAACCCCAACACCGAAGACCCACAGTTGGGGGCCTCCAACCCCAACTTACTTGGGTCCCTTGGTCTGGGTCCCCACGTCCAAGTGGGGCCTTTTATACATAGCAATCATGCTAACAAAATCTGCTACTGAGAACTCAAGAACAATGGCAATGGGTTTCTGATCCTACTGCACACACTGACTTGTGAAAGCCTAGGCAGTTTGGATGCTCAACTTACTAGACCTGGATGGAGGTGGGGGTTCCTTGGACTTCCCACAGGACAGGGAACCCTGATTGCTTTTCGGGCTGAGGGGGGGGGACTTAATTGGGGAAGGGGGAGGGAAATGGGAGGCGGTGGCGGGGAAGAGACAGAAATCTTTAATAAATAAATAAATTAAAAAATTAAAAAAAAATCTGCTAAGATTCCCTGGGGCAGACTGCCACGCCCCCTTCTGCATCACTGAGTCCTTAGGAGGAAGACACCATCCCTATCCCCACCCAACACAATGAAGCTAATGCTCACCAAAAGTGGAGGTCACATCACTGGCACGCGGCAGTCCCACCCTAGGTGCACGTGACTTCAGATCCCAAGTTCTGGCTGGGGATGGAGCTCAGTGACAGAGCATTTTGTCTAGCACACACTAGGGCTCCCAGCACTGAAAAATACAAGAAGATTAAACAAAAAAAATACATAAATAAAAATAAAAAAGAACCCAGAGAACTTTTTCCTCTGTCATTTTACTAAGTGGACTCAGCTGCCATGAGCTCCCCTGAATTATAGAGCTACCACGGGGTCATTGCCTTTGAAGCCACAGTCTGTGGGACCACGGCCTTTGCACTGTCTGTCCCTTCGCTGAAATGCTCTCTTCCCCAGATGACCACAGGGACAGCTAACCCCAACACCGAAGACCCACAGTTGGGGGCCTCCAACCCCAACTTACTTGGGTCCCTTGGTCTGGGTCCCCACGTCCAAGTGGGGCCTTTTATACATAGCCTGAGTCCTACCTTTGGGTGTGTCTGCCTTCCTGGCCAGGGAGACAGGGAGAGAGCGGCTGAAGTCCAGGGCATCAGTGTGTCCCTGTCACTCCACTCCACTACCCCATGTCCCCATGAGAGCTCCAGGCTTACTCCAACCCCATCACCCCAGCCTCGGGTAACTCATCTGTCTGGATTTGTTTGACCAAGACCAGTGGTTCTCAACCTGTGGGTCACGATCCTTTGGGGTCGCATATCAGATATTTACATTACGATTCCTAACAGTAGCAAAATTACAGTTATGAAATAGCAACGAAATGATTTTACGGTTGGGGGTCACCACAACACGAGGAACTGTATTAAAGCGTAGAGCATTAGGAAGGCTGAGATCCGCTGCGAATCAAAATGACGTCTCTCCAGCTAGAAAGTGGCCCTTGGACTATGTTCCTTGAGGTACCCTGGATAGCATCTGGCAGAGACAGTGATGAATGAATGAATGAATGAATGAATGAATGCCTCTCTCCACAGCTGAGAAATGAATTCCGTATGTTTTTGCAAAGGGTAAAGCAGTTTTATATCTATAGGGTCCCCAGTTTTCTCAAAAGGTTCTTTCTGCCGGTGACTTTCATTACTTAACACCTAGCAAGCTGCCTCCGACCAGATCCTAGAAGTTGTGGCTGGCACGAGGGCTGGCACCGAAAGTTCATGTCCACCTGGGCTTAGCCTCTGGCACACAGATTCCATGATTTGTGTGGCCTGGGCATTTGGATCACAGAGCTGGGCTGGGCTAACATCTGATGAGTGAGGTGTTTATCACAAAAAGAGGTAGGGAGGTGGGGAGGCAGGACACTCTTGATGGGCACTCTGAGGTGTGCTGGGAGGCTAGAGCAGGCACAGGGGAAGGACCTCAGAGTCCATGACACAAGAATTTTGCTCTTTACCCTAAGAAAACAGGGAGCCAGGCAGGTTTTAGGGAGAAGCACCCTGGCATAGGTCCAGCTGCCAGTGTGGGGAGGTCAAACAGAAAAGAGGCTGGATTCTGCCTGCTGTACCAGGTTCAAGGAAGCCAGACCCCCATCTGCAATCTTTGCTGTGTAGCAGTATCTCAGAGACCAGGGATCTCAGTTGGGAGAGTGCTCGCCTAGCCTGCTTGAAGCACTGTGTTTGTTTTTAGCATCATAAAGCCAGGTATAATGATACCCTTGTTTTTTCCCAGCACCCAGGAGGTGGAGGCAGGAGGATCAGAAGAGTTAGGAGGTCGTCTTTGGTCACAGTGAGCTCAAGGCTGACTGGGCTACATAAGACTTTGCCTCCAAGAAAATAAAAACCACTGAAGGCATATAAGATGATTATTAACCGCCTAATACATAATGACCATCTTCAGGTCCCACATCGGCCAGCCCAGGCTCTGGTCTAGCCTCCCCAATCCCGTGGTATCCAAGTACAGGCTGAGCCACAGCAACCTAAACCCTTCCAGCCACACTCTGAAGCCTGGGTCTATCGAGGTTCCAAGGGTGCCAGACGTCACCCTGTTCTGCTCCTTCCAGTCCTCTGCCAAGCTTGCAGACTAGGTCACGGCTTGCTGGGGGCCCGCTCAGGAAGCTGAGGAACACAACCTGTCTTACTGTCTGACCCTGCGTGAATCTGCCAGAGTGCACAAACCGGAAATGCAGAGTGTGAGGCTCGGGTTGTGTTTCCAGCCCTGGAGGGAGCCTCAGCCTCCTCACCTGGAACTCGGCCACCCCCTAGCCCTGCTTCTAAAGTTTCTCTACTGTGAGCAAGAACAGGTTCTCGAGTCACTAGGCCTCTGAAGAAAAACATCTTTGCTTGTTTGGTCCCCATACCCAAAGCAAATATTTTTAATTCCCACTCCCCCCCCCCCCATTTTTTAAGATAGCGTCTCTACATAGCCCTGGCTCTTTTGGAACTCACTTTGTAGAAGAGGTCAGGCTCAGATTCACAGAGACCGGCCTGCCTCTGCCTCCAAAGTGCTGGGATTAAAGGCATGGGCTGCCACACTCGGATTTACTTTACTTCTGATTTGGCCAAGACCCTCTGTCCTGTGCCTTTGCACTCATGAAGCATTCCAACAGTACTTTGGCACCAGGAGGATTTATGGTCCCTTTGTGTTATAAGGAAATGTAGGTCCAAGGAGACACCAACGGTGACAGAGGAAGTGGCAGTCCGGCGCATTGCGCTTTGCCAGGGTTCATCGAGGGCATCTGCTAGGTTCGCAGTCCCGCGCTTTGCCAAGGTTCATCGAGGGCATCTGCTAGGTCCAGGAGACTCTTGGCTCACTCACCTATTCCCCAGAACTTTGGGAAGTGGGAAACTGAGGCTGGAAGAAGCATCTTCACTGAGGTAAAGATGTCCAGAAGGTTTGGTACAGGCCCTGGGTCCCTGCTTCTTCCACAAACTGGGTAGTTGGAAAGGTTTCAGTGGTCTTGTCTACCCATCGTCCCGCTGATTCAGCCTCTGGAGTGTACTCCCGAGGAACGACTGTTAGCTGTTCTGTCTTCAGTACCTCAGGAATGTACACACTGACCCGTAGTAGGTGCTCAATAGATACATAGTAGGCCAATGGAGGCCTGGGGAGTCTCATGGGTATGGTGTTCCCTCCTACTTCAAGGCAGCAGTGGCCTCTGAAGCAAACCTACAGGGTTGGCCATGCTCTGCTTCTACTCTGGGTCACCCCTGGGAAAGACAACGACATCATCGAGGCCAACTTTGAATCTAACGCTGGGTCAAACTTTGGAGTCAGCTCACCTTGTTATCACCTTTGCTTTGATGGCCTGGTCCTAGCCAAAGTCACCCCATTGTCCCCAGCCTCAGTTTTCTCAGCTGGAAAATCTGCTCTCACGTCAGTAGCAGGAAACGTCCCTCGTTCCGTAAATACCCGCCGGGCGAGAAGCCACGCCCCGGTCACAGTAGGAAGGGGCCGCACCTTTCCAGGACACAGGGGCTTCCTAGGCTTCGGGGAATTGAGTCTAGAGACGCGGAAGGGGGGAGCGGGTTTCTGGAGCCCCACCAGTAAGCAGGGGGCGTCCAGTGACCCTGAGTGACCTTGGGCAAAACACTTCCTAATCTTCCAGCCCAGCCCCTTATCTTTCAGGGGCGCGGTTTGGTGCCTTGGTGTGCTGGCCGGCGGGCTCCGCAGGCATCAGTGTCCCCCTCCTGCAGCCCAGCTCGAATCCTAATAGCACTTCCGGGTCCGAAAGCGGTCTGGGGGCTCTGGAGGCTCCCGGCTGGCTTACCTGGAGGTGGCAGCGACCGACGGGACGGAAACTTGGATCCTGGCGGCCCAGCTGCTTCCTCCTCGGCTCTCCCCGCCCGTCCTCACCCAGGCCCAGCCGCCCAACTCCGGCCTCGGCCGGTCCCGCCTGCGCAGCCACAGGGCCCCGACCTTCCGGGCTGGGGCGGGCGCACAGCCACCTTTGCCACCAAAGCCGCCACCCGGGTGCTGGCCTCCGGGAGGGACCTGCAGATCTGCGCCCCAGGGAGTGAGAACGCGGGGTGCAGGAGGACTCTGCAGAAAGTGCTCACCAGGGGCTCGGCTGGTAGGAGAGGGTTACGCGCAGACACTCGGAGGGGAAATTTTCAAATTGTGCCTCCACACACTGAAAGTGCCTAGCTCAGAAGCAACCTCCCTCGGGCTTACACTGCTCTGTGAAGTTTGCAACATTCACGCCTCCCAATTCTTCTTTCACTTTCTCTAATGCTGCCAATGTTTGCAGCCGAGGCTCTTACATCCCACAGGTCTTCGTTTTGGGGTTCCACCCCTGTGAGACTTCCCTCACCACCCACTCAGCTTTAGCCATTTAACAAATATTTGCTGAGCACCTACTATGCGCCAGATCCTGTTCCAAGGCCATGGATTGGCACACCAGGCATTCAGGCCCGTAATACTTTAATAGTAATACTTAAAGCTGTGAAGTTGATTGTTTTCCAATTTACAATCTGTGTGTCCCACACTAGAACCTTAAAGGCCCAGAAATGGAGGTCTCCGGTGCCTCATTCGCTGCTCGGTCCCCAGCTTCAGGGACAGCGCCACAGCTCCTGTTGCCCTGGCAACCTGTGGATTTTCATCACCTATAGTCCACAGGCGAGGAAGTAGGCGGCCACTCTGGTCAGGGCTGGAATATGAGTCACCAGGACCTAAGCAATGATCTCTGAGGCCAGTCCCTCTTTCTCCCGGAGAAGGTAGGCTGGGGCTGGAAGTGGAAAAAGGTCAGACGCGCTGCATTCCAGCCCGGAGCTTGTGACTCAGGACCCTACTGGAATGCTATGGCCTCTGTCACCTGACCTTCCTATCGGCCAATCAGGGCCAAGAATAGCTAAAGGGTTATTGTAGGTCGAAAGGATCAGTTCTGGAGGGCTGAAGGGTTCTAGCTGAGATTCTGGGCATCACTAAGGGCAAGCAATAGACACACGGAGGTGGCATTTGCCCCCTTCCCCCCTCCAGCGCCCATCCAAACCGGAATTTAGAAAGATCCTATTGTTGGTTATGAGGAATGCAGGACAGTAGTGGCCAGAGGGTTCCAGGCTGAAGTACCCGGCCTCAGCCTGAGCAACAGCGAGGGTCTCAGCCTTTCAGGTGTGAGAAATATAGGGAAAATAAGAACTACTGTTTCTAGTTCAGCAGAAGCTGACTTAGTAAAGTCTTACTATAAATAAGTAAATAAATGTAATTCTAAAAGTTAAAAAAAGGATCATTTGCTAATGGAGAATGGAATAACAATAGATAAGTGAAATCAATATGGAAAATAATCTTAGGAAATAAGTTGTACTCCATAAAAAGTGGTCCCCCAGTAGGTTTTAAGCCAGTAAGGACATTACTGAGAAAACTGATCAATGGAGCCTCTGCTGTAGTCAATACCACATAGCAATATTGATTTTTTAAAATCTGGACTAATGTATCAGTGTTAAGATTGGAAATCAGGGCAAAGGGCACATGAGTTTTTGCTAAGAACTCTGCTGTCTCTGCAATTTCCTGCCAATCAAAACCTCCCCAACACACATTTGCTAAATAGCAGAGACTGAACCCATAGTGTAGCAGCCACTCTGAACTAAGCCCTGTCTTGCCTTTGTTTAAATAGAGTACCAAGGCCTCATGGTGGGGCTGAAATCACTTGTTTCTGGGCTTTAGAGTGAGCTAAAGGTTTCAAAAATTAAAAAAAACAAAACAAAACCTGAGACAGAAGATTGGAGCTACATCACAGTGACAGAGCACTAGCTGGGCAGGTTCTATCCCCCCGAAATCCATAAAAAAGGATGGGTCACTCCTGCTAGGTGACCTTTCAAACTCTGAGGCATCGAACCACCTCCTCCACAGAGAACTGAGGAGTGGCCTTCTCCATGTGTGAGCTGAGGTCGTTTAACACCACGTTCACGTACTTGTAAAAATGTGCTGTGTATCACCAGGATATGAGTTGCTGACAGTTAAAAAAAATGTACTGGACTGGGGACAAATGCCTAGGAGTCTCTTTTCTTTATTGGAGGTCTCAGAGGAGTGCCATATCACTGAAGTATAGCCCCAGCCCTCATTCTAGGTCCAAGGAGGGGTCAGGTGATCTGCTCTTGTCACTCTTTGCCCTTTTCTTCTAAGACAAGACCTCTCAGTGAGCCTAGTGCTATCCTCCCATTTCGAAGGGGACAACAGTCTTGCCTTTTCTTCTAAGACAAGGTCTCTCAGTGAGCCTGGCGCCACGCTCCCATTTCTAAGGGAACAAACCAAGGCCCAGAAACATCTGTTAACTCCCTCCAATGTGGGCCAGAGTCTGGCAGTGAGCCCAGGGCCTCTCGGATGGTTCCTTCCGACCACATCCCCCATCACACTGTCTCATTCCTCTGTCCCCTCCAGGACAGAGCTGGTCTTGGCTGCCATTCTTGCCCCCAAGCTTTGAAATTCCAGAAGACAGTTGGGACCAAGTCAGCTTCCAAGGGCCAGAAAACAGTAATACTAGACTACTTTTGCCCAGCTATCCCAAAGATGCCTTGGTTGGGGGCCGGGAATAACAACAGGAGCTTGTGTGTCTCTGTCACAAGCCGAGGCTCAGGATGGTAGTCATTTGATCACGAGGATGCACCTCAAGATGGGAACTCCAGGGCTCCCAGCAGCAGGGTTCCTTCAGGGAAGGCTGGAGGGGGAGGTGGCAGGCCAATCCCATTGTTATCATTCTTCCTTCTGAAACCTGCTGATCTCCGAGTTCTGGAATTTCTGGGTCCTGTCAATTGTCTCGTATTCTCGATGGCGTTTCTCTCAAGCCCATAGGTGGCGATCAGTTTCCAGATCATTCTGTGTACAAGGGAGGCTCAAGTTGAGACGAAACTCTGGGCCGCTTCCCCACAGCTCTCTGGCATAGCCTGGCTGTGCAGCCCTAAGCAGGGAAAGCCGCCCTTCTGATCTCAGTGTCTTCCTCTGCATGAGGGAAAACAATGGTTGCCACTTCACAAGGCTGTTAGAGACCCATAACTCGCCTATAAGAGGAACGCCTGTCTCTCTTGCAAGTACTGGCTAAACACGCTCCCACCAAATGATAACAAATGGTATTTCCTTGATCAACTGAAGAGTTGTCTCCGGGAAGTAAAATGGGCTTGGAGGAGTAGGTGAGGAGACTGGCAGCCATCCCAAACTGCACACACCCAAGGCCAATGGGGCAGATGCTTGAAGGCCCTCCCCATCTTGGAAAGGGTGTTCTGCAGGCCCATGCTGGCGGACTGTGAGAGCCTGAATCCATGCACAACCCCAGCTCTCTCTGTCTGCACTGGGAATTAACTGCCTGACTTTATAAGAAAAGTAGGGAGCCACTGTGCTTTTCAAGGCAGCGTGCTGTACATGGACTTTTGTTTTCTTGGCCATTTATTTATTTCACGGTTTTGGGGATGGAGGGAACCCAGGGCCTCACACATTCCGGGCAAACGCTTTACCGCCAAGCTCCACCCTCAGCCCCTGCCACACAGTGAGACAGAAGGAGTCCTTGTGAACTCCTTGCCGACATTCACAAGAATATGACTCCTCCATCGACCTGTGGCTATCCTGGGTTTTTTTTTTTTTTTTAAGATTAATTGAGTCAGACTTACTCAGTCTGGGGCATGGGAAGGAAGCCGAGAGGCAAAGACCTTGCTCAACAGCATGTGACCACTGGCCAGGGCTGAGCACCCAGGGCCCAATGGCAGAGTCCTCTGCTCACTCTTGACGAAGGTTCTGTCACCATGAACTGTGCCCTCTCTGTCTGTAATTCTCCCGTTTCAGGAAGTGGGGTGCATGGGAAAGGACCGTGCGAGGGGCCTGGTGAGTCCCTCCAGACTTTCATGTCTGGCGCTGCTAATCACGGATTTTCCAAGATGTACTTCCAGCTCCCATGCTGGACTCCTTGTTTTTCCGTCTCCTCCCTGGCTGAGCCTTAGCCTGGAACCCACCAGAGCTGACTTCTGAGGACAGATGCTTCCCTGTGTTGAAGAGATGACCCAGGGACCTATCTAGTGACTGTCACACTGAGACTGGGTGGGGGGCGGGGCAGGGGTGTCACTGCTGAGGACCGTTGCCTTTACGAGATGCCTTATCTTTATGGCAAAGGAACAAACAAGACCGTAGATGTGATAAGAAGGGTGGCACCACCTGGAAACCTTCCGTTCTGTCCTGTGGGCCTGGGAGTCTGAGGGCGAGCTGGATTCTCATTCATTCTCTCTCTCCTCCGCCCTTATAACCCTGAGATTCTCTCATGCCTGGTGATCTCAGTGAGGAGTCTGGGGACAATTCCTGAACTCACCCTCTCCACACCTCCCCAGCTCTATCTGCTCAACCTGAGATAGCCCCTTCCCCAGCTTTATAAGTATGCCTCTGTGTGGCTTCTTCCCTCCCTGCACCCCCGGGGTGGATCCTGTGGGAAACCCTGATGAGACCTTTGCCATGAAGGGTTTAGGATAACCGTGGTAAATGACTCTGGAGAACGTCTGGCAATGCTCCCATGAGCACGGGCATCCCAGGATGGAAAAAGGTCCAACAGCTAGAAATGGCCACAGACTTCCCAGCACACAAAACATAAAAACCCAGACCAGAAAATGACGCCAGGTACAAGGATTACAAAAGAGCGCTGGTTCTATTTGCTTTGTAGTAAGGTCAACGTCCCAATATGTGCACGTAGTGATATATACAAAACCCAGGAGCTCAGGAAGAGGGGTAGGGACCCCACCACCCTTGAAAGTCATTCATTAAGGGAATGTGTCTCTTCCCTTTTCCCCTAAAAGTTTGGCTATGCTACACAAGGCAGACGGGTGCAAGCCCATTGTCCCAGCCCCGAGTCCTTGATCCAACACAGCTAGTACAAGTCCAGTTCGCATGTGATTTCAAAGGGAGGCTCCTAGTCCTTTTCCTTCGTGGGTTATGAGATATGGGGAAGGGGAGCCGTGGCAGTGCTGGGCCTGTAGTGATCCAGGTCTCTCAGGCAATAGAAGTGATCTGGGCTTGCTTTTGCTCTCTGCAGAGCAGAGTCCTGGAGCAAGGCCAGTTGCTGCTCCGGCTGTAGGGGTAACAGCAGAGTAGGGTGGCCATCAGTAGCGCCAGGGCGATGATAACGGCCAGCACCCACCGGATGACACCCGGATAGATGAAAGGCAGGATTAGGACAATGAGAAGAGCCAACAAGAACAGGTGTACGGCTAGGCGCCGGGCAGCTACACGATTGACACTTACTACATCCTGATCATCTTCTCCCACCCAGTTGGCTGGCCGTGCGGCCGGAGTGGCAGAACCAACTAGTCTCTGGGGACACAGGTGTACCTCCGGGCATGAACGGGCCAGCCGCCCCACCATCGCCTCCTGGTCTCGCAGGCTGCAGATTAGGCCTCCTGGGACGGCAGTGACCTTTCGGCACAGTGGACAGGGGATGGACCAGGTGTCTTCTTCCACAAATAACAGAAGCTTCAGGCACACAGCGCAGAAGGCGTGCTGACAGCTGAGCAGCTTGGGGGACCGGGCACAGTTGTAGGGTTCTCGGCACACTAAGCATTCCAGGTCATCCTCCGTAGAGATACTGAGATGCCCAGTGGGTCCCAAGGCGATGACGGTGGTTGTGGTGGTGGCACCCGCTGGGATAGGCGAAGGGGCCTTGGTGCAAGACATTCTGGGTACCAAGTTGCTGCAATGAGGCTGTTCCGCATAGGGGCATCCACGAGGAGTGACCACCGGTGCTGCCGGGACTTGCATGGGTTCTGGCTCTGTGGAGACGCTTCCAGCCTCCTCTCTGCTCTGTCCGGGTACCTGCTGACAGCAGCTGTCTGGCATCTTTCTCTTCTGGTTGCCCAGCTTGTTTCTCAGCTTACGTTGTCCCCTTCAGTTATTATTATTTCTTTACTCGAAACCCAGGGTTAATCAGTAACTTGGAGACCTGGAGACTTTGAGTTACCTGATAGAAGGGCCAAAGGGGGTGGAGTCTCATGAATCAGGACTTTCCTGTTGGGGCCCTGCCTGATGCGTGTCTGTCTACATGACAACCAGCTAAGACACCGCGATGCCAGAGGGTTCCTCTCAAGCTCTGGGGTGCATCGGTGACCCCTCTCAAGTTTCCTGATCTGGGTAGATGAGGGGACTCCCCACACCTTTTAAAAAATGACGTTTATTCTCCGTCTGTGTCATGGTATACAGGAGGAAGCAGAAGGACTTGTGAGAGTCTGTTCTTGCCTTCCAGCAGGAGTGTACGAGGGGTAAAACTCAGGTCACCAGGGTTGATGGCAAGTGCTTCTACTTGCTGAGCCACCTCGCCAGCCTTTAAAAGTCCAGAATGTGCCGGGCGATGGTGGCACACGCCTTTAATCCCAGCACTCGGGAGGCAGAGGCAGGCGGATCTCGAGTTCGAGACCAGCCTGGTCTACAAGAGCTAGTTCCAGGACAGGCTCCAAAACCACAGAGAAACCCTGTCTCGAAAAACCAAAAAAAAAAAAAAAAAAAAAAAAAAAAAAAGTCCATAATGTTGGGCTTCAGGGCTCAGAGAGGATGGGGTCCAACGAGCCGTGGAGTTCACAAACATCCATGTGATCCTGATGAGGGTGACCGGGGAGCATCATTTGGAGAAAGGCCTCCAGAAATGGGCTTCTGACCAGACCTTCCGGGTTTCAGAATCAATGGGAACCATGTTTGTGCTTTGAGCACACGGGCGAATGGGTGAGCCAGTGAAAACAGAGAGAGGTGATGGGGAAAGATGAGCAAAGGAGGACAGGAAAAGGAGTCTGTCTAAGCGTCCACTGGTCCATTCAGCGCCTTGTCATCCCGTCAGCTGGCTTAGCAGACACTGGTCCCCAGGCATCTCATCAGCGTACCGCACAAACAGGCACCTTAAGAAAAGGCACCATTGGCTGTGTCCTCCGGGGCCACGAGCACAAGCTACCATTTATTTGGGCCTTCTCAGAGCAAACTCTCAGGGAAGAAGAGGCCTGGTTTCTCATCTGTGGTCTCCTAGAAGCCCAGCTCCATAAGGAAGGTCTAGGCACGGGAGCTGGGTGTTGGCCTGCTGGCTGCCTGCCAAGGGGCCTCTCACAGGGGCAGGACCCAGTTGTGTCCAAGGTCTGGTTCCCAGTCTCACGGGACCCAGCCATGTCAATAGGTGCAGATTCGACTGACCTCTGGGCAGCTGGCCTGAACTGGCAGGACTCACGTGGGATGGCAGATAGGATGCAACATGGCAGTTACGAAATTCTGTCCCCCTTACCATGCCTGGGATGCTAGAGCTCGAATGGAGGTCCTTGCTCCCCCCCCCCCCCAAAAAAAAAACCCTCCACAACAAACATAGAAACTGTTGCCAATGGCTTCTGGTGTCTAGCTCTTTCAATTAAGCCCTTCCCTCCACCACACGAGCTCTGCAGGCTCAACCTGTGTGTGGAGCCACCTGCAGGCAGAGGCTGCTGATTCTTGGGTTGTCTCCCCCTCATGGCTCTCTCACTCTGAATCCAAACCCCAGTTTCCGTGGTTTTCTGCCTTAGGATGGGTAAGCGGTGATTTCTTTCTACCACAGTGTCTATAAAGTTCGCTCAAAGGGGCCTTGGCTCTAGCTGGGTATCTGTGCCCATATGTTCCCCACTTTCTGACTGAAAGAAGCCTGTCTTCACTATGGGTGATTGCTGCTCCCCCCCACAGCCTTTCTGTGTGGCCCCGTGGGAGAAAGGAGCCCACACCCTGGGCTTCAGAGTGGAAACCGGCTGATACCTTGAGATTTAAGGAGGACCAGTTAGCATATTCCGCCGGCTGCTTGGCACTGATTGGTTCTGGCCTAAGAAAGCCAACAAGATTGGGTTCTGGGACTCCTGTTGGAACTGTTAATGGTGTCTTTCTCCTGGGTTTCCCAGCTTAAGTGGATGCCCCGGGGGAGGGACAGGGCCACAGTGTGCAAATAACTTGCCCAGGAATAAGGCCAAGGCACAAAACATTCTTTTAGCGCCTGGACCCAGCCAAGCCTGAAGCCAGAGAAAGCCCTCTGAAGATTTTTCAATTACATTAATTTATGAAGCATACTTTTCTTTTTCTTAGTTCTGGGGCTTGAACCCAAGGTCTTGGTCACTCAACTTTCCAGTTAATAATGAGTCAATTAAACCGGATTTCTGTTTCCTGCAAGTGAGAGCTATCTGGATGGTACCCCAGTAGCCGAGGAAAAGCAACTTTGGCTTTCTGAGTGGGTGAGAACCCACAGACAGCTTGCACACAGTCCCAGGTGACAATGTGTCACTCTGCTGAGATACTGGCTTTCCCTGCTCTAGGCTTGCGTAGTGTTCCTTTCTGTTCGCTGGGTGCAGAAAGGGTTGGGGAGGGGAGAGGAGAATCCTGTCAGTCACTTTCATTTATTTTATAATAGATACTTAATAACATTAAAAATTAAAAAATAATATCAGACACACAGCAGAGGGACGTGGGATGGCCATGTCTTCTCTCTCTCCTACCCATCTACGGGAAAGTCAGGTTATCAGAGGGTCATTAAGGGAGGGGTTAGGGATGTAGCTCAGTTGATGGAGTGTTCGCCTAGTGTGCACGAAGTTCACACTAGGTTCCATCCCCAGAGCAATGTAAACAAGGCCCGGTGGTGCACACCTGTAATCTCAGCACTTGAGAGGCAGAGGCTGGAGAATCAGGGGCTCAGGGCCATCCTCGGCTACATAGTGAGTTCATGACCAGCTGGGGTACATAAGACACTGTGTCAGAATAGGAGGGGAGACAGCTTAGTGGGGAAAAGGATTTGCCATGCAAGCCTGATGACCTGAGTCTGATCCTCAGAACCCACGTAAAACGCCAGTTCACTGGTGTGCGAGCACCTGTCAGCCCAGCACCCTCTCATGAGATGGGCATAGAAACAGGAGAATTGTTCAGAAGCCCGAGGGCCAGCTAGACGCGAGTTCAAAGCTTCAGCAGCAGAAGCAACAGGGTCTTGAGGATACCTGAGCCGATCAGCATGGGCTTCTGGAAGAGAAGTGATTCTGGCAGGGTTTGGGCACAGTCTGAAGTCATCCATCCCAGAGGAAGCACAGATGGTTCCGGAAGACTGAGCATGCCCCGTGTGTTTGGCTTCCACACTCTACCTTGTGGTTGGTGTGTGTGCCGTGATGTTGAGATCCTTCCAGCTCCCCAAGTCAGACTTCTGTTTGTTTGTTTTATTGCTGTAGAGATATAGACACTGATTTTTAGCAAAGCTTGTGGGCTTTTGCTTGTTTGTTTTTCGACTTGGAGCTGCAGACAATTCCTTTTGAGGCTTCCGACAGGCTTGGGTGGTGGTAGAATGTTCTGCCTCGAAGACAGTGGAAACCAAGAGACAGCAGTTAAAGGGGGCTGCCCTGAAAGTCACACTGCTGGTGTCACCTAATCAAGGTACCTGAGCTTTAGCTCCCCTGGGAAAGGATTTGAGATAGCAATGACAAAGTTAGGTCTTCCAGCCCATGCCTGTTCCTCTTGAGATCAACTCACCTTGGGGATGCAGAGAGCTGGGTCCTAGCCACTAGCTACACACACACACACACACACACACACACACACACACACACACACACACACTTCTCTTATATTCTGGGATTGGCTACCTGCAGTGTGCTTATTTAGATCTTAGCAACAGTAAAAATACTAAACACTAAACAAACAGGCTTAATTCTGTTAATCCTGACTTTACCACTAATGTATTTACTTGTGGCATTCACCCCACCCCCATTTGGGCAGTGCTGGGAATCGAACTCAGGGACTAGCTCCATCATTGAGCTACCTTCTCCGTCTCAGAAACCTTATATTTTTTTAGATTTATTTCTTTTACTTTCTGCGTATGAGTGCTTTGCCAGCATGCATGTCTATGCATGCAGAGGCCAGAAGAAGACATGGGACCCCCTGGAACTGGAGTTACAGACGCTTGTGAGCTGCCTTGTGGGTGCTGGAATCAAGCCTGGGTCTTCCTCAAGGTCAGCTAGTGCTCTTAACTACTAAGCCACCTTTCCATTCCCCCAGAAAGCCATTTTTATACAACATTCTCCTCCCTCTCTCCTCCTCACCGCCCTTGTTTTCTCTTTCCTTTCCTTCCCTCTCCCTTCTCCTTTCCCTTTCTCCCTCTTTCTTCCCCTTGCTCCCTCTTCCCACTCCCTCTCCTCCCATTTTCTTTTAATGGTCAGTCTAGCCAAGGCTGGCCTCACACCGGGTCTTCCTGCCCTCCTGTGCTGGAGTCACAGGCAGCTCCAGGAGGCCCTGTTTACAAAGCCCACACAGTGTCTGACTCTGGGTCTGAGATGTGGTTTGGGGAATGCTTGTGGATCAAGCTTGGTCATGCTGAGTGTACTTTCTGAAGATTCTGATGGAGTTGTATTTCAGGGGCCACCCTGGCTGCTCCTGTATCCTGAGACTAGGCCAAGACTCTGGATGTGACGGTCCTCAGTGTCCCCCTCGCAGAACATGGGAAGCTGGCCTAGAGGAGATGAGTTTGACAAAACCCTTGGCTTCCCCAATGGTATGTTCTGTGTCTACACTACTCAGATTTTCTGGCTGTACGGTCACCTGCCTCCCAGTTTTGCTTTGGCCACCAGGCAGCTCAGCCATGATAACAGTAAGACACCACTTCGGGTATACAGTGCCCCACTCCCTCTGCTTGTGCTTTCTGCTCCAGTCTCTGGTCTACCCAGTCTTGGTGCCTGGTATTTGATTTCTGTGTTTACATTTTGTTTGCAGCTATTTCTTATGAGCAATTCCTATGCTTTCTGATTAAGGAAAGTAGAGACGAAGGGAAAAAATGAAATCGAGGGAGAAAAGGCGCATATAGGCCAGAAGGCAGAGGAGGCAGGGAAAGGGGGCACCGCCTGGCATCTTAGGCAGAGGTGGCAGGGAGAGTGGGCACCACCTGGCATCCTCAAGACTAAATCCCCGGGGAGTCTACCTCCTTCGACTCACGCTGTCCTGGACATGGAAGGCTGGAGTTGGCGTGTGCCAATCTCAGTGAGAACATTTCTCTGCCTGTTCCTACACGCATTCCAGAGATGGGGATGTGGCTCACTGGACCATGGGGAATTAACCCTCCCAAGCACAATTTGTGATCTGTTAAATCACTCTCCAGGGTGTTCAGCCTGAGCTCAGGAGGCTGCCTGACCACCTCCTCTTTTCTCTGCAAATGTCAGGTCTCACCTTCATGGAAACTCCCCAGAAGAAAGAACATTGGAGTAGAAAATAATGAGGGTCTTGAGCACATGGGCTTTGAGTGGAAGGTGTACAGGATGCTTTTCTGAGTAGATTGACAGGTCAAACAGACCCTGTGTTCAAATTTGAGCTGTGCATCCTAGGGTAACCAACCTACCCTCTCTGATTTTTTACTTTAATCATAATGGAGATGAAAATGGTGGATTTTGTTCCAAATCTTTTGATTCCAAGATTTGAAAAAAATCAACTCAAGTTGTGGTAACTCACAAAGACTGGGGACACTTTTTGGCTCATGTCATAGAATTCCAGAAGGGTGTGGTGTGTTTTGACCACGTGGCTCTTGGGAGCTAACGTGAGGTAAGCACAGTCCTGCATGTAGTCATCCGCAACACACCTAAGAAGTAAATATCGTTTCTACTTTGCACGTGAGAAAACTGGGTCACAGAGAGATTAAGTTGGATTACGCAGCTCACAAATGGAATGGCACTTGGGACACAGTCCAGAGAGTCCTGACGACTGAGCCAGCGCTCTGAGGGCTGCACCACTGCCTCCCTGCTGAGGCTCTTCCAGGTGGCTGTACACAGCGCTCCTTCCTGTGCTCCTCAGTTTCACCTGTCACTGCCTCTGTGCTGAGTGAGGCTCTTCCAGGTGGCTGTGCACAGCGCTCCTTCCTGTCCCGCTCAGTTTCACCTGTCACTGCCTCCCTGCTGAGGCTCTTCCAGGTGGCTGTGCACAGCGCCCCTTCCTGAGCTCAGTTTCCTCTGTAAGGAGTTCTTTTGTGCATATATGGGTGTGTTCGTGTAAGGACACATATCCATGTGTGTGCATGCCTACGAGGGCAAAGGAGAACCTCGGGGGCCAGTCCTCAATCCACATTTCATGCAGGGATTGTGCGGATTAATTTCTGTCAACATGACACAAAGTAGTGTCCCTTGGGAAAAGGAATGGCCTCCATTAGAGTGGTCCATGGGCACAACTGTAAGGCATTTTCCTGATTGTTTGCTGATGTAGAGGGCCCAGTCCACTGTGGGTGGCAGCACCCCTAGGCAGGTGGGCACGGTTATATAAGTAAAGTAGCTGAGCCAGCCAAAGGGAGCCAGCCAGTAAACAGCATCCCACCCCAGTCTCTGCCTCAGTTCCTGCCTTGGGCTCCTGCCCTGTCTTAATTCACATTCCCTAACTGTGGAGTGTGACCTCTAAGCTAAAATAAACCCTCTCCTCCCCAAGTTGCTTTTGGTCAGTGTTTTATTCCACCAACAGAAAGCATACCAGGACATAGGTAGACTGTATTTACATTATTTCTGCTCCTGTCCCCCCCCCCCAGAACTCCTGTGCCCCCCCCCCAACTCCTCTAATTATTCGTGTTTTCCACACAAACACATATAACCCAGCAAGCCTGTTTAGTGTTGCTCTTGTTTGCATGTGTTTAGGGCTGACTCCTCGGGACTGGATAACTTACAGAGGACTTCTCCCTGGAGAAAACTGATTCTCCCACCCTCTACAGCCATCCATCGCTATAGGTTTTCCAGGGATGGGGCCCTACCATATGTTCCCCGGTCCTCTTAGGCTTGTTGACTTGTGAGTTCATAGCACAGGTGTTGGGCAGGTGACCGTACTGCCGAAATTTCATGTCGGCCACGTCCCTGTCATGTCAAGAAGACATCGTCTTGCAGCAGGTATCTTGGCCCTGTGGCTTTTACAGTCTTTCTGTTATCTCTTCCACTATGTTCGCTAATCCTTACGTGTAGGGAGATGTGTTATCAGTTGGGGTTGGTACCTGTGAACTCTTATCCTCTGCCTTTTGGCCGGATGTGGGTCTTTGCAGTCGCCTCCACCTGCTGCAAAGTGAGAGGTGCGAGCTGCGCTTATCTGTGGCTGTAAGGATACGTACTTAGGACATAGTCGGAAATTATATTGGGTGAGGAAAATGGCCATAGAATATTCTCCTCTAGGGTTCTTGGCTAGGTTTACTCTATCAGGCATGAGTTGGGTTTGTTTGTTGGTTTTGAGACTGTGTCTCTGATGGATTTGGGGCTCACCAAATACAATAGGCTAAGAAATTTTTTTTCAAGACAATCCATAACATTTTTATTGAAACTTTTAGTTTATAACATGATATAAAAGTAAAAGCAATTCTCTTTAATACTTTACACAGCTATACTGCAATATCCGAGACTTAAAGAGGCTTCCAGAAACTGAGATCAAGAAAACGAGCTTTTATCCTTGCTGTCTTCTGATCGGAAGCCCTGGTTTCCAGTCAGTATCTACTAATCCCACTTCAAAAATGAATTTGGCATTTCATGGAATTTTGGCACCAGGCTGTCCTTTCTTTCCATAGGCCCATTCTGGTCCCCTGGTTTTGGGCAAGTTGGCTTCATCTCCCTTTCATAGAACAGATTTTGTATATATCGGTGGACCCACCTCCAGACTCTCTTCAGACTTGGTTTCTTTGGGTTTATCATCGTTAAACTCCACATTTTCCACTTGCTCTCACAGCTTCAGCACCCTTGAAACCCCAACTTTCAAAAAGATGGCTACAGACTAAACCAGACGGTCCTCATTAGCCGTCTGAATTACATTTTTAATGTTTCCCAGTAGTTTATGTTCTGCAAGAAATGAATCTGAACTGTGATCCCGCAGAAACTTGATAATGTCCTTCTTGGGCAGCTCCTCTCTGCACAGCAGCTCCACGGTCCATGCACGCTGGGGATCAGTTGCTGCTGATCTTCCCCCGCCGCGGCTGCCTTCTTTCTCTACCACCGTCTTTCCCTGCCGCCACCGCTGCTGCACCGAACCAGAAGGCCTCAGTCCAGCAAAAGAAACTTAGTTTCTACTGGTTAGCTCTCTCGGTGCTAGAAGGTGCTGTTCAGGCTGCTGGGGGAGAAAAAGTAGGAGCAGTCTTACTCCATCATGGATTCCGTGGGTTACAATACCAATCTGTTAAGATGTGGCCACTTGCCGGGCGGTGGTGGCACACGCCTTTAATCCCAGCACTCGGGAGGCAGAGGCAGGCGGATCTCTGTGAGTTCGAGACCAGCCTGGTCTACAAGAGCTAGTTCCAGGACAGGCTCCAAAACCACAGAGAAATCCTGTCTCGAAAAATCAAAAGAAAAAAAAAAAGATGTGGCCACTTGTACCATAGTTCCCTGGTCAGTAACATGGCAAGCAGCTGCTTTCTCATTGAGACTTGCTGGATTGGGAGTGGGGTGGGATTCACGTCTGATGTCATAAACCTGCTAGAAGCCTGGAGATGTTATAGGATAAAGCGGGAAAGCTACTGCTTGTGGTGATATGTTGCTTGTGCTATAACAAAGCTTGCCTGAAAACCAGAGTGTGGAGCTGGACACTAGTTAGCCATAGAGGCCGGCGGTCACACCTTTAATCCTAGCACTTGGGGGGGGGGCAGAGGCAGACGGACCTCTGTGAGTTTAAGGCCACCTTGGGCTACACGAGATTGATCCAGTCTAAAAGAGAAACAGAGCTTCAAGCTCCTGCTGTCTTGACTACAGCAGGACGTGATGGACCGTGCCTTGGGGTTGCAAGCCAGAGCAAGCCCTTTCTCCCTTAAGTTGCATTTGTCAATTGTGGGGCTTTATTTTTATTTTGTTTTGTTTTTAAATCACAGCCCCAGGAAAAATATATGCAACCTCATTTGAGTTAATTACCCTCATAAAGGCTCCTTCTCTAAACACGGTCATGTGAGGGACTAATCTTCAACGCGTAGGTTTGAGGGGCTCCAAGTCAGCCTGTAGGGGGCGTTCTAGTTTGTGTGTTCTCACTGTGATGGAGGAAGGTCATTGGCTAATAAAGGAACTGCCTTGGCCCATTTTATTGGTTAGAGGATAGGTGGGAGGAGTAAACAGAACAGAACGCTGGGAGGAAGAGGAAGTGAGCTCAGTCTCGACAGCTCTCCTCTCTGGAGCAGACGCCTGAGAGAGATGCCATGCCCTGCTCCAGGGATGAAGCTCCGACCCAGGATGGACATAGGCTAGAATCTTCCCGGTAAGCACACCTTGGGGTGCTACACACAGATGATTAGAAACGGGCTAAATTAATATGTGAGAATTAGCCTAGAAGAGAATGGGCCAAGCAGTGTTTAAATGAATACAGTTTGTGTATTTTATTTCGGGGCATAAGCTAGCTGGGCAGGCGGCTGGGGTGTTGGGGACGCAGCCCCGCCGCTGCCCCCTATTACTACATCACTGTGATAAAGCTATCTGACTAAAAGCAACCTAGGGGAAGCTTACACTCCCAGGAAACATGCTATTGCAGAGGGAAGTTGGGTCAGAAACTCAAGGCAGGCTGCCTACTAGCTCACTCTCTGGCTCCTGCTCCGCTGGCTTTCTTAGACAGCCCAGGCCCACCTGCCTAGGGATGGTGCTGCCCACAGTGGGCTGTACCTTCACATATCAGTCATCAGCCTTGGCGGTTCTCTATAGGCATGCCCACAGGCCAATCTGATTTAGGCAATCCTCCAAATGAGATTCCCTCTTCCTAGGCAACTCCAGGTTGGCTCAAGTTGACAATAAACTAACCAGAGCAAATACAAGTTACAAAGTTGTCAGTAAGATGCACTCTGAGGATACAGTGGTGAACCTGACTGACAGTCCCCCGCTCTGGGAACTTGGGAACAAATAAGCCAACAGTAAACAGAAAAGTGTAAAAGAGAAGGACAATTGTAGCAAGCTTTCTTTTGGGGCATCAACCAGCTCCCAAATCATGACACAAAGAATTTTTATTAGTTATGAATGCTCTGCCTTAGCTTATACTTGTCCCACTAGCTCTTAGAACTCAGTTTAGCCTGTTTCTTTCTTTTCTTTCTTTCTTTCTTTCTTTCTTTCTTTCTTTCTTTCTTTCTGGCCCTGAGCATCTCCCTCTCTTTATCTCTCCTCTCTTCTTTCATTCTGTTTTGAGCCTAGATTCCTCCTCCTACTTATTCTTTCTGCATGCCAGCCCTGCCTTTCTCTCTACTGCCTAGCTATTGGCTGTTCATCTTTTGGTTAGACCAAGCATAGGCAAAGCAACACATCTTTACATGGTTAAACAGATGCAGCATAAACAAATGTAAAACACCTTTACATAGTTAAAGTAATATTCCACAACAGACAATGTAGAGAATCACAACAGGGTGGCACAGTCATAAATCACCAGGGGAATATTTGTTTCTTTTTTTTTTTTTTTTGATTTTTCGAGACAGGGTTTCTCCATAGCTTTTGGTTCCTGTCCTGGAACTAGCTCTTGTAGACCAGGCTGGCCTCGAACTCACAGAGATCCGCCTGCCTCTGCCTCCCGAGTGCTGGGATTAAAGGCATGCGCCACCACCGCCCGGCCCAGGGGAATATTTGGATTGAGAGTCAAGAAGTAATGGGTAAGCTGAGGTCTGAATGAATGTTCAATCATAAAGAGCTATTGCTTTCAGGCATGAAAGAAAAACCACATGTCTTGGGTCTGTTCTTGACCTTGCCTTCCCTTTCTCTGGGCTCTTGAAAATCACGCAGGTCAGTGCAAACTGTCTCTCCGTTACTCGCTGAACCCAATGTGCTGAGTGTTGAGTGATTGCTGTTGTTGTGTTTAGTGAATAACACGAGCGTCTGCATGCATCGGTGCAGACGCCAGTTTGTCTTCAAAAATTTTCATCTCCAAGTGGTTGAATTCACAAATTCAACAGAACCCACACAGAAGCAAAGGCCAACTGTGTTTACTCCATGAAACGCTGGTGCAGCCTGGCTCCTTTGTTCTTTTGTTTTTCTCCAACCCACCCACCTTACTCACCCTGAGTTGGTGATTGTAGGGTTATTTCATTTGTATTTTAATAAATAAAGCTTGCCTGCAGTTCAGAGAGTAAAACAGCTGTTCTGATCAGCCTTACAGACCAGGCAGTGGTGACACACATCTTTAATCCCAGTAGTCACACTAGTTTGCCACAAAAACTGGGCAGTAGTGGTGCACACTTTAATCCCTGCCCTAGAGAGGAATACAAGACAGGAGGAGACAGCTCTTACACACAGCCTCCTTCTGAGATTCCTGGAGGCAGGATCGTCATCTCAGATTGAAGTAGAGGTAAGAACCAGTGGCTGTTTGTTTTGCTTTTCTGACCTTCAGGTTGAACCCCAATTTCTGTCTCTGGGTTTTTATTAATCATGCTTCAGGTGATTGACCGGTTACATACACATTCTTCATCCTGTCTTTGGGGACATTCTTTCTGTTTTTTTTTAATGTGTGTATGTGAGCAGTTAGATACATGTGTATGTATATATGTGTATATCTGTGCATATGTGTATATATGCACAGTGTGTGTATTTCTGTGTATAAAAGTATATATATGTATGTGTGCATCTGTGTATATATGTGTGTATGTATCTCTGTGCATATGTATATGTGTATACCTATACATGTGCACGTGTATATGTGTATCTCTGTGCATCCATGTTTATGTATATGTACATAGATAGATATGTGTACATATGTATCTATATGTGTGCATGTGTATCTCTGTGTATGCATGTGTATGTATATGTGTGTGCACAACAGTGTGTTGGTGTAACCAAACATGCACAGATATGTGGAGCCAGAGCAGAATGTGCATGTCCTTCCCTGGCACTCTCTGCCCTATTCCTCAAAGCAGGGTTTCTCACTGAACCAGAAACTGGGCTGGGCTGTCTGATTAGAGAGATCCCGGGATCCACCTGCCTCCACCTGCTGCAGCGCTTGCCTAGCATGCAGGAAGCCCTGGGTTTCTTCCCCAGCATCACACAAAATGGAAAGTGGTAGCCTGTAGCTACACATCTGGAAGGGGGAGGGGAAAAGGCCGCATCTGGGAGGCGGAGAGGGAGGACTAGGAACCCAAGATCATCGCATTTCATAGCAAGCTGGAGGTTCACCTGGGCTACATGAGCAGGCTTCCTCAGCAGGCCTTGTTCTAAGCATTCTGGCTTTCCTGTGAACCAGGTTTGTCGGGTGCCTCAGCCTAGCCGGCTTCTGTAATCAGTGTTGCAGTGTTCCCCGGAAATGATCGTTTCCATTCTCCTCCTGGGTTCTCAACTATCAGTTTTGATGTCCCTTCATTCTCTCATGGCAAAAAGCAGACAGGGCTAGGGTTGTAGCTCAGGGGTAGAGTACTTACCCTGAAAGAGTGAGGCTTTGGGTTTCATTTCCAGAACTTAAAAAAAAAAAAGTCTTCCCTGTGCCTCTCTGCTTCACACAGAGGCCTCGAATCTACTTCCTTCTCAGAGCAGAATTCTAGTTTGTGGTCCTACAACTGTTTCTCACCAGGGCTGCTCTGTCGTTCCTCGACAGAGACCTTGTGCTCTTTAAACAGCTGTGGCTGTAAAAGGAAAGGAATGAGACAGAATAGCTTAAACAAGAGAAAGAACGTGGGTGAAGGGGTGGTAGCTGGAAGGCGGCCCTTTCCTTGGTAGCTGTTATGTAAAGGAGGCTTTTTTAAGTCAGTGTTACCCAGGGCTTTCAAAAAATGGCCAGAGCTGGCAGCCGAGGACACCTTTGTCCCATGGGTATTGGGACCTAGGTCAGACCTCAAGGGCTCTGCCTGCTATGGTTTGAAATGAGAATGTCCCCCATAACATTTGGACTCCCTCTTGGTGGCATTATTTGGAGAGGTTATGGAACCCTTAGTGGGTGGAGTCTTGCTAGAGGGAGTGTGTCCTTGGGGGCTGGCTTTGAGAGGTTATAGCTTCGCCCCACTTCCAGTTTGCTCTGTTTCCTGTGGAGAGATAGGAAGTGAGTTTCCAGCTTCCATTTGCCACCATTCTTCCTTCCCACTGGGGACATGTAGCCCTCTGGAGCCATCAGACACACACACACACACACACACACACACACACACACACAAAATAAAAAACCAACAACAGAAAATCTTCCTTAAATTGCTTTTTGTCACGGTATTTTAGCAGTGGAAAAGCAGGTTGGACCACTACCCAATACTTTTAACTGTATGCTCGAAAAAAGAACACAGCGCTAAGGGCAAATAGAACTCTCTGGGAATAATAGTAAGAACAATAAATGTACTTGACAGTCTTTTAAGATCACCTGTTCTACAGTGGGAGGTGTCAGGAGGGTTGAGGCTGCTCCATGTCACCCAGACAGGACAGGGATTCATGCCTTTCTTCTTCAGGTTCAAGGCTCCACTTCCAACCAGAACTCATCCTCCATTCATGCTTGGTGTGAGGAGCAGGAAACACACACTGGGCATGCGCGGCAGTTCATGGTAATATTCGTTTATATTTAGATCCTAAGAAGATAGCCGGGAGTGGGGATTTCTGGGCCCTTTTTATCACAGGTTCCCTGTCCTTGTCTAGAATTTGAGTGGCCAAGACTGGATTGTACGGGACTCTCTGAGCTTCAAGAATCAATAACACAGGCAGATATGAGTAAGAAGGAAGACAGGCGATCATGTCGCCAGACTATCCTCTCAGTGTCTGTGTTCCAGGATGGCCTTGAACTCCTTATCCTTCTGCCTCCACCACCCAAGTGCTGGGATTCTGGGAACTCACCACCAGGCCAGGCTGAGAGGAGGAGTTTGAGAGAGCTCCTCAGAAAGAAGGAAGCATGGAGGCATGAGACAGAGATGCTGCCTGGGACCAATGGAAGCTCCACTGAGAGGGATCGGTCAGTCGCAAGTTGTGCAAGGGGGATCTGGTCTCCTGGCACAGAGCCCCCTGGCCTGGGTTTGGCTCTAGGGCAGCAGAGATGCCACCTTGAAGATCAGTCTAGGGTGATGGGTCTGGCCCAGCCTGGCTGACGATCATAGGGCCTTCCTGAATCTTCCAGTTTTCCCAAGTTCCTCAGGATACTTGCACATCCCGAAAAGAGGAGGGCCTACAAACCATGGCCAAGGTGAAATTTTCCAGAAGCCAGGGGGGTGGGGTTCATGGCTGAGAAGGAGCATTTTTTTGTTAATCCAATGGTCAAGGAGCTTGACCCACACCCACCATACAAACACTGACTTTGAGCCACAGAATGTCCCATCCTGGTACCTTAAATTTGATCTCTATGGGTGGATTCCGTTTAATAGTTCACGAGAGTCTCCCATTGCGTTTTGGCAGCACAGAAGGGAGGTGTCTTGTTTGCTGAAGCCTGGGGAGGAACTTGAGCCACACATGGGCCCAGGAGGCCTTGCTTGGGTGTTACTCTTGAACCCTCTGGCCTTAGGACTCTTCCGGAATTTGCTTGCTTGTCTCTCACGCCTCTGTTAGCCTTGTGCCTGGTGTGTGTGAGGCTCCCTGTGTGTGTGTCCCTCATCAATGCTCCAGACCTGTCTACGACCCCAGGGAAATCCTATTCTCCACATCGGGTTGTTCCTCTTTTGTGTTTTACCTTGCTTGTATGCTTACCGCTGCTGTGGGCACTTCCCACGGCCAGTTATGGGCGATGCATTCTCAAATGGCACCCCACTTGCTCTCGTGTGTCAAGTAAAACTGGGGTGGTTTGAATAAAAGATGACCCCCCCCACCACTGAGGCTCAAGCATTTGAACACTTGGTGCCCAGTCGGTGGTGCTGTTTGGGGAGGTTATGGTGAGGTGCAGCCTTGCTGGAAAAGAAATCACTAGCTAGGGCTTTGAGAGTTTATAGCTTTATCCTACTTCCTGTTTGCTCCCTTTCTTTTTCATGCGTGTGGTTAAAGATGTGACCTTCCAGCCCTGTCGCTTCCATGTGCTACCATGCTCCTGCCCCCACCATGGGCTGCCATGCTCCTGCCCCCGCCATGCTCCTGCCCCCGCCATGCACTACCCTACCTCCTGTCCCCTCCATTCGCTGCCGTACCTCCCCATTATGATGGACTCTTAATCTCTTTGGAACCACAATGCCAAAATAAACCTTTTCTTCCTTAAATTGCTGCTGGTTAGGGAGTATTATTCCAACCACAGAAAAGCATCTGATGCTGCCTGAAGTTTAGAGCTAGAATCTGAAGTTCTGGAGGGATATTGAGGAGATCACTCAAGGCTACCCAGACAGTTTGACAGAGATTCTCACCTTCCTTCCCTGAGTTCAAACTTTGGGTCTGTGAGTTCCCCGGTTCTCTGGCTATTTTCTTTTTTTTAAAATTTATTTATTTATTAAAGATTTCTGCCTCCTCCCCGCCACCGCCTCCCATTTCCCTCCCCCTCCCCCGATCAAGTCCCCCTCCCTCATCAACTCGAAGAGCAATCAGGGTTCTCTGACCTGTGGGAAGTCCAAGGACCACCCACCTCCATCCAGGTCTAGTAAGGTGAGCATCCAAACTGCCTAGTCTCCCCCAAAGCCAGTACGTGCAGTAGGATCAAAAACCCATTGCCATTGCTCTTGAGTTCTCAGTAGTCCTCATTGTCCGCTATGTTCAGCGAGTCCGGTTTTATCCCATGCTTTTTCAGACCCAGGCCAGTTGGCCTTGGTGGGTTCCCGATAGAACATCCCCATTGTCTCAGTGTGTGGGTGCACCCCTCGCGGTCCTGAGTTCCTTGCTCGTGCTCTCTCTCTTTCTGCTCCTGATTTGGACCTTGAAGAGAAAGTTAAGGTTGAGGGTTGGGGATGTAGCTCAGCAGGCAGAGCGCTTCCCCAGCCCTAGGTTTATTTCCCAGACAGACAGAGACAGAGAGAGAGACCAAGCTATCTACCCTGTTCTGAGGTTACCCAAGGTGGAGGCACTCTGTTTTGACTGTTACCTTAGACACGTGATTACAACAGCAGCCCTAATTCTTGTGCCTCAACATCCCCGAGTGAATTCCACGGAACAAGCAACTCTTGCACTGGGTATTTTGTGATCAAGAGAGGCCGCTGGCCAAGTGCAGGGAGAAGGGCCGCAAGCACAATTCAACAGTCCACATGATTGTGTGGCTGCGTTGCAGAGGGACGAGTGGGATCCATGTATCTTACAGTGTTTCCCGAACCTTACTGATGATGGGATTTCCTGGGCTCCACGAGTCAGCTTCCAATTGCTCTGATAAAGACTTTAAAGGGAGGAAAGAGTTAATTTGGTTCCATCGTTGATGGGCTCCATCGCCATGGGATTTCAGTGAAGCAGAACATGGTGGCAAAGAAACAAAACTTTCCCCACTGTGATTCCCAGGGGCAAAGTGAGAGAGAGAGAGAGAGAGAGAGAGAGAGAGAGAGAGAGAGAGGAACGAAGGAGTCAGGGACAAGATGTAGCCTTCAAAGTCATGTCCCCATGACTTGCCTTCTCAAGTAGGCTCCACCTATGATATCTCAGAACAGTATGCCCTCGTGGATTGGTCTACTGACAAATTCAGAGCCATCTCGATCCGATCAGCTCTCTGTGGGTCGGCTTCTGAATGCTGCTGTCCCGGTGACCTCCACACAAGCCTTTGCGGGGACATTCCACACTGGAAGCACACCTTGGGACACCTTCCAGAGTTGCATGAAGCGGGAGGAAGCTTTCGGACTTGAACATGGTGTCACAACAGCCCAGAGAATTTCAGTGATAGTCCCTCTAGCCCCTGACCACCACCAGAGCCGCGTCGGTCGCTGCTGAGAGTCGAAGGGAAATCTACATTGATGTGCCTGTCTCTGGCAGAAGGAGGTGGAACTGATGGGCACATTCTGGAGGCTAAATGGTGCCAGGGGCAGCTCCCTCACCTTCCCAAGGGACAGCTGTGTCCAGAGAGAGAAGAGAATCTACCCACCTGGCCCCAGAATCTCTAGGCCTGGCACCAAGGGGTTAAACCTCTCCAAGATGCAGGAACTCTGTGTGTTTTATCTTGTTTAACTTTGAAAGAACATGTGTACACAGAGCATGTGTGCTTTTGATTTCATGGCCGTAATAACCATAAAAAGCAGAACGCCAGACCATACGCAAGCCGGTCAGCTGCGTAGGAATTTTAGACCAACAACAAACAATACTTCTAGTAAAAAAATAAAAAGTAAACAAGCCTATCCATCACTTATCTGTAGTTTTTGTTCATTAACCATTAACTCCTATATGGGTCCAAAGCCCTGGAGACTTCTGGCCATGGTCCAGAAGGAAGCATGGGAGCATTTTGATATCAGGTTAAGATCCTAATTTGGTTGTTTGCAGACTTCATGACCTTGCCCAAATTCCTTAACCTTTTAGTGCCACAGCGAGCTGCATTCAAATTCACTCAGGAGCTCATTTTTGGAAAAGTGAGTTGCACAGTCCCCGGATGTAACTGGCCCTCAAAAGACTGTAGTTATTTCATGATTATAATTTTCCTAACCCTTTTCTCAGGGGCCTGTCTTGGTGAGAACACACACATGTTGGTCCTCTGGGATCCAGTTGGACCTGGGTATTTGGCCCAGGAAACCTTATCATGCATGCCCTTACCACACCACCACCCCATCCCACCACAGCCAGAAAGGTCAAAGGCATGCTGTGTTGTGGGCTCAGGCAAGTGTTGCCACCAACTAGGGGAGACCCAGGCCATGCAGTTGGTGGGAAGAGGGTTCAAAAAAAGAATACAAAATCTTTATGTAGGGGATGTTGGAAGGGGCCTGCCTTGGCTTGTTAGGTTCCTTAGTTTCATGGCTAACCTACAGAGATGCTTGCTTCGTATCCATTCTTAATTTTGGAGAAGACTCACTTTCTTTTGGTGGCAATATTTCTAGCTTTAAAAATGACAGACAGCTCACGATTCCAAGGTCTCTTACAGCTAGGCATGGCTGTATGACCTGATCCTGGCCAAGGTGATGTTCATGGCTATTCTTGGCTGCATAAGTTCAGGGACAGCCTTGGCTACAAAACTCCTGATCTCAGTAGTCACACGAAACAAAACAAAACAAAACAAAAGTCCCAGCCTCATCTGGCCCATTCTTCCTGCTCCTTTCCCCTTCTTTCTTGAAGTGAGGACGCTGTGACGGTTATCTCACCACCCAGGAGACAGAAGCTACATGTTAATATGGCTGATGAGAAAGACGGGAGAACAGGCAGCATTGTGGACCCGCTACGGTTGTTCTGGACGGTTTCTAGAGTTCTTAGGTGTGAAAAATCAAGCCTTCCATTCTAGCCTGGGGTTTTTTGTTTGTGTTTGTTTGCTTTGACACATGGAGTCAAACACAGCTTTGACTGGTCCAGCATCAGACTGGTGCTGGGTTCAAATCCTGACTCTGACACTTTTGTGACTTTGGTCAACTGTGTGAGCCCACAAGTGTGGACCAGTAAACGTACAGCTGACAGACCAATAGACTAATCCACAGGAAGTGTGTGCGCACACATCCACATGGACTAACCCGTTTTGCAGAGCTACGGGAACACCTGTCTTTTGGATAAGTCACTGTCAAGTCTGTAAAAATCTTGTGACATCACTGCATTTCTCCATTCGATAGCATCCCTGAAGTGTATATACTTGACTTTTCCTGTAGGGCAATGGGATAGCTTCCGCACACAGGGAAGCCCTGGTGTGAAAGCATTTACCCAGTCAAATCTTTGCTCTCAAACACAACATCTACATAAAACTAGCACCCCACAACTTTATTGACAGCACTCACTGATAAGGAAGGAGCCCCAAACAGGAGACAGTATGTCTGCTCCAACAGCAGACGCAGGGAGGTGTCATCTACCGGCCCTTAGCTCTCTCCTAACGATCTACTAATACTCTGTATTTACCCTTCACTTTGGTTTCAACTAACACAGGATCATAGCCCAGGAAATTAACTGTTTATAGAGAAGAAAAGGCCTGAGTCACTAAAGACAGCTTCAGAGAGAAAAATTCTCACTTGGGTGCCCTTGCTGGAGTCAAAAATAAAGTCCCCAGAAGAGATTCCCTGTAACTCAACCAGCTAGCCGGTAAAGCAAATCAAGCTTAGATGCATTTATGTTAAATGTGTTAGCTGGCGCTGATGGAGAGAGAGAAGAACAGAAGCAGACTTGGGGCATGGAGGGAAAGAACAAAAATGATAAAGCAGAACTAAGTAATAAAATAATGAAGCAAAGCTAACAAATGTCCTCTTTTTTCCAGTTGCCCAATTTAGCTAACGACAATAGCTGCCGTAGCATTAAATGCGAGCTACAGGTGAGCAACGCACCGTTTTGCATACACATATCAAATGGGCCTGGTTAAATCTGCATGTTTGGGAACTGCCTTGTTGTAAAGTTTATCAGGTTCCAGTTGTTGGTAACTTGGTTCCTGACTCCTGTGATGACGTCTCTAGGCGAACCCTGGCACTAACTGTATCTAACTGTACCTGTGTCATTTGCTATCACCGAGGCTCTGTCCTCAGCAGAACTTCAAGTGCTAAGGGTCTCTCTGGCCTTTTCTAGTAAGTCACCGCTCCTACTGCATGTGTAACCCTGGGCAGTGTTGACGGCCTCTTCTTGGGACCACTTGAGAACATTCAGGGCCCCATTTCTCACAACACCAGGGAAGAGAGAGCAGGCAGTCGGGGAAGTCACAGGTGGGATTGCCCTTCTGACCTTGGTGCACAGGTCATCACAGCACAGGCGAGAGGGAGCAGGAGGATGGCTGGTTTGGAGCCAGGCTTGCTACACCATGAGACTGGGTCTCACTAAGTCTTCACTAAGTCTCAGTTCTGGGTCTTAGTGGTGACTTCCCTTCTGAATTTCTGGGTTTTCATCAATAGAAATGTGAGAAGAAAAAAAAAAGCCAGATCCCTCACAAGGATCTCACGAAGAGAAGAGGGAGGCAGAGGGAAGGGGAGGAAAAGAGGGGGAGGGGGAAACCACTTACAGGGCACTGTGCAATTATTGAAAATATATACATTACTGTGTATAGAAAAATACAGAAAGAAATAAGATAGTGGCTAGCTAGATACTAAATGAAGTTGATCATACAGTGCTTGGCACATGATAATCAGTGATGGCCATTATTATTTGGATCCAATGCTCTCATAACATGCCAGAATTGGGCCATCCGTGGCCCCAGCCTTGCTAAAAACCCATGAGAGATGCTGCCTCCAAGAACCAAGGCAGAAGGAGATAAAAGCACACCAGAATGCTCCTCTAGCCTCCTTATGTACACACAAGTGTGCACCTCACCACACACACACACACACACACCCCATGTACACATATACTACATCTATGCAAAATAAATAAATAAATAAATAAAACTGGGCCAGCAAGATGGCTTCTGCAGTTGAGGCAGTGTTGCCCAAGCCTGCAGACCGGAGTTTGACCCCTGGGGTTCACAGGGTGATGGGGGAAGAGACTCTGATGTGTCTTCTGATCTCCTTAATGCTGATTACATAGCTAATTTGAGGCCAGCTTGGGCTACGAGGGACCCTATCTCAACAAGGAGGTTGGAGAGATGGCTAAGCTGTTAAGAGCATGGTTGCTCTTGCAGAGGACCTGAGTTTGGTTTCCACACGGGGTAGCTCACGACTACCCGTAGTTCCAGTTCTAAAAGATCTGATCCCCTCTTCTGCCAGTGTGGACATCTGTACTCACAGGGTGCACAGACAGACAACTGGCAGAATACACACACACAAATAAAAAATAAAAACCAACCAAACAGGGGGCTGGAGAGATGGCTCAGTGGTTAAGAGCATTGCCTGCTCTTCCAAAGGTCCTGAGTTCAATTCCCAGCAACCACATGGTGGCTCACAACCATCTGTAATGAGATCTGGTGCCCTCTTCTGGCCTGCAGACATACACACAGACAGAATATTGTATACATAATAAATAAATATTAAAAAAAAAACCAAACAAACAAAACTAAGTAAGATACAGACAGTAGCCCAGGCCTGCTCAGGGTCAGGATCACGATTGTTGCTGTCTTCAACACATCTTGTGCCCTTGGTTTGCAGTTGGTCGTCTCCTCTGGTAACAATGCCCACTTGTGGAGTATGCCTAAAGAACCCAGCTGAGACTTCCCACGACATTTGTTGGCTGTTTCCTTTAACAACCCATTAAGTCAATCCATTATCATTCTTGGTTGTTGCTGGAGATCCAACCCAGGGCTTCATGCAAGTGGGGTGCGTACTCTACCAACTAAACTACAGCCCTGGCCTTTCATAGTGAATTTCTGTTGTTTTTTTTTCGAGACAGGGTTTCTCTGTGTAGCTTTGGAGCCTGTCCTGGAAATTGCTTTGTAGACCAGGCTGGCCTCGAGTTCACAGAGATCCACCTGCCTCTGCCTCCTGAGTGCTGGGATTAAAGGCGTCCAGCACTATTGACCAGCCTAGAGTTAATTCTTTAATAAGTAAAAGGAATCTACTCTAAAATACCAATGAAACACTAGGTAGAAAATACGCACATTAGTGGCATAGCCACTTATTCTCATCAGACTGTGAGAATTATGGGCACTGGGGCTCCCAGCCTGGAGGGCGGAGGGTCTGTGCTTAAGCAGACTGCATCCATGCACAGGACCATAATGCGACAGTAATAAAACACGGACTAAAAGCAACGACGGGGAGGAAAGGGTTTGTTTGGCTTACACGTTCATGTCCAGGACTAAGGGAGGTCACAACAGGACCTGGAGCAGGAACCTGGGAGCAGGCACTGAAGGAAAAGCCATGGAGGGGTGCTGTCCTGGGCTTGCTCAACCTGCTGTCTTACTACACCCAGGACCACCTCCCAGGGGTGGCACTGACCATGGTGAGCTAGGTCTTCCCACATCTGTTTATTAATCAAGAAAATGTCTTACAAACAAACCTAGGGGGCCAATCAGATGTAGAGAATTCCCCAGGTGAGAAGGTCCTCTTCCCAGACTCAAGTTTACATCACGTTGATAAAAAAGACAAAAACAAAACCAAAACAAAACCCAACAAAAACTAACAAAACCCTCACCAGCACAGCCTGGCTCCCACCCCTGCTGAAGTTTAGGTAACCACTTATTTGCCTCTTCCTTTTTAAGCGCCCAACAGATAAAATCGGGTGCTATATTATGCATTAGAGAGCTAGCAAGCAAACAGCAGGGAACGCTGTGGCTCCACCAGAATCTGGGGAGAAAATATTTGTGTGGAGGAAACAAATAAAACCGTAGCTCTTGAGGGTCCTTCCCAGGAGCCTTTGCCTTAGGGACCAGGTTTTGCTTCCTCTGACCTGAAAAAGGACAGCAGAGTTTCGGTGCATGTGCCCTATCAGGAAAGACCATCTCCGTGGGCAAGGATGCTCCAGTAGACATCCCGCTGAGACTGAATTCATGTCCACGGAGACTATCTTAAAGGGTGGACCTCTGGCCAAGTGTCTCTAGCCTTCATCCTGAGCTAAGATGGGAACAGGGCCTCCCCGGAAGCTAGCCTCGCCTCGACTGAGGGTGTCCCTAGACAGGTAAGCCACTGAAAATACAGTGTTGAAAGGGAGCACCAGAGTGACTTAGGGACGCGTGCCTGGCTCTTGGTCATCTGGGTGGTGGAAGGGGTGTTCCCAGGTGTTTCCTGGCTTCCATGCCAACCTGAATGTCAGTCATTCTTACCTACCCTGCTATTTTCAGAGAAATTCTCTGCTTTTCCTAGTGTCCTTTGATCTGGGGTTTAGCTCCACAGCCATGGCTGTTTTTATATTTTTATGTTCACATGTTTACATGTGGGGTGTAACATGTATGTGCAGATGTGCTTTGCTCAAGCGTGTGTGTGTATGTGCGTGTGTGTATGTATGTCAGAGACAACAGGGGCTGTTCACCAGGGACTGCTCCACTTTTTGTAAAAGCCCTCAGAATATTTAGAAGTACATTTTGAAGCAATACATGTGGTTCTATACAGTGTGTGTGTGTGTGTGTGTGTGTGTGCATGTGTGTGTGTGTGGTGTATGTGTTCATGAATGCCCTCACTTGCCATGGCCATTGTGAGGATCTCAGAGAACAGCTCTCAGAAGTCGGTTCTCTCCTTCCACCGTACGGGTCCTGGAAAGCAAACTCAGGTCATTAGATTTGGCAGCCAGCATCTTTACCCACGGAGCCATTCTGAGAGTTCAGGAGCCACAGCACACCTCAAGGCAGGCAAGGAAGACAACGGAGGGTCTCAGACTTCAAAGTGCCTGCTGTTTCCTAACGAGATGGATACATAAACATTTTACTTCCAGGCCTTGGTTTCCTAATCTGGGAATGAGGTTAGTGACAGGGTCTGTGGAGGACTGAACAGGTTACATGAACGACTACAAGAAAGTGCTTGAACAAAGGCCTGCATACCACCAGTGGCAACTTGAGCCATCATCCAGGTCCAACAAGTTTAGGATGCTCTTTTCTCCTCTCATTGGTTCCCTGGCCTTTCTTCCATTTTTTTGCTTAGAAGTGGCACCCCCTGGAATGGTCCCCTGCTTCAGGAAGGCTTCCGGGATTGAGGGGCAGGTATTAGATCTGATCTCTGGGGGTGATTCACTTGCTTGGGCTGAGAACTGGCAAAGTGGGCTTGACAGAGTGTCTCTCTGTTGCTGCCCCACCCTTGCCTTTCTGGTTTATGGGACTGGCAAGAAGTCTGCTCCATCTCGAAGGTGTTCTGATCTCTCATGAAGATAGCCATATGGCAGAGGCAAGGATAGTGCGTTTACGGAACTGAAGACTGAGCTTCAAGGAAATCCCTCCCTGTTCCTGGAACTGAAGACTTTGCTGTGTCTAGACTCGTGCACATGTGGAGGTCGCTGCTGGAGAACCAACGGTCCTAGGATTGACATTGGGGTCTGAATCCACGTGCTAGGGTGGGAGGACAGATGATGCTCAAACCCTTGGCTTTGGTTTAAAACTTCAGTGTGTGTGTGTGTGTGTGTGTGTGTGTGTGTGTGTGTGTGTAAGACACACACACTGAACAAACATCTAGCCCCAACCATGCCCAGACAATGTGAATAGCAAGGAATCCATACTTGGACATTTAATGACGGAAGCACTCTGATGGCTCCATATTCTTGGGATACCCCTCCACAGTGCCCATTCTAGTCAAATGCTATCCACAATTTAAAACTTGCTTCAGATCTAATAAATATTACAATATTTCTGGTCTCTCCTCTCCATCCTCCCCTCAGCTCTTGGTTCCCACATCATCCTGGACTTGGCTTTTTCACTCTTGTGTCTTGCAACGGGTTTTCTTTCTTTCTTTCTTTCTTTCTTTCTTTCTTTCTTTCTTTCTTTCCCTATCTTCTCTCACACCATATATATCAACTGCAGCCTCCCCTCCCTCCTCTTCTCCCCCACCCCATCCACTGGTCCTCTTTTTCCCTTCAGAAAAGAGCAGGTCTCCTAGTGATAGCAACTGTACATATCAACACAGCATAGCAAGAAGCAATAAGACAAGGCACAAACCCTCATATCATAGCTGGATGGAAACCCAGTAGGAGGAAAGGGAACCTATAAACAGGCAAAAGAGTCAGAGACACTCCCTCTTCCACTGTTAGGAGTCCAACAAAAACCCAAACTAGACAACCATGGCGTGTGTGCAGAAGGCCTGTCTCAGACTCATGCAGGCTCCATGGTTGCCGCTTCAGTCTCTGTGAGCCCCTACAAGGCAATGCACTGCACTCGCTCCTCTCCTCCCCTTTATCAGTCCTGTGGTGCTGCGGATTGAAGTTAGGGCTCCTACAAGGTAGGCAAAGTACTCCTCTGTCACTGAGCTGTGTGCCCAGCTTGCCGTTTTCTTCTGATGTGACATGACATCATCAGCGATGAGATGAAACAGGATGACCGATGTGGACGGCGAAATATCGCACTGGGCTTGGCACAGGCACCTGGCCAGCACAGCAGCGGGTCTGCTACCCAGGCAGCTGCCAGGTGGTGAGCAGGGAAGCAGCACATACAGGGTGGGCACAGTGAGCAGGGGCGGGGGTCACAGTCGTGACAGGACAGAGCAGGACAGCACTGGATCTCAGCATGCCACTCAGAGCATTGTATGATTTAAAACTAGTGAACTGGGGGGCTGGAGAGGTGGCTTTGAAGTCAAGAGTTTGTATGGTCCTTCCAGAGGGCTTGGAGTTTGGTTACCTGCATCCACATCAGGTGACTCAAAACTGCCTGTAACTCCAGCTCCGGGGGATTTGATGCTTCTGGCCTCTGCAGACCATATGTGGTGTGCATATACATGCGTGCATGTGCGTGCGCGCACACACACACACTTAAAAATAATAAAATAAGCCGGGCGATGGTGGCGCACGCCTTTAATCCCAGTACTCGGGAGGCAGAGGTAGGCGGATCTCTGTGAGTTCAAGACCAACCTGGTCTAGAGAGCTAGTTCCAGGACAGGCTCCAAAACCACAGAGAAACCCTGTCTCGAAAAACCAAAATAAAAAAATAAATAAATAAAAATAAAATAAAATAAATAGAAAAAACACACAGATAAATAGTTTATTTCTGGGATGTTCCAGGGAGTAGTGTTGGACTATGGTTGGCCGTGAAATGACAGGAAGTAAAACCAAAGATAGGTGGTGGTGGGGGACCGCTGTGTATTTGACTTCCAATAGGGTTAACAACTATTACAGAACAAGCTATCAGTCACGTCATAGTTGACAGTGACTGTTTAGTGGGCTAAAGGGAGGCTGTGGAATTCCCATGGTGAGTCCCATGACCTTCTATGGGCTGTGTAGCATCATCTCAATTTCAAATGGATGAGAGCATGAAGCATTCAGTCATCCGTGGTGTCTGTGAAGGGAACCCATTCCAAGATCCCCCTCACAGGGACCTGAAACAGTGCCCATCCGAAGTCCCTTCAAACAGCATAGTGTTGGGTAGGCATTGTATGCTTCCTTCTGTGTACTTTAAATCACATCTGCTTACTTGAGGTACCCCATACAATGAAAACACTATGCACACACTTACCCTGCTGTATTTGAGAGACCAGGAGAAATAGCCATTTGACCCAACACAATTAACAGTGTGTATTTCCAACCTACAGTTGGGTGCAACTGTGGTCATGACCTTGAGGACATGGAGGGCCCAAGGCAGCCTCCTTCTGTCCCTTTAGATGCTTGAGAATGGAAACACTTACGGAGACCTCAGCCCAGGACTGTTTTGGAGAACGAGGAGGGAGAAAGAAAAGAACTGGTTTGTGCTCTGGGATAAACACTCACATCTGCTAACTCAGGGCTCGAGGAAAGAGAGATACCCATGGGGCAGGAACCTCCCCTCTCCTGTCTGCAAGAAATCAAATCAAATCAAATCAACACCTCCTGTTACCATAAAAGTCTACAAGGCCCTGGGGGCTCTTAGTAATCTTAGACCAATGTCCTTCTTCCTAGAGTCCCAGCCTTCTAAGAAATACACATCCCAGTCAATTAAAACTATCTGTTCTGGAAAGGGAGAGGTGAGGGTTCGAAGTCTCCGGACGGCAAGAAAGGGGTCAAAGCCCAACCCTGGTAATGGTAGCACTCCGCTAGCAGCCACTAGTGTGCCTTGGAAGGTGCCAGTCCATGACACCCTCATTCCACATTCACGCTATATGGTTGTGCTAACCAGTGTCACGCTAGGTGCTGACGTCTCAGACACACTGCCCTCCCGGCAGTTTCACGGCCCAGAAGTTTGCTATCTCCTTTTTATCCATCCAGTGAGAATGTTCCTGGGGCAATGGGCATTTCCTCGACATGGAGACTCGGAGATCTGGGTCTTGTGCCTGCATGTTCTGGTGACAAAGATCTGTCCCACAGTTGAAGGGCAGAGGAGTGGAATCGGGAACCCAGGGCAGACTAGTCAATTTTTCAGCAACCCTTCCCCTGCAGCTATCATGGAAGGAGCATGTGAACTTTTGATGGACAGCTAGCCATCTCTTTCTAAATGTACTATCTTTTATCTTCATTGTCATCGTCATAACTGTCATTCCATGTGTGAAAGCTCCAAAGCGTCAGAAACTTCCCCAAGGTCCGCAGCAATTTGCCTTTGAATGGAATCCAAGTCATTCGTAAATTCCCTGTGCTTACCACGGTGTTCTGCCAGCACTCAGGGGTAGATGCAGGAGGATTTCCACAAGGTCGAAACTACTCTGGTCTGTATAGTGAATTCCAGCTCAGCCAAGACCACAGAGTGAAACCAAACCAAACAAGAGTGGTAATTGGTTCACACACCTGTGCTCACAGCCCTCGGGAGGTAGATAAAGGAGGGTCAGAAGTTCAAAGTCACTCTCGGCTGAGATAACTGAGCATGCCTCCCATCCTCGTAAAAACAAAAACCTGGACTGGGGAGATGGCTCCATCAGCAAAGAGCTCGCAGTGCCCTGTGAGGACCTGAGTTCAGGTCCCCAGCACCCAGGTCAAAAGGTGGTATTGTGGGCCTAGAATCTGGGTGCTGGGAGGCAGAGACAGGAGGATCCAATCTAGCAGAATTGTCAGTCCACTTTGTCTCAAAAATAAAGTTGGGCCGGGCGGTGGTGGCGCACGCCTTTAATCCCAGCACTCGGGAGGCAGAGGCAGGCGGATCTCTGTGAGTTCGAGGCCAGCCTGGTCTACAAGAGCTAGTGCCAGGACCGGAACCAAAAAGCTACGGAGAAACCCTGTCTCGGAAAACCAAAAAAAAAAAAAAAATAAATAAATAAAGTTGGGAATGATACAGGAAGCCATCCAGTGTGGACTTCTGGCATTTACACACATATGACCACATATAAGCATGACCACATACACATACAGGCCCCCCAATGACATTTACACATGCATATCACACAGACACACACACACACACACACACACACACACACACACACACACACCCCTGAGCCCTTACTCTCCAATTCTGAGAGTAAGTCAAGTCAATGATTGGCAGTTATGACGGGTCCTGGAATTAATGGATTTGCTTCAAGATTCATGATTCACAGTGCATGAATCAAAGTCAAGGGTGACCGGAGTCTGGAGGACGAGGGATTTGACATTTTCCCCAGAGTCTGTATACTCTGGTGCTAAGTGCAGTTTGGGAGCAGGCTGAGAACAAAGGGCCGGGTGTGCCAGGGGCAGTTCACCCTTTCAAATGCTTTTCTTAGGAACACCAGCAAGAAATCTGTGTGGTTGGAGTTTAGAAAGCTATAAATGCACGAAGAGTGCAAAGAAAGTGAAGTGAACGGACAATCCAGAGACAACCAGCTTACCATGGGGTGGGGGGGCTGGGGGACTGGGGGACGGGATCAGACTCTGTCTTTGGAAACTACTGCTGCCTCTTCTTCTTCTTCTTCTTCTTCTTCTTCTTCTTCTTCTTCTTCTTCTTCTTCTCCTTCTTCTCCTTCTTCTCCTTCCTCTCCTTCTCCTTCTCCTTCTCCTCCTCCTTCTTCTTCTTCCTCTTCCTCTTCCTCTTCTTCCTCTTCCTCTTCCTCTTCCTCTTCCTCCTCCTCCTCCTCCTTCTTCTAACAGACTCCACACACCATTCCAACCCAGTCTAGCTGCTATCAAGGCAATTACAACTGGTGCTCTCTCTCCTCTCTCTCTTCCCCTCTTTCTCTCTCTCCTCTTTCTCCTCCCTCTTTTTCCCCCTCTCACTTTTCCCCTTTCTTTCTTCTCTCTCTCCCTCTTTCCCCCTCTCCTCCACTCTCTCTCTTACTTTGAGACAGGGTCTTGTGAGCGGAACTCTGGCTGACCCTGAACCCACGATGTCACCCAGACTGGCTTTGAGCTACTGGCAGGCCCTCTTCTGTCTACTCAGTGCTCAAATCCCCCACACCTGGCTCCGCTTCGGCGGACAGAAAATAGTTTATTTGAAAATTCTCCAATAGTTGACACTTAGCTTGTTTTCCACTTTTCCTGTGACCCTAAGCACCCCATGATGGCTTTGGACCTAACAATTGAGTCAAATGGCCTACATGGACCCCTTTCAAGTATGATGTATTTTCTGCCAGAAAAATGGAGGAACCCCAGTAGATCTAGCTATGAAAAGGTAAATTTCAAATTGAGCTTGTGATTTTTAAAGAGTTATTTTATTATTTGCGTGTGTGTGTGTGTGTGTGTGTGTGTGTGTGTGTGTAAGTGTAGGGGAGGCCAGAAGAGGGCAGATCCCCCGGAGTTGGGTGGGGTTACAGTTGTCTGTGTACTGCCCAACATGGATGCTGGGAGTGGAACACTCCGATCCTCAGGAAGAGCAGCAAGAACTCTTAACTCTTTTATTTTTTACTTTTATCTGCATTTATTTCATGTTGAATTTATGTTTTCGTTTCTTCAGTTTCTTCTGGGATATCTTTTTCTTCTGTGCAGCCTCCTCTTCTGGCTTTGGAACAATCTGTTCCTTTTCAGTGAGGACCATCTCCATGTGGCAGGGGGAGCTCATGTACGGGTTAATCCGGCCATGAGCTCTGTAAGTTCGTCGGCGCATCTTAGGTGCTTTGCTCACCTGGATGTGCTCAATGACCAGAGAGTCCACATCTAAACCCTTCAGTTCGGCATTGCTCTCTGCATTTTTCAGCATGTGCAGCAAAAATTCTGCACTCTTTTTTGGCCACCGACCCTGTGTCCAGCCCCACTGTTTGGCCTGGGCGCACCTACCGACTCCACCATTGTACCGTCGGAATGGTACACACTGCTTCTTCAAAGTGGCATCTTTCAGATACTTGGTGGCTTTCTGGATATGCATACCCTTGATGGCTTGGGCCATTACATGGGTGTTCTTAAAGTGAACCTGAAGGTTTGATCCTCTCGATTTGCATGATTTTGTAGGGTTTTCTGGGTCAAGAGAGTAGCGAACCATCTTCATGGGTCACCTCTGGCCGCTTACAGGAAGAGGAACTCTTAACTCTTAACTGAGTCAACTCTCCAGTGTGTAATTTCACTCATTAAAAATAAAATGCTTATTTTTATTTTTATTTACTAGATCTGCTCCAAAAGCATCCACAAATTATGTATGTATTCATCTATCTATCTATCTATCCATTCATATCTTTATGTTCAATCTTCATTGCAGCTATCTATATCTGCATCTAATCTATATGTCCATAGGGAGAGGGTTGGTTATCTTTGGTTACTAAAGGATGGACATTCCAGATTGCCCTTCCTTTCGGGATGCCTGTGAGTACAGAGCTTTGTATCTGGGAACTTTGGAGAGAATGCCCACTTGTTTGGAGATAGTCACAGTCTGAAAGTATTAAGGGAAAATTTCCAGAAATAACAACCTGTAGATGTCCAATTCTGCACCTACCTGAGCAGTGTAATAAAATCACGTGCCACTCTGCCCCATCCCGCCCGGGCAGGGATCATGCCTCTGCCCTGCACGCCTGGGTTACATAACGCTCCCCGCCCATCTGTCACTCAGCTGTTCTCTTACTTACCAGATCAACTGTTAAGATACCTCAGGACTTGCATTCAGCTAACCCTGACTTTATGTAATAACGGCCCCAAGGGCAAGAATAGGGAGGTCGGATGGAAGAGACATCATGAAGGCAGGGCTCGGCACTGTCTGCAGTTTGGAGCTTCCTCTAGACTCCGTATAGCTCCTGTGGATGGGGGGGGGGTGGGCGGGAGTGACCACTGTACTTACATTTTAGCAATGGAAACTGGGTCCCCTGGAGACTTCTTTCAGAGTTCCTTCCCTCTCTTCCTACATGGTTCGGACAGGGTGCCACAGCACTCTGAGTCTAGACGTGACACCATCATGAATTGTCTGCTCTCCCAGATTAAAGAGCCCCCCTTGCTACTGTCAAGGCTGCTTGCCAGAACATCAGCTTTTTTTTTTCTTTTTTGTACAAAGTGTCAGGTATGTCAGGTTGGTCTTGAATCCACTCTGTAGCTGAGGCTGGCCTTGAACTTCCGATCTTCCTGACTGCTGGGATTTCTAGCATACCAGATTTCAGCTTTTTTTCCCCTCCTCCCCTTTAACCATTCTTTTCTAAACCTGCTTGTGGGACCGGCCCTAGAGACTCAAAACCGACGGAGTCTTGAGCAAATCAGAACCCTGAAGAGTTAAATAAATAAATAAATAAATAAAAATAAAGCTGGGCCATGTAGGGTAGGCCTTTAGTCCCAGCTCTCAGGAGACAGCTGCAGGAGGATCTCTGTGAGTGCTAGGCTAATCAGGGCTATACAGGGAAACTCTGTCTCAAATAAATAAAGGCAGATGAGTGAACATAAGTCACCCCTGTCAACAAGGAGAAGACAGTTAAGGTATCTGAACACCGTTTAGACAACAACAAAGGTCATTGAAGATAATATCCAATTTGGTCTTCTTTATATGAAGTCGGACACAGTGGGCATCAAGACATACTGTCTGGGAATACAAACCCAGGCACAGCAAACACCCAGTTTGTGATTTGGGGTCACAGGGAGGGGGGTTCTTGACGCTGAGAGATCCATAAGGGGTTTCAGTTATAGCGTGACGTTGCAATTCTCGAGCATTTCTGGACACATTTGAAACCTCACACTTTAAATACATGCACATATGCATGCATGTAGAGTACTATATTTATTTTGTATTTCAAAATGTTTTATGTTTGACACGGAGGAAAGGGGGAAGGTTGGACCACACAAAGCTATGATTTGTGTGGGTCAGCTAGGGCTGGGCATGGTGGGTCCGGTCTCTAATGCCAGCACTTTAGAGGCTGAGGCAGGAGGACTGCTCATGAGTTTGAGGTCAGCCCACACGAGGTAGTGAGTTCTTGGTTTGCCTGAGTGACAAGGAGAAACCCTGATAGAAGGGGAGGGGTGTCAAATAGCAACAGTATCTTAGGGCTAAGCCTAACGCACCAAACAGCAGCAACGACTGTGTCTGAGAGTGAGAATATGGGCCACTTTTTTGCCTTTTTACTCCTTAATGCCATTTTGAAGGTTTTATATCATGAACATGTTATGTCTTTTTCATGACTGAAAAAATCCTCAATGCTCGTGATTGCAGACTCCGGGAACTGCTGAGGTGAGGGAGATGGAAGGTCACGGACCGCTCCCTACACTGCCACTTTCCAGCAAAAGGATTCACAGGCCCGACTCAACTTCTCAGGGCTGAGGTCTTCTGGTGCAGGGAAACAACAGCAAGGCATCAAATCGGGGCACTCCGTCTATCCCCAAGCCTTGGATTAGGCTGGGGTGCTGCTCAGACGTTTCAATCACAGAACGACTCTCTGCTGCCCCCTCGTGGGCTCTGTGGGACCGACCCGTATCACTCCCTGCCTGCCGGACTCCTTATATGGCAGGGTGGGTGTGGCCCTGCTGCCAGGCACAGGGAAGGACGGAGTTAATGCAGCACGAGGATTACAACTCCGCGATCTATTCGATCCTGGCACAGGGCTGCCAAACAAAGAAACTGCCGTGGAGTTGTAAAAGATAAGCCTGGGGTTAAGGGGCCAGCAAGTTCAGGAGAAGCAGGAGCAAGCCTTCCAACCTCACCCTTTGCCCGTTTTCCCCATTCAGACTCAAAGGCAGAGTGATGAAGTCAAGGGAGGGTCTCCTGCAAACAAACTGATGTGTCTTATTTCCCCTGCGAGCAGTTTGCTAGCCAAGTAATAATGGATATTAAAGTCTTTATTTGCATATATGAATAATTTAGTACATGGACTATCAGGTTTATAGGAAAGCAGAGAGGTAGACGGTGGAGCTGGGAGAGCTTGGAAGTACTTCTGTGCTGACAGCTGGTGAGGGGCAGAAACAGGAAAGGTCACGATCACATCCTACCATTCCAGAACATTCCCTTTAGAGCCTCTGTGTGTTAAGATGGTGAGACAAGGTGCTACAGAAGTCCTGCGGAAGAGGAAAAAGCCACGGAGGGCAAGTGGGACTGCCAGGCCCAGAGGGTGGCCAGTGCCACACTAGCAGAAACCAGACAGAAAAGGAGCCGGGGGGGGGGGGGGGCTGGGAAATGGCTCAGATGGCACAGGGCTGGCGGTATAATCATGGGGACTGGAGGGCTATCCTCAGCATCCATGTAAAGTTGAGTGCAGCTGCTAAGTGTGTAATCCAGACATGGCTGCTAAGAATGTAACCCAGATAGGGGGGAGGTGGAGACAGGAAGATCCCTGGAAATCAAGAGTCAGCCAGCTTTGTTGAATCAGAGGGCTCCAAGTTCAGTAAAAGATCCTGTCTCAGAATGTAAAGTGGAGAGGAATTGAGGAAGCTCCTGACGTTAACCTCTAGCTTCCACACGAAGGAGCAAGTAAGTATGCACATGTACACGTGTGTATGAGAAATAAGAAGAGAAAAAGGAATCACAAGTTGCATTCTGTGTGGACACATACAAACATGCAAGCATCTCCAACAAAACAGAAACAGAAACACAGACACACATACACAGACACACACACACACACACACACACACACACACACACACGGTTTTTACTGAAAGTCATGCTTCACCGTGGCCCACTAGAAGGTTATCACAGATATCCTGTGTTACATATTTGCAACATCAGGAACAGACGCTGAAATTAAACCTATCTATAATGTTACCCCGAACTCTACATTTTAGCCTGGGCCTCCTTCTTTCAGACTGCCAGACAACAGAATGCTATGCTGTGCTGAGGTCACTGAGTGTGTCTGGGTGGTGGGCAGAGGGGAGTTCCACGTCCCGGCTGATTAGTGATGCCTAATTTGTTCTCGGTGCCCATCAGGCAGAGTGAAATGCCATCTACTTAAGCACAGCCTGTGACAGTTGGACACGGCCGGGTTGACATTTAACTCTGCCTAGGCGGTCTGCCTTCATGACAAGAGCAAATGAACAAGATAATCAAGATTGATCCTAGGGCAACATGGAGAGAGATCGGTGCCAAGAACCCTTGAGGTCTTCAATGACCAATGCCTGTTTCTAGAAGAAAGCAATAAGCGGATTATGACTTCATGTTTGTTGTTCTCTTCAGGGAAGTCATTTTACATTTTTGATAATGTCTTTCTCCTTGCTACCACCTTCCCATATGCTATTGTCATTGCTGAGTCCCTGCTTAGGATAAAGCCTTTGGGTTTTGGGCTCCCTGTAGGCAAGGGCCATGTCTCTCTCATTCTGCAACTTGTCTGTTCCATGTAGCCATCTCCTCTGAACTGAAACATTCCTTCAAAATAGGAGGCTCATGCAACTCAGCAAGTGAACAACCTACAAGTCTCAGGAAGTTCCCGAAGCAAATGAGACCAGTTTATGGAAGCAGATGAAGGGGACTCTCTGGTCTGGTAAGCAGCCTGCAAGCCAGGGAACTCTGGAGATGCAACTTCTGAATTGGGACATCCAGGCTGGGGTGGGCCTCAGTGATGCAGCTGCCTTTGAGTCACCCCTGCTCCTATAAGTAGGTCTTCATTTATACTCCTGTAAGTTACCCCAATAAGCTTGTTGGTTTACCAAGTTGGGCTTTGTGGAACCATTACTTATTATTGATTTTATGAGATGGTGTCTCATTCTAGCTTAGTCTAGTCCCATATCACTCTGAAGCCCAGGTTGGCCTCAACTTCATGGCATTCTCCTGCCTCAGCCTCCCTACTGTTGCTGTTCTAAGTGTGAGCTCCCATGCATGCCTCGTGTTCCCAGGATAGGTAATGAAAAATCTCAGCTGTATAGAAGGTCCAAAAGAGAAGACAGTGACATTATTGTGGAAAGAGAGGGGGTAAGATAAAGGAGCCGGGGTGAGAGTGATATAATCACTGACGGTGTCAGCTCCCAGAATAGGTGGACACAGCTTAGAGTAATCAACTACCCTGGGTTTTCCAGGGCTATCAGTTTTGGAGCAGAAACAGGAACAACTTCAGCTCAGGCAAACCTAGCTTGGCCATCCCAGGATGGAATCCAGATTAATGGACAGAAGGGATCCTCTCCTTTGGGCCATTGGGAAAGGGGAGGGGTAATGAAGCATGTGGGCTCTGGACCAGGGCAAAGCCTGGCTTCTTGCTTCTCAACTCCGGTCCTCCTGGGTCCAGTTTCCTGTAATCTGGAGAGGAGGAGTCACATAGACGTGTCTCTCTCAATGAGGGCTCATGTTTGTGTGTGTACGTACCTGTGTATGAGGTGTGTGTGTGTGTGTGTGTGTGCAACATGCCGAGGCCAGAAGTCAACATCCAGTGTCTTCCTCATTTTCTCTCCACCTTAGTTTTTAAAAATATGAACTTATTTTTATTTATGTGCATGAGTGTTTGCCTGCAACCTGTGTGTACACATGCTCGTGCACATGCGCGTATACACCAGGTGCATGCAGTGCTTGTAGAGGCCAGAAGAGAGTGCCAGATCCCAGAACTGGAGTTACTGTGACATGCCTTGTGTGTCCGGGGAACAGAACCTAGGTCCTCTGTAAGAATCACAAGTGCTCTTAACCACTGAGCCGTCTCTCCTGCCCCCACCTTACTTTTAAAATAGAATATCTTTATTTTTTGATAATTTCATACATGTTAATAATGTATTCGATCTTATACACCCCCAACTTCTCTCTCCCGTTCTCCCAGGAACCTCCATCACATGTCCCTTTCATATCACTCTTTTTTTTCAATTAAATAACTGATTAAATTAGTGCTTCCTTTGGGAATGCTGTCTGACTTTGCTGACTTGTTCTTGTGAGGGTAATTATAGCCCCAGTGAGCTCATGGTCCACCATTTTCTTCTGACAGGGTTTCTCATTGAACTTGGAGTTCTCTAATTGGCTGAGCTGCCTGAATGATAAATTTCAGTGGATTATCTCTGCTTCCACAGCGATGGGCTCACTCACATGCCTATCCTTCTTAAAGTAGCTGTTTTTGTTAGGGTTTCCATTGCTGCAAGGAAACACCATGACCAAAAAGCAAGCTTGTGAGGAGAGTGTTTATTTCCCTTACACTTCAGCATTGCTGACAGAAACCCAGACAGGGCAGGGTCCCTGAGGCAGGAGCCGATCCAGATGCCACGAAAGGGAACTGCTTACTGGCTTGCTTCCCACGGCTTGCTCAGTCCACCTTTTTGTAGAACCTAGGACCAGAAGCCCAGGGATGGCACCGCTCACCATGGGCTGGACCTTCCCCCATTGATCACTAAATGAGAAAATACCTTATAACTGGATCTCAAGGAGGCATTTCCTCAGCTGAGGTTCCTTCCTCTGTTGACTCTAGCTTGTGTCAAGTTTACACACAAAACCCACCCAGTACAGTGGGTGATGGTGTCCCCAACTCAGGTTCTCATGCTGGTGGCGCAAGCATTGTAGGCTTGATCTGTGCACGCCCGCACGCCTGCACGGGCGGTTGTAATCGAACTCGAATTTGCTCATTCCAGACAAGTATCTTCCCATGTCACCTGTCTCCATTTCCTTCTTTTTCAGATTTGACTCCTCTGACAACCTCAGTCTGTCTTGACCTTCCCCATCTGGTCCCGCTTGCTCCTCACTGAGCACTACCTACCACTAGGGGGCAGAAGAGGTGCTTCTCTAGCTCTCCTAGCGCTCTCTCTATGGTGCCTGCAGGCTATCCCTCCAGGGGGCGGGACTACCACCACGTGACCCGGGTGCCAGGCGACCGCGCCGGCGCAGTGGCCGTGTCGCCGTCGCCGGGCGCTGTCCCACTGCGCCTCTCGGCTGGGTAGCCGGCTGAGGCTGCGGGGGGCCCCGCACTCTGCGGCTCCGGCTCCTTCCGCGGCGGGCCGTGTGCCGCAGCCATGTCCCGAAAGCAGGCGGCGAGGAGCCGGCCGGGCAGCGGCGGCCGCAGAGCCGAGGCTGAGCGCAAGCGGGACGAGCGGGCGGCGCGCCGGGCTCTGGCCAAGGAGCGGCGGAACCGGCCCGAGCCCGGCGGCAGCGGCTGCGAGGAAGAGTTCGTGAGCTTCGCCAACCAGCTGCAGGCCTTGGGGCTGAAACTGCGGGAGGTGCCGGGGGACGGGTGAGGCGGGCCGGGAGTGCGGGAGGTGACGCTTGGGGATGCTCAGGCTCGGTCGCCGTGAGGGAAGCAGGGACCGGGCCTGGTGGAACGCTGCAGCAGGTGCCCGGAGGACCCGGGGCCGGGCTGAGAGGTGACCTCGAGGTGCACCTGTCAAGAAGCCGAATGGGAGGGCTCTTAGGTCCCGCTCGGTGTCATGCCAGACCTCCTGGGCATCCTCGCTCTCTTCTGCAATGGGGTAACGAGGGCAGAGAGCTGGAGGCATCTTTGTACGCCTTGGGTTCCCTAAGCAAAGGACTTAACCCATTGCTTGAGAATCCCGGGCCAGCTCTTTCTCGGGTAACCCGATAACACTAATGGCAGCTGGAAAGAGGGAACGGAGGAAGGACTTAATAGAAAGGGTACGTGGTTCCAGGAGCGTGGGGAGAAAGAAGGAAAAGGGTAAAGAGACTGGGAGAGAAGGGTTAGCAGGTCCGAGGGAACCTGATTGCCCCGTGTGTTGTTGCAAGAGGCACTATTAGTGTTTTCTTCATGAGTGGTCAGGTTGAGCTGCAGAAAGAGTGGGTGTAGCTAAGGAACATAAGCCAGATGTCGTGGCAGCGGGGTTGCTATGAGGTTGAGGCCAGTTTAGACTCTGAGAGGGTTTAAAAAAAGAAAGAAAACCAAAGAAACTTCAATAACCTTCGAAATTGTGGGAGAAAGAGTACTAAAGAAAGAACTTTCTTCTTTTCTTCCTCTCTTCTATTTTTTTTTTCTTTTCTTTCTCACTACGTCGTCTTGGCTAGCCTGGAACCCCCTTTGTAGACCAGGTTACGTATAAAGTTACCACGGCCTGCTGGAATTAAAGATGCGCACCTCTGTCCACTGCAGAAAGTGTTTTCTTCATTTCATACTGCACTGAAGTACACTGATCAAGACTTAATCACCTCTCCCCATTTGTCTTTCCTGCCTTCAGAGCTTCAGGCGAATCGGATTTTGCTCTGCTCACAAAGAGTTGGGCACACCTTCCTGCTAGGTGTTTCTGCTTAAGTTGCAATTAAAACGTAATTGCATTCAGCCACCACTTAGAGCAGTTCCTGGATCATAGAAGGCATTTAGGACATTTTCTCCCCCGAGACATGGTTTCTCCCTGTAACCCTGGCTGTCTTGGAACTCGCTCTGTAGACCAGACTGGCTTTGAACTTACAGAGATCCACCTGCCTCTACCTCCTGAGTGCTGGGATTAAAAGAGTGCACCACCACCTGGCACTTTTTTAAATTCTTGAGTGAAGGGCTAAAAAGTATCAAGGGAAGCCACCGAGCTCCAGCAGAAGCGCAGACACTGCTGCAGACATTAAAGCAGCAGCTGAAGCCTGGCATGGTGACCATGCAGGCCTTTAATCCCAGTGCTGGGGAGGCAGAGGGAGGGAGATCTCTGAGTTTGAGGCCAGCCTCATCTATATAAACCTGGTCTCAAAAAACAAACCAAACAAGAAACTTCAGTGGAATGCAGTGGACTCAGATGGGGTTGTCCTGCAAATGGCTGGATTGTATTTGGCAGACAGCATGGCTTCTCTATGTCAAAGAAACATGCTGGGGAAATAGATACTTCACAGTTGCACGTGACCAGCAATCAAAGTCCACAGTGAGAGACGCTAGGACTTCCATCAGGTTCTGGGCAACTTTGGGAGGATTTACTTTTCTTTCCCTTATGAGAGCAGACTTCTCCAGTTAATCCTCATACTTTGCTTGAGTGGAGAGCTGGAAATAGGTAGGTGACTGAGATAAAGAAGAAGGGTTCCCAGTAGAGAGATGTGGAACTGTAGGTCACTTAGATTTTGCTCTGTTGAGCAACTTTGTATTCTTAAAATTTGCTAAAGAATAAACACGCTGTTTGAGCCATAGCTCAGTATTTACAGAAGTGCACAGACCTACACTCATTAGCCACCCATGCTTTGAAGTAGTAGCCCCCACCTCATCCCCTGCCATTCTCTCTCTGAGACAGGGTTTTTCTATGTAGCCCTGGCTGTCCTGAAACTCACTACTAGACCAGGCTAGCCTCGAACTCATAGAGATCCAATTCCTTTGCCTCTCAAGTGCTGGGATTAGAGGTGTGGGCCGCCATGCCCAGCGAGATGGTAGCCTCTTGGAAACACTGTAAATTTATGAGAGATGAGAGTGAAGAAGATAAAGGTCTTTTCTTGGATTTATGGACATCTTGAAAGAGTCTCAGGATTTAATTTACTTGGGAAGCAGTTGCTATGGGGAAAGTGGTTTTATAAATTCTTAGTGAGTGATCATAGAGATGCTATCAAGAAGGAAGTGCCTAAAGTGCCTTATTCAGCCAGCAAATAGTGACTTTCCACATTCAAGATGCTTTTCAGAAGAAGCCATGCTTTTATCATTCAAGAAGGAACAGCTTGAGTTTGCCAAGAGAGCGTTCCCAGATGAGCACTGTGTGGAAGTCCTGGAGTGTGCAGTATCTGATAGCCCCGTCAGTTGTGCAGCAGAATGGGGGCGCAGTTTAATGGTAGTAGTGCAGGGGAGTGGGGGGCAGATGCTAGCTTACTTCCCAGTCTGTTCTTTGGCAGCGTTAGGTAGCTTCATGAAACCAGCCTGCCGTAAACAGGTCTTTGCTTGGGTGACATTTGACGACGGGCTGACTCTGCTGCTTTTTTATTTTTATTTATTTTTGGTTTTTCGAGACAGGGTTTCTCTGTAGCTTTGGAGCCTGTCCTGAAACTTGCCCTGTAGACCAGGCTGACCTGGAACTCACAGAGATCGGCCTGCTTTTGCCTCCCTCATGCTGGGATTAAAGATGTGTGCCACTACCGCCTGGCCTGGCTCTGCTGTCATTCATCACTGTAGTGAATGGGAAGGTCTTTCCTTTCTTCCTTCCTTCTTTTTCTTTTCTTTTCTTTTTTCTGTTTCCTGCAAGACAAGGTTTCTCTCTGTATCCTAGGCTATCCTGGAACTTTTGTGTAGACCAGGCTGGCCTCAGACTCAGAGATCCAACTGCCTCTGTCTCCTAGAATTAAAGGCATATACTATTACCACCACCTGACTCACAGATTTTTTTATGCATTAATATTTGTTGTTGAGTAGTATTAGGTTAAAATATAGTAACGTTTTGCTAATATAAAAAAGTAGTTATGCATTTCTGCTGTTTCTCTTCTGGCATTGTTACAGTTTGGATGGCCTAAGATGGCGACTTGCTATAGGTGTGTTCCTTCTAGCATTCTGTAATTGGTTGTTTTTCTGAACTCAAATTCAGGACCTTAAATCTGTGTATCCCTAAAGCACAGTGGTTCTCAAATAGGAGTGGTTTTGCCTCCCAGGGGACAACTGGGGCTATCTGGAGACATTGTTGGTTGTCACAGCTGGTGAGGAGGGAGGTGGTGTGGTCCTGGCATCTGGTAGGCAGAGGCTAAGGATGCTCCCAAGGATGGCAGTGAGCAGGACATTTCTTGCAGCACAGAATGACCCCAGGTGTCTATAGTGGGGGCACTGAGCAGCCCAGCTGCCCTGCAGCAGTGAGAGCGTGAACTCAGGAAAACAGCAGGGTCTCCCGGAGGCCTTTAGGGTCATGGTTTTGTTCTCACTGGTGTCGGCAGTGTTTGCTTGGCTCCCTAAGGGAACTAGAGTGTTTGTTATGTTTCCTGTGTTGCTGCCTTATAACCTCATCGGCAAAGCAAGCCACTGCAGTGTTTTTGACTTGTTAGTGGGCTCAAAGTATGCCAGATAAAAGTGTATTACTAGCACTTTTAAACTAATACTTTAAAACATTAGTTTAAATGTGGTAAACTATGGCTAATATTTTGGTATTAATGTTGGGAGAGTCATGGCTAGAGCAGGGTTGCCCAGTTTTGCATCTTGGGCCCAACATTTACCCACTAACCATCCTGCTAGCCCTGTTACCAGCATTTGAAGTTTAGAAAATAAAGATGCTTAGCAGTGGCATCGCTGTTCCCTGGTGGCAGGGCAAGCTGACAATGAGGCCTGTCTTTCCCTGGTAACCATGTGTGCCAGGTGCTCCCTCCTCAGCCTTCACAACTCTGTTCTTAGCTCCCAGGTCTGGTGTAGAGCTTAGAGCTTAGTTTGTTTGAGCAGCTTGACAAACTGCTGTCTTTTGAGTATTGAATGAGAGATGGCCTAGCTGGGTACTTTTAGTGAAGTTTGGTTCAAAAGGTATCGGTAGTTGTGACGTCAGTTTGGAAAGGGGTCTGGGAGTTTTAGACCTTAGGCCTGGAGTGGTTTTTGAGGTCTGTACCCTGGTTATCAGCTCCACCATTGAGCCAACTGAGGCCCTGAGTAATTTAATATTTGTTTTGAGCCCGCCAGCCGGTAAGTGGGACGGGAATCCTTATTTGCTGTCTCACGTGGGTGATCTGCTGAGATGCGGTGTCTCCTTTCCTCAGGAGTCAGGCGGGAGACGTCCTGCATTAGGTGAGCTAAGTGCAGTTTTGAAAGACCTTGACCAGCATCTCTGTTTTGACAGCAATTGCCTGTTCAGAGCTTTGGGTGATCAATTGGAGGGTCATTCTCGGAACCATCTCAAGCACCGACAGGAGACCGTTGACTACATGATAAGGCAGCGGGAAGATTTTGAGCCCTTCGTGGAAGACGACATTCCTTTTGAGAAGCATGGTAGGTTCTCAAAAGGACCCTGGGTCCTTCAGGAGCCACCAGCACCCCACCCCCACTGCCAGGGTTTGCTAATGTAAATTATGCCATTCGTTTACTCAACAAACTTGTTTGCATATTCTGTGAATAGCCCACGCTCTGCAGGTGGGAATCTATATTTAGCTGCGTGTTACCTTGACTAAAAGTACTGGCACTTGGTGGCTTGGGTGTGGCTGGGGTAGAGTGCTTACCTCACAGGACTTGATCCTTACTCAGCACCACCACCACCCCTGAAGAAAAGGAAAAGGGGGTGATGATAATTGACCAGAGACTTTGTTTGTGACCTCCTACCAGTGGGATGGGGAATAAGCTCTAAGCTCCATGCAGGGAGATGGTGGAGGCCAGGGAAGACGCTAGCAGCCGTGGTGGTTCTTTACGTTTTCATAAAAAGGAGATAATAAAGCACCTCTCTGGTGGGATTTTTTTTTTCCTGTGAAGATTAACTTAGATAACAAAATTAAATTCTTTTTTTTTTTTCTGAAGCTGAGGACCGAACCCAGGGCCTTGCGCTTGCTAGGCAAGCGCTCTACCACTGAGCTAAATCCCCAACCTCACAAAATTAAATTCTTAAATTAGTTAACTGTCTGGGATGACGGGGCTGTCAATAGCTTTAATTGTCTCCTGAAGTTATTTTATTTTTAAAAACCATGTATTTATAACTAGAAAAAAGAAATCAGCAAGCCCATTAATATCTCACCAAAAACCTAAATGTGCCCACCCACCCACCCTTTTTGAAAGGGTGTCTATTCAACTTGAATGTGTTAGGAACTTAGTTTTGGGTGTGCTTGTGGCTTGACCTTTGATCCTCCCAAGTGTTACACATGCCACCACACCCAGTTTATGGGGTCCAGGGGGTAAAACTCACCTCCTCTTGAATGGTAAGCAAGTGTTCTCCGTGCTCATCCTCACCCACAAATAGTAGCTCCAGCACAAGGCTGGCATCTGTGTCTTAGCAGGATGAGGCGGCATGGTCTCTGTTTTGATGACAGTGGGGGCCCCATTGAGAATGGAGGAGAGCAAGCCTAGGAGGGAGGCTGGTGAGGAGGCTCTCCGTGTCGCAGTTCAGAGAGAGATGTGAAGGGCCAGTCCCAGAGCAGTTGGTGGAACAGTTCACTCTGGCGAGGAGACCAGGGCTGTTCTGAAGGTCCTGCTTAAGAATAGCTCTAAGCTAGGTGGTGGTGGCACACTCCTTTAATCCCAGCTCTCAGGAGGCAGAGGCAGGTGGATCTCCGAGTTCTAGGCCAGCCTTGTCTGTAGAGCTAGTTCCAGGACAGGCTTCAAAGCTTCAGAGAAACCCTGTCTCCAAAAACAAAATCAAAACAAACAAACACAAGAATAGCTCTAAACTTGGAGGACAGAGGGAGGGGCATATCTTGGACACTGTTAAGTGTCCTAACCCCTAACCGGGAATGGGCCCTTTGAGTCTGGCGTGTGTGTTGGGAGTGAGGGGGATAGGCTGTACCTGTTACTGTACTCTGGTGGCCCTCTTCCAGGGGTCACATTTCAAGCAGACAGGCTGTTTCAGAGTTAGCGTTTTATAGATGTGTGTGGGGTGGGGGGGTGGCAGATTTTGGAACTGTGTGTTTAAAATGAGTCATGTTGCTGGATGTGCTGGTGCACACTTGGTTAGAGTACTCAGGAGGCTGAGGCAGGAGGATTAGGAGTCTGAAGCCAGCCTGCATGGAAAAAAATTAAAGAATCTTGTCACTTTTCAGTGTTACTTTGGATGAACTTTGTGATCTGAATTCCACTTGAGCATCTTTAGGAAGGGTCCTGTGGTGGATTTGGGGTGTAACAGTGTAGGACAGGGAGCTCAAATCCTGTTGCCAGAGTGATGTCACTTTAGTTGTGCGTTGAGAAGGTGTTCTCTCAAAATGTCACTGCACGACTGAGTGCTGATGCATAGAAGTGTGAGCATTGAAGAGGTGACAACAGCTTTGACTGCCAGAGCAGAAATGAAAACCAGCAGGGAGTCTGCACATCCTCAGACCCATTGCCTTCTCAGGAACGAGCTGTTGTGACTTTGTTCCAGATCCAGCCATACCTGATATTTGGAGGTACCCATAGAGGATTTGCTGGTTTAACAAGGGAATGTCTCACTGGTGAGGACCTAGTGACCCTGGCACTTGGCTCTGTCTTCAGGATTATCTCACCTAGATGTGGCTCTGTAGACTCTGCACCACCTGTCCCCATCTGTGCAAGACCTGGATCCTCATCTCCCTGTCCCCTCTTACCAGTCCATTATCTCTTGGACCTTTGCCTCAGCAGCTGCCTCTTCCTCTTACCACCTGTGTTCATTAGTTTATTTGTTATCCCCATGGGGATGGATATTTTTTCTGACTTCTGTTTGCTCTTCTTTTTTTTTTCAATTTTCTTTATTCATATTTTATTCATGGGTGCTCTGCATTTATACCTGCGTGACAGAAGAGGGCATCAGATGCTATTATAGATGGTTATGAGCCACCATGTGGCTGCTGAAAATTGACCTCAGGACTTCCAGAAGAGCAAGCAGCCAGTGCTTGTAACACCTGAGCCGTCTCTCCAGCCCCACTGGTTAGTTTTTACTGTCAACTTGACATAACCCAGAGTCACCTGGAACCTTAGATCAAATTCGCCTGTGGACATGTCTGTTGGGGATTGTCTTGATTGTTATAACTGATGTAGGAGGACCTAGCCCACAGTGGGTGGCACCATGCCTAGACTGGTAGTCCTGAGCTGCATGAGAAAGCCAGCTAAGCATAGGTTTATAAACGAGAGACAAACCAGTAAGCAGCCTTTTTCTGTGCCTGCCTGCAGGTTCGTTGAGTAACAGACTGACCTGGAAGTGTGAGGTGGAATCAGCGTTCCCTCCTCCAGGTCACTTTAGTCGTGGTGTTTGCCCCAGCGACAGAGTGAAACTAGAACGCCACTTCACAGGAACCCTCGGGGCAGTGTGGTTTGGCTCTATGGCCCTCTTGATATTCAGTCTGTTCTGGATCACAGAGTTGTGAGCCAACTTCATTTTCCTCCAAAATCTGTTGCTAGTCCCCACTGTTGTGGGGGCTGAGCCTGCGCTTTATAGCCCTTCATGATCTGTGATTTTTAATTTCTCTCCTCTCTCCGGTTTTCTCCCTGTATCTCTGCAGTCCAGGTTCCTGTCATACAGAAGAGTCCACAGTCTCTCTTGTTTGGAATATCATCCATGGACTTTGAAGCACCGGTTTAGTAGTCTCAGCCTAGTAGCTTATCCTCCACCCCCTCCCTGTGCACGCGTGCGCACACACACCTTTATGTTTCTGACTTGAAGCTCAGGTATGAGAGCATAGCTGTGCAGGGTTTCCCTCGTCTCTGACACTACTACACATTCAGATTTCCCCACACTCACAGGAGCTGCTCTGATGGCAGTGGTTCTGTGGGGGAAGGGAGCAACTAAAGTTAGCCACAGGGAAAACTCAGTCCAGCACAGTCCGGTCTCAGAAGGTCCCCAACCCAGTGCTTCCTTCTCTTCCAGAAGTGTTATGCTCTCTTAGCATTTCTGTGACGCTACACAGAGACAGTACTGTCAACAGGGAGGCTTGTTCCCGCGTCAGCATCTCTGTGACGCTACACAGAGACAGTACTGTCAACAGGGAGGCTTGTTCCCGCGTCAGCATCTCTGTGACGCTACACAGAGACAGTACTGTCAACAGGGAGGCTTGTTCCCGCGTCAGCATCTCTGTGACGCTACACAGAGACAGTACTGTCAACAGGGAGGCTTGTTCCCGCGTCAGCCCAGATTTGTTTGTTTGGTTTTTTATTTGTTTTTGGTTTTTTGGGTGGTTTGTTTGTTTTTGGTTTGGTTTTGCTGTTTCTTTTGTGGTAGCACGTAGCTGCTGTATAGTCTGTTATCTGCTATAGACTAGGGTCCATCATGAAAGACAGACTCGCCTTCTCCTTTGGAAAGTCCAAAAGATTGGCAGATACTTTGCGGGAGCCTGGAGTAAAGACCAGATCAGCCCTCTCCTGAAGCACCTGGTTGTCACCATTGTCCATATTATTCTGATTATAGTCTTCTTCAGGGCAGAGTGACAGTGGCCATAAGCCAGGGCTGTGAAGTCAGCTGCTGGGATGAAAGCTTAGCCCACCAAGTTCAGGCTCTGTGACCTTGGCCATTATTCGCTGTCTTCACCCCCCCTCCCGCTTTCATCTCTCTAGTGGCCAGTGTGATAATCCTTCCAAGCACTGCTCTGATGATTAAAAGTGATGATTTCTGAGAAATAACCTGCACTGCTTGACACATGCATGTAGCATCCATTAGTGTGAGCTGCTGCCATGCTCTATTGTGTACACGCCGTGCCTGTCATGCAGCCATGCAGATTGGAAGCACGCAGCATTTCTGAAGGAAGTAATCAGCAGATCCTTCTCTGATGACGAGGACCTCCGAGTACAGTCTGCATATTGTTTACCTCTGACTCCCTAGACTGACGGTCGGTGGCCTTTGAGATGTGTGTTCATGCTTCTCGCTGCTTGCAGTACGTAAATACCAACCATGTTTGCATTTGCATTTTCCATCGTAAAGACTTCATTTTTCTTTCCTGTTTCCATGCAGTGGCCAGTTTGGCAAAGCCTGGTACTTTTGCTGGCAATGATGCAATTGTAGCCTTTGCAAGAAACCATCAGTTGAATGTGGTGATCCATCAGCTTAATGCCCCTTTGTGGCAGGTAGGTCACCTATTTAGGAATGTCCTGAAGATGATGGGCTTGACCTGTGATGCTGAACTCCTAAGAATAGCTTGGACCATGAGCTAACCAAAGACAGGAATCTTGTGATTTGGAACTAACCTCCATGCTGGGTCAAACGGAGTGTGAGAGAGAAGCACTTTGTGATCCTGGGGATATTGCTCAGCCGTCAGCAAAGTGGTGATGCGGGGACAGAACCTAATGTGGAAATGCTTCACATAATTTGTTAAGCTATTGTAGAATAAAATGTTTAGTACACACAAATTGTAGTTTTGAAGTGTGCCTGTTCCCCTGCAGTTTGTGTGTGTGTTTAGGAGTAGAGAAGTGTCATCAGATCCGTTACAATGACTGTGTCTGCCAGAATGACTACTGAGTTTTCTGACCAGTAGACTGCTGTTTTTATTCAGCTCCGTTTGTGTTTTGACTTTTCCTACAATAATTGCTCCAGGCTGAGACAGTTAAGCCACACAGCCCTCTACTGTCCATTCAGCTCCTTCTGCTTCTCTTTATCTCCTGCATTAACCTCATCTCTCAGTCCATCAGACCAAGCATCCCAGAGCCCAGGTGATCAGAGGTTGCTGACTGAGTGTACACTCCACTTCCTTATTCACCCTCAGAACTCACAGGGCTTTGTATCTGGCACAGCTTGAGATTCTGAGCACAAGCTTTCTGCCCCTCCTGTTCTCTGTCACCATCTTTTTTATTAGAAAGTTAAAATGTTTAATTGAAGAAGAACTGGGAAATTCAGAAAAGCCCCTGCAGGTGGGCGAGAGTCACCAGAGTCACCCTGACTGGAATTAGGACTGTTAGCATTTTTAGTGTGTGTCCTGCCGTTCACCCCACATTGGGCATATGATTGGAGAGGGTGCACATCACACTGTTTTTTTTTTTGGTTTTTCGAGACAGGGTTTCTCTGTGGTTTTGGCATCACACTGTTTTTACAACACATTTTAACCACACATACATGAATTTTCACTCATCTCACACACACACACACGCATGCACCTGCATGCGTTACCTCTCTTAAAGGGAATGACATTTTTTTTTTTCGTGTTCTGCCTGCATGCACTCCTTTGTAATCCCCTGAGTAATGGCTTGACTCTTTTAAAAAGAGGGTACAGTATTTAGAAATATAAGTTGCACATGCCAGAATTCACCGTTTTCTGGTTTATAGTTCCATGTTTTGATGTACATGTTATGCCACCATCAACATATGGAGTAGCTCCACTCTACCAAGAAGTTAGTGCCTGCCCTGTTTAGTCACCACCCACTATTGCTTTCCCAGCCTCTGGTAGCTTCTGATTCATGTTTCCTTCTCGTCTTGCTTTTCTGTCACATAAATGGAAGTCTTCAGCCTTTCGTATCTGCTACAATGTCATTTTAACAAGAGTCACACAAGACAGAGTGACGGAGATGCTGCATGCAGGGCTGGTGAGAACATCTGCCTCAGGATGCAGTGAGCAGGAGGGAAACAGCATCTGTGTCCTTGGCCCAGTGTTGCCAGATGTTGGGATGGCAGGGAGAGGACCCTGTGTTCAGTGGGTGCTCTTAAGAGTGAGCTGCTGGCCAAGAACACAGGCACCCCTCCAGTTCCAGGTGTTTGTTATTAGTGTTCGCCGCCAGTGACGTTGTCAGGGCACTTGAGTGTATGGTGTGTGGAGCCTGATGGAGAAGGAGAACCCATGTCAGCGAGGTAGCCGTCTGCTGCTTTCCCTGACGATAACTGTAACGTTTCTTCATTGCCCCAATTCTTATATTTTTTTTCAAATCTACTTCTGTTGCGTTCTGGTTTCTGACTTGTAAAACAATGGAAGTATATACTTAAAACAAATTTGTCCCATTGGCTCTATCCTGCCTGGCAGTACAGTCACTGTTCTGAGCTCTTGCATTAATGATGAGTTGGCTCAGAGTCAGTAACGTGGATACCGAAACCTGCATTGCTCCTGCATTGCTGTGCACGCCTGTGAGCGGTTTCTATGTATTACATAGCCAGTGATAGGCCTGCTGGATGTGAGTATGTACATGGCTCCTAACAATTTGGTGATTTTTCCAGTTGGTTTTCTTTTCATAATGTTCATATGTTGCTACTAAATCTGTAGATGATTTAGGAAGTTTGTCATGTGAAGACAAAGTGAAAATTTCCTCTGTCAGTGTCCTTTCTGGGAAGACAGTGGTGCCGCTGCTGTGTCCCATGTCCATCTAGACTCGCTGTCTCCAGACCTAGACATTCTGCTAGAGAAATTGTTGCACTTCCTACACAGGATCTGTATGATTCCTCCTGCCCCATGACTTGCTGGTTTTGTGGGGTTTTTTGTTTGTTTGTCTGTTTTGTTTTTCATATCTCTGTTGCTTGTAGACCAGGCAGGCCCCAAGCTCAGAGATCACCTGCCTCTGCCTCCTGAGTGCTGGGATTAAAGGTGTGCGCCACCACCATCATTTCAGCTGACTTGCTGTTTTTGGATCTTGAATATTATTTAAGTTAATGATCATCTCAGATTACTTGGGACATCTAGTGAAAATAAGGAGGGCTGATGTTTTAGAATTTTAAAGGACAAACAGGCCAGATGGTGGTAGCGCACACCTTTAACCCTTAGGAAGCAGAGGCAGGTGGACCTCTGTGAGTTTGAGGCCAGCCTGGTCTACAGCATTCCAGGACAGCCAGAGCTACATAGTGAAACACTGTCTCAAAACAACAACAACAACAACAAAAAAAAAAATAGAAAAGAAACAACAGTTACCTATAGGCAGAATCAGAATTATTTTAGTGTCTGTTTTATGGGTGTTTTGGAGGGAATCTACCCAGCCCAGCACTTAAAGTTTTGTATGCTTTTTTTTTTTTGCATGATTTTAGGGAATCAATTCTTGTTGTATCCCAAGGCATTGCTGGGATGTAACACCCTGTGGCCAGTACCCAGGGTTGCTCAGTGTACAGGGGGCAGTGTGGACAGTGCTCAGAGAGTGGTGTGCGCAGGGCAGGCTGGCCATTGCCCAGGGCTGTGTGATGAGCTAGTACAGATTTACTGTATGGAATTTTGTCTTAGAACTGGTGCAAGTGGCAGGTTTTGAGGTTGTTGCTGCCTGTAAGTTTCATGTGTGATTGGAAACAGAGATAAAGTTATTATAGCTATTAAGCCATGTTCAAGCCAGGTTTGTAGTGTTTTTTGAGATCTTCGAGAGGATCTAGAAACTTTATACTTGACATTTTACTTCTTCTTCTTTTTTTTTTCCTATAGTAATCCTCAATCAGTTTGAGCTTCGGGCTCAACAAAGCTGGCTCTGCTTCAGGGTCTTCCCATTGGGAGGAGCTGTGCACTGAGAGGCCAGGCATTTAGTTTTATCTGACTTCATTGCAGGCCTGCCCCAGGCTGGTTAATCATTCCATGCAGATTCACTTGCCTCTAGGCAAATGTTAAATAGGCACATGGAAGCCTGCAAGGGAGAGAGCTCAGAGACTGGTGGCATGTCCTAGCCAGAGTCCCCACAGGCTCACGCTTCCAGATCCTCTCTTGTGTCTGCAGATTCGTGGTACGGACAAGAGCAGTGTGAGGGAGCTGCACATCGCCTACCGCTACGGTGAGCACTATGACAGCGTTCGGAGGATCAATGACAACTCAGAAGCGCCAGCACACCTCCAGACCGATGTGAGTGAAGCTCCGTTCCTTCTGCTTTCAGACCTGCAGGAAGCTGAGCACCAGGGACCAGCTGTTGTTGCAGGTTATTGAGAAGTTGCTGTCAGAGAACTGTGGCTCCAAATGTTAAAATATTTCAGCCGGCAAAAGCACTAACTGCCTAGCCCGACAACTTGGATTTGATTCTAGGAACCCACATGGTGGGAGAAAAGAACTAGCTCTCACAAGATGTCTTCAGACACACACACGAGGTCCTGGCACACATGCACATACATATAAATGTAAAAAACTAATGTATTTTGTATTTCTTACTTTTTAATGAAGTGAGAGACACTTATCCCTTTACCTTCCTCCAGTAGGCACCTATAGTTAGATGTATACACAATCCGAATTTTTAAATTAATTTTATGTTTAAAAGTCTATTCTGAAATTTGGCAACTACGCAAGCCAGACTCAGCTGTCACTGCCCAGTACTGCCGTCCAAATACCATGGGTGCCTCGCTGCTGCTCTTCCTGTGTAGTTCCTCTCTTCTCTGTATGCAGGGCTTTCCCGGATTCTCATGTGGGTGAATCTAGCCACTACTATTCCCATCAGCTTGTTTTTCAAATTCTTCCTGTGTTTGGGTGGTTTGTGATTCGGGTTGTCTTAGAGAGCTGAGGGGAATTTCCTAGAGCCCATGGTTCCTATGCTGTGTTTTAGTTTCAGATGCTTCATCAAGATGAAGCAAATAAAAAAGGAAAGATCAAGACAAAAGGGGTGGACTTTGAAGACGGCCCTAAAGATGAAGTGGAAGATGCTGTCCAGAAAGTTGGCAATGCAACTGGATGCTCAGTCAGTATCCTTACCCCGCCCCCCCCCCCCCACCTCACAGCTGGATGCTCAGTCAGTATCCTTCCCCAGTCACACCTCACAGCTGGATGCTCAGTCAGTATCCTCCCCCCCCCCCCCAGCCACGACTCACAGTTGGATGCTCAGTCAGTATCCTCCCCCCCCCAGCCACGCCTCACAGTTGGATGCTCAGTCAGTATCCTCCCCCCCCAGCCACGCCTCACAGTTGGATGCTCAGTCAGTATCCTCGCCACCCTCCCCAGCCACACCTCACAGCTGGATGGATGCTCAGTCAGTATCCTTGCTGCATAGCAGGTGCTGCCATGCTAGAGCTGACCTGCCAGAGGCCCAAGAGAATGGAGAGCTGCTAATTCATTTCCCTTGTTTGCTGGATTTCACCCATCAATGCTCAGAATCCCAAGGGGTGTGTTTAATCTTTCCTGAGTTTAGCTTTATAAAGAGAATTAATTTATAAATTCATTGGAATGGCTACTGCATTTGATGGCTTTGTTTGAAATTTATGTTTCTTGGTGGATGTGGTCTTGGAGCCTTGTCAATTCCTCTGTTCCTGTTTGTGTGTATCAGGCTGCTGAAGCAGAGCTCGCGAGCGTAACACGTCTAGACTCTTAAGTGTCTATCTGCTTCTTCAATAGGATTTTAACTTAATAGTCCAGAACCTGGAAGCAGAAAATTACAATATTGAATCTGCAATAATGGCCATACTTCAGATGACCCAGGGGAAAGGAAACAGTAAGTCCACAGTTAAGACTTGTAAATAAGCTTCAAGTGTCATGTGGTGGCTCCCTCAAGCAGGTGTCCACAGTCTCCATGATTGCTTTAGTGTCCACACTATCCCTCTGTCCCCTTCGAGCGCTGCGAAGGCTGCGAGCATCAGCACTGCCTCGTGTTCGTGCAGTGCAGTGTGGTGGGTATGCATGTGTGTGGTGGGGTTGGGCCTGGATTTTAAGTGAATTAATAAGTTTAAATCTTAGCAGCCATGTGTGGCTCTGGCCTAGTATTGGACAGTATAGGGCTAGGTCATGTTTTGTTTCTAGATTTGAGATATAAATGAATGCGTTAACCCTAAAAGTTCTCTTTGAAAGTCATCTAAGAAACAGATGCTGCTGGTAGAAGGGACTGTGAACCTTGGAGCCAGCTAGAGGCTTCAAATGCTTCCTGCAGCCTCCTGACCATCTCGAGGAACCTGGCTTTATAAATGTCAGGGATCTGGGGACCCTGGTGATCTTGCAGTAACGTAACTGCAATTGCTTTGTGTAATTGTTGGATTCTTGGTTTTAACAAAATGCCTTTCTTTGGAAGATACAGAGGAGAACCTTGAGGCTAGTGACCAAGTGTCAAAACAGTGTGACCCTTCATTCGAGGAGGCAGGCAGCAGCTCCAAACTCACCGGAAATCAGGGTGGAAGTGAAGGCCAAACGGAAAATAGTAAGGCTCGGACCAGACCTAGCGAAGGAAACAAAGCAAATAAAAGCCAGATCCCAAAGGTATGGCGCGGTCGGGAGGCAGGGGCACCGTGGGATTCTATAGCTGGGTGGGAAGCTGATTTTCACCCTGGCGTGCGTTCTTTTAGATGTGTAAAAGTAGCTCTTGTAGAGCTTCTGGGGGCAGGGTCCATAGAAGCATAAGATCTAGAATGAAGACTTTGCTTGTCCCACAGTCACAACAGTCGATAGCCCTCTGTACAGATGCATAGCTGCCTTTTCCCATCCGTTGTGACAGTCAGGGCTGCGGGTGTCTTTGTGTGTGAGTCTTTGTGCTTTGCGTTGTTTTCTTGCACAGTGTCCCAGGTGGCACGAGGGCATGTCTCTCAGGATCCACTCAGGCTCTTGCTAGCCTGTCGGGTACACCTCTCCATCCCTGCCCCGACTCTCACAGGTGGACAGCATCATTAGTTTGCCCAGTTTGGAACTCATCTTAAAGGCAGATGTTTTGAGCTAGACTGCCACCTAATGTGCAGAAAATGATGCCACAGTCTGGGAACTTTATTGCCATTATCTAGAATCTTAAATGATGGAGAAGCATCTCCAAGCCCCTGCGATTGTCAGTGGCTGGACTTGGGGCACTGTCTTCATGGGTATTTGGATTGTTTTATGAAGAGGATTGCTTTTACTTGATGCTTCAGGAAGGAAACATACATTTTAAAGTATATTTTAACAGTAATGAAAAAGAAATTATTTTGGTTTCTCAGGCTGGTTTTCTCTGTTCTTGCTAAAAGCATTCTGGGCCTTGTGCTCAGACAGCCCATAGTCTCACAGCACCAGTGACCCACATGGCTCTTCCAGGTTACAAACAAGCAGCGGAGGGAGCAACAGCGACTGGAGAAGAAGAAACGACAGGAGGAGAGGCACCGGCACAAAGCCCTGGAGAGCAGGAACAGCCACAGGGATGCTAACAGAAGCGAAGCGGATGTGAACACGCAGGTTACCTTGGTGAAGACCTTTGCTGCTCTGAACATCTGATGCTCGGCCCCCTGCGAGCTGGAGGATGAGCGCTGCAGACTAGGTGTCCCGGCCAGGTGTCCTCTGACAGTGCCCACACGAGCCCACGGGAGTCAGTGCTCTTTGCGCTGCCTCGTCTGTCCTGAGCTTTGTCATTGTTTGTTGTGTGACAGTACGGTGGAGCCATCCACTTTCTGAAACACAAAGAAAGTATGGACTCATAGGTGGGTTATGGGGCAGAGGAGTCTTTGGAGCGAGGCGTTATTTGCCCCGGGTATCAGAACGTGGTAATCCTAGGCTCTTCTGTGACGTGTGGAGTGGGTTTGCTGTCATTATCTTCAAGTCGTTTAGCACAATCATTAGAAACCCCCACAGTGACAACTTTGTTTCTCTTTCATTTCCAAGCAGGGATGCAGGTCTGGCACCAGCTCAGGAGTGTGCCGAGATGTGATTTGGCTTCTCATCTGGTTGCTTGTACATGTTAGGGCAGTCAGGGACATCGGCTACATCTCCCTTCTTCCCGTCTCTGGTGTCACCTCAGTGTGGCTGCCCTCCCCACTCCAGCCATGTGGCGTGTGTGCCTGGCTGTGGGAGAGCCTGGGTTTGCTGGGAGCTCCACAGCGCAGTGGAGTTTGGGATGTTTCTCTGTACAGTTAGGAGATGGGGGGGGGGGTATTTCTGTGACAGCTCTGAGCTCTGATGTGCAGGGCTGAGCACGCAGCTGCACAGGGCAGGCCTGGGGGAGGCTTTTCCTTAGAAGACTCTAAACATTTCTTCTATGGGAGAAGTTGACAGGATAAAGTTTTCCATGTTTGAATGTTATTTTTTCTTTTTGATATTCTAGACTCAGGAAGATGCCTATAGGGAAATAACTGGTTGTTTGATCTTACAGGTTACTAAATTTTCTTAACATGTGAAAATGAAATGAAATCCCATGGCATAGCTGGGCATGGTGGCTCAAGCTTGGAATCCAGTACTCAAGCAAGGCAAGAGTGCTGCAAAGTTGGGGCCAGCCTGGGCTGTGTAGTGAGTTCCAGGCTAGCCAGGGTTAGAATAAAAGGCCCCATTTCACTGCCTACCCAATAGAGAAAACTCTTCCAGCGTGTGCCCTGTACTTTGTTACTTGGGATTTCAGTACTGGGAAGAGTGCAGCCATGGCTGAGGCTGCCTGTGGCTGGGTGAGCTGGCAGGGGAGAGGACCTGTGCTGCGGAAGCCTTCGAACGACTCAGTTCTGAAGCACCTTCAGTAGGGAGGGTGCTGTTCCTCAGGCTGGGTTATAGGAATGTTTACTGTAAACTGTCCTGTGTGGGGTGGACAGTCATGACTAAAGCCTTCGCCTTCTGGGAACCTACTATTCAGACTAACACTGTCTGGGTCAGAAGATAATATTTTTGTTATCACTAGAAGCAAAAGGAAAATTACAAAAGGTTTAGACACAGACAACACTGTCTGGGCAGGTTGTGGGTTCATCCAGTTGTCTTATCAGCAGGCTATTTACTTCTTCAGTTTAATGTTGTCCTTTAATTTTCCTTTTGTTTGGCTTTGGAACTTTGTGTTTTGTTTGGAACTCCTGAAGTCTCCTGGAATCTCTCCCAGGATGCTGCGTTACTTCCTACCATCAGGACATTGCAAGACTGCAGATTTGAAAACTACATGGCATTTTTTTTCCTTCTCAGCTGGGAGACTCAGGTCTCAGGCCCAAAAGGGAAGGTGGTGGCTGCCGTGCTCTGAGGGATAGGAGTGGAGCTGGCTCTGGGAGCCAGTGTGGGGCCACCCGGGACAGGGTGTGGGTTGGCCGAATTCATCTAAACGGAAGCTCTCTGTTCCCTGCTTTTCTTTGTACTGCCTAAGTGCAGCATGCCATCTCTTTGCAGACAGGTTAGCATTGTTTACCAAAACCCCAGAGTTGGAAGTCAGAAGTGGCTGGGCTGGGGGAGCCTGGTGCACTTGTATGGGACACCCTGGGTTCCATCCCCAACACTTAAAATTCAGGCTGTGCCTAGCTCTCAGCAGCCTCTTGGCCACGCAAGGAGCTGCTGTTTGCCTGGCTGAGGACAGCATAGACCTCTCGGGTGGCAGAGCTGCTCTGGAGGTTTACAGACTCACGTTTGCTTCTGGAAGGCAGTGGCTGTGTGTCCTGATTGCAGTGGCTGTCTCCTCAAAGAAGGTTCCTTTGTCTCTGTCCACACTTTCCAGTTTCACATGGTGTGTCTCTTCAGTGTGCTGATTATTGGAAGTGGGGAGCCTGCACCCAGCTTGAGGGTGCTGGCAGCTCAGACTCTCAGCCTCACTGAGTAAGAGCCGCTGGGTCGTCTGTGGGCGTCACCACTGTAGTGGGCACCTGCTGGTTACCTCCTTGGCACCAAAGTGAGGCCCAGAATGTCGAGCTTTGGGGTAACAACAGTTAACACTGTTCCTCCAGTCCAGGTCCTCACAGGGAAGTTGGCATGGGAAGGGAGCCTGTCAGCCTCCGGCTGGGCCTCAGCTGCTACCTGAGAATGTTGTTGTAGCTCATTGTGAGCACACGGGAAAGCCACAGTGCTTCATGGAGGCTCACTAGCTTTATAAACTCTGTGGAGAGGTTTTCTGGATTTTAAGGATAATTTTTTTAAGGTTAAAATAAGAAAAAAAAAAACAATGGCAGCACCTTGCACTGGAGGCAGATAAATTAAAACAGCGCTGCCCAGACTTGCAGAGTAGAGCCCACCGGAGATAATGCTGAGAATACATGTGTTCATTTGGGTTTTCACGAGAACATCTACCTCCGGGGATTGTGGCAGGAAGAAGAGTCTTAAATGTCCACCAGGGTTGCCTATATTTTCTTGTGTGAGCTCTGAAAACACTTCTGACCTCGTTTTGATTGTGAAAGTGAAGTGGACTGACCTTGCAGGGCAGCTGGAGTGGGGCTCAGTGGGGAACCTCTCTGTAGTTCACGCATAATACCCTGCTTCCCTGGGGAACAACAGTGGCTCGGGTTACCTGGTAGTGTCAGGTGGACTTTGCCAGTGGACTGCGCTCAGAGTCCTTTACTGTCTGCCTGGGTTTTACCAGGACAACACAGAGTGCCCTTATTTTACCTCGGAAATGTTCAGCTCAGACATCCAGCTGGGTAGAGGAAACCCGAATCCCCAGAGAGAATGAAGCAGAAAGAGGGGGAGCCTCCTGAGAATTGTGGCCTTGATGGAGCCCCTCCTGAGCTCCATGTCGGCATGCAGCTTCTCACCTCTGACCTCTAGGCCCAGGCCATGCAGGGCTTCAGCCTTGTCCTTTCCTTTACCTGCTGTGTGCTTCCTTTCGCTAAAGGCTGGTGTGGCTCACACCCAGTGTTGTCCTGAACAGGCCAAGAGACGCTTTTCCAGGAGCACATCCCTATCCTCACAGGCCTGCCGTTTCCAGGGTCAATGTTGAGTTGAAAATAGAGCAGCACGTTTAGGTTCTAAAACCTAAAAGTTGACTGCTGAGTGGGACCATACACACCCTGCCTCTGTCCTGAGTGGGAGGGAGCGCAGGGTGTGAGGCTGGGCAGAGAGCTGCGTCCTGTGAGTGCCTGGCCTCTGTCCCAGGAAAGGCCTGAACGTGTCTTCAGTCCTTTCTTTTTAGAGCGTCACTCTGTTCTGTAGCTCAGTTGAAATGTGGATCTCCTGACGGTCACTGGAGATGGCTGGTGGCTGTGTAGAGGATATACTTGCACGGTGACTTTATGTCAGCAGGGCAGACCTGTGGTCCAGGATTCCTTGTGCCCTGTCCTGAGCACAGGGGGAAACCTTTGGGGGGTCTGGCTCAGATCCTCGCCCATGACCACCCTGCAGGCCCCTGTTTCCATCACCACGGCACTCAGTGACATTCATCAGCCTTCTGCCTGTGGTTTGAGCCCCGCCAACCCTCTGTTGAAACCTGAGCCCTGATGGTGTGGGGCTGCAAGTCTTCCTGTTCTTGGGGTTCATTTTCCATGGTGGCTACCTTCCCAGCATCCCTCACGAAGCTTGGAGGAGAAAGGTAGACACGAACCTTGAGCCAGTCTCAACACCATCCTGCGTGCTGGTGTCTGTCCCCCTAGAAAAGGGGGCCAGTGTATCTGCCTTCTCCTTTTTCCAATTGCACTGTTCTTGTTCTAACTTCAGGTTACAGAGACCTAAAATCTTCTTGGGGTCATGACCCATAGACTCAGCAAGTCTGCCTTAGCTATGTGTAGAGGTGAGAGATAGCTGTTTTCTGTGTCTGGAGCCCATTTCCCCTAGGCTGTCTCTTTACAGTTTGTGTTCATCCGAATCATTTTATCTTTTTATTTACCAAAGTACTGTACTTGGCTATTTGCAGTGTTTTAAGAACCAAATGTTTTGTGTTTTTGATCTTCAACACTTGGTGCAATAGAAGCCGCAAAGATGTGCCACTTTATCTTTGAAATGGATTTTGTATACCAATAAATTCTAGTTTAAAAGCAAAGTCCATGTCGGTTTGTTTTTGTTTACTTGCTGTCTGACAGTATTCTAGGCACCACTCTACCACGAGCTACATCCTTGGCTCAGATTGTTCTCACCAGTATTCGACCACCACTTAAGTGAATGAAAGGTCTGAGAAAGCATGCTGGGAAATTGCCTTTTCTGAGACCTTTGTGTGGGAGGTTAGAGGTGCTTAGACTATGACTCCTAGTGTGGTAGTCATTAGGGACCTGGCAGAAGTAGCATGGGTGCAGGTGAGTATGGCTGTCTCGTGGCTGGGCAGATCATTGATTAAGACCTCCCTGATGGAGGAAGGTCATTGGTTAAATAAAAAGAAACTGCTTGGCCCTCATTGGTTAGAAGATAGGTGGGAGGAGTAAACAACAGAACGCTGGGAGGAAGAGGAAGTGAGCTCAGACTCTACAGCTCTCCTCTTGGGAGCGGACGCCTCAGAGAGATGCCATGCTCCCAGCTCCCAGGCAGACGCACGCGATGAAGCTCCGACCCAGGATGGACATAGGCTAGAATCTTCCCGGTAAGCGCACCTAGGGGCGCAACACAGATGATTAGAAATGGGCTAAATTAATATGTGAGAATTAGCCTAGAAGAGGCTAGATAGAAATGGGCCAAGCAGTGATTAAATGAATACAGTTTGTGTGTTGTTATTTCAGGCATAAGCTAGCCAGGCAGCCAGGGTGCTGGGGACGCAGCCCCGCCGCCCCTATTTACTACACCTCCCTGGACCTCAATATGTCTGACATGTCAGGTACCACCTTGAGAATTACCTCCATAGGACAGCGCCAGCATGGCTTCCTCTTGTACTGCTTCTCAGGGCACTGAAACAGTACACTTGCCTTGGTTCAACAGAATTAATAAACTGCGCTGTTCTGATCCTGTTTTGCCTGGGAAAATGTGTGCTCCTAGACCACACTGATGCAGATTGAGAGCTTTTGGCTGAAGAGGATGGAGACTGGTCCAGCTGCTTCGTGGATTCTGGCTCTGCAGATGGAAACGCTCTGCACCTTATCTGAAGCTGCTCTGATCAGCCTGTGGTAGAGCGATTTGAATATTCTGTTTGTTTTCAGTTCTGTCTTAGGGTTTCTATTGCTGTGAAGAGACCACGGCAATTCTTATAAAGGAAAACATTTAATTGGTGTGACCCACTTACAATTTCAGAGGTTCAGCCCATTATCGTCATGGCGGGGAGCATGGCGGCTGGAAGTACAATGGCTTTCAGGCAGATGTGCTGGCTACATCTTCATCAGAAAGCAACAGTAAGTGGTCTGTTTCAGTGGGCATGGCTCAAGAGTATGTGAGACTTCAAAGCCTGCTTCCACAGTGACACACTTCCTCCAACAAAGCCTCACCTCCTAATAGTGCCACTCCCTCTGAGCCTATGGGAGCCAATTACATTCAATCTACAAGTTTATTCACCCATCCAAACATCTGAGAATACATCCTACTGACTCCCTGGGTCTTAGAAAACAACCGGGGCCTTAGTCATCAGAGAAATGCAAATCAAAACAACTCTGAGATTCCATCTTACACCTGTAAGAATGGCCAAGATCAAAAACACTGATGACAACTTATGCTGGAGAGGTGGGGTTAGGGAACACTCCTGCATTGCTGGTGGGAGTGTAAGCTGGTACAGCCCGTTTGGATGTCAGTGTGGCGATTTCTCAGAAAATTAGGAAACAACCTTCCTCAAGACCCAGCAATACCACTTTTGGGTATGTATCCATAGGATGCTCAATCGTGCCACAAGGACACGTGCTCAACTATGTTCATAGCAGCTTTGTTTGTCATAGCCAGAACCTGGAAACAACCTAAATGCCTCTCAACTGAAAAATGGATAAGGAAAATGTGGTACATTTACACAATGGAGTACTACACAGCAGAAAAAATGACATCTTGAATTTTGTAGGCAAATGGATGGAGCTAGAAAACATCATTTTGAGTGAGGTAACCCAGACCCAGAAAGACGATTATCACATGTGCTCACTCATAAGTGGTTTTTAAACATAAAGAAAACCAGCCCACAAATCACAATCCCAGAGAACCTAAACAACAATGAGGACCCTAAGAGAGACATACATAGATCTAATCTACATGGCAAGTAGAAAAAGACAGGATCTCCTGAGTAAATTGGGAACATGGGGACCTTGGGAGAGGGTTGAAGGGAAGGGGAGTGGCAGGGAGGGGAGCAGAGAAAAAATGTAGAACTCAACAAAAAATCAATAAAATTAAAAAAGAACAAAAAAGAAAACAACCAGGGACTCTGTTTGCCAAAGGCTTCCCATATAGGGATGAAAGCAGACACCATAACAATGACCCAGGAGAACATATGGAGGTGCAACTCGGTTGGTGTGCTTGACTTGCAAGCATGAAGCCCTAGGTTCCATCCCCAGCACCACATAAGGGATAGGGGGTGCATGTAGAGTAATCCCAGCACTTGGGAGGTGGAGGAGAATCAGGAGTTCAAGGTCAACCTGGGCTATAGTAGGCCCTGTCTCAAAAACAAAACAGCAGAGGATCCCAAGCACACAAAACCAAATCGGGACCTAAAGAAGATCTGAGCAGATGGCTCAGGGATTGAGAAGAACCAAGAGAAGCTTGTGCAGGAGAGGGGAGGTAGATTCGGAAACAGGGAAGGCACCTGCAGCCAAGGACCAGTGCAAATCCAGCTCTGAGTGGGACAGCCCTGCTTTTAGCACAGGGCTCACCTAGAATCCACAGCAAGTTTGGAGGAAGACTGGAAGCATTGCGTCAGACGTGTCCTGGAAGAGCAATGCTCTGCTTCCCAGGTGAGGTCTAGAGAGGAAGCATGCTTAGTCCAGCTGGGCTGTGTAGTGGGCATGTGCTCTTGGCTCTCCTGCACTGTGTCCTGGGGCTGGGGTGGCAGGTAGCAGCCCTGCAGGAGAACTTCCGCAGCATCTCCTCTAGCGCCTTTACCTGTTAGCCTTGGAGACATCAGCTCAAAGGCAGTGAAGGCTAATGGCTCTCAAATATGCATCCGCATAAGCTCTTGCATATTCGAGAGCTGTGGGAGCCAAGGGGCTGGTCAAGTGAGTCGGTGTAGTATTTACCAACCGTGTACGGTGCCCCTTTCCACGCACATCGTTCCAGTTGAAGCAGGCATTTAGAAACTGCTTTTGCTAAGAGGCACTGACTCCAAGCCCAGCATCCCTGCTTTCACTAGGTGTCTCTTTACTCTGGCCCAGACTCTGGCTTGACTGCATGGGCCTGTCAGTTTCTATGACGTGTTTGTCTGCCCAAACCCGTTTCATCTCTCTTCAATACTGAAAGCACAAAAACCCATTGTCTAAACCTGCAGTCACCTTGGGTTTCAGGAAGAGCGAATCATTCAGGACACAGCACTCACAGGATGATGTCCCCGTAGAGGCTGCAGCCTGGAGTCCATCATCCTGAAGAGACTAGACTGGACCTTTGGTGACTGCAGGAATTAGCGGATTAGCATTCAGGACCAGGACTGAGGCTGTGATGGGCAGGCCCACACCTTAACCTAGGACTGCTTACACATACCTCTTGCCTCCTGCCCTGGTGATTCCTGTTTAAATCTCAGCACCCCAAAGATCAGCGTGGGCTCATTGAACCTCCACTTTATTTGTTCCTCTTTCCCAGCCTGTTGTTTAATCTCCTCTCCGCACCATGGTATTCTGTTGTTTGTTTTTTGTTTATTTTTGGTTTTTTGAGACAGGTTTCCTTGTAACCCTGACTAGCTTTAAACTCACTGTGTAGCTGAGGATGACCTTGAACTCTTGACCCTTCTGCCTCTATCTTCTGAGTGATAGAAATGTGATCTTGCGATGGGAGGTGGTGGCATGCACCTTTAATCCCAGCACTTGGGAGGCAGAGGCGAGCAGATCTCTATGAGTTCGAGGCCAGCCTGGTCTTACAGAGTGAGTTTCCTCAGGACAGCCAGGGAAAGCCTGTTTTGAAAAAACAAATAAAACAAACAAAAAAGAGAAGAAATGCAGTCTTGCTCTACTATATCCAATTTCTGCGATCCAGGGCTCGAACCCAGCACTTCCTATATGCTAGGTAAGCACTCTGCCAACACAGCTACATTGCTTTTAGAGCTTTTCCAATTCTTCATCTCTTTAACTAGGGTACTGGAGATCCACCTGCCTACGCCTCCAAGTGCTGGGATTGAAGGTATGGGCCACAACCGCCCGGCTCCCAGGCACTCATTTAAACCCGAGAACTGCTCAGGAGGCTGGTGGATCCATTCCATCATAATTAGGGGCTTCAGTTGGTGCAAGGCTTCTATTGTCACATCTACTCATTTATTCAGTGACCTGTTTAGTGGACACTTGGTGCATTGCTTTTGTTAGGAGCAATAGCACAGAAAGGAACAGACTGGTCCACGATCAAAGATGGAAGCAGAGACAGGATATAGACCCAAGGTTACCTACCACGAAAGGACCCAGATCACTGGGGTGAGTGGCACTAGGAAAGATCCAGACACAAGCTGGGTGGTTTGACAGAGGTTGGCATCCACTCCAGTTCTGAAAGGTGAGGCTTGGGATACATCTGAAATATGAGCTTCCGTGTTGAGGAAGCTACAGCACAAAGGACAGACAACAAGCAGCCCATGGGCATGTCCTGGAAACCCTGTGAATGTGGAGAGGCGTCCCAGCCTTGGCTGGGTGATTCTGAGAGGGGCCAGACCCACAAACGTTCTGCAGAAATGAGGTTTGTTGCAACAGAAGGCCACCAGACCATGGCTGGCCTTGAGGTGGTAAGGTATTAAAGAGGAACAGGCATTCAAGTCAACTTAGCATACAACACCTTAAAGCAGTAGGAAGGCTTTCCCGTCAACCCAGAGAGAGCTTTCTAACAGGCTTAAAGGGAGAAGAGGGAGAGCGCCACCTTGGTGGCTGGAGATCCTGTCAGTGTGGGTGCTGTCAGAGAAATCTACACACAAAGGGCATGTGTGACTTTCCCAAGTTTTCAGGGGCTGGCAGGGAGCTTTCTGTGGCACGAGTTAGTCTGGGATAGCCTGCATGATTCATGGGATTAGCCTGCATGATCTTAGAATGGAGGCACAAGGTTCAGGTAGGACCATAAACTATGCCGTCAAAACTACAGCATAGATTGGCTTCTTAACTGTCACAGGGAGACCCGTGGTGGCGTGAGGCCTGATTGATTTCTTCAGGCTGTGAGATATGGCCTCCTAGAGTGACAGCTGTCTTTAAAGGACAAGCCTGTGATCTAACAGTACCAAGCCTTCAATGCCAGGGGCTCGTGGACCATAAAGAAGTGCTGAGGATTTGTGGGGAACCAAGAAGTGACATGGTAGAAATCAAAGAGGGTATCAGCAGGTAGGATGAAGACAGTGGAGAATGGGGGTGTCTGCCTGCCACTTGACCATAGCTAGCTTCTCTCTACAGCATCCTGGGCAGAAAGAATATGCTTTAATGAAGTATCGAGCCTTCTGGCCCCAACTGCAAAGGGCTACAAAGCGGCAGATGAATGTCATGATGTTATAATTAGGCTTATTAATTAACTCAGGAATTCCATTTGTGACTTATAATAGCTTATTCAGCAAGTTATTTAACAGGGCAGTTTGTGGGCCGGGCGGTGGTGGTGCACGCCTTTAATCCCAGCACTCGGGAGGCAGAGGCAGGCGGATCTCTGTGAGTTCGAGGCCAGCCTGGTCTACAAGAGCTAGTTCCAGGACAGGAACCAAAAGCTACGGAGAAACCCTGTCTCAAAAAATCAAAACAAACAAACAAACAAACAAACAAAACAAAAAACAAAACACAGGGCAGTTTGTGTCAAGGGCACAGTAGGAATAAAAGCAAAACCAATCCAGATGCTCGCATCAAAATTGGAGAGAAAAGCTATGAAATATTCACATACACCCCCACCCACCCACACACCCAAAGCCGCCATGTAGCTCCTTGTTTCATTTTCCCATGTATCCATCCATCCCTTCATCTGTCCTGGAGCTTTCTACCCATCGGTGATAGACCCATCCATCTAGCCGCCCTCCACCCTGCTCCTACCCAGGCACACATCTGTGCACACGCTGTTATGGGAATCTGAACAAAGAAACGAGACGCGGAAACTTCCTCAGGCAAACAGACTTTAATCACATTAGCAGTCTCAGTTGAAAAAAAAAAAAAAACCTGAGGGACTGATAACCATAAAACGAGGCCTGACCTTAAGGTGGGATTCCAAAGAAGCCCAGATGTGGAGGGAGGGAGGCTGATCTGGGATGTAGCTAAGTGTCTTCATTAGGGTTTCTATTGCTGTGAAGAGACACCATGACCACAGCAACTCTTACAAAGGAAACCATTTAATTGTGGTGGCTCGCTTACAGTTCAGAGGTTTAGTCCGTTATCATCATGGGACATGGTGGCGTGCAGGCAGACATGCTGCTGGAGAGGGAGCTGAGAGTTCTATATCTTGCAGTCAACAGGACTGCAAGTGTAGCTTGAGTCAAGAAGACCTCAGAGCCCAACACTTTCTCCAACAAGACTGCTACTCCAGCCAGGCCACACCCTTTACTAGTGCCTCTCCCTTTGGGAGCCGTTCCACTCACTGGCACCTAAACGCTTTTTAACAATATCATGATTCAAAGGGCATTCAGTCCAATTTCAAAAGTCATAGTCTATCACAGTCTCAACAATGTCTAAAATCCAAAGTTCAAAATCCCTTCTGAGACGCAAGGCAATCTCTTAACTGTAATCCCCTGTAAAATCAAAATCAAAATCAAAAAGCAGATCGCCATACTTTCAGCATACAATGGCACAGTGTAGAATGAGGCTGCTAGTGTGTTCCCAGCCGCCTAGACTCCAAAACTAACCACACAGAATTGTATTAATTAAATCACTGCTTGGCCAATTGCTTAAGCGTATTGCTAGCTAGCTCTTACACCTAGAATTAACCCATTTCCATTATTTTATTTTTTACCACGAGGCTTGTGGCCTACTGGCAAGGTTCCAGCGTGTCTGTGTGTCTGTCTCCGATGGCGGCTCCATGGCTCCCCCCCCCCACTCTGCCTTCCTTCTCCAAGCATTCAGTTTAGTTTTCCCTACCTAGTTCTGTTCTACCCTATCAGGCCAAGCCAGTTTTCTTTATTCATTAATGGTAATCACAGCATACAGAGGGAAATTGAAACACGAGGGCCTGCTTGTTGGGGTTTCTGTCCTGCCCAGTTCCCACAGTCGTGAGGTCCCGAAGAATCGCACAGAAGCCTATATTAGTTATAAACTGATTGGCCCATTAGCTCAGGCTTCTTCTGGCCTTCTCACCCGAATGGCGCGCTGCAACCTCCATGGCTGGACTTTCCCGTTTCATCAGGTCCGTCGCCATCCTATGACGGTGATGAGGCCGCCTTCGGTGGTCTCTCGGCATATTTCCTGTCGAAAGTGTCACTAGCCCAGAGTGCACTTTGCCCACCTGATCAAGGTTAGGAAACCCCGGGCGTGTAAGCCAGAGCCTATATTCTTCCTAACCATCTAAAAAGATGGACACCAGAGGGCGCCGTGGGACCACACTTTCTGCCAAAAAGGGGTCCGGCTGGCGTCCCTCACAAGCCGGTTTTGATTTAAGGCCTTGTTGCCCAGTGGGTTTGAATCAGCTACAGCGGACGCACCCAACCGCCCACCTCTTTCTTTCCAAGCGATGAGATGCTTCACCTTTCAGAGTTCCTGATGACGCATCCGTTTGATTTCATGCTCATAGAGATCTTGTTGTACCATGAAAAGGACAAAAGGAGTGGATATGTATCGAGTGTCCTCTGAGAGACTTGCCCCGTGCAATGGTTACACTGCTCTGTGCCATGGGGCAGGCTCTTCCCGAACCTTCGCTGGCTGCCCGCTGATTGCAGATGGTGGAGGTATTACAGCTGGGGTTGCCAGTGAAATCTGCCTGAGCACCTTGCGTCTGCAGGAGCTGCAGGCCTTTCCGTCTGGGAATCCTTTCGTGGGCTCAGCAGCGTGAACTCCGTTCTCTTCACAGGCGCCTGAGCCAGCTGTGTGTGCTCACAGCTGACCTGCCTGCCCTTCTGGCCCTATCATCTGTTAGGTTCGATTAACACAGCCACACCAGAATGTGTCAATGAAGTAGCTGGTGCCAACTCCTTGAAGCAGGGAAGGACCTGGAGTGAGGGCAACCCTTGGGCAGGGTGTGCCTTCTTTGACCCTCAGATACCCATCTATCAAAAAAGGGATCGGACTTGAGATGTGGCTCAGTTGATAGAGCGTTTGCTTAATACGCATGAAGCCCGGGGTTTTATTCCCAGTACTGTGTAAAACCAGCTATGGTAGTTCACATATGGAATTCTAGTAGTTAGAAGGTGGAGGCAGGAGGATCAGAGGTTTATGGTTATTGTTGGTTACATGAGCTTTTGCCTCAAAAAAAAATTTTTTTTTTAACTGAGGGTTGGACAAGATGGATCTAGGGCTACTTTCACATCTAAATCAGTCTGTGCTGGTGGGGGCATTTTGAGGACTGGGGACAATGGGGACAGTATTCTTAGGCTGTTTTTTTTTTTTTTATGCTTCTCATAGTAAGTCATTTGGCCAGAGATGTTCCTTGCAGAAGAACATGACATGTCTTGGATAAGATTGTTGAAAAAAAAAGATGCAAAGCCCAGGTGAGGTGACACACACCTTTCACCCCAACCCTCAGCCCTCAGGAGGCAGAGGCAGGTGGGTCTCTGTGATTAGAGGGTCAGACCTGTTGCAGGGTCAGACCGATTCACATAGTGAGTTTCAGGCTGTGGACTGAGAAGCAAGGAAGCATGGGAACTTACTGTTGTAGAAAACAAAGGATTTACTGCTGGTTCTGCAGGCAGGAGCCACTGCGTCACATTTGTTCCCTCCATATGGTATTGTTCTGGCCAAAGATAGGTGCTCAACATATGACTGGGTGGATGGATGGATGGATGGGTGGGTGGGTGGGTGGATTGATGGGTGGATGGGTGGATGGATGGATGGATGGGTGGGTGGATGGGTGGGTGGGTGGGTGGATGGATGGATGGATGGGTGGGTGGATGGATGGGTGGGTGGGTGGGTGGATGGATGGATGGATGGATGGATGGATAGATGGATGGATGGATGGATGGGTGGATGGATGGATGGATGGGTGGATGGATAGATGGGTGGATAGATGGATGGATGGGTGGATGGATGGATGGATAGATGGGTGGGTGGGTGGATGGATGGATGGGTGGGTGGGTGGGTGGATGGGTGGGTGGGTGGATGGGTGGGTGGGTGGGTGGGTGAATGGGTGGGTGGGTGGGTGAATGGGTGGGTGGGTGGGTGGATGGATGGATTGGTGGATGGATGGGTGAGTAGATGGGTGGATGGATAGATGGGTGGATGGATGGATGGATGGGTGGGTGGGTGGGTGGATGGATGGGTGGGTGGGTGGGTGGATGGATGGGTGGGTGGGTGGGTGGATGGATGGGTGGGTGGATGGATAGATGGGTGGGTGGGTGGGTGGATGGGTAGGTGGGTGGATGGATGGGTGGGTGGGTGGGTGAATGGATGGATTGGTGGATGGATGGGTGGGTGGGTGGATGGATAGATGAATGAATGAAAAGGAAACTAGCGTCCAAATTCCAGGAAGACAATGGAAGAATATTAGACTTGCAGGGAAATAGAATTCTCTTGTTCAGAAGAGGGAACCGAGGTGTCAGGGGAGACTTAGCAGGTCTTGTGAGTGCTCAAGGGCTGAATGGTCCTGTGGCTCCTTTAGCTGATCCTGGGGAACAGGTGTGGCTCCAGAGGCCAGGGCCTTTGGGCTCTGAGGGGAGGGATGGGTTTGCAGGAGAGAGATTTGGGCTCCAAGCTTCTGCAGGCCTGGGACCTCAGCAGGGTGGGGTGGGCCCGGTGCACAGCTTGTTGGGGTAGTGGGCATACTTGCGGTTATACGTGCCCAGGTTGCGGCGGAAGCAGAGCGCGGCCCGTTTGTCACATTCGCAGGTCTGCCGCTGGCAAGTCGTTCTACCAGCTGGAGGGGGACGGAAACAAGCCAGAGTCTGGGGTGGAGGTTGGGGGCTCCGGCTCTTCGCCACGGCATGAGAGTGACTCCTCAATGCTCTGTGGTCCAGGTTCCCAGCCCCATCCTCAGATGCCTTCCCACTTCCTGTGGAAGCCCATGCTCAAGGGGATGTGTGGGGGCTGGCTTACCACCCTGGGTTTTCCCTTCCTCTCCAAGCCCGCTCACATGATCTTAGCCCTCTCCTGCCTTGACAGGATGCTGGTTTCACAACCTCTCACCTTCCTCCTACCAGGGCCTTAGCAACCCTCCCCTATGTGATGGCGTCGTTAGGGATGGCCAGTATCCAGGATGGAGTTATTAGACAAATGCAGGAGCCTTCTTCTCAAGGCTTCAGTCTGTCTCTATCAGAATAGACAGAACCTGCACCTAGCCTGGGCATCATGGCCAGCAGGCATCATCATGGCAGGCGCCAGTTGCCTAGAAGCCTTACTTCAGTCCTTTGTGATTGTTTCTTTCTGCCCTTCAGTCCCTAGGAATCCACCTCCCTGTCTGGAAGGGTCTGGTGCCTCACTTCCCCCTCAGAGATGAGTATTTCCCTTCATGATTCTGCCCGCACCTGCTAGTTCAGCAGGACCGAGGATGCACTTGAAGTCCTGACAGTGACAGCTGGGGAGATGGGCGTGGCTATCTCGGCGTAATAGGCAAGAAGTCACACAGGCTTTGCAGGGCTCATTCCCTTGGTCAAAGTACTATGGTGGGCTATGTCCCATCCACCTGACGCCTCCCCTAACATCCTCAGTGCCATCCCAACTGGGGCTTGTCCCACCCCTGTCTGAACCCTCAGTGCCAAGGACCTGATGCAGCTGCCCTGCTGAGGGATCCCCTATAGGTATGAGACACCCCGAGCCAACTCTGCCTCAGTGATGCTGGTCTTGGCTAATACTTCGGCACGGACCCCTGGGTTCTGTGCTGAGCCAGTGCCTCGGACTGCGTGGGTCCTTCCCTGCATCCCACACCCACCAGGCTGGGAGGAAAGTTGGATTCTCTGATTTGAGTGCCCTCTGGACAGCCTTGCTTTTGGCTATTTCCCCAGCTGAGGCCCAGAGGAAAGCTAATAGTGCCAAATGGGCACTGAACTTGGCAAAGCGGAGGAGGTGGGCCCAGCTCAGCAGCCCCACTGGGCGCAAACAGCTCGTGAGAATAGGCCTGCTGTTCAGTCAGAGTCCCTCCTGGCCCCTCCTAGGGCAGGGTTGTGTGAATCCAGCTCCGGGTATGGCTCAGTTCAGTCCCTTCTGCTCAGTCCCCAGAGGCTGAGGCAGGGCAAGGGCTGCATTGGTGGGTCACAGGGCTGTGGGGCCCAGATGCCTAGTAAGAATCGGAACAGTTGGACAAGCGTTGTCACCCTTACGTGATGGTGGGAAGCCTACTGGGTCTGGCCCTGTGACAAGCACCAAGGTCACCAGCTAGAGGGACTCCTGCCTACCCAGTGCCTGGCTCATTCCAGGCTTGGCCACCTACCACAGAAGATGGTGTCTCGACCAATAGCAAAGAAGTACTTTTCCAGCTTGGGCTCACAGCCCAGCTTCTCCACGCGTCCATAGCAACAGTCATGGGCGTGGCAGCACCTGTGGGGTCAGAGTTAACCTGGAGGGACTGGGCTGGAAGCAGAAGCCGCTGGGACATCCCCAGGACTCAGAGGGGATGAACGTGCCCCCAGGACCTCCTTCCTCTTAGGCTGCTTCCCCACCTCCTCTCCCTCCTCCTCCAAGGTCCTCCTGCTCACCAATCAGTCTGGTCCACTGGCCAGTTGGAGCCACCTACACCACAGTAGCAGCCGTAGTCATTGTACTGCAGCGCAGACTTCCCTGTCATCCTCTCGATCATCACTCCAAACTGGACCAGGTTCCCGCTAGCCAGGGATGCTACAGAAGAGGAGGCAGGGACCACAGGGTACTTCAGGACCAGTGAGCATTATCCGCCTGCCTTGGCTGCCCTGGTGCTGGGATTCAAGGCGTGCACCACCACAGCCTGGCTGGCATCAGATATCTTTATTATCTCCCATCTTACTTTTTTGAGACGGAATCTCTCAAAAAAAAAAAAAAAAAAAAAAAAGGAACCTTGCCTATTTGGCTAGACTGGCTAGACAGCAAGCCAGGAAGATCTGCCTATCTCTGTGCCCCAGCATTGGGGTTACAGATGTGTGCCACAACACCTAGCTTTTAGGCAGATGTGTGCCACAACACCTAGCTTTTAGGTGGGTCTTGGGTATTTGAACTCAGGTCCTCACGCTTGTCTGTCTTTGCAGTCTCCTCACTCCTTCCCACAGCTCATGGATCCCTCCACGGACTCTTTTAATCGTTCCCAAAAAATCTTCCTTTCCCCAGACCTCAGCCCTGTCTCCCCAGCAGCACAAAGATCTCACACACCCCTGTGCCTGTTTCCCAGCTCATTCTGCGGACCTCCCCAGATTCCTCCAGACCCTTCTGCTTCAGCTGTGGGGAGGTGCCCATTCGAAGCGGGGATGCCAAGGCCCCCACTCCCTTCCCCATTGGGTTCTCCTCAGCCCACCCCCACCTGCCTTCTCTCCCAGACACTGATGGCTCAGGGAGCACACATCCCAGGGTCACCGGGTGGCCTCTAGTACTTGGTACCCATGATGCCCTGTACAGGGCTATGCTCAGGCATCCAGAGAGCTTCCTATTGCCAGCTGGGGCAGGATGCAGTGGGGAGGTCATGAAGGTCACTTACCCAGGAGGCAAAGGAAGGCCAGGGCAAGGGGTGGTTTCATCCTGGGGGAGGTAAGCAGGGGGCACAGGAGCCTGCTGCGGTGGGAGGAAGTGAGCAGTGCCTCTGATCTCAGGCCACCTCCCAATTAGTTAAATACACAGGTCCTGCCCACTCCCCCATCATTAACCCTTGAGTGCCCAGTGATGCAATAATTCTTCCAGCTTTGACACTTTGGCTAAGTTCCCAGGGGAGGAGCCAGCTAGACTCTGCCTCCAAGGGGGTGTGGGAACAGGGGTGGGGCAGTCTCGGGGCCATCTTTCCTCCTGCCCATCTCCCGGACCCCCACGTTTCCAATTTACAATCCTTGCTCCCAGTGGTTGTGCCCTGTTTTCCCGAGCTTAATATCGCATCCATTCCCTTTAAACCAACTCAGTGAATGAGGCCCAGTGTGGCAGGGGACCCTGAAGCCCTCACAGGGCCAAGCCCCAAGTCTGTCCCATTTCCAAGGCAGAAGAGCCCCTCCCCATCCTTCCCTGACTGAGATAACTTGACCATTGCTTCTAGTCAACACTCTAGGGCCCCTGACCACAAGGCCTTGGGCAGGTCTTTTCCCTCGCTTGGGACATCAGTAATCCTGTCTGTGTTACAGAGCCAGAGGTATCTATCTGCCTCACCTCCTTCATGGGAACTGGCCCTCACTGAGCATGTGCGGGGCCCCAGGTGAGTCACCCATAAACAAGGCCAAAGCAAAGGGCTTAGGCTTCCATGATTCCCCTGTTACAGAGGAGGGGAATCCATACACCTCAGTAAATGAGGAGCCACAATATGGACCCAGGCGGTTCTGAAGGACTTACCCAGGGCCAGCACAGTGCTTCTCAGACCACGACTTAGTATAAAGTCAGAGGACTGAGTGTAATACAGCCCAATCTAAGTCTGACTTTATATTACCAATTACCACAGTTATAAAGTAACTTCCTATACTCAATTTTTTCTTTCAGTCTGGGGATATGGCTGGGGCACATGACTAAAGCCCCCTCCTCCCAACTTCAAGCCTCAGTTGCTCGTTTAGGGCCTGGAGTCTGTCTTCTTTCCCTGGTCTTGGTTGGGCCTCATGACAAGGAATCCAGACACCCTGGGCCAGAGGCTCCAGTCTCTGGGGAGCTTCTCCACAGAGTCAGGACGAGGGGGGTTCCCTGGGCTGTGTGATTTGGGATGACAGGTTTTGAACACAGAAAGGGAGCCCTGTAAATAAGACAGCACACAGGGCCTCAGCCCCACCCCCAGCCCTGCCCATGCACTTCCTGCTACTTACTATCTCCACCCCAACCCTGGGCCCCTGGGTGCTGGGAGCTCTGTCCCCATTGCAGAGGCGATGGGGACCAGAGGTGAGTCCAGCTGCCTGGGACACTCTGCAGCCATGAGTCACCGTCTACTCAGAGAGGTCCTTTTTCTTGGCATTTCCTTTTGATTTTAATGAGGGCTCTTTTGGCAGTCCCTGGCTTCTGGCCTGGGTCATGAGACCTCAAACCGTGAGTCATAAGAAGAGCTGCCTTCTAACAACAGGGCAACATGGCTTTCGTCCCTGGCCGGGAAGCGGGGTCATCAGCAAGATCAGAGCAGGGGAAGAAGGGTCTGGTTCTGAGAGAGTTGCTTTTGGGGTACATTTCGAATCCTGGCCCAGACAAGTTGGGGGACCCTGAAAGTTCCTGTAGGTCTGTAGCTGTGGTGAAGGAATCTAGGTTGCCTTCCTGGAGGAGGCGCCATGCTGAAGTGCTATGCTGGCGAAGGCTGGACTCGGAGGAGTTCAGACATTCTGGACAGGGTTGGTGCTTGGGCCTCACACCCCTGGCACAATGCGGTAGAAATTACAGCAAAACCAGGCCTTGAATGGTGGCACCTTTGCTTAGGGCTTGAATGACATTGGCTGGTTTTGTCACCTCTCTGCGCCCAGCTTCATCATCTATAAAAATGGAAATAATCAGACTGAGCTTTCAGGGCTATAAGCCAGCTGAAAAGGAAATGAGACGAAATGGCCTTTTTTAGGCAGCTGTGTCCTTCAGGGGAACCCATCCATATTGGGTCCCTCTTTCTCATCCCTCTTTCTTGCCCCCTCTCCTGAGTCCAGAGGAGGCAGCTGCTGTGGGGAGCTGGAGGCACTCAGTCAACCCGGGAAAGGCACGCAGGCAGCCTGTGCATCTTTTTCATGGGACCACCGTTGCTGCTTGGCAGAGTGTGGGGAGGGTGAAGGGATAGGGTGATGGGTGGAGGTGTCGGCAGAGAGGTCAGGATAGAGATGTTGAGGGGATAAAGAACTCAGACCCTTAGCACCGATTCTTGCTCTTGGTATAAATCTGCATCTTTGGTGGGGCTGGAAATGTAGCCTCATTGGTACAATGCTTGCCTGGTGTATGTGAAGCCCTAGCTTTGACCACCTGTTCTGTATGAACTGGGTGTGGGGGCACATTAGGAACCCTAGCACTCAGAAGGCAGAGACAGGACGATCCAAAACTGGTGTTCATCTTTGGGTGCCAAGGAGTTTAAGCCCAGCTTGGGCTACAAGTCTGAGATGGCTCAGTTGGCAGGAGTGCTTGCTGCATTAGCATGAGGACCCGGGTTCAAATCCCCAGCATTCACATAGAAAGTCAAGGGTGGCTGCACATGCCTTTAACCTCAGAGGCGGAGACAGGAGGATTGCTGAAGCTTGCCGCTGCAGCCTGGCTCCAGGTTCAGTGAGAGAGCCTGTCTCAAGGGAGTAAGGGAAAGAGTGGTGGAGCTGGCCCTTGATGTCCTCCTCTGGCCTAAGAACTTTCACTGGTGTGTATACTTGCAAGTACATGTACACAGCGTGCATACACACACACACACACACACACACAGACACACACATACATACACCTCTTTTAGCTCAAAAGTCAATGCAATCATCACCATCAAATCAAAGGCTACAGTTTACTGATTTCCTACAGAGCTGTGAGCGCAGTGTTGCAAGCCCACTATCTGCCGCAGGCTTCTGATGTTTCCTGAATCTTAAGGACCCTGTGGAGCTCTCTGAACAAAGAGGCTGTGTTAGTCACTTTCTTGGTTGCTATGACAAAATATCTGACCAAAGAAGTTTAAGGGGGAAGGGTCTCTTCTGGCTCGCAGTTTGAGGGTGCACAGTCTGTCGCAGCAGGAAGGCATGGGGCACAGCGTGAAGCAGCTGCTCACATGGCATCTGCAGTCAGGAAGCAGAGAGAGAGATGAGGGTGATGCTCAGCTCCTTTCTGTTCATCCTAGATCTTGGGATGGTGACAGCCACATTCAGGGTGGGTCTCCCTCCTAGTTAGAGCTTTCCAAAAGTTTTTTCTGAGACGTATCCTGAAGGGTTTCCATGGTAACCATAAATCCTGTCAAGGTGATGATGAAGATGAACCACTCGCAGCACGGTAAACCTTATCAACATTTCTTCAGTCAGTAAATTAAGCTGAGAGCCTACTCTGTGCTGGGGACACACCAGAGAGTAGAAGCAGGAGGGAATTCCCTGCTAGTAACAGCCAGAGAAGATTCTGGAAGTTCAGGAACCTTCAGGCCTGCTTGGATCATGGCCCACATTCTGTATCCATTTCTGTTCTTTCTCTTCTGTTCCTTCTCTGCATTCCTCTTGTGTTTAAGCTGACTTCTATGGTTGGAAGATGGTCACCTGTGTGAAAGAGCCTCTTGCTTCCTCCTCTCTGTTGGAGGAAACAGAGAAGACAGACCTTCTCCAGTTCTCAGAAGTCTTTGACTCCATCCTCGTTGCAATGGGCAGAGTATGAAAGCTGGTTAACTTGTCTCTCAGGGCCCATCTGGAGCTATATGTGGTCGTGGACTATCCATTGTGGGTGTTGGGACCCAAACACTTTCAACCACCAAGCTATCTCTCCAGTAGTTCCCCCCACCCCGCCGGAGACATTTTCTGTAAGCCCTAGGTTCCAATCCACCTATCATTCAAAAAGTCAACATACCAAGAATGGCTCAGGCAGCATCCTGCCAATCAAACCCCTACAAATCTGAATTCTTTTATCCGAAGAGAAATGGTAAGCACAGGAAGAAGTGCCAGCAGGAGGCAATGCAAACGCTGGGCTAGTGATGAAGCTCAGTCATAGAGCACTTGCCTAACAGGTTAACAGTCCTGGGTTTTGGAGTCTCCACTACCAAAACAAAGGCGGTAGAAGAGGGGTCTGGAGAGATGGTTCATCAGTTAAGAGAGTTTGCTGTTCTTCTAGAGAGCCCAAATTTGATTCCCAGCACCATGTTGAGTAGCTCACAACCACCTGTAATTTCAGATTGGACGATGACCAAAGAGACTGTTCTGCAGAATGGACAATGGTCAAAGAGACCACTGTCCTGACCTACATGCTATTTTCTTCTCCTTGGGGAGTTTATTTTTAATTACATGCATATGTCTATGTACTAGTATGTCTGTGGGAGGCTATGTACAGGGTGCAGTGCCTATAGTGGCTAGAAGAGGGTGTCGGATGCCCCAGAGCTAGAATTACGGGAGTTTGTGAATTGATTGGTATGGGTGCTGAAAACCAAACTCAGGTTCCCTGCAAGAACAGCGAGCTCTCTTATCTCGGACCCAAAGTCACTAGTATAGGCCTGCTTCCTGAGCAGGGTTTTCTCTCTTGGTGATTGACGAGCCTATTTGGGTTAACACTTAAGGGAGGGGACAATGACCTGCCCCTGTTCTTCATCTGAAAGCCTCCTGCCAGGTGGTAGTCTCGGGATCTTCCTGACAGTTCAGAAAGTCTCCACCCGGGACCATACAGCTCAGATTCCATTCTTCCGATAAGAAAATCACACCACAGAACATATTTGTTCAAATTAAAGGAAGACAAAAATTAAATAAACACAGAAAAAACAGTCAGGCATGGGGCTGGGTGATGGTTCAGAGGGCAAACTGATTGCTGAACAAGCACAGGGACCAGAGTTTGGTTCCCTAGCACTTTCTTATAAGCAGACATGGAGCCACATGTCTGTAACCCCAGCACTAGGGATGGGGAGACAGGTGAATTCCAGGGCTGGCAGGCCAGCCAGTCTAGCTGAACTGGTGAGCTCCAAGTTCACTGAGAGACTGACCCTGTCTCAAAAACTAAGGTGGAAGAACTATTGGAGGAAACATCACGACTGTAGTGTGCAGGCCCCTTGTTTGTTCCCGGCTGCTCAGTCCCAAACCACACAGAAACTGTATTAATTAAATCACTGCTTGGCCCATTAGCTCTAGCTTCTTATTGGCTAACTCTTGTATCTTAATTTAACCCATTTCTATTAATATGTGTATCACCATGTGGCTGTGACTTACTGGCAAGCTTCCATCCTGCATCTGTCTCTGGTGGGGCCACAAGGCTTCTCCCTGGCCACGTCTTCTTTCTCCCAGCATTCAGTTTTCCCCATCTAGCTCTGTTCTGCCCTGCTCTGCTATAGGCTCAAAACAGTTAACCATTGGTATTCACAGCATACACAGGGGAATCCCACATTACACGACATCAACTCTGGCCTCTACGTGTGATGGCACGGTTAGCATGTGTGTGCAAGCGCCTGTGCATGTGAGTGTGTGTGTGCATGTGTGTACACACACACACATGAAGTTAGGACTTCCTAGGATGCTATGGTCGTCCTTTAATGGGTCTCAGCAAAGCCCTGCTACCTCCACTTTCCTTCCTCTTGTTCAGTATGTAATCGGTAGCTACCCTTTCACACAGAATTTTAAATTTCAGTAACTGTCATGGGCATGGTCCACTAGAAACATAGATGGGCACGTCTGTATCTTTCCATAATGTCTGAATTTATCGAATGTGCTGGTTTCATTGGCTGTGGCTTATCAAGTAGTCCTGATGTCCCTAGAAAGCATGACTGTTGGCAATCACAGGTCCTTTTTATTACAATCCTGGTAACTAATATTAACTCAGAACACACAGTACATGTTACACATTTGAATATGTGTATAAGCATGTGTTTAGAAATAGGCGTATTACATATATCTTATATATACACATGCATGCGTTACAGAAAGAGGCCTTACTGGAGGTAGAGGCTGAGAGCCGCTGCAGGAGGATGATGGATATTAACACGTCTAAGTGGAGAACTTCTGGGAACTAGGCAGAGTTGACCTGGGGGTCCTGAGTTGCTGGGTCTGACCAAACCTGATCAACAGGATGGGAGCAGGGAGGGGAGGTGCAACTTTGTCTGGGTGGATAGGGATAGATGGATGAACATACAGATGGCAGTTGGGATCAGGTCACATCAAGCATTGGGTCCCCACAGTCTGTGCTGAGCTGAAGCCCCTGAGACGGTTGGAGGTTCCCTGTCTATTGGTCCGTACACACACACATGCACACACACACACCAGGAAGCTGGATGACAGGTAGGCAGAGCCATTGCTATTGTAGTATTAGGTGTTCTTCTTTTTATGGGGTCCAGAAGAGGGTGTCGTGCCCTCTGTTGGTTTCATGTGTTTGGTCAGTTTCTCATACGGGTTTAATACATTCTCATACCCATGTGTTCTCAATAAACTTTGGTGTGTGTATATTTGGGTGTAGTGATATTTCATTTGTATTTTAATAAATAAAGCTTTCATGGAGTTGAGAGAGTAAAACAGCCCCACTGGTCAGCTTTACAGACCAGGCAGTGGTGACACGCACCTTTAATCCCAATAATCACACAAGTTTGCCATAGAAACTGGGTGGTGCATGCCTTTAATTCCAGTCCTGGAGAAGAATATAAAACGAGAGGAAACAGCTCTCAGACACAGTCTCATTCTGAGATTCCTGGAGGCAGGATTTCCATTTCCAACTGAGGTAGAGGTAGGAGCCAGTGGCTGGCTGTTTTGCTTTTCTGACTTTCAGGTTGAACCCTAATTTCTGTCTCTGGGTTTTTATTAATTTTTATTAATTTTATTTATTTATTTATTTATTTTATTAATTGTGCTGAGTCCTGGGATCAGGACTACCATGCCCAGTTTTATAGGGTGCTGGAAATCAACCCCAGGGCTTTGTGTTTGCCAGGTGCATCCGCAACCCGAGGGCGAGTGTTCTTCTGTGGGAACACTTATGCCCTGCTCATGTTGTTTCCTTCTGATGCGTAGACCATCTGCTGGTGTAACTCCTCTCGGGTTCCCACTACCTATGTCCCTATTCCTTCCTGATCCTTCCATGATGAACACATTTGGCAGAGGACTCTGGGTATGCCCAGCAATCCTCTTTCTCCTTGGTGGCACAGCGTTGCCTTCCCGCAGAAGGCTCTTCGGGTTGGGGCTGTGTGGCCAGCTTAGCTGGAGAGCTCTCTCTCACTCTGGTGGCTCAGCAGTGTTCCTGGCCTGGCTGGTTAGTCATCTAATTCTAAGGAAGTGGAATTAGGAAGTTTACAGCTACCTCCTCCAATTTAGCTTCAGTCAAGACTTTTTGAAGTCGGGACTAATTTGATCGCTACCCGGTTGACTCACCTGTCTCTCAATTGGTCCAAATCTAGACAGGGAAGCAGGGTGTAATTCTTCTCTGACCTTGTCTCCGAGCCCCTGAGCCGATGACTGATCCGGGAACTTAATAAACAAGGAGGCGAACCAGAAAAGCCAAGGGTAAGTGGCATTTGAGGTAAGCTTCCAAGACGATCTCAGGAGCCATAGCAGGGTCACAGGGAGGGGCATAGCAAATGGGAGTGACAGGGCCCGGGCACAGCACGGACTTCACAGGCTTTAGTATTTAGGTCACTGCATCTTAACCTTGAACTGCACAGAGCTGGCTTGGGCACAGGCTGGGGGGGGGGGGGGGGGGGAAACTGGAGTTGAAGTAGGCAGCTCGAGGAGTAAGGACCAAACTGCTTCTGGTCCTTAGCAAATCTTCTGTCTGCAAACCCTGCAGCCGCCACTGGGGGCGGGGCAATAGCTTTAAATCAGGGCTTTAAGGGCAACTAAATTCCTGTATGCTTATAAAAGAACATTACTGCCCAAAGTGCGGTGGGGATTTTGTTAAGGGTGCCATTCTGGTCCATTCAGTCTGAACTGAAGACTAAGATGTGGGCATACTATGGGTACCTCAGTAGCTCCCTCCCCAAGACTATCAAAAAAATAGTTTTTGATTCTCACTGCCTTTCGCTCAGACTCATCTTTGATGTAGGGGCACTCCTGAACCTCATGAGCTGCTTAGCCACACTGCTAGCCTTCACCCAGACACATCAGGAGCATCCTCCCAGTTACCACATACATCTGCTCCAGATGTTTCCAAGTGCCCCCCAGTGCAGCTAGTCACCCCCAGTAGAGTTATCCTGGAGGCCACTCAATGCAATGGGAATGGACTGGCATCCAGGGAGCCATCTAATCCTGCCATCAATTGTAGTAGAAATCAGAGGCGAGCACTGGGGCTGGAGAGATGGCTCAGCAGGCCGGAGTGCTTGTGGTTCAGTCACAAGGACACCGATGCCTCACAATCCCCTGTAACTCTAGTTCCAAGGGACCCGACACCTTCTTGAGCTCCCTCATACACATGTGCTCATACATGAATGCATGTATCCATCCATCCATATACACACATACGTGAACAACTTTTTAAAAGGTTGGTTCTGGATATCTTGCTTACAGAAGGTGGGTCGCAACTAATTGCCAGATTCCACCATGGAAGGTTAAAAAAAAGTTATGGATGTTCTATGTATAAATAGAACGTGTCATCTGGCGTAAGCTGAGACACAGGAATTAATGCCATTAAGTTCGGTTCTGGTTGACTCGAGGGTCAGGAAGCGAAAACAGCCAGTGTCATACGATTCTGCCTCTAAGATCCAGATTGCACAGGGAGTTTAAAAAGAGACCAGAAAGACTCGAGAAGTGTGACTCAGTATACTTATTTTTTTCCCCCTAAAAAAAGAATCCGAACAGGAACAGTGAATGAGGGAAAATGAAATAAATACAGGAAGACAGGAAAAGAGATTCGCACGGTCCCCTACCAGCAGAATCAACATCAGCTGCTGTGCTGGTTCATCCTGTCAACTCCATCACCATGGAAACACATCTTCAGGGAGGTTAGGAGAGATCCTTTAGACTGACTGAGGTGGAAGACCCACCCTCCATGTGGGCGGTGCCATTCCCTAGGCTGGGGTCCTAACTGACTACAAAAGGGGGAAGTCAGCTGAACACCAGCATCCGTCTCTCTGCTTCCTGCCTATGGACCGGATGTGACCAGCTGCCTCGCGCTCCCGTGGTGACCATGCTTACCCCACCATGATGGACTGTGTACCTGGTCCTTAACTTGCTTATGGAAATTGTTTTGTCACAGCAATGAAACTAGTAAGCCAAGGGACCTAGCAGAAATGTGGATTCCTAGGCCCCACCCAGACCTGCTGAATCAGAACCTCTGTAAACTGGGCCCCGGAAGTAAAATTTACTGCCTCGTCAGGGTAATTCTGATGCTTGCCTACTAGGTGTCACGACCACACTGCCTTAAGGGAAAGGTGGATGCACTAGGAGTGACAAGAAGCAAGAGGAAACAAGGTTTTGTGTGTGTGCATGCGTGTGTGTGTGTGTGTGTGTGTGTGTGTGAGAGAGAGAGAGAGAGAGAGAGAGGGAGAGAGAGAGAGAGAGAGAGAGAGAGAGAGAGAGAGAGAGCCTTGTAAATCTGTATGGAGAGCAGGGCTTGATAATGGGCTATCTCCCTCAATTGCTTTGCCATCTTACATTTTTGTTCGTTTGGTTTGGTTTTTCAAGACAGGGTTTCTCTGTGTAGCAGCCCTAGCTGTCCTGGAACTTGCTCTATAGGTCAGGCTGGCCTCAAACTCACAAAGATCCTCCTGTCTTTGTCTCTGAGCGCTGGGATTAAAGGTGTGTGTCGCCACTGCCTGGCTTGCCATCCTGCTTTTTGCAAGAGGGTCTTTCATTGATCCAGGAGCTCACTTTTTTGACTAGACTAGCAGGCCAGCAAGCCGTGGACTATTCCTGTCTCTGTCCCTCAGGACTGGGATTACAGATGCACGCACACTGCTGCATCCCTCTTGATCGTGGGTGCTGGGCATCTGAGCTCAGTTTCTTAGGCTTGTGTGGGCAAGAACTTTACTCACTGAACCATCTCCAAAGTCCCCAAAAGGAGAACCAAAAAGTCAGACATGTAGCATCCTCTAGCCGAGGCTGAGCCAATGAGAAGCTGGGGAGGATAAAACCAGCATCCTCTAGCCGAGGCTGAGCCAATGAGAAGCTAGGGAGGATAAAACCAGCATCCTCTAGCCGAGGCTGAGCCAATGGGAAGCTAGGGAGGATAAAACCAGCATCCTCTAGCCAAGGCTGAGCCAATGAGAAGCTAGGAAGGATAAACGGAATCACAATCCTTGGGCTTTTAGTTTATTGGGGACATACCTCATTTTCTTTCACCTAGCATGCTATACTGCTGGCTCTTTAAAAATTAAAGCTTTTAAAATTTAATTTTCAAAGATGTTCTCCTATAGAGTTCTGCCTGACCTGAAACTCAGTCTGTGAACTAACAGAGATCCACCTGCCTCTATCTCCTGAGTGCTGGGATTAAAGGTATGTGCACCACCACACCCAGAAGCTGCTGGCTCTTTATGTACATGGTTTGAAGGTTTCAAATGGCTTGCTCACGCGTGAATGCCAGGTGATCGTAGGACACTGATTGAAGACATTTCCAGGCTGTAGAGATGTTGAAACCAGGGGGAAACGTTCATTCCCAATATGTGAAGTAGGTCATTTTCCAGACGGCGCTCTCTACTTGAGACCTGGATAACGGGAGAGGGTTCACATTTAACTGGGGTCACTTCATTTGTGGATTTGCTCTTGGAGAGCCTGTCTCATGGTATGTGAAGTGATTGCGGACCAGGGATCAGCTGTGCTGGGTGAAGCGGGGGAAAATGATTGGAAATGGGAAATAAAATATGGATTGCGTTTTTGGCTTCCAGGTTGGGGTGACCTATCTGGGTCACACTCAGGCTATGAGTAATAGTTATCCCCGACACTGGTGACTTAAACATTGTATAAACACATGTAACCCTCTGGAGATGTCACCCCTCCCCCCACCTCTCTGATCCATCTTCACAGTTCTTTCCGTCTAGGACCACACACTCCCACTCTCTAGGGCTGCCCTTCTGGCTCCCTTGCTCATCACCCGCCCCCCCCCCCCCCCAGCTCTTCTAACCTTTCTCCTCCCAGCCACTCCCCACTATCTTTGGACCCTGTCTCTTCATTCAAACTTTCCTGGAGACATCCATCTCTCAGGGCCTTAAACACCACCAAAGGGCTGGGATCTGGGAGCTCAGACCTGCTGGGGGCCCAGCTAACCTGAGATGCAGTTGCCTCTCTTGTAAGCATCTCAGAACACAATTAAGCCACCCTCGCGGCCCGCCCTGCTGGCAGCACTGCCGACACCCAGTTGCTTGGTTGAACACCTTGTAGCCATCCTGAACACCCATCTCTGCCTCACACCCTGTATCCAATCGTCAACAGGCACTGTTGGCGTGGTCACAAGTCAAAAGGACGACAATTGAGTTTAAAGCTCTTAATTGACCCCATTAGGGATTCTAGAACAAGGCACTAGACTGTTCTAGAAAACAGAACGAGAGTCTCATGGGCTGAGCAGAGAAGGCCAAGTTTGTAGACAGGACAGCAGAAAGGGGACGGGCTGAAAATAGGAAAAAAAAAAAAAAAAAAACCTTCATTGGTTGACACCAGGCAAGGTCAAGTCACTTTTAGTGGAGGGAGACATATGATCCTGCCGGCTGGACTGGTCTGTTTGGGAGATTTGGCTGGCATTTCTGTCCTCATTTATTTTTTTAATGAATTCGTTAAGCTTTTTATTTTTAATCACACATACACACGCATATCTGTGTGTATGAGCAAAAGTGCAGTACTCTGGGAGCCCAGAAGAGGGCATAGGTTTCCCTGGAGCCGGAGTGTGAGCCACCTGATATGGAAGCTGAGACCCAAACCCAGGTCCTCTGCAAGAACAGCGAATTCTCTTAACTGTTAGGCCATTTCTCTAGCCCCATTCCTTAAGCATTCTTTAAAAATTACCTTTAAAAAATTACCTTTATATTTATTTATTCATTTGTTTGGGCATGTGGGTATGTGTGTGCCTCTGTGCCATGCAGAAGTCAGAGGGCACTTGCCAGGTCGGTTTCTCCTTCCATCATGTGGGCCTCGGGGGTTGGACTCAGGCTTCATGCCGTGGAATATTGGTTTAAGATGTGTTACATTTGTTTATGCTTTGGAACATTTGTTTTTTATTTATTTAGTTATTTATTAAAGATTTCTGCCTCCTCCCCGCCACCGCCTCCCATTTCCCTCCCCCTGCAAAAGTGTGCTGCATTCTTTTATGTTGCATTTATTTAACTCTGTGAAGCTGTGTGGCCTGTCTAAAACACCTGATTGGTCTAATAACAGAGAAAGACAAAAGCCCAGAGGCAAAGGTAGATGGCATAATTTAGTTAGAAAAGCTGGCTAGAAACAAGCCAAGCTAAGGCCGGGCATGCCTAAGCAAGAATAAGTCTCTGTGGATTTATTTGGGATCGGGATAGAGGGCCCCCAACGAGTAAATAAAAGAAAAACAACAACAACCCCAGTGCCAGGCCTGACTACAAACATCTGTCCCCGCTGAGCCATCCCCTCCTCCCTGTCCTCACTTCTCAGAAGGCCAGAGAACTCACTGTGGAACTTTGGCGTGGCCGATCTCATTTTGATTTGAACCTGGCCTGTTGGGGCCAGGGCAGAAGCCTAAACAATGGTGTCCTATGAGATCACACACTCCTTTCAAAATATGCCCAGAAACTGGCGGCCCTCCGTCTTCACAGCTGCCACCTTGTGGGAACTGCACTGTCATCCCCTGTGTGACAGGTGACAATCATGTTGCACTGTCTTGAGCTACACAAGGGGTGTGTTACTGGAGGAATTTTGGGTATCAGAACAAGGATGATCAGGGCATGTGGGTCACAGTAGAAATGGAGATGACTTATTAAAAAATAGTAAGGCTGAACCAGGCAGTAGTGGCACACGTCTTTAATCCTGGCACTAGGGAGGCAGAGGTAGGCGGATCTCTGTGAGTTCGAGTCCAGCCTCATCTACACAGCTAGTTCCGGGACAGCCAGGGCTACACAGGAAATCCCTGTCTGGAAAAAACAAAGCAAAAGGTTACATTTATTTGCTCTCTGAGTTCAAGGCCAACTTGATGTACATAGTAAATCTTTATTTCAAAACATTTATTCATTTGTGTGTGCTTGTGTGTACATGTGCATGTGTGTTGTGCACGTACACACATGTGCACGGCACAACGGCTGTGTGGAGGTCAGAGGACAGCTTGTAGGAGTCATTTCTCTCCTTGTGCCATGTGGGTGCTTGGGGTTGATTTCAGGTTATGTTGGTGGCAAGTTCCTTTAACTGCTGAGCCATCTCCCAGGCCCCTTAGCTGCTTCCCTTCTCCTCCTCCCTCCCTCTCCTCCTCTTCCTCCTCTTCTCTCCTTCTCCTCCTACCCCTCCTCTTCTCTCACTGTTCTCTTACTTCCTCCTCCTCCTCTTCTTCACTCAAATAACTACCAAAATATTTAGGTTGCCATGAACTGTGGGTCTCCTAAGCTCTTTTGAGGGGACCCAGGACACTCCTGGTACAGGGGACTCAATGTACTTCTCCAGCCATTGCCGACTGGCTCATCCCCTGTGTTCCTTCAGTGGTAGGCTGGAAAGCTGGCTTCTTCTTTCTTGGAAGCTTTTCCACCCAGGACCTCCTGTAGCATCAACTATCCACCAGGTATGGGCACATCTCTGTCTTCCTGGCCTTTCAGGGCTTTCTAACCAACTACCACTGTGTATGTATGTCGGTCTGTCTTCATTCCCGGTGACATAGTAACAAACTATTACAAGATTGAGGGCTTAAAATAACACCCATTAATTCTCTCAAAGCAGTGGAGGTCAGAAGTCCCTGATCAGCTTTGCTGCATATAAACAAAGGTATGGGCAGGACCCCACCTCCTCAGGAGGCTCTGGGAGTGATGTGGGGTTCCCCTCTGTATGCTGTGAATATGTTTTATTACCATTGGTTAATAAGAAGCTGCCTTAGTCTATGGCAGGGCAGAATATAGCCAGGCTGGAAGAGATAGAGAGAGAGAGTGGGCAGAGTCAGGGAGACACCATGTTGCTGCCAAAGGTGACAGACACCTGACCCTTAGTAAGCCACTACCTTGTGCCAATACACAGGTTAATAGAAATGGGTTAATTTAAGATATAAGAGCTAGCTAGAAATACAGTTGAGTCATTGGCCAAACAGTGTTGTAATTGATATAGTTTCTGTGTCATTATTTCGTGTCTGGGCAGCCGGAAAACGAATGAGCTGTCTCCGTGTACATGGGAGGAGAATCTATGTCCTTGCCTCTCTGGCCTCCTTCATTGGCAGAGCCGGAAGTGGGGCATCTTGCAGCAGTGGCAATGCCACTTTCTTCCCCTATGGCAAAACCTCCCTTCGCCTCCATCCTATAATAATAGACACTCTGTGGTTCCATTTAGGATCCACTTCACTAATCCAGGATAATCTCATCATTGTGACTTCCTTAATTTCCTCACTCCTGCCCACTTCCTGCGAGGCCACATTTACAGGTTCCAGGGATCAGGCCCTGGACATCCTTGTAACTTTTCCCCCAGGGCCTTTGACACCCAGGAAGGTAGGTTTCTCTACAGCCTTGCCCTTTCCCCAGATCCCTCATGATCCTAGGGGTGCCTGGGGGACTGTACATGCTGAGACTCTTCTTCTGAAGGGCTGAGAGCCCAGGGGCCCTGAGGGGTGGGAGCCTTGTTTCAGCTGTGATCCTCCTATCAGCTCCACCATGTCCTGTCTGTAAACCTTCCTCCTTGAAGCCTTCCTCTTCATCCGTCCATACAATAGAGGCTCTGCTCTCTCTGGCTAAATCTCTCCTCCTGCGCAGCCCCAGTGCCTTCACCACACAGCCGGTCCCCACTGTTTCTGCCCCCACAGAAAGGGCATCCCAACTAATTGAGGGGCCAGTCTTGGCCTTCTGCTTACAGGCTGGCCACTGTGCTAGAGAGCCCGTGGGCCACCTCTGGGAGAGTTTTTCTATTTGAGCATGGTGGAGGGCCACTCAGCCCTTCCCGAGTTCTTTTATGCACAGGTCCTCTCAGTCTTTCCACAAATCCAATTCCAACCCTCCTCCGCCCACTGTGGTGGAAGCCTGAACACCATAGGCAAGCCTCACTCCTTCAGAGCCCCACACAGGCAGGCAGGCAGGCAGGCAGGCAGGCAGGCAGGCAGGCAGCCATTTTGGCAGGGCGGTACCTGTTCACTTACCTCAGAATGGAGCACTTAAAGAGCGGATAAATCCCCTCCATGCAGCTGTTGACATCATCTCTTAGCACAAAAGACATTGGTTGCAGCTTCTTTCCTCACAGAGGTCCAGAATGATGAGGAAAATGAAGAGGGGCACGAAAGCCTGTCTTCTGTCAGCCAACTTCTAGGTTCTTCTTCCAGATGGCGTCCCATCCCAGGGAGCAGCAAGGTTCTCACAAAGTCAATTACACGCCGTTACATTTTTCTCCTGAAAAAAGAAACAAGGCTCTGAGAGGATAAGTAACTCGCTCTGTGGTATTCTTTTAATATTTATTTTATTTATTTATTTATGTATGTGTGCACATACCTGTGTCTTTGTATGTGCACATGTGTGTGCGAGAGCCTGCAGAGGCTGGAGGAGGGTGCTGGATCCTAGGATTGTTGGTTTTTTTTTTTTTTTTTTGGCAGCAAGCAGCTGTGTTTGCTGTGTGGCTTCTTCAAACTACCAATGGAGTGTTCACAGTAGCTGGGTGCTTGGTAGTTAGCTCAAGGCAGAGCAGTCAGGATACCAGGGTCTGACAGCTGTCAATCAAGGCTTGAAGCCACCTCAACCTCCCCCCCCCCCAGCATTGTAGCTTATTAAAGACTTACATTAAAGACACCATTAACACTAGCAGTGGTTTGATAGCGTCTTCCAGCACATAGCTTCTGCCTGGAGCTCTCAGGGCATGGTGGGCCTCTTAATCTATCCCCCTGCCTCTGCAAACACCACTCCTGAGGAAGTTTTGTCCAAGGCCAGCTCAAGCTGGGATCTCTTAGAGGATGACGTGAGGATAATCCTCTCCAAGACTTGGAGTAAGGACTGACCTGTGACTTCTGTCCCCTCCTCTGTCTGGATTTCTGCTAGGAGGCTGTAATGGCAAGGTAAGTGGTGACTGAGGATGTGGGCTCAGGGCATGCGGGATCCGCTCTCGTTCTGTGATCAGTGCATGGGAACCTGTTAGATGTTAGATGCGACCGGAAAGGTAACCAGCAAGTTAGTCATTTGACTGTATGGCTTCTCTGACGACAATCGTTGGTTAGGAGACCATGAAGCGAGCCAGATAACAGGTGGCGTAAAATAGCAATTATGGCGTAGGCCTTTAATCCCAGCACTTAGGAGGCAGAAGCAGGTGGATCTCTGTGAGCTCAAGGCCAGTCTGGTCTACAGAGTGGGTTTCAGGACAGCCAGGGCTACACAGAGAAAGCCTGTCTCGAAATTGTCCTCCTCCTCCCCCGCCCCAACACACTATCCACATTTCTTGTGAGGTAGAGTCTTTCACTGACTGACAGCCTCTGGGCTTTGACTGTCTATAATTCCTCAGGACTGGGACTCTAGGCATAAGCCACCACATCTGGTTCCCAACCCCATACCAGCTATGTTTTTTTTTTATGGTTAATTTACTTATATGGGAAACTCAAAACAAAGTAGACTCAGCCAAGATGATCATGGAGAACTGCGTGGGTAGACCCACACAAGCAAACAGACAAGCTGAAGGTTTTATTTTTGAGCACAGAATTAGCCCTTGGGAAGGTGGCTGAAATGGTTAGCGGCAGCAACCCAGCATCCATCGGTGCCTTTGGGTCCCCGGAATTGAACTCAGGCCCTCTTGCTTGTAGAGCAATTTCTTTACTGGCTGAGCCATCTCCTCCGCCCACAAATAACCCATGAAGACTGTGGCTTCTGAATCTCCCCAGAGCCACAGCGCTCCAATGAGTGCACACATTTCAAGCTCCCAAGCATGGCTGTGACTCTTAGAGACACTTCGTTTCACTGGCTTGAGGCTGTGAGATCAGTATCTCCAGGCTGGAGTGGGATCACACGGGGAACCGGCTCCTGGGCCTGAGTCTGTAAAAGCCCAGGTGAAGGTGGTGTTAGTGTGTCACGTGACAGTGTGATGAGGCCAGGTCACTGAGCTTGGGAGAGAGTAGGTGAAGGGTGAATGATGAACAAAGATACTTTTTTTTTTTGAGGAAGTTCTTTTGTAGCTAGGAGAAGAGAGAGGGGGAAGGCTGCTGGGAGATTACTTTTGTCTGAGCCGGATAAGTGAGGGTGCCCGATGATAGAACTCGTAGTTAAGATAGAAGGTTATTTGAGGCTTTCTTTCTCATACAGGAGCTCCTTCAGTTCAAGGACGGTGTCCTCTCAATGTTGGATTGAGTCTTATACAACAGCTCCTTCCGGGAAGGGGCTGTCTTCCATTACAGAGGGAGCCCCCTGGAAGAGCCACTGTGACTCCATAATCAGATGTATCCATCTGTGGAGATAAAGGCTGTCTCCTCCATCACAGTACAAGTCCCCCAGGGCAGAGTCTAGGTCTCCCCTGGAATGAGTGCTCCCTGGCACTGGGGTTTATGCATTCTTTACTTGACTGAGAGGTCCTGAAAGAATGCATTTCTTCACTGGTCTGGAGACCCTAGAGCAGTGGTTCTCAACCTTTGGGTCATGACCGTTCTGAGGGTCCAATGACCCTTTCACAGGGGTCACCTAAGACCATCAGAAAACACAGATATTTACAGTGCGATTCACAACAGTAGCAAAATAACAGCTATGAAGTAGCAATGAAATAATTTGATGGTTGGGGGTCCCTACAGCATGAGGGGCTGTATTAAAGGACTGCAGCCTTAGGAAGGTTGAGAACCACCGTGCTAGAAGCCAAGGCGGACTCCCCACTTTGCTCCACTTGTCCACAGTGTATCCAGTGTTAATACTGACCAGGCGTCTCTCTCCCTCCCCTATGTCTATTTCTGTGGTTTCAAAGGGTGGTTTCTGCCAGAAAGCTGCCTGGGATCCTGATGGGGATGTAACTCTGTTTCCTTGACAACTGCAATACCCACAATAAGACTGCCACAGTTTGACTGTCAGTGGTCCATGATCTCATGTCTTGAATATCGACCCCAGCTGGCAGTGCTCTTGTGGCATGGGATCCTTAGGAGATAGGGACTGACTGACAGAAAGAAGCTTTGAAGGGGGAACCATCCTTTGCCCCTGCTTCCCCCTCGGCTCCTGGTCTGCTATGGTGTGAACAGCCTTCACCTTCTACTCCAGCCACCGTGACTTGAGATTCCCTCCGCGATGGACCCAAACCCCCTGAAGCCATGAACTAAGAGAAATCATCCCTTCTTGAGGCTGTCAGGCATTCTGTCTCAGAGACAGAGAAACAAGACAAAGCCATTGTCAACCACCCCACCTCCTGGGTAAAAAACTGGTTCCCCGAGGCCAAGTGACTTTTTCCCTCCAATAAAAGATCCATCATTCTTCCCATGGTGGTTTGAATGAGCATGCCCCTCACAGCCTCATGTCTTTGAACACTTGGTCCCCAGTTAGTGGTGTTTGGAGGAGGTTATGGAGTCTTTAGGAAGTGCAGCCTTGCAGGAGGAAGTATGTCACTGGTGGTGGGCTTTCATGGCGGAGAACCTCACCCCACTTCCTGTTCTCTCTGTCTCTGTCTTCTTTCTGTGTGTTTTTCTGCCATGATAGACTCTTTCCCTCTAAGACTGTAAATCAAAATAAGGTCTTTCATTTTTAAGTTTCTCTGGCCATGATATTCTATCACAGTCATGCATCAAAGCCACTAATACACTAGTACAGTGTCGGTGGCATATACTCAAGTAATTTTTCTCGTCATTTATAGGATTAAGAACACATAGAGGCCTGGAGAGATGGCTCAGTGGTTAAGAACTGGCTCCCTCCTAGAGAACCCTGGTTCAGTTCCCAGACCATATAGCAGCTACCAACTGTCTGTAACTCTAGTCCTGGGGAGTCTGATGTCCTCTTCTGGCTTCTGTGGCCACCAGGAGGCATGCATGTGGTGCACATATGCACATGCAGGCAAAGCACCGCACACACAAATGCATATTTAAAGCAACATAAACAACATATTCCTGATTTATGCAGAACGTGAATGGAAGAATTCAGACATGAGGAGTCTCCTATCATATACATGGGTGAAAGACTATACTTTCAGGGATCGTTTCTATAGCTCATGCACATATGGGCGATAAGCAAGCAAAGTTACAGGACGAATATTCTAGAAATAGTGCCTTTTTGCATGTTAAGGGTTTAACTGTGCCCCCCCCCCCATTTACGTATTCAAGTACTCACCCCTATTATTTCAGAATGTGGCTATGTCCACGTGATTCCAACAGTTGGGAGGTGGAAGCGAATCAGGAGTTCCAGTTTCATCCTGGGCTACATTTGAGGGCAGCCCAATCGACTTGAGAGCTTATCTTAAGAAACACGTGACTGTGTTTGGGGGTTAGGGATTTAAATAATGATTGAGTTAAAATGAGGCCACTAGAGTGAGCCTCCACCAGCATGGATGGCTGCTATCCTCATCTGAAGGAAAGGCCTGGACACAGATGTCAGTGGAAGGCACAGATCGGAGGGGGACATCTATAGGTTCCCTGGAGACCCCTCAGAGAAGCCCATCCCTTGCTGGAGCATTGGTCTCAGACTCCATATTCAGCTTCCTGTTTGCCAGATAGGATCTATTTATGTTACTTAAGCTCTCAAGTTTGTGATTCTTTGCTCTGGCAGCCTCTGGAAAAATGTTATACTTTTGTGTTGCTCTGGCAACCGTTTAAAATTAAAGTTGGGCTTGTGCCGATTCAGAACACAGCCAGTTTCTAGTTAATACCGTCTCCAGTTTCCCAAATGGCCAGTTCTGACATCTGCCTTCACTCCCTTCACCTAGTGGCCATCTCCCCCTTTTCTAACCCACCCCCTCACTCCCCACAGCCTATAGAACCACACAGATAAAGCCTCCTGAGTGCTGGAAGTCAAGGATGAGTGTCTTCGTTTGGTTCCCTGTTGCTATGACTAACATCATGACCAAAAGCAATGCCCACAGGTGGCAGTCTGCCATCAGGGAATGTCAGGGTGGGAGCTTGAAGCAGAGGCCGTGGGGAGATGCTGCTTACATGCTTGAGTCCCATGCTTGTGCAGCTGCTTCTCCTGTACAGCCCAGGCCCACCTGCCCAGAGACGGCACGGCCCACAATGGGTTGGACCTTCCTATGTCAACCGCGAATCAAGAAGACACCCTACAGATATGCTTACATGGAGGCAGTTTGTTGGCTGAGCTTCCCTCTTCTTAGGTAATGCCAGGCTTGTGTCAAACTGACAGCTGAAGCTGTGATGATCCAGCACACTGGGGAGATTCTTAGCTTAAGCCCCGACTTAAGAGTGGGTGGTCATGTTACCCATCATCCTCAAGAATAATGTTGGCGCAATGAGGAACACTATGCAACCCCATGAGAGTGAAGGCGCAATGAAGGTCTGAGGTCTTGCATTCTAAAAGGAATCGAGTGACCTACTTTCTGGTATGCCTAACTTTGCCTGACATTAATACAAAATTCTCAGGAAGCTGAAAATCCAGAGGTCGCCAGGGTAGGGGAGTTAGCCACTGAGAGGAAAGACATCACGAGGAATCACCTAGGTGACATTTAGCCTGTGGGAGATTGTCTAGATTATTAATTGGTGGAGGAGGGCCTGGCCCAGTGTGGGTGACACCATTCCCTACGCAGATGGTCCTGGACTGTATAAGAATGCTACCTAAGCACAAGCCTCCCACTTGAGCCAGAAAGTGAGCCAGCAAGCAGTGTTCCTCCAGAGTCCTGCCCCAGTTTGCCTCAAACATTGGATTGGGGTCACGAGAGTGTAAACTAAGCAAATCCTTCCCTCCTCTAAATTGCTTGTAGGTCAGAGTGTTGTATCACAGCAAGAGAGAGGAAACGGGAGCACAGGGGATGGGGCAAGATTCGTCCTTTAGTTAGTGCATGTACATCACACGGTTGTTAGTGTGTGTCCATCACAAGGTTGTTAGTGTGTGTTTATCACACTAGTTAGTGTGTCCATCACATGGTTGTTAGTGTGTGTCCACCACAGTCCTTAGTGTGTGTCTACCACACTGTCCTTAGTTAGTGTGTGTCCACCACACTGTCCTGCAGTTAGTGTATGGTCATCGTACGTGTCACCTCTACCTCTCGATTGCTTAGGGGCTTGGATAGATGGGTTGGGAAGATTCCTTTGGGGAAGAGAGGGTTATGAGTTCCAGGGAATCTCTCAATAGGCTGCCTGCCATTCCCTGTAGCAGTGGGGAGAGAAAGAAGCCCCTGTAGGTGTAGCCTGAGTCGTCACGAACCCACACCTACCATCTGACCCTAAAATCGGTGATGAAAGCATATAACTGAAACCAAGTGAATTCAGTTAGAGAGCTGATTAAGTCATTCTCATAGGTGCAACATGGAACGTTCCAGAAGGACCAGAAGACTCATCCAAGGGCTTCACTTTGGGAGGTAGAGGAGGGAATCCCACACCTTAGAAACAATGAGATGTGCTTTTCATTCATATGCCAAAGCATCTAAAGATATCTCAGAGTTGAAAATATTGCCTCTAAAAGACTCCTTATAAGAAGGCGAATAAAAGCCAGGCAACTCATGGATGGAAAAACGCCAATCTTGTAAACAGAAAGTGGTGACTAAGTTGTATATGTAAAAAGCAACCTTAATAGTATTTAAAACAACCCGTAGGGCCAGCGAGATGGCTCAGAGGGTAAGGGCATTTTAAATTAATTAATTCGGTGTGTGCATGTGAGTATAGAGCCCAGAGGCAACCTGTGGGAGTCACGTCTCCCATCTGAGGGTCCCTGGGATCTAAGTCAGGAGTCAGGCTTAATGGCCAGTCCCTTCGCTCACTGAGTCTGGCCGGCCCCAGACTGCTCACGTGGGTAACAGACTTATTAGAAGTTATTTAATACTACAGGCAGCATGGGGGGAATTTTAGCGTTTGGTTCCACAGAGCAAAGTGGGGTTCCCTTCTTATGGGTTCAGGGAGCAGAGGAGAGCCCCACCCTTCTTATGGGTTCAGGGAGCAGAGGAGAGCCCCACGCCACACAGTTAGCACTGAGTACCTGCTTGTCCTCAGGCCGCTGCTGACTCTGGTTGACAGGTGACCTTTAGCACCTGTTTAGTAATGGCAAGGTCACAGAGGGCGTGCCTGTCAGCTGCTGGGGTTGGGCTTGGTCTGTGAGACTGTAGCTCCTGATCCAACACTTCTATCCTAAAGTTTTCCCTCCCCTTTATCCCTCCCTCCCCTTTCCCCTCCTATTTCCCCTTTTGAAAGGAGAGCTCACTTTGTATTTCAAACCTCAGGGTGCAGCATCCTGGGTGCTAGGATTAGTGGACTTTGCCTCCAAGCAGGGTCTCTGCCTCTCCTATCAGTAGCCCTGTGGATAACATAGTAACATAGTGTCTTTTTGTTTGTTCTTTATTGTGTGTCGTCCCTCCCCCAACTCCGCCTCCAGATAGGGTTTCTCTGTGTAGCCCTGGCTGTCCTGGATTTCACTCTGGAAACCAGGCTGGCATTGAACTCACAGAGACCCACCAGTCTCTGCCTCCCTGAATGCTGCGATTAAAGGCTTACGCCACCACTGCCCGGCCCTGTAAACAGCATCTTAGCTTCCAATGTACCGAAGTTTCCTTGGCTATGGGTCTAGTGGACAATTCTCTGCTGCTGATGCAAAGATTTCCATCACAGTGGTTCACAACCTTTCTAATGAGACCCTTTAGTACAGTTCCTCATGTTGTGGTGACCCCCAGCCATAAAATTATTTTGTTGCTACTTCATCACTGTAATTTTGCTACTGTTATGAATCATGACGTAAATTTATGATGTTTACAATGGCCTTAGACGATCCCTGTGAAAGAGCCATTTGACCTCCAAAGGGTTGTGAGGTCGAGAACGTGAGAACGGAGGACCTAGGACTTGATCCTTTTTCTAGTTGGCATCTGAAAAGGCCCAGTCAAGCCTTTAGCTTCAGACTTCTCTCAGCCCTTTGGTTTTGCTTTCGCAGTCCAGACTCCAGGCATTAAACGTTATTGTAAGGAGACACGATATGGTTTGTATCCTTGGAGAGTACCTGGGAGATAATTTATACCCCCTTACCCCCAGATGCAGGCATGTCCAGTAGATGGCAGCATAAGACAGGCCAACCTCATTTAATCTTGGGCCAGGCACTAAGAGGTGAGAGGGTCGTTTTTTTGACTATTTCCTTTTCTCTTACCTGTTTTTGTTTTTTCTCATCACTGTTTTTGTTTTTGTTTTGTTTTGTTTAAAGATACACAAGCCAACGACAGAAGGGATAGTTCAAAGCTGTGGGCGACCAAATATCATTCATTTTTCAAGAACAAACCCGTAGGCTGCATTTTGCCACTTTAAAACACATGGCACAAATAAAAAACAGCTTATCACTTTATATAATATTGTCATTAGTCCCCTGCGCAGAGAGGAAGAGAAGAGATTTGTCTTAGCCATGGAAGCTTAAACCACAACGCAGGGGTTTGTTTTGCAAAGGGAAGAGCAGGATCAGATGATGGCCGGTACGCTCTGGGAAGCAGCTGCGCCTTCTCTGACCTGTGTGAATCTGGGTGTTCACTGCAGCCCACAGCACTTCTCTGCTGAGGGTTGAGAACTGCGCCATTGATGTCTCCCCAGTTCTTAGGACAGGAAAGGTCTTCTCTTTTGGAAAGTGGCAAATGGTACAGGAATCAGAAGAGCACATATCCCTTAAAGTTAAAATAACTCATTTAGCAAATGCATTTCCCATTAAACTGACTCAGGCTGTTGGTTTGCTTGTTTTTTGAGCTAGGCTCTCTCTCACATGCCTCTGCTTCCTGGGTGCTGAGACTGACAGCGTGCACCCCCACACCCGTCCAAAACCAAGCATCTACCACACAGGTTGATTTAAATTTGTCTGTGGAGAAAATAGAATCCAGGTATGGTGGCTCATGTCTGTAGTTCCAGCACTCCGGAGGCGGAGGCAGGAGAATCATGACCAACCTGGTCTACCTAGTAAGTACCAGGCCAGCCTGGACTACAGAGGGGGATTTTTTAGAAAAACAAACAAACAAACAAACAAAAAATTGGGGTGGTGGTGGAGGAGAAAGGAACCATCCTTCAAGAAAGTTTTATTAGGTATTATTAGTGCCATAGGCAGGCAGGAGTATGGTGTAGCTAGGGTCTGGAGATAGAGGGAGGGAGAGAGGGACATAGTAAGGCATCATTCTTAGAGGATTCTGAGACAGGGTCTCAGGGTCCTACTCCAGGAAGCAGCAGGTTCGGTTAATAAGTGTGCCCAGAGTCAGGCGTCTGGACTCAAGGATGGTGGGGGGGCATCTACTCTAGTGAGGGGGTAGAGGGGAAGAGGTCCCAGCTACATCAGGCACTGTAGGGAGCCTGTTAGCTCTGCACAGCAAGCCCTGGAGGGGATGGGACTGAAGGTCTGTGAGGCCCATCTGTGAGACAGCGGCACCCGTGACCTGACACACTGGGTTTCCAACCTTCCCTGCAGCTTTAATGAAAAGACTGGACTGTCCAATACAGGTTCTTAGCCTTTTTGTAAGAAAAACAAAAACCACAAAACAGCCCTCACCCTGCCCTACACAGTAGGCTGGCTGTTTTGTTTCGCTGATGTGTGTGTCTGGTCTTACACCAGCAGTGTGTCCTATTCCAGAATTTGAATGCAATTTAATGAGGCAGAGTAAGGCCTCCTGTGTGAGTCTTCCTGCTTGAGATGACTTTGGCTCTTGGATATTAGTGTTTGTGTGTGTGCATTTCTGCGTGTGTTCATGTGTTTGTGGACACCTGTGCTAGAATATGTAGTTGTTGAGCTTGTACATTTGTGCTTGTGTGTCTGTGTGTGTTTCTGTGGCTTCTGTTTGGGTGTGCATTTTTATCTACCTGCGTTTTGGGTGTGTATGTGTCTGGGTGTTTATATGTTTTCTGTGTGTTTGTGCATCTGTGCTTGTGTGTCCATCCGTGTCTCTGTGTTGGTGTCCCTATGTATTTGTATGTGTTCATATACATGCATGCACATTGCGTGTGTTGTATGCTAGTGTGTACTTGGTGTGTGTATATGTACTCATGTGTACGTATCTTGTGTGCGTGTGTGGGCTTGTTTTGCATGCATCTGTGTTTGTGGTTTTTGTTACCATCTGGATGTTGGTTTCAATGTGTTTGGATGTGCATTCAGTATGCATGTGCTTATGCATGTATATTTTGTGTGTTTGTATGATCTTGCATTTGTGTGTCCGTGTTAGTTTGTTGCATGTACTTGTATACGTGTAAATGTCTACGTGCATGTTTTTATATGCCTGTGTGTTTGTGCTGGTGAGTGTGTATGCATTTAGGTATGTTTGTGTGTGCATGTGTATGTGTGTTGGCATTTGTGTGTGCCTGTGTATTTGTGTGTTTATGCTGGTGGTTAGTTTGTGTCTGCTCACTTATGTGTTTAGTCTACGTGTGCACTGTGTTTTTGTTAGCGCATGTGCATGTGTATTTGTATGTGTTTGTGTGTTCTTCTGTGTGTTTGTACAAATGTGTGTACATGTACATGTAGAGACCAGAGGGTGACATCGAGTATCTTCCTCAATTATTCTCTTCTTACTCTTTCAGTCAGGGTCTCTCACTGAACCTGGACTTCATCAACTCGGCTAGATTGGCTGGCTCCAGGATCCTCTCCTCTCTGCCTCCACACACCCTTAGATGTTGGGGTTATAGGTGGGCCTACATCGTTGCGTGGGTGCTGGGAACCCAGGCACAGGTCCTCACAATTGTACAGCCAGCGCTTTGCCCACGGGACCAGCCCTTGGCCCCTGGGTGGCACCTGTAAGCAAGCACACTGGACTAGCGGGTCCCTTTGGGTGGCAAGGGCACTTGGATGGGGCTGCTCCTTCTCAATAGCACAAGGCATCTCCTGTCCCCTCGTCCTCTATAATCTCTTCAAAGCTTTGGTGTTTCAGAGTTTCCGTTTGAGAGCTCCTGCAAAGCCATTCCTGGGGGTTTTAGGGTCTGTCACTACCATACATGTTTGCTTCCTTCACTTCTGGTTCTACCAAAGTCCCTGCTGGGGCTTTCAAAACTGCCGGGTTTTCTGTCTTAATTTTGTATCCTGAAACTTTTTTTTTTCTTTTTAACTTTTTCATGGATTCTTTGGGGTTTTCCATCTGGAAGAGCAGGATGTGTTCAAATGGACAATTTGATAACCACACTTTCTCTCTCTTGGTTTGGGTTCCCTTTGTAATTGCCCAAGTGAGTCTATTTTGAACGCTTGCTTATTACTTTGTATTTTGCCCTTCATATACTTCACCCGGCGATTACTGCAAAGCTGTTTTTGATCGGAACAAGCTGTTTTGAAATGATGGCGGCAGAGCATGTCTGTGAAAGATGAAAAAACAAGAAAACTGGGTCACCTTCCAGTAGAATTAGTATATTTTCTTCTTTTATTTCTTTTTTCTTTATAAATATGCCACCTAGCCGCTGTTTCAAACTAGCTTGTGATATTTATTAAATTTCTTGACTTAAGTCTGCCAAAATAATATTTATTGAGACAGAGTCTCATGTAGCCCAGGCTAGCTTCAACTCACTATGTAGCCAAAGAGAACCTTGAACTTCTGAACTGCTGCCTCTATGTCCCAAGTACTGGGATTATAGACATGCCCACCATGCCTAGTTTATATAGTGTTGGATCTCGAACCCAGGGCTTTGTGCATGGCAGGCAAGCGCTCTACCCACTGAGCCACATCTTAGCTCTGCTAAAACATTTAAATTAGAGCTGATGATATAACTTAAGGCCCGGATTTGATTATCAGTACCGAAGGTTTTTGCTTGTTTGTTTTTTGAAATTGTGTTATCATGGAGCTAATGCCAGGACTTTGAGATCCTCCATTGGTATAGGAGGTTCTTCTGTTCATGTGTCGCTTTCATTGGTTAATGAATAAAGAAACTGCTTTGGGCCTGATAGGGCAGAACTTAGGTAGGAGGAGAAGACAGAACTGAATGTTGGGAAGAAGGGCAGAGTGAGAGAAGCCGTGGATCTTCTGCCTGAGATGGATGCTGGTTAGAATCTTGCTGGTAAGCCACAGTCATGTGGCAATACACAGATTAAGAGAAATGGATTAAATTAAGATGTAAGAATCAGCCAATAAGAAACTAGAGCTAATGGGCCAAGCAGTATTTTAATGAATACAGTTTCTGTGTGGTTATTTCGGGGGCTAAGCTAGCTGGGTGGCCAGGAAGAACAGCAGGTCTCCTCCCCTAACACTCCATAACCAAACAGAAGCCCCAAATAAATACCAAAGAGACACTAAAGCTTAGCGAGTCCCTCACTGTGGCTTTCCATCTTAACAAATGCGTTTTCAATTCTGAGCTTCTCAAACATTTTATAAGATTCGTTTTCTATTGTCCTCGTCAGTGACAAACCTCTCATAATCTTGAGCTGCCTGATCTCTGCACGAATCAAATTTGCTAGATTTTAATTGCCTAGGTTTATCTTTTTAACAATTCCTGTAGAAGATCTGGCCTCGGGCCTTGGTGTTGCCCATGGACCATGTACCTTTTTCTTGGCATCCTGAGAGATCACACAAGCTGTAATAGGTACATCCAACCTGTGGCCATGTGTGTCCCAGACCAGCTACAAACACAGTCCAACATGTTGGTACATTTCATCAGTGCCAGTCAGTGGGACAGCCTGGGTGTGGCATGTGTCATGGATGCTGAGTGGAGTGGAGGGACGGGAGTGGGTCTGAGTGGCTCCAGGTTGGTCTCTGTTGGGTACAACATCCATGTCTGTCACATAGGTACTTCCAGCCTCATAGGTCTCCTTAGGAGTTGTAGAGAAAGTGCTCAGCCATCTCTGTGTCACCTAGGATGAACCTGTCTCAATTCTACCTGTGGCCAGGTTGCCTTTGTCCTAAAACTGGGGACAGGGGTGAAATAAAATGGACTCTTGTGTTACCAATGAGCTCAAGACCGAAATGGAAGAGAGAAATCAGTGTCTCCCTCTAGCTAGGTGGTATGAACTTGTCAGAGGCCCAGTGAGCTGCTTTGGGAGGGGACACTCAAAGACCAGCCCTTATTCCAGATGGCTCTGGTTTTGACTTTCACCCTTCCCAACAATCCCAGGTGTCACTGTGTGTTTGCTTGGGTGCCTGTGTGTGACCACATGTCTAGAGCCTTTTTCCACAAGCGAGTCCAGGGATAAATGTTTGCCTTTTCTTTTAAAAACGACCATTGAATTTATTTATTCATTATTTATGTGAGTGTGCGCATCTCTGAATCCTGGCAGATGTGTGGAAGCTGGAGGCTGGTTTGCAGGGGCTGCCTCACTCCTAGTATGTGAGTCCCAGGGATCGAACTCAGGTCCAGGCTGGGCAGCACATGCCTTTACCTATTGAGCCACCTAGCCGGCCCTAAGCCCCTTTCTAAAGGTCCAGTTGCCCTGCCAGAGGTTTCTCTTCACGGCATGCTACTATCCCTGGCTGCTGGAAGGCATGGTTTTATTACACTGCATCTGTCTTCCATTCTCCATTGGGACTACTCTTTATGTTTGTTTAGAAGTATGGTTCCTCGAAAAGGACTCAGTGTTTGTGGAACTCTGTGTGTGCTTTTAAATTATACACACAATGCTGCACTGTACACCCCACCCCCATTTTGTGTGTGCCAAGACTACAAATTAGCAGAGGCTCCTGGCTCCTTTGCCAAAACCAGTCTGGCAGAATGACAGGTCTGAGGGAGGAGCTTGGATCTGAGGAAATAACAAAAGATCCTAAGCCAAGCTCTGCTAGAAGCTGGGAACAACCTAGACTGCAGGGTGCAGTTATGGGGAGCTGAGCCATGGGTCCTGGAGCAGGGGATGAGCAGGGTCAGACCGTGGGTGGGGGTGGAGGAAACCGTTCTTTTCTTTTCTCTCATCATGTAGCCCAGGCTGGTCTCAGATTGAGGCTCCTCCCCAGCCTCCCAAGTGCTGGAGTTACAGGTTCAGGTTACCACACCTAGCCAGAGAACTTTCTAGACTGTGCTTTTCTTCTGTTTTGCTCTTTGGTTCTGAGATGACTAAGCTCCAGAGGTGTGATGATGTCACCAGAGCCCTTAGGGTCAGAGGCTGGACCCTGGCTGCCCTAATGAGCCAGGCTCAGTCACCCAACCACAGCAGGCCAATTAAAGGGAAGCAACAGTGAAAGAGCAGAGGATTATATAATCAATGTAGCCACGGTGGGAAGAGGAGCAAAAGGGTCCAGTGAAGTCCAACTCATCTTCAGGGTCTTGACATGAGAGTGCAGAGGTTTGCCTAACTCAGCATCCCTGGTCAAGACATGGTCCTGCGTATCACTGACCCACTGACCCCTCTGCTCTGGTCACCCCCAGAAGGTGCTCTGGCGAGCTCTCAGAACTGTGTGAGTCAGATTCTTCCAGAGATTCCCAGGGAGATTCCCATCTCTCGAGCCCTTCATTGAAGGGTGGGGCACAAATGTCTGTCTAGGATAACTTCCTTTCTGTCACAGTGACAGCTGGCCCAAGCCACTGCTGGTGAGAAAGGCTGAGAGCAATGCAGGCTCTCTCCTGCCCTCCGAGTTCATTCTTTCCTCTTCCTGTATCCTTATCCCCGGGGTGGCAGGATGGGGATCTCAGTCAGTGATGCCGATTCAGGTGCTTGGTGGCAAGGTGCTGAACAGAGTACCTGTCTATGGTGGCAGCAAAGGGGATGATGGAAAACATGGTCTATCACATCTCTGTCCCCTACCCAAGGTGACCATCATCAGGAGACAGGACATTGACTGGGCCACACAGAACATCTGATTCAATCCTACCAGATAAGGGAAGATGTCAGCTGCCCAAGGCAAGGGCAAGGAACTGCCTGAAAGCCCTTGAGTATAAGCACTAATTATAGAGAATGTAATTACAAAGCCAGGCCAGCTTGCTGGGCATGAGGGAGCATGCCGGTAGCCCCAGCGTAACGGGACACAGTGAGTTAGCCTCTCGGTGGCTGTCTTGGCTTCTTTCCCTTTTGCTGTGATAACCTCGACAGAAGCAACTCAGGGGAGAAGGCACGAACTCTGGCTCACAGATCAAGGTAAGCTCATTGCGGTGGGGACATCAAGGCCACAGGAGCGTGAGGCAGCTGGTTCCGGTGCATTCACAGTCAAAAGAAAAGAGCAAAGAACGCTCCCTCATACTGTTTTCCGGGCCCCTGATCTAGAGAACAGCGCCAACCACAATGAAGATGCGTCTTCCCATGTCGGTTAACAGAATGAAGGCAATATACACAGGCATGCCCAGAGGCTCTCCCGCCAGGTTGAGTCCAGCTTCTGTCCAGGGGACACAGTGGGGATGGCTTTCTTTGACTCCCTAAGACAGGGTTTCTCTGCATAGCTCTGGCTCTCCTGTTACTCACTCAGTTTACTTGTTAACTAGCACTAGAGGATGACGCGCTGCCAAGAGATCATCATGAATGTAATAATAAGAAGAAGAACGAAATTGCATTTTTAAAATTATTTGTGTATATATATATATGTATATACACATCACACACACACATGCACACATATATGAGATGTGAGTATGAGCACACAGGTGCCTGCCACTGCACACACATCATGTTCGGGTCAAAGGACAACTTTCTCCCCTTCTACCCTAGCAGTTCCAGAGATCAAACGGGTTGGCAAACTTGTTTAATAAACATTTTTACTCACTGAAAGCCATCTTGCTGGCCTGCCAACGCCCCTCCCCAGCTCAATCCTTTTTTTGCTTTTGCTTGGATGTTTACTTGGCTCCTCAGTTGGGATAGGAAGCATTTTGGGGAATGAATTTTGGAAGGTCATAGGCAGTGTTTGTGTGGGCATGACACTCGGAACGGATTTCTTGTGCCAGAACTCTGACTGTTGCACAAGGCTCAGACTCCGGCATTGGGGTGACTTGAAAGGGCAGAACAGCTTCATGAAGCTTATCATCTCAAGCCTCAAATCCCAAGTTTTCATTTCTGAGGACTGTGCCTCAGGCGCCTCGGTTGCCAAGGAGTTGATATAAGTTGCAGGATCACTATCCGATGATGGGAGGAGTTAAAAATCTCATCTTCTATTGGATAAAAAAAAAAAAAAAACTCTCATCTGGGGGTTGGCATGTTTTATTTTTTTATTGCAGTTTGTCTTTATCTTAATATGTGAAAAAATTAGCAGATTCAAAGTAGGCAGAAGGGACATCAGAGACGGACAACTGAGTGCATTTACTTGTTGGCCCTGCTCCCACAGATGCACCCCAAACTGGGGACCTCACTGGTTTCTGATTGTTCCTTTCCAGGCAAAGAGAAGTGTGGAGCTGTCCGGGTATTTTAAGGATCTGTGCGAAGCTTCTCAGTTTGACAAGTACAGGAGGCACAGGAGTTTATTTTTGCTCGGTGGGCAGCTGTGCACACGCCATGGCTCTGGCAGTCTTCCGGGAGTAGGTCTGTGCCAGGCTTGTGGGCACATGATGCCGTCCACCATAATCCCTGTTTTCTTTAAGTTCAAAGTGGTAGAGCCTTGACAGAAGCAACTTCATTTTATTCTGCTGACTTCAGCTTCTGCATCTTCCCATAGGTCAGGAAAAACAGTTCTAGCCTGGGGGCGGGGAGAGGGAGTTCAGCCTTTGACAGGGATAGCAGCTATGGTGGTTAATTCCCAAACAAACCCTAGCAGGAGGCTCTGACAAAGGGGCTCAATTTGAATAACAGAATCAGGGCTTAAGGTGGTGGGGTATTTGTGGTTAGACCTATCTAGACTAACCTGGAAGCCTGTGTGTGTGTGTGTGTGTGTGTGTGTGTGTGTGTGTATGTGTGTGTGTGTGTCTGTTGTGTGTATGTGTGTGTGTGAGTCTCTGTGCATGCTCATGCATTTATGCATATGTGTGCATGTTTATGTGTGGAAGCTGTAGATCAAGCTCAGGTTTGGGTCCTCAGGACACCATCTACCTTGGTTTTGGAGGCAGGGTCTCTCACTGGCCTGGAACTCGCTGATTCAAGTAGGCTGGCTGGTCATGGAGCCGCAGGGATCCACCTGTCTTTGTTTCCCTAACTCTAAGGTTGTGAACAAGTGTGTGCCTCATGTGTGTGGGTTCTGGGGTTAAACACAGGTTCTCAAGCTTGCATGGTAAGCACTTTATGGTCTGTGCTATCTCCCCAGCTCGAAACCTATACTTTTAACATATATACTTCATATCAGTCTCATTTCACGTTAAGAGAACACACATGGTGGTTAGTGAAGTACTTTATTTTTAGGAGCCTCCGTGGTACTGTGAGGCAGGAGGTTGGGTGCCAAGGGGAAGCTGGAGGTGGACAATCTGCCAACCCATGGTAGAAGAGTGACGGGGAAAGATCAGTCTAACTCACCAGGCTTTGGTGTCTCATCAGGTGATGACAGAAGGGCCTCTACCCTGCCTCTAGTGTGGGAGATGGGTGTTTATCACGGGGGGGGGCGTGGTTGGGCTGGGAAGGGGTGCTAGAGGAGACCTGTCTAAACTAAACTAAAGATTTACAAATAAGCAGCTGGGTGTCTTCGCTCTGCAACGCTTATTGGAATAGAATGCATAAGATAACTTGAAGGTGCCCAAGTTCCGGGTAAAACAGTCAGCGGCGACTTTGTCACACCAGCACAACTGTACCTGACAGGGGTCCTGATTGGCTGAAATTAGAGGGAAACAGACACTGAGCTGATGGTTGTTAATATCCCACGGCTGCTAGTGGGGAACAGCCTATTCTGAGGCCACCGGAAAGGCAGAGCCCATGTGATGGGGATGCACAGCGGCCAAGCTTGGCACTGCCAGAGGTTTGCCTAGCTTCCTAGATAACCTCTTCTAGGTTGTAGTTTACTTTAGTTTAGTTTTTGTTTTTAAGGACAGGGTCTAATGTAGCTCAGGCTAGCCCTGAACTCCATACATAGCTGAGGATAACCTTGAACTTCTGATCCTCCTACCTCCACATCCTGGGCTCTGGGATTCTAGGCATGGTAAATTATGCCCAATTTATACAGTGGTAGGGATAGAACCCAGGTCCTTGTGTATGTGAGGCTGGCACTCTCCAGCTGAGCTACATCTCTGGCCCCACCTTCTTGTTAACAGACCTGCTTGTGTAAGGAAACCCAGCCTCACTGGCCTCAGGATGGATGGAAATGGTAAAAACCTGTGTGGTCTACTCCTCCTTGGCTATGATTGGTTTTAGGTAGTATGCAGCTTTATTCTGAATGAAGTGCTAAAGAGGAAGTCAGCAGGGGCTTCTGGGAAGTGTTCATTCCCCCTCTTCAGAGAGTCCTGGAGAGGGAAAGCCACCTGTCGTGGGTGGCCAAGGGCATTCCCGGAGCTCTAGTGTGTCTTGTAGTATAAGCACAGATGTTGGCACCAGGCCGGAGCTGAGGAGCAGGCCTGATCCCGGGCTGTAGCAGTTGCCCAGGTTGGCACCACACTGTCCTAGAGAATTCTTTCCCATGTGACAGAGGCCCCTTTACTCCATGTGTCACCACCCTGCAGGCAGCATGGCTCGCTGCCCCCTCCCTCCTGCCCATCCCTCCCACCCAGGGTGAGCCCTCTTTGTGCAGAAGTGTCTCTTGCTGCTTTGCTAAATAATAGGTCCCTGGTGCTGTGGTCCCCAAACCTCAAGACAATGGCTAGGAAGGCCCGGCTTGTCCTCGTCCCTTCTTGTCTCACTGCTCAGACTCATCCTCACGTGTCCATTGGGCAGCACAGAGTGGCCTATGGTCCTCTTTGACCTTTTGGCCATGCTGTGCCTTGTTTGAGGGATGGCCCAACCTTCCTCTCCCACTGTGAGCCTCACTGACTCTCTTAGGACTCAGCTTAGGTACCACTGTTTGCAGGACCCCCTGCAAGCCTCAGGCTGTGCAAAGCCTGTTTCTGCCTTCCCATTGGAGTCTTCCGTGAGGTTCTAAGCAGGGATAAATTCCCCTTCTGCTGCAGCAAACTGCCCAGCGCTTGTGTGTCCCATATACACATCTGGAGAGCTTGCTGGCATTTTGGGGGTTTTCTTATAGGAGCAGACAATTTCATCCCCTTGCTAGGTGAAACTGTAGCACAGTCCTTTTGTGCTACACCACGATTCTTCATTCGATCATAGCAGCAGCTGTGATAAAAGCAGCACCTGGTTGGGGGGCATGTCTTGTTGAGGCTGTATTCTCACAGCCCTGGAGTCCTGGGGCCTCCCCACTTCCCTTGACCTTTGACACTGAGTGGAGACTCAGAAACTATGAAGTGGTATAGAGCAGAGTTTCCAGTGAGCTGACTAGTCTGCTTGCAGGGATACACCAGGGCCCTGAGGAAGCAGACATCAGCTCTGTCCTAGTCCTGTCCCCACTAGGGCTCTGCTGCCTCAGTCCTGTCCCCAGCAGGGCAGTGGGTCAGTGGGAGCCAGCTCTGTTCTAGTCGTGTCCCATCCAGAGTGAATAGAGAATAAGGAGAACAGGGGTGTCCTCACCAATCTGTTTCATCCGCGGGATATCCTATGTAACCCAAGCTACAGTGGCAACCATAGGTCTTATAGAATGGAGCACGGTACTGTCCTGTCCTATGTACAATCATTTGTCAAAACTCTCCAATGCTCCCTTGGATCTGTATTGGGCCTGAAAAAAGATGGAGAAATGGCCGGTGGAGGGCAGTGAACCCTGTGCCCCTCCTCCGCATTGGCATCTCTCTACTGCTTCTCTCCCCACAAATGCCTTCCTTCCCATTCCCACTGAGACAGGGCTGGGGAATGGGAAGGAGCACTGGAGGATGGGGTGCCCCTCTCCTTAGATTACCCCCCATCCTGCTGAGTTCAGAGTCAAGGCTTACCAAAGGCCATGATCGCAGCTGTTAGCAGCAGGAGGACCTTCATGTTGTCAGCCTGTGAACGACAAGTATAGACAACTGGCCCGGGTGTTTCCTAACCAGGAGTCTCGGGCTCTGCTCCAGCCCCTGCTCTGTTGTCTGACTTAGCAACCCTGGAGTCCAGACGTGCTCTTGCATGGGGCTAAGTCATAGAGAGCATAGGTGGCTTCAGACAGTGCATCACGCGTGTCACCCCTTGTCCCTTCCCTGCTCTGTTGGAATATGATACAGTACCGGGAGCACCCTAGCACCTCCTTCAGTCCTCCTGGGAGACTGGATTCATTCCACAAAACTGGGAGGCTGAAGACAATGCCTCTCTTCATTAGATACTCAACCTGCCTCCCTGCGTTAGGGTGAAGGCTTCGGAACTCCATCCATGGAATCTGATCCCCAACAGTTTCTGTCCCGAACTAAAGCTGCACATTCTCTTGGCAAGCCTTTCTAAGCATGTACACACACATGCTCTTGAATTCTTGCTCAGCACCCTCACAAACCCATACAACATACTTGCACACAAATACTGTCTTTTACATGTTTACGTGATGGTGGTTCACATGCACAGGCATGTCCATGAACACACACATACATGCACCTACACAATCACTCACATGTACAGGGCAGGAGATTCTGGGCATTTACCTCTCAGGTGCTGCTGCAGCTTCTTCTTCAAGGGTTTGTCTTGTTTTTCCTGAATTCCAACTGCCCTTAAATAGCCTTTCCTTCTGCAGGGTTGGGGTGGGTGAAGTACGGGGATGGAGAGGAGGGAGTTGCCAAATGGTGGCCTCATAGATAAACACACACAATGCCCTGGGCAATCCCCCTTTTCCCCCCTCATCATCTGGCTGGATGACCTTGTTGACATCATGATAAATTCCACCTGATTTTGAAACCTCTCTGGCACTGAGAAAAAGACTATATTCTTGGCTGAATAGGTTTATTTCTCCAATCAGGGTAAAACCAAGAGGTCATGGCCCAGGAGACACTTCCAGGGGTGGGCAAGATTGTGTACTGTGGAGGGAATGAGAGTTATGTAAGCCAGGAATGTTCCTTTTCCTAATTGATTGTGACATTTGCGAATAGGAAAGAGAACATTGATGCAGTAGAGTTTGTCCATTTCCTCCATTCAACATTCATTCAATCACAAAAGATATATGCTAAGCCTCTGTGAGGTCCAAGGCTGCACAAACTTCTTGAGGGGGTGATGAGGACGTTGCAGGAGTCAAGTTCTTGGGGCCCCACAGACCACTCCAGCATGGGAAGGATTGGATGGGCTGGATTCTCTGTCCCCCAAAGAGCCCAGCATCTCCATATTCTCTTTTTCCTCCCTTTCATGGTCCTCCCCATCTCTCATTCCATGTGGTTTTCTTCTCTGTGTGTTTATGTGTCTGTGGTTGTGCCTGTGTGTGCAGCTGTGTGTGCAGCTGGGTGTGCACGTGAGTGGAGTTTAGAGGACAACCTTGGATATCGTTTCCGGAACTGTGTGCCATGTTTTTTGAGACAGGGCCTCTCATTGACCTGAGCTTCACAAAGTAAACCAATCTGGCTTCACAGAGTCCCAGGGACCTGGTCACATTCCTCTCCCCAGCACTGGAGTGACAAGTGTGTGCATATTAATAGGTTCTGGGGATTGAACTCAGGTCCTTGGGACTGCAAAACAAACACTTTACTGACTGAGCCATTTACCAGTTCTGTAAGAATTTTTAAACCTAGAAAAATTCAGCAGCTGTTCTTGATTTTTCCCACCAAACAGCTGCCACTACTGTCCTTCCTAGCCCTCACCCGATTGGCAGTGGGCTTCTTAATGTTTCCTGGGCCTATGACGTCTTTATTCTCCAGGCTTCGGGGATATAGTGATTTGAGGGCTTTAGTTTCTAAACTAAACATCTTTCTCCCCCTGCCCTCCCACCTGTGCTAAGAATTTGGTTTCCCTGGCCTTAAGTAAAGCACCAGACATCGGTCCTTCAGACACTCCTACAGTAGAGGCTGTGGGGTTCCACTGCACCCCAGCTGTCTCTCACTCTTTGTAACCTATGGTAGATGAGTGTCATAGACCTGCTTCAGACCTGAGCTGGGCTCAAAGGGTCAGTTCAAAGGGTCTTGTCCACACCAGGACAAACCCAAACCAGATGCACCTCTTGCCCTTTCTGGGTTCCTCTTGGAAGATGATGAATGTGGAGGCTGTCTTATTGCACACTGAGTGGTGGAATGAAAGACAGCTATTCTGGAACATTCTACTCAGAATCTAGTGTGAGAAGGAAGCGAAGGATTTTTCTTTTATGTTGTTGATAAACAAAATCATTGCATCATTCTGTAGTTTATATGTGAGTCATTCTAGCAGATGTCCTTCTGATATTCTGAAAATGAGCTTATTTCATTTCTTTAAAAGCAGATTTTATTGAATATGTTATTGGTTGAATGGTGTCCTCCTTTTGGACCTCACTTCCTGTTCAAATCTTGAAACCTTATACTACAGCCCTGTTCGGAAATAGTGTCATTACAGAAATGAATAGCTAAGATGAGGTCATTAGAACCCTGACCCTATAAACCTTGATGTCGTTAGGGAAAGGGGAAGAAATGTGGGTTCAGAGAGGTGGTCACAGGGTGACAGTTCTACTTCCCAGGGAGCCCAAGATGCCAACAAGTACAGAAGGCAGGAGAGTCCCGGACAGACTCTCACCTTCAGAAGGACCCAACCATCTGGGCTCCTCTGGTCCATGATGGGCATTTTCCTTGAGATAGCTCAAGCCAAAAACCATTAAAGATAAGTAAACTAAGCAGATGGTGGCTTTTCTGGGCTCCAAGTTCCTCTAACCCCCTAGCTCAATTTTTTTGGTACTTCTTCCTGGTAACAAGCTCAGAAATCCACTTTACAGCTTTGCCTTTAAAAGGAAATGCTTTAGCTTCTCAGCTTGCTATGAACTATTTTCCCCTAGTGATGAGAATTAGAAAGCCGAGGGATTACATGTGCAGCTATTGCCCAGACAAGGAGCGACTCTCCCTCAAGAAGCCTGTACCCATACTTGGAGGTGTCTCACCGATCTCCTGGGTACTTGAGCTTCAAATCTAAGTCAAAAAATGCTTTTTAATGAACTCGACCTCTGCATTATCCTGAAGTTCTTTTCTGTGGCGTAGCCAGGAACATGGTTTTACTTGAGTGGAAGTCATGGAGAGGTAAAGGAACAGCCCGGGCTGTAGGCAGCCGCGTGGAACCACTCAGTTAATAGGATGATGTTTGTGTTTCTGTGATGGCAGACAACAGGCTGTGCTCTGCCGGAGCTAGGATGCCATCCCCAGGACCGAAAGGTGAGAGATTAGAAAAGGGAGAGAGAGAGAGAGAGAGAGAGAGAGAGAGAGAGAGAGAGAGAATTTAGATAGCCCTTTCCTGACGTAGCCCCAGGGAATTCCCCGTTATCCACTATCTTCCTAAGTTTCCATCATTTCACAATATGCCAAGGTTGGGGGCCAGTCTATCCTATCTTGGTGAGTCCAAAGTCTTGAACCTAATTTGCTTTCTAACCTAACTTGCATTACCATCCAAAAATATCTTTGGACGTCTCTCAACCTTATGTGCTTTACACCTCTTTAGAGAGCTTCCTTTCTGCCTCTGGAAAACAAGAGAATATATAACTGTAACTATCTAGTCTTCAATTCCCCAAGAGACCCGGGAAGGAAATAATATTAACTGAGTAGGCAGGCAGTGCAAACAAGCAACTTCCAAAAAATGTGAGAAATGACAGAAAGAGCTGGCTGCCTGGACAGTCACCCATGGATCCTCTGCAGTGTTAACACACCCATATTTGGCCTACATGCCTAGAATATTTGACAGACTTTTCTGTGAAGCAGGATTTTTGACGGATTCTCCCTCCTTGTCTAGGCAAGGTTTAGCAGTCACTCTTCTGTGTAGGGCGTCTTCCATTTGGACAGCACGTGGTCAGCAATTGAGGCAAGAGCACTCTCTTGCCTAGTGGCTTACTTTTGTCACAAGGAAAGTAAACGCCCTGTGGAGTTTCTTTGATGACCATAATCTTCTCCAAAGTAAATTGGTGCTGCCAGGAGCAAACATATCTCATTGTCATTAAAAACAACAACAACAACAATATTATTAAAACATCTTTAATGCCATGTTCTGTAGTTCACTGGAGTGTTTGAAGATGACCTGTCTCAGTAAAATATATCTCCTTTTAACCTTGAAAACATACCTAATATGACTACATGTTTTATTGTAATAGGTGACTAATTAATAACGTGCATTTCCTTATTATCCTAAACAGTTAGCAGTAATAACTTTCTAGGACTAGAAATTTGTACTACATTATTAAACGAGTTGTATAGGTATAATAACTTGAACAAGAGTAGAAATGTACGTACAGTACGTTTCAACAAAATTAATCTCAAACTCGTATTGATATACAAATTTGTATACAATATACAAAGTTTCAATCCAATGTAAAATATTTAAAACTAGTAGTCGCTTTTTAAAAATAGATTCAACAATCTACAATTTTTTATTTTTAATTATTTTTTAAAAAAGAAAACAAACTATCTTTTTTCATTATACATACTAATTAAGCTCTCAGTCCCTCCTCTCCTCCCATTCCTTCCACATACCCTCCCACTCCACCCCATCCACTCCCCAGAGAAAGGAAAGGCACATGGCTTTGGGGAAGGTCCAAGGTCCTCCCTACTATAACTAGACTGAGCAAGGTATCCAACAATCTACCTTTTTATCTTATCATATCTACATCCTCCCTGTTTTCTTTTCAGATCAGATTCAATAACATCTTTTTATCCTATCATATCTGAATTCCCCTTTTTTCTTTTCAAAACAAGAACTCTGAATCTAATCTCTTTTGTTTAATTTTCCTCCTGACCATAACCAACAACAACTTGTACCCAAGCATCCTAAACAATGACCCACTGAATGACCAAAACCCACCTCTTTGGAATGTGGGCATCATATTCTTAGGTTTACTTCCTACTGTCTGGGGGCGACAGCATCTTTAGCAGATCCTAAAAAATAAAATGGGTTAATTGTAAAGTCCTGGTAGAGGTAGTTTTATCATTTGTTGTGCGGTCTTTCTGTAATGGAAAAGTGCAGGGCTTGTCTCAAGTCCTGGCTGGAGTAGTCTGTGAGGCTGGATCATCTCAGCTAGCCACCTTGAAATTGTTCTGAGGAGTTTATGGTCTAAAAGTTGATCTTTAGGTGGTGTTTTTCAGATTAATGGTGCTGTAATAGTCCTGGAGGAATCATCATTGTGGATCCCCATCCTTCTTTTGGAGATTTCAGAGGTCACTGTTATGCGTGCTCATGGTTCATTGCAGAAAAGTGATAGAGACTCAAACCTGAAATCATGTACAGGAAGGTAGATGAAACTTTTTCTAGAATTAGTTAGTGTTCTATATGACAGAAAATTTAGGATATACATATATATATATATAATATAATAAAATTTGTGCTTTAAGAAAAGCTGTTTAAGAGTTAATATAAAACCAAAGGATTAAGAAATGAGTGGCAATAAAGTAATCCTTAAATATTTTTTTCTTTTGTCCCATATCAGGTGACTTTTTTGACATGAGACAGAGAGTTTAGATTTCACTTTAATAAGCATGCTTAGGTTTGGAGAAGGAGAGAGCCACACTCCAACTCCAAAGCCAGCTTTAATCTTTAACTGGGATTACAAAAAGACCATTTGAATTATATGTCTGTAGAGAATAGCAGAAAGATTTACGACATTTTATGCTGTTGGAAATGTGATCTATCAACAAATCAATTTATTCTTTCTCTTGGGAAACTTTTTCTGGATGATTTATGTAGTGAAGAGGCGAGCAGGCCTGCTTTTTGTCCCACCCGGCTCCTGCATGGCTAGCTTTTTACCCGAAATAACAACACACAAATTGTATTCTTTTAAACACTGCCTGGCCCGTTAGCTCTAGCCTCTTATCGGCTAATTCTCACATCTTGATTAACCCATTTCTAATAATCTGTGTAGCACCACAAGGTGGTGGCTTACCGGGAAGATTCTAGCCTATGTCCATCTTGGGTCAGAGCTTCATCACATCTGCCTCACTTCCCTTCTTCCCAGCATTCTGTTCTGTCTACTCTGCCCACCTAATTTTCTACCCTGTCAAAAGGCCAAGACAGTTTCTTTATTAACCAATAAAAGTAACACATAGACAAATGACCCTCCTCCATCAGACTTATCCTTTTTCTTCAGATGTCTCACTTGTCTAGTGGTCTTTGGACTCCTCAGTTGGATACCTTTATTCTCCTGAAAAGACAGGAGCAAAACCTTTCCCCAACCCTAATTGTTGGGAGATTCTCTTTTGGCAAGTTATATCTGATCAAGTGAAAAACATTTGTTAGTTTTATAGATTAGTTTTGATTAAACAGCAATGATGTTTGATGAGCTATCATCTCTTCTAATTAAGAGATCTCTCTTATCCAAATCACATCTTCATGAATTTTGAGGATATCCATAGCTTTTCTTCTTCTGTGGAAACAAAACAAAACTCCCTCCCTAATGTAACACATGTCCTGTTTTCCATTCTGAACTCAACACATCTTAAAGTATACTGGATGCTTTAATTCCATCTTTTTATTATCCAATGTCTCTCTACATCTGTTGTTCCTTTCTCAATAGCATTTAGAAAACTAGAAGTTAATAAAGCATTATGCCGTCATTATGGGGGTCTTTATTACCCCCTTTCTGTTTATTTGACATATCCATTAGAGTTTGATTTGATCTTTCTGTAACTGCTTGCCCTGTAAGATTGTGTGACATACCTGTAATATGCTTTATATTCTAATAAGCAAAAAAAACTCTTTCATTTTCTTAGAGACATACGCTGGGAAATTGTCTGTCTTTATTTGTGCAGGTATATCCATGATGACCATAATTTCTAGCAAATGTGTGCTTACTGAATCAGTATTTTCCCAACTTAGAGCAATTGCCCATTGAAATCCTGAAGAGGAATCAATGGTGTGTCTACATATTTTAATTTTCCAAAATCTACAAAATAAAACACATTTATCTGCCAGATTTCATTCTTTGAGTACCTTTTGGGTTGTTTCCTACAGGTATTGAAGTTTGGTTGTATAAAGAACAAGTAGGACATTTTCTTATAATTTCCTTGGCTTGTTTCTAAGGGGTAGAAAAATATTTTTTGAAATGTTTGCTATTGACATGATGGTTTTTTTATGAAATTCTGAGGCCTCCACCATATTTCCAATTAATAGTTGATCATTTTCTTCATTACCTTGTGCTAGAGGTCCTGGAAGGTCATATAGGATCAGCTTATATATATGATTTCTATTTCTGATTACTTGTTGTATATGAATAAATAACAAAGTTAATTCTGTATTATCTGGAATAAGTTCAGGAGTTTCAATATACAAAATAACTCTTTCTGTATATTGTGAATCAGTAACTATGTTAAGAAGTCTGAAAAATCCATTAATACAATGAGAAGAACATATAATTCTGACTTTTGGACAGAACCATTTTACTTAAATTTTCTAATTTGTAGCCTACCTTTTCTGATTGATTTGCATCAGTATAGAATGTAGGGTCTCCAGATGTTGGTTTCCCCATACAATCAGAGGAAGGATCCAATTAGTCCTCTTTATAAGTTGAATTATATTGCTTTGGGGGATATTTGTTGTTAATTCCTCCCCCCAAAAATTACTACAAGCTCTTTGCCAACGTTCTTTCACCCTTAATTTGTCAATTCATCATTAGGAAAAAGCTACTATAATTGCTGATGTGTCTACTCCTGTTAATTGATAAAGTCTCAATTTTCCCTTTAGAATCAACTCAGAAATCTTTCCCACATAATATAAAACATTTTATTTTTTACTCTGTTTATGTGGTAAAAAGATATAGTCTAAGATAATATCTTTACTCTGCATTAATATTCCTGTAGGAAAATGCTTAGAGTATAGAATACCCAGAATGCAATCAGTCTCTGGATGTAAATGATCCACACATGCATCTTTTAATTTCTTTTTCCACCAAAGCCAATTTTCTCTCAGCTTCAGCTAATAATTCTCTTGGACTATTTAATTCCATGTCACCATCTAAGGTTTCCAACAAATTACTCAGTTCATCATTTTTTTTTATTTCAATAGTGGGCCATAGAAAGGAAATGTCTCCTAGCAATCTTTGACATTCATTAATTTCACCGAATTTGCATCTTTGGGATCTAAATTTTTGTAGTCCTAATAATTAACGGAATCTCTTCTTTGTATTTTTTCTAGGAGGAATTTGTAATTCCCAACAAGGAAGAAAAATTTTCATTATATCTTCAAACATTCTTTCTAAAATATCTACATTTGAACCAGCTAGTAAGTTGTCATCTATGTAATGGTAAACTATAGATTAAGGAAATTCTTTATGGATCATTTTCAACAGCTGTCAAAGAAAATATTGGCATAGTGTCAGCCTATTTAACATTTTCTGTGTGAGAATCTTCCAGTGATATCTCTTAACAGGCTAAGAAGTATTAAAAGTAGGCACTGTGAAGGCAAGTTTTTCTGTCTTTTTCTTGTAAAGGTAGAGGGAAGAAACAATCATTTAAATTAATAACTATAAGAGGCCATACTTTAGGTAATAGAGAAGGCAAAGGAATTCCAGATTGTTTGTTGGGTTCTGGTACCAGCCCAAACCCTAAATTATTTCTCCAGACCAGAGGGGAGATTAAAAACACAACTCACATGGCTTTTTCGGGACAGAGACTCTCAGTGATCCCTCATGAAATCCTCTTGCCTGGGCAGGTGGCTAAAAAGTCTCAGGCAAACGGCTTTTTCATCAATTCATGCCAGAAAAGCTGGGTGCCAAAATGAAGCAAAATTAGTAAAAACTCAGAGAGAGAGAAATTGGGGTTCAGCCTGAAGATCCAAAAACAAAACAGTTAGCCTCTGGCTCTTACCTCAACCTCAGTCTAAAATGGCGACCCTGCCTCCAGGAACCTCAGAATGAGCCTGTGTTTGAGAGCTGTTTCTTCCCATTTTATAATCCTCTCTAGGGCTGCACCACCTGGTTTCTATGGCAAACTAGTGTGGCTACTGGGATTAAAGGTGTGTGTTACCGCTGCCTGGTCTGTAAGGCTGACCAGTGGGGCTGTTTCACTCTCTGAACTTCAGGCAAGCTTTATTTATAAAAATGGAAATGAAATGCCACTATATCTATTGGCCAAAATGTCAAAAGAAAAACTCTCATCTGGGGGTTGGCATAGTCTTTAAACTGCTTTTATTGCAGTTTGTCTTTATATGTGAAAAAGTTACCAGATTTAAAGCAGGGAGAGGAAACAGCAGAGACAGACAAGTGAGTGTCTTTACTTGTTGGCCCTGCTCCCACAGATGTACCCGAGCTGGGCAATCTCACTGGTTTCTGATTGTTCCTTCACAGGCAAAGAGAAGTGTGGAGCTGTCCGGGCATTTTAAGGATCTGTGCGAAGCTCTCAGTTTGACAAGTGCAGGGGGCACAGGAGTTTATTTTTGCTCGGTGCGCAGCTTTGCACACGCTATGGCTCTGGTAGTCTTCCGGGAGTAGGTCTGTGCCAGGCTTGTGGGCACATGATGCCGTCCACCATAATCCCTGTTTTCTTTAAATTCAAAGTGGCAGAACCTTGACAAAAGCAACTCCACTTTCTTCTGCTGGTTTTGGCTTCCACCTCCCCCTACCGGCCAGGAAAAACAGCCTGGGCCTGGGGGCAGGGAGAGAGAGTCCTGCTTTGGAAGGGATGGCAGCTGTAGTGGTTGGACACTGCTTGACATCTGTGTCCCCTCTAAATTGCCAAACAAGCCCTAGCAGGAGGCTCTGACAAGTAGCTCCACCTGAATAAGAGAATCATTGCTTAAAGTGGTGGGGTCCGTATAGTTAGACCCGTTTTGACTGACCAGGAAGCCTGTTCGTGTGTGTGTGTGTGTGAGTCTTTGTGCATGCTCATGCATTCATGCATATATGTGCATGTTTATGTGTGGAAGCTGTAGATCAAGCTCAGGTTTGGGTCCTCAGGACACCATCTACCTTGGTTTTGGAGGCAGGGTCTCTCACTGGCCTGGAACTCGCTGATTCAAGTAGGCTGGCTGGTCATGGAGCCGCAGGGATCCACCTGTCTTTGTTTCCCTAACTCTAGGGTTGTGAACAAGTGTGTGCTTCATGTGTGTGGGTTCTGGGGTTAAACATAGGTTCTCAAGCTTGCATGGTAAGCACTTTATGGACTGTGCTATCTCCCCAGCCCGAAACCTATACTTTTAACATATATACTTCATACCAGTCTCATTTCACGTTAAGAGAACACACACGGTTGATAATGAAGTACTTTATTTGTAAGAGCCTCCCAGGGGTCTCTCTGGTACTGCAAGGCAGGAAGTTGCACGCAAAGGGGAAGCTGGAAGCCAACAATCTGCCCGTTCAAGGTAGATGAGTGATGGGGAAAGATCAGTCTAACTCACCAGGCTTTGGTGTCTCATTCTGAATGAGTACAGAAGGGCCCCCACTCAGCCTCTAGGGTGGGAGAGGGGTGTTTATCACTGGGGGGGACTTGGTTTGTCTGGGAAGGGGTGCTAGAGGAGACAACGTGTCCAGATGTTGAACAAGGCTGCTCCCTCAGCACTTTGGCGACTTTCCACCGCAAAACTTGTTGGGATAGAGTTGATACTTTAAACTGTAGCTTTTCCGGTTCCGGTGAAAACATTCAACTGCGGCTTTGTCACATTGGCACAGCTGTTTCCTACAGGCGTTCTGGTTGGCTGAAATTAGAGGGAAAGAGACACTGAGCTGAAGGTTGTTAATATCACAAGGTTGCTGGTGGGGACGGGCCTGTTCTGAGGCAAGCACTGGGGCCACCGGAAAGGCAGATCCCTATTGGATGTGGACACACAGCCCATGTGATGGGGATGCACAGCGGCCAAGCTTGGCACTGCCAGAGGTTTGCCTAGCTTCCTAGACAACCTCTTCTAGGTTTTAGTTTACTTTAGTTTAGATTTTGTTTTTAAGGACAGGGTTTAATGTAGCTCAGGCTAGCCTTGAACTCTATGTTGTTGAAGCTGACCTTGAACTTCTGATCCTGCACCTCTACATCCTGGGCTCTGGGATTCCAGGCACGCTAAATCATGCCCAATTTATACAGTGGTAGGGATGGAACCCAGGTCCTTGTGTATGTGAGGCTGGCACTCTCCAGCTGAGCTACATATCTGGCCCCACCTTCTTGTTAACAGACCTGCTTGTGTAAGGAAACCCAGCCTCACTGGCCTCAGGATGGATGGAAATGGTGAAAACCTGTGTGGTCTACTCCTTCTCCTTGGCTGTGATTGGTCTTAGGTCGTATGCAGCTTTATTCTGAATGAAGTGCTAAAGAGGAAGTCAGCAGGGGCTTCTGGGAAGTGTTCATTCCCCCTCTCCAAAGAGTCTTGGAGAGGGAAAGCCACCTGTCGTGGGTGGCCAAGGGCATTCCCGGAGCTCTAGTGTGTCTTGTAGTGTAAGCACAGATGTTGGCACCAGGCCGGAGCTGAGGAGCAGGCCTGATCCCGGGCTGTAGCAGTTGCCCAGGTTGGCACCACACTGTCCTAGAGAATTCTTTCCCATGTGACAGAGGCCCCTTTACTCCATGTGTCACCACCCTGCAGGCAGCATGGCTCGCTGCCCCCTCCCTCCTGCCTATCCCTCCCACCCAGGGAGAGCCCTCTTTGTGCAGAAGTGTCTCTTGCTGCTTTGCTAAATAATAGGTCCCTGGTGCTGTGGTCCCCAAACCTCAAGACAATGGCTAGGAAGGCCCGGCTTGACCCTGTCCATTCTTGTCTCACTGCTCAGACTCATCCTCACGTGTCCATTGGGCAGCACAGAGTGGCCTATGGTCCTCTTTGACCTTTTGGCCATGCTGTGCCTTGTTTGAGGGATGGCCCAACCTTCCTCTCCCACTGTGAGCCTCACTGACTCTCTTAGGACTCAGCTTAGGTACCACTGTTTGCAGGACCCCCTGCAAGCCTCAGGCTGTGCAAAGCCTGTTTCTGGCTTCCCACTGGAGTCTTCCGTGAGGTTCTAAGCAGAGATAAATTCCCCTTCTGCTCCAGCAAACTGCTCAGCATTTATTTGCTCCAATAAACACGTGAGGGCAGCTTGCCAGGATCTCAGGGTTTTTCTTACCGGAGCAGGTGATTTTGCCCCCTCGGTAGGAGAACTTGTAGGTCAGAAATTTTGTGCCGCAGTCGTGTTTCTGCAGCCGGTAGTAGCAACAGTCGTGAGCAACACAGCACCTGGTCGGTGGGGGTGGGGGGGGGCATGTCCTGTTGAGGCTGTATTCTCACAGCTCAACAAGTCCTGGTGCCTCCCCAGGTCCCTTGATCTTTGACCCTGAGCAGAGACTCAGAAACATTGGAGGGGTCTAGAACAGAGTTCCCAAAGCACTGACTATTTTACTGGTGGGGGTACCCCAGGGCCCTGAGGAAAAATACCAGGTCTGTCCTAGTCCTGACCCCACCAGGACCCTGAGGCAACTGGTACCAGTTCTGTCCTAGTCCCGTCCCAGCCAGAGTGAACTGAAGATAGGGGTGTCCTCACCGATCTGTCGCATCCTTGGGGGATCCCCTGCCACCCAAGCCACAGTGGCAACCATAGAAGGCATAGCTGGTCTCAGCTCTCTTTCCCGTCTTAAGTAAGATCATTTGTCTAAACTCTGCAAGGCTCCCTTGGATCTGTATTGGGCCTGAAAAGAGATGGAGAAATGGCTGGTGAAGGGCAGTCAGCCCTTTGCCCCTCCTCCGCATTGGCATCTCTCTACTGCCTCTCTCCCCACAAATGCCTTCCTTCCCATTCCCACTGAGACAGGCCTGGGGAATGGGAAGGAGAGGGTGCCCCTCTCCTTAGATTACCCCCCATCCTGCTGAGTTCAGAGTCAAGTCTTACCAAAGGCCATGATCACAGCTGTTAGCAGCAGGAGGACCTTCATGTTGTCAGCCTGTGAACGACAGGTATAGACGACTGGCCTGGGTATTTCCTAACTAGGAGTCTCGGCCTCTGCTCCAGCCCCTGCTCTGCTGTCTGACTTAGCAACCCTGGAGTCCAGACGTGCTCTTGCATGGGGCTAAGTCATAGAGAGCATAGGTGGCTTCAGACAGTGCATCACGCGTGTCACCCCTTGTCCCTTCCCTGCTCTGTGGAATATGATACAGTACCGGGAGCACCCTAGCACCTCCTTCAGTCCTCCTGGGAGACTGGATTCATTCCACAAAACTGGGAGGCTGAAGACAATGCCTCTCTTCATTAGATACTCAACCTGCCTCCCTGCGTTAGGGTGAAGGCTTCGGAACTCCATCCATGGAATCTGATCCCCAACAGTTTCTGTCCCGAACTAAAGCTGCACATTCTCTTGGCAAGCCTTTCTAAGCATGTACACACACATGCTCTTGAATTCTTGCTCAGCACCCTCACAAACCCATACAACATACTTGCACACAAATATTGTCTTTTACATGTTTACGTGATGGTGGTTCACATGCACAGGCATGTCCACGAGCACACACATACATGCACCTAGACAACCACTCAAATGCAGTCACAAGGCTGGAACTTCTGGGCATTTACCTCTCGGACGATGCTGCAGCTTCTTCTTCAAGGGCCTGTCTTGTTTGTCCTGAACTTCATCTGCCCTTAAATAGCCTTTCCTTCTGCGGGGTTGGGGGTTGGTGAGACACAGGGACAGAGAGGTGGGCGTGGTCAAATGGTGGATTCATAGATAGGATACCTAAAGCTCTGAGCAATTCCCCTTTTTTCCCCCTCGTCATCCCCCTGGACAGCCTTGAGAGCTGGAAAATCCTTCATACCATGGGTTTACACTATAATAAATCCAGCTGATTTTGAAACTCTCTGGCTGCTGAAAAAAGGGCTCAGTTCCTGGCAAAGGAAGTTTCTCTATCCAATCTGGGTATAACCAAGAGGTCACCTCCCAGCAGCCACTCCCAGGAGTGGGCAAGAATTGTGTAAGCAGTGGAAATGAGAGTGTTTGTAAGCCAGGAATGTTCCTTTTCCTAATTGATTGTGACATTTGCGAATAGGGAAGAGGACATTGATGCAGTAGAGTTTGTTCATTTCCTCCATTCAACATTCATTCAATCACAAAAGATATATGCTAAGCCTCTGTGAGGTCCAAGGCTGCACAAACTTCTTGAGGGGGTGATGAGGACATTGCAGGAGTCAAGTTCTTGGGGCCCCACAGACTACTCCAGCATGGGAAGGATTGGATGGGCTGGATTCTCTGTCCCCCAAAGAGCCCAGCATCTCCATATTCTCTTCTTCTCCCCTTCATGGTCCTCCCCATCTCTCATCCCATGTGGTTTTCTTCTCTGTATGTTTATGTGTCTGTGGTGTGCCTGTGTGTGCAGCTGTCTGTGCACATGTGTGTGCAGCTGTGTGTGCAGCTATGTGTGCAGCTGTGTGTGCAGCTGTGTGTGCACGTGAGTGGACTTTAGAGGACAACCTTGGATATCGTTCTTCCGGAACTGTCTGCCATGTTTTTTGAGACAGGGCCTTTCATTGACCTGAGCTTCACAAAGTAAACCAATCTGGCTGCACAGTTTCATACGAATTTTTAAACCTGGAAAAAATCCAGCAGCTGTTCTTGATTTTTCCCACCAAATGCCACCACCACTGTCCCTCCTAGCCCTCACCAGTTTGGCAGTGGGCTTCTTAATGTTTCCTGGGTCTATGACATCTTTATTCTCCAGGCTTCAGGGATATAGTGATTTGAGGGCTTTAGTTCCTAAACTAAACATCTTACTCCCCCTGTCCTCCCACCTGTGGTAAGAATTTGGCTTCCATGTCCTTAAGTAAAGCACCACACATCAGTCCTTCAGACACTCCTACAGTAGAGGCTGTGGGGTTCCACTGCACTCCAGCTGTCCCTCACTCTTTGCAGCCTATGGTAGATGAGTGAGTGCCATAGACCTGCTTCAGACATGAGGTGGGCTCAAAGGGTCAGTTCGGTACAAACCCAAACCAGATGCACCTTGTGCCTTTTCTGGGATCCTCTTGGAAGATGCTGAAGGTGGAGGCTGTCTTATTGGACACTGAGTGGTGGAATGAAAGACACCTATTCTGGAACATTCTACTACCCTCAGAGAATCTAGTGTGAGAAAGAAGTGAAAGGATTTTTCTTTTATGTTGTTGATAAACAAAATCATTGCATCATTCTGTAGTTTATATGTGAGTCATTCTAGCAGATGTCCTTCTGATGTTCTGAAAATGAGTTTATTTCATTTACTTAAAGGCAGATTTTATTGAATATGTTATTGGTTGAATGGTTTTCTCTTTGGACCTCACTTCCAGTTCAAATCTTGAAACCTTATACTACAGCCCTGTTCGGAAATAGTGTCATTACAGAAATGAATAGCTAAGATGAGGTCATTAGAACCCTGACCCTATAAACCTTGATGTCGTTAGGGAAAGGGGAAGAAATGTGGGTTCAGAGAGGTGGTCACAGGGTGACAGTTCTACTTCCCAGGGAGTCCAAGATGCCAACAAGTACAGAAGGCAGGAGAGTCCTGGACAGACTCTCACCTTCAGAAGGACCCAACCATCTGGGCTCCTCTGGTCTCTGCCTCAGAGCCCTGAGCCAATCCATTTTTGATACCTGTGTCAGCAGCAAGGGAGGTGAAGTCAGCAATCCAGGAAGTGTTGCCTGCAAAGTTTCCTTTCCCACTTCGAGCCTTGCGCTCTGATGAAGCTGGATTCTTGGCTTTGCCATGGAAAGTGTATCAGGCTAAGCCAGCAGTGAAGCAGGGCTTATGGAAGGACTCTTAAAGCATAGGCCTTAAGTACAGAACTTAATAGAGAGTTGCCTGGGGGAAGAGAGAAATCCTAGAGTGTGGATGTGGGCTTCTCACGGGAGTATCACTGCTTGGTCCTGTGCCTCTCTAGTTTCCATCACTCTGGGTAATTCACAGCAAGTTGGAGGGTCAAAGGGTGTCCTTTTCTTTTTTTAAAAATTTATTTATTTATTAAAAATTTCCACCTCCTCCCATTTCCCTCCTACTTCCCCCTTCCCTCCCCCTCCCTCTCTAGTCCTAAGAGTGCGCTGCCCCGAGGGAAGTCCAAGGCCCTCCCACCTCCATCCAGGTCTAGGAAGGTGTGCATCCCAACAGACTAGGCTCCCAAAAAGCCAGTATATGCAGTAGAATCAAAACCCAGTGCCATTATCATCAGCTTCTTAGTCAGCCCTCATTGTCAGCCACATTCAGAGGGTCCAGTTTGATCACATGCTCGTTCAGACCCAGTCCAGCTGGCCTTGGTGAGATCCCAATAGATCAGTCCCACCGTCTCCGTGGGTGGACGCACCCCTCATGATCCGGACTTCCTCGCTCATGTTCTCCCTCCTTCGCCTCTTCATCTGGACCTTGGGAACATAGTCCAGTGCTTCTATATGGGTCTCTGTCTCTATCTCCATCCATTGCCGGATGAAGTTTCTATGGTGATATGCAAGATATTCATCAGTGTGGCTTGCAAGAGGCTTGGCTCTAGAGGGGTTCCCAGGTGTCCAATGAGATGTCCCCAGCTAGGTCCTTGGGCAGCAGAGTAGAGGGTGTCTGAACTGGCCTTATCCCACAGCCACACAAAGGGTGTCCTTTTTTTTTTTTTTTTTGAATTTTCAAGACAGGGTTTCTCCGTAGCTTTTTTGGTTCCTGTCTGGAACTAGCTCTTGTAGACCAGGCTGGCCTCGAACTTACAGAGATCCGCCTGCCTCTGCCTCCTGAGTGCTGGGATTAAAGGCGTGAGCCACCACTGCCCAGCAAAGGGTGTCCTTTTATGAACAAAGTTGGAAAGTGGGTTTTTAAGGGGTGTTGTTGGGAATAAGAAGTGCTAAAAATCAAGGTTAGCAATCATTTGGGTCCTCAGTAGGCATGGCTCAAATTGTTTTTAACATTTTCGGTTGAGATGTCTTTAGGAAACTGCTCATCATCTCTGTGGACACTTCTGGTGTTATCACCAGTGTGTGGAGCTTCCTGGCTGTGCCAGCAGGAAGGACAAACCAACCAAATCTTAGGTGAAGGGTTTCCGTCTCATATCACCCCAGTTTTGGGTCTTTCTATCTTGCCTCCTTTAGACTACTCATTTTGGGGGGCTTTGGCATTAGTAGAAAGCCACCGTGAATACTACTCACCTGGCAGGGGAGACACCATGATCACTAAGGTAGTTTTCTCAGCAAGGCTTACCCACTGCACCCTGGTGACCCCTGCCATTTTCCGAGATGTAGGAAACTTGACTATAATTTGTGATAATTAGGGGAGTATTTGTACTTGCTGCTTCCAAGAAAGGAAGGAAGGAAGGAAGGAAGGAAGGAAGGAAAGGAAGGAGGAGGGAGGAAAGGAGGAAGGACACCAGAATGAAGTAAGGTGACTCCCTGCCAGCTCCTGCATTCCTTTTAGCCCAGGCTCCTCTCCTGAGCAGCTGATGTGAAGCCTACATCAAGGTTCAGGGAGATCTCATCTCCTTCAGAGACCTCATCTCCTGGGGTGGACATTCCCCCTTGGTCCAGTCTCTCAGGTTCCGGAGCACTTACTAAGCAATAGGCAGAAGGTTTCTCCCCCTCCATATATCCCGGGGCCCCCACCAAGTCCAGTCTTTAGGACTGCATCAATACTAAGGATCCTGGTGACACCAGATGGGATTTCTTCATTTCTCATTTTCAAGACTTTTTCTTAGAATTCTGTCCACTTGTTTGTGTTTTTCCACCCATGTCTAACCTAAGCCCTTGGGCATCTCTGAACAAGATGTCTGCTCAAATGGGAATCACATCATGGATGAGGGTAACGAAGACCAAAATGTGCTCTCTGATGACCAGAGTCAAAAATCCTCAGCAACATGCTCACAGACTAGATGCAACATTAGGTTAAAAAAGTCACACCCAGGATCCCATGGGATTCATTCCTAGAATGCAATGATGGTTTGGTATCTATCTGCAAATTGATGAAAGAATTTCTTTTGTGTCAACAGAGGGGGTAGCAAAGCCATCTGGCCATCTCAATAGATGTAATACAGGTATTTTGTAATATACAAACTATTTTATGATTAAAAAACCCTCATCAAATTAGATAAAAATCCTAAAGGCTATGTATGCAAAAGCCTTAGCTAATGTTCTTGGGAAGATGGAAATATTTCTAAGACAAAACAAGACTTGTCACTCATAGCAAGGTGGACGGAAGGAACATTGAGGAGGTGGGATAGAGAAAAGAAATCCCGTGTCCTGAGATGTGGTTGGTTTGTCATTCCTGCTGGCAGAGTCACACACTGCTGATAAAACCAAAATTGCCTGCAGAGATGATGGGCATTTTTCCTTAAAACATCTCGAACCAAAAACCATTAAAGATAAGTAAACTAAGCAAATGGTGGCTTTTCTGGGCTCAAAGAACTTCTATCTCTGACTTTGGGTATTTCTTCTTGACAACATCCTCACAAATCCATTTTACAACTTAAAATGCAATTTAGTTTTGGATCCACATGTGTCTTCTGTAATTTTCCATCAATCAAAGTCAGTTCTCTCTCAGCTTCAGCTGATTTTTCCCTGAGGCTATTTAAGTCCTTGTCACCATGTAAGGTTTTGTTTAAATTAATCAGGTCACCAGGACCTATCCCAATAATGCGCTATAGATGCAAAATGTCTCCTAGCAATCTTTGGAATCATCAAGAGTCTGCAATCGATCTCCCCTAATTTGCACCTTTTGGGTTCTAATTTTTTGTAAACCTATTTTATAGCCTAAAGAATTAATAGAATCTCAACTTTGTATTTGTTCAAGAGCAAGTTGTAATCCCTGACAAGGCAATATTTTCTTTGCTCCTTCAAACATTCTTTCTAAAGTATCTACATTTTTTTTAAAAAAATATATTTATTTATTACATATACAGTGTTCTGCTTGCATGTATACTTGCAGGCCAGAAGAGGGCACCAGATCTCATTACAGATGGTTGTGAGCCACCATGTGGTTGCTGGGAATTGAACTCAGGACCTCTGGAACAGCAGGCAGTGCTCTTAACCTCTGAGCCATCTACTAGCCCCCTAAAGTATCTACATTTGAAACAGATAACAAAATGTCATCCATGTAGTGGTAAGTTATAGACTGAGGAAATTGCTTGCATATTATTTCCAATGGCTGATTTATAAAATATTGGCACAGGGTGGGGCTATTTACTGCTTCTTCTGGGAGACCCTTCTATCGATGTCTCTTAACAGGCTGCGAAGGGCTGAAAGTAGGCACTGTGAAGGCAAAAATTTCTCTGTATTTTTCTTGAAAAGGTATAGTAAAGAAAAAACTTTAAATCAATAACTATAAGAGGCCATCCTTTAGGCAACAGAGATGGCAAAGGAATGCCAGACTGTAGAGAACCTATTAGCTGAATCACCTTATTAACAGCTTAGATTTGTTACTATTTTCCACTCTCCAGATTTAGTTTTAATAACAAATACAGGAGAATTCCAAAGGCTGTTTGATTCTTCAATATGTTGAGCATCTAGTTGCTCCCAGCCACCTGGCTAGCTTATGCCTTGGAAATAACAACACACAAATTGTATTCATTTAAACACTGCTTGGCCCATTAGCTCTAGTCTCTTACTGGCTAACTCTCATATCTTGCTTTAACCCATATCTAATAATCTGTGTAGCACCACGAGGTGGTGTCTTACCAGGAAGATTCTAGTGTACGTCCATCTTGGACTGGAGCTTCATTGCATCTGACCCAGAGAAGAGAAGCATGGCGATTGCCTCACTTCCTCCCAGCATTCTGTTCTGTCTATTCCACCCACCTAAGGGCTGGCCTAGCAAATGGGCCAAGGCAGTTTCTTTATTAACCAATGAAAGTAACTCTTCCATCAGTTTAGATTTGAGTATCTCTGTGAACTGTTTCATTAGGTTTTTCTAAGGTTTATATCTTAGCACTCAGAATAACTAAAACAAACATAATACAGCAAATCTCTGAAAAACACACAGGGGACTGTTCAGGAAAAGCACATATGTTGGAGGGCTGCATGAAGGATATGACAGAAAAATACCAAACTTGCTCAGAGTCTCGGGGAGGGGGAAAAGAGAACACCTAGCCAGGTGGGGCTCCAACTTCAGTAGGAGCCCCACGTATAGCTGCGGCCTGTGCTGGTAGTTTTTTGGTTTTTTTTTTTTTGTGTGAATTTGTGCCACAAATGTTGGGCATCAATTGTACTACAAATAATAGAAATGCAGAGACAGATATTGGGGTTAAACCCAAAGATCAGAAAAGCAAAGCAGCCTGACACTGGCTCTTAACTCTACAATAGATCATGGCGATCCTGTCTCCAGGAATCCTCAGGCTGAGGCCTGTCTCTTCCCATTTTATAATCCTCTCTAGTACTGGTATTAAAGGCATGAACCCACCAGTGCCCAGTGTCAATAGCTAACTAGGGTTACTACTGGGATTAAATGTGTGTACCACCACTGTCTATTTTGTATGGCTGACCAGTATGACTGTTTTACTCTCTGATCTTCAGGCAAGCTTTATTTATTAAAATACAAATGAAATATCACTACAGAAATGTTTAACCTTTCAACTTGCTGTGAACTATTTTCTTTTAGTGATGGGAGTTAGAAAGCTGAGGGATTACATGTGCAGCTATTGCCCTTGAGCAACTCTCCCTCCAGTAGCCCGTACCCATACTTGGGGGAGTCTCACTGTTCTCTTGGGTACTTGAGCTTCAAATCTAGGTCAAAACCACCTTTTAATGAACTCAAACTCTATACTATCCTGAAGTTCTTTTCCATGGTGTAGCCAGGAACATGGTTTTACTTGAGTGGAAGTCATGGAGGGGGAAAGGAATTGCCCGGTCTGCAGGCAGCTGTGTGGAACCACTTGGTTAAGATGATGATGTTTGTCTGTGAAGGCAGACAACAGGCTGTGCTCTGCCTGAGCTGGGCTGCCATTCCCAGGACAGAAAGGTGAAAGATTAGAAATGGTGTGGAGAGAGAGAGAGAGAGAGAGAGAGAGAGAGAGAGAGACATTAAGGATTTGGATAGCCCTTTCCTGACAGCCCCAGGGATTTCCCTGATGTCCACTATCTTGCTAAATTTCCATCATTTCACAATGTGTCAAGGCCGGGGACCAGGCCTTCATCATCATGGCTTTTAAGGGACATTTACAATCCAAATTATGACACCAGCTGGCCAGCCTCTTTCACTTTTTCTGGCGTTTATTCCTTTCTGGAATGTGAAGAATGTCCGTGATGTTGGAGTCCCACAGTCTGTAGTCTAATACGCTATGAGGGTCCTGCTGGCCTTGACCTGTTGGGACTTTGTTGATTCCACATGAAGTTCTGGATTTTGTTGTCTGGTCTTGGTAGAATTTTGATGGAGATTGCACTGATAGCTTTGTCAGGGTAAGTCTGGAGTGTCTTAGGTGTTTCCTTTTTCCTGAAGGATCGATGGATACATCCATGGGATCAGGGAAATCAAAGCTCCCACTAGTACTGTATCTAGATTTGTCTCTGCCTTTGCATACAGGAATGTGACAGAGTTTAGTGCATATGGGTTAGTATTTTGTTGACATTCCCTGTCACATGGATGCTCTGTACCTTTAAGAGACAAGCTCTGCCCACTCCCAAATCCCCTTGTACCAAGGTAAGCAGATTCCCCACCCCCCTCCAGTGGGCTCTATCTTCCCCTTCCTCTTCTGTAGAGGTAACTTCTTTCCCTTCTTCTCCCCTTTTTCCTTTCTCCCCTTCTCCCTTTTCTTCCCCTCCATAACCCACTAAATAAACTATACTCAAACTCTCTCTGCATGATGTATCTGTCTCTCACTCTCCACAGTCTCCCACCTGCCTTTGGAACCCGCTGAGGCCTCCCATGAGCTGCTGATGCCCCTCGTGGGACCACTATCCCTTGAGGGACCGGTCCCCCACCACCATATCTTTATAAAAGAATAACAATATGTCGTTGTCAATTTGTCTCTCCGGTGCTGTGATGCAACTCTGAGCAAAAGCAATTTGACGAGGAAAGGGTTCGTTTGGCTCACAGGTTACACAGGTCCATCATCAGGGAAGCCAGAGCATGAAGCAGGAGCCTGGCGGCAGGAGCTGATGCAGAGGCCATGGAGGGCCTTCCTCTTTTTTCTTGGTTGTTGATTTGGCAGGGTAAGGAGTGATGTCTGCTTCCTCTTGCTCTTAGCTCATCTGCCACTCACTTGGGTGATGTTGGTGGCACGCCTGCTTGTGTACACTGTCCAGGATTGGACTTGGACTTCCCCAGGAGCCATGCTTTCCAGAATCTGTGAGTCTGAGCCCCAGCCAGACAGAGATTTTCCCTTGTTATTCAGAAAAGCATTTTGGAGTAATCGAAACTGAAACTGTGCTTCTCTGCCAGGGATCTCCAGGCACAGCCCCAGCATCCAGAGACACCCCGGCCTCTCCAGTAGCTTCAGGAACACCTAGTTCTCCACTGTCCTAGGAGCCATCCCAACTGCAGGATCTGTGTCCACCCTCCTGGCCAGGACAATACCAAGGCACCTGGGTCCTCAGACAGTCAAGGCTCTTAGCAGTCTCTCAGGTAATGAAGCAAGTTCCAGTGCAGGCTCCATGGGGGTGAGTCAGGACTGAAGGGATTAGCACAGGCTTGTGGGGAGGAGAAGGCTGTGACTTGGATAACCTGGGGCTGGACCACTCCCCTCCCTGCTGGAATGTGCTGGGTGACTGCCCAGGGCCCTGGGGCTTCTAGAAGGGCCAGGGCTGTGCCAGTCTCTTCTTTTGTTGGACTTTCTGCCACCATGAAGGCTGCTGGGGGCTGAGCAGGGTGACTGCAGACCAGCGTTCACTGTGTGCTCCCACAGACAGCATCAGAGTCTGTCCATCCTATTTAGCAGCTTGGGGGCCTAATGCTTGGACTGCAGGCCATAAACTTGGGGACTCTGACTACTAAGACTGCACATGGGAACAGCCCTGGGAGCAGGAGCTGAGATCAGGCCAAAGAGGTCAGTTATGGGGAGAGAGGAGCCTCAAAGAGGGGGAGGCAGTGCACTGGAGAGAGAGAATCTGGGCAGGTGGGGTCTGAAGAACCAGAGAGGGGCCAGGGGAGGGGTGGCCACAGCTTCTGCCAGAGGAAGCTCCTAGGGCTTCAGGATCCCCTTACGTGCAACTTTATCAGACTAGGGCTGGGACAGTTCCTGAGGCAGGTCATGTCTAAAGTAAGGGTACTCAGATGGTCATTCCTAAAATGAACAAAGCCAGGGCAGAAAGGGTTATGGGCAGGGTGGGTTATGCCTCATGCTTATGTTCACCTGAAGGCTTGTCCAGCTTTCTCAGATGTATGTACATGTTTGTGTGTGTATGTATGTACATATATATGTATGTATAGGCATGCGTGCATATGCATTGTTTGCATGTGGAGGTCAGAGGTTTACCTCAGGTGTCTGACTCAATCATATCTCTGATTCATTTTTTGAGACAGGGCTCACTGAGCCTGGAGCTCACTGACTGAATACACTGGCCATTTTGTAAGCTCCTTCTCTCCCCAGTGCTGGGATGACAGGCACAAACGCTGTGTCTGGGTTTTGTTTGTGTTCTTTCGTTTCGTTTTCTTTACATTGGTTCTGGGGAGCAAGCTCGGGTCTATAGGCTTACATACTTGTGTGGGCAAACCATCTCCTCAGCCCCTGGATTTCTTTCTAATCCAAACCAGAAGAAAACATTCCCTTTTGGGGAAAGGTTCATCTGCCTTAGTTAACATCCCCTTAACTTCTGTGTGCCATTCACCCAGGGCACAAACCATGCAATCCGGAGAAGGGTGCCACACCGTTGCTGGCTGGATCCTACAAGGAACTCTTTCTTCTCCTTTCTGCATCCTCCCTTCTCTGAGTGCCCCTCTCTGGAAGGTATTTGGCCTTGACATAGGGGCATTTTGGTTCAACTAAGAGATTAAGTGCTTTGTGACCAGAGTGAGCCTCTCTGTGTTCAGATCGGCAACAACCATATTGCTGTGGGGGAAAGTGACAAGGCTAGTTAGCAGCTTGCCACAGGCCTTCACTGTGGTGGTGATTTGAGTCAGGCAACACTCCAGACCCAGAGTGGTTCAGGATGCCCCACCCTGACAAGGGCAGGCTGTATTTATAGCCAGAGGAAAGGAAGTTGTGTGGAAAGGGAGGGAGTCAGCCTGACTGGATAGAAATCACTGGGTTGTGAGTGCTTGGTTTGAACATTGGGGAGCTTGTGATGACCCAAGGACTGGGTTATTAAAAACAAAACAAACAAACAAAATACTTGAACCTCCAGTCCAAATATTCACATAGGCAGTATGTTTTGGCTTCTTACATTGAGAATATGCTAATTTTTTCACTATCATGTGTTCATTGTGCAAAGTGATGGATTTTTATCATGCATATCTATTTATTTTCTGGGAGTGTGGAGACTTGCATAAGCCAGTGTTTGTGTGTGTGTGGTTGTGTGGTGTGGTGTGTGTGTGTGTGTGTAGGTCAGAAGACAATATGTAAGACTCAGATCACTCCTTCCACCAAGTGGGTCCTGGGGATTGAACTCAGGTCGTCAGGTTTGGCTGCAAGCCCCTTCACCCACCGAGCCATCTTGCAGCTCTCACTATGACATTTTTGGGCCTGCGTGTCACACCCTCTGCTCACTCACTACCCATTAGCCACTCTTCTCTCTCTTCCCTCCCATTACTGGTCCTGTATCTCAACAGTCCCCTAGTCCTTTCATGTAGTATGGATCATTCTAGATGAGTACTGATAGACAGATGGGTAGATGGATGGATGGATAGATTCCACACACAAGAGGAAGCATGGCATTTGTCTTTGTGTCCCTGCCACTTCCCTTAATGTGATAATCTCCAATCTGTCAACTTCCCTACAGATGATGTAATGTCCTTTATTGCCGAATAATTCTCCATTGTGCACACCTCCCGCTCTTCTATTGGTGAGCGTCTAGGTGGCTCCATTACTTGTTGGGTGGGTGACTATTTTTGTAAATAGATTTTATTTGTGTGTCAAGTTAAGCTTCAGTTTACTATTTAGAGAGAAGTCTTTGAGGCAAGCTTTACAGAGGTGGTGTTAGACAAAACATTTGATTTAACAACACAATTGTATCTACCCTATAGACAAAAGGATTTGCCTCACATGAGGCATGAAGATGTCAAAACAAAACACAATTCCTGTCTCTAGGGATTTTGTTGGAGTGGGTATCATAGCACAAATAGATTCTTTAACCCCCTGGGTGAGAATAAGATCACTCACTACCACAGTTTTGAGTCAAATTTGAACCAAGCTTTCTTAAGTTACTGGCCAGGATCATGGAAACTACCCAGGTCCATACTTGAGATTCCCAGAGAATGGCTGCAAGCGAAATTGCTCAGGTAATTATAAAGGCAAAAATTCACAAGAATACATACTTCCTGCCTTCGTCCAATCAGGGCCAAGCATACATTGTGACATACTTCCTGCCTATGTGCCTCCCACCTACATGTGATCAAGTACATCCTGTGCAGTTGGGGCAACCAACCTTGTTTACCGATATGAAAACACAAGGTTTGTTATCTTCCATAAACAACAGCCCCAGTGTTCCAGGGAGTTATCTGTCTTTGGGCAAGTATGGGTTACAGGTTAGAGGCATTTTTGTTTTATAGCTCTCTTAAGCACAGCAATTTAAACTTAAAATATAATTTCAGCTCTCACAGTTCCAGGTGCTCAGAGGGCTCAGAGTTGGGTCTTTGTAGTTCAGGGTAAGGTGAACTCTAAGAAAGTTTTCCACCAAAGGGAGACCTGGCTTGCCTGTCTCTCCAGCTCCCAGGCAGATTTCTACCCCAGGATCTTTGCACTTCTCTCTGCATGGAGCATTCTTAAGATAGCCCATGCTTGCTCTCTTCAGAGCTGTGTCCAAGTGCTTACTAAGGAGCTATTAAGGGATGAGTGTGTTGTAGCTAGAAAGATGACAGAAATAAGGGAATAGAAGGCAACCAAGAGCTGAACAGGTGAAGAGGGGTTGAGGGGAGAGAGGCAAAAAGAAAGAATGAGAAGTGGAAAAAGAAAAAAAATGGAGGCAGGACATGCTGTGTGCTCTCATGGAGGTGGAGAGGTTGAAGGATGATCTCAGGCAGCCAAGAGGGAATATCAGAAGCGTATGGTGGTATATTATTTGTGTTTTAATGAATAAAGCTTACCTGCAGATCTGAATGCAAAGCAACCACACCAGTCAGCCATACAGGCCAGGCAGTGGTGGCACATGCCTTTTATTCCAACATTAGAGAGGAATATAAAATGGGAGGAGACAGGTCTCAGTCTCAGTCTTAGGACTGGTGGAGGCAGGATCGCCCATTTTGGTCTGAGGTAGAGGTAAGAGCCAGTGGCTGGCTGCTTTGCTTTTCTGATCTTCAACGTGAACCCCAGTATCTGTCTATGGTTTTTATTATTCGGGCTATGGAAGAGCAGGGGCCCAAGGAAGGAGTCCATGTCATTCCAGGGGCTGCAGGCATTCTGAAAGGCTTTTCACCCCTGCCCTTCCCAGGGAAAAATACTGCTTTTTAAACATGATGTGGCGCTGCTGGATCTGGATAAGCTTGGCCTCAGCCCCTCCCCTGGGGACCACTTGCTGCTTGGAATGGGTAGAGATGAATGGTCTGGACTGAAGCTGTGGGTACCTCAGGTATAGGGATCCAGGACCCTAGGTGCCATCTAGGACAGTCAAGAGCAGAAGCTTGGGATCCATTGCTTCTGCAGTCTGATTGCTAAAGGGAAGAGTATGAACGGCTACACATTCCTCCCCAAGACGGCTACAGAGTTGTACTGGAGCCAGGGAGCAGTAGCTGTGGCTGTCATCCGAACTGTGCCATGCCATGAACCACAGGAGAGGGAGGGCTAGCCATGTGTGTCCGTAAGACTGGCTGCCAGGCTGACGCTGGGCTCCAACCCAGGTGGAGCCAGTTTCCTCCAGGCTCCAAGATGTCATCCCATCAAATTCTTCATACAGTAAAGAAGACAGATGTGTGATTGTCTAAGAAAGTAAAGTTCCGGAGGAAGGGGTTCTGGGACAATGTCATGGTTTGAAGCACGTCATGGTTTGAAGGTAAAGAAAGCAAGCTTGCTGACCTTAGGTAGGTAATCTGAGAAAGCAACTGTTCATCCCACCAGTCTAGAATAAGACCACTTTTAAGGAATCTTTAATTACATACTATCCAGGAGGGTGGACACTGGCCAGGTCCTTCTCTGGTTGCCCAGAAAAATGGCCCTGACTCAATTTTTGTAGCAGCTTTTTTTTTTTTATTTCCCATCAAATCTAGTCAGGGGCAAGCATACATCCTGACCTTCAGCCTACACCCAATCAGGGGCAGGCATACATCCTGACATATTTCCTGCCTGTGAACCTCCCACCCACATGTGACCAAGCATGTCTGGTGCAGACAGGTCAAACAAACTTGTTTAGGGGAGTGAGGTCACGTGGCTTGTTATTGCCCACAAACAACAGCCTCCAGCATTCCATGAACTGTCTGTTCTTGGGCAAGGGGCTGGCAGAGCAGAGGCATTTTTTGTTTCATGGATCTCTACGGAGTAGATAATAGAACTTACGATGTAGCTTTGGCTCTCACACATCCTGGAAGAGGTGGCATTTAAGATGAGGCCTGGAGTTTAATAAATCAAGAGCACTATGACTGCTGAGTACTCTAGAGGGCATTCTGTGAAGAAATCTGAGTAGAAAACACGTGAAGGTTCTGGGACAATCCAGTTGCCCCACTGGTGCAACCGCAGATGTGGTGGGCACCTGCTGCCCAGTCTGGCTCCCACTTCGTGGGTTTTGTCATTCTTTGCCATGTCACTGAACAGGACTCTGGCCTGAAGAAAAAGTGGGGAGGGGGTCGAGAATACAGAGGGAATGACGCTTCCAATAGACCCCTGCAGGTCATATGGTTGCTGACTGACTGACTTCAGCTCAATGGTTAAGAGCACCGGCTGCTCTTCTAGAGGACTGGGCTTTGTTCCCAGCACCCACATGGTGACTCACAGCCTTTGTAATTCCAGTTCCAGGAGATTGGACACCTGCTTAATGATCTCAGTGGGCACTATCCATGCTATATGTGTAGGCAAAACACCCATATATTTAAAATAAGATAATAATTTCAATAAAATATACTAATACTTGTGTTGTGTGGCACAAGTTAGTGTTCCCAGTGCTCAGGAGCCTCAAACAGTAGGATTGCCAGCCTGAGATACATAGTGAGTAGCCCAGCCTGGACCACAAAAGTAAAAACCAAAACAACAAGAACAACAAAATGCCAAAGGCAAAGCAAATAAACAATAACAAAAATACTAAAATGTTTTTACTTTATTCCCCCTCACACCTTTTGTTTGTTTATTTGTTTGAGACACTGTACCCTATAACCCAGGCTGGACTTCAACTTGAGGTATATTGGCCAATCAACTGAAACATTATATCCTCCTGCCTCCACATCCCAAGTGCTGGGATCTTAAGTGTGTGGAAGGTTTCCGTACCCCGATATTAAGTCTCTCTACCAGTGCAGCCAATCAAACCAAGCCGAATTAGGATTTAAAAACCCACAGGTTGGTAAAATGGCTCAGAGATTAAGAAGAGGCTGTTCTTCCAGAGGTCCCGAGTTCAATTACCAGAAACCACATGGTGGCTCACAGTCATCTATAATGAGATGTGGGGTCCTCTTCTAGACTGTAGCCATATATGCAGGCAGAACATTCCATACCTAATAAATAAGTTTAAAAAAAAAGATTTAAAAGTCCAGGTTTAATGAGTAAAGCAACTCTCAGGTGGTGGGGGCGGAGGTGGAGAGAAAAGAAAGCCGCAAGGGAGACCCACCTGGCCGGTTGGGAGTCAGCCTCTTTAATAGCCTATAGGCATGGTCTTGACCTTCTGGAGGGGGAGGGGGAAGCTGGGCTTTCTCAAGGGCGGTGTCTGGAATGGGAGGAGCAGGGCTGTGTGGAGCTTCCTGACAGTGTTCACTACCACATCTCATTAAGGCAGTGCTGCAGATGGGGCTTTGTATAGATCAGTGCTCTGCCAACTGAGCCACACCCCTGGGTCTTTGATGGACAGTTTTACAGAGTATCATGGAGGTGTTGCAATGATTGGCTTGATAGAGCACTGGGGAGTGTCCCACTGACTCTATCCCTCCCTACATCCCGCTTCTTATTGCTTTTCGTGACCATTGGCGGATAGAAAGTGTCCTATAGTGTAGCAAACTTTCTTGTCTGTCTTTTATGGGATTGCCAGCTCCCAATAACGACATGGAGATTTATTATTAATTATGAAAGCTTGGCCTTTAGCTTAGGTTTGTCTCAACTAGCTCTTATAATGTAAATTAACCCAGATATATTAATCTATATTCTGCCACTTGGTGTTAGCTCACTTCCATCTTGTGCCTCCTTCTTCCTCTGTGTCTGGCTCCCAACTCTGCCTTCCTTCTTCCCAGAGTTCTCTCTCCTCCCGGAAGTCCCACCTTTACCTCCTGCCTAACTATTGGTCATTCAACTTTTTATTGCATCAACCACATCAATACATCTTCTCACAGTGTGAAAATATCCTGCAACACTAGGGAAGAGAGAGTCAGTCTCCCCTGACAACTCATTCTCGTTCCAGGACAGGTGAGCTGTTTTGGCCTAAGGCAAACCTCAACACCATAAAGCTGAGAAGCTGGTGTTGGTTCGTCCATCTGAGCCCCATGTTTTATCTGTGATCTTCTTGATGTCCTCAGTCCTTCAGAGAGTTGAAGACAATGGTTTCCTGAGCCACCTTCACAAGGCCAGTCAGCCACTTCCTCTACCTATGTCCTGTGACCCATGTCCCCTGCTCTTCCGGAAGTCTGTTTGGGCCAAGGCTGGGCTCTGTGTTTCCTCCTGCCTTCCAGGGTGGTCTGTGGTCTTCTGGAGTTCCCATAGTTTGTTCTTCTGCCACCTTGTTCAAAGTGCCCTCTGCAGGTGATGTCATGGAAACTGGCTTGGGGGTGGTGTCACCCCTCTCCCCTTGTGTGTTTCAAGCCTGGAACAACCAGAGTCTCTTCTTAGGGACTCAATCAAGGCCTTCTACAACAAAAGACAGCAGACTGAACTTCTCTGCCTGGTCGCCTATGTCCCTTGTGACACCATAGCTACATGCTAGGCCTGTCCTACCCAAAGCTCTTCCGGGATCCCTACTTGCTATTAAAGATATTTATCGTTTTCTGTGATTAGTGAACCCGGAGTGTCCCCCCACCACACACACACACACACTGAATATAGGCAACATTTATCAACACCATCCTGCATGCCTAAACACCTGGTCATCTCAGAACAGGGAAGAATCACTGGGCCCCATTACTCCTGATGGCAAACTGAGACGTGGGGTCATTGAGTAACTTGTCCAAGGTCACACGTCTTCTCAGTTCAGGGACCTGGTGCTGGTGACAGGGGATGGTCCACTGCGGGATGTGTTTGGCTACAGAGCCTGGGAGGTTTTCAGGAGCAATTTCTTTCCTTGGAGTTATTCATTAAATGCCAGCCCTTCCACAGCTATTTTCAGTTCCCTGAAGGTGCCTGTGGCTCTGGCATAGTCCACTCCTTCTACCCCAGATACCCTTCAATTTCAATGCCCTCCACCCGGTTCATGCCCTTAGAAACAGGGTTTCATGTATTCTTAGCTAACTAGAACTTGTGACTGAGGGTGACCTTGAACTTTGGATCTTCCTGGTTCCGTCTCAGGTGCCGGGAATGTCAGCGTCTGCCGCCAGGCCTGGTTTACACAGTGCTGAGGACTAAACTCAGGGCTTCAAGCAGGGTAGGAAAGCTCTGCCAACTGACCACCTCACCCTGCGGGTTTCAATACAGGTGTCTCCTCTTCCCCTGGCGTGGGTACTCCTTCTGAGCTCTACTGCGCACTGACTTGAGCAACTACTGTATATGGGGCTTGGAGCTCAGCACTTGAACTGTGAGACGGCCAAAGGGATGATCTTTGCTCTTTGAGCTGAGACAGATCACTAGAGAATTCCCCATACCCCCAGCAGGGAGCTCCCTTTGATAATGAAGATTGGCGGGGATTGCCACACAGGAAACTGGGGCCAACACAGGATGCCAGATGCCTTAAGAGAGGTCGGAAATTTAGAGTCTTGTTTAAGATTTCAACACTGGTATATTGGCGGCCTACTACATATTTTTTGGTTTGTGTGTGCATGCTCGTGTGTTCATGTGTGGATGGGTACATGAGGACTTACATATGTGAAGACCAGAGGAGAACCTTGGCTGTTGGTTCTAACACTCTGTCCACCCTTTCTGTTTTGAGACAGGCTCTCCTACTGGCCTGAAACTGCCAAGTGGGGTAGACTGGGTGGCCAACAAGCCCCAGGGACCCCCTTATCTATGCCTCCCTAATGCTGGGATTGCCGAGACATGCCATCATGTCTGTTTTTCTTTTTAAATGTGGGTTCTGGGGATCGAATTAATGTCCTCATGACTATATTGCAAGTAATTTACCAACTGAGCTATGTCCCAGTCCTGGTTACGTGTTTTGAAAAAAGCCCCACATGGGCTAAGCCACATGTTCTCCCTTCTAGGAGAACACACCATACATTCGCTCTCTGGAATTTGGTGGGTTTAAAAGGAGCAGGCTGGTACCTAGGCCAAAGCAAGGATGCCTGGCCATTCCTGCTCCGAGAACCTAAGCTTCCACAAGAGTCTGGGCTGAAAGTAAGCAAAGGTCCTGGGTCAGTCATTCTGCAACCCCTGAGATCTTGCACGCTTGTGACTAACGGGGGCTCAGCTTTCCATTTCCGCGTTTGTCTGAGCTGAAAGCACTGGGTGTTTGGGCAGCAGCTCAGGCTCACGGTTCTGAAGCCCTACCATTAGCTGGGTCTTCCCGGCAAGCTCTCCCACAACAACTGCCCTGCGGTTTCCATCCCATACTTACAGAGTGTAGTCACCCATGCGCGTCCCAAGGCTCGGAGACGGTTTGAGAAGACTGCAAACGCCAACCTGGCTTTGGATCTAGCGGGTGCTCATACCCTGAATTCTCCCTTTCCTTCCTGAGCCACCATCTGCAGGAACGAACCCCTCCTGCAGGAAGGACCCAAGGGCACGGTTGAATATGGTGAGATCCAGCATGCTCCTGAGACCCACCAGCTTCCTGCAGAGGGAATCCTGGAGGACATCCTGCAGGAGGAGGGCTCCAAGCAGATTTTTCTACCAGGGATCCCAGGATGAACTGTCCTGGGAGCCACAAATCATATTCCAAGGCCAGGGTTATTGTGGAAGCGTGGGCTCTTGGAGCAGGGGTATCCAGGTGTCCTTTCTTGGGCCTACTGCTCTTAGATCCAGAAAACTCCAGAGAGCAAATATGTTATGAGACGCTTGGTCCAACCCATGGGGATTTCCTGGGGACCCTTTTAGCATGACAAGCCGTTCTTGGGACTGAGCAGACAGGATCACACAGGAATTCTGGCCTCAAAAGCCCAACCCATCTCATCAGGCTTTCTTTGTCACTGCTGAAGCAGCCATAGCTTCCCTATAGTTTATGTGAGAGAACTATACTTCTGAGCTGTTAAATTCCCTGCTAGGGTGACAATGTGCGTATTGGAATTGGGGCGTGTGACTGCCAGCTTGGGTCCCCTGACTGGCACTGCGTCCTCTCATTCTCACAGTCTGTCCTTTGGTCATTAAGCCTATCTTGCTAAGTCAAAACTCCTACCAAACTCAGCCTAGCCCGCACACCCACCTAGACACCTGTCACCTAGACATCTGCTCAGGACTAAGAGCAAGTCCCTGAGCGCTGATGGGCTCACCCAGGGGTGAGAGGAGAGACACTCCTGAGAGCGAGTCAGGGTGTGTATGTGTGGCGGGGAGTCCGCCTGTGTCTGGGGTGTTAGGGTGGGGTAGCAGGATCAGGGAAGGATCTAGACAGGGGGCTGACTCCGAGGGGCTTGTGCCAGCAGAGGGAGAGCCTGGAGGAGGTGAAATACCCTGGGCACCCCAGGAGTGAACCTCAGGGAGCCAGGCTTGCAGCAGTGCAGAATCCAGACCAGGAGGGGTGAAGATCAGCGGACATGGAGGTGTCTCCCCAGAAATGGGACCTTTAGAGGAAAACAAAAGCGAGAGAAGGCCGTCAGAGGCAAAGGGAGGTGGCCCTTTTTTGGTTTGGAGATACGGTTTCAATATCTTGGGCTGGCCTTGAACTTGATATTGTAGCTGAGGATGGCCCTCTTTGCCTTCACCTCCCAGATGCTGGAATTACAGGTGTGCGCCACCAGAACCAGTTTATACTGGAGCTAGGGACCGAACATAGAGATTCCTACAGGCCAGACAAGCACTCTGCTACACACACACACACACCACACATGCACATGCGCGTTCCCTATCACATGGGTACACAGTGTCCTATTTCTAGAACATTCTATCACTCATTTATATTGACAGTGTTCTGCCTTGCATGCGCGTTCCCTATCACATGGGTACACAGTGTCCTATTTCTAGAACATTCTATCACTCATTTATATTGACAGTGTTCTGCCTTTGCCATTATTATAAATGTTATATGTAAGAGCACACATCCATATCGCCTTCTCTTCCATTATTTATTCCTTTTTGCCCTGTATCAGATGGTGAGGCCAGCAAGTGTTTGTGATAGAGAAAGTGATTTGAGGGTCTGGCAAGTTGGCTTAGCAGGTAAAGCCTTGCTGCCAAGCCTGCTTCTGTGATTTCTATCTTTTTTTTTTTTTTTTTTTTTTGGTTTTTCGAGACAGGGTTTCTCTGTGATTTTGGAGCCTGTCCTGGAACTAGCTTTGTAGACCAGGCTGGTCTCGAACTCACAGAGATCTGCCTGCCTCTGCCTCCCAAGTGCTGGGATTAAAGGTGTGCGCCACCACCGCCCAGCTGTGATTTCTATCTTCAAGAGAACCAACCACTGTGACCTGTTCGCTGATCTCTGCATGTCCCATGGTCACACACCCCCACCCAGCCTTCCCTAGGGAGAAGACAGTTGGTCAAGGAGGAGGAATGAGAACGCAGAAGAGATGGTGCTGGCCACAGCGTGTGTCACTGCCAAACATGTGCCTTTGCTGAGGGTCTCTCTCCTCCAGAGGGCAGGGGCTCTGTCTCTATCAGCACTGGACCCTCTTCGGTGTCTGGCAGACAGTAGACAAGTATTTTTTTTATGGCGTTGAGTTCCCAGGGCTATGTGGAAGGTCCTGTGGTTAGGTCCTAGGGAGAGAAGTGGTCATGAGTGTTGCTCGCAGTAAAACAGAGAGAGAGAGAGAGAGATAGGAGGGAGGCGGGGTAAAAAGTCAGGAGGGCTGTGGAGATAGCTCAGGCAGCAGAGTGCCTGCCACACAAGGAAATGAGGCTCCAACTTTGATCCCTGGCATTAAAATAAAGCCAGGTATGGTGGCGTACACTGATCACCCTAGGTATCTCTGGGGCTTGATGGCTAGCCAGTTTAGCTGCACTGAGGAGCGGAAGGAGGAGGAGATGATAATGGCCATGGTGGTGATGGTGGTGGAGTTATCTTGATTCACACTAGGGCATAACGTCCTGTTTCTAGAACACTCCTTCATTCATTTGCTAACAGTGTTCGACCTTGACCATTGTGACCAGCGTTAATATGTGCACTGGTTCCTTTAAGGCTCAGCGCAGCTCCTCCAAGCAGGCAAACCTACCTGAGATGATGTTTTCAGTCAGTGACAATGTCTAGATTTGAACTCAAGATGTAGAAGCTGTGACATTACCCGCTGAGCCACATTCTCTTCTGTGTGACATTACTTACTAGCGTGTCCAGTGTTGTGTGATGCTTTTACTCTTTTGGTTTTTTTTAAAGGGCCCACCACTCAGGCCCCACCCCCACCCCCAAACACACACATGGAGGTTTATTCTTATTCATGAGTGCCCGGCCTTAGCTTGCCTTGTTTCTTGAAAGCTTTTAACTTAAATTGTCCTGTTTACCTTTTGCCTCTGGGATTTTTCCTTTCCTTCCTTCTGTATGTCTTACTCTCCTTCTTACTCCGTGGCTGGCTGGGTGACTGGATGACTGGCCAGCAGGCCCCTGATGCCCTCCTCCTCTCGCTCTCTTGTTGTTCCTCCTCATCCTCAATACTCCTTCTACTTATTCTGTCTGCCAGCCCCACCTATCCTTGCCCCTGCCTTGCTATCAGACATTCAGCTCTTTATTAGACCATCAGGTGTTTTAGACAGGCAAAAAAATCACAGCTCCACAGAGTTAAACAAATGCAGTGTAAACAAAAGCAACACACCTGAAAACAATATTCCCCAACAGTCCAGCACTGGCTTATGGGGGCGTCATTGTGTTTAGTGTTTCATCTGAAGAAACAGAGAGGTTTCCTTACTTGCCCAGGGTCACATAGCTACTAAGTAGCTCCTGAGGACAAGCTGGTGTAAGGATTCCGTAGTGAGTCAGATGTCCACAGTGGTACCAGCTGGACTAGAGAAGGGGCATCTTGCACTGTCCCCGGGGCGGGGGCGCTTTACAGGCTCCAGAGAAAGTTGGGGCCGAAGGAGAGAAGGAAGACAGAGTTGTGAGTGACCCAGCTCTGAGTTGAGGCCGAAGAAGACAGAACAAAATAGAAGTTGTTGCTGTGGCTGGAAACCACAAGGAACCAGAGACTGGATCGTTCCACAAAGGCTCACTGTCGCAGAGGAAGTGTGCCTGGGTGGGGATCCAGGGCTCCGTCTCTGGTGGGGAATACAGCCTTGGACCAGCTCAGCTCAAGCCAGTCCCTTCCAGAGATCTCTCCTCAAAGCTACCCAGCCCTGAGGCCTGCAGCAAGAATCTAGAGGGGAGAGCAACAGGGGGTCTTTGAGTTCCCAGGAATCTTGGAGGTGGCCCAGGCAGCTTGTGGGAGGCATCAAGTCCAGCTTAAAACCAAGCAGGCCCAGCTACTGCCAATTCTCTGGAACTGAGGACAGAGAGGGGCCCTCAGGTGAGACTATCATTCTTGGGGCTGCCAGTAGGGGTGAGTGGGGGTTGTCCCTCTGTGGGGAGCAGAGGCAGCATCGTGCACCGCCGTCATCTCAAAGCTGACTGGACCATGGTATTCTTTTCCAGGCAGGAGATAGAAGTGGGGGTCTGGGGCTTACGGGGCTCCCTCATGTGGCCTTGAAGGACCAGTTCCTTGGCAGCTCCCTGGTTTCCACAGCCTCCCCTGTGTTTCCTTTTTGTTTGCCTTGGCCTTCCCACTTTTCAGTATCGCAGCCCTGCTCCACTCTGAAATTATCTGCCAGTGTCCCTGTGATCATCAGATAAAAACAGACAAGCCACAGCCTTGTCTTGGGGCTGCCTTGGGCTCTAGCGACAGTCAGCTGGACAGCTGTCTCCAGGACCTACTGCCAGCTCCTCTCCCGAACGTGTCTTATTTTTGCAATTCTTTTGTAGGGACTCCCTTCTCTGTACAACAACGGCGCAGCCCAAGGAGCACTGTAGAGTCCCGGGTGAAGAGAGCAGGTCCACAGGAGAAGAGGGCTACAGAGCCAAGGGTCACACTGGGTGGGGTTGTCACCAGCGTGAGTCTGAAGGGCAAGAGAGGGAGCGGAATGGTTTGGCTAGTGAGATTCGCCTCGGCAGCTATGGGCTTCTCTAGAGGGTCCACTGGACTAACACTGATTGGATTTGCCTGCGAGAGTTAAGTGTGTGGGTGCTGGGGCTGAAGGTTTTGACTTGCTTGTCTGGCATGTGAAAAGCATGCCCACAGGAAAGCCGGGTGCTAGCTGTGTACGAACTGACTAGCCTACATGGGCACCTTCTATTCATTAGATCCTTGAGATGTCAAAGCTTTATAAAAGAAAATATATGGGCTGGAAATGTAGCTCAGTTGGCAGAGTGCTTGCCCAGCATGCATGAAGCCCTGGGTGCCACCCAGCGCCATATAAGCTGGCCATGGTGGTTGGTGCCTGCCTGCAGTCGAGGGGTGGAGGAAGGGGATCAGGAATTCAAAGTCAGCTTTGGCTACATAGTTCAAAGTCAGTTTGGATTTCAGGCGTCCCTACAAAAGAAAAAAAAAAGGAGGGAGAGAGGAAGAGAGAGAGAGAGGAAGAAGAAGAAGACGAGGAGGAGGAGAAGGGAGGGGAGTGGAGGGGAGGGAAAGAAAGTAAGACTAAGAGAAATCAGGGGAAAAAAACAGAGTTAACCAGGTAACTCAGAGAATTGGAGAGTCACTAGGAGGGATTCACCAGATTGGGCTAAACCTTTGGGCAACTGTTTCACCCATGCAAGGTCTCTCTCTCCCCTCCCTCCCTCCCTCCCTCTCTCCCTCCCTCCCCCTCCCTCTCTCTCCCTCTCTCCCTCCCTTCCCCTCCCTCTCTCTCCCTCCCTCCCCCTCCCTCTCCCTCCCTCCCTCCCCTCCCTCTCTCTTCCTTCCTCCCTCCCCCCCTCTCTCCTCCTTCCTCTCCCCCCTCTTGTGTGTGTGTGTGCACGCATGCATGCGTGTGTGCACATGCTATATGTGAGCACAGAGGTCTGAGAGCAGTACTGGGCGACCTTCTCTATCACCCTGTCCCTTTACTCCCTTGAGACAGGGCACTCACTCAGTGAATCTGGAGAATCCGGAATGAGTCAGGCTGACAGTCAGCCAATCCCAGGGCTGTGCCCCACAGCTCTAGAGTAGAGGCAGATGCAAACACACCCAGCTTGCCTTAGGTGGGTGCTAGAGCCACTCACATCTCTATGCTTGCACAGCAAGCGCTGTAACTCACCCAGCCAGCCTCACAGTTCCTGAATCTGTCAAATCAACAATTGTTATCTATTCAGCCTCTCATCTGACAAATCCCCACTGAAGAGGAGAGATAGGGGCTTGCCCCTAGGTACCATGTCAAGGCCATGGCTGGCTTGGGAGTGACATGGACGGTGTCTGGCACATTGGAGATGCCCAGTGTGTAGCTCTGGTGTCTTTACTTCAGAACAATCTCAGGAAAGCAGCAGAAGGGATGACTGTGGAAACTTGTGTCTCAGGCAGTTTGATCTGGGTGCCTGGAGGCCTCAGAGCACAGGCTGTGTGGGGACAGCACTCTCAGGAATGCTCTTGGAGCTCAGAGGTGCTCCTGGACAAAGGCCAGTTCAGTGGCCAGAAGTCCCAGGAGTCTAAAATGCTGTGTTTGGAGGCCAGGCCTTTGGGGGTGCCAGGGACCTGGGCAGAGAGCACCGGCGCAGAGACCCGGCCACCTGGGGGCTTAGAGACAGTGTGGCATCTGAAAGGAAATCCTAGCTGGCCACAGACCAGCTGAACAGCTTTGAACACTCAGGGATCAGGGATTCTGGGAGTGGAGAAGAGCAGACAGCTATTGGCAGAGGAACCTTCTAGAGGCCGCTTTGGAAACCTTTCCTCTGTCTATTGGCCAGGACTGCCAGCAAAGTTCCAGCCAGGAATTGTGTTTTTGCTAAAGACAGACCCTAGGGCGGGAGTCCTAGAGGATGAGTTTCATGGAAGACAGAACGCCAGGGTTGAAAGACTGCCTCTCTAGGAGTGTTGGCACAGTGTAGAGAGGGGTCAGGCCCAGGTTCACATTCCGATTCGACTCCATGCGCTGAGTGACCTCTGGCAGATTCCAGGCAGTTTCCGAGCCTCCTCGTTCCCATGGAAACAGTGACACCTGTAGACTCAGAAGACCTGCAGTGTGCCTTGGGGCCACAAAGCCATAGTGAAGCCCCCAATGGCCAGGACTTACTATGGGTCCTGGACTCCTTTCCAGAGCAACTGTCTGGCCAGCCCCCATTCTCAGAGCGGAAATAGTGCCCAGACCAACAGCTACAGCCCTCAAATGACCATCAGGGAACTCAGAGACATCAGTCCTGTGAACTTCAGGAGAAAGATACAAGTGCGAGCTCCTTCCTCCCTCAGCACTCCAGCTCCCGCCTCCCTCAATGCTCCAGCTTCCCCTGCTCTCAGTGCTCCAGCTCCTGCCTCCCTCAGCGCCCCAGCTCCTGCCTCCCTCAGCGCCCCAGCTCCCTCCTCCCTCAGCTCCCCAGCTTCCTCCTCCCTCAATGCTCCAGCTCCCCCTGCTCTCAATGCTCCAGCTCCCTCCTCCCTCAGAGCTCCAGCTCCTCCTCCCTCAGCACCCCAGCTCCCTCTGCCCTTTATTTACATTCTATTTGGTGCATGGTGTGTATGTATAAAGGTGTGCTTCTGGAGATCAAAGGACAACTTGTAGGAATCAGTTCTCTCTACCACGGAGGTTCCAGGGGTCAAATTCAAGTCACCAGGCTTGGGTAGTAGGCACCTTTACCCACCAAGCCACCTCACCAGCAGCCCGCCACACTGGTTCTTAGCTGGGTCTAGGGTCTGCCAGTTCCTGCCCTTAATCTTGTGCCAGCTGTATCCATTTACACGTCTGCCAAAGGGGCACTTGTCACCCCCACTTCTGGTAGAGTCAATAATGGCCTTCTGTCTCCAGGAAATTCGGTGGATCGAGGCCTGTAGGCTTTGCCTGTCTTTTCCGGCTGGAGCAGTCTGTGGATTACCCAATGAGGGAGGGAACACCCAGACCTAATTTGGAGCTGGGTGGGGACTGAACAGGTCTCAGCAACGATGATTTAAAAGACACCATGGGATGTGTTTTGTTTTCCAGAACCCAAGAGATGAAGGGCCTCCTCACACTGGCTTGGTTCCTGGTCTGCAGTAAGTGTTGGCTCCTTGACCTCCTCCCCCAACCTTGGGAGTTATGGGTAGAGGAAAGAAAGGTGACCAACAGCCTTTGAAGCTCAGAGACCTGTGTCTGAGTCTCAGCTCAGTCCTGACGGGGCGAACAAAGATATCAGCCAAGGCCTTGATCTCCCTGGGCCCCTGCGTTTGCGCTGGTGGACATGGTGCTGTGGCAGAATTTGGATACTGTAGGTCAGGGTGTGAAGGCTATGAACATGAAGATGCAGAGCTTGTGAATGTGGGAGGCAGATATCCCACCCCTCAAGTGTAAAATTAGAATAAGGACAAACAGCGAGAATAAAGTAGAGCACAAAATCCTTTGGAAATATCCCAGCCCTGGGCTGGGGGCCAGCTCAGCAGCAGGGCGCTTGCAGCACGGTGGTGCATTAGGTTCAATGAAGGATAGATGGATGATTGATAGATAGGTAGATAGATAGATAGATAGATAGATAGATAGATAGATAGATAGACAGACTCCAGCTGATGATTCTGGAGTCATTCTCTGTTCAGTATTTCTGAATACAACCCCATCTGGAAGTTTCTGAAAAGTTGTAGGGCAGCCCTCAGAGAAGACTGCTTGGACCTGAGTTTAAGTCAGTAGAAAGTCTGCTAGTGGGTTGGCAGCCATAATGGGTGATCACAGTATAGCCTTGAACTTTTCCCCGGGTGTGCTTTTAAGTACAAAAACCATATCCTGGCTTGACAGACTTCAGTTAGCAAGAACAGTTAGCCAGAAGCGGAACCAATAGAAGCTAAAAAGCAAGGTTAGTGCATGTAGAAACTTTCCCAGAACTTTGATGTACTTGATGAATTAGGCCATTGTTTTCATTTTGGCAGGCGGTGCTGTCTATGTGCTGAGTTTTATGGCCAAATGGTACTTTCCTCATGGAGTCAGTCATGCTAAGGTCTGAGGGCCTGGCACAATAATCTGACTTCAGGCTTCATTGTAGTCCCCTCACCCCTCATACAAGTCCCTGATGGGCAATTCTGCTCTTTGGTGTCTTGCCAGCTACCTGGAGATCCTAGGAGGAACTTGAGACCCAAGGCAGGGAAGGAGCCCCTGGCTCCTTACATTGAAAACCCTAGGCAAGATACTTCCTTTTAGACTTATAGGAGCCTTAGTGTCCCAATTTGTTGTAACACAAGGGAGCTGGCTCCAAACTCTGCTCCTAAATTCAATTTTTGATTTTTTTTTAAAGAAAGTATCTCATATAACCCAGGCTGGCCTTGAACTCTATGCAGTCGAGAATGACCGCGAACTTCTAAAACTTCTGCTTCCACCTCGTGAGTGCTAGGATTACAGGTTTGCAAAGTGCTGGTGGTCAAAACTAGGTCTTCATGCATGCTAGGTGAGCCCTTTGTCAACTGAATCACATCCCCTGGCCCCCAAGTGCAAACTCTTTTCTGGGGGGGGGGGCAGGTTTCAAGACACAGTTTCTTTGTGTAGTCCTGGCTAGCCTGGAACTAGCTCTGTAGACCAGGCTGGCCTATCAGGCTGTAGACCACCTATACCACCACTGTCCAGCTAACAAACTTTTAACAACTTCTATTCTAGGTCACTTGCTGTCATCTGCCTGGCCCTCCTCCCATTAACTGAGAGAATAAGAGCAGGTGGGAGGGAAGCCAGTGGTTGCTGCAGCATGTCCAGTGTCACCTGGGGGCTTGGGCTGTTTTCCAGGTGTGCCTGCAGTGCCCGGAGGCTTCCTAGAACTGAAGTCCATGATCGAGGAAGTGACTGGGAAGGATCCAATAATGAACTATGGCTTCTATGGCTGTTACTGTGGCTGGGGCGGCAAAGGGACCCCCAAGGATGGGACTGATCGGTGAGTTGTCATGACTACCTTTAATGCTCTGGGCTCTGCCCTCATTACCCCCTCTGATTCTGTGTCTAGTCTACCTCTGAGGCTCAGGACCAGAGAGATGGCTCAATGGTTAAGAGTGCAGGGGACCTGAGTTCGATTCTCAGCACCCATGTTAGTCAGCTCACAAACACCTGTAACTCCAGCTGCAGGGGACCTGATGCCTCAGGCCTCTTTGGCTACCAGTGCGCTTTCTCTCTCTCTCTCTCTCTCTCTCTCTCTCTCTCTCTCTCTCACACACACACACACACACACACACACACACGAAACTAATTTTTTTTTATTTACCTTTTTTGAGACAGGGTCTCACTATGTAGCTCTGGTTGTCCTAGAACTCACTCTGTAGACCAGGCTGGCCTCGAACTCACAAAGATCTGTCTCCCTAGTGCTGGAATTAAAGGAGTGCACCCCTACACCTGGCTTCTAAAATAAATCTTTAAAATAAGTAGAACTAAGACTCAGAGGAGTTAAACTGCTTTTAAAGATATGCCATATAACTCCCAAGAGTCCCAAGATCTCAGTGGCCTAATTTGTCACTTGGTTTATTGAAATATAACAAATGATCCTTCCGTGTTGGCTTAATGCAAACATGATTGTTTACTTTGCCCATAAACCTGATGTCTGGGGAGGCTATGGCAGCATGGCTCCTATCTGTTCATTTACCTTTTGCAAAGTCTGGTTGGAGCTGGTTGATCCACACCACAGGTGGATCATGGCTATGACTTGGGTTGTTGCTGTCTGTAGGTAGAGCCTCAGGCCCTTTCTACAAGTCATTTGCAGGGTTGTCTTGACTTTCTAACAGCATGGTGGACTCTTCGGGGGTTATGAACAAACATTCCCAAGCTACAAAATGAAGGAGGATGTGGGAGTGTGAACCTGCAATCCCAGTCCTGGAGAGGTAGAGGCAGTAAGAGCAAGAGTCTGAAGCTGATGTGAGCTGTATAGCAAGTTCTAGGTCAGCCCCAGCTGCATGGCAAGACCCTGTCTCAACAACAACAATAAAAGATAGTATTTTTATTCTAGACCTCCAACACTCCACAGTGTTCCTTATGCAGCCCTCTTAATTGGTCCAGCCGCAAAAGATCGAGAGAAGAGACCTAGGCTAGCCAATGAGTGCAGAGATGCATCTGGAGGAGACCTAGGTTAGGCAATGAGTGCACAGATGCAATGGGAGGAGACCTAGGCTAGCCAATGAGTGCAGAGATGCATCTGGAGGAGACCTAGGCTAGCCAATGAGTGCACAGATGTAACTGAAAGAGACCTAGGCTAGCCAATGAGTGCACAGATGCAACAGAGGAGGAATAAGCATCAATGTTCTATGACTACAGTCAATGGGCAGTGAGCAGCTTAGGAGATGAGCAGCCCAAGAGAGATCTCGGATGGTCTCGCCACAAAGAAATGTGTGTTTGAGGAGATGGGTAAGTGATTTGCATTGCTACGATGGCTATGCAATGTCATGGTTACTTAAGTTACTTTTCTCTCTCATTCACTGTGATGAAATAACTGTCAGAACAACTTAAGAGCATAATCAGCTATGCCGGCGCACAGTTTCAAAGTGTTGAGCGCATGGCCACGTGGGTCCCTGTTTCTGGGCCTGTTTTGAGGCAGGATATGATGGTGGGAATGTCTGCCACCGGAGCTCCTTCGTGGTGATCAGGAAGCAGAGTGAAGGATACAGAAAGATGACAGGGCAAGGTTATCACCACCAGAGACACACTTCCAGTGGCCCACTTCATTCAACTAGGTCCTACTTCCAACTTTGGCCTCATCCTAATAATGCCATCGTATTCTGTATCCACCAGTGGATGAAGCCATTCATTGCCCCCCATGATCTAACCGCTAGAGAATCCCTCATAGACACATTCAAGATTCTATAATCTCCTAGAGAGCTATTAATCTGGTCAAGCTGACAGTCAAGATGAACAATTTCAATGGAATGTATAGTACCATGTTGTGCCCATCAATACACCTAGTTACTATGTGTCATCTTGAAAAGAGAAGAAGGATCTGGATTCTACCTTTTGATAGGGGAGTGTCACCATTCTAGAAGACTGTGTGAAACAGGAGATGTTGTTCTTTGGAAACCCCAGTGTACAGAGTTAACAGTTCTGATGCCAGTGGGTTCCATGAAGGATGACGTCAATGGACACCAAGGAGTTGGGGCCAAGCTGAAGTGCGGCTCTATGGATAATAAGTAAGGAGAAGGCTAGAATGGCCTATGTTGTAAGGGATTGTAGTTGAACACATCATTACAAACTCCTGTTCAGCTTAATATGTAATTTTATACAGACATTTATAGACATGGGACTAGAGAGATGACTCGGTCAGTCAAGTCCTTACTGTACAAGCACGAGGAACTGAGTTTGGTTCCCCAGAATCCACAAGCCGGATGCCACTGCAAGAGGAGTTGGAGACAGGTGGATTCCTGGGGATATGACACCTTCTTCTGGCCTCCTTGGGCCTCAGGCACATGTGTGGAGTACGAACGTACATGTAGGCAAAGCGCTATCACATATAAAATAATAAAACTATAAATACTCAAACGAAGACACCACATATAACACACTAGAAGTTAAATTTTTATTCGTGTGTATTATGTAACCTGTATTGTTTAACAAACTTAAAGCACATCCCCTCTTGAGGTTCAGCTTTCCTCTGCTGGGTCATTTCTTCCATCTAAAGATGGAGAAAGAGAAGCGGAAAACACACAGGAAGATTTTTGGTAGGTGTAGAAGCCAAGTACATCACTTTTGGCTAGAATCTGGCCATACAGTCTTCATACCCACCTGCAAAGGAGACTGGGAGGGAAATATAGCCTAACCATTGCCTTACTGTCATAGTTAGGGTTTTACTGCCATGACCATAGCAACTCTAATAAAGGAAAACATTTCACTGGGGCTGGGTTCCAGTTTGGAGGCTTAGTCCGTTATCATCATGACAGGAACATGGAAGCATGCAGGCAGTCATGGTGCTGGAGAGATAGCTGAGAGTTCTATGTCAGCAGACAGCAGGCAGAGAGAGACACCAGGCCTGGCTTGAGCATTTGAAACCTCTAAGCCCAACCCCTGTGACACACTTCCCCCAACAAGGCCACACCGGCGTCCTAATAGTGCCAGCTCCTTTGAGCCTATGGGAATCTTTTTCATTCAAGTCACCACATCCCATTCCCTGGCCCTGATAGACTTGTAGCCATATCATAATGCAGAAATGCATTCAGCCCAATGCAATAAGTCCTCATAGTCTATCACAGTCTCAACATTGCTTAAAAACCTACAGGTCAAAGTTTCTTTTAAGGTTCAATCTCTTCAGTGTAATCCTGAATAAAATCAAAATAAAATCATATCACATATTTCTAACATAGAATGGCACAGAATATATATTACCATTCTAAAACATAGGGAAGGGAGCGTAGTGAGGAAATATTGGACAAACGCAAGACCAAAAACCAGTAGGAAACGCCAAACTCTGCATCTCCACATCTGATGTCAAAATGTCCTTCAGATCTCCGACTCCTTTCAGCTTTGTTGACTGCAACACACTTCTTTCTCTTGGGCCGTTTCCACTCCCTGTAGCAGCTCTCCTCAGCAGGTGTCCCATGGCTCTGGCATCTCCAACGTCTTGGGGTCTCCAAGGCAATCCAGGCTTCACCTTCACAGCTTCATGCAATGGCACCTCCAGGCCTCCTTGCAGGGGCACCGCTAACATAAACCTGGCCTCGGTGGCCTTCCTTAGTTGGGAGGGAGATTGCACAGCCCCTTTCTTGTATCCTTAACTCGAAAGCCAGAACCACATGGCTGAAGCTGCCAGGTTCTTTTGCTTGCTGGGGCTGGAACAGGGGCCCCTTGTTCAAACCCCAGTTTTCTGGTGTTGATGGTCTCCTTCACTGCCTGTGCTTGGCTGTTCTGAAACCAGGCTGGCCTTGAACTCTAAAACCTACCTACTCCTACCTCCCCAGTGCTCAGATTAAAGGTGTGTGCCACCACACCTGGCCTTAAACTTTCCTTTAATTCCTTCATACAAGTTGGAAGCTTAGCTGGGTGGGGTCTTTCTCTGAGGTCACCACTCCCTTTATTCCATCTAGCATTGGGCTTCTCTTTAATCTTTTTATCTCCTTGAATACAGGACTTAGCTCCATTATATTTTCTGGTTTCCCCTTTTACCTCAAACTGTACTTTTCCCCCCCAATTTTTCCTTACTCAGCTTGCTCCTTTTCACTATAGATCTGCATAAGACTGGCCGGTAATAACCAAGCAACACAATCAATATTAAGTCATTTTGAAAAGTCCTCTTTTCTGCCAAATTACTGCCAAAGCTGGTAATTCGTAGCTATTCAATTTAGCTTCAGGCAGATATTTCTTGAACAAGGGCAGAAAGCAGTTATATTCTGTATCACAAGAGCAGTCTCTAGGCCGCATATTGAACCCTCTTATGCTTTAATAAACCCCTCCCCCATTCAAATCATCCTCAGCACCACTGTCTTCCATTAGCCACTAGTATGGCCCATTAAGCCCTGCTTAAAGCGTTCAGTCACTTTTCTAGTACAAAGTCCCAAAGTGTTGCATATTCCTCCAGACAAAAGCATGACCCAGCCTATAACAGCAGTACCACAGTCCCTGGTACCGACTTCTGTCTTAGAGTTCTATTGCTGTGAAGAGACACCATGACCACGGCAATGCTAATAAAGGAAAGTATTTAATTTGGATTTGCAGTTCAGAGGTTTAGTCCATTATTGTTGTGATGGGGAGCATGGCAGCAGGCAGGCAGACATGGCACTGGAGAGGTGGCTAAGAGATCAACATCTGGATTAGCAAGGGCCAGTCAGGCAGTGACACTGGGACTGACTCGAGCATTTGAAACTTCCTCCAACAAGGCCTTACCTACACCAACAAGAACACACCTCCTGATAGTGCCAGTCCCTATGAGCCTATGGAGGCCATTTTCATTCAAACCGTCTCACCTACACTCCACCTAGCCATAAGGAGGCAGAAACAGACCCATGAACTTCTGATCAGTGGCAGTTCTAGTGGGTGACAGGGCCTAACTTACCAGACGCCATCCCTGCCAGCTCACACCACCACAGCTTCTGCCAGAGGGATACCGTTGTAGTTTCTCACCTGCTCGGGATGTCAGCCTAAATAACATGCAGAGAGAATCACCAAAGAATGGCTATTGATTTGGGAACAGGGTGCACTGTAAGGAGAATACCACGGGCCTATTCAAGGAGGGTGAGATAAGGGGAAGTTTTAATTAGCAGGAGAACCAGAGCTTTTACATAAGCTGCTCAGATACCAAGCTCATTGATTGTAGAGCCCAGAGGCAAGTGTTAGCGTTGGCTCATTGGTGGAGGTGCTGTTACTAGGCAAGCCTTCTATGTAGAGCATCTTGCCTGAACTGTCGCTGTCTTAGAGAAAGTCCAACTTTGTCCCAGGCATCTGTGTTCTCAGGCAAGCTGCATAAAGCTTGGGGTGCATGCAGAACAAGGAGAGACCCTCTCGTAGGGGCGGGAGGTTAGAAAGTCCTTCAGAGAGAACTTAAACAGCCAAGCACCACATCACCGAGTGTCTCTCCACCCCACCCCCCAGCACCTCTGGCTCTAATTTTGTTTAGATTTGACTTGAACTTCCTCTCACCTTGGAATCTCTCCCAGGCACCGGAGGTCAGGAGGGTGCCTCTCCACCCAGCGTCCCCATCTCTCACTTTGACAGGTGCTGTTGGGCGCATGACCGCTGCTATGGGGAACTGGAGGAGAAAGGCTGTGGCATCCGGACTCAGGCCTATGACTACAGAGTCACGCGGGGCCAGGTTATCTGTGGTAAGTGGAGCTTCCCATTCAGACTGGGAGTCGTGCTGCCCAAGGGATGGGCCAGCTGGTATCTTGTGAGGCAGAGTGAGGATGAGAGGCACAGGCTGTTGCAGCCTTTCTAGGTTTCTGGGGAAGGGTGGGCCCGGTTTAGACCCACTATTTGCTAGGTACTGTGGGCTTGCAGATTTCCTCTTCCTGGACAGAGTAGGTTTCACCTCCCTTATTTCTCATGTGTAACTGAAGCTCAAAGGTTTTGCCAGTGTTCAGCAGGAGGGGCTCATGCCCAGGGCCCTGAGTTCACAGCCAGGCCGCAGGTGCATCTCTGTTTAACGTCTCCCACAGAAACTGTCTCCACCCTCAAGTTAGGCACTCCACCCAAAGGGCATGTGTCTGTTCCACCAGACTGGGTACTCCCTGAATGGAAACCTCGAGATCTTGGCCGTCTAGTTCAGGAGCTGAGCCTCCTCCATCAGATTACACATCTCCCTAACTCAGCAGTTCTCCCATCAGATTCTGTACCACCCTGGTGCAGATTCCTCCTCCACCCACTCTGAGATCCCTCAGAGCAGGACACAGATGGGGGGTGTCTACGCAGACTAGAAGACACCCCCTGATATGACTTTGAACAAGTCAGTGTTGGTGGGGCACAATTTTCCTGTGCTCACTCAGCACTTGGTATCTGTTTTGTAGAATACGGGTCCTTCTGTTCGACGAGGCTTTGTGCTTGTGATCGGATGCTGGTCTACTGCTTGCGGAGAAACCTCTGGAGCTACAATCCTTATTATCAGTATTACCCCAACTTCCTCTGCTAATGCCCTGTGTGGGCTCTGCTCTGGGGGTTCCTCCCACAGTGGAGGCCCCCTCTGCTGTATTCCTGATGCACGCCCCAAGGTCTTGGATCTGTCTTCCTCTGTGGAACTGTGTGCCACTGGGCTGGGCAGCACCCCAGGACAACACCCCATCCTCCAAGGTCCTAGAGAGGGACTCTGATCCCGGCTTGGCAAACTCCCAGGATGGCTGAGCTGGCACTTGTGAAGTTGGCTCTGGGCCTGGGAGTTCCCCCAGCTCCAGGCCAGCGCTGTGTTGACTTTTCTTTCAATTTCTGGAACCGAACTGACATTACCACCCTCCAGAGACCTTTTACTCGAGTAGAGGCCAAGTTAACTCTATAAATCTGCTATGTAGATATTAAATAAACCCATTTGCAAGGCTAGTAAACACCCCCAGCATTCCCTCTGATAGGGCAGGGGTAGGATTGCCTAAACCTTTGTAACTCCCTGTAGCACCTGCATGCCCTCAGGGATGGAGGTAGAAACAGGTGGGAGCCTTCTTAGCCTTTCAAGATTTTGTTTTGTTTTGTTTTTTTCAAAACAGGGTTTCTCTGTAGCTTTGGATTCTGTCCTGGAACTAGCTCTTGTAGACCAGGCTGGCCTAGAACTCACAGAGATCCGCCTGCCTCTGCCTCCCAAGTGCTGGGATTAAAGGCGTGTGCCACCCCTGCCCGGCTGCCTTTCAAGTTTTGTCTGAGTTCATTTTCTTAAACCTTGGCATTCTTCAAACCAGATCTGGAGCTCAATGCTTCTTCTAGAGGAAGATGAAACACAGTCCTGTACTACCTAGGACTCGCCTTGGCTAGAGAGGGCAGCATCCAGCTCCCAGCCCTGGCTTCTGCAGCTGGGTGGGTTTGAACCTCTGGGTAGTCTGAATCCCTCTGACCTTCCTCAAAATAGAAAACGAGACTCCTTCTGGGAGCATATGGGTGCACACCCCTAATCCCAGCACCTGGTAGGTGGAGGAGGCAGGGGAGTCAGGGTTCAAGATCAGCCTCTGTTCCTTAGCAAGTTTGAGAGCAGCCTAGACTACATGAGACTGTGTCTCAAAGAGTGCCAGTTAGCTAACTGAAATGGGACTCCTAGCGCTCACCTGGTGCAGACACAGGGGTGCTGGAGTCCTGAGATGTCACTGGGTGGGGGGACATGGTTTAAATGAGAGTCAAGGAGGCTGGAAGAACAGGTTAGCAGCCTGTTCATTTTTCACCAAGTTAGGAGCATTGAAAATCCCTATTACCTATCACTTTGTGAAAGACAGAGCTTTCTCACACCAGCATCACAGGAAGGAGAGATGCGTTGTCCAACAATAAAGGAGGGCTCTTCCCGAGGAAGGACCCAGGCTCCTTCACTCACGTCTCCAAAATATGTGCAGAACACTTGAGAACTCCAGTGTCTGAACATTTTCTAGGTAAAGTTAATTACATGAGATCACCCCAAATTCACACGTTTTCGGCATACGCTAGCGACTATATTTAAGCAACACCAGAGTGGGCCTCATGAGCTGATTTCACACGTGGAAATTTCAAAATTGGGGTGAGGGAGGGGCTGGAGAGATGGCTCAGCTGGTAAAGAGCCAACTTCGAGCAAGCATGAAGATCTGGATTGGATCACCAAGACTCATTATAAATAATAATAAAAAAAGCTGGCTGTGGACTCATTAAAAATTAAAAAAAAAAAAGAGCAGCCAGGGTTCCCTGCCCTTTGGAAAGTCCAAGGTCCTCCCCCTCCATCCTGGTCTAGGAAGGTGAGCATCCAAACTGGCTAGGCTCCCACAAAGCCAGAACATGAAGTAGGATCAAAACCCAGTGCCATTGTCCTTGGCTTCTCATCAGCCCTCATTGTCCACCATGTTCAGAGAGTCCGGTTTTATCCCATGCTTTTTCAGTCACAGTCCAGCTGGCCTTGGTGAGCTCCCAATAGATCAGCCCCACTGTCTTAGTGGGTGGGTGCACCCCTTGTGGTCCTGACTTCCTTGCTCATGTTCTCCCTCCTTCTGCTCCTCATTGGGACCTTGGGAGCTCAGTCCGGTGCTCCAGTGTGGGTCTCTGTCTCTATCTCCATCCATCGCCAGATGAAGGTTCTATGGTGATGTGCAAGATATTCATCAGTATGGCTATAGGATAGAATCATTTCAGGTTCCCTATCCTCAGCTGTCCAAGGAACTAACTGGGGACATCGCCCTGGGCACCTGGGAACACTGACTGCTCTTCGGACTGGAGAGGGAGGGGGAGAGGAGTGGGGGGAGGGGGAGGGAAATGGGAGGCTGGGAGGAGGCGGAAATTTTTTTTTATTCAATAAAAAAAAGAGGATCAGGAAGAATAGGAGGCTTTGTAAATAGAATGGAGAAAAGAATAAACGAAAAAAGAAAATCTGTAGATATCGCACATCTGGATGAGTATAAGAAAGCATAGCAGAGACTTCTCTAATGGTACAATTTCTTGTCTCTTCTCTAAGTAGAGAGAGAACTACTTCACCATGCCATTGTAATGGCAATCCCAGGGACCAGTCATGTCCATTGTGACTAGAGTTACTGATACACGAGGAGAAGGCAATAATGACTCTGTTTCACAAACCTAAATCCTCAGAACAGGTGTGGATTGAAGGCTGGAGGCTCCCTGAAAGATTATTTGTATGATTCTTGCATGGTCAGTCAGAGTTTGTGAAAAGTCTGTTGGTTTTAGATTATTCCCCCACAATATGAAAACCAAGTAACCCAAGAGTCTAATAAAATATAGTTCATATTAATTCTCTCATGAATAAAATAAATATCCATAATTCTAAAAAAAATTAAAAAAAATAAAAAAGCTGGCTGTGGGGGTGTGTACTTCTAACCTCAGCAGTGGGGAGGTGAGGTAGGCAGATTCCTGGGCTCAATAGCCATCAACAGAAATGACAACTGAAGTTGCTGCGTGCGCACACTCACAGGTGCATACACACAGGTACACACACAGGCATGCACACACAGGCGCGCACACACAAGCACATGCACACTCACATGGGTATGGGTACAAACACATATACCCACACATTCATTTCCTTTTTCAAAATCAGAACTGTTTCCCAAGCTCAGCCTTGAGTGGGTTTGTGGGGGAACTCAGAAGTGTCCCTCTGTCTGTTTCGATGGCATGAAGTGACCTGGACTCTGCTTCTGTCACAGTCCAGTGGCAGGCTGGGTGTCATGTTCCTGGTAAGTTCTACCAAAGGGCAGATGGTCAGGTCCTTGTCTCTGGGCCTCCCAGCTCTGAGTCCCAGTATCCAGATTCTCAGCCAGGCCAGGGATGCTGTGAGGTTAGAGAAACAGCAGCACATCTGGATGGGACCACGGGGAACCTCTACCTACCACTTGGGCCAGGAGAGGTTGGGAGACTGGTCCCAGAATCAGACCCGAAGATCTGATGCCTAGGCCTCACTTTGTCTACCGTCACGCACTGTCCTCAGATCCAGTTCAGTGAGGGAGAAACAGAAGACAGCACAGTTCAGTGGCGACCCCACACTACGGGGTTCCCAAGAGAAGCCCCTGGACTCAAACCAAGAGCCAGCTACTCTTTTTCTCTCTTCCCCGGGTGGTCAGTCTGGCAGGGCTCTAGGATGCCTCCTGCCTCTGTGGAATAGCACATGGTCATTGCCACCTTGGGCCCACCCTCACTGCTGGGAACAGCTCTGAGGAGGCGGAGAGCTGCGAGAACCTCCAAACCTGAGAAGAAACCTCGTGTTTGACCTGCCCACTTCTTAGCAGAAACGCCAACAGAGAAGTCATCACCCTGAAATTCCATGGCTGCCCTTTAAGAGATAGGAAAACGCACAACGTGTAGAAGTCAGTAGAGAATGCGAATACACACTCAGCAGGCCCCTGGGACCACAGGACCTGTGCCAGCATCTGAAATGGTGCTTTGGACTCAAATTGGACACCAACACGGGCCAAAAATTTGAACCCATGGATGTCGGTGTGTGCATGTGATGGGGGGAGGGGTGTGTGTGTGTGTGTGTTTGTGTGTGTCTGTTCACACGCTCATAGCTGTAGCACAAATTCTATTGTTCTTAATAATAAAAACCCAGAGTCAGATATTAGGGGTGAAAACTGAAGGACTAGAGAAGCAGAGCAGCCACTAGAGAGACTTTTTTTTTTTTTTTTTTTTTAAATTTAGTTAGCTTTATTTTATGTGGATTGGTGTGAAGGTATCAGATCCCCAGAAACTGGAGTTACAGACAGTTGTTAGCTGTCATGTGGGTGCTGGGAATTGAACTCGGGTCCTCTGGAAGAACAGCCAGTGCTCCTACCTGCTGAGCCATCTCTCCAGCCCTAGAGAGACTTTTATCTCTACTGAATCCCCAGACTGAAGAGGCGATCCTATCTCTACAAATCATCAGGCTGAGCTCCTATCTCTTTCCGCCTTAAATTCCTCTCTCTGCCCAGCCTTATCACTCCTGTCTCCACCTCCCTAGTGCTAGGATTAAAGGTGTTAAGCCACCACCCTCCAGCTCTGCTTCTCTTTTAGTCTGGCTCAATTTCATCCAGGGTGGTTCTGAACACAGGGTCTGCCTCTGTCTCCCCAGCGCTGGGATTAAAGGTGAGTGCCACCACTGCCTGACTTCTATAGCTAACTAATGTCTTACCTCTGCACTCCGATCTTCAGGCAAACTTTCCTTGTTAGATCACAAACAAAACAGCACTCCACATAGCTGCCCTCAGACTGCAAATGAGGTCAAGGGGATGTCTCCTAGCGGTAAGTGACAGGGAGGACAAAGCTGAACAAGCTAATGCATAGAACTCCACCAAGCAGGAGACTGCCTACTCCCGAGCACCCACACGTGAGGCAGATGCTCTCCTCCCGCAGTGAGTGTGCCACCAGAAGCTCCGGGACATAGAATGCTTTGCCTAAGGCCACACAGGTTCCAAGGAAGGCAGGTAGGAAGGAAGCAGCCAGCTGCCTGATGCTGGGACTGGAGCAGATGGTATCCACCCACTTCAGAAACTGGGAGCCAGGGCCAGGGCTTGCAACAAGTCTGGAGGAAGCCTCATTTTGTTTCCCTCAGGGTGAGTGTGGTAAGCCGAGCCTGAGCTGTGCTTCCCAGAGTTCCTTTCCCTGCAGAGCACTGGGTCTACAAGGGAAGGCGGTGTTTTTGTACAGTTTGTCTGGAAAGCAGAAGGGGAGTCGCAGGCAGTCTTCTTTGCACCTGGAAGGTCTGAGCCTTAGCACCAAGTCAGATTCGCTCATGGCTCAGACCCATCATCGCAAGCTGACTCGCCTGGCAGGTGGGAACCTGCATGGCCTCTCTCCTGCGCTAGGCCCAGCTGTGTTTTTAACTCAGTGAGAGAGGCATGGGAGACTTCCTCAGGATACAACACAACAAACTGGGTTGAGGACTCTGTGACTCAGTCTACCCTGTGGACACCTCCCAGCTCCCGGTCCGACCTCTTCACCCACTCCACAACCATTCTCCCTTCTCAATTGTCAGCCCTGCCAGCTTCCAGTGGTAGCAGCAGCAGGCACAAGGGAAACAGCTCCCTCCCATACCGTGTAAAGCTAAGCAGGTCCCCACATCAGTATATTGTTGCAGAGTGGTGTCCTGCCTCTGCCCAGCCCCTGGATGGCATAGAATTTGTTATTAGCTGTAATTTCCGAGGAACAGAACCTGAAGGAAGGCTTTGTGGCTTGCTTCGGGATTATCTGCAATTGGTTTCTCTTCCTGATTAGAATGCACTGGATTTCAGGATGACAGGGACATGCATTTTTCCATAGCCTGCAGGACTCAAGCAGTGACCTCATTGGTTACTAATGATATCACATTCAAGCAGTGGTCCTGGGACGGCCAAGTAATTGGTGTGACAGAGCATTTTAGCGAATAAAAACTACAGGGTAGGAGAGCCTATAGGAAGAAGCCATGAATTTGAGGTTTGACTTCCCACTCAAGACCTGCAGAAGGGACATGAGTGTTTTCTTGCTGCTTGGGCAGGGCACAGGTACCTACAGAGAAGCTCGGGTAGGAAGACACTGGGGCTTCCACATGGAGCAGCTGTTCTGAAGCAGACCAGCTCACTCCCCCCCCTCCCCCCCGCCCTGCTCCTGTTTCACAGGTGTTTGTCTGTGTGACTTGTCTCATCATGGAACTGTCACAAACACTGGCTTCGGCTGTCAGGATGACACACTGCTCCCTTGCTTTGCAATGACCCAGCAGCTGGGGCTCTCTGTCCTGGTCATGACCTGGCCAGAGGGACCTGAACTGGATTAATTCTTAATCCACAGGACACCACTCTGCTCTGTTCCACAGGCCACATCGTGCTGGGTGGACCTGGTGGCTGGGAAGAAATTTCCTTTTCTCCTTCCTTTATTCCTTCTTCTTTATTGTTGTCTTGTTCCTCCCTCCTTCTCTCCCTCTTTCCCTCCCTCCCTCCTGCCTGTTTGTCTTGTCTTTTCTTCACTTCTGTTAGTCCTTTCTGTCTGGGCAGTTGTAGGGACAGGGTCTTGATCTATAACCCTGACCGGTCTAGAATTCACTATATAGACCAAGCAGGGATTACAGGTGTGTGCCACCACATCCAACTTAAAGGTACTTACACTAAGACCCAAGGATGCCTTAGATAACAGCAAACCCCACAACACAGGGTGTGCTGTCTCAAGGGCCTCTAGAAGGGCCTTGTGGCCCAGAGTCTGCTGAATAACTTCTTTTGAGAGACATTGCTGGTTGGTTAGATCTACCAAGTCATACAGTCACATGTGATTGCACCTGCAAAGGGCAGGGACACAGAGGAGATGGGGCTGGGTGTGTTGGCAGGAGCACAGACGCTTTGACCCCACCCCTGCCACAGTACTTAAGGGGTGAGTTCCCTGTGATGGGCAGGCTATGCATGAATATTCAGGTCCGTCTTGCTGACAGTCATCGGTATTTCTTGCTAGTGGGCCACGGTTGCTCTGCAGTACCTGGTTGTTTGGGTAGGATGTGTTCATGTAGTTGGTCTTTGGTTAATCAGTTAACAAAAGGGGACAGTTGCTGGGCATGGTGGTGCAGACCTGTAATCCCAGCATTTGGGACATGAAGGAAGGGGGCTCAGGGGTTCAAGGTCATCCTTGGTTACACAGAGGTCAGCGAAAGCCTGGGCTACTTGAGTCTCTGTCTCAAAATAACGGGCTAGAGAGATGGCTTTGTAGAGAAGCACACCCACTACTCTTGCAGAGGATCCGGGTTCAATTCCCACAATAGGCAGCTCACAGTTCCCACAATAGTTCCAACTCCAGGAGATGCAATGGCTGCCCTCCTCTGGACTCCTCAGGCAACTGCACTCGTGAGAATAAACACAGAGACATACACATACTTAAAAAAATCAACCTTAAAAAACAAAGCAAAGCATAATGGGGCTTACATCACCCCAAGGTGGCCTCAGGCCTTGATTTCTGTTCTCTATGCCTCTGTTCTATGGCTGTCCTGTGAGCTAATACACACCTTCTTCATTAGCTTGCCAGGGGTGTCTCTGTGATAAAGTGGGGTACAAAGCATGCATTATATTCTGCATGTCATGGGAGCGGAGCCCCAACCCGAGCCTGAGCCCTCTAAGAAGAGAGATTCAAGGCAGCTGTGAGCCAGAGGATGGGGGGACCGTCTACTCTCCCCTTCCTCTTTTCCAGACCCCACCTTCGTGGATGTGACCACAGGTGATACTCAAAAGGTGAAGTTCTCCTTAGGGGAGCACTATGAGCTTCCAGGAGGAAGAAGCCACAGTTATGAGAGAGGAAGCACCTGCGGGGAGACCCTAGTTGAACATCAGGCAAACGGGCCTGCAGCTGGTCCCAAAGGCTACCCGTTCCCACACTCCACCCTTTGCCTGTGTGGTGTATCAGGTTGGATGGATGCACCTACTCCATCTTACCAGGCAAAGTCCTCGGCATCAAGGCTCTGCTCCAATGCTTCCTCCAGAAAAGTGTGCCATCTTCATCTTCCCCAGCAGGGGGCCTCCTTCCTCTTCTGCTCTCCCATGGTCTCCTCCCTCCCCCACCCTTCTCTCTTGAGCTCCCATGGTTACTCCTGTAACACAGGCTTACTAAGCATCTACCTGTGCCAGGCTTGACTGGACTCAGATACCTGCCAGTCTGTCTCTCAGGAGGTTCACACTGGGGCAGGGAATAACTTGCAACAGACAAGTACTAGCTTCATGAGAGAACAAGAGGTTAAGGGATGAAGTCTCAGCTTAAACAAAGAGACAGGGCTGGTGGAGGCTTTCCAAGGACCCCTGGGCCCCAGGGCCCCCGAAGCAGAGCCACACCAGCCCCCAACATGGATGTTTCTGGATCAGGAAAATCTATTTGCTTGGGGGCACAGCTCAGCCCCATTGACCTCCTGGAGAGGAGAAAGCTCAGCCTAGGTGGAGCCTGGGGGATCTAAGACTGTGCTCTAGGGGTATTCTAAGAGTCTTTGCCCTTAGGATGCAGAGGCAGAAGGTCCATTTCAGAATATCAAAATGCCCAAGTAATGAGAGCCGGTGATCCACAGCATGGAAATCTATGGTCAGCTGTGGAGACACCAGGGAGGGACAAGTCCCGGGAAACTGAATGTGTCACAAGCATGGCATACTGTTTTGTTATTCCCAGACCAAAAGGTGGGCAGAGCTTGCCTGATGCTCACATATACCCGAGGGATATACTGAAGGCAGCTAGAGTCTGGGACAACTTGAGTTTCTGGCATGAATCTTCCAGATCTCTGAAGCTGGGACGGTGGACGAGAGGTCAGTGTGTGGGAGGCATGTCCTGATTATGAATATAGGAGACACCATGACAAGTGACACCCACACAGGTACACTTTATTGGTTTTTTTTTTATTACCTTTTAAGGGCTTATTTATAGCTTCCTTCATCTGTTATGGAAGAATAATTTCTTACAATGTGGTCTTCAACTTCTCTGCTTTTTTTAAAAAAATAATTTATTTTTATTTTATGTGCATTGGTATGCATGTATGTCTGTGTGAGGGTGTCAGATCTTGGAGTTACAGACAGTTGTGAGCATCCATGTGGGTGCTGGGAATTGAACTCAGGTCCTCTAGGAGAACAGCCAGCTCTCCCAACCGTCGAGCCATCTCTCCGGCCTCTCTGCTTTTAAAACAGAGTGCATGCCTGTAACAACTGCCTTACTCCCTCCCGTATGTGAGAGTGTGTGCATATTCCTATGTGTGCATATGCACGTGAGGCCAGAAGGTGATGCTGATGCTGGGAGATTCTCACTGCATCCGGAGCTCATCAGTTCAGCGGTACCGATTAGCCAGCCTGCACCAGGTTCCACCCATGCCCACCTCAGCTGGGGTGACAGCCGGCCGCTGCTGTGAAGGATTTTTCACACAAATTCTAGGGTATCAGACTTCAGTCCTTATTCACCTCACTCACACACATGGAGCAAGCGGCTTAGAGACTAAGTCATCTCACCAGCCCTTCCTTATTCCTCCTAAATGGTTCTGGGTCATCGGGTCAACCCCCGCCCCAGCACCCACATTCTGCTACTGACCTACTGATCTTTTCCTAGCCCAGCAAGGAGCTTAGGAGAACATGAAATGACTCAGAGAAAAGAAAGGTCGCATTTCAAAGTCATGTATTCCTCTCTGCAGAGTCTCTGGGAATCTGCCAGCCACTTGTCCAGTCTGAGCACCCAGCTCTGAGACTCTGAAGACTGTTTTTCTCAGTGCCAAAAATTTGTTGAGTCATCAGCCCTGAACTGCTGATCTCGGAAATTTAGAATGTTGCGCGACTGGTTTCCCATGAGTCAAAGCGAACCAGCTGCTGGGTGCTGAGTTTACTCCGGGTTCCAATAAACCTGTGGGGCTGTAAACTGTGAACCTGTCATTACCTTCCAGACCATGGCTCTGTCTAGACAGGCCTGCCACCTTGTGGAACATGGAGAACTCTAAAGATTCAGTCCAGTGTGGATCACTGGGTTGTCCTTTTCCAAGTATTCTGACCCGGACCAAATCTCCCAGAAGCCCACTTGACTGAGAGGGAACCTGAGAGATGAAAGAAGTGTGTTGGGGAAGGTTGCATTTGGATTTGTGATGAAGGTGGCACTCAAAAACAGGCTCTCTGACCCTGGAGTTTGGGACAGTCCTAGCAATCCAAGCTGGTTCCCTGTAGTCGACTTGCAGGGCAACTCAAGACCAGGACAGTGCAGCTGCTATCCCAGGAGAGCACATGTTGGGTGGCATATGTGAGCTACCCTTGGTTCTCCAAGTCACAGTGGCAGCAGAAAGATCACTCCTCTGTGACTTGCTGGATCACAAATAAGCTGCTCTGGGTGGCAAAGAGCCCCGGGGAAGGACGGAAGGACACAGCCATAAAACATGCCAATAAAACACATCACCCGTGGCCTCTAACACTGATGATGGCAATGATGATTGCAGCTGCTGGGTTCCACACTGGCCTCTGTGCTGTGAAACACACTCCATTTTATCACCATACTTCGAGACTAGTGGGGATGGGACTGTAATTCTTCCGGGGTAATAACTGAGGCTCAGAAAGTGCCAACAACTTGTTATCCTTGCTTCTACAGCCTGGAAATCAGGAGACCCCAGCACTGACAAGCCTGCTCACAGGACCCAGAGCCCCCATAGATGGCCATGACATGGGTGTTCTCTGCCAGCCTTCCATGCAGCACATCTCCCCAGGAGTGTGTAGTGTGTTTGGGGCTATCTAGTCATTTTTCTATTAGTATGAGGTTTTGGTCTTTTTTTTCCTTAGTCACTTAAATGTTGATAGGAAATTACAGGCCACTGTTGGAGAGAAAATGTTCTTTACTCTCTGATGTTCAGTCACTGTGGGACCAGCAAATTGGACTAGGAAAGGACAGATTGGCAGGGAATATCTATCTATCTATCTATCTATCTATCTATCTATCTATCTATACACATACATACACAATATCTATCTATCTACACACACACATACATACACACATACATACCACATATATAATACATATTATATAATATTATACACACATATATACTATGTATATATGATATAAATATATATATACTATATACAATAAGTATGTGTGTGCATGTCCATTCAAGGAAGTGTAAAATGAAGTTTAACATCTATATCATTTTAAGAAGGAGAAGTTTGGTCTCCAAGGGATGATGAATTGAGGACAAAATTACCAGGAAGTGCATGTAGGTAATGAAAGATAAGGGCTTCTCAGGTAAGGTCTACTTGTGCAAAATCTTGATGTTCATGCCTGATTTCAACAGCGCAACAGGAAAGGGTCCCCCTTCCCCAAAGGGAAACTGGTACTTTGCTGGTCTGATAAGTGGAAGCCAAGAGCTCTGTTTCTAAATCTCTCGAGTCTCAGTTGCCAGTACACAGTCCTTACATCAAAGCAGCACATTGTTTGGGTAATGTGTTCTGTTTTTCTTTATTACTGTGATAATGGTTGTCAACCTGACAGAATCTAGAATCACCCGGGAGATGGGTCTCTGAGTATGCCTGCAATGATCTTGATTACATAGATTGTTATGGAAAAACCCATCTTGATTGTGGGTACAACCATTCCCTAGACTGGGGATCCTGAGCTGTATAAAACTGAGGAAGCCAGCTGGGCTTAGCAAGTACACATTCATCCCTCTGATTTCCTGGCTGCTTCAAGCCCCTGCTGGCTTGACTTCCCCACCTCAACAGACTGTACCCTGAAACTGTCCTAAAACGAATCCTTCCTCCACCCAGAAGTTGTTTTTGTCAGTGGGTTTGATCATAGCAACAGCAAAGGACGGTGTGGGAAATCCTTCTGTATATGTATTGCTTTTATTGGTTAGTGAATTAAAAAGCTGCTTTCTGCCAATGACTTACAGAATATAGCCAGGCTGGAAACGATACAGAGAGAGTAGGCAGAATCAGAGAGAAGCCGTGTAGCTGCCTACAAGAGACAGATAACCTCCATTGGAGCCCACTGGAAGCACAGCCATGTGGCAATACACAGATTAATAGAAATGGTTACTTTAAGATATGAGTTACCCAGAAATATGCTTAAGCTATTGGCCAAACAGTATTGCAATTAATACAAATTTCTGTGTGGTTATTTTTGGTTCTGCACAGCTGGGAACGAACAAGTGACCTCCCCCAACAAATTGGTGCCAATGTGGGTGACTACATCCATAAAACCTGAGAAAGCATTATTTTTTGGATGGCTTCTGTTTGCTGGTGGTGAGTAGGAGCACTGTGGCTCCTTTAAGAGATATATTCCTGATTCAATGGTAGCAAAACAACAAATGAAAACAAAACAAAACAAAACAAAAAAAGCCCATGAGGTTTTTGAAATGGTACTTCCTGGTTCATGCTGGCAGCAAAAACTCTGGCTCTTTCAGGAGGCTAAGCACTTCAATGGGGTTTGTTGGCAGCGTGCTGCAAGTTACTTGATGGCAGCATGGGCCAACTGGTTACCAGAGTTGAGGTGGTGAATGTGGCTCCCACCAGGCAGTTTCAGTTGCAGTGAGGACCTCCACCATGTTGGACTGGGCTGAGTTCAAAGGCAAAGCATCCTTAGTCCTAGCCATGCTGCTTTGCATTTTAAGAAGTGGTCCTGGTCAAAATATAATTACAGTTATGCATGCAATAAACACAAATCCAGATGGAAAAGACCTCTAAATGGATCACAGTGTTGGATAAATGTATATAGGCTTGAGAAAGAGAAGAAAAAGAATATAGACAGTTATAAAAGGAAGTAAATGGTTTTAAAACTTAAATCAAAGCCTTTAAAGATACAGCACACAGACAATCATAGATTAAAGGGATAAAAAAATAAGCTACATGAATGTGGAATATACGAGAGTCTGGATTATGTTTATTATTATGTTTTCTTTGAATTTTTTGACTGTGAATAAGTACAGAGATAAGTACAGAGTGATATTTCTTTGCATGGGCTGCTAAGCTAAACCAACCTATATGTTTTAAAGGTATCTTGACTTCAAAATTTGAGTCTAAGGATTTGTTGCTTTGGAAAAGAGGTTCTGTTTTTGTTCCCACAGAAGATGAGAACCTGTGGATTCCTTCCAGACTAATGTGGTTTTATGGACCAAAACCCCCTGAAAGGTCACCACAAACAACCCCAAAAATTACTTCTCCCAACAAAAAGCAAAAAGCAGTTTGGAGAGTTCTATGCCCAAGTTCCCAAATATTGTTTACAAATGTGTCTTTACATTTAAAGGGAGATATGATATAGAGATCAATACTTCACATTGGTATACTCTTGGTTTATTAATACAAATTTAAGATCAATTTTGTTATATATATATATATATATATATATATATATATATATTCCTGCTCTTGATTAAGGTATTGTGTTTGTGCAGCTCATTTAAAAATGTAATGTATAATTAAGAAATATAGGTTAATAGAGAGTCATCTATAATAGTCAAGCTTGTAGTCATGTTAGGTTTTCTAGATATACAGAGATGTATTGTGGAGGCCCAAAGAGGCCAAAGGTCAGAGAGTTTAGGACTTGTTTTTAGTTCATTCGGGTTATTGTGCTTCTAACAAAGTTCCCACCTAGTTGTAAATCAGTTCTGCTCTCTCAAGGCTATTGTCAACAGGTGTGGCTAGTTGCCAGATCTTGTTCTCCTGAAATAGGGAAGTAGTTAGTTGGTTCCTACTTAAAACAAAAGTCTAAGGATCCAACTAAGTTCCAGTTCCCTTAATGGAAATTACTTGGGATTCTACCCAGGGAGTAGTTTTGCCTACAGAGTGTTTGGCCTAGTGTTAATGCAGTCTTCTGTTTTACTCCTACCTTTTGGGGTCAGGGATATATTAACCAGTTGGAAATTAAATACAGGTGAATTTTCAGTACTCACTGAAAAATTCCCTCCCGATACTATCCTAAATATTTCTATGTTTTATTATTTTCATTTGTGTCTTTGTATTCTTTATTATATTTCAAAATTACCATGCCTCCACTCTGGAAAAAGGTATTTTTGTCAAGGCTGACCCCCAACAATGTATTTCAGATGGATAGATATTCTTCTGATATTTAAATGGCATTTAAAATGTTTTAAGAACTTAGACTTTTCATGACAATGAGACACATCTGCTCCTGGCAGCACCAATTACTTCAAGAGGATGATGGGCATTGAAGAGTCTCCTTATGGAGTTTGTTAGCCGTTTGGCCAAGAAACTGCTATTGCCTGAACTGTTTGACTGGACTTGCAGGACCCACAGAAAAATGACTGCTGAAGCTGCCTAAAGAAAGTGAGACAGTCCTTTGGGGTTCCTGCTTCATGAAAGAGTCTGCCAGACATTCTGCCGGACACAGAAGAAAGCAACTGATTGGCCTTGCCATTCCAAGGCAAAACAGATATTTGGATTTCCTGCTTCGTGGAAAAGTCTGCTGGATACTATGGGCCTGCAGGCTGAAGATTGAATGCCCCAATGTTACAGAAGAACTTTGGGTGACTGTCCAGGCAGCAAAATGTCTCTATCAATTCTAGAACTTTGGAAGCTGTTTATAATGCACTTCCTGTTAACTTAGGTAATATTATATCCTTCTGGGGTCTTTGATGGAGTTAAAGAATAGAGTTATAATTATAGTTTCCATTAGTTATGATAAAAGATAAACTAGATATAAATGTTGTGTAATTCTTGCTTGAAACCTGTTTCATTATATGTAATCTTTCTGTGTTAAAGTTAAAATCTTCCTTTTTATTTTGATAGAAAAGGGGAGGTAATGTGGGAGGTGATGTATGCTGTGAATATGTTTTATTGCCACTGGTTAATAAATAAGCTGCTTTTGGCCAAAGGCTTAACAGAATATAGCGAGGCTGGAAGAAATATATATAGAGAGAGAGTAGGCGGAGTCAGTGAGAAGCCATGTAGCTGTCTACAGGAGACAGACACACCAGAACCTTGCCAGTAAGCCACAGCCCTTGGTGATATGCAGGTTCATAAAAATGAGTTAATTTAAGATATAAGAGTTAGCCAGAAATAGGCCACCACACTCCCTCATGAAGCATGAAGGGAGACTCAAGTCTGCTTTCTTAGCATCTCCAGCCTTGTAGGCAGAATGAGAGTTGAGAGGGGAACATCCCAGGACTGGGAAGTAGCTTATTATTTTCTTCGAGGCACAGCTGAGCTCTGGGAGGTCAAGGATAGGGATTGGGGCTGAGCTTGTTAAACTGGAAGCACTTCCCTGCGAGGCCCTTAGGTAGTCTTAATCCCGGTGCTCAAGAATAAGATCACAACCTCAATTTTTGAGCCAAGTTTGAAGCATGCTTTATTAAATACTGGCCAGGATGATGGGCACAGGCCAGGTATTACTCAGAGGCTTATAAAGGCAAAACTAACAAGACTACGTACTTCCTGTCTTCGTCCAATCAGAAACAAGCTTACATCCTGACGTACTCCTTGCCTATGTACCTCCCACCTATGTGTGATCTTGCACATCCAATGCAGTTGGGGCAATCAAGCCTGTTTACAGAGGCAAAAGCAGTGGGCTTGTTTTCTTACCCGAACAACAGCCCCCAACATACCAGGGCACCTTGGAAGCATTTTTGTTGTTGTTTTATAGCTCTCTTAAACACAGTAATTTAAACTTAAAACATAACTTTAGCCCTCACAGAGGAAGCTGAAACTGGAAAAGAATCAAGAGGAAACCTAGCCTGCTTCCCCTGGCCAGTTGTTAGCTTTCTCAAAATACCCTCTTTACTTTAATTTTTTTTAAAAAAAATCTCAGAGGAAGTGGTGGGGATCCAGGTCAGTTGGTAGAGTCCTTGCCCAGCACACAGGAAGCCCTGAGATTGGTCCCCATCACCCTAGGCATAAACAGGTGTGATAGAACACACTAGTAATCCCAGAACTCAGAAAGTGAAGGCAGGAGGATTTGGAGTTCAAGCTTATCCTCCTCTACACAGCTAGGTCAAAGCCAGCGAAGGCTCCCTGAGACCCTGTCACAAATAAACTAACAAATGAACAACCCTAGGAGTCTAGGGAGAGCAAGGTGGGCCTTTCTGGGCTGTCTGGGAGACAGGGGTGTTTGCTAGCTCCTACACATGAGGGAGGATGGCAGAAATTCCAAGTGAAAATGTCCCTACACTCCAGTCTTCCTCAAGGGGACACCGCAGCAGGGTGTGGGATAGCAGGAGGCCAGCCACACGTAAGCACGTCACAAGGAGGAGAAGATGCATGGAAGGAACACAGGTATTTGGGGCAGGATCCAGCTGGAAAAACAGGCAGGGACAGGTCACAGCCATCGCCAGTCACCTCACCTTGATCTGCTCCTTGGAGGTAGAACCCTGAGTCCACGAGGCCAGAGGGCTGCATAGGTCAAGGGCTGGGAAGGGGTGGAGTGTGAGATAAAGTGGGGTTCCACTGAAGGGCCTCCTTTGGGTATGAAGCCCAGGACCTTGCTCATGTTGGGCAACATTAGCCTAGAGAAAACTTCCCACGCGTGTGTGTGTGTGGGGGGGGGGTGTGTGCACACATGCATACATGGAAGCAGAAGCCGGAAAAGGGCATCAGGTGTCCTCCATCAATTTTCTATTCCTTTGAGGCAAGGTCTCCCCCTGAACCTGGGGGCTCCAGTTTTCTCTGTTAGTCTGGAAAGCTCCAGTGACCCTCCTTTCCCCGTTCCTCTCAGAGCTGGGATTCTAGTCATGCACCGGTCATTTGCATGGTATGTGGTTTCTGGGACCCTGACTCTGGTCCTCACGACTGTACAGCAAGGGCCCTTAGCTGTGTTAGGAATTTTCCTAACGTGAGCTCTCTGCCGACGCAAAGATCCCAATCAAGCCAAATCACAATAAGCCAAATTAAAAAATTTCCAGGTTTAATGGGATTCCTGCACTCTCGGGTGGCCCCCAGGGGGAACTGGGCTTTGAAGCCACAAATGCGCAGGAGCTTCAGGGAAAGTAATTGAAATAGACTGGGGGAGTGGTCAAGATTTTGGCCTCCAAAGATGGAGGCCATGAGGCTGGGACTTGGGACTTAAAAGCTGTTGAGCTGTCTTTCCAACCCTGAACTTTGAATATTGAGACAGGGTCTCACTAAGTGTCACAGCCTGATTTTGAACTCACTCTCCATCCCAAACTGACCTTGAATTTGGGATCTTCTTCTCCCAGTTTCCCTAGTAACCTGGGTTACAGGCCTGTAGCCACGGGGCTTGTCTTGAACACCATTACCCCCAGCAGGTGACGATAACCATTTTCCCTGGTCCCCACACTCACAGCACAGTCCCTGGGCCTGGCTAGTACCCTGGAGGGCTGAATCAGAGACTATCTTAGTTAAGTGAGTAGGAGGAAGGGTGGGACAGGGCCCTGCAGCGGGGGAGCGCTGGGTTCGAATTCCAGCCCTGGTGCTTGCTTATCAATGCTGACTCATTCCTGAAGTTTCTGTAGTGCGGGGGAACAACACCTTAGTCTAAGGCAGTGGGGAAGGAGTGGGCTCCCGGGTTTTTGACAGGTCTTCAGAGCTGCCCACCTCTGATCCACAGGGCGTTCCTTGGCAGGCCTGGACTGAAGGCCTCCTGCCCTGTCCTTGATTCACCCGTGGGAGAGATGAGTGGAGGGCAAATGCACCCTGGGGGCTCTTCCTCTTTTCTGCTTCTTGCCCAGTTTCAGTGATAGAAAATTTGTTCAGAAGAAGAAATCTCTTGCTTAGAAGTCCTCAGATATGGCTGCCTGAGGCTCCATCTGCCTATCCTGGTCCTGACTCCTGTGTTTTTACCTATGCAGCTAGCATCTCAGTCCTCAGCCTGGGCTTGTCACTCTGGCAGCGCCCCCCCCCCCAACCTGATTCTATCAGCCACCCCTCCTCTGGGACACTGACAGCCCTTCTCGGTTGTGAGTCACAGTGTCACAAACACGTGTGTCTTTCCACCCTGTTGTTATTCATAAGCCACAGTCCACAAAGCCACATCAGCCTCCCTTGGGTCTGTGGGCCTGGAATGTACCAAGTAATCCTGATGTCCCCCGGTAGCGTGGCCATTGGCCACCACGGGTCCTTTTATTCCGATCTTAAGCACTGATGTCACACTCCGCACTTCAGACAGGGGACAGAACGGCTGGAAAAGGAGTGAAAGAAGCTAGGAAGCTCAAGGATCCTACTGGAGGGAGCGGTGAGAGCTGGTATGGAGGCAGGGGCACCTCGGTGGCCAGCTAAGGTAGTCAGAAGCTGGAGGCCAGATGAACCACAGAGCTCAGGGCAAACTGAGGCAGAGGCGAGCAAAGACCTCCTTTTACGGGTCCCAGGAAAGGGAGCTGCCATTTACAGTCTTTCCAAGCCTGATGTCTTCCGTAAGCGCTCGGGTTTGATTTTTCTGTTTTGGCTTTTGTTTTGTTTGTTTGTTTTCCTTTGAGTCTCTTGCCCAAGTTAGCTTTAACTCAGTAAGTGGTCAAGGGTAACCTCGAATTCCCCATCTGCTCCCCCAGGGTTTCTCTGTAGCCCTGGTTGTCCTAGAACTCACTCTGCAGACCAGGCTGGCCTCTGAACTCAGAGACCTGCCTGCCTCTGCCTCAGGTGCTCGGATTAGAGGCGTGTGATACCACCTCCTGGTGATCTTGAATTTCTAATCCTCCTGCCTCTATCTCTGGAGTACTAGGATTACAGATGTGCACCGCCACACCCCATTTTATTTGTTGCGAGGGCTGAACCCAGGACTTCGTACATGCTAGGCAAGCACTCTCCTGTCTGAGCTACGTCCTCAGCCCCACTGGGGTTGATAAGCTGGTGCGCTCTCTCCTTTCTGATTTACCGCGATAAAGTCACACGCACGGGTGAGATGCTTACCATTCTGTGCCTCGTGGGTCTTGCCGAACAGGTGGCAGTGTCTGTGTGCACAGTGAGATTCTGCCACTTCCGCCTCAGCATTTGCTCAAAATAGAGGCAGCTTCTACTTTGTAACAACATGGAATTCGCCACCTAGGGCACAGCCTCAAAGCTGATGTCTGCAGACCAGGAAGCTGGATCAATGTATCTTCTCGGGGGCAACTAAATTCATGACAGTCTGGACCAACCAGGGTACCCCTACTCTCTTAAGCCTGCTCAAGCTCAGGGTGGCTAGTCCTTAGGGAAAGGTGGCTGCTGCGAGGTGGAAGAGACAACTGTCTTGAGGTCTGGGAGACCACAGTTGCAATTGGAGCCATGTGGAGCCTGTGGGGGGAGGGGGGTTGGGGACTGGAACAGTGGGTGAGGGTGGCCCAGCAAGGGGCAGGAGTGAAACCAGGTTCTGAAGACATTGTCAAGCCACCCAAGAGTCAAGTCAAGCTCCCCTCACTCCATACATACTGCACCCCCAATTTCCAGCCAGCCTCTCTCTCTCTCTCTCCCTCCCTCCCTCCCTCCCTCTCTCTCTCTCTCTCTCTCTCTCTCTCTCTCTCTTCTGAGATAGGTTCTTGCTTAGCCCAGTCTGTTTTGACGTAGCTAAGGATGACCTTGAACTTCTGACCTTTCTGCCTCTGCCACTGAGTGCTGGGTTACAGCCACCAACCACACACCATCTCTCCCATGCAGTGCTGGGGACAGAACCAGGGCTTCCCACAGGCTTCTGGCACTGCGCTCAGAGTTGCGTGGACACTAACAGTACTGAGCTCACACTGATCCCCTTCCCTTCCTGTTTTCCTCTCTACCTAACACACGAGGAACTGGGGAATCCCTCAGTAGCATGAGAAGCAGTTGGCTTTGAACTAACCACCTCTTCTCTCAGCCTTCCATACCATCACGCCAAGCCTAGGATTCCTTTTTATTAGACTTTAAAAATAAAGCGGCAGTTTTTCGTGCATTGTAGGCCCTGGCCTACGCACACACAACTTCCTACTGTCACGGCCCCCACCAGAGTGGGCATTTTAACTGTGGGAACTTGAACCCAGAGCCCACAGCTGGAAGTTCTGTACTCTGCCTTGCTAGGGTTTGGAGAATGACTGCTCTGTCATTCCCTGCAGTGTGTCACAGGCTGGAGGGCGTGGGTGGTTCTAGGTGCCTCAGCCGTGGCTCGAAGCACAGCTAATCACACAAGAATGACAGATGTTCTCTGAAAGAGTTGTTGCCAGGCAAATCCCAGCTCAGACCTTGCCAGATGATCCCTTTTGCCAAGTTCTGTTTCCGACACTACACCAGATCAGCCAACCACGGGAGCCTCTGCAACCCCTATAGCAGGGACGAAGGTAGGCTGAATCGATTTGAGCAGAAAAAGATTATCTACCCAATGGAGTCTCCCCAGCCACCCTCTCCCCTTTAGAAGAACACACATCCTTGTTCAGGCGGGAGGCTGAGCTTCCAAGGATGCCTCCCCCTGATTCTGCCACTGATGAACAAACACACACTTTCCTTGGCTATAGCATCGGCTCTGAGTTTTGCAATTAGGTCCATGGTTCTGGAAGGCAGGAAGAACACGAAGACAGTGGGCCTGTCTGTTACCTGTCTGCGATGTGTCTCCCTAGAGGTGGTACACGAGTCAGGGGCTCTGTGCTAATGGTTTATTGAAAGGGCTCTTTGGAGAAAGGAAGGTTTCCAGGGAACCAGGGAAAGACATCAGGCCTGGGAAGAGAGGAGCCTTAGGGACATCTCACCACTCTGGCCTCAGGAGACATGTGGGGTGTTAATGTCACCCAGAGAGTCCAGCACAAAGGAACCTTTAGAAATGGGGAGTAGTGCCAGCCCAGAAGGGCTTCCAGAGGAGGAGCCCCTGAGTCTACATTGTAGCAGGAGACCCCAAAGAAAGCACAAATACACAAGAAACAGCAGGCCAGGCCCCAACACCCAGAGCAACAAGATTACAGCTTCCCTCAGCCCTCAAGTCCTTGGTGGTGGTGTCCCTGCTGGGTTCTAGGAGGCTACCTGGGCACCAGGTTGCCAACTGAAACCAAATGGGGCTAGGGAGAAGGACACAGGCCAGAGGGCTGGGATCTGAACTCATATGTGAGATCTTCTCCTAGGCCCAGAAAGACCGGAGTTTGAAGGAAGAACAGCCAAAGATAGACAAAAAGGTCCCTTATAGCAGAGAGACACCAAGGCGAAGTCCTCAAGCCCAGGCCCTTTTGCAAGGAGCTGGTCCAGGAGACTAGACACTGGGGTGGGAGGCAGCAATTCTGCAGGGGACTTCAGTGCTCGACATGCCCTGGAACAGGGTGCAATCTAGGGAACAGATAGTGAGCTCTCCTAGCATATAGGAGTCTTGCCCTTGCAGCTGGGCCGCCAGTAGATCCGCAGACGCTTGTTGTAGGTGCTCAGGTTTTCCTTCAGGCACGTGGCCAGTTCCTTGTCACAAGCGCACAACTGCTTCTCACACTGGCTCCCTTGGTCAGCTGTGGGTGAAAGAAACAGGGGTTGACTCAGTATCTGTCCCTTCCTGAGACTGCCTGTGGGGTACAGAGGGGGTCCCAAAAGCAACACGGGGTCCCTGCTCATCGCTGGTGATACCACCAACCCCAAGTAGCCTCTTCGGATGGTGTGCATGCCCTCCACCTCTCTGTTCTTGCTCCCTTTCCTGTGATCACATCTGTTCATTCTACAGTCACTGAGCAGCTACTGAGAAGCTGGTCCTGGAGGGAGGAAGCTGAGCCAAATGGACAGGAGGGAAGGCAGGTGGTAGAGGGTCACAGAATGAACAAGCCGTGCCAAGCCGAAGCATGGGGAGCACAGGCCAGCAGGAGGACCAGGCAGTGTGAAGGAGCCGTCCTGGCTCAGATCAGCGCTCTGAAGGGAAGCTGGGATAGTGAGTGAGTATCCCCACCAGGTGAGCATCTGTGTTAGCTTCTGTAGCTCCATTAACCTTAAGGTGAGCTGTTATGAGGGTCCAAGGGTTGTAAAAAGAAAGGCCGTATTGGGGATACCTATGTGTTCCCCCACTAGAATGGGGATGGCTAGCATCCCCTGAAGTTCTTCCTATCTTGATTCGGCAGATTACCAAGGAGGACACTGAATTTGAGAGAGGTTAAAAAGTGTTGAGCACACAGCTGGTCAGTGATGGGCCTGGCATCTGGATAACAAAATGGTAGGGTGTCCCCTTGGTCCTCTCCATACCTCAACCCTGTTCTGCCTGTTCCCTACTGTCTCATGGGAGAGGAACAGCATCAGCTGGTGAGTGTTTTACGTAATGTCACTAAGTCTACGGAGGCAGGGAGGGCTAGGACTTCCCAGCTCCAGCCCTGGGCCCTCAGATACTCACAGCAGTGGATGACGCCCTGGGAAATGTTGTATCTGTAATTGTCCGTCATGGTTCTGCATCCATCCGTCTTCAGGTGTTCATAGCAGCAGTCGTGTTTTTGACAGCACCTATGGGGAGAGGCAGGCAGGGCACACCGCTGTAGGAGTTACTGGTCAGCTCTGGTCACCACCTGTTCCCCCCACATGCCCACCAGGGATGATCAAAGACATTCGGGTTCCCTTGAGGTCACGAGAGCTCTGTTGGTCAAGGGTTCCCATACACCAGACACTTGTTCCAACCACGTACTCTCTCTTAATCCCCATGACTTGCCCATGATGGAGGTGCTGGTATCACCCTCATCACAGATGAGGAAACATAAATTTGGGGCTTGAGACCCTTGACAAAGGTCACGTGACTTGTCTGGCTGACCCTCCAAATGATTGTGAAAATCAAATAAGAAAAGGCAACGAGGTTGGGCTTCAGAATACCACATATAATGACAACAAGGAGTGTGGGATATTAGTCCCAGGTTCGGAAGATGCCAGGACTTCAAGGCATTCTGGGGAACCTTCTAGAAGGCCAGTTCCAAGAGGACTGGGGTTATATTAGCCTCAGCAGAGTTCCCAGGACATAGTACATGCACTACAAAATGCGTTTTATAAACATGGAAGGAAGGAGAGAGTCCGAAGTAGGCCAGGGAGGGGAGTATACCTGTCTGTGTCATCTTTGGGTTCTCCTTTGCCACCAAATCCACAATGACAGCCATAAAACCGGTAGCTGAATAAGGCTGTCTTCCCAGTCATACGTTTGATCATCTTGTTCAGGTTCAGGATCCCTCCCTGGGTTGGAGTTATACCTGCCACACAACCAAATAAGGAAGGAAGGGGTGAAGGTCATGGGGGTACCAAGATCCCATGGGGGTGTGGGGGCTCAACTGTGCTGGGCCAGGCAAGGGACTTGAAATGATGGTGCTATCAAATAGTGCCAGCTGCCACTGGTATTTTAAAAAGTGTTGGCTAGGGTAGGGTAGCTTGGTGATCGAGCCCAAGTTTAACATGTGTCAGCCCCGAGTTCTGTGCCCAGAACTGAGAAGGGAAAATAAAAAATACAGCGACTGGAACTGAGTCCTTAGTAACAGGTCTCTCAGGTATTAATTTCCTGATTCCATCCCCCTTTTAAAGGTTTATTAAGATTATTTTTAACTCTCTTTCTCTGTGTGTGTGTGTGTGTGAGTGTGTGTGTGTGAGTGTGTGTGTGTGAGTGTGTGTGTGAGTGTGTGCATGCGTGTGCATGCGTGTGTGGAGACATGAGTGCAGGTGCCTTCAGATGTTCAAAGACTGCATAGAATCAGGTGCTTTTGAGCAGCCTGATGTGGGTGCTGTGAACGAAGCTGGGTCCCCTGCAAGAGCCGCAGGTGCTCCTAACCCCTGAGTCATCTTTCTAGCCCCCTCCATCCCTTTTTCAATAAATGAACGTCTACTTTGGAACAGCTTTAGGTGTACAGAAAAGTGGCAGTGATGGTCTGGAGGGCTCTCATTTCCTCCTCTCTCAATTTCTTCCAACGTGATCGTCACACATCACCGTGGAGCTTCTGTGAAAATCGGAGTTGGTACATGGGGTGGGTGCTGGGAACCTCTTATTTTGGCAAGGAGAGTTGAGGCAGTGTCTCAGATAGCACAGGTGTGGAAGTAGATGAGACTGACCTTGAATTCCTGACCCTCTTGCCTCTACCTCCCAAGTGCTTGGATTATGATCTGTGCCACCGTGCCCGGCTGGGAATTCCATTTTGTTGTTGTTGTTGGGACAGTCTCACTGTGGAGCTCTGGCTGACCTGGAACTCATTATGTAGACCGGGCTGGCCTTAGATTCTCAGAAATCTGCCTGCCTCTGCCTCCCTTGCCAAGAGTGTGTGTGTGTGTGTGTGTGTGTGTGTGTGTGTGTGTGTGTGCCTGCCTATGTGTGTACCTGTGTGTGTTTGTGCATGTCTGGGCACATACAGATGTGAGTAGAGAGAACAGAGGGAATGCTGCCCACTTTCCCTTGACACGAGGTCTATCATTAGCCTCAGGTTCACCATTTAGGCTGGACCGGCAAACCAGTGAGACCAGCATCCTCCTGTCTCTGTACTGAGATTACAAGCACAAACCACCCCACCTGGCATTTCCCACTCAGATTCTGAGGGCCAAACTCAGGTTCTCATGTTTTCAAGGCAAGATCTTTACCAACTGGGATGTCCCCCTAGCCCAGGAATTTCATTTGTTAAGCCTCATTTTCCGAATGAGCAGATAGAGGCTCCCTGATTTACTCAAGGTCATAGATGGAAGAAAACCGAACCAGAATCAAACCTGATGCTGTCTGGCTTCTCTGTCTCTGAGCATTGATTTCCAATTCAGAATGAGGAGAGAGGGCCTGACTCACCCTCCTCCCATGACCAGTGCCTTCCTCTCTAGAGAAATCTGAGTTTTACAGCGCCTGGTAGGTCTCTGAGGAGGCAGTGTGATTTAAAAATCAATGCTGCTCATTTCAGGCCTCGTAGCTGCTGGCTAGAATTGATCTTAAGGGAAATCTGTTTTATTGGGAGAGAGGAGCACATTATGTTAAATTAGGAGAAATAAAATATATGGAATCGATGAATTCTGGGGAAAGTTGGGAGAAACAGACGAGATGAGGACAAAAGAGTGTGTGTCGAGAACGCAGGAAATGTAGGTCAGGGGCAGCCACAGGCTTAGGGGAGATGGGACCAAGCTGTCCGTTCCTGGCCTGGCATCGCAGTGAGTTCCTTCAGGAACACAGTAAAAATGAAGGAGAACCGAGGCCCATGCTGGAGGACTCTAATGTGAGAAAGGAGGCATTGGGAGACATTCATGCAGTGGACAAAGAGAAGGTCATAAACAGGTGGTCCTGGGCTGTAATTAGAAGTGACTGGCTATTGTGTGGGTGGTGGTGTCCTCTCTGTGTGCACACTCCTGTTTGACACAGTGCTCCTGGGTAAGGGATGTTAACTACAGGCCTAGCTAATCCTTGACTGTTCTGATAATTGACCCCAACCCCCCCTCCCCCCCAGAAATCATCCAGGATAGCCACCTGGATGGTGGCTCAGATTCCATGATGGAGATCCCCAAAGCAATTGACTGCAAAGACAGGATCCACCGTGGGCACTAACTGAAGATCTGAATTCAGAATCTTGCCTTTCTTGGCCTCTCTGTCTCTCCATGTTCCCCATACCCCCACCCCAACAATTTTTCCCTCTGTAACCCAAGGTGGTCTTGAACCCATGACTATCCTCCTGTCTCAGCCTCCCGAGTGCTGGGATTCTGGTTGTAAGCCACCAACCATACCAGGCTTGCCCTCTAATTCTTTGCTTCGAAGCTATCCCTATCAAGTTCAACTCAGCTCCCTCCCGAAGGGGGCAGCTCTCCCTTGCCAATGCATTCAGTTGAAATTCTCTGTGCTTTGTGTGGTTTGGCAGTGAGTCAAACCAAGCCTGAGGAAGTAAGCCCAAGTGATGTCTACCAAAGCTCGTCAGAGATTTCTATCTCAATAGCTTGTCCTTGGTTCCCCTCCATTCCTCCACTCCCAGGGATGAGGAATATATGGTCAGAAGAATCACTTGAGGGAAGAAGATGATAAGCTCTGTGTAAGGCTTGGTCACTGTTTTTCTCACTAGGATGTCTCCTCAGCAGCAGAGAGAGGATGCTGTGGAGCTGAGGAGATGAAGAGGTCAGGTGGTTTGGCCTAGCGTGTATTGCCAGGAGGTGGTGGGTGAACGCGGATCCTAAGAAGTGTGTCTCTGCCTTGTATTGTCTCTATGTTGAAGGATGAATTTCTGTAGTTCCATTGCGTGCTTGTTAATGGGCTTCCCTGTAGCCCTGGGCAAGTGTCCCTCTCAAGGGTATGGAAGTCCCAAGACAACAAGACAGTGTTTCTTTGTGTAGCCTTGGCTATCCTGGAACTCTCTCTGTAGACCAGGCTGGCTTCAAAGTCAGAGATCTGCCTGCCTCTGCCTCCCCAGTGCTGTGATTAAAGGTGTGTGCCATACTGCCTGGCTATAAAATCACTTTTAAAAAAATGAATGAGCTTGCCGGGCAGTAGTGATGAACGTTTTTAATCCCAGCACTCAGGAGGCAGAGGCAGGCTGATCTCTGTGAGTTCGAGACCAGCCTGGTCTACAAGAGCTAGTTTCAGGACAGGCTCCAAAAGCTACAGAGAAACCCTGCCTCAAAAAAAAAAAAAAAAAAAAAAAAGAAAGAAAGAAATAAAGAAAAGAAAAGAAAAATGGATGACCTTTATAAAATCATGTATCTTGAGATGGATTGAGAAAATGAAAGCCAATATGCAAGCAACAATGTTTTTACATCTGATCTTCTAAAGAGTAAGTAGAAACTGTGCCCGGATCCCTCCCTGCCAGCGGGAGAGGGATCCTCTTCCCAGAATGCCACACAGTTCAGTCTGCCCCAGATCTCTGGCTGAAGCCAGAAGCATCCTTTGATGAGTCCTTGCTGTTAGTGGAGATGTTAGGAACTGCAGTTCTAGTGTCCCCAGGATCAGAGCAGCCCAGGTTAGGGTGGGACACTCAGGATCTACCTTCGATCCTGCTTCCTCCCCAGCCTCACACCTATCCCCACTCACCAGCCAGCAGCAGCAGGCCACACAGCAGGGCGAGTCTCATGGTTCCAGCACAGAGTGAGAGCGGCAGCTGACAGAAGTCCCTTGCCACGTAGGCAGTCCCTTATATTAGGTCCCCTGACCCATCCTACCCAAGCCTTCCCAGCTCCTGCGGGATCAACCCATGTGCCTCTCGCTTCCTCTTTTCTTTGGGACATAACCACAGACACAGAGGAAATTCAGAGAATCATTAGATCTTACTACAAAAGCCTATATGCCACAAAACTGGAAAATGTAAAGGAAATGGACACTTTTTTAGATAAATACCATATACCAAAGTTAAACCAGGACCAGGTGAACAACCTAAATAGACCTGTTAGTCGCGAAGAATTAGAAGAGGTTATCAAAAACCTCCCTACCAAAAAAAGCCCAGGACCAGATGGCTTCAATGCGGAATTCTTCCAGAACTTCCAAGAAGAACCAATACCTATACTCCTTAATGTATTTCACAATATAGAAACAGAAGAGGCATTACCAAATTCCTTTTATGAAGCTACAGTTACCCTGATACCAAAACCGCACAAAGACTCAACCAAGAAAGAAAATTATAGACCAATCTCACTCATGAACATTGATGCAAAAATCCTCAACAAAATACTGGCAAACCGTATCCAAGAACACATTAGAAAAATTATCCATTATGATCAAGTAGGCTTCATCCCAGGGATGCAGGGCTGGTTCAACATACGAAAATCTATCAATGTAATCCATCATATAAATAAACTGAAAGAAAAAAACCATATGATCATTTCATTAGATGCTGAAAAAGCATTTGACAAAATTCAACATCCCTTTATGATAAAAGTATTGGAGATATTAGGGATACAAGGGTCATACCTAAATATAATAAAAGCTATATACAGCAAGCCGACGGCTAACATCAAATTATATGGAGAGAAACTTAAAGCCATCCCACTAAACTCGCTTCCTCTTTTCTATGACTCTGGGGTTGTGTTACTTTTTTTGACTTATTGGGGTCTCCACCAGGTTTTTGATAAAAAGGAAACATGTATCTAGAATGGGAGATTTGGCAAGCGCCTTCTAGGTCTAGGGGATGGACCCCAAGGCCTTGGATAAGCTAGGCAAACACTTTATCACTGAGCCACAACCCCAGCCCTATGGCCCAAGACTTGAAAAACACACAACCTGAAATGCAGGATCATTTGCAGAAACAAGAAACATGATTAGCATTTTGGTTTATGTCCTTGTGGTACTGTTTTGTATGTATGTATGTATGTATGTATGTATGTATCTATCTATCTATCTATCTATCTATCACCTATCTATCAATAATCTATTATTCATCTAATATCATAAATAACATCCACCTAATATCAAATAATAAACCTAATAGCATGAAACTCATAATATGAATATCAATAGTCTATCATCTGCCATCTATGTAATCTATTATGTTTGTCTATCTATTGCCAATCAATATAACATTAATCATCTTTCTAATCTATTATCTATCATTCTATCTACTTGCCTATTATCTATTAGATGTTTATGTATATACCTTTTTCATTTTTCTGCCTCCATATTTTCACTATACCAAACTAGGAAAACGTTACATGCGGCACTTTGTACAGTTAGTCCCCACCCCACCCCAGACAAGGTCTCGTGTAACCCAGGCTGGCCTCAAACTCTTCATTTAGTCAAAGATGACCTTGAATTTCCCATCCTCCTCTACCTCCCAAGTTCTAGAATTACAGCTGTGTGCCATCTGGCTCCAGGCTTGGCACCCAGGGAGGGCCTCATGAGCCAAGGCTAGCACTCCACCAGTTGAGCCCCAGCCCCAGCCTGAGTCCTTTCGTCCACTTCCTGGTGTGAGCTGAACGTGTTTCTCCATTGTTGAGCATCTTTTAGAAGGTGGTTTTGGGAAGCAGCTTCACACTTTACCACTGTACTGACTGCATAATGAGTCTTGTACAGACGGACACACAGGTTGTTGACTGTATTTTATCATTCAAGTTCGGCGAAGGAGATGTCCCGATATCCCAGCTGATGCCCAACGATTGCATCACGTGGGTTTGCTGACTCAAAGAACACCCACGTTTAGAAGGTCATTGACCTGTGTTGACAACTTAGCCTGCAGACAATCTGTCCCAATTTACTCCAGAGAATCCCAATGTGACAAATGACAGGGACCCAGCCAACAAGGGCGGAGCTGTTGCCTGAAGGACACACCAGGGGACTTTGTCCATCAACAGCAGAGATGGGGTATTCCATGCTTGTAGGTGACTGTTGGAGACAGAATGCCCAGACTGACCTTCTTGCTTCTGGTCAATCAGTTCATTCAAAAATTGTGACAGCAGGTTCCTTCCCTCTCTCCCTCTCTCCTTTCCTTCCTCCCTCCCGCTCTTCTTTCTTCTTTCCTTTGTTTTAGAGTCTGTCTCTGTGTTCCAGTCCAGTTTCACAGTTGTGGTTCTTCGGTCTCGCCCTCACGATTGTGAGGATTCCAGAGCACTCTACCAACTGCCCTTTTGTTTCTGAACTCAATCAACCAACTAATATTCATTTATGAGAAAGCCATGTACATGTGAAGTCGTTAGTCAGGCACGGTGCCTTCTGCAGTTCATCCCAGCATTTGGGAGGCTGAGGCAGGAGGATGACTGCAAGTTCAAAGCCAGTCTGGGCTGCATAGAGAGCTCAAGGCTGCTGGGCTACCAAAAATTCTCTCGAAAGCAGAACAAAATAAAACAAAATGCCCCTTACCCAGCAATCTTCTGAAAAGGAGGAAGCAACTCAACAGCAGAGAAACTCGAGGCTTCTGGCTTATTCTCATTTGTATAAGTCACTTAGTGGAGGGGTGATTGGCATTCAATAAGTTTTAAGAAATGTGATATTTAACTTGATGGGTGTGGGGGTGAGCGTTCCTGTGAAACTGTCACTCCTGTGGAGGCTGCAGACAGGCCCGTGGCCTCCAGCGTTTTCTATGACCAGCTGGCTCTTGGCTGGTCTCCACCTGCTCAATACTAGGCCCGTGTTCCTGCCCACATGCCTCTTTAACCGAAAGCAACCTTCTAGATCGGGGTTCTTGATAGGGCCTGCGGCCACCTCCCCACTCTGACCTGTCTTGGGCAGGAGGCACAGTAGCTGGGTCGGGCATCTCTCTGTTGCTCCCAGAAGGCCACAAACAGAGATGAAAACCCCTGCCTCACTGTGGCCCCTGATTTATGTTTAGCAGAGCCAGGGCACACCTGACAGAGTGTTCTAGTTCTTTCTTTTGCCAGGTCTGGGGCCCTGGGAAAAGATTTTGCCTCCATGAAGTTCGGTATCCTCATTTGCAAACCAGGGTCGAGGGTTCCTCACTGTTGTGATTGCTGGAAGTTTTTTGAGGTAAGTTGGTCAAAGCATACCACACTTAGCCACCCAGTGAAGGATGCCTCCACAGAATCGTGCGTGGGGTGGTAGAGCTACACGGAGTGGAAGAGGGCTCAGGAGATGGGATTGATTCAAAGGCAGGCTACCCGGGTTAAAGAGCCTGCCATTGTCCCAGCAGCTCAACCTGCAGCACGTCAATTTGCTCTGCCCCTTCGAATAGTCCTGTGTGAGAAAGTTCAAGGGTGCCACCCATGGAATAGGAATGTTGCAAGGTGCAGAGTCCACATGGTCTAGAAAGCACCCCCATTAGCTCAGGCTTGGCCCTTTTATGGAGATATTGAGAAATGAGGGGGCTTTACGAGGTGGGGCACCGCATCATGGTGCACATTCGTAACCTCAGTACTAGGGAGGCAGAGGCTTAACGTGTGTTTGAGGCCAGTCTAGTCTATAGAACAAGGTCTAGGCTAGCACGGGCTAGATAGCAAGACCTATTTCAAAAGCAAAACACAAAGAGGTGAAGCCTGGTGGGAGGCCATTATTACCCCTCCCTGTCTCTGGCTGCCTATCTTGCTGAGGTATCTCTTCCTCTCACAGGTACGCCTCCACACTCCCTCACAGCGCCAGCAACTGAGGTGTGACTCAGTCAAGAAGGCCTTCACCCCAGAAAAATCTGCAGAGCCACCTTGTCTTGGACGTGTAGTCTTCTGGGGCGTGAGCTGCATGCACTCACCTCTTTTCTTTATAAAGGGTCTAGCCTGGGGTCTTTCAGTCGCAACAAATAAACTAGTCTGGGACATGAACAGACTTTGGTCCACAGCTAGAGGTAAATAAGTGTTAGCCAAGGTTTACCCCCTCATCAGCATCATCTGCTTCATCTTCATCCTCACCGCTTAAGGTACCCAAAATAAAGAGTTTACCTCCTCTTCTGCGATGTCTAAGCTACTGTTAATCTTATCTGATGTCTGTCTTAGTTCGATATAGTTTTCCCTATATATAAACTTATCCGGGTCTGTTTTTTAGACCTTCTATGTTTTTCACCACATTTAAGCTTTCTTTTATCTTTAGAAGCAGACAGGGTTTAGTTGGAAACCTCAGCGCTGCCATCTGGGTCACTTCAGAGGCTTTGTCTGTGGTTTGATGGTTTCTCTAGAATAGAGTTTTAGAAGGTGAGCTGGTAGAATCAGAAGACATGAGAGTCTCAGGGAGACATCTGCGTGGTTTTAGCAACCCCTGCCACTTCTTCCATTCTAGGCAAAGTGCCCTTGGGTGTCGGGAAGGCCCTGGCTCTCTTCCCTGGTCAAAGCTGGGGAAGGCTGTTGCTAAGACCACTAGAGCACAGCCCAGCACACTGTCCAGCTGGTTGGTGGAAGGAAAGAGGAAGGACTTTGGATGTCAGAGACAAGATTCTACAGCAACAGCTACCAGTGGGGGCTGTGAGATTGGCTCCATCATGAAAGCTTGTCATGCAAGCTTGGGAATTTGAGTTTAATCCCCAGACACCCATGTTAAAAAGCCAGGCACGGTGGTGCATGCCTGTAATGCCAGTGCTGGGGAGATGGAGACAGAAGGCTCCCTGGGCTTGTTGGCCGGCCAACCCAGGACAAAATGAGAGCTCCAGGTTCTGTGAGAGAGGCCATCTCAAAAGAAGAGGTAGAGACCGATTGGGGAAGGTACCTGATGTCAAACTCTGGCTTCCACACACATGCACAGTCATGTGCACACATCCATGAACTTGTAACACACAAAATGAAAAAAATAAAAAATGAATAGGAAAAGTTACCATCGTCCAGGCCTTCCTTCTCACCAAGCATTGTACTGTTTCTGAATTTAACTCTCACAACCACATCAGGAAAAGAGAGACCATTATTCCCATTTCACGGGCAAACTGAGACTCAGGTTCAGAACTGTGCACGGTCACCCAGAGAGTACATGGCAGAGTTGGGGCCAACACACAAGTCTGTTTTTTAGACCTCACGATGGGTGTTTAATGTGTCTCACAGGAGTGTGGTGTGAACAGGCAAGTGTCATGGCATGGAGGAGGCTCCTGACCCTCCCAGCAAGCACATGGGGTAGGAACATGAAGAGCCAGCCGAGGTATGTAGGATACAGCTACCTCCGTCCATCCACTGCCGCAGAGCAAAGGGATCTTCTCCTAAGATCCTCCCGTGGGGTGAAATCATGTCCTCCAGGCAGGGCCAGAGCCTTTCCCTCCAGGACCTCCCTGTAGAGCTCCATTTGCCACACAGTCCCACGGACTCAATCTGTCCCCAACAAAAGCGACACACAGCAGGCACAAACACTGTAGAGGCCACTTGCAGCTGGGCTCCCAGGGGGTGGGGCAGAGCTCAGATGAGGGAGGCTGAGTCTGTCTCGGGTGGGAGTGTGATGGTATCATCCATCCACACCAGGCAAAGCCCAAGGAAGCAGTTCAAGCCTCAGGAGCGATTCTCATGGCTGTTGCTGCAGCAGGCATAGGCCTGCGCCAGCCCAGCCACTTACTAAGACACCAGGTCAATGAATCACAACATGGGGACCCGATGAGCCTCCCAAATGTAAGGACAGGAAAGAGCGTAGCTTGGGGGCAGGGGTGGGGTGGGGTGTGGCGGAGAGACTCCAGCTCTATGGTATTCCAGAACTGTCCAGGTAATCTGCACTTGCATGAATCAGGATGACAGGGGCCCACAGGTGTGTGTGCTGACTTCTCAAGGGGTTACCAGAGGTGCTTGGAGGTGCTGCGGGCATTATGTTTGTAGAGCTTAGGGATGTGGGTGTTCACACTGTCAAAACTCATAAAACAATGGCAGTTTGTGCTTCCCCACCACCCCGCACATGTGTTTCCTGTACATCTGAAAAATAACAAGGACTGAAAAACAAGTGAGGGCTGGGGAAGTGGTTTCTGGCGAGATGGCTTAGTCAGCAGGATTCTTGAACAAGCACCAGGCCTGAGTTTGGATTCCCAGCACCTGCATGAAAACCAAGTGTAGTGGCTGCATCTGTAATGCCGGCGACCAGAAGGTGGACACAGGCCAATCCCTGGGGCTCGCTGGACAGCCAACCTAGCCTCCACATGTGTGCGCGTTTGCATACACACACACACAGACAAACACACACACAGAGCGACACACACACACACACACACACACACACACACACACACACACCCCTGAGGCTCACCAGACAGCCAGCCTAGCCTAATGGGTGAGCCTCCACATGTGTGCGTTTGCACACACACACACACACACACACACACACACACACACACACGTCCCTGAGGCTCACTGGACAGCTAGCCTAGCCTAATGAGTGAGCCTCCACGTATGTGTGTGCGCACACACACACATATATATGAGAGAGAAAGAGAGGGGGGTTGACAGAGAAACAGAGAGAGAAGCAATGGGGTCAAACTTAGCAGGAAGGGCTTCAGGGAACCTTTTAGACGGCCAGATGTGCTGGCTTATGAACAGTCGCTACCCCACCATCAGACGGTTCATAGCACAACCATCTTAACAATGCTAATACATTTCTCAGAGCCTCAAATTTTCCTGTGTGAACAGTGAGGTCGGGGGGGGGGGCTGTCGGGAAGGCTACAGGTGGAATGATTGACACATAATAGTTGCTAAATTACTGATGTGGAGACTCCATCTTCCAGGAATGAGGCTTGGAACTGACCCATGGAAAGGGCTGTGACACCCAGGGCCAGAGATCCTCATTCCTAGACGAGAGTTGGTCTTATGCAAGGGGATTTCCACTTCAACTTCTCAGTTCATCCCGGGTGACCCAAGATGCTCTGGGCGGCGGCGGGGTGGGGGTGGGGTTGACTTAGTGGGTAAAGTCTGTAGCCATGCAAATCTGGTAACCTGAGTTTGATTTCCAGAAACAACATAATAAAGCCAGACTCCATGGTACTCATCTGTAATCCCAGTGCTCTTATAGCATGCTGGGAGGTGAGGACAGGAGAATCGGCTGGAACTGACAAACCAGTGGGCTTGGGTACGCTGGGCAACAGGAGGAAGAAGAAGAGAGACCTACAAGGTGGCGGTGAGAATGGACTCCTGAAGGCTGTCCTGAGATCTCCACAGGCATGTGATGGCTCGTGCGTGCCCACCCCATACACAAATAAATAACAACCACAACAACAACTGATAAAAAAAAAGCTCTTCCAAGGCCCCTAGCACTTCCCATAGGCAGGAGTTGGAAGGTGAGCATTGCTGGGGGTTCTTGCTTGTCTGCAGCCCCATCCCAGCCCCTGCTGCCTTCCTCAGGGCCTGACCCTCAGCAGCAGGCCCTGGAGTGACAGCCATGGAGAGCGATTCCCTTCTTCTTGCTCATTTTTGAAGTGGGGCAACGGGAAATACAAGCTTCTCGGAGGAAGCCTTCCTGATGGTTCCATGTCATGGGCTGAGAACAGTGGCCGGTGTACATGGCCCACAGCAAGTGCCTGAGAACCAGAGCTGCTAATGCAGCTGTCAGTGTTAGCCTGTGGGAAGCCAAGAGAATACTTTCGAGAAATTTCACAAGAGCCAAGAAAACAAATCTCCTCAACAGATACTTCCTCAGCCCCTACTGTGTGCAGCGGGCAGGGAGGGGAGAGCAGGGAATGTCCTGTTTGCTAAGGTCTTACAGGGTCCCCAGAGCGACCAGACAGATACTGTCAAACTCGGGCCTGTGCTCCACACAGACAGCCGGTGCCTTCTTAGAGAAGTAATGATAAGGCTTGCTTTGTTTATTTATTCAAGGATCCAGAGATGATGCTAACTTAGGCAAGTAGGACAAGAAGGCAGAGGCAATTAGTTTAAAATCATTAATCAAATCCCACAGTGGCCCATGACCCAGAGACAAGGTTAGGACAGAGGGGCATGCTATTAAGTCTATGGGAAATGACAGCCCTCCAGGACGCACAAACTTCCCCTTCCTCCAGGAAGCCCATCTGTATTTTTATTACTTTTTTGGGGTTCTCTCAGTGCCAGCATCGCTCATTTCTCACAGGGTGGTTGGCCTGCTGGCTATGACCTTCTAGAAGGTGTCAGGCTGTGATCTCAGCACCTGAGAGGCTGAGGCAGGATTCCGGGCTAGCCTGGTCTACCTTGCAAGTCCCAAGCCAGTAGCTAGACCCTTCTCCAACACAAAAACACTCAAAAGGACAGAGAAGAATGACTACGTGAAGGCTCAGGAAAGAGGCAAGACCTGGAAAGAGACCTCAGAAGGATCAATCCCCACCTTCCTTTAGCTCAGATGTCCAGCTTCCACAGCTGTGAAAAAATAAATTCCTAGGCTGGGGAGATGATCTGGTCAGTAAAATGTTTGCTGAACAAACCCTAGAGAGAGCCTGTGTTTGAACCCCCAGCACCCACATAAAAAGCCGGTCATGGTGGCACACACGGATCCTAGCACTGGGGCCAGAGAGGATCCCAGAGGCTTGCTGGCCAGACCAGCTAGGGGAATTGGTGAGCTCCAGGGTTCAGTGAGAAACCCTGTCTCAAAGACTAAAGGGAAGCAACCTCTGGCCTCTGCATACACACATATGCATGCATGCATGCATGTGCCCTCTCTCTCTCTCATCTCATGGCACACTGTAATGGTAGCTTGAGGAACCCCAAGGAAACAGCGTGAGTTAAGTGATCTTTCCGGAGGAGTCTGGTGCTGGTAGATTATTGTCTTTTTTTTTTTTTAATCTGTCCACATGTCAAGGCACAGCATGGATCCTGCAGAGCAGCAGCCAGGGCCCTCAGGGAGCTGCCTGTGTAGGGCTGAGGTGCATACACAGCTAGCTCACTGCCTCAGTTTCTGCCCCCATAAAATGGGAATGACGACCTTTGAGACTGCTTTCCTCCAGAGTTAACGATTAGATCATCTACTCAGTGATAGAAATACAAAATGGTTTTTGGAGCTGGGCGGTGGTGGCACATGCCTTTAACACCAGCACTTGGGAGGCAGAGGCAGGTGGATCTCAAAAAAAAAAAAAGGTTTTTGAAGATAATTTCTATTGAGGTATAATTTTCTTTTCTTTCTTTCTTTCTTTCTTTCTTCCTTCCTTCCTTCCTTTCTTTTTTTTTAATTGACATAGGCTTTTATTTATCCTTGGTTGACCTCAAATTTGTTAAGTAACTGAGGATGACCTTGAATTTGTGATCCTCCTGACTCCACCTCCTAAATGCTGGGATTACAGGAATGAGCCACCAGGACCCAAGTCATGTAGTGCTGGGCATTGAATGCAAAGCCTGCTGCATGGTACACACATGATTTACTGGGCTACACCCACCCGGTCCTTTACTGAAGTACAGTTTGTATAAGATAAAACGTATCCACTAGTATTTGGCTAATTGAGATAAAGACACACACCTGGAGAACTTCCTAATTGTTACCATTTTCATTAACCTTTCCCCCAATTCACTCCTCCCTGCTCCCTCAATTCTCTAAACCTATCCCACCTCCACCGCCCACCTCCAACACACCCCTGCCAAAATTTCCCTCCAGTCCTCAAAAAGTCCTTTTCACTCCCTCCTTAAATCCAAGACAACCACCATCCCATCTCCCATCTTTATTGATGGGGTTGTATTGTAAAATTCTCACAGCGTATAACCCCACCACAAGGAGGCAGAGACAGACAGATCCAGGGGGAAGCAGGAGATGGCTGGCTGCCCAGCTGGTTTGCCCAAATTGCTAAGCTCTGATAAACCGTGTGTGTGTGTGTGTGTGTGTGTGTGTGTGTGTGTGTGTGTGAGAGAGAGAGAGAGAGAGAGAGAGAGGTGCTGTGTATCTAGTGTGTGTGTGTGTGTGTGTGTGTGTGTGTGTGTGTGTGGTGTAGGAAGTTCTTCTGTCCATGTTTTGTTTTCATTGGTTAATGAATAAAGAAACTGCCTTGGCCTAGTTGATAGGGGAGAACTTAGGTAGGCAGGGAAGACAGAATTGAATTCTGGGAGGAAGAAGGGCAGAGTAGGGGAGAGACACCATGGAGCCACCAGAATCAGACATGCCGAATCTTTGCCAGTAAGCCACTGCCACGTGGCGATATATAGATTAATAGAAATGGGTTAAATTAATGTGTAAGAGTTAGCCAATAAGCCGGGCGGTGGTGGCGCACGCCTTTAATCCCAGCACTCGGGAGGCAGAGGCAGGCGGATCTCTGTGAGTTTGTGGCCAGCCTGGTCTACAAAAGCTACGGAGAAACCCTGTCTCAAAAAAAATCAAAAAAAAAAAAAAAGAGTTAGCCAATAAGAAGCTAGAGCTAATGGACCAAGCAGCGATTTAATTAATATAGTTTCTGTGTGATTATTTAGGTTCTGGGTGGTCAGGACAAACAAGCGGTTCCTTGCAACATGTGTGCACGAATGTATGTGTGTATATGTGCATGTCTGTGAGTGTGAGTGGATATGCACATATGTGTGTGTCTGTGAGTGTGTACATGTGTGTGGGTGTGTGTGGTACAGGGCTTTAAAGCCAGGGTTTGGTACACACCAGTCAAGCCCTCTACTACAGCTGTAACCCTCAGCCCTCCAGCTTTACTAAATGGCCCAGGCCAGGTTTGAATTGGCCATAGCTCAGGCAGATTTTGACTCTGTGATAATCTTGCCTCAGCCTCTCAACTAGAGGCTTGTGTCACCTGATCCTGCTTAGATGGGTCTCTGGAGCTTCAGGCAGACGAACTCTTCCAATCTGGGGACTTCATCTCTGCCCACCTTCCCTTGGGAACTTATAATGTTCCTGAGGTTCACCCATGATGTCGCGTGTATGGGTGGGTCATGAATTGTGCCTCTAAGTAGCATCTTGGGGGCTTGTCATACAGGTGTACCATAGTCCTTTTGTCCTTTCTTCATGCGACAGGTGTTTAGACGGTTTCTAGTTTGGTTGTCACAAGGGGAGTGAGGCTTCGGGAGACACTCGTGAGGAAGTGTCTGGACTGACCACGGCACGTGCTCTGCTCTCTGTGGAAACACCAGGCAGCAGAGTGACTGCATTGTGCCGTGAGTATGTGCTTACCTTCCGCCACACCATCTTCAAAGGCTGCTCGACTTTCATCCCCTCTGGAACTGTGTGGTGCAGGTGTCTGGTGTCCTCACCAGAACGCAGCTGTGTTCTCAAACCTCAGATATGCTAACAGAAACCCCCTTTGACTCTTTCTGTGTGTGTGTGTGTGTGTGTGTGTGTGTGTGTGTGTGCCTTTCTCTCTCTCCTTTCCTCATTATAGCATCACTGAAATAAGACTGAGATAAAATAAATTACACATATTATTAACAATCTGTATCTGTGAGCTTTACTCTTGTGGCTTGGGCCAAGCATAGATCAGGAATATTTGGGGAGAGCCTGGAGAGATGGCTCAGGGGTTAAGAGCATGGAGGACCTGAGTTTAGTTCCTAGCATCCATGTCAAGCAGCTCACGACTGTTAACTCCAGCACAGGGGATCCAGCACCCTCTTCTGGCCTATATGTACTCATGTGCACATACCCACACAAACACACACATACCTATACTTAAAAATAAAACAAAATATTAAAAATATTCAGGGAAATTTTGTGTGTGCACTGAACACACAAAGATATTCTCCTTTCTCTTTCTCTTATTTTCTTGGGGATTGAACCCAGGGCCTCATGCATGCTAGACAAGCGCTCTACCACTGAGCTACACCTCCGGTCAATTAATTTTCTTTTCCTGTTATTAGTATAAAATAACTATTTATGGGGCAGAAAAGATAGCTCAGGGGACAAAGTGCTGGCTGGATAAGCTTACGGTCCCAAGTTCAGATCCCTAATGCTCACATAAAAGCCAGGCATGGCGATGTGTGCCTGTAGCCCCTGAGTTGTAGGTGAGGAGGACATAGGCAGGTCCTGGAGCCTCGCTGCTAACCAGTCTTGTCAACACAGTAATCATCAGGTTCAGTGAGAGACCTTGTCTCAAAAAATTAGATGGGGTGTGATAGAGAAATATACCTCTGGCCAACCTCTGGCTTCTACATGCACAGGCAAGCACATCTGTTCACACATGTGTATAAGATAGACAGACAGACACACACAGAGCTATTTACATTAAACATGATCTAAAGGTCACTTATTAAGTGATTTATTTATTTTTGGATTTTTGAGGTAGAGACTCACTATGTAACCAAGGCCAACCTGGAACTGGCTGTGATCCTTTTGCCTCTGCCTCCCAAGTGCAAGGATTATAGTCATACATGACCATCACAGGTTTCTAGAGCTGATTTAGTGTGATTTAAAGGAGATGGGCAAAATCAAGCAGATTGCATGCAAATACTAAGTCATTTTATGTAAGTAAAGCAGACTTGAGTGTTGGTATTGGCAATGAGTCCTGACCCAATCTCCCCCCAAGGGCAGCAAGGCCTGGCTATGTTAAAACATCCAATTTAGGACTGGAGAGATGGCTCAGTGGTTAAGAGTACTTGTGGCTCTTGTAGAGGATCTGAGTTGGGCTCCCAGCAACCACAGCTTGTAATTCCAGCTCCAGGGGATTCTTGTATGGCCTCTGTGAGCACTGCACTCACACACCCCACACACATACACAAACACACATAATTGAGAAGAAAACCTTTATTTTAGGACATGCAATTTGCCAAATGATGCTTGCATGCGTCTACGAAATGGCCATCACAATGAAGACGGCTCACTTCCCCACTTGGCTTCCAGGCAACCACTCATTTGTTTATTAGTACAGACGATTTTGCAGCTTCTGGGAACTTGCACAGAAATGGAACCCACAGCATTTACATGTTTCGTCTGGTTTTACTCTGCATAATGCCAGAGACTTGTCTTTGCTGCTGTGTGTCACTTTTCAGTGCTGAGTAATACTCCCTGGTGCAGATATATGGAATTCCTTATCTGGTTACCAGTCTCTAGGCTTCTGGTTGTTTGGGCAAATGTTTTCATTTCTCTTGGGAAAGCATCTAGGAATAGAATGGCTCGGTTATTATCATTTCAAGAAAATACTCAGACTGAGGGGGGATGTTACTTAGAAGTGCCTTGCATGTGTGGGGTCTGATTCACTCTAGCAGAACAGAGAGGAAAAAGAAGAGGACAAAGAAGAGGAGGGAGAGAAAGAGGAGGAGGAAGAGGATAAGGGAGAGGAGGAAGAGGAGGAGGAAGTCAAACAATTCTCCGTACCTCCCCACGTGCTAATTTACTATTGATACATCTTCAGTGAAATTCCTGTTCAAATATTTTGCTCATTTTTAATGGTCTCATCTCTCCCCCACCTCCTGTCCCTCTCCCTCATTTTCCCCTCTTTTTCTCCATGCTGGAGATTGAACCCAGGTGTCAAATGTGTGCTCTACTATCCAGCTACACTCCCAAGCTCTCCCATTTTCTTGAGAGGATCTTGGAAAGGACAAGAAGTCAAAGACTCATGGAGCCCAACGCACCGGATATTTTCTCTGATATGTTGGGCCTTCCACGTTGTATCAAGGGCTCTATCAAGCAGCAGTCACAGTGATCTTTGCTGGTGTGTGCATTTGCTTTAAAGATTTGATCTCTGTGAGTTCGAGGCCAGCCTGGTCTACATAACAAGTTCTAGGACACCTGAGACTATACAGGGATGCTCTGTTTAAAAAACAAAAACATATTTATTCTATTTTGAATCGTGTGTGTGTGTGTGTGTGTGAGAGAGAGAGAGAGAGAGAGAGAGAGAGAGAGAGAGAGAGAGAGAGAAGAGAGAGAGAGAGAGAGAGAGAGAGAGAGCAAATCCCCTGGAACTATAGGTAGTTGTGAGCCACCTGATGTGGATTTTAGGACCCAAACCCAGGACCTCTACAAGAACTGTTGCTTTTTTTTTATTTTTCATTTATTTTATGTACATGGTGTTTTGCATGCATGTGCGTGTACCATGCGTATAGTGCCTATGTGATCATAAGAGAGCACTGGATGCCCTGGGACTGGGCTTACAGAGGGCTGTGAGCTGCCATGTCGGTGCTGAGAATCAAACCTGGGTCCTCTGCGAAGAACAACCAGTGCTCTTAACCACTGACCACCTCTCCAAACCCTGGGTTTTGTTTTTGTTTGTTTGTTGTTTCTGAGACGGGGTATCAAGTAACCCAAGCTGGCCTTTTGCCCTTGATCCATGAGCCTCCAACTCCCAAGTAGTGAGATTACAGACGCGCATCACCAGTCCCAGACCGTTCTCCTTTAGAAAATCCCTAAGCTAGATCCTCCACGTAGGCTGACACACCATTTCCAAACACACGCATTCCTTTAACGTATACAGACTGCAGGCAGCCTCAAATCTCCCATCATAGCCCTTTCTGCTGTGCAGCATGCGGGCCATCAGCACAGCCACGCTGTTGCTCAACCGTCCCCGCCACCCTCCCACAGAACTTTCCGTCTTGCAAAACTGAAACTCTGCTCCCAGCGAACAGCGAGAGTTCCACTCCCCTCCCAGCCCCTGGAGAGCGCTACTCTCTTCTTTGGCTTCTGTGAATTGGAACACTCCAGGAAGCAGGAATCTATAGTGTTTGTCTCAAGCATTTCATTACAAGATTAATGTCCTTACGGTTCATTCACATGATGAGATGTGTTGGGACTTCCTTCCTTGAGGCCAAACAAAATGACCCGTCTTCAAAGGCAGCTTGCTGTGTATATATAATGTTCTTTCAAGTATATCATTTATTATTATTTGTTTTTTGAGAAAAGTTCTCACATGGCCCAGACTGGCCCTAAACTCAAGATGTAGGAGAGGACGTCCCTGAACTTCTCAAGACTTGGTTTCTGGGAACTGAACTCAGGGATTCTAGCCACTCTACCAGCCGAGCTACTTCTCCAGCCCTTAATTCAATCTTCTTTTTGTTTTCTAAGCAGCGACTCCCCTTGATCCTCCCATCTCTACTTCCCAAGTGTTTGGGATAGTAGCTGCATGCTGCCATGGCCAGCTTTGACTTTTTTACAGTCATATTCATGCAACCATGACCACAGTCTAATTTTAGACACCTCAGATGAAACTCCACCAATGATAGTCACTCCCTGCCCTGCTCTGCCAAACACTCCTTCCCTGACCCTAGTCAGGTCACATATATATTTTTTGACTCTGTTGCCTGTTTCAGATCTGTATATGAATGAATCACACAACATATTGCCTTCAGTGACTGCTTCTCTTACCTGACATTTGTTTCACCCAGGCTGTGGCATTTACTGACACTGGATTCCTTTTGTTTGTTTGTTTGTTTGATGTGACTGTGTATGTGTTCTTGCATGTATATACATTTGTGTGTATGTATATAGATATGTGTGTATATGTCTGTAGTGGGGTTAGAGGTCACCATTGTGTCCTCCTCACCCCCTCTCTACTTAATTTCTCCAAAGAAGGTCTCTCAATGAACCCAGAGCTTAGCTACACCTACTGACCAGTGAGACCCATGGACCCTCCTGCCTCTACCTCTCAGTGGTGGAGTTACAGACATGCACCACCATGCCTGGCTTTAGTGTGAGTGCCAGCATCTTCCTCAGGTCTTCACATTTGAGTGGAAAGCATGCACTGGCCGAGCTGCAGTATTGCAGCCTCTGCACCGCTCTCAATGATTGGATCATACATCCTAGGATCTCTAGTCCACATTTCCACCTCACTCTTGGTTCAAGTGCACACCGGGACTGTGAACGAGGTACACATTTCCCGTGGACATCTGCTTTCGTTTCTTTTTGGGTGTAGACCCTGGAAATGGAACTTCTGCTTCATATGGAAAACTCCACTACTAACATGCTGAGGAAAGACCACCTCCAAAGCCATGCAAGGGTTCCCAGGGTGGCCACATCCTTCCCACCTCTCTCTTTTCTTACAGGTGTGTTAGTGGGTGTGAGGTGTCTCCTCAGGGTGGCCTTGATTTGTGTTTCTCTGGTGACTAATGATGTTAAGTACCTTCCCATGCACTTATTGGTCATCGGTTTATCTTATTTGGAGAACTGTTCAAGCTCCTCGTCATTTGGAAATAGGGTTGTTATTGCTTCACTGTTGACTTGCGAGAGTCCTTTATCGATTCAGGGTAAATTCCTTATGAGACACACGATTTTCTCCCACTCTGTGGGGTATCTTCACTTTTGTTGTTGGTGTGGTTTGCAGCAGAGAGTTTTAAATTCTGATAAAATTCATTTTTTAATGTCTCTTGTGTTATTGCAACACTATTTAGGAAGCCATTGCCTATCCCAATACCACAAAGATTTCCTCCTACACTGGGAATTTTTGCTGGTTTTGTTTGCTTGTTTGAGGCAAGGTCTTGCTATGCAGCCCAGGCTAGCCTCCACTCATTGGCTAGCCTCCACTCATTGGCTAGCCTCTGCCTTTGGTTCCTCAGTGCCGGGATCACAACCACACATTACCATACCTAGTTGTCTTCTAAGGTTTCTGATTCATTTTGAATCAACCTTTAAAAAGAAAGATTTATTTTATTTTTAATTATGTGAATGTGTGGGTATGTACACATGAGTGCAGTGCCCCCAGAGGCCAGAAGAGGGCGTTGGATGCCCTGGAGTTCCACTACAAGCAGTAGTAACTGACTTCTGCTTCTCTTGTCTCCGCCTCTGAGTACCAAGATTGCAGATGCTAACCATTATCCTCAGTTTGTGGAGTGAACTGAACTCAGGGTTTCACGCATGCTAGGCAAACACTCTACCTCCTGAGCTATGTCTCCAGCCCTTAACTCAGTTTTCTTTCTTTTTTGTTTAACCAGGGCCTCATAGAGCCCGGGGCTTCAAACCCTAGATCCTCCTATTTCTATTCCCTAAGTGTTTGGGATATTAGGTGTGTGCTACCTAGTCCAGCTTCAGTTTTTTAGAATCCATGTTCCTGTAACCATGACCACGGTCTAATTTTCGACACCCCAGATAAAACTCTACTGACGGCAGTCACCCCCTGCTCTGCTCTGCCACGCATCCGCGCTCCTCAGCCCCAGTCAAGGAACCTAACAGACCCAGGTGCTGGGAATCAAGCTTGGATTCCTTCAGACGAGCCTCAGGCACTCTTAATGGCTGAGCTGTCTCTCCAGCCCCCAGTTCAAGCCCCCATTTTGAGCTAACTTTAGTGGGTGGCTTGAGCCAGGGGTCTCAGCCTCATTCTTTTGGTGGTAGCTCTGCAGCTATCGCCTCTAGACTCTACGTATTGTATTAGCGCCCTTGTGGAATTTTCATCCCTTCTGCTTTTTATTTATGTTTTTGAGACAGGATTTCAAAGCCCAGGCTTGCCTCAAATCTAACGTGCTGCAGCAGTTGACCTGAACTTCTGATTATAGTTGATAGGAATAACCTCCTCAGTCCTTACAATTTCCGTAAGAATTTTAACAGGAGCTTGCCAAACCCTTTAAGAAAAGTCTGCTAAGGTTTGCCTGAAAGCCTTTTTGACACTGACTCCATAGAGCCCAGGGAGGAACTGGCCTGTCAGTGACCCCGAGCCTCCAGACTCACCTCCGTGGACTAGCCCTCGGCTTATTTGGGGTTTATTTGGTCTTCTTTGATCCCTCTGAACATTATTTTAGGTTTTCAGTCTACACTATTTCCATTTCTTTATCAATTTCATCCATAGAAATTTGATTTTTTTTGTATTTTTATAAATGGGTTTAGGTTTTCAGTTAGCAAACATCTATTTCCAACATGCAGACATAACAACTGTTGTTATTTTTGAATTTTCGTGTTCTGTTCTGCGACCTGGCTAAACTCCACATATGAATTCAGTCTGTGTGGATTCTACAGGGTTTTGGTGTTGTTTTTGTTTGTTTGTTTTGTGGCAGGGTCTTACATTCTGTTTGGAAACAGTCCGGCTGGCCCTGAACACTCAGTCTTCCTCCAGCTCCCCACTCCTTGGCGCTGAGATCACAGCGTGAGCCACCACTTCTTTTAGAATGTCAAGCAGTGATTTCATTGCTTGAGCACAGAGATGAGTTTGTGCAACTGGGGCAAAGCTGTGGGTGATTCATCTTCCCGAGGATGGGGGAGGACTCAAGTGATACTGGGTGGATGGATGGGTCCATCTCTTGATCATTCAGAACTATCCAGAGCTTAGTGCCTGTATCCTATTGGTGGGAATTCTTCCAACCCATGGTTGCCTGTTTAAGAGTCTCAGTACGCAGCTCTGGCTGCCCTTGAACTTGTGATCTTCCTGTCTTTGCCTCCCGACTGTTGGGTTTACAGGCAGACACCACTTGTCACGCCTGGCTGGACCCAGGCGTCTTTAACTTTACCACAAGGCAGATGGTGCTATGCCTTGTGAGTCCTTCAAGGTCACATTGGTGGGTGAGGGAGTCGGGCTCTTCTTAGCTCCTTCCCGTCATCAGATGCCAGTTTCAGTCAAGTGAAGGCACCATCATGACAGGGCAGGACTGTGAGCACATGGCTGGCAGTGGCCACGGTCAGGCAGGAGTCCTCGTGTGGACCATTAAGTGGATGCTAATGGAAGTGTGTTGTTGTTGCTGTTGTTATTGGTGGTTACTTGTTTCTTCTTTGAGGCAGTGTCTCTCCATGAAGTCCAGACTGGCCTCCAACTCTGGGGAGATCTGCCTGCTTCTGCCTCCTAAGTGTGGGAGTAGGCACGTGTGTCATCAGGTCCAGGGACAGATACATCCATTGTGGCTTTAATGGTTTTTTGTTTTGTTTTGTTTTGATTTTTCGAGACTAGGTTTCCCATAGCTTTTGGAGCCTGTCCTGGAACTAGCTCTTGTAGACCAGGCTGGCCTCAAACTCACAGAGTTCTGCCTGCCTCTGCCTCCTGGATGCTGGGATTAAAGGCGTGTGCCACGCCTGCCTGGCTGTGTTTTTATTTCTTTTTGTGCCTCCCCAGTCCCTTTCTCTTTACCTTACTAAATGCCCTCCCACTGCCTGTCCCCCCCTCCCCCGCCAACCCCAGTGCGGTGCTGAACAGATACAGTGTGTGGACACCCTTGCCCCCCTCCCAGCAGGGGACATTCAGTTTTTCAGCCTCAAGCGTGATTTTGGTTGTGATTTATAGTTCAAGGTGAACTTAGATCTCCATTTTCTGACTTTCAGATTTGTTCTTGCCAAGAATGAATGCTGATTTTTGTCCCATGGTGTCTCCTGGTTGGTTTGATTGCATCTGAGGTATTTACACATTTTATTTTTAAACCCATTAACGTGGTTGGTAAAATACACATGGGTTCTATTCTAGTGTAAAAATCAAACTTTCATTCCACAGATAAAGCCAACGTGGCTATGGTTTGTTTCTTTGTTTACATATTTTATAGACTCTGTGTTCAGGAGGTCATTGTTCTGCACTCTTCCTTTGGGCTGTTAGCAGCTTTGGTATCAGAATAGATGTGGCTCCATAGGGTAAATTCAGAATTTCCTCATGTAATGCCAGCAGGAATTCCTGTAAATCCTTGTTCTGGCCAGAATGGTGTCCCTCAAATTCCCGTGGTGAAGCCCCTTGAACACTTTAGCCCAGTGCCTCAGAATGTATCTGTCTTTGCAAAGAGTACCCTCAAAGAGGTGATTAGATTAAACAAGACTAACCTACTTGATTGTCCCTAAGACACAAATAATAAAGGCCACCCTCGCGGTGTCTCTTTGCATCCATCTTTGGGAATAGCTTAGGTTTGTATCTGGGGTTGCTCTCCCACAAGTGGATTTTCTGGGCAGACCAGTTTATTATTCACTATTGAGCTCTTGGAGCTTGGAAGAGGCAGGTGGGAGTGGAGGAGCCCGCCTCTCCCCGGGGAGGATCGGGCTGTCTGAAGACCTGCCTGACTTGCATCTCCACTCGAATTTTAGGGGACAAAGTGGCTTCCTGAGTGAGGTTCCAGGTCTTGGCTTTAGCCTAAATGTAGGCACTCCCCAGCTCCTGCAGGCTGTATCTGTTGTTGTTTTCATAGGCCAGTGATCTTCCTGAGAGACAGATGCAAATGAGGAGGCAGAATTAGAACCCAGATACCCTGCAGACAGGAGAGCAACACCAACCTTGTCAACAGCTTTTCTGAAGCCCTTGTCACATGGGGCAAACCCTGGGGCTCACTGAGAAAGCAAGGGCCCCAGAACCCCGGGATTGCCAGTCGTGTAGAGATCCACAAACCAAAACATGCAGGTACCCGCAAGGGAACGCACCTGCAAGTACAAATTAAAGTCTTCCCGTGTGTGGTGTGTGGATGACTGATGGTAGGCTGTGAAGGACTTCCTGGGGACACAGACAGGAAATTGGGCGGAAGTGGGGAGGTGAGGGACAGTGAATGACACCTGAGATAGGGTCATGGGCTTGGGACAGCCAGAAGAGGAAGTCTGAAAAGCCTGCGGGGGAAGAGAAGCTTGTGGGGGAGTAGGAAGTGGGAGGAAACAGGGGGAATGGGAGGAAATGGGGATAAGAAGACAGGGCATCCCTTTCAGACCCTCGTCAACAGGATCGGAAACACTGGATGAGGAGAGATGTGGGGATGAGGGGATATTGGAAGTACCAGAATCCAACAGGCCTCTTTTCCCATCATCCCTGACACCCCCACCACTGCCACAACCCACCCCTATTCACCCCAGGCCCTTGTCTTTAAAACTGAGCCCTGTGCATGCCTCATAGCGCAGGTAACATAGGTACTTAAAATCCTTATTCCTGGAACGAGGCCTTGGTACCCTGAATCCACAGCTGAGGGGGGCACAGAGCAGGGAAGGGAGCCCAGTGACCAAGGTCTCAGCCCTGGGTACCTGGGTACCTGCTCAGTCTGCTCAGGTGGCTCCCAGAGCCCTCCCTTCTTTCCCGACCCCATACAGAGAAGATGGTAATAACAAGGACCAGCACCGCACACCCCACTCCCTAAAAACAAGCAACTGATGCTAACACCCAGACTCACCAGGCCCTCCACCACCCACCCTGGTACCATCTGGGTACAGATAATAATTTTCAAAGACATTTGGGGGGGGTGGGCCAATTTAGGAGTGAGGTAGGAGGGGCTGTTGTTGGGCCCGCGGTGCTGTTTGAAGCCCTGGGGTGTGTTAGATGGCTGCAGCACTGAGTGTGGTCTCTACCCACAGGGACAGGTTAAAAAGAGCCCAAGAGGACTCTTGACACTGCAGGTGAGCTGGGTGCATGAGTCTCACCCCGGTCTCAGTCACTTAGGGATGCGCGGATAGGTACGTGTCCACACAAAGTCCCCTCACCAATAAGAGCCTCCATCACTGGGCCAGACTTGGGTTCCTCACAGCTTCCTTCTTAAGCAGGCATTGGTGGTTAACCTGCTTTGGGGGTCTCTGTAGTGTCTACGTTTAGCTACAGTCTTGCTACCACGGTTCAGCTGGGATCTCTGTTGTCCCTCTCGACATCCACCGATCAGCCTCTACCATCCCCTGAGGTAACGCGTGATCCCTGCTGCTTGAGACATTGTCCAGTCAGCTTAGCTTAGCGCAGCCTCTGCCCTGCCGGGTCCTCGTGATGACCATGCATTCACTCACACTTGTCTTTTTGCCTTGTCGTGCGTGCCTTTTTTTCCCTTTTAAAATATTAATTTTTTATTTTTAGGATATGTTATGTGTATGTGCCTGAGTGCATGCACATGCACTACATGTAAAGATCAGAAGAAGCACCAGATCCCCAGGGACTGGGGTTACAGATAGTCGTGAGCCACCGTGTGGGTTCTGGTGAACCCGAGGCCTCTGCAAGGGCAGTAAGTGCTTTTTGACTGTGGAGCCATCTCTCTAGGCCCAATTTATTTTTATTTTATGTGTATGAATGCCTTGCCCGCATGGATGTGCCCTCACCACTCGCATGCCTGGCGCCTGAAGAAGCAGAATAAGGCACCAGAACCCATGAAATCGAAGTGACGGGCAGTTGTGAGCTGCAGTGTCAGTGCTGGGAACTGAATCCAGATTGTCTGCAAGAGCATCAAGTGCTTTTAACCACTGAGGAAACTCTCCAGCCCTTCTCTCTTCTTCCCCTCCCCCTCCCAGATTCACATGTTGCCCAGGGTAGCCTAAAACCTGCCATGTAGCCAAGGATGGACTTGAACTCCTCCTGCTTCCATCTCCCAAGAGCCAGGATTACAGGCCTGTGCCACCACAACTGGGTTTCTGATGTAGTTGGGTCCGGACCTTTTGCACTCTGGCCTCCTTAACCCTCTTTGCTTTGTATATGGAACTGAGTCCAGTCTCTCTTGCTCACTCTAAGGCCCTGGTACAGTGGTCCCTACAGGAAGGTCCCTTGAAGAAAGCACCTCTTCCTTTTTTTTCCCCCCCGGCTAGTGTTGTAGGATAACATTTTCCTTAGCATCTTCCAGCTGGAGATGGAGAGAGCTTCAGCCTTGCTTCAGGTACAGGGGTGGGGCTGATTCTTGGTGCGGGTACCCCACTCCCAAGCCCAGAGGTGGGCAGGCTGTTGTGGGGTGGGGATTTTACCAGCCTGGTGTGGGAAGGGCTGTGACAGCAGGAGGGAAGAGGTGGAGTCAGTCTTTTCTAGGACACCTGTCACCTGCCTCCTGCCCAAGGGCATTGCCCCAGCACTACCCTGCTAGTGTGCGTGGTAGCAGCGTGAAGCTGGGGCCTGTTCTTCAGAGATTTCCGGGCATATCAAAGACCTTTAAAGCCCTATGTCGCTGGCCTCCCCAAATCCAAGACATGGCATATGGGGCACAGGCCAACCCCAAAGGGTTCAGGAAGAAGGCGCTGGTTAAACACCCCACTGGATGGAAGAGGCCAAGCCTCAGAGCCTCTTCTCCTTTCAGAACCTCCAGGTAGGTGCTTGTTGCCTTGGAACGGAACATTCCACCTAGGGGGCAGGGAGATGGGGAGGGGTTCCGGTTCCGCTCTGGAGTCAGTTCCTCAGGAAGGAGAGCGGAGTTTCTGCATGTTGAGCAAAAGCGTGCCAACTGCATTCTGGTCCTAGAAGGATCTTTGGGATTTAATCAACTCCAATCTGTTCTTGAAGCCTAGAGAGACTGAGAGATCTGCCTGTGGTCCCTCAGCATTTACCAAGCTGAATCTAGAATCCAGTGACCCGGGTCTCTTGGTTTTATGTTTTAAGATCCAACTGCCAGGTGGGGTTCCACGACCTGGGTCCTGGCATTCCTTGGAGTATAGACTCAAGAGAGCTGAATCTGGTGTAGGGCCATGGCTTCCCGTCTTGGAGCTGAGAGTCGGGTGCGGGCGGTGGAGGAGATTGGTTCTGGTGGCTCTGCCACCCTGGGGTGTGTTCCTCCCAGGAGATGCAGGCCAGGTAGGGAGGTGCTGATTGCAGGTCTGGGTGACAGCAATTAGGGCAAGAGAAAGCATGGGTGGTGTCTTGGATGAGACCCGGCTGCACGTAGCTGGGGAAGAGGGATTCAGCTTGGGCTTTGCTCTCTCTTAGGTCCAGCCTGGGTATGAAGAAATTCTTTGCCATCGCAGTCCTGGCTGGCAGTGGTGAGCATGGCTCCCAGGAGACCTTTCTGACCCTCCTCCCTCCCCCAGCCTTTCCCTAGAAATGTGGACCTCCTGTGTGGTTCTACTGGCAGGCTGTTCCTTCCTCTCCACTTCCCTGTCTAGGCTCCAACCTCTCTCCTGTGGGGATGTTTAGTTCGGGACACCTGTAAACAAGCCAGAAGACATCTTTAACGAGCTATGCTGAGCAGGTGCAGGGAGCTGAGCAATCCTCGTAAACTGGCAGCGTTTGCCATCATCGTGGACCTGAGCATATGTATTAGTGACTTTCTGTGCTGGCAGGAGTTAATGAGTTTGTGTGTAGCTAGATGCGTGTCTGTGCATGAGTGTAGGTGTGTCTGAGCATACACGATGTCTGCGTGGCCCACACGTCAGTAAAATATGGCTCATGGCTGGCACCTAGGTGTACACTTGTGTTCATTGTGGTGTGATGTCATGTGATGTGATGTGATGTGTGTGTGTGTGTGTATGTGTGAAGTGGGGAGTTTAAGGGAGTGTTTGTCTATGCCAAGCATAATCATGTATGTTTCTAACTCTCATCCTGTGAGAGCCGATGGTTGGGGACCCAGCAGTCTGGTGTTATATATATCCTGTCCCCAGGGTAAAATGCCTGCAGGGGAGGAGGCAGCCAGGGCCGTATGGTGGCAACTAGGTACCTCAAGGTCCTTTGGCGGGGGGAGGGGGGTTCTATTTAGCCTTCAACTTTCCAAAACTGGGCTTCTTGTCTCTCAACATTTTCTTGCCCACGGAGGAAGGAGGTTGGAGGATGTGGGGACAGGATGCCTAACTCCAGATGCAGATGGAGCAGACCAGTGGAGGTTGTTATATGCATGGCTCAGCATCCAGCTAAGGAACAGACAAGGCTCCTGCCTGAACTCTGCTACTCCCAGCTTGTGCTACCTGGGCAAGCCTTTCCCCTTCTGAGCCTTTGTTTTCTCACCCCATAAATGGGGATAAAAACCTCCCTCCTGCTGGTGGGTAGGTGAGTGGCTTCACTCAGGTAGGGACTGCAGACCCCAGGCTCATGGCACTGACTAAGTGTAGATGGCTCAGAGAGCCCCACACCCCACACGGGACAGGAGAGGGAAGCAGTCAGAGAAGCAAGAAGGATGAATGAATGGCTGGAGGGCCTGGCCACTGTCAGGAAGCTGAGTTTTGCTGGTGACAGAAGCGCCTTTGCATTATTGCTTGCTCCGTGTGTGCACTGTCTGAGATGCACCAACTCCCTGGCTCCCTTCAGTAGCAGAGGTCAGGAAGGGAGCAGAAAGAACCCAATTCCTGTAACTCCTGACAGCTGTGGCACTGAGGATGACCTCTTGGGGAAGTGGTCTCTGATCTCATTAAATTGCCCAGGCTGTCCCTGAATCCAGTCTACAGCCCAGGCAGCCCTTGCACGTTCAATCCTCCTGCCTCAGACAAGGTCCTCAGTAGCTGGAATGTAACCACCAAACTCCACTGAAATGCAATTCTGACTTTTAGGATTTTCACCTTAGCATGAGTTTAGCAGGCTCCACCAGAAGCCAAGCACCTGAGGCAGAGGGTGTGGCTGAGGTTCCCACCCTGACTTGCTCTAGGCTCCCCAACCATCACGAGACAATGTGACCCTAGGCAAGTTACTCAGGGCTCCTGCCTCAGTTTGCTTATCTGTAAAACTGTGTTAATGACTTCACAATGAATACCCAATGAGTTAACAAATTCAAAGTTTTAGGAGGCTGTCTTATCTGCAGTTGAATGAACCAGATTCGGTCCTCCGGGGTGTGCAGGGAGTGGGAACCCCAGCCTACTACCCTCTTCGCCCTTTGCCCCTTCCCCATCCCATTCTCTGGGCTCTGAGGAGTCACTCCCCACTTCTCTTGTAGTTGTGTCCGTCGCCCATGGCAGCCTGTTGAACCTGAAGTTCATGGTGGAAGCTATCACCCACAAAAACGCCATCCTGTCCTTTGTGGGCTACGGCTGTTACTGCGGGCTAGGGGGGCGCGGCAAGCCCATGGATGAGGTGGACTGGTAGGTTCTGGAGGCCTCCTGTTGGGAGAGATGGGGGACGCTTATGGACAGACTGAGGAGGAAGGGCCAGGAACCCCATTTTTACCTTCTTAGATACTTTCTGTTGTCCGTATTAGAATGGCATTTTATGCCCCCACAAACCAACAAGGAGGCACTGGTCTCGTGGTGGATCCTCCACAAAGGGACAGACACTATGGACACCCACCCTATTAGTCCATGCTTTCTCCCTCAGACTAAGAAGCCCTGGAAGTCATGGCTTCCGCTCTTCCTTCCCCAGCAGCAGCCAGCACCAAGTCTGGCACCTCAGAGAGCTGGCAGCTGGCTTCACTCTTGTAGAAGAGGAGGGGATGACCACTCTGCATTAACTTCCCATCTTTCATGCCCCTATGCCTGTTGACATGCCTCAGACCTTCTCCTCTTCTTGGCCATCCAGCACAGTGGGGCTCTGCATAGAGCCTGAGTTACTTCCTATGGTTTTAAAGTAATGGCTTCCTGCCGACCCTCCCTCAGGCCTGGTAGCTGGGACACCTGACTCCAATTGCAGCTCCACTCTGGGCTCCGGTGTAGGGAGGGGGCCAAGAGCCCTGATGATAGGACAAAGAGGGAGCATCAAGGACAAGAGTATAGGATGCCAGTGCCAGTCTGCTCTACTGTGTGACCTTGGGCGTGTAACTACCCCTCTCTGGACTGCAGTTTGAAGGGCTGACCACGAGGGACTGAAACAGATGATCCAAGGTCTCCACTTGGCTTGTGTGTGTGGGGGGGGGGGGAGGGCTGCCTGCATCTGTCTGCCCATCTCTACTCCCTCAGGTGCTGTCACGCCCACGACTGTTGCTATCAGAAGCTCTTTGACCAAGGCTGCCGCCCCTATGTGGACCACTATGACCACAGAATTGAGAATGACACTGTGATTGTCTGCAGTGAGTCCCTCCCTTGACACCCTGGCTAGGAATGGGACCTTGGGGGGGGGGTGAGTGTGGGGACCCAAAGACAAACCTAGGATACCCCACTAAGCTTGGATTTCAGGCAATCAATGAAATATTTTTGGGATAAGGATATCCCAAATGAGACACACCGACACTAAAAGCTAACCGTTGGCTTCAAATTAGTGTTAGCACGAACTGAAGAATTAGACTAGCCGTTAGTTGGGCATGAATTTGAGTAAGAACTACCTTTTGCTACTTGGCCCTTGCCAATCTCTCCCTAGGAGAGTGGGGGCTTGCCTGGCTCTTCCACGGAAGGGAGGAGTCTGGGAAAGCAGGAGGTACTGGTAGGGTTGGGTAAATCTGCCCCTCTTTTCTTTCTTCCTAATTTTGTTGATTTTTACTTATGTGTGTGTATACCTGCTTCTCTGTAAGTGCACCATGTGAGTGTGCGCGCCTGTAGCGCTCAGAAGAGGGTGTCGGATCCCCTGGAACTGGAGTCATAGGTGGTGTGAGCCACTTGATGTGGGTGCTGGGAACTGAACCCCGGGTCCCGTGCAATAGCAGCCGGTGCTCTTAACGGCTGAGTCATGCAATGGGAGGTTTTTCTGCCCCGCCCCGCCCCACAGTCACTTTTAAATCATCGCTCAGAGGCTTCTATTAATTATAAATGTTTGGCTGACAACTCAGGCTTATTAAAATTAGCTCTCACATTAAATTAACCCATTTCGATTCATCTATGTATCACCACGTGGCTGTGGCTTTATCAGCCCACCGGCATCTGGTTTCTTGGGCAGCTGGCTTGCATCACCTGAACTCCACCCCTCTTCCTCTGAGTCCTCAGCTGGATTGTTCCGCCTAACCTTATCCTGCCTGGCTACCGGTCAAACAGCTTTTATTATTAACCAATGGAGGCAATACACAGCCACAGTGTATAGAAGCATCCCATAGGCAGAACTATCTCTCCAGCTCCCCCCCTCCCTCTTTCTTAGCCTCAGTTGTCTCAGTTGCTCAGAGGTTCCCCAGTTTTACCCTGTGCTAGCGTCACTGACAGGCTGTGGGGTACCAGCCCAGAGCAGGGCACCCTAAAAGCCAGGTGGAAGAAGACTTATGGACTTGAAGCCATTTCTCCAAGGCCACCTGGTTCCTAGAGCCCCTTTCTCTCTTGTCTTGCTGTCATCCATAAGCCTACGCCTTCTTTCCACGACAGGTGAACTCAATGAGACAGAGTGTGACAAGCAGACATGTGCATGTGACAAGAACTTGACTCTGTGCCTCAAGGACCAGCCGTACAGGGACAGGCACCGAGGCTACCTCAATGTCTATTGCCGGGGTCCCACACCCAACTGCAGCATCTATGACCCATACCCAGAGGAAGTCACCTGTGGATATGGCTTCCCATCGACCCCTGTCTCAACCTAGCCAGGCTGAGGTCTGAGAAAAAAGAGGGTGGCGGGTCTGACTGGGGTCTACACCAGATGTGTGGGGCCACATAGGGCCCAGTGCTGTCCTGGGGCTCCCTCCCAGGACTGTAGTTAGCTCAGAAAACTCTAGAAAGGCCAGGGCTTGTCTATGGCCATCACTCGGTCAGCCTCACATTCAGCAGCTGGGTCAGGTCTTAGCAGGAAACACACGACTTGTTGGGGTCTCTCCTGGATACGGAAAGAAAGGATATGTCCCCCAGCTCATCCCCCGGAACCTCTGAGCCCAGCACAGACCTGGAACCACACTCAGGAAGACAGAGTGCTAGGCTGAGGCCTGGGTTCTAGTCGTCTCTTCTATGAGGAGGACAGAGTGGGTAGCCCCATCCAGTCCTCAGCCAATGGGATGTGTCTAGGCCCAAAGCCTGACTTCTGTTACCCAGCATGCCTCTGGCCAGGCTCCAAGGGCACAGGGATCCCATATATAGAGTATAGCTGCACATATAGGAACTGGGAGGAGGTGGTCACACATCCACAGTTCTTCCTACCCCCTGACTCCTGCACAGAAGTGGTGTGTACCCCATTGCGCCTTACCCCACCTAAATTCAGAGTGACAAGCTAGGGGGTACCTGGAGCTCTCACTCCGTATGCAGGGAGAGGCTGATTCCGACTGTCTCTGGGGAACTGAGACTGAGGTTTAGGTTGAAAGATGGAAGGGAAAAATCTCAAGACACTGAGAGGAAAACTTGGGTAGAGAGAGGGTGGGGTGGTGAAGAAGGGAGGGGCTAGGAGGTGAGAGCAGGATGTAGCGAAGGCCAGGCCAGTTGCCAGACACATAGATGGGAATAGCAAGAGAAAGGATGGGACCGGGCTAGTGATGCTGAGGGCGTGGCCCCATGGGTCTGGGGAATCTCGAAGGCTCCTGCTGGCAGGTCACCTTCCCCATTGCCCCCAGCCTGTGTTTCTTCAGGTGTGCCTCTCTCTGTCCCCGGCCTCACCTTCCATCTCAGGACCAGCAGTGTCTAGCCCTGCCTCATACCTGTCTTCTGCCTTCATCCATGTTTAACTCTGAGGACCCAGGGACGCCAGCCCCGTCTGCATGCTGAGAACATTCGCTGGGAAGCTCAGCTTGTGTGGCTACGTGGGACATTGTTACTGGGGAGAGAGGGCCAACCAGAGTGGCGGCAAATGCAGGAAAAGAAGTTTATGCGGACGGCAGTGTCGGAAATGGCAACTCTGGGACCATTAGGGGTCATTGCGGGCAAGTGCAATCCTTCTGAAGCTTGCCTCACACTGGCTGTGGTGTGACACGGTGGTCACCTAAATGAACTGACTGAACTTGCCCCGACCTTGTGAGCTTCCTCCTCTACCCTCTCAGGAGTTCAGCCAACAAGTCTCCCTTCCCTTCCCTGCCTCACTAGCCCCACCCCCAAGCGAGGGATAGGCCTGCAATGGGTGCCCAGAGAGCTTCCTCCCGAGTTTTGACCTCAGGCTTGCTGTGGGTTCTTCCATGGGCACACATCTCCTATAGAGAAGGCTGGACCAATGACACTCTACTGCTGTGGGATCCAGGACCCTGTGCCCCAGTCCCCCTCTCCCCATTGCCCAGTTCTTCACAGAATGCCACAACCACTCCCCAGACTAATAAACACTTTCCAGCTTGGCTGCCACTGCTGGGTCCTTTTTAGGGTCAAGGTGGGCGCAGGGATACATTCTTAGGTCTCTAGTTCTGGGGAAGACAGATGTCTTGACATTCCGCAGCTGGCATGGCCTCATCCTTTCCCTCACCCCCTGCTTGTGGGGAGATATGGCCCTGTGCAGCTAAAGGCACAGCCTGAGAAGACAGGAAAGTAATGCCTAGGCCATGGGCAAGGGCAAAGGGACCCTCCACGCAATGACGGCAGCCAGTGTGGGCTCAGGATGCTTGTCCTTTAGTGATGATGAGCTGAGGTCTAGAGAGGGACAGCAGCTGTCCCCAAGTCTCCAAAGTCACAGCTGTGCTCTGAATCTGGAGAATGACATTCAGCCACCCCTCCTTGTACCTCCCCACTGATGTGCACCAGACACTATCCTTGTCCAGTGTCGTGTCTCTGGTTGTCCCTTCTGGGATGGAACCCTCGCCTAAAGGCCACAACTTGATAGGACAGCCAGAAAAACAGCAGCTGTCTCAGTGAGCTAAAGCAGGGGCAGGGAGGAGAGAGTCAGAGTGAGGCGGGAAATCTGGGTCCTCCTGGTTTCTAGCTCTGAGGTCAGATACCTCAGAGGAAGTGGAGGAACGACAGGAAGCCACGGAGCAACCCATGTGTATCCACCTCTTCTCCCGCTCAAGTTCCTTCACGGATTCCTATCTGTTTCCTCGTGTGCCCAGTGTCCAGAGTCACAGGTGCTCGTCTTGATTTGATTTCTATTGCTGCGGTAAACACCATGACTCATGAGCAACTCGGGGAGGATAGGGTTCATTTGTCTTAGACACGCCTTCCACAGTTGATCACTGAGGGAAATCAGGGCAGGAACTCAAGCAGGACCAGAGGCAGGAAGCATAGAAGGAAGCTACTCACAGATCCCCTTGGTTTGCTCAGCTTGCTTTCTTATACAACCTACTCCTGCCTAGGGAATGTCACCACCCACAGTGGGCTGGACCCTCCCACATCAATCATTAACCAAGAAAATGCCCCATAGATACGACCACATGACAATCCGGTGGAAGGAAGTGCTCAGTGGAGGCCCCTCTTTCCAACTGTAGTGTGTGTAAAGTGGACCCAAACTAACCCAAGGGAAGGGGGGAGGAAGTTCCCAAGGGAGGTGAGGCTGACACACACCCATGGGCTCTGTCCCCTGCCTCAGTCCTCAGTGAAGAAGCCTTTCTGCATTACAGACGCAGCTCATTATGAGATCCTGGAAGAAGACAGACTGTGTTGACGGTCTGCTGTGTTCCCAGGAGTGGCCCCTGTTCTCCCAGGGCCCCGGCCTAGGAGGGGATGACGGCACGTAGGACCGTAACCTTCCCGCATGATGCCCTGTGGCATACCAGCACAGATGAAGATATTTCAAGTCTGTGGCAGCAGCAGAGGCCATTAGGGTCGGGCTGGAGTGAGAGGAAGAGCAGGAAGGCCATGACCTTGGGGCGGCAGATCTCCTTGCTCCCACAGTCTGCCTCTGCCTGTGACTCCTGGTAGCTGTGAGGTCCCCTATGCTGAGACTTGAGAGGGCGCTGTCCTTGCTCTCTTGCTGACCTTGTCCTTTTGAGTGCTGAAGAACCTGTCATTCCCCCTCGCGCCCTAGTTGCAGATTTGGGGACCCTTTGTTTTTAATGACTGTTTTCTAGAACTTTGGTGACACCTGGTGGACACTATGGCTCACACCCGGTGCTACTCATGACATCTCAGGGCTCCTCTGCTAATGGAACCACCACGGTGGGGTCCCTACCCCATAGACAGGTCTCATCCCAGGCAGCCAATGTTCCCCCGGAGCAAAAGGACACATCTCAACCACCTTGTCACAGCCTCCAATGCTACCACTCACAGCAAACACTTGTCCTTCAGGCAAAGACTGTGGACTAGGTACTACACAGTCTCTGACTGGCCGCATGGGCCTGGGCAAGTCACGTCACCCCCTGAGCCTCACCTCTCTGCACTCTATGGCACAGATGTCTGGGGGTGGGGGCGACTGAGGGCAACAATATGCATGCCCTGTAGCATGCCTAGTATAGTCTGGCAAGGAGGACAGAAAGTGTCAGAGCTGGCTAGGGTGTTGGCCACAAGGTCCCCAAGTCAGCTTGGCAAATAGGAGCAGGAAAAGGAAGGAGCTGGGCTGGTGGAATTGGCCATGACCTCCCCCTCCCCCCCGCAAACAGAAACCTGACCAAGCAGCTGTGGCTTAGGGAGCCAGTCCTGTCCCTGCACAAGGGGGTTGGGGAGTTGGAGGGAGCTGAAAGGGAAGAAGAGGGGAGACAACCACAGGCCCCTTCCCCCATGCCATCCATGCCTGCCCCTGGGCTGAGCTGGAATAGGCTAGAGCGCGGCCATGTATTCAGCTCAGCCTTGAATGTGAACACAGCCTTTCCTCTCCAGGGGCTGGCAAAGCAATGCCAGCTGCCAGCCTCGCCAGTTGTGGCTTCCTAACAAGCAGCTGATGCCACCAACTGTGACAAGCAAGGTTCTGGAGAGAAAGACTGAGGCTTTCTAGCATCAGGAGACAGGATCCTGGAGCAAAACCAAGCCAGATCTCTCTGTAAGGGCCACCAGGAAAGAACAACCTGCTGGAGCAGGGGTCTGCAATCCCAGGGTGGCAGCCGAGATTAAGTGAGCATCTACTATATACACGGTGTGCCTCAAACTGCCTGGCAGCCGCCTGGGCCAGGGACTCTTCATCATTTCCTTTATAAAATGAGGAGGCTAAAGCTCATAGAGGCCACAGAAGTTATGTGTTGTCATCCAAAAATTGACTCCTGACTCCACTCAGCCATAACCTAGAAAGGTCCACTATCTCTCTCCTATAAAGGGGAGAGCGGAGAGATATGTGTTAGTTGGTTTTGTTATGACAAAGTTCCTGGCAAAAGCTACTTAAGGAAGGGAGGGTGTATTTGGGCTCTCATTTTGAGGGAACAGTCCATCACGACTGAGCTAGTGGTAGCTGGTGAAAAGCCCAAGAAAAAGAATATAAAAATGTAGATTCCAGCAAAGGCTATCATTGGTGTTTCTGATTTTAGCCATTCTGACAGGTGTAAGATGGTATCTTAAAGTTGTCTTGATTTGCATTTCCCTGATTGCTAAGGAAGTTGAGCATGACCTTAAGTGTCTTTTGGCCATTTGAACTTCTTCTGTTGAGAATTCTCTGTTCAGCTCAGTGCCCCATTTTATAATTGGGTTAATTAGCATTTTACGGTCTAGTTTCTTGAGTTCTTTATATATTTTGGAGATCAGACCTTTGTCAGTTGCAGGGTTGGTGAAGATCTTCTCCCAGTCAGTGGGTTGCCTTTTTGTCTTAGTGACAGTGTCCTTTGCTTTACAGAAGCTTCTCAGTTTCAGGAGGTCCCATTTATTCAATGTTGTCCTTAATGTCTGTGCTGCTGGGGTTATGCGTAGGAAGTGGTCTCCTGTGTCCATGTGCTGTAGAGTACTTCCCACTTTCTCTTCTATCAGGTTCAGTGTTTTCGGACTGATATTGAGGTCTTTAATCCATTTGGACTTGAGTTTTGTGCATGGTGATAGATATGGATCTATTTTCATTCTTCTACAGGTTGACATCCAGTTATGCCAGCACAATTTGTTGAAGATGCTCTCTTTTTTCCATTGTATACTTTTAGCTCCTTTATCGAAAATCAGGTGTTCATACAAAGCCAGTACTACAGTAGGATCGAAACCCAGTGCCATTGTTCTTGAGTTCTTAGTAGTCCTCATTGTCCGCTATGTTCAGCAAGTCCGGTTTTATTCCAGGCTTTTTCAGACTCAGTCCAGCTGGCCTTGGTGAGTTCCCGATAGAACATCCCCATTGTCTCGGTGTGTGGGTGCACCCCTCGCGGTCCTGATTTCCTTGCTTGTGCTCTCTCTCCTTCTGCTCCTGATTTGGACCTTGGGATTTCAGTCCGGTGCTCCAATGTGGGTTTCTGTCTCTGTCTCCTTTCATTGCCTGATGAAGGTTAATATCCAGGAGGATGCCTATATGTTTTTCTTTGGGTTCACCTTCTTATTTAGCTTCTTTATGATCACCAATTATAGACTCCGTGACCTTTATTTATGGATAGAAACCAATTATGAGTGAGTACATCCCATGTTCCTCTTTTTTGGGTCTGGGTTACCTCACTCAGGATAGTGTTTTTTATTTCCATCCATCTGCATGCAAAATTCAAGAAGTCATTATTTTTTACTGCTGAGTAGTACTCTAATATGTATATATTCCATACTTTCTTCATCCATTCTTCCATTGAAGGGCGTCTAGGTTGTTTCCAGGTTCTGGCTATTACAAACAATCCTGCTATGAACATAGTTGAGCATATACTTTTGTTGTATGATAGGGCATCTCTTGGGTATATTCCCAAGAGTGGTATTGCTGGGTTCAGGGGTAGGTTGATCCCAAATTTCCTGAGAAACGGCCACACTGCTTTCCAAAGTGGTTGCACAAGTTTGCATTCCCACCAGCAATGGATGAGTGTACCCCTTACTCCACAACTTCTCCAGCAAAGGCAGTTTGGATGCTCACCTTACTAGACCTGGATGGAGGTGGGTGGTCCTTGGACTTACCACAGGGCAGGGAACCCTGCTTGCTCTTCGGGCTGATGAGGGAGGGGAACTTGACTGGGGGAGGGGGAGGGAAGTGGGAGGCGGTGGCAGGGAGGAGGCAGAAATCTTTAATAAATAAATAAAAATGTAGATTCCAGAAATAAGAAATAAAGAAATATAAAGTTGTAAGCCTAGGAGAATGAGAGCAGACTGTCAGCAGCTTTCTCAGCAGCTTAAGGATTAACTATTAACAGTGGGCTACTCTGCTTTACAACCCATAGCTCTGTCTGCGAGGCTGAAGCAGCCCTCTGCAAACTTAGGGTCGCTCTACAAACTGAGGGTTAGCTTTTAGATAACCCCCTGGCTGCTCATGAGCAGAAACTGATGTGAGCTAACTTTTCAATGATGGGGTGTACGTGTCTTTTGACTTTTTGGTTTTATATCGTCCCATACCCCTTCCCTGCTATGTGAAGCTGGCAGTGTCAGGGGAGGTGCAGAGCCTTGGTAAACACTATCAAGGAACGCCAGGGGAAAACAATGGACTAAATACAAACACTAGTTTAACTGAAAAACTCGGCTAATGGAGATTGCAAAGAAGGGCAATTTGTATCTGAGTTTTATCTTGAGACTGTAAAATTCTTTTGTTATTGTCTAATACTTGCTACTAAAAAAGGAGTTCAAAAACTGGCCTTTGCCACAGCCTTACAAATACATCTCTGGTTGTGGTCTCAGCTAGCTGATAAGCTTTTTGTGCCCCCATCACTTTTTTCCTGGAATAAAGTTTGTTCTGGTTTATTAGACTTCAGTGGTGTGTCTCCATCTTTGCACGACCCAGTGTGGCCCCGACAGCTGGTTACATTGTGTCTACAGTCAGGGAGGATGGAGGATGGAGGTGGGAGAGGGAAGCAAGTGTCCAACTGTTTTGTTGTTTTTTTTTTTTTTTAAATTCAATCTGGATCCCTAGCTGTGGAATGGTGACTCCCATATTTGGGGTTGGTCTTGCCTCCTCAGTTAAACTCCCACCAGAAACAACCTTAGAGGAGCTCTCAGAGCTGTGTCTCCTAGGTGGTTCCAAATCCGTACAGTTGATAAAGACGTAAGGACCACGGGAGGCAGTTTCTCAGTGGAGACTCCCGCTTCCCAACTGTAGAGTGTGTAGACTTCAAATCAGAAGGTTTACCTTCCAGTGCTGCGCAGACACAGCCCTTCATTTTCACCAGAGTCACGGGGTGAATAACTGATTCCCAGGCTCTCTCCCATGATAAGTGAGACCGTTCATGAAAAACATGCCACAGGTGCTCGTACCCGCCACGCCATCTCTCTGCCTGCCTTCTTCCCTCAGCACATCAGTGATAGCAAGATCATTGCTCTCAAACAGAGAGGGGGCAAAGACTATAAACAAAGGTCAGCATGGTGCAGTGGGCGAGGGAAAAGGCCCTGGAGGGGAAGAGGGCTAGCAGTGTGGATAGGTGGTGTGTTACTGACATGGGCTGAAGAGGAACCGCAGGAAGGATGAGGGAGGGGTGGCCCAGGCATCCTGGTGACAAATTGCTGTGTGAGAAGTTGCAAACATGACCCCACAAAGCAGGAGGCTGAGTCTAGATTCTTCCTCTTGTATTGTATCGAAGTATTTTATAGATACAGGATGGAGGTGGGCTGACAGGGCCATGCCAGCAGCTTGAAGGTTGGATGTGGGATTTGAGAAGAATCTGATGCCAACATTATCTTCAATCTGTCTACCTTGGGGAGAGGGGTGGACCCCCTGCTCCCCCCACACCACACTTGGTCCTCTCAGCTCTTTCTCTTCTTTAGGGTCTCGGATAAGATGTCACCCCCCATACACACACCTGCCCCTGCGTTCCTCGAAGGAGCCTTCTTCCCAGACAGTGGCCACTGCTCCCCAAGCACACACCCATCTCAGCACCTCCCAGGCCATTGGGTCCTTGTGCCCTCCCTCCCCAGTCTGACAGGTCCTTGGAGTAGAATTCCTACTCCTCCACCCTCATCACAGGCCTGGCATAAAGTCAGTCCCCAATGCAAACGAATGGCTGCCCTCCCAAGAGAGCGATGTTTCCTGCAAGCACCAGTGATATCCTTTTACAGCCCCCGCTTTGATTCTGGGCACAACACTGCCTGGGACTCACACATCACCTGTACATTATCCCAGGTTAGAACTAGTCTCTGATAAGACAGGACCTTCTAGAAGGCGACGTGCCATTGGCTTAGCCTAGCCACACAGGTACCATGCCCGAGCCCATCCCCGATGTTCCTAGGCCAAAGGTTCCCGCTCCCTGCCCCTCCCAACATGTCTACTTTCTATACATGGGCAGATTGGGGGAAGAAAGACGACTATGCGGGTTGAACCAGAAAGACCTCAGGGGCCCTGGCCCTCTACTGACCCATCTGTTTTCATGTGCTCTGCTTTCTCAATCCAGGTTTTAACCTCTGGCATTGGTAGAAGCGGCTACACCCCACTATAACCCTGGAATTCAAAATGCTTAGATTTGAGTCTCTGTGTGTTTCTTTAAATCCCTGCTGCTCATCACTGCCTGTGGTGACAACACAGTATGGGCTCAATATACAAATGCTGGGTGACCTACTAAGCCAAGTGTCTGTGCACTCTCTTCTCTTCACCTGTGTGCTCTCTATCAGTACGCAAACCCTGTCATCTCCCCTCACACTCATTGGGGAGAGGATGAGGACAAGCGACCACCAAGTGCTGAGAACCTGGCAGTACTGGTGAATAAAGACCAGCACCATCGGCTAGGCAGAGCTAGGTAACCAGCCACATCGAAGCACCATGACAGCCGGCGTACCATGATGACACAGCTTCCTGTACAAGGCTCATGGTTCCAGGTGCTACAGACCAGCCTGGACATGGCTGGGATCCCCAGTGCTTGCGAAGTCTCTGCTGAGCCCAGATCTGCTGTTGCTGATGCTGACCCAGCAAGCTCTTGTCACCCAGGAGGTCGAGCCCAGGCTTCCTCCAGGCAGATGCAGGAGTCTTCACAGTAGACCTGCTCTGGACCTCAGAGGACGAAGCCTGCACTTAAGACCTCCGCTTTGGTTACAGGACCAAGCAGGGTCCCAGATCCAGGGGCCGGAAAGGACACTTTGCCCTTGACAGATGTGCTGAATGCTAGGGCACGAAAGGCAAGTGCCACCAAACAGGGAGACAAGCATGGTCATAGCTGTGCCTAAGATCCACTATGTCAGGCTGGCCACAAGAACTGACTCCACCTCAATTAGACCTTCCCTGTTTACTGGTCACTAGATTTAAGTCTTACAGGACCAGAGGCTTCTAAATGGGGGTGGGGATTTAGGGTGCCTTAGATCAACTGCCCATCATCTCTCCATTTCTTTTTTTTTTTTATTGAGAAAAGGAAAAAAATGTTTCAGCCTCCTCCCAGCCTCCCATTTCCCTCCCCCTCCTCCCACCCTTCTTCCCCTCCCACCACTCCTCTCCTCCTCTCTCTCCAGTCCAAAGAGCAGTCAGGGTTCCTTGCCCTGTGGAAAGTCCAAGGTCCTCCCACCTCCGTCCATGTCTAGGAAAGTGAGCATCCAAACTGGCTAGGCTCCCACAAAGCCAGAACATGAAGTAGGATCAAAACCCCGTGCCATTGTCCTTGGCTTCTCATCAGCCCTCATTGCTCGCCATGTTCAGAGAGTCCGGTTTTATCCCATGCATCTCTGCATTTCTTCATGTCATCTTTGCCATGACATCCTTGTGGCAATGGTGAACATTATCATTGCAATGGCACCCGGCTTTCTGAGACACCAGACCAGCCTTCTTCCTGCCAGCGGGTTTACAGAAGGCAGACCTGGAGCAAAACAAACAAGGAGCAGCCTCCGGTGAGGCTCTGGGGCTGTATTTTCTAGGCTACCCGCTTTGTCCCCAGTCAGATCTGGGTGGAGAACTCGGTTCCCTGGTCAGACATGCGTCCTGACTTGGGTGGGGAGTATAGTAGTTTAGGTTAGATCTTGGCAGTTTTCCCCCTTCCTGGGAAAAGGGTTTTAGGTCTCAGGTAGCCCAGGTTAGCCTTGAACTTACCATGTAGTGAATTCCTGCCTCTCCTGCCTCCACCTCCCAAATGCTGGAATTAGAGGGTGCCTCCCATCCCCGCTCTCTTGTTTTTTTGATTCCTAGCACTTACTTCGGTTGGAAGATGTCAGTTAATTGCCAGGCACCCAGGGTCTGTTTCCAGAGCAGGGGTTCCTCCATGTCTCACTTCCAGACCCCAGCGCTGAGTGAGAAGACACTCCCTGGACAGCGATGAGGAGCTCCAGGAGCCTGGGAGCTATCAGAGGTGGCCGGAGACAGTTTGCCAGAGGACCATGACTAGAGTAGGTGCTGTGTGTCAGGGACGGTGGCCTTCCTAGCACCGGAGTTTGTGTCGGCCACACTGGGACTTGCTGGGGAAGACCTGCCTGAAGGCTTTCTCGTAGGTGTCCAGGTTTTCCTTGAAGCAGTATGCAGACAGCTTGTCACACTCACAGGCCTTTTGCCTGCAGAGGCAGCTGCCACCCGGGAGGCATCCACCTGCAGAAACACTCAGAGTCAACGGGGGCTTGCTGCCCGCTCCGAAGCTGGGTTCTAAAGCAGGGGAAGGGCTGAGGGTATAGAGAGAGCGACAGAGGTCAAGGGCAGAGGGCAGGAAGTGGGGATGCTTGTGCTCTGTTCACAGCCCTTCACCAATCACACTTCCACACCCTTCCACACCACAACGAGCAGATGCCTGGAAGGAGGCAAATGAGTAGAGAGGACAGGCTGCATGTCAGGAGGGCTGCATGTTGGGGTGGCAGTGGTCAGTTGCAGCCCCCAGGCAGCACACGGGCCAGGCAACAGGCAGGACTCAGCACCCAACCCCCAGGGTCCACCTCCTATTCCAGACACCCATCTGATATCCACAGCGCTGTCTGGAACATCTCCAACTGCAGATGTTTAAAGCCACCCTGCACATATATATGTGCCATGGCCACTGGCCTGTCACCTCTCCACCCTTAGGGATGACAGCATCAGCAGCTCTCTGGGAGCCCTCCCCTCCTTTCACTTCCTGTTTCCCATCTGCTGGTAAGTCCCATGGATTTCTCCATATTTAAACCCCTTCATGTTCTGCCCTCTTCTGTTCACCATCCCGGCCACTACCCACATTCTTGTCCCTCTCCACACTCTGTCACCACCAGTTCTTCCTCCTTAATGGCAGCAAACAAGCAGGTAGTCTCAGTTTCACCTGGATTACACACAGGTAGCCTCTAGGTATCACCTGGATCACACTCACTCTCTTTTAAAGCTACACTGCGCTTCCCCGGTCTTTGTGGATGAGGTGACCATCCCTTTGTGGCAGTCCCCAGCCCACCTGCCACAGCCTGACTGCCCCAGCCTCCCCTTCCTCATCCACAGTCTACTCCAGGCACAGGGACCTCTCGGCCTTGTCCCAGGACCTTGGCACATGCTCTTCCCCTGGTCTCTTCCAGTGATGAGCTCCACAGGCCATCTGGGTCTTGATGGAGTCCAGGTTCTTCAGACAGGCTCACCCAAGCCACTTGGTCTAAAGCTCCCAAGTCACTCCCTCCTAGGTCCCCCTTGCTAGTCTCATTTGCAGAGTGGCTTGCTATGCCCTCCTCTGCCCTGCAGAGGGAGGTCCCAGGAGGCTGGGACTCCCTTGTGTATCACAGCCTCCCCCTTGCAGAGCAGAGGCCAGCCCGTGGGAGCTCCTTAGGGTACTGCTGCCAAAGCAAATGAAGCCCCAAGGACTTTGGGATGTGGTGTTTACCCTCGAGCGGAAGGGCAAGTAGATTGGGGGCTTTTGCTGCGTTGTCACAGTCCTAATGCTTTGTGTGTGCACACACATATGCACGCATGAGCGCATACGGGGTCACGGAAGGCATACTTCTCCTTTCTATAGGACTCCACCCAGATCTGCTCTCTCTGAGAAGAAAGGGGGCTGCTAGACCGTGGGGCTTGTATACTGCAGCTGGTTAATCTGGATGTCTTCCTGGATAGAATGGTGCTGACTGTGGTCAAAGATGGGCAGCGTAGTAAGGCCCCGTGCTAAGATGCTGGTCCCAGATGGAGTAAGTGCCATGTCTACTGCTCTGGCAGGGGCACCTGTCTGCTGGACCAGTGCAGGCTGTCTCTCTCCTGCCTTCCCTCTCCGAAGCCCACATTCCCACTGGAGCTGTCCACGTATGCCTGTCTGGAGTCTTGATTTCTCAGGGCAGACACTGCCACCCCACGCCTCAGCTGCCCTTCACCACACACCCTCAGGAAGGTGCCAAGGACATTCATGCCACTCCCACTCTTCCTCACGCCTGCACCCATTGGCCCTCTCACATCCCCCCTCTCCATCTGTGAAGGTTTGCCCTGATCCATCAAGTCCCAGCCCCCTCAGGGCTCTTCCCCATCTCAGCCCCTTGCAAGCACCTCCCCTCCGCCCCCACCCCCCCAGTCTATAGCAAGTTCTTATACAGCAGCTGCCGCCAAGGCCACAGAGGACGTGGGCTACCTGAACGCTGGCCCTGCTCTAGTGGACTGCTCTCCTCTGTGGACCTGGTGCTGCCACCTAGGAAATATGAACCTGTTGTCCCCTCTGTCCTCCTCCACTTGTCCTTCTCCTCCTCCTCCTCCCTTCTCCTGTTTAAGTCTTGCTCCTCTTTCTCCACACTACTTAATTTTCTAGACTCTTCCTTCTTCTCGGACTATGTGTATGACTGACTTTGTCTGCATATATGTATGTGCACCACGTATGTATGTACCCACAGCAGGCAGAAGAGGACATCGGATCTCCTGGAGTTGATGATGGTTAGAGCTGCCATGTGGTTGTGGGGGAACCAATCTCAGGTTCTCTACCACAGCAGCAAGTGTTCTTAGCCACTGAGCCATTTCCCCAACCACATTCATGTTTTCCTTCTTGAGACGCAGACTCATGCAGCCAAGGCTGGTCTGAAATCTCCCCTGAAGTCACTCAAAGATGACACTGAACTCCTAATCCTCCTGTGTCCACTTTCCAAGTGCTGAGATCACAGGCGTGGGCCACCGTACTGGTTTATGAGCGATGGGATGGAACCCAGGGCTTCATGCTAGGCAAACATTCTACCAAGTGAGCTACACTCCCGGGTCTCTGAGTCCTTCCTGCCGTGTGATTAAATCCTCCCCTAAAGTGTAAATCCTCCCCTCACAGCTCTCCTAGTCCCTAGATCTCCAGGCCTGGTCGTGGACAGCGATTTTCTACCAAGGATGATCGTTTTGGCAGCATCCCTCAGTTATGGTAAGATCGGGTTTGCCATGACCTGGAAGAAAATACAACCCTAAGCCAAAAAAAAAAAAAATGTCATCTTTGCAAGCCACCATGTCAAAACATTGGACTCCAGATCTTACATCTTCCAGTATGCCAAAAGATAAACCGAGGCACAAGGCAAGGAAATGACAGCTTCAGAAAGTTCTTTCTCATCCTGAGAACGCCATCTTCACAAATGAGACAAGGTGACAGGCATAGACTCCTGCCTTGTGGCTAACCCAAGGCCTCACAGGGCCTCTGTCTGGGCTCTGGCTTCATTGCGGATTATCTTCAGAGAGTTCTTGCTCAGTCTCAGGACTTGATGTCCTCCTGGATTCCCAGCTCCAACCCAGACCTCCCCCTTGAGCTCCAGGCTGCAGCACAAGTAGCTGTTTGCTGTTACATGTCTTACATTAATCTATTTCTGTTGAAAACATGGAGTTGGGTATTTGCAAATAAAATGGCTTATTTCACTCATGATTTGGGGAGCTCCAAGTCCAGACAGCACGGTGCTGGCTCTGACAGGACTCCCTTAGGCACATCACGGCGTGACATATAACATCACGATGAGTGTCCACACAAGAGGGAGGGGGTCACATGGGACAACAGGAAGTCAGAGAGATTGGGGAAGGGCGAGCCTTGCTTGCCGTTATAGAACAAGTTTCTCTAGTGGGAACTAACCAGTGTCCCAGGAAAACTACATTAATCTCTTCCGAGGGGGGTACCTGCAGCATTCGAACGATCTCCAGGCCCCACTTCTTAAAGGTTCCACCAAGTCTTGTGTGTTTGCATATATGGTGTATATATGTGTTTGTGGGTGGTATGTGCACACGTGGTATGTATGTGTGCATGCATGTGGAGGCCCAAGACCAATGCTGGGCATCTTCCTTGATTCCTCTCCACCATATTTTTTTTTAATTTATTGCTGTGTATGTGGTGTTCACACACATACGTGTTCATGTATATGTAAACATATGAACATCTACGGGTGCACATGCCTGTATGCGCATGTAGAGGCCCAAGACTGACGGTCTTCCTTAGTCATTTCCCGCCTTATTCATGGAGTCATGGTCTTTCACCCACTGGAAGTTTGAAAGAAAATGGCTCCCAAACGAAGTGGCACTATTAGGAGGTGCAGCATTGTTGGAGTAGGTGTGGTCTTGTTGGAGGAAGTGTGTCATTGTGGGGTGGGCTTTGAGGTCTCATATATGCTCAAACCATGCCCAGTAAGTGAGACCACATCCTGTTACTGCAAGCCAAAATGTAGGACACTTGGCTACTTCTCCAGCACCATGTCTGCCGGTACACTACCATGTTGTAGTAGGGTGATAATGGACTAAACCTCTGAAAATGTAAGCCACCCACATGAAATGTTTTTATAAGAGCTGCTATGGTCATGGTGTGTCTACACAGCAACAAAATCCTAAGACACCAACATAGATTGGTTTCATTAGCTGGCCCTGTGGATGCGCCCCCCCCCCATCTGTGCCTTCCAAGCTTGAGAGTCACAGGAAAGCTGCCATGCCCACCTAGCATTTATGCGAGTTCTTAGGATGCGAGCTTGGGCCCTCACACTTGCATGATGGGATCTTTTAACTATCGAGTAGTCTCCCCGGCCCACCACCTTATTTTTGAGACTGGATTGCACACTGAACCTGGAGCAGCCCAATCAGCCGGGATGACTAAGCACTGAGTCTCCTCCCACTTGTGCCCAGCACTGGGGTTACAGACGTGTGCTGCCATGGCCCAGATTCCATCTGGGGGCTGGAGATCGGAACTCAGCTCTGTACGGTGGGGAATTTATCAGTTGAGCCATCTCCCCAGTCCTGGTCCCCCACTTACTAACACCTTCCCATACACAAACCCTGGAAAGACACTGGAGATACATTTGAACCACAGCACAGCTTACGCTCTGTGCAACTCATACCAACCTGCTGCTGGGTCTTTGTGGTCCCCTCTACTTCCATTTTCACAAGCTTAGGGTTTGATGCCAAGATCTATGGCAGCTGAGGCCTCCCTCTCCTTCAATCCCACATCTAATCCACCTGTAGGTTCTGGCACCTGAATGTCCAAAGCAGACTCAGCCCCTGACACTTCTCATCACCCCTTCTGTCGCCATCCTGGCTCCAATGATGGTCATGTCCCCAGGCGCTCCAGAACCAGTGTTCTAAAGAGCCATCCTCCTTCCTCCTCCATCTGTAGCAGGAGTACATCCCTGTCCCTCTGACCATGCTCCAGTAGGTCGTGTGCCACTAACGCAGGTGAGCCTCCTGCACCGCTTGGGCGGACATCCACACACAATGTCCACTCCTTCCCCAGCTCCAAGCTCCTGCCACATTGCCCCTCCTCTGCAAGGCTGTCCTTCCACAATTGCCTAAATTAGTTACTTTTCCCTCCGTGGACACCAGCATCCCTCTAGCCTCAACTGTTTGAGCAAAAGACTTATCCCCACCTGACTACATCTGTCCCCATTTGTGGCTCTATCTGTCACTATTATGGGCTTCCCCCTTACTGGAATATAAGCTCCTTCAAGTCACAGCCTGGGTCTTGCTCATGGTTGATCTCCAGCCCTAGTGTCAGTCAAATTTCCATTGCCATTTGCTGGAGCCTTTAGCAACTGCACTTATGTGGCCTGACCCACAGAAAGGTGTCCATCCTGGGACCCTGGAAGCCAAGTTCTAGACCCAAGTCTGTAACTCATATACTTTACGACCTTAGGCATGATGCTTGCCCCCCAAAGCCTGTCTCTTTGACTTTTAAAAGAGATAAATATGCCTGAATTGTCTGTTTAATGAGACTTTTCACTCAGCCACTCCTTAAACAAACACGTATTAAACTCCTAACACATGACTTGCCTTTGTCTAGAAAGGGTAGAGACACGAGCAAGCACACCTCCAGACTGCCCAGTACCAATGGTACTATTTCAAATGGACCCCAAGAATGAGTTCCCCCATAACGGGAAGGGCTTATCCCTTGTTATGTTTGAATATGAGCTATCCCCCTGCAGACTCATGCATTATCCACTTGGTCCCCAGAAGGTGGCACTATTTGGGGGAACAGTGGGAATTTGTGGGGCCTTGCTGGAGGAGGTAGGTCACTGCAGGATGATTCTGAAGGCTGGCTTTGGTCCTGGTCTTTTTTCATGGGGTCCCATCTGCCCTAAGAGGAGGAGTCTCTACCACACGTCCTCACCACATAGTGACCCACTTCACTGGCCCACAAACAACAAAGCCAAGGCCAATGGACTCAGATCTGTGAAACCGTAAGTCAAAAATCAACCCTTGCTGGCTTTTAAATGCTCTCTCAGGTCATACCAATGGAAAAACCAAATACAGAAAATGAGCTTGAGGAATCTTGGGGATGAACTAAATGCATCTTGAAACATAAGAAGGCCTTGAGGCTTTGGGGGCAAAGGTACAGTGTTATGGACTGAGGAGGAAATGTCCCCATAGGCCTGTGTGATGTAGGTTCCAGTCCTTGGCTGCAAGTGTCATTTTGGAAAGTGATGGAAGCTTTAGCTGGGCGAGGGCAGTGTTCTAGTTGAAGAAAAGAGGTCGCCGTTAGCAAGTCTTTGGGGGCTGTGTATTATATCTGTATGTCTCTTGTTGCCTGTCTGTCATGAGGTTTAGACCCTCCTCTGCCACACACCACATGGTGCCACACACCACACACCACACACCCTGCCACACACCACACACCACACACCCTGCCACACACCACACACCACACACCACACACCCTGCCACACACCACACACCACACACCCTGCCACACAGCACACACCACACACCCTGCCACACAGCACACACCACACACCCTGCCACACACCACACACCACACACCCTGCCACACACCACACACCACACACCCTGCCACACACCACACACCACACACCCTGCCACACACCACACACCACACACCCTGCCACACACCACACACCCTGCCACACACCACACACCACACACCACACACCCTGCCACACACCACACACCCTGCCACACACCACACACCACACACCCTGCCACACACCACACACCCTGCCACACACCACACACCACACACCCTGCCACACACCACACACCACACAGCACACACCACACACCCTGCCAAACACCACACACCACACACCACACACCCTGCCACACACCACACACCCTGCCACACACCACACACCACACACCCTGCCACACACCACATACCACACACCCTGCCACACACCACACACCACACACCCTGCCACACACCACACACCACACACCACACACCCTGCCACACACCACACACCCTGCCACACACCACACACCACACACCCTGCCACACACCACACACCCTGCCACACACCACACACCCTGCCACACACCACACACCCTGCCACACACCACACACCACACACCCTGCCACACACCACACACCACACACCCTGCCACACACCACACACCACACACCACACACCCTGCCACACACCACACACCACACACCCTGCCACACACCACACACCACACACCCTGCCACACACCACACACCACACACCACACCCTGCCACACACCACACACCCTGCCACACACCACACACCCTGCCACACACCACACACCATACACCCTGCCACACACCACACACCCTGCCACACACCACACACCACACACCCTGCCACACACCACATACCCTGCCACACACCACACACCACACTGCCACACACCACACACCACACACCCTGCCACACACCACTCTGCCACCACTTCTGCTCAGAGGTTTGGAGCCAATAATGGCCGAACTCCCAGAAACCTTTCTTCCTTTAAGCTGGTGACCTCAGGTATCTGTCAAGGTCACAGTAAAGTAGTGGACTCTCACAGCTCTCAGGGAACTTACACCCTAGCAGGGAGGTGGGGGCCACCGCACAAGACAAGTAGACAAAGAAGGTACAGGAAAAGTCAGGGCACGATGAACGCTGGGAGAGGAAAGGGGTGTGGACCAGGCCGTAGAAGCTGGTCCGAGGAACGCATACAGAGTAATGAGAAAGGTCTTTGAAACTAAAACTCCCAGAAGTTACTTCTGCCTCTCCGTCTCCAGGGGCCTGCAGGCACCGGGGACAGCAGGTGACAGTGGTTCCGGTGGCTAGAACCAGTCTCTATCCCCCACAGCCAGGCATCACCCTACACATGCGCATGCCTGTGTGGGTGGAGGGGGTGTCACTGCACTGATCTGCAAGTCCCTTGTGAATGCCAAGTGCTTATATAAACCTCCTCAGAGGAGGAGCGGCCACCTGGTCAGCCACGCTAGGGCAGCTGTCCCCTTCAAGAAAACTGGCCCTTGAGCTCCTTCAAAGACTTTGTTGTGCACTGGTATCTGGGTGGCATTTCAGGCTGACACCATCCCTTGCCCCACCCCCCACTAACTTACCACACCCTCCCCCAAAGCCCTCCCCACATTGGTTGCTAGGTAACCTGGGACCAGGCTTGGGGGAGGGATCTCAGAGCTGCTGGAAGCATTATTAACCCTTGCAGTGCCGCTCTTTCAGCTGTAGTGTGGCCTGGGCATGGGAGAGGCTTAATTCCATAAGGGTCACGGGAACGATTTTAGCCCTAGAGGGGGCAGGACAGGACAGACTTCAATGGAACTATAATTAAGACAAGGAGGGGACGGTGGGCTGGAGAGATGGCTTGGTGGTTATGAGTACCTGCTGCTCTCCAGAGGACCTGGGTTCAATTCCCAGCACTCACACGGGAGCCAACAACTGTCTGTAACTCCAGTTTCAGGGCATCCAACACCCCGTTCTGGCTTCTGCTGGCACTGCACACACATGGTACACAGACATGCAGCCAAAATGTTTACCCACATAAGATTACAAAATTACAAAAACAGTCCCGGTGTTCCCCCAACAAAATCAAAAGCAAGGCTGGGACAAACCAGAAATTTCCACATCCGAATGGCAGGCGCTAACTGAACACCTGCAGTGGGCCAGCCCCTCCAAGGGATCACAAGAAGGGTGACTCCTGTCCATCAACCAGCAACCTTGGGCAGGGTGGATGATCTCACCCTTTCCACAGGTGAGGAAACTGAGGCTTGGCAGCAACAATGAGTCTGGATGGGAAAGACGAAGCCCCTTGGCAGGACAAACAAAGAGGTCTGGGGTATTCGGTTAGACCAAGGTCCATTCACTGTGCCCCTACACTCAGGACGGGGCAGCTCATCAGTTGTTAGCGGTCGTGAGACTTGCATTTGGAGAATAAACACATAATCAAGCCTTCCCACCAGGATGGGTAGTCAGGAGACAGAGCACCTGGGCCCAAATCTCCATCCTTTCCCTGGCTGTGTGACCTCGGACACGCCACTTGACCTCCCTGAGCCTCAACATCCCATGCAATAATAGGGAGAAAAGTGCCTCCCTCCGAGGTCTATCCTGGCAAGCCAAGCCGAGGTGCGCAAAGCCGCTACTGTCGGCTGCACACTGGGGTAGCTCCTGCTCTCACTTCAGGGGTGAGAGGCCGGAGGCCTAGACAGCTCAAGCCAGGCAGGAAGTTCCAAAGTGGACTTCCTGGAAAGACTCAGCATGGGAGTCTCGGTGGTGGCTGTCACTCACCTGGATCAAACCCCTCTCCTCTGTGGGCCTCAGCCTTCCCAGAGCATCACCGAGAGGTCAGCTGGGATGGTCTCCGAGGCATTTTCTGCTCTGGAGTTCTCCTAAGCTACCGATCTTAGGCAAACAGGGGCTGGGCCTGCCTCCCTCTGTGTCTGGCTTTGGGTCACAGTAGCAGCTGCCCAGCCAACAAAGGGTGCGTGTGTGGGTCACAGCAGCAGCAGGCACTGCACTGGAACCTGGGCCACAGAGTTCTAGGTTTCCCCCCGGAGGGTGACAATGATGCCCCAGTAGCTGTGGAAGTCTCATTCTCCAGACTCGTGGGCTGTTTGTGGGGAAGCTCAGACATGGACACAAGCTCCTGGGTCCTGCCTCTGTCTTCTGCCACCAGCTAACAAGTGCTGCTCAGGAGGCGTCATCATCTGTGGCCTCAGCCTGCCTCAGGGTACCTTCCTCTAAGCTTCCCTTATCCTGGAGTTTGGGGCTGGGAGGGACCATTTCCAGGCCTATCTTCATCCTCCTGCGCAGCCAGCGAATGGAGGAAGGTCAGAGGGTTGGCCTAGGCCTCGGTGGCAAAGGTTCTCTTTAGGAACTAGGTCTCCCTGTCAATGTGCAGGGCTGTATATTAGGCAGACTGAACTGAAAGCAATCTTCTATTGTGGGGGTCTGAGCCCCCAGCCCACCACACTTCCAGTCTCACAGTGGGGGGGGGCAGGGAGGAAACAGTGCTGACCCAGGGGCTTTCTGAGTGCTGGCCTCCAGTCCTGTGTGGGGTGCTGGGTACCAGGATTCCCAGTGTGGAGTCCTAAGTCCTCTGTCCCCAGAGATGAGTCGGGGACAGCTGGCAGTTCTCTGACCTTGAGGGAGGCAGAAGGATGCCGAGAAACACAGCTGTGCATGTACCCGGGAGGAAGTGGCTTGCTATGCCCTAGGGCCTGGCAGGAGTTGAGCACGTGAGGAGCAGGAAACCACCTACTGGGCTGGAATTACAAGGCTGGACAAAGGCTTGTGCCCACCACCTTCAAGTCTTCAAGCTGGACTTGCCCTTCACATGCCCACACCCTCAGCTCCAGGACGTACTCCTTTCGAGAGACCATTCTGTGTGCTTCTCCACCCAGGCCCCGCCCGTGCAGTGTCCCCCCCCCCCCCCCCCCGGTTACTTCTCTGCCCCTATCCACATTGGTCATAGCGCACAACAGACAGTTGCCCTTGGTGAATATTTGCTCAGCTGACAGACAGCCAAACGCCTTGCTAACATGAGAAAAAAAGAACTAGAGGCTATCAGGGCTGGAGTAATAATTCAGTAGGTAAAGCACTTGGGAGGTCAGAGTTCAGATACCCAGAAACCAATTGCTGGGTGGGTCTGGTGGCCTGCCTACGATCCTAGGCCTTGGAGGCAGAGACGGGATCCCCACAGTACGTTAGCTACATCAGCCAGCTGCGGGTCTGACCGAGACACTGCCTCAGTGACAAGATAGAGAGTGACAGAGGACAATCCCTAACATCAACTTCAAGCCTCCGCCTGTGTGTGCCCACCTACAAGTGTACCTACCTACGTACAAAAACATAACACACACGCAAACCACACATGCCTGAAAAATGGAAAAGAAAAAAAGAATAAAGGAATGTTCTCAACAGCCAGAGCTACCTCGGGAAAGTGCAAAGTCAATGGATTCCACAGTCAACAACTCTTTAGTGGTCCACAGAGTAGGGCGGGCTCTGGGTTCCTAGGGGAGCTGCGGTTCAGGGGCGGGCAGAAGAGACCAGGCAAAACCAAGCTCTGACTCTCGGACTCGGCCCTGTTTCTTGTCTCAAAGCGCATGGGAATGTCTCATCCCCTAAAATGAGCAGTGGGCTAAGGAGGAGGTGCCTGCTAAGGACCAGCTCAGGTCCCATCGCCTCCCTCCAGAGAAGGCTACTTACAAGCCACAGTCCCATTGACAATGCTGAACTGGTAGCCATTCAAGATGGGCTGGCAGCCATGCTCCTTCAGCTTGTGGTAGCAGCAGTCGTGAGCCCAGCAGCACCTGGTTGGTGGGGAGAAGAAGGTGGGGGGCTGTACGGGTGTGGGGGTGTCCCTGGGGAGTCAGCGGGAGGACACTGGGCGAGAGCTGGAAGAGACCTCCAGCTTCCCTCGCCTTCCCTGGACCTGCCGACTCTGGAGCTGGGGGGGCGGTGTTACTGATACACCTGTCCTTTTCTGGACGTTCTCATGTGTACCTGGGCTCTTGGCCCTTTGTGACTCTCAGCTCATGGTGTGCAGCTTTGAATCTATCTTTGGACTCTAATAGGCAAGGTACAGGTGGACAATGACAGGGGGTGGATTTAGAAATGGGTGATCTGTGTTCCAGACCAGGCTCTACTGCTTCACCTGCGGGTGGTGGCTGAGAACTTAGTCTGGGATTCTCTGTCCTCAGCCATCAGGTGGGTTACAGCGGGGATGCTGCCTCTTGTATTCATGGTGAGGGGTGAGGGCTGAGGGCTGAGGCCCATGTGTAGATCACCTGTTCAGTGTTGGGCACATACGGTGGATCTCACAAGTGGCAGTGGCCTTCCATGTCTCCACAGCCAAGCCTGGGGCTCAAGTTCCGTATATTAGGCCCTGCTCTAAGGACATGCCCAGGTACATTTCCTTTCTTATTTTTTTCAAATGGGAAAAGACACAAGCTATCCAGTCTTTCCACTGTACCATCTCCAGATTACAGTAATGTCCATTTATTTTAAAGAAGCTAACACCACCCACCCTCAAATCCTTCGAACTGTCCTGGAAACCAACTTGGTACCGTGTGACTGCCTCCAGATGGATAACTTTCCTGAACTGGGCCACTTGGCTTCTCTCCTAAAATATGGAATTAGGTCTGGAAGCTGGCAGGGCAATCTTGCTGAGCCCATAACCCTAAGAAATGGGAGCATGCGAATGGAGAACACCTTCGCCAGGCTAATGGGAAAGGGCTTCCAGATCTCGGGCTGGACCGAGGGTGTAACGTTAGGGCCCTTGATTGAGAACACCAGGATGGGCCTGGAGTGTCTCAGTGGTATGGCTGTCCTGCAGGGATAGAGTTCTGGGTTTGATCTGCACATGGTGGTACATTACTAGAATCGGAACACTTAGGAGGCTGAGGCAGGATGATCCAGAGTTCAAGCTCAACCTGTTCTATGTAGTAAGTTAGATGCAACACGAGTTAGGAGCTAAGCCCCTGTCTCAAGATGCTCAGCACATAAGCCATATCCAGGACCTTAGGCATACAGGACCCTTAGCAGCTTCACAGGCAAACCAGGGAAAGGCGGCTCAGTTCCGGCTTCTCCAAGATTCACCCTACAAGCCCCTTTCAATCTCACGCTGATTTGGAATTGTTTTGTCAGGATTTCTAAGCCCTCTCTCCTCACTGTAAGCCTAGACGTCAGCACAAATGCAGTATGGGACTCGCCAAGGGCTTGTGCATCACCTGTCTGTAGCATCCACGGGGATCCCTCTGCCCCCTAGCCCACAGTAGCAGCCGTATCCATAATAGGAGAAGAAGGCGCTGCGCCCTGTGATGTGTCTGACCATCCTCTGGAACTGCCAGAAGCTGCTGAGAGTGGAGGTCATCCCTGCCAAGGAGAAAACAAGAAATGAAGAGCCTGAGGGCCCACAGGCCTTGCTGGAGGGCCCACAGGCTTTGCTGGAGTGCCTGCAGTGAGGTGGGCAGTCCAGGGCCCTCATACAAGGTGCCAGCTTCCTTCACAGGAAAGAAAGCAGGATCAGTGTTACTCCATCACCCAGCAAGTTTCTTGCTAACCTGGATGAGGCCAGGTTCCCCAGCCGTCCCTCTACCACCATCCAGGTCTGATCAGCACTAACTGGGAAAGCTCAAAGCCAAGGTTCCAGGCAGTCCCTCCTCTAGGAAGCATTAGGCATTAATAGTCTCTCAGGAGAAGCAACATTCAGGGGTAAGAGATCAGAAAAACACCCTTCATCCAGTCTGTTAAATGGCGCGCACACACACAGACTCATCAATTATTATTATTTTTAATAGACAGGGTCTTCTCTTACTACATAACCCTGGCTGGACTGGAAGGTCCTAAAGAGACAAGGCTGGCCTTGAACCTAGAGAGATCCTTCCCTCTCTGTCTTCAATGTGCTGGAATCACAGCCATGCATTAATAGGCTTTGTACTTCTACAAAGTGCTTACAGACACACAGAGAGATGCTTATACAAGGATGCTTGCTGGCAGTGTGGTCTGTAACATCAGAGTACTGGAAAGTACCACACGTCCACCCCCAGGAGGATGCCATCAAAGTACTACACGTCCACCCCCAGGAGGATGCCATCAAAGTACCACATGTCCACCCCCAGGAGGATGCCATCAAAGTAGCACACGTCCACCCCCAGAAGGATGCCATCAAAGAACCACATGTCCACCCCTAGGAGGATGGTCATCAAAGTACTCGTCTTAGCAATGAATCACTTTTAATAGGTGAACTCCAGGCAGTGAGACTGAGGCAGACAGGTAAGAACGAGGCCATATTCATTTGGCATACTTCCATATACCTTTTGAATAAGCACATGGTGGTGGTGGCTTGAATAAGGGCGGCTCCAAGGCTCACATATTTGAAGGTTTGGTCACCGGGGAGTGGAACTCTTAGGGAAGGATTAGGAGGTGTGGCCTTGTTGGAGGGAGTGTGCCACTGGGGGTGAACTTTGAGGTTTCAAAAGCCCAAGCCAGGCCTAGTCACTCTTTCTCTGCCTACAGATCAGGCTGTAGCTCTCGACTGTTTCCCCAGCACCACACTTGCCTGCCTGCTGCCAAGCTCCCTGCCCTGATGAGAATGGTCTAAGCCTCTGAAACTGTAAACCAGCCCCCGATTGAATGCTTCCCTTTATAAGAGCTGCCTTGGTTATGGTGTCTCTTTACAGCCACAGAACGGTGAAGAAACCTGTAGTATTTTGTTCCTAGATTTTGAGTCTCTCTCTCTCTCTCTCTCTCTCTCTCTCTCTCTCTCTGTGTGTGTGTGTGTGTGTGTGTGTGTGTGTAGGCTTGTCCTCCACAGATTCCAGAGCAGTTGTATCTAGGTGTAGGAAAGTGCTGGCCCCCGAGAAGGCTGTACCTTGGCTACTCTGTATTTTATGACTTTGCTTTGTGGCTAAACATAATCTTCTCTGGCCCAAGCTGGCCTCAAACTCACGTGTAGTCAAGGATGACCTCGAACTTCCAACAGCTGATTATAGGCTTGGGCTGTCCCTCCTGGCCTTATTCAGTGTTGGGGATTGAATCCAGGTTTTTGTATATGGTAAGCAAGTACTCTTCCCGCTGAGCTATGTCCCCAGCCCTGCATTTGATTTTTTAAAATTATAAACATACATTTGGTTTGTGATAAAAATACAGCAAACGCATAAACTCAAAGAAGGAAAACAGCGCGAGGGATGGGGGATGTTTCTCAACTCCCTCCCGCCTCAGTGCCGAGCTGGACGTCTTGACCTGATTTCTCAATCCTCCTGCCTCCACTTCCCAAGTGCCGAGATTACACATTGGCATAATTTTGAAAACTGCAAAGCTCACTAGCAACTTGGGGAAAGAGGGAGAGACCTAACTTTGATATGTCTGACTCACCGAACCCCAGAGTTACTGTGAAAGGGCTGGAAACAGCAGGAAGCTGGTTTGGGACAAACAGCTAACTTTTTGTTTTGTTTTAACAGACCTCAGATGGTTCTCAGGAAGTCCTTCAGAGAGGTAAGCAATCAGAAGCTTGGTAGCAGTGACTTGGTTTGACCAAGTATTTCACTAGCCATCATTGGGATGCCTTTCCCGGAAGAATTACTCCAGCTGGCTGGGATCATGCCTACCGTTTTGTACAACACTACACATAGCTTCAACTAAAGGCAACCAGACTGGGAAGGAAGAAAACCTCCCAAGACCGGGAGTGCTCACACCACAGCCAAACATCGTTTTTCCACTATGTGGTCAATGTCCCTGGATTCTGAGATGTTCTGTGAGGACCCAACACTGTGACCAGGCCCACCAGACAGCAGAACCAGAGGTGGGAGAACTTTGGGGGGAGGCTGGTTCTCTCCTTAGTACCTTGTACCCTTCCTTCGCTCAATGCTACCCCCATGACATCGTCAGAAGGATGGCCTCCCGGCACTGGCTCAGAGGGCTTCTACTTACAGCAGAAGATGAAGACAAGGAATATAGCAATGACCTTCATTTCCGAAGAGACCAGGAGGTCTAGGGTACTGGGGTTCCACCTTCATCTGCCAGTTCAGCTCCTTTTGTGGGAGGAAGTAAAGAAAGAGACCATTTAGGTACAAACCACCAATACAGCCCAGGCCTTTGCATGCCTTTAGCACAGGGCAGAACCAATCATGTTTGAATATGACATCCATCCTGGCACTTTGACCCAGACGTAACACGTAAGAATGGCTCAGTCATTTGAAAGGGGTGAACACTAATGGTGTCTTTCTCTCTCTGGCAATACTTTCACTCTTTGGAGAAGTCAGCATCCAGTTTTCCCAGGTTTAAATGGCATATATGGTACCCATCATGGAGTAGTTCAGAAAGCCGAATTTATCAGCCTCCCCTGCCATCTGCTTTGATCCCTGGTACCAGAGTTGCAAACTCCCCCCTCTAAAGCTTGGTTTCTATGGCTGGCACATGAGAACCAAAGCTCTGTGAATAAAGTCAAACCTTGACAGTGACACAGGTATTATGTCACAAGACCCTCACGTCAGCTTCAGAGTTTCTATCTCTACTTAAGAGATGGGCTGGACCGGGGATGCAGCTCAGATGTCAGGGTGCTTGCCTAGCACCACAAAGTCCTGGGTTCTATCCAGTCGTGGTAGCCTATGTCCATAATCCCAGCACTCAGGAGGTAGAGACAGGAGCATCAGAAGTTTAAGGTCATCCCTGGCTACATGGAAAGCTTGAAGTCAGCCTGGGATCCATGTGATCCTGCCTCAAGAAAAAAAAAAAGTGAGCTGGGCAGTGGTGGCTCACACCTTTAATCCCAGCATTTGGGAAGCAGAGGCAGATTGATCTCTGTGAGTTCAAGGCCAGCCTGGTCTATAATAGCTAGTTCCAGGACAGGCATCAAAGCTACACAGAGAAACCCTGTCTTAAAACAAACAAACAAACAAAGATTAGTGGGCTGGCTAGACAGAGGGTAACAGAAGCACAGAGAGAATGAACCAATTCCTTACAGTCCCACAGATGTCAGCTAGCACAGACTTGTGATGAGGAGCGGCTGGAATAAGGGAAACGACAAAGATATTTAGAACTAAAACCACAATCACTCAGAGATGTGTGTAATGAGAAGGAAAGCCTATAAGAGACACTTCCACAGGGCAGTGGAGGAGAATGTGGGTGCCTGTCCCTCCATGGAGTGGTCCCATGATCAGCACACAGCTTTCTTTTGGTCCAAATGCTCTTCCCCAGTCCTAGGAGACATCAGGCTACCTCTACCCCAGCCCCAGGAGACACCAGGCTACATCTGACTGTGACGACGGCTCTTGGAGAGGGAACAATGGCTCAGCTGAGCTTTGAGAACTTGATAGGTCCAAAAAGCCCCAGACAGGTTCTCACTCAGTGGTGAACTTTCCCGGGAAGACTTCAAAATGTCAGTCCTACCACAAGAGCCCTGCGAGAGCCCACCTGGTGGCCTAGCCGCTTGGCCTTCTTTGGTATGACTCATGGATGCCGAGAAGCTGGGCCCTGACCAGGCTGGTCCTGGCCAATCATCATTTCAACAGCTGTACAAGTCTTTCTAATGAGGTTCTGTCTCCATGGGAATCTGACCAAACCAGGCCCAGGCTGAAGCTGCAAAGAAAGGACTCACATCTTTTGAAGCAGTAGGTGATGAGACTTCAGATACAAAGGGGCCTGGGATGCGTGCCTGGTAATGAAATCCAACTGAAGTATCAACTGTGTGCTTAGCTAATGAGAAGACCCAAGGAAGGTCTAAGGGAGGCTGCCCAGCTGACGACAGGTAAACAGAGACCAGGCATAGAGCAAGAGCCCCACATGAGCCTTGACTTCCATCAGCAGTATTGCACCCAAGCACAGCTGCTGCCTGTGGCATTGCACAAGAGGCAGCAACAGAGGAGGGCAATGAACTCTGAGTCTATGCCAGAGAGAGCTGGAGCTGTCCCAGTATTTCCTGTCAGTGGATCTGGGCTCCAGGACCCCGAGCTTCCTGTCTGTGAAGTGGGGTCAATGACCTGTGTCTTCTGTGGCGCCAGCAAGGTTCTAGACGCTCCTGGTACCAAAGCACTTGGTCAACATGGGGCCAAGGTGAGTGACAGTTCGATATATTCGGCTTAACAAGACAGGAAATGTCACTACACGCTTGAATAAGTTCCAACGTGGTGCAGGAAGCAATGAAACCCTGCAGTACTTTGGTGACTCCATTTTATTATCCAGAAACTTCTCTGTGGAAGGTCTCCCAGGAAGTGAATTTCTAAGGAGCTATGCAGAGCAGTGCAGCCTGTTGGCCTTGTTACCAGATTAGATACTTTCTTCTCAAAAGTGACTTGTGCTCTAGAGGTCTAACAGGGTGAAAGTCAACAGAAAACCACTGAAAGATTCTGAAATCTAGAAGTCACTAGTTCAAAACAGGCCTACAGACTCTCTGGGAACAAACCGGAAAAAAAATAGACCGCCCACCTTCAGCCAGCTCCAAGGGGGGCCATTTACATCCGAAGCTAGCCTTAGGGTGTCAACCGATAGCTTGTGAGCCTTTCAATTAGAAGACCCGGATGTAGAATAGTGTCACCATTGTCATCATCCATTTCTCATTTGCCGGGCACCTACGCCCAGCAGGCAGTGCGTGGGCTGAGTGTGGGATGGAGGGACAAACAAGTTCCTGCCCCTGGGCAACTTATCATCCACCGAAGGAGTGTCTGGCTGAGAGGAAAATAAAATACTTATATGTGCCAGGCACCAATGCCAAGACCTTCAGTGGATCACCTCATTCGCTCCCATTGCAATCAGAGTCTTAAAGTGTGCACTCCATAGACGTACAAACTCAAATACACGCCCAGGGTGTCTCACAGCAAAGGGGTGAAGCCAGGATTGGAACTGATGCTTGGGCCCCACAGCCTACGAGTCCTATGGCCAGCGGAGCAGACAGGTCCAGACGAAGTGCCTGGGAGTCTAGGAGTAGGGTGGTAGGTGGGGTACACAGTGGGCTTTGGGGCAGCTGGTTGTAAGCTCCCAAACTGCTCTACTATTCATCAGCAGAAAGCCCTGAACTCAATCGTGTTTTAAAGGTAAAGAAACCCCACAGAAAATGCCTGCATGGAGGAGATTCACAGACATCCAAGGAGCTGGCCCGGGAACGGTGCAGGGCGCCATCTTGGAAATGTTATCACAGACCAGAAGGAACTAAAGTACTGCATTGGTAGATCGGGGGGAATGGTCAGGAAGGGCCTTCATAGAACAGGTGACTTAAGAAGGGGCTTGAAGGATCAAGCAGTCTGGATTCATCTTGGGAGGGGGCAGATGTGAACCCGGATGTTGGAGAGGAGAAGGTCAAGGGCCTATTTGGGGAAAAAGTTGGCTAGAGCTCAGAAGAGAGCTGGGAGCGGCAGCATGGAACAAAGGAAGATGAGTCCTCGCACTGGCAGACAGGAGAGTGGCCTCCAGTCATTTCCTGAGAAACTAGCGAATGTGTGAGCATGTTCAGCCCGGGCATCAGAGGGAACGTTCTTTGAAGATACCCTCTGGTGTGGGTCAGGAGATAAAGAGAGGGACTAGCTGGCCGCCTCTTCCCACAGGGCTGCATCACACCATGCCGGAGAACAAAGAGTTGTGTGTTGCTGAACATGAAATGGAGCACAGGCCAGCATTTCACCATGCCCCAGCAAGGGCGCGCGCACACACACACACACACACCACTCTCGCACACAGTGGGGGAGCCGGGATTGAAATCGACACAATTCTCAGAGTATTGCATAATTCTTAGGTGAAGTTAAAATAGCTGGTGAAGGATCTACTTTAATCTCTTCTGAGTGGGCGCCGGAGGGCTGAAGAGCACTGCCTGGAGACTTCTGACAGCATCATTAACAAGATGTAAGCCAGCGACACCGCAACGCAAAACAACCAGCTTCTAAAAGTACCCGCAGTACCTTCCTGGGGCCACGATGCCTCCTGGATATCCAGAGACAGAATTCCCAAAAAGGAGGCCAGCCTAGCCCAGGCCCTCATCCAAGGCCAGGTGCTCCACCAAGGTCAGAAGCTTCCTCTCCAAGATGGGCTAACAGCCCATCACTCAAATGAACCCTCCATGCCAGCTCCTAAAATATGTACCACTGGTACCAATCACGTTATATACGATGCCATCCAGCCCATGTCTACTCTCCTACCCTTGACTCCAAGTATACTGAGTATTATTTATAACAAATAAGTACTATTTATAATTGCCAGGACTACGTATAACTGTCAGCGAACAACGTGCCTTTCTGACCCAGCCGTGAATGCGCTGAGAAGGGCTTAGAGTTGTGCTCATTTCAAAATCCCATCCCTACACATGCAGGACAAAGCAGGTAGCAAACACCCGGCAATGACTCTAGGCAACGAATCTGTGGTTCTTGATTGTCTAGTAGTAACTTGTACCAGTGGAGTCACTAAATTACTCTCAGGGCCTCGAGCAGAGTCTCTTAAAGTCCTATCAAAGCCTGCTCGGAAGAAAGACGTCACTAGACTGGAACGAAGACAGAGAGGAACTGGGCAAACGAAGGACCAGGATAGGCTGGGGAAGGATCTTCAAGCCAAGGGTTCAACAGAAGTGTGTGTGTTGAGCCTAGGGAGGGTGCGTGGATGCGTGACCGTGGTTGGGAACCAATGGAACACCACAGGGGCAGTAACAGGGGACAGAGTCAGTCAGAAGTCAACCATTCTCCAGTCCAATAGACCAGAAGCAAGGAAGCAGCAGCAGGGAGGTGGGGGAGGGGGCTGACAGCAGTCAGTGAAAAAGGTTTCCATGCCTTGATTTCTGTTTTTCCCTGCAGAGGCCACAAGACTGTCATTCCAGAGGGAGGAGGGAAGGTGAAAGGGGGGAGGTTTTGCGGAGGGGGGGGCGTGAAGACAAGATGGCCAGGGAGGGCGGGGGGGGGGGGGGGCTGACTGACGTTGGGAGACCACACAAGTGCCCTGACGTTCATTTGTGTGACTCGCCATGATATCTTTAGTGCTTGGTATGGACGGACATTTAACAGCTAAGACTCTATCATATAGATAGATAGATAGATAGATAGATAGATAGATGAGACACAATGACAAAGGCAAGGGGAACTCTTACCAACAGAATGGCGGAGGGAGTGAACCATAGCTTCTGAGCAGGGTAGAGGAAGCGCAGACAGGCTGTGGGACTTCAAATCTCAAGGCTGTTGGAAAACACAGTGAAGTGGCTGGAGCTGCTGATTGTACAGCGAGGCTCTTAAAGGAGAAAAGGGATAGCCGGGTGATGGTGGCACACGCCTCTAATCCCAGCACTCAGCAGGCAGAGGCGGGTGGATTTCTGTGAGTTCGAGGCCAGCCTGGTCTACAAGAGCTAGTTCCAGACAGGCTCCAAAGCTACAGAGAAACCCTGTCTCGAAATCGAAATACCAAAAAAAAAATAGGAGATAAGGGTGCTGAGCTGATCACAAAACTCTTGAGAGTATCCCCAGGGTGGGAGTGGGAAGGGATGCTGACAGGGTGGAGCCAATGACAGACGGTTTTGATGATGGTCGCCATCCCCACCCCAGGGCAGGGTTCCCTTTCCCTGAACGCACTCTCCCTAGATAGACAACAGTCAGGCCAGGTCAGGAAGAGGAGAGAAGGTGGCAGAGGCCCAGGCCCAGGGCCCTGTGGCCTCCATGGGCGGGGCCACACCAAGGTCCTGCTTCTGAAATCTGTGAACCAGAGACTTTTAAGTCCCGCGCGCTCTCTCCGTGTCTAGGCTTGTCCAACTTAGCCAGCACAGGCCTGTCCAGGCCAGGCAGGTTCCGGCCCCACCGGAAGCACGTGGCCCCCCACCCCTCGGCGGTTGCCACGGAGACGGGGCTGTTTACCAGCTGGTCGCAGCCAGGCACAGGAGGCGGATGGAGCTGAGCTGCGAGGTGAGAGGCCCACTGTGGGTCCCCAGAAAAGTGAGAGCCGGGCCTTTTAAGAGAACTTCCACAGAGGCAGAGCCAACCTGGCTGGAGCCTGACCCTTCAGCTGCCAAGGGGCCCTCTGGGAGGGGCATATCTGAACCAGTCCCTGGACACAGATCCAGAGAGAGAGAAAGGACTCCGGGTCCTGTGCAGAGGCAGGAGCTGGAGGAGCCTCCCACAGCTCCACGCTCTTTCCCCAAGTCTGCCCTTATGCCCCAACCCTTCCTGCCATTCCCTGACACCCCCGTTCTGCACTTCTTTGCTTCGAGGCCTGACCGCCCCTGGAAATAACAGAAGCCTCTCACCCGCCCTTCTATCCTGAGTCAACCCTAGTTCTCTTTGCAAAGCTTCCCTTACTTGGTGGCTTGTGGTTTCCCTCATTCTGATCTCTGGTTTGGAGTAGCGCTGGGAATGGTGTTAATCTTGGCTTTCTTCATCCCCGGGTTGGTTCCTTTACACGGTTTAATTTTGTAAGCCAGTCTGGGGGCTAGGGGGTGGCAGCAGGGTGGGGGTGGTAGTAACTGATAAGCAGTTTTAAAAGACCAATGCACGTGTGTGAGTCCTGGTATATGCCAACAGATGGTTTGTAGGTGGTTATATTTTGCAGCTTTCGCCGTAGGTTTAGATTTGGGCTGTGAAGCAGTGTGGTCTGACCCCTTGGTGCCTTGTGGGCACCATGGGAAAACAACAGGAATCTTGCTTTATGTTCGAGCCAATGCCCCTTCTTTCCTGTTTGTGCGGTGATAATCCTAAGGAATGGGCACCTGCCCTCCTGGCAACGTCTTGGAAATGGTGCCCAGTGTTTCGTTTCTGCCTCTTAGCAGGCCTCTGCCTCCTAGCTATTGTGTTTGAGTAAACAGGCCACTTGTCTCCTCTGCTGGCAGCTTGACGGGTGCCTACGCCTAGATCCTGTCAAATCACTTTGTGGTTGAGTGTCTGCCAGACCTAGAGGAGGTGAAATGAGCCAAGCAGGGATTATGCTGTCGTAGAAGCCTGGACCCAGGGCACAGGCAGAGTTTGGGACCCAGGGTGTGACGATAAAGGTTCCACGGATGCAGTTCTCCAGACACCTGTTCCCCACAGAATCCTGCCCTTGCACTGGTTGGGGGTGGGAGCTGGTGTTCCCTCCATGTAACAGATGGTCTCGGCACTGGGGAGGAGGCAGTGGGTTCTAAAAGCAGGTTGGATGGAACGGTTTTACCTGAAGGAGGTGTTACTCTCTAAATAGCCACGAGTAGGCTTATAGAATTAGTCATAATTGAGGTTTTTTTTCTCTCTCTCTCTCTTGAGATAGCTTGCAGTCATGTTATCTTATGACCAGGGTGTCTTGAAATGACACCCCCTGAACATGGCTAATTATATAGAGTACCAAAAGGTATAGCAACTTCACGCACACACTCGCGTTTGACTGTTAAAAATAGCCCAGCAGAGCGCCTGTGAGAACACATGACTTTCCTCATCAAAGTTGTTAGGGAGAGGTTTCTAAGTTACCAAACTTCCTGACAGTAGTCAAGCCTTCCCCAGGCATGTGTGGGTGTTGGAAGCCAAGCCTGTGATAATCCTGTAGAAGCTGTGGCAAATTAATAGCTGTACCCAAGTGAGGTGCTTACCTTCATCAGCTCAGCTGGACAGCTACGGCTTCCTCCTGCCACTCTGAGCAAGAAACTCATAGGGAAAAAAAATAATCTTCATAGTCGATCAGAAAATAAATGAAACAGACAAGGAGATGGGAAGATATTTCTGAGGCCAAAACTTTTGGCTCAGGAAGAAGTTTCTGGACTGCCTGCTGCCAGCCTGGGCACAGAGGATGGAGAAGGAGAGTGGAGGAAGGTTATGGTTGTGTATAGAATGGGACAACCGCAGAGACGTTTAAACTGGGGATGGGGGCTGAGGTGATGGCTCAATGGTCAAAGCATCTGCCTGAGGACCAGAATTTGGATCTCCATCTCCATGTGCATGCCTGGTGGGTGTGGCAGCTCAGCTATAATTCCAGCCCTGGAAGGCAGGGACAGAGTCCCCGTAGGAATCTAGCAAGACTAGCCATATGGGTGGGGTGGGCTTTGGGTTTGGTTGACAGATCCCGCCTCAGTGAATACGATGTTAGAGCAATAGAAGATGATTTCCATTGACATCAGCCCCGGGCCCCCTTGTGTGCATGTGTGCTTGTCTGTATCTGTGCCCACAATATGCAGCGCACACATACACACACACACACACACACACACACACACACACACACGGCAAATGGGAAAAACAATTAAAATCTGAAAGGGAAGGGAACCTTGTCTGAGATTTTAAACAGCAGGCTGCCAGGATTACATGGAGGTAGGACCTTTTGATTCCTCGCGGTTTGGTCCCTTGTGGTCTAGTAGAGACCACACACAGAGAGCAGCAAGGGTCCACTGTTAAGGACTGAGTTATGGGAGGCGTTTGGGGGAGGTAAATCTGAGATAAGAACAAGTGTGGCGTTGGAAGGAAGTGATTAGCTCAAGAAGTGTCTTGTAATTTTGAGGCCACTGCATAGGAGGAGGGAGCTGTCGGACATCAAACTCCTGCCCGTTCTCCACAGTAGAGAGGGAAGGTTTGGGAGCTGGGGTCTCCCATCGGTTTAAGCCCTGAGTAGGAGGAGAGCCATCGCCAGTGCCATCGAGGTATGCTCTGAAGCAGGTGTGTGTGTGTGTGAACCCGCGGGTCACACGTGTCCAAGGATAGTTATGATTGTGACCTGATAGCCTCCTATCGCTGCGTCAAAAGTTGATCTCTCCTGTTGAGAGCAACAGGCAAAGCTTTGCTATAGAGTAACAGGAAGAAGCACGAGGCAGGCCTACGACCTAAATAAAGCCACACTTGTCCATCTGACCCTGCCCAGGACTGCCCGGCAGACGCAGAGTTGCCTGGTCGCCACAGACTGAAAAATCAAAACGGACTCTCGCTAAGTCTTCATATGGAAGCTTGCCGACCCCTTGTCCAGAATCTGAGTGTCCCCTGTGAGTTCTAGCGTGCGATCAGGGCAACCCCTGTCCTCCCTGGCACCCGACCAAGCAGGGGAGCCACGTTCCACGTGACTTGTGCAGGGCCACCTGGCAAGGTGAGGAAAGAGAGTTAGGGCTCAGTGTGGACTGAGAGGGAGAAGGAACGGAGGAAGGCCTGCAGCATAGGGAGAACGGGGAGTCCAGAGGGCAGTGTGTCCGCGGTACATGATGCCAGGGCAGACAGCGTCCCTTGTAGAGAGAAGTGACTTTCTGTTGTGTGGAGCTGAGTCTGGTTGCCCCGTTGTGTGTCCTAACAGGGTTACCATCCATCTTTAAGCAAAGGCAGCCAGCCCTAACATTCCAGCCTCTGCATCTGAGGTCTGTGCCTGCCACTCTCTGGGGGAGCTTCTCGCCCGAGAGCCATCAAGGACGTGGAAACTCAGTACGCTCTACCTGATGTAGGAGGTCACCAGGACCCTTCTGCCCTACAAACACCTTTCTCGGTCGGGGCCCAGTCAGACTTCACCAGATCACAGTGCACGCCATTGTGTCGCCATGCTGGCTTTGTGCCGGTGCGGCAGACAGAACTCAGTCGCTACAGACGCATCTGTGGAAAAAGTTGTCTGACTCGATTCTGTCTTGTCACATGGCTTGTTCCTTCTCAGAGTGGTCTTTCCGCTCCCTGGCCCTTCTCCGTGAGAGTGAGAGTTAGTCCCCTGCCTTAGTCATTCTGTGTCATGTGCCTTATCATTCCTTGAACATATCTTCAGACGTGTGGATTTCTCTCGCTTCTCTCCTGGCTTCAATAATTTAAGTTCCCAGGACTGTGGTTCACTGCTGTGTTCCAAGATCCTGTAATGAATGAGTCACAATCGCTCCCCCTCCTCAGGTGTCAGAAACCCAGAGAACGGTCCCCTATTCTGGCCCATTGATGCTTACCCTCCCAGTGCGCCGTGAATGACAGAAGAGGGAATCTCAGTATCCCTGGAGCTTAACCCATGCCTTTCCCTGTTTCTGCCTGCTTCCTTAGGGGTCCTGAGAAGCAATGGCCACAGAAGCCCCTGTGAACCTCGCACCACCTCAACGTAGCACCGTGGTCGGTATCTCAGTTGACAGCTTCATCTGTCAGCCCAGCTCTCTCAGGATGCATGTCATCAGGCCCAAGTCTGCCAAGGGCCGGAAGCGGCCAAATCTGCACAGAACACAAGGCAGGGGCGATGGCTCTCCCAGTGTACTGTCGGCTTCACCTCCGCCATGTTCCTCCGGGTCGTCAAGCAGCCAGAAACCAGGGGCCTGTGTACCCGCCTCTCCATCTCAGGGAACCCCTGATGAGATGCCGGAGCTGATGCCACAGGTGCTTTCCGGGGCTACCTCATCTCTCAATAAGTACCCAGTTCTCCCTTCCATCAACAGAAGGAGCCTGGAGGACGGGGCTGTGGACACGGTGGCTAGAAAAGCCAGTTCTCTCCAGCTGAGTAACGTCCAGGCCCTTTACCAGGAGGAGACCCACACCACTGTAAAGTCAAGCCAAGAAGATTCCAGAAACCAAGTCTGTGCCTTAGAGAAGAAATTCATCATCCGCACCAAGAGACAGAGTTCCTCTAGGGCCTCAAACATGGAGGAGCCAACAGACCAAGAGCCGAGGCTGCTGCTGGCTATCAGGTCACCCTCAGGCCAAAGGTTCGTGCGCTACTTCAGGCCCAGTGATGACCTACAGACTGTCCTTGCGGTGGCTGAGCAGAAAAACAAAGCCACCTACCAACACTGTAGCATCGAAACGATGGATGTGCCCAGAAGACGTTTCTCTGACCTCACCAAGTCCCTGCAGGAATGTGGTATCCTCCATAAATCTGTGCTGGGCATCTCCCAGGAGGAGGGGGAGGGGTGACCCTGAGCCCACGATGCCAGGCTGGGGCCCCAGGCCTTCAAGCACACAGCCTGGTTTTCAAGCACCACATGAGCCCAGTGGAGCTCAGACCCTAAATCTGTGGAGGCAGGGACACGTCTGTACACGGGCTGAGCCCCCTGGGAGGAAACTTCCTCCTTCTAGAATTGTCCCTTCACCACGCTCCAGAGCGCCTGCACGCGTGCAGTGAAACCTGCGTGTCTCTCGAAGCCAACACTTTGCTTCTCTGTATCTGACATGAGATTGAACTCTTCCCAGAGAGGATTCTAGTCTAGTAAATAACCAGGGTTCAGGAATTATGGAACTGACATTGGTATTTCTTGCAATATCATAAGAAACAGGCTGTTGATCACCTGTGTTTGGAAGCAGCCTCCTTCCTGAGCTGCAGAAGCAGAGATCCCTGGGGATCCCTGTTGGTGTGATGTGATAGCAAAGGGAAGAACCGTCTGTCACAAACCCCCAACACACACACACACAGAGTTCTGAAACATCCTAGGGCTAGCCCGAATTAATTGCCTCTACAGTCATGGGCTAGCCAAGACTCCTTATGAATGGACTGACTAGGTCGGCGCTTCTTGGTAGTGCCTGTCTACAGACTCTTCCCAAATGGAGGTGAAATGTTCCGTCCTCTGTTGTTTCTAAGACATGATAGCCACAGGTCTGTACAGGTTTGTGCTAACAACCCCTTGGCCTACCCGGGCACAGGTAAATATTTATCCCCAGTCTGTGTCTTACCTTCTTCAAACATGGAAGGGCTTTGGCGCAGTGTCAGCACATGCTGGGGTCTGATGTCAGGCCCTCCATAGAAGGAAAGTGGCTCCTTGGGGTTTCTTTCCTGTGCTCCTATTGAGACCACACTATGCAGCTGGTTGACTGGCGTGGAGTGTCCCTGTCCCCCTCAGCCAGAGCTGTCGCAAGCACTGTCGAGCCTTATTTTTCCTGTGGAGATACAGCTTATTTGCCAAAAGTTCTCTCGCATTGCAGGTTCAGCCAGACACCCACAGCTCATCTGCATCCCTTTGTGGCCAAATCCCCAGCTGGGAGTCAGGAACATGGAGACCTTGTGGGTACCTTGTTCCCCTTAGAGCACAGTCACCACAGGGCCCTGGGTGCTAGTACCTGTCCCCACACCCTCAGTACACAGACAAGGCAGGGTTGGGAGTTCTTGGAGCATCCTCGGAACAGGGGCATCTTGTGCCTGGACAACACAAGTGGTTAGAGACGTTTCTTCTAGCTCCCTGCCCCTTGGTGACAGCGACGGTTACTCTGAGCAGGCTGGCTCCTCCTCCCCAAGTCACCTCCAGCGCCACACAGATCACTCTAGACTAGAACATTCCGGTCCATTTGCCAGCTCTACCGTCCTGCCTAGGTTAGTGGCTCCTTGGATGGGAAAGGTCAGCCAAGACTGGCTTCGATGCAGCAGCCACCTAGTATGCTCAATGACCATGGCAGGAGGGGCCGGTGCCTCGTGCTTGGACTCCCCCAGTACAGGTATTTCACTTACCCGCCAAGTGCACAACTCTGCCTCTGAGCTAGGAGCCTATAAAAATCACACCTACTCTATGGTAAGAATAAAATTCCACCCACCTGCAGCTTGGTGATTCCAAGCTTTGGATTGTGCCAGTGAGGAATGTAACAAGCTGGATGGAACTGGAGACTCCTGGCTGTGGGGCTTTGTTGCTGCTATTTGGCTTTGAATTTTGGGGTGGTGGAGAAATAAGGGGAGCATGAAGCATAGGAGCATTTTAGGATCTTTTAGGAGACATGATTAAAGCGAGATTTGAGCCATCACAATAATCTTTTTTCTCTTTTTGAACAAAAGATAATGATAGGAACAATAAAAGCTGATTTGTGTGAAACACTGTGTGGAGAAACACGTCTTATATTTTAGCCTAAGACCTGAGCCACCAGACAGAAGTGCACAAGGTGGCGTGTGACTCATTTTCAGGTGTCTGCCTGGGCAATCATCTATTCTGCCATTTGCAGCCAAGGCTCCCTGTACACAGTCAGATGCCCACCCTGGAGGCCCCAGCATAACTGCCTCTGCTTGTAGCCTAGCATATAGCTTGGGAAGCATCTCTTTCACCTCTCCCGACTAATTTGGCATCAGGAACACTCTTGTCTAAGGGGCCCTGCTGGTCAGCACATTCCCCTTGGTGGCCCGGTGTGTGGTCACAGACCTTACTCTGTGTAACCAACAGTCAACCAAGAGAGCATGAGTAACTCCCAAGAGAACACAACCCTTCTGAGGTCAGTCCGTGGCTCAGCTGTTTCTGTGACAAATCCAGCGTTGTGGGAGGGGCCACACCATAGCCCACTGACTCTTCCTCCCACCACTTCCAAACACATCACCGCCGCCTCCAGGGGTGCTGGAAAGATTTCTCATCATGGACACGAGCTTTGCAGAGGACAGAGCTTCATGACAAGTGAGTCCGCATATTCCCACTCCAGCCCCATGGTACATTAGTTCCCGGCAGCAGCAAGAACAGCAGGAGAAGTGACTCATCACGGAGGATCCAAAACATTTGCACTGACCGACAACAGGTGGCTCTGACACAGCCCTGGAGATGCAGCCATCAGCAGGCCAGGGCGGTCCCGTCAGAGAGACAGCCTGTGAACAAGCGGCCTGAAGGAGGGAAAATCCTAGCCTCACACAAGAGATATGGGGAAGTCAAGCTTTTGTGTCTTACTGCCATCTTAAGTGGGTTTCCTTGTCAAAACCTCTCTGCTCCAGGAAGTTTCTCCTGGTTTTTTTTTTCCCCCTTTTCACTGTAAGCTGGGATGAAAGAGTGATTGGCGCTTGAGGTATCATTTGGATGAGCCTTCCATGTGGTGAGATCCATTTCTCTGTCTTCTAAGTGGACTCCCTGGGTGGGCTTTTGGTTTGACGTCAACTTGGACTTCTGTTATCGAACCGGGCAATCTGTTTTCTTCACCCATGGCCACACATGGCAGTGGTGTGATTGCAGTTAAGCTTAGAACCCTACTTAATCACTACACCAGAGACAGCCAAGCCACAAGCCACACTGTGGTGAGTAGGCCCACTCCGGAGGCCCAGCAATGGAAGCAGAATACACTTTTGGTGAGTCAGTTACCAACATGCAAGTCAGTAGTTCCCATTATAAAAATTAGGTCAGATGGTTTCCTTTTTGTCCACACGAGTGACGTGCCACTTCCTCTCCTGATTAGGGATGTTCTTTCCATCCCACCCTGACGTCCCTCTCTCTTCATATTTGTTCAGACACTTGGGAAGCATTTGCTCTCCTGAACAGTCAACACAGATGAACAAACCAAGGTATTTCTGGGCAGTTAAATTCTATCCTAAAGGGCTGAACAGTTGCTGTGACAAACACTGGTGGGTGAAATTCAGCCAGGCTTCTTCAGCCTGCGCTGGCTGGAGAGGCACTCTGGCTCTTGGTGTAGTAGACTGGAGGGGTCAGGGTGGAAGACGGAAGCTCAACTCCTAGAGGTGGATAACAACTAGGCGAGAAGTGGGAGAGGCAGCCTAGGCTCCCGGCAGGTGGTTAGATTCTGGATACACAATCTTTTCACTTTGGAAAAAAGAAGGAGTGTAATTGACAGGTTGGGATCTCCTTGAGCAGGCCCAGCTAATGTCTTCAGTGTGGAGTCCTTGCAAAGACAAACATGAAAGCACTCAAACCCACAGCAGGCGGGGGAAGCTCCCTGAGCATCAGCGGCGTTCATATAAAGGGAAGACACAAGAGTTTATGGATGAAATGTGTTGAAAGAAACAAAGCTATTAGGGGCGTCCATTAAGAAGATGCACCCGCAAAGGTCCCTGACTCATCCAATGTTCAAGTCCAAGTTAACACTAATCGCTACCTCCCTCCAGGGGTATGATTCCTGAGCAGGGTTGCTTTGGAAGACGCGTGTGCATCGAATGAGCTCCAGGCTCTTCCATCCTTCCCTTTTGCTGCCCCTCCCTTCATTCAACTAAATCCTGAAGCTGACTTGGAATGCATGTCTTCTCAAGAGGGTCTAGTGGCCCACTTAATGAACCTCCTAACTTTATACTTTCCACGCCTGCCTGTTGACAATGAGGGTTCCAGGGCTTTGGGTCTTGGTCCTTTGGCAATCAACTGAAAACTCCCCTTTCTGATAACTGTCCCTTGTGATGGGAGATGTGTCTGCTCTGGCTCATGGGCACCTCCAGCAGACAGCATGGGTCTCTCTGAGCTCTAGCCCCTGTTAGTAATGATCTGATATCTGAGCAGAAACCTGAAGAAATGGCAGCAACTCCCACCTCCCAATCGGAAAGTAAGGTCAGGAAACTGCTACCCATGGCCCATCCCTAAGTCCAATCCTGCCATGCTGTCATGGCCACTCTGACCACACTCAAACATAGCATGTCCCACGGACCAGGTCTGGACTCTGATGCTCCATGGGGATTTCCTGTATCCGGCCTCTGCCTCTGCGTGCTCTTTTCCTCCTGCCAGGGTTCCCAGCGGCCCTCCACTGTATTCAAATCTATAACACATTGATTCAACAAATATATATATATGGTACCTATATGCCAAGTATATTTGACGTATCAGGGAACAGAACAGGCTATCCAATCTCTGTGGTCTCAGTCACCTCACTCAATATGTTTTCTAGCTCCACACATTTGCCTGCAAATTTCAAGATGTAATTATTTTTTTTCTCCTGTGCAGTACTCCATTGTGTAAATGTACCACATTTCCCTTATCCATTCTTCGGTCGAGAGACATTTAGGCTGTTTTCAGGTTCTGGCTATGACAAACAACGCTGCTCTGAACATAGTTGAGCACATGTTCTTGTGGTAAGATTGAGCATCCTTTGGGTATATACCCAAAAGTTGTTCTCCTGGGTCTTGAGGAAGGTTGTTTTCTAATTTTCTGAGAAATCTCCACACTGATATCCAAAGGGGTTGTACCAATTTGCACTCCCACCAGCAATGCAGGTGTGTTCCCTTTACCCCACAACCTCTCCAGCATAAGTTGTCGTCAGTGTTTTTGATCTTGATAATTCTGACAGGTTTAAGATGGAATCTCAGAGTTGTTTTGATTTGCATTTTCTGATGGCTAAGGATGTTGAGCATTTCCTTGGGTGTCTTTCAGCCATTTTAGATTCCTCTGTTGAGAGCTCTCTGTTTAGGTCTGTACTCCATTTTTTTTATTGGATTATTTGTTCTTTTGATGACCAATTTCTTGAGTTCTTTGTATATTTTGGAGATCAGACCTCTGTCTGATGTGGGGTTAGTGAAGATCTTTTCCCATTCTGTAGTCTGCTGTTTTGTCTTGTTGACTGTGTCTTTGCTTTATAGAAGCTTTTTAGTTTCAGGAGGTCCCCATTTATTAATTGTTTCTCTCAGTGTCTGTGCCACTGGGGTTCTGTTTAGGAAGTGGTTCTCTGTGCCAGTGCATTCAAGTGTACTTCCCACTTTCTCTTCTATGAGGTTCAGTGTGGCTGGCTTTACGTTGAGGTCTTTGATCCATTTGGACTTGAGTTTTGTACATGGATCTATTTTCATTTTTCTACATCTTGATATCCAGTTATGCCAGCACCACTTGTTAAATATGCTTTCTTTTTTCCGTTTGATATTCTTTGCTTCTTTGTCAAAAATCAGGTGTTCGTAGGTGTGTGGGTTAATATCTGTGATTTGGTTCCATTGGTCTGCCTGTCTTTTTCATGCCAATACTAGGCTGTTTTCAGTACTGTAGCGCTGCAGTAGAGGTTAAAGTCAGGGACTGTGATGCCTCCAGAAGTTCCTTTATTGTACAGGGTTGTTTTGGCTACCCTGGGGTTTTTGCTTTTCAATATGAAGTTGAGTACTGTTCTTTCAAGGTCTGTGAAGAATTTTGCTGGGATTTTGATGGGCATTGCACTGAATCTGTAGATTGCTTTTGGTAAGATTGCCAAAAATAAATAAGATTTAATTATAAAAAGAGTACTTGCTGTTCATAGAGGACTTGGGCTCAGTGCCTAGAACCGACATGGCAGCTCCTGACTGTCCATATCCAGACCCAGGCAGTTCAAAGGTTCCTCTGGCCTCTAAGGGCCCTGCGCACAGGCTGTTCATATACACACATACATACCTGCCAGCAAAACACCCATCCCACATAAAATAAAACTTTGAATTTTGCTGGGTGTGGTACTGCCGACCTTTTACCCCAGCACTTGGGAGGCAGAGTGGATCTATGAGTTCAAGGCCAGCCTGATCAAGACAGCCAGGGCTGCATAGTGAGATTCCCTGCCCCCTCAAAAAAATTAAAAACAAATTAAAACTAAAAGGGATTCTATAAGGAAATTAGGGACATTTGTTGAGAAAGGAATTTACATTATTTGTGTCATGCATTATACTTTGCAAAATATATATGATATGGACTATATGAGCAGTGGCTCTCTTTTAACTGATTAATAATTGTTAAGACAGGGCCTCATTATGTTGCTTTAGGCTGGTCTTGAATTCTTGAACTCAGCTCCCAACTCAGCCTCTCCAGTACTGGGATTACCGGAGTGTCCCACCATGCTGGGATTTGAACTTGGGTTCTAATGAGTCAAACGTTGTGTTTTCACTGTGCCAATAAGATGGATAAGTCCATACCACTCCAGGCACAGAACGTGACAATGAATCAGACTGCCTCTGTTCCTGAGGAATCCCCAGTAGAGTGGGAAAACCCACGTGGAAGAGATACTGGCACCCATGCCAAGCATCCTCCATCTCACTTGGTGAGAGTCAGAAACCAGCTAAGCACAGAGTGCATCTGTGACAGCCTTCAGGAGGGTGGGACAAAGCTGATGTGGGATGTCCACAGAAACAAACAAGCAGCCTCCGCCTACACAAAAGTTATCAACACTAGGCTGAGAGCCAGGCTACCAATCCACTGGCTTCTAACGCCTTTCCGTCCACATCTTTCAAAGGTAGAGAGGAAAGAGGAGGAGCAGATTTAGGCAAAAGCCAACATGAGATCCTGGAAGTCAGTCCTTTCTGCAGAGAGTATTTGCTTTTCAATGCCATTTATACTGAGAAGGAGATGTTGTGGGGTTTTCTAAAACTGCTAAACTAGATCTCTGAGGGAAAGCCCATGGCAGTCCATGATGAGCCAGGTCAAGAACCCCTGCGCCAGTCCGGACCATTTCAGGCTCGTATCATGATCTATGACTCTAACTTACCAGGTGAGACTGGTGATCTGCCCTGGACCCACTGTCAGGAGGTCACTGCCGTGGTTTGGCTGTGGAATGTCCTTCATAGGCTTGCGTGTTTGAGCTCTTGATCCTCCGCTGGTGGCACTGTTTGGGAAGATTATGGAAGAACCTTATGGGTGGAATGGGTCACTAGGGATGAGTGTTGAGTCTCTGTAGACCAACCCCACTTCCAGTTTATATCTGAAGTCGGATGTGATGTGATCCACCCAGCCTCCGGCTCCTACCAACATCCACACCTTCCTTGTTGTCTTCCCAGCCATGACGCATGACATCTCTCTGCAAGTGTGAGCCCAAATAATCCCTTTCTCCCGTGAGCTCTTTCTATTTATTTATTTGTCAGCATATTATATCATTGCAATGAGAAAATAAGGCAGCCGCCAGGTAGGTTCAGCTGAAGCTTCCTATGGGATTCCCTCCCTTCCCTGGTTGCCCCCAGTTCCTTAGCTCTTCCAATTGTTTTCAGTTTTTTTAAAAAATTACTCCTGGGGTTGGAGAGATGGATCAGCAGTTAAAAACACATGCTGTCCTTGTAGAAGACCTGAGTTTGATCCCCAGCACCCATGTGGCAGATAAAAACATCTGTAACTCTAATTCCAGGGACCTCACACCTTCTGTGGCTTCTGTAGGTACTGCACATGCACAGTACACTTGTACACATGCACGCAAGACACTCCTATGCAGAAAGTATGTAGATTTAAGACCCCAAAGTCATACGCTCTACCTGTGAGTGCATCAGCATCTCCCAGGCCTCAGCATTGTTCCTACTGATATGGAAGCGACTGCTTTACATGGGGCTTTGTGAGGGACCACATGAAGCCCTTTATGTGGAGGATGTTTTGACACCTGTAAGAAATATGTACAAATGCTAATTTTTATTTTAGTAACCATCTTATATTGCTGTCATTTCTTCTTCACCTGTTCCCCACACACATAATGAGCCAAGAACTGGTGAAGATGGACTCACCTCCCTCTAGGACCCACCCTGCCCACTCGGGGAGGGTAGAGAGGACCAGAAGCTGCCATCTTCACTGTGGATTAGCTAAACCATCTATTTTCCTCATTGATGCATGTCCAGTAGCAAACAGTGCCAGGCGCACAGCAGGTGCCCAATGGGATCTGTGGATGAGGGGATGCACTGGAGGGTATGTGGACTCACAGCTTCAAGGATGGAGGTTGGGGGAGGTTTGCAGTATAACATGGGAGCTGAGGTTTAGAGGACATGGAGTGAACCAGCCAGGGAGCCAGTGAAGTCTGAGGATCAATACCCAGCTGGCCTCTTTCTCAAGGCTGCGAGACCTTTGAATGCCAGCTTGTGACATGACATTATTACATCTTTCTTGTGCCTTGTCGTGTCTCTGCACAGGGTTGGTGCCTACCTCCCCCAGATGAAATCAATGAAAGGGCCCAGAACGTGCTATGAAAAACCAGCTCAGAATCACAGGCATCAAGCTGACGGGTTATTTGGGTCAGCCAAGCCCTTCAGCCAGTGCACAGTGATGTGATTCACAATGTTGCCATCCCCAAAGAGCTTGGCATGATTCCAGAGCTTCCTGTGGAGAGCTGGCGCACACACATAGCTCAGACCATCTGCCACGATCCTCATCTGCGTGTTTCAGAGCAGGCCCTCTCATTACCCTAATAAAGACAACACGGTCTTTGCAGCAAGAAGCCAGGCTGGTAGGCTCTTCTCCTCCAGAGTCTTCATATTGTGTAAGAGCAGAAACCCGGCACACAGGTGAGACACTGTCAGTTATACACAGGAAGTCAATGACCCCTGGTTGGGGCCCTTTCAAGGACCACATCTGTGAATGAAAGCACTGAGATCAGGATTCAGGGACAAGGGTTGGGGCAGAGGGTTAATCCAACAGACACTATTGAGCTCATGGTGGAGGTCCTTCTGGGGTCTCCAACGATGAATCTACACAGCAGACACTAGTAAACCCAAGGTGGAGGTCCTGGGGGCTTTATCCATGCATCTGTCCAAGGAGAGAAATAGAGACTTGTGGCTACAGTCTGTCAACCTTGTGGGATGCTTTCCATCTCATGATGTCATAGCCCACCGAGGGCTAAGTCTTCATTGCCTGCGACTGGAGATTTTGCTTGAGGCAAGCACCGTTGCAAAGCTGTAAGCACGAGCGGGCTTCATTTTGCCATCTCCGACCTCCCACCATGGTGGTAGAGTCCTGTGACACGGCCCTCTACTCAGCCTGCCCAGATCTAGGGATCTGTACTCCTCATCCAGGGCCCTGCGGTGCCAGTGAGGCTCACAGCCAGCCTAAGCAAGCTTCAGGGGAACCGCTGGCATTTGGAGAACGCGTCTTTCCTTCATCTAATGTTCTGCCTACACTCGAAATGATGGCATGTCAGGACGGGGGAGGAGGGGTGCACGTGGGCGGGTGGAGAGGTCCCTGTGCGAGAGAAATGACATTTTCTCTGCCTGGAGGAGATCACAGATTTAGGAAATGTTTAGTGGAAAATTCACACCGAATGATCTGATTCCTGTGGCAGCTCCCCCACCACACTGCTCCCGCCCCGCCCCCGTCTTTACTGTTGCCGATTAGTGCTTCACCGCCATCCCACTAACCTTGACTTGAATTTTTTTAAAAATAATTTATTTACTTTTACTTTTAGTGTATTGGTGTTTTTGTCTGCATGGATGTCTGTGTGGGGTGTCAGATCTTGGAGATACAGATAGTTGTGAGCTGCCATGTGGGTGCTGGGAGTTGACTCCCAGGCTCCTCTGGAAGAGCAGTCCGTGCTCTTAACTGCTGAGCCACCTCTCCAGCCCCCCAACTTGCATTGTTTTTTTTTATTATCACCTTAAGTGATCTCTTTTACATTTGTAGGCTCCAGGGACTCAAGCTTATCCCAAATGCATTGTGATTTTTCCCTTATCTTTGTATGTGTACATGCATGTGTGTATGAATACAGGTACATACATGCGAGCTGCGGTGCACGTGTGCAGGTCGGAAGTCAGCCTTGGGTGTCAGTCCTTGACTTCCATCTTGTTTGACACAAGTTCTTTTGTTGTTCACCGCTGTGTGTGCCCTGGTAGTTGACCTGAGACCTTCCATGGACTCTCTGGTCTCCATCTTCTCTCTATGGAGAGCCAGGGTTACACACATGCACACTGCCGCGTCCAGCTTTACATGGGTTCTGGGGTTCCAAACTCAGGTTTTTCAACTTGCCCAGCAAGTGCTTTACCCTCTGAGTCAACTCTCCAGCCCAACACTGTATTTCGATACCTGGAAAAGTCAATCTAAAAGGCACACTGCTTCAGAGCAGGCAAGAGCCCTGGGTTCCCGGAAGTGCCTTCTTTCGAGTTGGTTCTATAGTCTTGACCTGAACCACGGGAGGACAGCCTGAGTCACAGCCATCTGCCAGCCTTGTTCTTTGTGTGGTATGAAGGTGGAATGTGCAACCCTCTGGGTCCAGGTCTCCAAGGCTACTGCCCCCAGTTCTGCCCCGGGTTCCCTATCTAGTACCTGAACCTTCTGAGACAAGTTATTTCACCTTTTTGTCTCAGTGTTTGAAAAGAAGATGCTACCTCCCAGGGCTGTGGTCTCTGCGTGGATAAATACAGGGACCTACGGAGAGTCAGGGATACCTACCGAGCACCATGGTTGTCTGACTTCTCAACAGCTCCTGAAGGGAGGCTTTTAGTACCATTAAAAAAAATAGGCATGTGCTTACTTATGTGATGAAAGGCAGTCTTGGCGATCCTGGCGTAAGAGGACTCCTGGGCCTGGCTCCACCAAGGACTTGTCCACAGCCAGCATAGCCCTATCAAGGCTCTGCTTTTGGTACCCTTCACCATCCCCGCTTCCTGGGGACCAGTCACTCTCCAGCGACACCTGGTGTTCTTCCTGGCTGCTCTATGCCACCACTCACCAGCCCATCTACATCCCAAGAAGTGTGTGTTAAATGGCTGGATAGGGTGCTGCAAAGGTCCCACCTCTGCAAACGGCCACTGACCCTCAGACAGGAAGTACAACCTTTGAACTCCTCACCATGTAGTAGCTCAAGCTTTGGACAGGCAGTGGAAAAAGGAGAGAGTAAGGCTCTTTAGATTAAGGCTGCTACCCTGACCCTGCATTGCAAGGAGATGCTCACAGGCCTAGTGGCCAGGTTTGGGCTCCTCCTGAAGAACCTGAGGGTAGATCTCTGGCTGGACCGGTGAAGGGCCAGGATGAATAAAACTGACAAATTCGAACATCTAACAGGAATTCTGTAAAAGGATCTGATTTTTAAAAATACTTAACTTTATTTTATGTGCATTTGGTATGAAGGTGTCAGATTCCTGGGAACTGGAGTTATAGACAGCTGTGAGCTGCCTTGTGGGTGCTGGGAATCAAACCCAGGTCCCTTGGAAGAGCAGCTAGTGCTCTTAACCCGGAGCCATCTCTCCAGCTTAATCTCCAGGGCATTCCCTGGAGGCAAACATTCTCGTTTTATAGATGAGGAAATGTAGATTCAGAGGGAAGAGTGACTTGGCCAAGGTCACATGGCCAGTAGCAGAGAGCTGGGGTGCACACCCAAGGCCTGGTGCCAATTCCTGGCCCAGTATTCCTGAGGTGGCGAAGGGCAAGAGTTCGTTTTACAGCCGTAACCAGAGAGTCAGCAGTATCCGCTACCAATCTGTGGGAGGAAGATCTTGCAGGTGGCTCAGAAATCTCTGGCTTCCCCTCAAGCTGGAAGCCCTGCTGAAGAGCCCAGTGGACACTTCCATTCTAAGTCCTAATGTGAATCCATTCGGTTATTACAGAAATAATGAGACAATTTAATGGTGTTTACCGCCTCATGGTCATCAATTCCGCAGTTCTCCCGTCAAGGACGATTTTTGGTGTGAGTGCTCACACAGAGCCTTGGAGGATGAGCTGGAACAGACAGTGTAGGACAAATCTTAAGACATGGCTTCTACTGCCAAGCTGGCCAAGCTATGGGTCTCAGTGGAACCTGACTTAGGTGGCCCTGGGAGCAGGGGCTAGCTCCTGATCGACAGGGGCAGGGCAACATTCACCAGCCACAACCAGGGGTCTGTGAAGATGGAGGCAGCGACAAAAGTGTGAAGCTGACAGGCTCTGGGTCCCCTCAGGGCTAGGTGTGAGGTGGCGACAGAAAGGACAAATGATGGGGAAAAGAGAACCTCGAGCCCCACTTCTCACTTACCAGACTGGATTTTATTTCTCAGGTCATAGGCCAAATAGAAACAAAAATAAAAACAAAAAAGAAAAACCTCCATCGAGTGTGACCTTTAGAGATGTGGTAAGCCAGGTGTGGTGGCACACACCTTTAATCCCAACCTTCAGGAGGAATAGACACATAGATCTCTGTGAGTTTGAGGCCAGCCTGGTCTGAGTTCCAGGATATGTCCACTATGTAGACAGGGCTACATAGTGAGACCCTGTCTCCAAACAAAGCAACAAACCAATAAAGCTGTGAAGGATGGGATTACCTGTGGAGACACACTCAGCTAGTACTATGTGTTTGTTCTGTATTAGGCCCCCGGGCTGGGTTATGGGACCTCTCCAGGAGACAGAGAACGTGCTGGAGTGTGTAAAGGTGCTGTAACAGGTTCCAACACAGAGGCTGTTGTAGCTGGGTGCTGGCCAGGAAGGCTGAGATGGGATCTTTAAGGCAGGGAGGAGCATGAGAGGAGATTGAAGCTGCGGAGGCCTGGCTTGCCCTGCCAGGGACCAATGAGCTCAGAATAGCCGGACTATGTCCTTCCTGGGACAGGACCCTGAATGCCACAGTAAGGTAGGTGGACTTGACCCTGCAGGAGAGGGCAGCCAACATGGGTTTTGAAGACCCATGAATCACCAGCCCAAACCAGAAGCTGGTTGGAGGAAGGCATCTCCCAGAGCTCCATGGAGGGTCAATGTGGGCTTGACGGGGAGACAGAGTTGGAGGGATGTTGCATAACCGTTCCTGGAGGGCTATACAGAAGCATGCATTTATTCCCAGATAGAAAGGGCACCAACAATCAAAGAAAGATTCTGTCCAAATCCAGCTTGCTTAACCAAAGAGGTTACCAGAATTATTTCCAGGAGTATGAGCGACCCAAAGCAGCTAAAGCACTAGGAATCCCTTTGGAAGCTTAGTCTCAGCTGCATCCCTTAGGAGTCCCCCACCCAGAGCGTGGATGCCTCAGGAAAAGCTGTGCCGCTGCTAAGTCCTATATATTACCTGAGATTCTCCACCCACTTAATTGGTTTTCTTTTATAAAACTTCAAGAAAAGAGCAGGGAAAGAGTCTGCTGAAGGAAGGGGAGCATCACTGAGTACCTAAGCCTTACCAGTTCTTTGAGGAAAATGTCTGTCAGAGCCTTTCCACTCTGTGAGGAAATGTCTGTCAGAGATTCACCATTGCTGTGAGGAAATGTCTGTCAGAGCCTCGACACTTCTGTGAGGGAATGTCTGTCAAAATCGTATTACTTCCATGAGGGAATGTGTGCCAGAGTATCACCACTTCCGTGAGGAGATGTCAACACCTCACAGCTTCCATGAGAGAGCATCGCCAGGCCTCAAACCCACAAAGCTCTTGTGAGGTGAGCACCGTTCCATGAGCTGGTCCTCTCCAGCCTGGAGGAAACAACCATACAAACACTGATGATAAAGCCGCTGTACTACCAATATAGCCTCGTCAAAGTCTATTGGTAATCCTAAAACTCCTAGGGCAGCCTGAGCTTCTGTATCCTCAGCCCTGATGTCTTCGCACAGCCCAGAACACCTGGGCATGTGGAAAGGCGTGGGTGTGTTTTCCAGGAAATGGGTTCACAGTCTTTGACCCATGACCCACCCACACGCAGCCAGGGTTTCCTCCAACACCATCATTCAAGTCAGGTTGGCCGGTGAAATGTGATCTCTAGAGTCAATGAGACCTTCTGGAGTGGCCAAGGGTATCAGACCTCCCTTCCCTTGCTTCTGTGTCTGAATTTAAAAAGAGAGACATCACTCTCAGCAGTGATGCTACAGCACACGGGACAATGGATCCCTTAAACCCAGATAGAACCTGTTGGGTTCTAGAAGGATAAGAAAAACATGCCAGAACAGAGGTCCTTGCAGGGGATGGGAAAAAATAGCTGAGAACCTCTGGGGCCCGGGCATCTCTAGCCAGCTGCTCTTCAATCCCAGTGTACGCTGTGTTCAGAACCCTTGCTTTGTCACCTCTTACATCAAAAAAGCCAGGTAGTTTTTGCTTTTTAAAAAGTTCTCATTATTTGATGAGGTGGCCTTTCTTGGTTTTCATTACTATCCAGCCAGGGAAATGGCTCTTGTATTTAATGAGATGGTCTGTGGCTTTTACAGTGTGCTTGCTCATGGCTCACGCTTCTCAATTCCCGGTTTAAAAAAGCCATTAGACTCCCACGGGCACACAATGAATCCCTTCACCCCTAGCATTTACCCTTCCATAATGAGGCTCAGAGAATGCCTTGGAAGCGGTTCCTTGGCGAACATAGAACAGTATTTCGGGGGGGGGGAGGATGGTTGAGGGGTGCTACAGCTAGTTCGAACGATAAGAATGTGAGTCAGAGCTGGGTTCCCTGTTATTTGCTTAGAGAGCGCATCAGCTGCAAATTCAGTCTAGACCAGAAGGACCTGAGAGTCACACCTGCAAACATTCCCCACGGACTGCTTTGAGAAAGGCTTTTTGATGAGCCAGGAGCAGGCGCTTCCTGTGGACGGAGGCCCATCTTGTTAAGCTGAAGATGTCAGATCTTTGTTCCTTTGCAAAAAGTCCAGCAGAAAGTACCATGGCTGTTAAGGCCGTGTGCTTGGGAAAATAATCTGGAGGTTCGGCCAGAATGCCAGTCTAATCCAGTGGCTAAAGCGTCCCAACAATGAAAACAGTCTTTGGTCTGGGCACCCAAGTGGGGACCAGAGAGGCTTTCCTGGGGGGCCATGGGTAGTTAGATAAGAATTACATAGAAAATCTTATGTCTCTGAGGGATGGTGGCACCCCAAAGGACAAGCACATCTACCTGACAGGACACCAGGACTCCTGGGAGTTACTATCATGCTCCAGAATAAGATTGAACTAGACACCAGAAGCACATTTTCATGAGAATCCCTGCCCTGTCTGAGCAAGGCTCTGAGAGAAAGCAGCACAGACCCACCACGGCACAGGCAAGGACTTCCAGCCCTGATGCCAGAAGCCCTCTCATTTTGTTCTTTTCTGGTATATACAGACTCGGAAAGCACCAACGGTCAGCCCTTCTCAGCCTCAACTTTCCTATGCTCAAAGCAAAGAGGAGCGCCTGCCCTGCCCACCTGCCCTAGCTGTTCCAAGAAACAATGAGAGAGAATAAGGAATCACGTAGGAGTCTGTCCTGGGGTCTTGTGTCACCATGACTCTTACTGATCTGTCTCTCATCACGACGAGCATTAAAAGGCATGTGGAGTGCATTTTATAACCATCCAGATCTAAACCCCAAGCTCTCCTGATCCTTTGGAGCATTGCCCTGCCAGAATAGTCCTGTAAGCCTAGAAGTGAATCTTGATTTTATGGTACCAGATACTTGTTTAAAATGGGTAAAAATCTTCACACATTCTATAGATGCTGACAGATGTGTTGTCAAAAACCAGTCACACGGACCAGAGAGAGGGTTCGGGATTTAAGAGAGCTGGCGCTCCAGAGGACTGTGGTTCAGTTCCCAGCACCTATATTGGGCAGCTTATGCCTGCCTGCAACTCCAGCTCCAGGGCGTCTGGCACCACCATCTGGCCTCTGCAGGTATTGCACCCACATGCACCCCTGCCGACATCATTAAAAATAAAAGACATCTTTTAAAAGATGAAAGAAGACAGTCAAATTAAAAGAAAAAGTTGTATACTTGTGCCAAAAATTATCAAAATGTCCTCAAAATATGAGTGTAATACCAACACACTCCCCAGAATCCGGCTCCAGTGCCTAAGGCAGGAACTGGCCTTCTCTCTTTGCCATTAACCAGAAGGTCATAGTTAGAAGGGCCCTGAGCTGTTTTCTTTTGAAACAACAGAAGAGACCAAGACCAGATGCCTCAGAAAATGGGGGGGGGGGGGAGGTGGCAGAGCGACTTGGTGGGGGTCAAGAGCCCAAATATAGAAAGAAAACCTTTCCCCAGGTTTTGCTTCCAGAAGGGAGTCACATTCTGTGCTTGTGAAACTATTTCCTGACTGAGAGCTGACCTACATTGCCGTCCCTGCCCACACTGGTAATTGTCTACCATAGGGCACCTGCTCTCTGGCCAGCATCCTTTCGCTGGGGTTTCAGCCGTTAATTGGTTTCCAGGGGTTCTGTTGCGCCAACTGTGCTGAAACCCTCCCTGTAATCTGCCCCGGCTTCCTTGAGCACCATCAAGGGAACGGCTGACCCTCAAGGACCTCATGGGGACCCCACGGAGGTACCGCCTTCGCTAAACCATTCTGAAGAAAAAGAGTCATTTGTTCTGAAAGAATGGTTGTGAACGCTAAGAAACTGAGGACGGCCAACAAAGAGAATTAGAGGGGAGGGCAGCCATGTTGGCTTGATGACGAATCTCTTTCTTCTTCCTCAAGACCCAGGAGCAGTTAGAGAGAATGGTGAGGCCAGAAAGAGAAGCTGGCTTGAAGTTTTACTTCAGGAGAGGCAGGTGTTCTCTGCTCTGGGCCAAGAAGTCAGAGTCTACAGCGTAAGCACCCGGCAACTGAGAGTCCTTCCCTGTGACCAAGTTCGATTTTTTCGTTCTCTAGACAGGCACACTGGATCAGAGAGGGAGCAGTAACTGGATGGTTAGTGACTCTGTCTAACAGGCTCCTCAGACTTCTGAGCCCCCTGACAATGGTGGCTCTGTTCATTGTACAGGGGCCGTTGATGGCTTCCTCCAGAGTGGACAAGAGCTCCATAAGTAACTTATCAAGAAATGATGCTGTGTTTGAATTCCCCTTTCCCCTCAGGTGGAGATGGGGTTTCGTGGGATGGTTTTAGGGTTCTGGCCCATGAGTGTTCTGTGGGGTTCTCTTTGTATAACAAAGGTCGCTGTTATAATCTGGGTGGGTATGCATCACAATATGGATCATGGCAGCACGGGGATGGGTTTGCAGGAGAGCATAGGAAATGGGATCACAACAAATTTGGTGTGGGAAGGAGAAAATTTGCTACAAGGCTAAGAGCTCCAAGACGACGACCAGGAGACAGCGGGAGGGGCTCCAGGGGAAGTGGTGGGGGAGCAGCAGTGCAGCTCAACATACTGAACAATGAGTTCAAGGCCTTGCAGGAATCAAGAGCAGAGGGGAGCAGTCAGTTCTTCCAATGAGCAGTCGCAAGCATCTGGGAACACGTTGGCTTTTAAGGCTCGCCGCTGGAGATGGCTGTGATGTATTTGGTGGCTGGCCTCTGGTTGGACACGCATCACAGTTACAACTGTGCTTCCATGGGGAGGTAAGATCTGCAGTGTAAATGCGCTCTTTATAGCTGCTTTGCCAGGGCATGTCTCTTGGGTTGAAAGATGGCACATGGGTAGATGGAGAAGCAGGTGGGACAGAGCCCAGCTGGGAAAGGCTTTCATCTGGGGGTCACCCGGCAGCAGGTTCAGCTATCTGGAGAACGTAGAGAATGTTCTACTTAGGGCAAGCCAGGCCATGAGATGCTACACAGTGACTCAGTCAGGGATCTTGGCATTAAAAATTTTGTCTGGTCTTGGCCAGTTCAGGACATTCCAGACAGCCAAGGTCTTAGAGTCAGATTCTTTGAGATAGGAAAAAAAAAATCAAAGAGCATGAAAAGTTCCCTAAACTCAAATTAGCTTGGAACAAGGAAGAAGGAAAGGAAGAGAGGAGGGAGAGAGGGAGAGAGGGAGGGAGGGAGGGAAGGAAGGAAGGAAGGAAGGAAGAAAGAAGGAAGGGAGGGAGGAGGAAAAAAGGAAGGAAGGATTAAAGATGCATCCTTTGTACTCAACATTCTGGCCTGCAGACTCGGAGCCATCAGCTTCGGGCAAGATGGATTCATCCATCCTTCTTGCTGGGATGATGGTCCAGAAGTCCTGGGAAAGCTCAGCCACTGGAGAAAAACACAGTCAAGAAAGTATTTTGCTGCCTCCGGGAGGCAAAGAACCTAGACGTCAGGTTATGCTGTTCCAAAGCACAATCACATATTCCCACCAACATTTGGAATTTCCCTTCGGAGGAATGAAGCTCTCCCGCTCCCGGAGGGGTGCTCCTCTGCTCAGTGAGCGTGCCTTCTAGCCAGAGATCGGCTGAAAGGCCCCAGCGCTGTGCAGAGTCTCAGAGAGCAGAAAGAAAGGGTGTTGTCTCTGCCCCTGGCTGGGGACCTCAACGTCTGTGCAAGTGGGAACCAGGATCCCACAGCTGCAGGAGATTCTAAGTGGAAGACTGGAGGCTGGAGGTAACCTGTGGGCAGGGGAGGCAATGGGTGATGCTGGACTCTTTTCTTGCCCCCAGGCACAAAGAGCCCACTGTGGCATTTGGTTCTCCTCCAGCTCCTCATATGTCCCTCATATGGCTGAGTCTCAGGCCACGTGGGATTGGCAGAGGTACACAAACAACTGAGTTTGGCAAGACCCTGCACCCATCACCCAGAGCCAGGCCAAGGTATTCTATCGAGCTATTTTTTTAAAAAAAAATTATTTATTTTTATTTTATGTGCATTGGTGTTTTGCCTGCATACATGTCTGTGAGAGGATGTAGAATCCCCTGGAACTGGAGTTACAGACAGTCGTGAACTGCCATGTGGAATCGAACCTGCGTTCTCTGGAAGAGCAGCCAATGCCCTGAACCACTGAGCCATCTCTCTAACCCAAGCCAGGGTGTATTCTACAAAACAGTAGAGGACCGGTGCTCATCTCCAGTGACCAACCAACCCCAGCACACATCCACCAGCAGAAGTCAGAACTGCCACTCAACCAGAGGCAGAAATATTTCCACCTGTTTTCTGTGGCAGGGCCCCAAGAACAGTGAGTCAAGGCTGAGCGATTAGGAGGTCCTGTAAGTCGGTGCAGACACCGGCTGGCTTTGTGGAATTCAAAAGAAACCCATTTCCGTCCCTAGGTGTTCCTGGGAATCAAATGATGTGGAACCATTTAGTCCATTTCAGCAATGATTCCCTGCTAATTAAAATCATTGACAGCAAAGCCCCCACAAACATCAATCAGAACACGGAGAGGCTTCTTTCCTTTCCACTAGATGGCGCTGTGCCTCTAACTGCAGCAGGCCGGGCCCAGAGCAAGGCAGGCAGCATTCAGGAGAAGGAGGCAAGGTGGTGCCAGGCCGCTGTTCTCCCAGGACCTGGTCAAGGTGGTGCAACTGGGCTCTGCAGGCAGAATCAGGACAGAACAGGAGATGGCCAGAGCAATTTGGTTTTCAAAGGGTGTGTCTTAGTTAAGCACAGAAGCCAAATTCTGAAACCTTGCCAGCCTGTGGACACAATGTCACCAGAACAAGAGCCCAGCGTATTCTGGTCCAGGCTGGGCTGGCTCTTCCCCAAAGACTAGCAGAGTCTCTGCTCCACGTCCTTAACTTGCTGGCAGTCCAGGTCAGCTCTGACTATCTCTTTTCCTCATCTCTGCTCAAGTCCATGTCGCGACAAGACTGAACTTACCTTCCTCTCAGCTACAATCCAATATTTTCATGTGTGTGCACGCACATGCGTGTGTATGTGTGCAGATCTGTGCATGTGTGTACAGGTGCATGTGGGGATGTCCATCTTGTTTTATGAAAACAGTCTGTCACTGGCCTGGAACTCACTGAGTAGGCTGCCCTGGCTGTCTAACAAGCCTGTGGGGTCTCACCACCGCCTCTCCAGCACTGCAACTGGGCATCTGTTACTTTGCTTGCATTTTAATTCGGATTCTAGGGATAAAACTCAAGTCTGCACACTGAACCTCTACCCACTGAGTCATCCCCCTGGACTCTTAATGCTATAGAATTTTTAAAAGGGAAAGTCGGCAGTATGTACCCACAGACATTCCCGAATCACCGGGTTTTAACATGTAGTCAGCAAGCCCTTTGAATAACCGAAACAATTGTTTTAAAATACTTACAGTGGTGTCGGGGGAGGGGGGATGTTATATAATAAATGTAACTAAAGCTATATTAGGTTTTTGTGTGTAGATGAGGAAATATTGTGTGAAAAACTAACAGAAGATAGCTTGGGTTGTGGTATTTGTATGATAAAGAACAAGCTTGTTTTCTAGAATTTAGACTTGTTTTATTCTGATGTTTGAAAAATATCCCCAGCAGATTCTTAGTGACTGAGATGTGCTGGGTTCTGAACAGCTTCCTGTATTCCCCCCCCACCCCCAAAAAAAATGTTTTTCTCCTACAGAATCCTTTCCAAAAGGCCGCAAGTTCTGTGAAATGTGTGGATGGTTGAACTATTTAAAAAATCCCTTTCTGAACTCACAACTGATGCTTTTCCAGTTGATTTTTAAAATTGGAGTGTTTCTGGCTATTGCAACGGTTTTAACTGTCAGCTTGACACAATCCAGAGGCACCTGCCAAGGGCTTCTCTACGCAGGATCCTCTAGGTTGGGTTGGTCTGTGAGGGATTCCCTTGGTTATGTTGGTTGAGATGAGAAGAGCTGCCCCCTGTGGGTGCCGTCACTCCCTAGGCAGTGGATCCTGAACCATATACGAATGGAGAGAGCATTCTGAGCAGGAGTTATATGTGCATTAATCCACTGCTGGCTGCTTTCCGCTGTGAATGGGATGTGACTAGCTGTTTCAAGTTCTTGCTGCCCTGACTTCCCCGCGGTGATGGACTTTAACCAGCAACTGAGCCAAATAAACCCTTCTCCCTCTAAGTTGCTTTTATTAGGAAATTTAATCATAGCAACAAGAAAGTAAACCTGACAGGGTGATTGTTTGTTCTTCACTATTAATATTGGAGCATTGAAATGAAAAATTCATAAAAATTAACTTAAAATCTTACTACTATAAAATAACTACTTTGTATATTTCTGTTTCAATGCTTGTCTTAGATAAATACTTTTATTATAATGGTAAAGTGCTTGTTATCATTCAGAATACTTTGTTGATGTGGTTAAAAACCTGCTAACAATGTATCAAAGACCCCCCCCCCCCACAGCAGTGACCGTGAGTGCCTTTAGTCCCAGCACTTGGAGAGAGGCAGAGACAGGCAGCAGGCAGATCTCTGTGAGTTCAAGGCCAGCTTGGTCTACAGAGCGAGTTCCATTACAGGCTCCAAAGCTACAGAGAAATCCTGTTTTGAAAAACCAAAGACAAAGAGCTAGCTAACTGTGGTACTGAGTTCTGATATTCCCTAATATGGCCTGCTTCACTCTCAGAAACTGAATACCTACAGGTTCTGACTGGTCCAGTTGTGCTGGGAGGCAGCCACACCCATGACTCAGTGATTCCCCACTAATGGCCCCTTGTGCAATCCTCTGGGCACCGCTGTTTAATACTTCCACTGCCTGTCTCTCACAGCTTGTGTGCTGTTTGTGTGGTGGGCTGCAGCAGCGGCAGAGGCTCTCTGTCTTCCTATCCCGGCACTTCGCGGAGCACAGCCGGGTAGCTTAGTGACAGAGAGTTTCCTAAGATTGAATCTTCTGCAGCAGAGACAGTGGGCTGTCTCTTGAGCTTTTGGGGCCTGGGAGAATGCTTGCCTGACACGTGTGAGCCCCTGAGTTCCATGCCTAGCATGGCCGGGAGAGAGAGATGGGGTGGGGAGGGAGGAAGAAGGAAGGATTCATCTTCCTAAAACAGGTAAGAAATTAAAAAGGGATAAAAAGAGGGGCTGGAGAGATGGCTCAGTGGTTAAGAGCCTCTGCTTGTACAGCAGAATAGAGGTCAGTTCCCAGCACCCACAATGAGAAGCCCACGGTCACCTGTAACCCCAGTTCTGGGAGATCTGATATCCTCATCTGCCTCTTTGATTACCCACATGTGCCTGTGAGTATGTACACACACACACACACACACACACACACACACACACACACAGAGAGAGAGAGAGAGAGAGAGAGAGAGAGAGAATAAATTTTTTTTTAAAAAAAATAAATACTTCCTCAGCTCCCAACTTTAAAAAGAAGACAAATATTTCTTTCCCAAGTGCCAAGATGTTGTCTCCCATCTCCTACACAGCCAGAAGAAATGGCTGCCCACCAAAATTACACAGGTCTGTGCACGCCACCAGCTCCCCCAACCCTGCTCTGAGCTCAATGACACCCTTCACTGGTGCATGCCGTTGGAGAGATTCCAAGGCAGCTCCTGTTCTTGGAAAGGCCCACGGTGGCTCTCTAAGAAGCCAAAGAACGCCACCACCTCACCTCAGACGAGCTCCCTCAGATGGCGGAGGGACAGGCGAGTCACTGGGAGGCCCGAAATAGTTTTAGCTGTACAAAGTCCACAAACCCATTTTACAGCATGGTAATTCCCATTCAACTACCCTCCTGAACCAGTCAAGACCAACGCTAGTGTTTCATTAAAACAAACACAAAATAAACACTGTTGGGGCCCTGGTCTTTGTGCATAGCAGCCTTACAGATACCAGTAATGAGACAAGGCAGGCTGGTAATTAACATGTAGACTTTGCTTTCATGCAAAGTCTTCCAGGGGAGAATGGGCATGACTTGCTGCAATACTTTGGTAGGAGGGTAATTTACTTGATACTTCTCAGCAAGGTTCTATTGAAGCGTTCCACGCAACCCCAGATGCCAGGACAAAAGAGTTCCCTTTTTAATAAATCTTTATCACATCATCAACTATTTATACTCCGCCCTGACTCAGAGAGGAGTCGAGGTAGCCGGCAACAAGGAGAACAGAAATAGCTGGTCTCCATGAGGAAGTAGCGTGTGTCAGACACTGCCTGTCGGGCGTGTCACTTGCGTTGCCTCTAATTTCACAGGAACTCCTCCAGGAGCAAATCGTCATGGAGACAATAGTTACAGAGGTGGAGAACACAGGCCAAACTATTTGGTGTCTTTCCTGGTCCGTTATGGATGAACTGTGAGATGCCGGCAAGGAGTCTCATCTGGTTCGGTTAACCTCAGTCCTAGCCACAACCGTCTCTCCAGCCCCTGCACAAAGGACTTTTCATGAGCCAGGTAACTATTGCTGTTCAAAGCTGTGGAGAGTTCCAGCTGCGTGTTACTCCAGCAAGGCATTCACTACCATGACTACAATAGTTACATTGTGACATAGTTCTTAATACTTTCTGTCCACACTTGAAGACACAAGGTTCACGCAGCTGCAGAGAGATAGTACTAACTTCCTGTTTAGTGATGCCTACACCATTATCCATGAATATTTTTCTTGAATCCTGGCTACCCCTCAGGTGCTATAAAAATTTTTTTTTCAACTTCTGTTGGGTACTGATTAAAATACTGAGATGATACATATTTGATTTCTCTTCGTGGCATATAACACCTTCGCTTTTTATAATGTCAATGATGGTAACTTGGGGGCATTTGTGTTTTTACCTCCTGCCTCTGGCTGGACTGTGGCCTCCTTGGAAAACACACACACACATACACACACTCACACACACACCAGAAAAGTGGGATGAAGCGATGTTCAGATTAAATCACCGGAAGAGTCATAATACCTGAGAACAAAATCAGAAAGATACAAGACAGCCTGGTATGACAGAAGGAATTGGGGCTAGGGCCTTCCCAGGAGAGGGGCCGGAGCAGGCTGTTACAGGGAGTGAAAAAGAGAGCTGAAAACACAGACAATCCGGTTGAACAACACGCACGCAGTTAGGCCCACCTCCTCTGGCTGCCATCTGTCTTCCAACCTACCCGGCTCTCATGTGTAATGATTTAGGGTCTCTACTCCCTTTCTTGGAGGTCCTCGCAGTAAGAACAAAGTAAACCCAAAGTCTCGTCCAAAATGCCCTCCATCTTAGCAACAAGCCTGGGGAGATGACTCAAACAGCGGCTAACGCATGATTGGTCCCCGTCTTCTCTCTGTGGGGCACTGGGCATCACAGCTTCCAAAATCCTCAAGGTCTGTGCTCTGACGAGTATGGCTGCTGCCCCGACATCCTCACGTGGTTTCTATTTCACAGCCCCAAAACATCCCTCAGGCAAGATGCAGTCTGCATTCTGGGCCCCCTCCCCCACCCCTTTAATACATAAAATCATCACAACCCTGCTGCCTAGCACATGGGCAAGGTATGAAAATGAGTTCAGGTGCTATAAAACGCTCCAGAAGCCTCCCACAACATGTTACATAAGCCTAAACATTAATATCCAACAGCTGCCACTCAAACTACAGATTTCTAATTTTGCGCTTCTACCTCGATCACCTTCCAAAACCTACGAGATTTCTGTCTTTGCCTTTTGCTAAATAACACTCGTGCTGAAATCAAAGTAATTTATGTGTACTGTGGAAAGTTAGAAAACACAGAGAGATATAAAGAATAAGGTAAAATCCCTCGTCCCACATCCCAGGGACAACTCTGATAAAATTATCAGCATGATGATTTCCCTTTTACCTTTTACCAGTTTTATATTTTTTAATTACATCAAAACCTGGCTCAGCTCACAATTCTATTTTCCTACATCGTCCGTTGAAATAGGCTTACAGATGTATTTGTACGTGGTGTGACATGTGTGTTCTAATGCATGCAGATATAAATATGTCACAGTGTGTGTGTTCTGATGCATGCAGATATAAATATGTCACAGTGTGTGTTCTGATGCATGCAGATATAAATATGTCACAGTGTGTGTGTTCTGATGCATGCAGATATAAGTATGTCACAGTGTGTGTGTTCTGATGCATGCAGATATAAGTATGTCACAGTGTGTGTGTGTTCTGATGCATGCAGATATAAGTATGTCACAGTGTGTGTGTGTTCTGATGCATGCAGATATAAGTATGTCACAGTGTGTGTGTGTGTCGAGGTCAGAGAACAACCTCTGGTGTCCATCCTTGCCCTCCACCGTGTCTGAGGCAGAGTCTCTCATTCACCTCTAGGCTGCCTATATACTTCCAGGGAGTATCCTATCTCCGACTCCTGCCTCACCACAAAACACGGGGACTATAGATGCATGCTACTGTCTCCTTCCTTTAGGTGAGTTCTGGGGACTCAAACTCGGGTCCTCAAGCTTGAGTGGCAATCTTCTGCTGAGCCACCTCTGCTCCATCTCACAAACATCCTTTTTTTTCATGGCTGCATGAAGCTCGCACTTTACAAAGCGCGCTAATCCTAATTGCAGCCCCCCTGCTGGACAGTTTTAGCTGGTGTGGGCCCTGTAATTACGCCTTAAGGCCGACTCTCTCGGCAACTAGTTCATACGAAAAGCAACAGTCAGCTTGGGAGAGACTTGGTTCTGTCTAAAAGATAAAAAAGATCCAGCCCTTGTATCATTGCAGCCTGTGTGACTAACAGCCTCTCTGGGTGGCAGAGCTCCCCGGGGAGGCCTGCCTGTGAGCAGAGAAGTGGCAGCTTCCAGTGAATAGCACAAGGAGAGACTCTTGAGGCTTGCCTGTTCTCAAGCGAGGGTTAAGACACCATTCTTGGCCGCCACTTAACCAGAGTGCTGTTTCATCAAGACCAGGCGCTAGTTTACCAAGTGTAATATGCTGTTCACATAAGGTATCTGGCCACCCACACCTTCCTTGTAATTCAAAAAGCTCTCTTAAAAAGCACAGAGTGCCTACAGACACTAGCTGACAGACACAAAGGGCTTTGAAAGTCTCACCTTTCTATGTCCTCTAGCTGCCTGCAAAGATCACAGGAGCTGAGCGCTCCCCCAAACAGTTGCCAAGGCGACCCCGAGTAGCTATAGAACCTGGGCTCCATTAGCCCAAGGTCCCTCATTGGTTAAACATTTTTGCTTTCTGTTTTGACAGATGAATGCGTATTTTTCAAACACAAAACCGAAGAACACATAAAGCCGTCCAACCTCCACTCTTTAGATGCGCTAACTGCTTAGCAGCCAGGACTCTAGCTTCCGAGGAGGCCATCCCATCAATAAACATCGCAATAGCAATGTTGACAGTCGCAGTAATGTAACGAGAGGAGCAGAGAGCTCATTGTGCCAGACACTTCCTGCGTGAAAACAGTGTCTGCATAGATCAATCATATGGTGGCGGGTGTTTAGTCAGGACCAAAGCACACAAAAGCTGCAATGAAGTCTTCTAAAATATTTTAAATTAAATTAAAAAAAAAACCCAACCTGGTTTGTTAATAACAAACATTCACAGCATGATGACGTGGGTGCCATCTTCTGCTGGGCTCCAAAGACATTTTACCAACCTTCGTCACTGCCCCGAAGGGAGGCATTATCAGCCCCATTTTACAAAAAGGGAAGCTGGGGCTCATGGTAGCTAGGAGAAAGCACACACAGAGCCAGGGTTTAAGCACAGGATCAAATGGGGGGGCTTCTTGTCCTTTCTCCCACCTTCTCTGTGGCCTCTACTGAACAGGTAAATTTCTGATAATCCTTGGTCCCAAGGTGCGAGATGCTGCCATTTAAGACAAGAGGGTAAAGGAGACAATTGATGTGGCTAACTGGTAAGTGCCGGACAGAAACGAACAGACACTCTTTGAATTTTGCCGGTTCCCTGTAAGTATATTGAGGGCTGGGACACTGTCGTTAGTAGTGGCAGAGAAGCCTTATGACTTTTGTTTCTGAGCCTCTCTTCAAATAGGCACGCATATATATATATATATATATATATATATATATATATATATATATAATTTTTCTGTCTCCAAGGAAAAGTGGTCAATTTTACCACTCCTTCATAAAAGATATTTCCTACTTCTCTGCTCAGGGAAACCTCCAGAACCTTTAGATTGGAGCTATCTTTGAGCCAAAAGCTTGTACGAGATTAAAAATCAAACAAAGCATTTTGCACTCAGAAAGGTGAGAAGCGGCCCCTTTTGAGAAGCTAGAAACTCAAAGGAAGGAGAAATCTGCGAAGGGTCCCCGAACTGTGGCAGGTGGTGATGACGTGGGAGAGGCTGCCACACTGCTACTTCTGAGAAATGGCTCCAAAGAAAGCCATTTGATGCTGCGGACCTGGTGGGTGATACTGAGACAGTGCCATTTAAACCAGCGAGAGCCACCTCCAGCTTGCAGGGGAGGGAGCCTTCTGTAGCATTTGCATAGTTATCCAATGCTGGGAGCCCTTTTGGGGAGCGTTTGAGAACTGAAGCTGACATCCTAAAGGAAGTGGACTGGAAATCAGGACCACCGATTCCAATCATAAGCTAGGGTGTATCCTCACCTCCGTGTGCGAAAAGGAAGGACCAGAGACACGCTGAGGTCCCTTCTGGGTCTGCGTGCACGTGTTCAAGTCAGTTCAGCTGATGTTCATTTATCCTGCACGCTGGGCCAGGCGTGCTTCTGGCACTGAGAGATAAAGAGCCCGGGGAAGAGCACCGCCACAGACCATCTGAGCCATCTCAGTGTGACTAGTGCCACTGGTATGTTAAAGGTGTCCCCGAGTGGGCAGGCAAATGTCAGGTCTAGGAATGGGAGGAACAGCAGGAAACAGTGTTGACGTTTCTCTGCTACTCCAACCTAGAGCGGTCTGGATGCCAGATACCAGTCCACTCTCTCGAAGCAAAGACGCTGGGTTCCTCGGTTCATGGGCAGCGTGGCCTATGAACAGACTCCAGGGTGCTTCCATTCATGAGTTGTTCTAAATTCAGCAGGTCAACTGGGCTTCTCCTAGGGCAGGCCTGTTTCTGTGCCCTTCCTTGGAGTCCTGGGAATCAGAACTGGGAGCGGGATTCAGGCCAGGCAGAGGTAGGAAGGCCAAGTCGGGTAGGATCTCCTCCATAACCTCCCCAGTTTTGGAGTGACAGACAAGGAGGATTGTTCCTTAGATGTTTGTGGGGACCAATACACTTAATCCTGAGGTAGGTGGGACATTCCTGGCAATTTCCTCACAGAAAGTCAGGGACACCGGACATCAAAGAAACGGTCCCCTCCAGGTGTCTCTTGTCGCTGACAGACAGAAGCAGCTTCTCGGTTTCCTGGGCTGACTCCTAGTTCCACCTCCTCTGAGTCACCGTTGAGGTTGGGATTCCTCTAGGCTCGGCTGAGTCCAAGCCTCCCCTCAGAGTTTGTGGAGCCCTGCCCTGTTGGTCTGTACTTCCTCAGCTCCTGCGCCGCAGATCTACCCAGCTCTATGCTGATCAGCCCCAGACACTTCAAACTAAGCATGGGAGCATTGATTGTCACCCAGCAGCTCTCCTCTCCAGAAATCATGGCACTGCAAACGAAGTCACAGTTTTAGGGACAGATCCTCTTCCCTCCCAGCATGCATTAGCCACCTATTCTGTCTTCACAAGCTCCCTGATCCAACCACCTCTCTGCACCCCCACCACCCCAATCTTAGTTCGGGATGGTGAAGACCTCCAAGTGATCCCTGCCTCCTGCCTGCTGTGGTGAGAATTTGTTTGTGCTCTAACAAATAAAGCTTGCCCAAGGATCAGAGTGTGGAGTTAGCCACTAGTTAGCCATAGAGGCCAGGCAGTGGTGGCGCACACCTTTAATCCCAGCACTGCAGAGGCAGACAGTTCTCCGTGAGTTCAAGGACATCCTGAGCTACACTAGAGTGATCCAGTCTCAAAGAGAAACAGAGCCAGGTGGTGACGGCACACACCTTGAATCCCAGTACTTAGGAGTCACATGCCTTTAATCCCAGCACTAGGAAGGTGGAGACAGAAAGGAACACGGCTGGGTGGAAAGAGGAATGTAAGATGGGAGAGACAGGAGCTCACGGCATTTAGTCTGAGGATTCATGGAGACAGATTCTTGTCCCATTTAGTCGGAGGATTCATAGAGACAGTTTATCCCATTTGGTCTGAGGATTTTGCCAAGGTAAGAACTGGTGGCTTGCTTCTCTGCTTCTCTGATCTTTCAACTTTCACCCCCTTAATATCTGACTCTGGGTTTTTATTATTAAGAACAATTAGAATTTGTGCTACAGCTTTTTTTTATTCTTTTTTTTTTTTGGTTTTTTGTTTTTGGTTTTTGAAGACAGGTTTTCTCTGTGTAGCCTTGGTTGTCCTAGAACTCACTCTGTAGACCAGGCTGACCTCGAACTCACAGAGATCCACCTGCCTCTGCCTCCCGAGTGCTGGGATTAAAGGTGTGCGCCACCACTGCCCAGCTCCCACCTGTATTCCTAGTAATTGGCTCTCCACACCATTGCTGGAATAGCCCAGGAGCACGGATGCAACCGTGAGAATTGCCCCACTGGGAACGTTTCAGAGAGTCCCGTTATATCTCACAACTTCAAGTCCCTTGAGTGACTTGAAGGGCTATGAAAGACTGGATACCTCTCCAGCCACAACTCAGGCCACCTGTCTCTACTCTCTGCTCCATCTCATGGGCTTCAGTTCCTAACAGCACACACACACACACACACACACACACACACACACACACACACTTGGAGGCCTGCCAGGTAAATAATTCATCTCAAGCAGCACATATCAGCTGCTATCAGCCTGCTTGACGCTCACAAAGTGGGTTCAGTGAGTTGTGCAATCCCCCTTAACAAGCGCCAAACATAGTAGGGGGAAAAAAAAGCACCTTGCTTTCCAAAGTCTAAAAGCATCCCTCTGCTGCAGAGCGGCTTGGCGCAGGCAACGTGACTAGGAACGAGGGTGAATGACAGCCTCCAATTTGTTCAGCAAAGCCCATTTCAAAGCAATTAGAAGGGAAATGTCATCTCCTGTCCAAGGCGCAAACAAAAGGCCATGGAGGCTTTTCCTCTCTTTTAATTGATCTAGGCTGTCAAGCGCCGCATTAGCAACCCGATTGGGTTCTAATTAACACCCTAATTAAGTGTTTCGCCATCAGAACCTAAGAAGGGTGTGAACTGGGAAGTGAAGGTGCCAGCAGAGTGGGAAGGTCTGAGGTCCCCTTGCAAGACAGTTAAACACCTCTCTTAGCCATGAGCAGAATTCAGATGCTTTTCTCGGGCATGGATTTCCAGAGAGAGGAGCCTTTTGAACAGGTTGTCCCTGAAGCAACTATTTCAACCTCTCACTCAGAAAACCTGGGCAGGGATGGGCAGAGAACATCCCAGAAAAAAATAATTGGAACATAGTTAGCAGACAAAAATAAGGAGTAGAGATCCAAAAGATGCTTCAGGCTCCAAGCACCCTCACAGGATGGCAATCTTTGACCTTACGAAACCCTTGAGTTCCAGGCAGCCGAGAAGAATCCTAGAAAGTGTTCTCTGACATCTAATGTCCCCTGAAGCATTCCTGGCAGACCAGAGGGAGGCGAGTGAAGATGTTACCCCACACACCACTCCCAAACTGTCTCACTTTGGTACTGCTGGTGGTCCCTCAGCTGCAGGTCACCTTCAAACTCCCATGTGAAGCTCGGGCATGGAGGCCAGATCAGGATCCACCCAAAGCCTTGGAAATTTTTTCTCCTTCCTGACCACGGGCGTGAGGCTACAGTTGCTGACTATTTCAAGCCAATCAGGGAGGAGAGGAAAACCTAAAGACTTCTTCAAAAGTGGCTTCTCCTGGGTGGTGAGATGGCTCAGCAGATAAAGGTGCTTGCGGTCAAGCTTGACAATCTGAGTTTAAACTCTGGAAACCACACGGTGGAACAAGAACTAACTCCAAAGTGTCCTCTGTCCTCCAAACTCAGGCTATGGTGCATGCATGTACACACACATCCATATACATATACAATTAAATAAATGCAATCATTTGAAAGCTTTACTCCGTTTTCTATCTTTGCGGCAGTCAAAAGAGGGTATCAGAAATCTCAGAGTTGTTTTGATTTGCATTTCTCTGATGACTAAGGATGTTGAACAGTTCCTTAAGTGTCTTTCAGCCATTTTAGATTCCTCTGTTGAGAGTTCTCTGTTTAGGTCTGTACTCCACTTTTTTTATTGGATTATTTGTCCTTTTGATGACCAATTTCTTGAGTTCTTTGTATATTTTGGAGATCAGACCTCTCTGATGTGGGGTTAGTGGAAATCTTTTCCCATTCTGTAGTCTGTTGTTTTGTCTTATTGACTGTGTCCTTTGCTTTACAGAAGCTTCTCAGTTTTAGGAGGTCCCATTTATTAATTGTTTCTCTCAGTGTCTGTGCCACTGGGGTTATATTTAGGAAGTGGTCTCCTGTGACAATGCATTCAAGTGTACTTCCCACTTTCTCTTCTATGAGTTTCAGCGTGGTTGGCTTTATGTTGAGGTCTTTGATCCATTTGCACTTGAGTTTTGTGCAGGGAGATTGATATAGGTCTATTTTCATTCTTCTACATGTTGATATCCAGTTATGCCAGCACCATTTGTTGAATATGCTTTCTTTTTCCATTTTATATTCTTTGCTTCTTTTTTGAAAATCAGGTGTTTGTAGGTGTGTGGATTAATATCTGGGTCTTTGATTTGGTTCCATTGGTCCTCCTGTTTGTTTTTGTGCCATTACCAGGCTGTTTTCAGTACTGTAGCTCTGTCAGGGACCAGCCTTGACAAAAATAGCCCTTGCCAGGGTAGGAGCATGGGGATCAAAAAAAATTAGTAAAGAATACAAAGATGCTAATAAAATAATAAAACAGAAGACATAGGATAGGGTCATGAGGGCATTCCAGTGAATACTGAAATCACCCGCATTTAATTTTCCACACTTTTATACCCCAATACAAAAGGGAGAAGAAGACAAAAAACTTCTTTAACATGATACAAAGGACAGCTCGAACAGTTAATTGCTTCAACACTTTGAGACATCAATTAATTAGCATTTCTGTTGTTTAGGCAGTGAAGCCACGCTAGACCAAGTATCCTGAAAGCAGCCATTCCCTAGGTCAAACCTATTAAAAAAGAAGGAGCAGAAGTACGCTTGCATATCTTGACCATCTGTCAGGATGGAATGGATCTACCTGTATGTGCCATCTTAATGCCAAAAGACCCAAGTAACCACACCCTAGGTAAGGATGTGTATTCCTGGTTGTTGTCAACAATTCTGAGCAACCTCCAAACTCTCTGACCATCAGACAAGGTGGGAATAGGCTCACATTTTTTTTGGGCCTCCACACCAGGGCTGGTGAGATGGTTCCATGTGAGAAGGTATAAGCCTCCAAGCCAGATGGCTGGAGTTCTCTCCCTGAAGTCCACATGGTGGAAGGGGAGAACGGACTCCCAAAAGTTTCCCTCCAACTTCCACATGGGCACCATGTGGATGCACATCCCATCTCCATAAGATAATTTAAAAACATTCATGGCACTAGAGTGTCCTATCCCTCTACCATCTAACTCTTCTAGTGGGATGGGGTAGGGTGAAGACCACAAGCTTTGGGGCAGACCCTGCTGAGTAAGATTTAGGGGAAAAAGAACTCTGTTCTCTTATCTGTAAAACTGGGGTGAAGTGGGCTCACAGAGGTTTTCTGACTAATAAAGGAGAAATATTTGTCAAGTACTAGCACAGCAGTGGGAACTAATAGATGTTAGTGGTGATATCAGGAAGTGGTGGAACCTTTGGTATATTCTTCCTTCCTTCTGGAAGGAAGCTAGGTCATAGGTCACTGAGGGCATGCCTGTAAAGGGACATTGGGACTCCCAGCCTATCCTTCTGCTTCCCAGCCTCTGTAAGGTGAACAGGCCTCCTCTTCAAGCCAAGTGGTCCCACTGTGACGTGCTGTGCCACAACAGGTCAGAAGAATTGGGGTCACGTGACCACAGGCTGACTCCTCTGAGACCTTCCTGTATTGATTACCTTGGGTGTTTTGTCACAGTGACAGACACTGACTGAAAAGCCCGTCCATCATTTCCACAGATCCCGTGCACCCCTGGAGGTCTTAGAGCACAGATGTCCACACCTGACATTTAAGGTCTTTAGCAGGGTCGGCTCGAAGCCCTGAGAACAATGACACTCTCTGCTCTTCATTTGGGGATGGTCACAGAACTCCTTCACCTACCTCTTGTCACAGAACCTCCACAGTAGCTGCCATCTTGCTGCCTATTCTTATTTTCTGTGCATTATCAGCCTTGACAACAGCTCCGATCAGGGGCTGCCAGGAGCCCTCGCTCAAGGGCAAGAATTGCAAACAAGATCGTGAAGACAATCTCAAAGCTTTGACCGGCTGCCTTTGGCAGCAGCCCAATAGGAAATGCCTATGTGTGCTTAGGCAAAGGACAAAACCAGCTCACCCCATCTTGGGAGCTGCATCTCGTCACCCCCATACACACACTAGGGCTACCCACCGGTCCCGGGGGCAGGCTGGCCACTGACTGGTAGTGTGCAGGAGACTAGGAAGGGTGTTGGGGGGGCAGTGAAGAAAGAGGAGCTCAGTCTGGAGAAAGGCTAAATTTAGGGGTAGGAGAGGAAAGAGGAGCCAGAATGAAGAGAATAAGTGTTGGGAAAAGTGGGTGATTCAAGAGAGTGTGATTTCACAGAGTCCAAGGAACCCGGGAGATGGAGAAGTGTTCAACAGCTGTTACTCCTGACCCACAAGCACTACTACCTGCTACAATGTGCCAGAGTCTATTTGGGGACATCATGAAAGTCACCTCAGTCACACAGTCTATAGTATTACACTTATATTCCAAATAAGGAAGCCGAGATCCCAAGATTACTCCCAAACCCCACACGGCTGTAAATGGCACGGTGTAGGATTCCGGTCTAAGCCACACGTCTTTTGGAACATTCTCTGCCATCCCTTGTGAGTAGGGCTCACGCTCATGCCTCACGTGTCGGGATGTCAGAATACATATGGGACTTCCCCAAGGTTGGATTCCCTGAGACTAACTTGTGCAGAGTTCATTGAACAGCGAGCTCTTGGTGCTACTTGTAGGGAAGAGGAGGCCCAGGAATGCGCAGGAGAAACTGCACTGTGGTGCAACATGGTGAACACCGCAGTCACCCTACAAACAGCCTGGAGATGGGATGGCCCTGGAGTTACACTGCACTGAGACACGGAGCCACTGAGGGCACTCACCGACAGCCATCAGGCACCAACACACAGCGGGAGAAATAAAGACCTTGGCCCCCATATGTGCCAAATCTTACATGTTTACCACAAACTCAAATACATACTGGTCTCCATCCATATCCTCTGAAGTTGGTATTGGGTACGGGGGGGGGGGGAGGAGCTCGAAGAAGGGAGATTTAAGGTTTGTGTTGCAGCCTAGCTGCGGGGGCGGGGGAGGGGATGCCATCTCTAGAGTGTTGTGCAGCTGGATACCATCACACGTCTGGGATTAGGACACTGGAGTGTTGTGGTTTAATAGAGCCACTGGGATTTCAGACAAGGGCTTCTCTCTGCAGCATTGCAGTCTCTCTTTGCAAAAAGGGTGTCCAGAACCCAAACCAGCCAAGCAAGCATGAGAAGCCAACAGACCCTTGGCCTTTTATCTCTGACATTTATAGTGACTGCATATCATCCCATTGGTGGGAGCTCAACTTTAGACTCTGACATGATTGGCTAATTGGTAGAAAAGGGAAGGGGCGGGACCTTTGTCTGGCTAACTACGGAGTTCAAACTCTCTATAGTCATGGCTACTGACATTAAGCACCCACATATAAGGCTCAGTATTAAGAGTTTTTATGTCAGCTATCAGGCTTGTATCTCACACCCTATGGATGCGGGTGATGGTCATCAACAACACATCGTGAGATACTAAAACTCAGAGGTCACTTTATCACCTAAAGCCAGGGAAGGACTTGTCTCAGGGAAGGTGTGTTCCTGCAGCTCTTGCCTCTCATGTGTGAGCCAAGCCAGTTCCAGCATGCTCAGGTCTCATATTTCTTTATCCTAATATAGTCTCACAAACCCACATTCCAGTTGAAGTTCTCTGACTCCCAGGCCTGTGCACACATTAGGTGGGTACCATAGAGCTATCGCAGCCCCGAGGACTCCAGCTTAAATGCTCACTCCTTCACTCAGTTCGTTAACCATGTGGCCTTGATCATGGGGCTATTTCCCACAGGCAGGGGACGCAACAGCAGCATCAATTGAATCCAGGGTTTTCAGACCCAAACTCATCTCTGAGTCAACAGGGGCTCTAAAAGGCAGAGCAGAGATGGCAGGCCTCCCACACAGCCAGCACTTAAGTGGTCACTTTTCAGTTTAGGACTTCCAGGCAGGGGCACCAAGGGATTCTGTCTTCTCAAAGTGGATTCAAGAGCTGCACAGGGTAATGGTGGTGGTGGTAATGGTGGTGATAATGGTGGTGGTGGTGGCGGTGGAGGTAGTAGTGGTGGTGGTGGTGGTGGTGGTGGTGGTGGTGGTGGTGGTGGTGGCGGCGGCGGAGGTGGTAGGGGTGGTGGTGGTGGTGGTGGTGGCGGCGGCGGTGGAGGTAGTAGTGGTGGTGGTGGTGGTGGTGGTGGTGGTGGTGGTGGTGGAGGAGGTGGTAGGGGTGGTGGTGGTGGTGGTGATGGTGGTGGTGGTGGTGGTGGTGGCGGCGGCGGTGGAGGTAGTAGTGGTGGTGGTGGTGGTGGTGGTGGTGGTGGTGGTGGTGGAGGTGGTAGGGGTGGTGGTGGTGGTGGGGGAAGTGGTGGTGGTGGTGGTGGTGATAATGGTGGTGGTGGTGGTGGTGATAATGGTGGTGGTGGCGGCAGGGGAGGTGGTAGGGGTGGTGGTGGTGGTGATGGTGGTGGTGGTGGAGGTGGTGATGGTGGTGGTGGTGGTGGTAGGAGCAGTTGCTGGGGTGAAGCCAGCTAACACCCAGTTCTTGGTACTTGCAGCAACACTGGAGTTTCTGTTTCCCTGGGGATTGGCTAGTGAAAATGAGAGGAAGAACCACTCACTCTGGCCCAGGATAGAGAACCAACCAGTCGAGCACAGGCCTCAGAGCCAAGGAGGGGAAGAGGCTGAGAAGTGCAGCTGAGGCCAGGCCAAGGCTGCTGAGGCCAGGCCAAGGCTGCAGTTAGAACCGTCTGCCCCAGAAGAACAACGACAAACTCAGAGCAGATGTGACTGAAAAGTGCCGGGAGGGGAGGCATCCACAGCTGAACCATAGAAGCAGCAAGCTCCTTAACTTAGAAGAGAAGAAGGTGTGGCCTCTGGTTCCACCCATCAAGAGCTTGAACCTGTCCAATCAATTACATCAGCACTTGCCTGGCTGTGCTTTCTGCTCCTATGCTGAACACCTTGACCAAAAGAAACCTGGGAGGGGAAGGGTTTATTTCATCCTACAGCTTACAGTCCGCCATGGAGAACAGTTACAGTGGGAACCTGAGGGCAGGAACTGAAGCAGAGGCCACAGAGGAGTGTTGCTGACTGGTTTGCCCTCCATGGCTTGCTCAGTTTCCTCTCCTAAGCAACTCAGGACCACCTGCCAGGGGATGGCACCACCCACAGTGGGCTGAGCCTCTCACATCAATTGTGAATCAAGAAAATGCCCCCATGGACTTGCCTAGAGTCTGATGGAGGCATTTTCTTAATTGCAATTCCCTCTTCCCAGATGACTGCAGCTGCATCTTGTGTTGCATTGACAGAATTTAACCGGCACTGCACGGTGGGGTGAAACTCTTCTTTAAAATCAGAAAGGAAAAGGGTTAAAACTTCTATGCGATGGCTGACTTTTCTGTGTGTGTGTGTGTGTGTGTGTGTGTGTGTGTGTGTGTGTGTGTGTGTGGTTTGCTTGGGAGGCATCTGATAATGTGCCCAGCTTACCGAGGGGGACACAGAAGGGAAGCCCCAGGCTCCCTCTGCAGTTCTAAGCCAGCCCCATCTTCACTGGAACAACACTGGGTAGGAGACTCTGTGTTGGAGAAACAGAAAAAGAGACAATTACGCAGAAGCATTCACAAAGCATTTTCAAGGACGGGAGCTGATAAATGCCAGTTGTCCTGGCTGCTCTGTGTATTATGCAAATGAGCCCAAAGGGGAGAGATAATGCTTCAGGGTCACCACCTGTCATATTCTAGTGCCTCACATTTTAAAAGGGGGTTAAGAATGGCTGACTTCGTCCTTAAATACCTGTTGTGGGAGGCGACAGTGTTGAACCACCATTATCTGAGATCTGAATCACTGGGGGCCACATTAATTTCCTATTTACAGAAGCCACTCTCCGACGCATGATGGAGCCTGCTCATTCAATTTACCACCCACGCATCCGTCATATGCTCCTGATGGCCAGAGGCTCTGCGTGCTAGTCTTCCCTACGGACCTAGAGAAGCTCCGCTCTTTCAATTACAATCTTAAGACACTAGCGTTTAACATCTGCCTCAATCGTATTAAACTAATAGATGGGCCATGAATTGTTTAAAAGACTTGAAAGCACTCGAGGTTAAAAAAGAAAGGAAGAAAAGAAATGGCCTATCAAAGTAGGTCAGTCAATCAGACAATAATCTTACCAAGACGATAACTGTGCCCCACCAGCCAGTCCCCCTCAGCCAAGGCCACAACAAATCAATTTGTCACCTTGCTGGAAAGCATTCGTTCATGTAGTATCTTCTGAGTTCCTATGGGGGTGGGGTGGGGTTCAGATGCTCAGCAACCCGGCCAGGCCACGAGAGCTGTACAGTCCAAGCTAGAAGGAGAATGACTTAGAAGCTGCACTTACTTTACGTTAATGGGAGCCCAGAGCTGAGGAGACAGCTCAGTAAGCAAAGAGTTTTCCTTGCAAGCATGAAGACTAGAGTTCAAGTCCCCCCAAATCCTTGTTGAAAAAAAGCCAGGTATGGAGGCCCGTTCTTGTATCCTCAGTGTGAGTGAGGCAGAGACAGGCAGACCCCTGTGTCCTCGTTAGTTTTCTAGAAAGCAACCTGGGGGAGGAAAGGGTCATTTCATCTTACTGTTTACAGTCAGAAAGAAGAGTCAGGGCAGGAACTCAAGGCAGGATCCTGGAGGCAAAAGCTAAAGCAGAGGCCATGGACGAGTACTGCTAACTGGCTTGCTCACATGGCTTGCTCAGCCCACTTTCTTAGAGAGCCCAGGACCCTCTGCTCAGGCATGGAACTCCCCCATCAATCACTAATTAAGAAAATGCCCTTATAGACTTGACTGCAGGCTGATCTGATGGAGACCTTTTCTCAGTTGAAGTTCCCTCTTCTCTGGTGACCCTGTCAACTGACAAAAGCAGCTAACTAACGGACCCAGGACTCGCTGGCTAGCCCGAGCCAAATGGGTGAGCCCCAGGGTGCTCCGAGAGACCCTGCCTCAGAAAACAAGATGGAAGGTTCCTGAGGATCGGCACCTACAAACATGCACAGCACATGCACCTGGGCACGCACATATGCACGTGTGCACACACACATACACAAACATACACATGCACATGTATGCACACATGCACACACACCAAAGACCTCAATAGAAGAAATGACTGTAAGTAAAAAGAAAATAAATCCCAAATAGATTCTGTTCTCTCCTCCTCACCATCAATAATCTCCGGCATCATGTTTTGAAGAGTAAGGGCTGCACAGCAAGCTAACACTTACTTAAAACCTCAGCAAAAAAAAAAAAAAAAAAAAAAAAACCCAAAAAACAAAAAAAAAAAAACCTATATCGTAGCCCTTGTATTAGCACGCCTGACCATGCTGTCTCAGAAGAATATGTTTTTTTAAAAAAGCACATTTAAAGGATACAAGATGAATTGAAGACAATATTTACACATCTTCCAGGGGCTGTCTGTCTTTTTAATAAGACAATTACAGTATTCTACTATTTTCCTCCTCCTCCTCTTCTTCCATTGTTCTTGTGATAGAATTTGTGCAATAAATAAAACCAGAAAGCTGGAACAGAATTGGCTCTTTTGTAAAACTCATTTTCCTATCACACACTCAAAAGAGCGATTAATCACTGCCACCTAGACCGGTTGACTGGCAGACTCTCTGTCTCCAAGTTTGCTGTGTGTGATGAGCGATGCTAAGATGCAGTGGTCAGGGCTCCTCTTGGAGGACAAAACATCACCAGTTGACAGACAATGGGATGAGAGCTGAGCATCCCAGAACTTGGACCCACTTGGTCCCATCTTTCCTTTCTCATGTATCTTCCTAGTGCTGACTCAGCGGGTTGGTTGGCAAGGCCCCTTGACAGCCAAAGGCTTTGAGAGGGGCTTTGCTAGTAACAGAGAACTGTGTGGCAGAGTCTCATCCTCCCAGGCTTCCGCAGGACTCAAGCAGCCCCCGGCAGCAATGGCCTCCCTCGGCTCCAGCCCTTTGTACCCACTGCCAGGCTGATCCTCCTTTCTGCAATGGGATTTTTTTTTCCCTCTGGGGCTCAGCCTCCACCTCCTCTGCTTCCTGCAACAGTTCTGACATTTGGGAAGCCATTCCCCCACTGCCCCTCATCTTCTGTGGTTTGATTGGCACTGACTCTATGATGTGCTAGGATTTAAACTTGGCCTTAATCACTTGGCCTACTGTGTCGTTCTGGTCATAGGTCCTAAGACATGTTCATGCACAAAGCCAGGCTGTGCTATCCACTCCAATTTAGTTCCAGGATAGTCACTGGATCAGTTGGGACAGTTAATGACCTCATTGTCTCTAGCCCTGAAGGCCGTGATCCAGGAGTTTTTACAGCCATCTGCCCTAGTGATTTTCTGGGTGTAAGCAGCACATCTGGGGATGTAAGACAGGACAAGAAAGAGTCCTGCGTCTCTGAGTTCAGGCACCCCCATGAAGAAGGGCACTCTAGGTGGCAGAAAAGGCTTGAGGAGGGTTCCTTCAGAGGGGTTAAATACATCATAGAGGAAATGCATTTATAAAAAAAAAAGATATATGGGCTAAGAGTTTAGAAGTCTAGACTTTAGTTATAAATTTCGGAGTCTCTGACACATAGAGAATATTTAAAGCCAGGTGGTGGATGTCTAGCCAAGGAGACTGCAAATCAGAAAGATGAACTCGGACAACCTTCAAGAATTCCAGTTTAAGAGGTTGACTCTTTAGGATCGAGTCGGTAGAGAGGAAGTGGAGACTGTGACTTCCTGAGAAGAGAGAGCATGCCTGGTCCATTTCTTTAAGAACACAGTATGCTGGGTGGTGGTGGCGCACACCTTTAATCCCAGCATTTGGAAGGCAGAGACAGGCAGATCTCTTTGAGTTCAAGACCAGACTCGTCTACAGAGTGAGTTCCAAGATATCTAACACTACACAGAGAAACCCTGTCTTGAAAAACCAAATAAACAAATAACACGGTACTTTAAACTGAGCAGGTGACAAATATTTGTGACTTACATCCCAACATGGCCATGGCATGGATTCTAAAATGTTATGATTTTGGATGAGAAAGAAAACTTTTAGTCCCGGTCCATAATGTAACTGGCTATGACAGGCCCACCCTCGCTCATTCAATGAGCAGTATATAGAAAGTGTTGGCGCAAACACTGTTTAAGGCTGGGAGATTATTAAAGTCTGAAGGAACGAGCAGGCGGCTGCTTCCCATCTTGTTTATTAAATTCTTTCCACGTGACTATGAAAAAGAATCCCATGAGAGAAGTTTTACATATGCTTGCTAAAGGGGCTGAGGCCCTCGAAATCTCAGTTGTGCAAGGCGAAAGGAACTGGACAAGAACTCAAACTCAAGGGAGTGCACCTCATGGATCTGAATGTCCCTGCCTGCTGCAGCTCACCCTCCAGCCAGCCTGCAGAACTCAGAGTCTTATCATGCACGTGATCAAGTCAGGTGTCTCATAATTAAATCTTTTAAAAAAAAAAGCTGGTGTGTGCGTGGGTGGCAAAGAAATGAAAATCAAAGAGATCAGGGAGTGAGGAGGTAGGACAGGTTAGCTGGACCTTGAAATAAAAGAGTTCGGAGCACACCTTTGTGGAGGCATGGCAGCAATCCCAAAGCCAGAATATCAACATAAGTAACTTAAACCTCAGACATCGCTTTGTGCATACATGGGTCTCAGAGAGTGTGCTCTTACAACCATTTATGTGGCTTGTCTCCGGCAGAGGATGTTGCATCAGAAACAGGCAAAACACTTGCGGTCCTCTCCGCGACAGCTAGGTGGTCTGGCAAAGCTTGCAACTAGGTATTCGTGAAAATGTCCCTCACGACACGGGTCATGAGTAAAGAAAATTCCCACTGGCTTTAATAAGATGGAGAAGATATCTGTGAACTCTTTACTAATTTCTAATATAACTGTACCAGCATCACGACACCCCCACATTCTCATCCTTCAATGCAGTGGGATCCTTGAGAAGAGGGGTGGATCCCCCACAGGGCTTCCCTGATGCAGCATCTATCAGAGGACCCCCACAGTCATTCCCTTTGACTCAGAGGCTTGGCACAGTGTCTCCCCCATGTTAATTTTTCCATAGGTTATCCGCTACTGGAAAAGAAACATTCTGTTGGAACATTCGTCCATACCAAAGCGATGTGAAAGCTGAGAGGAAGCAATGTGGATGTCAAGCTCCTTCCCCCACCCTTACTGGGTTTTTAATCAACCGTTTGAAGGTACTGGGAGGGAAGCAGGTGCCAAGTGTTCCATTTTCTACATTAGCAATTTCCAATTTTCCAAATTAATTAGTAAATTGAAATACAACCTGAACCTGCCAGAGAACAGAGAGCAGCTACAAATTACAGGCTCACCCCACTCCCGCTGGAGGAATCTTAAAGAAACACCGCATAGCGAGAGCAATACCATGGCCATCCGTCTACACGGAGACAGCCCTATTCTCAATTCTTCTGGTGACTAATAGGATCTATTTGCAAGAAACCTGGCCCTGGAGAATGGGTGTGATCTGAGGCTGGAAGTCTACAAAGTTTGACCTCTTTTTTTTGAGAAAAAAAAAGAAGAAAGAAAGAAGAAAAGAAAAAACCACCACCAACAACAACTACAATTCCACTTTGTTCCGCGTTCATAAAAGCTCGCATTTATAACACATTTAAAAGCATGTCCAGGGCTGTTAGCTCATCCTGTCGCATGATTGCCCCCACAATAATCTTGAGAATAAGAAGCACCCAGCACAGAGTGCAATCAATAATCAATATATTGACCGGACCACCAAAGTTCCAGCAGGACGTGTGATTTCATTTCAACTATGTAAAAGCATTGTTCAGAGAAGGAAATCTAAGCTCACTCCACCACTCTGGAAGAGGCGGTGACTCAGTTTCACCTCACTGAGAAATGTGTGCTTGAGCTGATTCTCTCAAAGCTTGTGCGCCTGCCATTCTCTCAAGCAATTTCTAGGCCCGCTCTCAGCCACACCCTCTTTGCCACTCTGCCCTCTGCAGACACTCCTCGCCCAGCTGTCATCTCAAGCCAGCGGGGAAAACCCCACAGAAGGGTCAGATAGCGGGACTCACAGGCTGATCTGCGCATGCGCAAACTCCATCTACGAGCCTAGTAGAGACCGCACATGCGCAAGAGTCTTGTCCATGCTTGGGAACCCAAGCCTTGCTCTTCCGTTCAGCAGGCAAGCTCTAGGCTAGTTCCAGATGTGTTGTTTTTATGCCTGGGTCTCTGTCCGAAGTCGAACAGAGCAAGGATTTTCCCTAACTTCTTAAGAAGAGAAACCTCCATAACATCTTTTTATTACAATTGGAAACTGCTAGTTAGGGGAAAGGAGGGAAGGAGATACTGAAATGATAGCACCATCACGGCAGATTCAGAAGCCACACTTGCTGAGCTCAAATTCCAATTCTGACACTGGATGACCTTGAGTCTTGGTTAATATGAGACTTAAATGTATTCAGAGATGTAAATTATCCATACTGAAATAGTTCTTGGCTTATAATGTAACCATAAAATGGCACTGTAAATACTTTACTGGAAAGGGCAATATCCATTCTTTTCTTGCGTAGGTGTTTTTGATCGTGTTAAGGGAGGGTTATGAGGTTTGTTCTGCCCTCTCTTAGAGCCTTCTCCCTTTACCTGAATATTTTACAATTCCTCCTATTCTGCTGGCCACAGGGCGTTTTTCCAAAGTGGAGGTAGGGTCTTTGTTGTGCATAAACGAAAAACTGTATTTTTCTATGTTTCGGGGAACTAAGATGTAGTTATCATTTAACATTTGTCTGGTGAAGGCTCTCCCTGTATTTTCTTGCTTTGTACAAAAAAAAAAAATGTCAGTGAACAACACCAACACCAACAAATAACCTTACTTTGATTTCTGAGATCTGCTTGTATTCAACAAAATACATGTCTGAATAGATATAACCTCAAGCACTCAAAAAGAAACGAATGAACAGTCTCAACACGAAAACGAGAATGATGAGGTGAAAGAAGAGGACTCCCCATTTCAAATAACCCTCTACGAATGATCTTAGCTTGTGGCGATTGTAGAGTTGGAGGGAGCTGTCCTTTCAGCACCACTCACTGGCTGAGCTCCTTCACTGATGGAGCCCTGGGCCTCTGTGGAAACACTGCATCATCCTGGCCAAGTGAGAAGAGATAAGGTCCAGGAAGCCGTTGGCCATTTCTCAAAGAGATTACTCTATAAGTGGTATGAGGTTAATCTTGGCTGTCAACTTGACAGGATCTGGAATCACCTGCCAACAAGTCTGTGGACCTGGCTGTGAGAAATGATCAGGTTAGTCTCTGGGCATGTCTGGGATGGAGTTTCTAACTCAAATCAACTGAGATTAGAAGACACACCCTGAATGTGGGTGGCACCATCCCATGGGCTGGGTTTCTTGACCGAATGAAAAGGAGAAAGCGAGCAGAGCACCAGTGTCCTTCTCTCTCTGCTTCCCGGTGTCATGCAGATGCCATGGGACGGGTCACCTCAAGCTCCTGACACCATGCCTTCCCCACTACCATGGACTGTGCTCTCCAACAACAAGACAAGATAAACCCTTCCTTCCTCCTGCTGCTCTTGTCAGATATTTTTATCACCGCAACACACAGGGATCGATAAAGACGGGAACATAAAAAACGCAGTGTCTCATCCCTACACATTGGTTTGGCTTAGCACTACATGAGCTCAAGGAAGTGTGCTGGGGTCCATCTCCTTGCCACATCTCTCCCACCATGGCTTCTCACCCTCACATCCCTCTATGGTCACCCCTGAAGCTCCTTATTGATTTCATGTGCTTCTTGTTTCAGGACTTGCATTCATTATGTTCCCTTGGCTTGGAATGCTGCCCATTGCTTCCTTTACCAGCTTGACTTAGCCTTCATGGAGATGCTATTCCTCTGGGGAGCCCTGCCATATCCTGTTCAGACCAAGTCAGGGAACTAGGCGACCGTAAGCCGACAGAGGCTCACAAATAACTTAGCAGTGAACACCATAGCATGTGTGTCTATGTATGCACACACACACGTGCGGGTGGAGGCCAGAGGTTGATTGACATCGGGTGTCTTTCTCTATCGCTCTCCACTGTATGTTTTGAGATGGGATCTCTCTCTGAACCGGGAACTCCATGATTCAGCTGAACTGGCTGGCTAGTGAGCTTCTGGATCCCCTAGTCTTCACTTCCATGAGCACTGAGATTACAGGTGTGCATCACTGTATCCAACTTTTTCACATGGATGCCGGGGATCTGAACTCAGATCCTCAGGCCTCCACAGAAAGCGTTTTACCAACTGAGCCATTTCCCCAGTCGATAGAGCATTTACAGATGAACTGGGGGCTAGCAGTCAGCTGACCAGGGTTGAGATCAGTTAGGTCACTCTGCTGACTTCATCTGAGTACTCTTACTCAAGGACCAAGAGTGTGACCAGCCACCCTTAACTAGAGTGGCCAAGGGGCATTTGGTTCAAGGAGGCAAGAGGAACACATTAAGACCTTGCAAGGCTTAGGCTTAGAGTTGGACCTTAACTAGCCCAAGCCTAAAGTCAAGAGGCTATGGAAATGTACTTTGTTGTACATAAAAGAAACTTCATAGTCATGTGACAAGACTGAACATACAAGAGAAGGAACAGAACTGGAGCCAATGATACAATTTTTTTTGTTTTTGTTCTATTTTTGAAACAGTGTTTCTCTGTGTAATCATGGAACTCACTCTAGCCTCGAACTCACAGAGATCCGCCTGCCTCTGCCTCCCAAGTGTTGGGATTAAAGGTGTGCGCCATCACCCAGCCTCCAATGATGTAATTTGCCCCCAGCAGGCTTCCGGTCGCAATATCTCTGATGTCCCTAGTCTTCTACATGGGGCTCACCACACTGAAAGCCATTTTAAATACATCCATCCACTTTCACTGATTCCCATTCTCCCACTGTGTGATAAAACCCACAGGATAGGAACTGTCAAGATAAAGTCAAGATCACTCTTTCTAATGAGGGGCCCAACAGCCCTGAGCACATAACAGGCCCTCCAGAAACACTTGCTGATCAGATGAGTGTGAGCGGCGTAGCCACGAGTAGGAGGCATTCACAGGAGGGCCAATGGATCCTGAGTGAGTCAGGCAAGGCAAGCTTCGCGGAGGAGGAGTGCCGGCTTGAGTATTAAATGCATTTCTGTCTGGCTCATTTCTCCCTCCTACTGAAGCAGAGCCTGTTCTCCTTTGCAGACAGCAGAAGGTGTGAAATTGCACTCAGACCCCCTTTGTAGATCATGGGGAGACCTTTGGATGCAGAGTTCGGAGTGTCCTGGACCAGAGTCCTGAAGTCCTGGGTCTCCCAACCACACACTCTCCCGTGTCAACTTTCCCTTCAGCAGCCAGAACCTGAAGCACCTCCTCCTCCTGGGAGAAAACTTATTCTCATAGAAACCTTCTGATCAGAGTCCTTCAATGACGTCCAGTGTTTCTCGAGATCTTGTTTCGAGTCCAGGCATGAGCAACAGCAACCCCAGTACCCCAGAGGTGGTGCCTCCATTTTCCTCTTCAGGCCCCTCTCCTCTCACATGCCATCTCCCACCATCTGCACTGGGCAGGGTCCTCCAGCATAGTATACATATGTTATTAAAGAGATGAACTGGGGGGCTTGCCTGGCATCACCAGGCAGTTCAACAATGGCCGGCTGCACAGTGGAGAGGCTGAGAGTCTAGTAGCTTCTCAGTCTATGAAGCCACCTGCTTCGGTAGTCCCAGGGCAGTGCTGAGGGCCTGGACTTTCCTGAAGAGTTTCTGGTGTGGAATCCACACTGGAAATCCAAAGAAGCTGTAAGCCAATGAGGTGTGTGTGGGGGGGGGTACGGCCAATGAGGTGGGGGGGGGGGCGGGGGGCGGGGTGCAGCAAAAGGCAGTTGCTAAGGAACAGGAAAAGGGGAAGACAGGAAAAAACACACTGTCCCTTCCTCAGACCTCTTTACATTTGGGCTGCCCGTTAGAAGGTGCCACCCACTCTGAGGGCAGGTATTCTCTCAAGTTAGTCCTCTCTGGAAGCATCCTAGGGGACACATTCAGAGGTGCTGTCTTAGTTAGGGTTTCTATTGCTATGAAGAGACACCATGACCACAGCAACTCCTATTAAGAAAAACATTTAACTGGGTGGCTTACAGCTCAGAGGTTCAGTCCACCATCATCATGGTGGGACATGGCAGTGTGCAGGCTGACATGGTGCTGGAGAGGTAGCTGAGAGTCCGAAATCTTGTGCAGGCACCAGGAAGTGGTCTGTCTCACTGGGTATGGCGACCTCAAAGTCTGGCATCCACAGTGACACACTTCCTCCAACAAGGCCTTTAGTGATATTTTATCTATGTTTTAATAAATAAAGCTTGCCGGAAGATCAGAGGGCAAAACTAAGCTACTAGAGGCCAGGCAATGGTGTGACACAGCTTTAATCCCAGGATTTGGGAGACAGAAGCAGATGGAGCTCTGTGAGTTCAAGGTTGCCCTGGGCTACACAGGATCAGTGCAGAAGCAGATCCAGGTGGTGGTGGTTTACACCTTTAATCCCAGTCCTAGGGAGTCACATGCCTTTAATCCCAGCAGTAAAGGGGAAAATAAGACTAGAGAAGACAGGGCTCAGGGCTCAATCTGCAGTCGCCCAGCCTTGGTAGAGGTGAGACTTTTCTAGTGGCTTCGCTGTTTTGCTTTTCTTATCTTCAGTTTGAACCCCCAATATCTCTCTCTGGATTTTTAATATTTTTAATATTTGTGCTACAAAGGCTGCATCTTCTAACAGGGCCACTCTCTTTAGAGGGGCATTTTCTTTCAAACCACTACAGGTATGTCCCCTAGGCTAGTCTAAAACCTGTCAAGTTGACACTCAAGATCTACCATCAACCCACCCACCAGCAGATTGTATTACCTTCAATTTCTAGAAAACACCAACCCACTTCCTGCCTGGGCTTTGCTTATGTTTGCCTCTGCCTTGAACACAGGGCTCCATTCTTCCTGCCCACTCCTGCTACAGGCACGCCCCTCTACCTTCCACAGCCAGAATCATGAAGATCCCTGTTCATTCATTATCTCCTCCACAAAACCTTGCCTGGTGCTTTCTAAATCCCTTCTCTTCTTCTCAGACCTCTGTTACAGTGCAGAGTCCTACTTAAAGTATCTGATTCTGTGATATAGAGGGCGAATCCATGGTTTTCAAAGGCCAGTTATGGGTCAGATGACAGCCACTCGTCCCCTAAGTGTGGGCTCAGTAGTTTTAAATCTCTTAGAACATGGCTGGCACCAGGGCTCATTCAGCGGTAACGATCTGTCCTTCCTCCTCTCACGAAAGGCTTCGTTTCTTGCCCTGGCTGCTAGGAAATTCCAAGAAAATGCTCGAGCTAATCAGCACGCCTCCAATCTTTCTCAGCAGAGAACTTTTGGCCTCGAAAGGGGACAGACATTGAATCAAGTTTTCTGTCTCTGAGTAAGATGTGTGAGCGTTAAAAAAAAATATATAACTCTGAGAAATCAAAGTGCAGAGAGGGTGTGGTGGGCACAGCCATGGCCTCGAAGATGCCATGTGTTAGCCTTAGGGCCTGTGACCATGTCATCAACACAGCATAGGGACTGTAGGGATGTGACTGCGCTTGGAGCAGTGAGGGAGGGCTGAGGTGTCCCTGGAGTCCTTGGGTAAGCCGATGCCAGCACAGGGGCCTGTGAGTGGAGGAGGGAGGCAGGAGAATTCCAGTCAGTATGACAGAACATGAGCAAGACCTGGGTGGCCACTGTGGCTTTGAAGTAATGAAAGGGGAGTAATGCCTGAGGAGGGTGGGAAGCATCTAGAAATAAGAGAAGATCTGAGAAGACTGCTTGGTCGAAAAGCACTTGTCTTGCAAACATGAAGACATGGGTTTGATCTCCAGAACCCACTTTTTAAAAAAGCCTGGGCATGGTGGCTGGAGAGGCAGAGACATATGGTATTGGTGGCATTGGTCACAGCACTCCAAACAATACCACAACCACAACCACCATCACCACCACCATCATCACCACCACCACCATCACCACCACCATCACCACCACCACCATCATCATCACCACCACCATCAGCACCATCATCACCACCATCACCACCATCATCACCACCATTATCACCACCACCATCACCACCATCATCACCACCACCATCACCACCACCACCACCATCATCACCACCATTATCACCACCACCATCACCACCACCATCATCACCACCACCACCATCATCATTACCACCACCATCACCACCACCACCATCATCATTACCATTATCACCATCACCACCACCACCACCATCACCACCATCATCACCACCATTATCACCACCACCACCACCATCATCACCACCACCATCACCACCACCACCACCATCACCACCATCATCACCACCATTATCACCACCACCACCACAATCATCACCACCACCACCATCACCATCACCACCACCACCATCATCACCACCACCACCATCACCACCATCATCACCACCATCATCACCACCACCATTATCACCACCACCACCATCATCACCATCACCACCACCACCATCATCATTACCACCACCATCACCACCACCACCACCACCATCATCACCATCACCACCACCACCATCATCACCACCACCATCATCACCACCACCATCATCATCATCACCATCACCACCATTATCACCACCACCACCACCATCATCACCATCACCACCACCACCATCATCATTACCACCACCATCACCACCACCACCACCACCACCACCATCACCACCACCACCATCACCACCACCATCATCACTCTCACTACAACCATCACTATCATTTACCTAATTACCATCAGTATGACTAAGTTCGCTACCACCAATACTACCGCCATAAATACCACCAGCACTGCCACCACAAACCCTACCACCACCACCAATACCACCAATCCTCGAGGCTTGGCCAGCCAGTCTAGTCTATTTTACTAACTCTGGGGCCAGTAAGAGACCCTGCCCCCAACCCCTAGCACCAAGAAAAGTTAGATGGCACCTAAAGAATGACCCTCGGGCTATTCTATAACCTCTAATTACACACACATGAACACACATGCATGCATGCATGTACACACAAGAATAGTAGAATCAGGAGATGGAAATGAGGGGGACCGATCACAAAGTCTCCATCCAGCGGCCACGCAACCCCACTGATATCTCGGTGATAGCCAACAGGAGACCCATTTTGGACAAGGATGTGGTCATTTGTTACAACAGCAAGAGGACACAGATATGGGTGGTCAGCTCAACACATTTTTGGGGGAAAAAGGAAGAAGAGAGGGGGCAAAGGGTATCTTAAGACAGGGAGAGGCTGAGCCCATCGGAGGAGGTGGTCTCTGCGGTCTGTACAAGCCAACAGCTTCTGCTGCCATTCCTGGCAAAGGGAGCCCATAGAAGTCAATATTTACCAAGGCGGCTTGGCTCCTGCACCTCTGCTTACTTGACTTCCTTATGAGTCACCTTTAGCCTGCATTAGAAAGCACACAAAGCCAACTACCGCCAGCCCCAGAATGCTTGCAAACACGTGGAGCCAAGATCCCCACGGGCTCAGCGGCAACATTTAAAATGCAGATTAATATTTTAATATGAGCCAGGCTCTAGCACAGTAATCCTCTGGGCCTGGAAGAGAACTTGAGTGGGAGAGGCAGCAGGGTTGGGGGCGGGCCGGGGGTGGGGCAGGGTGGTGGGGGAAACCACCAATCAGCTCCCACAGGCAGCCACACAGCTGTATCGGGCAGGCTTGAAGGGGTTGAAACAGGACTGAGTCGGCTCCGCTTTGCTTTTCATCCTCTGCCCTCGGTTCTTCTGGGAAGGCAGGGTGGGCCGTGAAGGAAGCGAGAAAGACAAAGCTCACGTGTGCAGACCCCGTCCCTGGTGTGGCCCAGTTGCTCCAAACTTACAATGAAAATATGTACCCTCTGCCTCCAACCTCTTTGCTGCATGAGAAGTTGTTCTGTAGATGAGACCATCTCGTGACTGTTTGCTCACCAGGATGTCTCCGTGACCCCCGATGAAATACTCAAAGGCTGTCACCCTGTGTCTGTGTGGTGGATGGACATGTATGTGTGCATGGTGCATTCAACTATGAAGATGTGAGGAGGCCAGAGAAGGGCACTGGGGGTCCTTTCCTACCACCCCACCGTATTCTTTGAGGCAGGGTCTCTCCTTTGAATCAAGAGCTCTCATTTTTCATCTGGGCTGTCAGCTGGCAAGCCCCAGCAATCCCCCTGCCTCTGCGCTCCCTCATGGCTGGGGTTGCAGCTGTGGGTGGAATTTCATAACACTCCTGGCTCGTTATGTGTGTATAGGAGCAGGATCTGAGTCTGAACATCGTGCTGCTCTCTTAGTAGGTAAAGCATCTCTCCAGGCTCAGGTATTGGCTTTCAAACCTCCTTCTCAGAGAGACCATCCCAGGCTGCTAGGGAAAGCTCATTTCTCCCAGGGACTCATGTGGCCTCGCCCACTGATGGGGCAATACTCTTCATCAATTTCTTTCTTTGTTAATTTCTTTCTTTGTGCTCCATCAAAACCCCTGGGAAGCTGTGTTCAAGTCCTCTGGAGCACTGCTGGGCCCTTATGTCTTCCTTGGATCTTCTTCCTGCCCGATAATCACGTTTCCCATTTCTCAGTCACGTGAAAGGCCGATCTGTGCGCCCCCAATCATACATTGGAGTTCTACCCCTCCCCCCAGTTCTTCAGAAAGCACCAGCACTTGGAGATAGCATCTTTAAAGAGGTAATTAAATTAACATGAAGTCATTAGAGTGGGCCCTCATTCAATATGATGAGAAGAGGAAATTGGGACATGGACCGGTAGTGATGGGGGCAGTGCAGATACAAGAAGAAGCTATCCATCTTTAAGCCAAGGAGGCAGGCAGACCTGCAGTGAAGCCTTCCATATCCGTGCTTTGAAAGGACCAACTCCGCTAACACCTTGACTTTGGACCCCCAGCCTCTACAAGGGTGAGAAACTTGAGGGGAGTGTCTGTATGTGCCCTTTGCAGGTTAAAGTGCGGGCAAATATAAGCCCAGGGAAAGGGATCCCTTCCTGCCCCCGCCCATTGTATAGGAGCATGGTGACACTCTGTAGCTAAACCAGGTTAACAAGAGGAAAGCAGAATGAAGTCATTTGATGGTGGCTTTATTTGGCACAGGAGCATTCTGATAGGAGACCAGAGGTCCCCCACACTGTCTATCTGCATGCTTAGGTTTAGAGACACAACATGAATCAGTTGGGAACGTGATTGGCTGAAAGAGGTGTGAGCTAATGATGGCAGATCAAGGGGACTGGCAAGGCCTGTCCACATTCTTCCACCAGTGTGACATTTCTTCCCTGATATTAGGCAGGTCCTCCCCTGATTTGAAGTCTGATGACTTATAACCAAACCAAGTAGATAAGGGGATTTCTTTAAGGCAAAGTCTCAAGCAGAAAGGCAGGGCCATAGTGTGACATCTTAAGTTTTATGACTATCACTAGGGAAAAGGCTCCCATTCCCTTGACCTGCCTTGGGGAAGAGGAATCTAGTTTCTGTGCTTTGCATTAGGGTTTTTTATGAGGGTCCAGAGAAGGGAGGCCAGGAGGGCAAGGGAGAGAAATGTTGTTTCCTAGGGCTTCCTTTGTGACACAGACTTTTGAGCCCCCTATCCAAGAATCAACAGGCACCCTCACAGTGAAATCTGAGGGGAAATAATGGTGGAAGTGTGGGGCCAAGGTAAAGACTGCAGTGCCCTGGGGTGGTCACAGTAGGGGAGCAAAATACCCTGGGCTGCCAGGGAGAGATCAGGAAGCATTTAGTAGCAAGCTGAAGAGAGACAACTTCTTGTGGAGAGGGCCTTTCCAAAATAAAAGCTCCCGGTCTTTAGAGAGCCATCAGCCTGCCAGGAAGCTGCTGCAGGAAGGGGCCAGGGAAGCAAGAGCCCACTCCAAGTCTCCCTCCCGCAGAGCTGGTGACCAGCAGGACTCCCAGAGTCCCTGTGTGGCTAACCCACTTTGGTCCTAACCTCCCATAGTCTAAGACTGTGGTTTCATAATGTCCTGTCAGGGCTGACCCTTCGCCGGCATCCAGTGAGTCCGTTCCCTGAACTTCCCCGGTGCTTTGTTGATGGTTTTTGCACAAGTGTGGCCTGGTGGTCCAGCCCTGACAGCATGCGGAGCGCAGAGATGGTCTTCCTCACGGGTCTCCAGCAAGCTCAATGAGAGACATTTCAAAGAAGCTCACTTATCAATGCCCAGCCTTTCATAGACAGCCAGCCAGAACCAAAGCCAAAATAAAAAGCAAAGCCCCCACAAAGCTAACAGGGATGGCAAGGAGCTCAGAGTGACAGCGCTGCCCAGCACACATGAGTGTCCCCCACTCACTCCAGGGCATCAACAGATATGGTCCCAGTAAGCCTTTTTTGTTTGTTTGTTTGTTTGTTTGTTTGAGAAAGGGTTTCTCTGTAGCTTTGGAGCCTATCCTGGAACTAGCTCTTGTAGACCAGGCTGGCCTCGAACTCACAGAGATCCTCCTGCCTCTGCCTCCCGAGTGTTGGGATTAAAGGTGTGCGCTACCACCACCAGGCCCCATTAAGTCTTAATAAGAAGCCATGCTGCGATCTCCATTTTACTCCTCACTCCCAGAACACTGAACATACCAGACAAGCCCTCTCCTATTGACTTATACCCGGTCCCGATTCATGCTAGCTCCATTTGTGTATATGTGTGGTGGGTGTGTGCACACACAGGTGTGTTACGCACATGAATGCAGTTATGCATGATGTCCATACAGACGCCAGAAAAGGACATCAAGTGTCTTCCTCTGTCACATTCGGTCTTGTTGTCTTGAGACTGGCCCTCTCACTGAATCAGAGGTTTAGACTAGGCTGGCTGGCCAGCAACTCACTTGTCTCTGCTTCCTACAGCTAGGATTACACACATGGACAGCTATGTTGGCCTTTTTATTCGGGTGCTGGGGATTTGAACTCAGGTCCTCGAGCTTGCACAACAAGTGTTCTTAACCACTGAGCCATCCATCTCTCCAGTCCAAACTAGCTCAATCCTAGAGATAAAAACTAGACTGAAGATACAGCCTCATGTTGGAAGAGTCTTTACCTAGTGTGCATGAGGCCCTGGAATCTATTCCAGGTACAAAAAAGTAAAGTAAAATATGAATATGAACACAAATGAGGGCTTTGAGACTTGGGAGAGTTACATGAATGCCCCGGGTAAGCCATAGGTTCACAGTTCAAACCCTAGACATCCTGAGTCTGGAACCAAGGCTTTCCACAAGTCAGAACAACGGGGAACAGAGTCAAGCTGAATCAGAACGTCAGAGATGGGTCAAACAAAAAACTGCCACCCCCACCCCGAATGTGGGGAACGCAAGCATCACAGACGTGCCCTCGGGTTTTCACTGCATGAAGGAAAAAGGAGAGGGTGCAGTAAGAACTGCTCATGGAACCTTCTGGAAAAGAATCTTCTCAGTGTTCAGTGAGATACGGGAGAGTGGCTCTAACTTGAGTTTCCAGCCTCCTCACTGCTGGCCCTGGTCACTTGGGTCATTCTGTGGTGAGGCTGTCCAAGGCATGGCAGGAGGCTGAGTGGCCCAAGTGTTAGCAGCAGTCCATCTGCCCTGATGTCGCCACCCTGCGACGGCAATGTCCATGCCCTTCCCAGATAACGGCTCTTCCCACCTACTTCCCACCTCGATTCTGACTGAGAGCCACAGCTGTCAGTTCTGAGTAAGGGTAAAAAGCTGGAGGAAGACTCAAGACAGAAGCCTTTCACCTTAAACAGATGAAGGTGCCACCTCCGCATGGCAACCCCGGACTCAGGAGGAAGGAAGAGCCCAGGATGAGGAATGCCACCCAAAGACCTGGTGCTTTGATGCAAAGATCATGGTCTTCATCACTGACCGGGCAAGGCTCCGAACATGGGTCACTCATTGCTACTCAAGGGGTAGGCAGAGTTCCAGACTGTGAGAAGGGCAGAAAAAAAACTACATATCATCAAGGCTGTATTCGCCCAGGCTGTCTCTGCCCAGGCTGTCTTGGCAAGGGGCTCCCCAGCAAACCGATCATTCTCCTCTATGGCCAGGACTCACAGAGCGCTGTACCCCTCCCCCTTGTTTCTGAATCCGACAAGGTCAGGTTCTGTGGCCGCTAGACTGACATCCATCTTCCTGCCTGCTCTGATGATGTCCTTGCTCGCCCTCTAAACAGCTGGCCAAGGATGAGTCACTTCCCCAGGAGAGTCATATCTTAGAAAGGGAAAGGGGAGGGGCGTGAGGGAGAGTGTGGAGATACAGTGAGGGATGGAGCACGTGGGAATGACAGCGTGGTTGGGCACCCAAGGTGTGGCGACCCAAGAGCTGAAACCTAGCGATACACTGGGGGCCAGGGTCTCCCTGTTCATCTCCTGCTCATCCATCACACACACCTACTCATCCTTCAAGACCAACCACGGTGAAGGAAAAATGGAGCTTGTTATCAGTGGGTACAAAGTATTCAGTCAGGTATCCCCTGGATACTGGCGATTCAGTGTTTGAATCCAGACTGTGAAAGCCCCATCCTTGTTCTGTTGACATGAAAACTCCAGCTTAATTAACCCTGATCCCAAACACTACCTTCTCTAGGATGTCTAGGCCACCCCCCCCCCCATCAGTCCATGTTCTCTGTCCCACCTAACTTCCTGGGCCTTTGCCGCACTCTTGATAAATACATGTCGTTCTATGAAGCTTCGTTTGAACCTGCTTCTTCCATAGGGCAGTGTGCTCTGTGGCTCATCTTTCTATTCTCCATTACCAGCATGGAGTCAACACACCACCTATTGCCAGTGGCCTCTCCAGCACCCATTCCTGCTATCTCCCTGCCTAATAGAATCCCGGCATGGTGACAAGCTTAACCAAAACCAGTCACATCATCTGGAATCTCAGATACCATGCAATTTTGCAAAATGAGTTCAAGTTGAATTCTACAGGGTGGGCTCTTAGTAGAACTATGGCTTTCTTGCTAAATGACCGAGTCTTGGGGTGAAGTACGTTCACTGGTCTCTGCCTCCGGTGTTGACTGCATGGACACAGTCAGAGCCGTCCTCCCATGCCCTTGAAGATGAAGGACTCACAGCTGAGAAAACACTAGGAAGGAGCTTGAATGTGTGGCTTGTAACAGCTTTCTGCTTCCTTCCCTTGGGCTGGCTTTTAAATATAAAAACAACCCCCAGTTGGGGTGACCCAGCATGGGCCTCTGCTCTGGGTAGCTAAATGCACTCCTTAGTGCTGTGGCCCATCGTAAATGGCACTCGGGGACCTGTGATGACCCAGTTCAATGTCCAGATCTCTTGCCTGCTCAGCTTGGGCACTGTGGCCTCTAGAGGGTTTGTAAAGACACGCTTGAACGTCCGGACTCCTTAGGCTTCTTGTTCTTTGGCTGGATATTCTCTCTCTCTCTCTCTCTCTCTCTCTCTCTCTCTCTCGTGTGTGTTGTGCCCATGTATGTGTACATATGTGTGCAGGTGATGTTCATTCGTGCATGCTTGTGCACATGGAAACCAGAGACCGACTTTGGGCATCTTTCTCTACCTCTCTCGATTTTATTTATTGAGATTTGTCTTTCTTATTTTTAATTATGTGTACCTGTGTGTCTCTGTGTGGCTGTGGGTATGTGATGAAGATTCTTAAGGAGGCCAAAAGCATGAGATGCCCTGGAACTGGAGTTATAGAGGTGGGAGCTACCTAACATGGGTGCTGGGAACTGAACTTGGGTCCTCTGGGAAAGCATCATGTGCTCTTAACCACTGATCAAGCCCATCTGCATTATTTTTTGAGACAGGGTCTCTCACTGAAGCTGAATTTCACCATTTTGGCTAAGGGATTGGCCAACGAGCTCCTAGGACCGGCCTGTTCCCATCCCGTACCACACGCACGTGCTACCATCCTTGGCTTATCTGTGGATATTTGGGGTCTTCACTCAGTTCCTCATGTTTGCACAGTAAGCACTTTACCCCCAGAGCCCTCTCCCCAACCACTCTCCCACTACGTGTAATACATAAAGATTCAGTGCAAAACCCGAAATGGCCCTGTACTACGTGCTATACGGTACTATGCATGAAGCTCCCATGCCACTACAGGTCAGTACACACAGGCCAGGAACTAAGCCTGGAGACTTCAAAACACACGCACGGATACACAGACAGACAGAGAGAGACACGGACACGGGTCATCCTTGATACAAGAATGCCAAGTTTATTGTGCTCAAGGGCAGCTTATATAGGGCTCTGGCCAATTCCCAGCTCTCGGGATCTTTCAGCTGCAGACCCACCAGCCTGCCATCAAGGTCCCGTGCTCAGAGCAGCTGCAGGCAGCTCAGAGCAGAGGAAAACAAGTTGTTTTGCTCAGAGCAGCTGCAAGCATAGGAAACACAAGCCGCTCACAGGGAATTCAGGGTCCGGGGGTCCACAACCCCCAATAGCTCCCAACAATTCAGGGGTACCCTCCTTTCTTGGAAGAGACTTGTTCTGGGGGGCATTCCTCATCTATCCATGGAGGTTCAGAGGGGGAATCTGCGGAGCTGTGGGTCCAGGCCTTGGCCTGAGATCAGCTGCAGTTTTTTTGTCTTTCAGCAGCTACGTGCAGAGCCACGGGTCCGCCATGCGGGGGCCACTGTGCTGAGAGAACAAGAACTGACCCTGGGGAAATCTGTTCATCACACAAAAGCATTGTGGAAGGCTCAGCTGCCCAGAGCACCGCGGCTTCCAGGAGAGGGTGGCAGATTGGGTGACGTCTGCAAGTGGCCTTGGGTTCAAAGCTCTGATTGGTCACCTGCTAGTGGATGTCCTTCTGGGTGCCTCATGGAGAAGAGAGGGGCATCGCTGCTGATCTCTGCTGGTTCAAACCTGCGTCCAGCTGCCCAGGAAATCTACACCGGACAGGATGCGAGCAAAGCCTTTCCTGAAGTCAAAGGATAATTAAGTCCCCAGGGCTGACCCCATCCAGGTCCCCATCTCTTCTGCCATGGTACTTTTCCTGGAGTGTGCCTTCCCATACCACCTCCAGTTACTGCAGACTGTATGGAGCTAATTCAGGATAAAGGATGGGGTGGGGCTTTAAATAGCTCTCTGGGAGACCAGAATTGTAGGACTGGGGTCCTACAGAACAGGACACTATCCCCAAACTCAGGGTGCCCCTCTCCAGATCTCCTACCAGGATGGCTGTAGGGCAGACCCACCTGCGGAGACAGATAAACCCACTTTTGTCTTTGACTCTCAATTCCCTCACTTGTAAAATGCATAGACTAAAATTCATCGTTCTTAAACGATGCCGAATGTTAGAATAAAACCCCCAAACATTCTCCCTGCACTGATAAAGAATTGGACACAGAGAGGGCCGGCTGTTTCTCTAAGGTCACACAGCTGGGAAACAAAGCGGAGGTTCACGGTTTGGAAGGATGGGCTGGGCCTCCTACACTGCTGAGCATGTAGTCTTAGAGGAGCTGAGAATGCTGATGCCCCAGTCTCGAACACCTTGTTCAGATCTCATGGGTTGGGGTGCAGCTGTAGAAGGTATTAGGAGAAGGAATAGGAGTCTTCTCTGTAAGGGGCTGTGTGGTAATTGCCACCAAGTCCCAGGCCGAGGTTCAGCCAGTGGGAGCTGCTATCTGCTAGAGCTGTCCTTGTTCATGTATATCGAGATCTCAAAGATGAAACAGGAGGAGGTGAGGGTTGGGAAGGAGGAAGAAGGACTCTGGTGAGATGGCCATGGTCTGTCACTTCTCTGCAGCACAACCATCCTGTCCCACCAGCCATAGCAACAGAATCCCATATTCTGTCAACCAGGGAGACAGGCATGCACTGGTGGTTAAGAATGTTCCAGGGCCTGGAGAGATGGCTCAGTGGTTAAAAGCACCCATGTGACCATGCAGCAGTTCACAGGGCTTTGTAACTCTGGTTCCAGGGATCCGTACTGCACGCATGCATCTCTCTCTCTCTCTCTCTCTCTCTCTCTCTCTCTCTCTCTCTCTCTCTCTCACACACACACACACACACACACACACACACACACACACACACACTCAGGCAAACACATGCAATAAAAAATGTAGTTCAGGGCTGGGGAGATGGCTAGATGGTTTGCCTCTGTGGCATGAGAACCCATGCCCAGTGGGCCTTGCAGCTCCCCTACAATTCCAGTCTCAGAAGGGAAGCGTGGGGTCATCAGAGCAAGCTGAGCTCTGGGTTTGCTCGAGAGCCCTGCCTTAGCGAATGAGGTTGAAGAGGCTGGAGGATGACGGCCAACATCAGCCTTTGCCTCCACGTGGACATGTGCGCAAGTGCAGCTGACCCCCCCACACACACACAATCACATACTCATCACACACACGAAATATGGGTAAGAGGAAAACCAAATGCTTTGTTTGTAGGAGAAAGGATGGGTGAACACAGCCAGCCAGTCAGCAGAGGCCTTGCTGCTGCACTACCCAGCACAACCTGGAATTTCCAGGGAACTGTCAGAGGGAATCATAATTACTTTATCATAATTCATTTAAGCAGTGAAGAGCCTGAAGCACAGAGAGGTTAAATAATTCGCCCAAGGTCACACAGCAATGAGTCAAGCCAGGTAGCAAATCTAACTTGTTTGGGGTTTTTGTTGTTGTTGTTTTGTTTTGTTTTCCCCTTCAAATTCTAGTCTAGAAGTCATTAGGAAGTGAATGATTCTCTGCAACCTTCTCTCGGAGGACAAAAAACCCATCATGTCAATCAGTCTTTTTTTTTTCTTTGACGTTCGCCTTATCTCTCCTTTCCTAGCGGACGCAGTGCCCGCAGCTAAATGGAGCAATCGTGATAATTAATAATAACATTTTACACTTAGAACTTCTCTCTGCCAGCAGCTGCTCTGAAAACATCTAATCATTCAGCCGCAAATATCAGCCAATCAGCCAGTCCCAGGGTGCTGATGGCGCTTGGGCCACCAGCTCCTGGGCCAGGTCCTGGAGGGACAGATGGTTTAGAAACAGATTCAAAGGGCAGAAATAAAGTCCCACCAAAAGTGGCTTTGGAATCTAAGGCACGGTAATGGAAGACATATTGTGTTGATATCTTGATTGTGCTCTAACAAATAAAGCTTGCCTGAGGATCAGAGTGTGGAGCTAGCCACTAGTTAGCCACAGAGGCCAGGCAGTGATGACACGCACCTTGAATCCCAGCCCTCGGGCTGCAGAGGCTGCAGAGGCCAATGGACCTCTGTGAGTTCAAGACCACCCTGGGCTACCCTAGATAGATCAGTCTCAAAGAGAAACAGAGCCAGGCGGTGGTGGATCATACCTTTAATCCCAGAGCTAGGGAGCCACAGGCTTTAATCCCAGCACTAGGAAGATGGAGACAGGAAGGGATATGGCTGGGCAGAGAGAGGAATATAAGGTGGGAGGAGACATGACCAAGGCATTCAGGCATTCAGTCTGAAGACTTGTAGAAACAGGATACCCTCTTCGGTCTGAGGGTTTCGTAGAAGAAAGAACTAGTAACTGGCTTTCGCCCTGGAATATCTCCGGGTTTTTATCATTAAGACCAATTAGAAATTACGCTACAACATATATTGTTTGTCCTTCTGTGAGATTTAGCACTAAGTGTTCCTCGTCAGGCAATCAAGCCTGCATGGAGTTCATTGGCCAAGGACAATCGGCACACAGAGTGCTGCAGGTGGCGCTTTCTACAGCGGAGGGCAAGGTGGTTAAGGCCACAGGAAGCGCACAGGCAGAGGGGTGGCAAGATGGCTCAGCTGCTAAAGGGCTTAGCCCGAAGACCTGAGTCTGGACTCTCCAGAACTCACACAAAATCCTGAGGAGGTGGTGTGCACCTGTAGTCCCAGTGATGGTGACCTGGGGGGCAGAGCTAGGAGGATCTCTGCCTTTGCCTCATGGGGTGCTTGCAGAGTGAGACAATACCCCGGGGAGGCATAACAATTAGGCCCTTGATACACATTGGCTCTAACTAGAACCTGCAGGCTTCTCCAGGCCCCAGGTCATGAGTTTTCAACTCTGAACCTCAGTAAGGAGAGACGGCAGGACCCTCCCGTCTCCTGTCTCTCCCGTAAGGAGCCCAAGGCTCACAGAAGTTAACCTGAGTTGCTCAAGGCCACAGACTCACAGAACCTGAGCCGGTTGGTTCTGACTCTACAGATGGGCCTTCCGCCTCTGTGAAGCTCAGGGCAGGCTCCACCTCTCTAGTGTTTTCGGGGAGCAAGGAAGCAAGCAACTGCCTGGCAACCACTCTGGGAAGCCCTGATCTGCATCCTCGGCCTCTTGATCTGCATCACCTCCTCTGTGAACCCCACCGGGCTTCTTCAGTAGCACCCACACATGGTGTTCACTGTCCAGATCCAGCTCACCCAGATCTGTGACTGGTCTCAGGTCCCAGGAGGGATCCCAAAAGTGGGCAGAGCTTCCCTCGGGACAAGCAGCTGGCAGGGGTCAAGGGCCTCGCAGCCACTTGCCTCTCTTCTCTATGCTCACCCCTCCGACAGCCTAGGCACAAGTTTTCCAATGCCTGGTACTAGCGTTTCTCCATTAGTAAGCAGAAATGGGTTCATACTCTCTAATCAGCATCTGGCTTTCTCAACTACTCTCCTTCCTCCCTTCCCCATTGTCTCTCTCCCTTCCCTTATTCTTCCTTGATTCTCCTTCTTTTCACCTTTCTAGCATTTTCCCTCTGCCCCCGACAAGCCTCCCCCCGACCCCCACCTCTGACCATGACCATAACCATGACCACTCTGCTGTCAAATTCTCTGCACCCTTTCCATGTCCCCCCTACAGAACACCCATCTCCCATCATGGGGAAGCCTGTGATGAGGAAGTGGGCCTCCGGAGCCCTGCATTGCCAGTCTCTCTGGGGAGTGAGCTGCCCACGGAGAACCCAGTTCTGTTTGGCTCCTCCAGTCCCTGTCATGGCCCAGCACGGCCCACACACGGTGGGCGAGCCTGCCTATTCTGAGCCCAACAGAAGGCAGCCCACTTCTCTGCACAGGGAGCCACTCTGTCCACCGGCGGCTTTGTCTTAGTGGAGGCAACGGTCAGGCCTCCATCTGCTTTCTTCTCGGTTCCAAATACACCTGGGGGTGTTGGGGTACTGTTTAGGGGCTCCTCTGACTTACGACCCTTGAGGTAGAGCTCACGCCCAAAGGTCTGGCTCATTTTAAACTGTGGTTCCACTTAAGTTGTGCTCACTCACAAATAACAGAAGGTCCGTCTAAATGTAGCTTGAACAATAAGGGGGTTGTTAGCTCAAGTGCTAAGAATTCTGGGGGCAGACTTGTTCTCCAGCCTCCTCATCTTGGGCTCGCGCCCATGCTGGACTCCTGGCCCAACCCTGGGTCACTTGTCCCGTCACCGCACACACTCCATAGGTGGAGGGGACAGAGGTTAGGTCACTGGGTCCCATTGTTGGCTGTGTGAGCTCCCATCTGGGGGGCCTTGGCCAAGCACACTAAGCTCTCTGACCCTCAGTTTCTTCCAAGGGTGCAGAGGGTCTGAAAAGAAACCCGAGTGCCTGGCACAGTCCTGCACAGCAGGGCTCAGCTCCTTGCAGTTTGTGGCCTACTTTTCCTCCTGCAGCTTCCTCAGGGAGGGAGGGAAGCTAGGAGTGCCAGTGTTAGTACTTAGAAGTGCTCAGTTTATGCCTTGGCTTCGTGTGGGCGTTGTTCTAAGCAAACGGAAGCCTCTTACCCTGGTCACATTTTTCTCTTTTTCCTTTTCTTCTTTCTTTTTTCCCTTTGAGATGGGGTTCTGCTATCTAGCCCCACCAGGCCTTCAATTCTGTGATCATCCTGCCTCAGCCTCCCAAGTGAGAGGGTTACAGGCGTGTACCACCACGTCTCGCAAGGAGTGCTTTAACCTGGCCCCAGGTCCCCATGGGGAACGTGTTCCTCTGGAGCCAGGCAGTCATCCCTGGCTTCTTTTGTGACTTGTGACTGATCTGTCCCCAAGCACACAGCTACCCTTCTCCATGGGGCCACCTCAGTACAAACTCAGCGTCACTGCCTGGGCTCGCCAGGGCAGCCCCAGCGAAGCACCCCCCCCCCCAATCATCTCCCCATTGGAGCACCCTAATGTCTCCCTTCCATAAGGACACCTGTCATGCTGGCCTAGGGGCTCGCCAACCCCGGAAGGACCTCAGCTCTACTAATGACGTCTGGAAGGACACTGTCTAGACAAGGTCACAGGCTGAGGTACTAGTGTTAGCGCTTTGATGTGTGAATCTGAGGCCACAATCCAGCCCATGCTTACACTGCCTTGCAGTAGACTCTGACAAAGTACTCACTCCTTTCAACCTGTGTTCTTGCTCTTGGGACCTTTAACCCAGGGTGCACTTCCCCTCTGTCTACCTAAAAATACCATCCACCCTTTAAGGACTATTTTATCTTATTTATAAAATATGTACTTTGGGCTGGAGAGATGGCTCAGTGGTTAAGAGCATTACCTGCTCTTCCAAAGGTCCTGAGTTCAATTCCCAGCAACCACATGGTGGCTCACAACCATCTGTCATGAGGTCTGGTGCCCTCTTCTGGCCTGTAGGCATACATGTAGACAGAATACTTAGAATACTGTACCCATAATAAATAAATCTTTTTAAAAAATATGTATTTTCTGTCTCTTTTTACCCTTTTACGTATCTATTATGACTTCCAGTTTAACATTTTTTAGGGGATTCCCAAGAGTACAAATGAGTGGGGCTCTGTTTCTTGCGTCTTCTCCAGGGCTCTTTTCCTCATGTTTTTGTTGTTGTTTGAGTTTTTTGTTTGTTTGTTTGCTTGCTTGCTTGCTTATGGGTTTTTTGTCCAATTCTGATGGATTGGTTTTTGTTCTTTTTTTTTTTTTTTGTTTGTTTTTGGATTTTCGAGACAGGGTTTCTCCGTAGCTTTTGGTTCCTGTCCTAGAACTAGCTCTTGTAGACCAGGCTGGCCTCGAACTCACAGAGATCCACCTGCCTCTGCCTCCCGAGTGCTGGGATTAAAGGTGTGCGCCACCACCACCCAGCAGATGTATTGGTTTTTGTTTTAGCTTATTTTTTTATTATTATTATCCCCTAGAAGCCTGTTCATTTTCTAATGAGACAGAAATGGGATAGATCAGGATGGGAGGGGAGGTGGGGAGGAGCTGGGAGGAGAAGAGGGAGGGGAATCCATAATCAAGATATATTATGTGAGAAAAAAAAAATCCATTTTCAATAAAAGGGAAAAAGAAAAAAAGAAAGAAAGAAAAGAAGCCATCATTGTGGAGTTTATTTTTTGAGGGGCCAGCTCGGTGTTTATTTTTGTTTCATTTTCATGCATTCTTTTCTGGGGGGAGTATTTTGTTTTGAGACCCTTCCCTGTGTAACCCGGGCTAGCTGCCATACCCGGCTTAAAAGAGCCAGTATATTTAGTTCTGCTTAGATAAGGAAACCAGGATCCACAGAGTTTGGAGTGCCTATGCGAGTCCACCCAGCTAGCTACTGACCGCCGGGATCCAGTGCAGACGTCTGCTCTTTCTAAAAGCAGGTAGGAAGAAGGCGGAGACAGAAGACGCCTGAGATTGCCCCGTGCCGCTCCTCCAGCTCAAACAGACAGGAAGTCTGTTTTCTGTCCATATAGTCAAGATGCTGCAGGGGAGAAAGCCATGCTACATGTCTTCAAAGAGCACGACTTTGTGTGTGTGTGTGTGTGTGTGTGTGTGTGTGTGTGTGGTGTATGCATGTGTATGTGGTGTGTGTATGTATGCTTGTGTGTGTGCATGCAAACATGTGGAATCCAGAGGTCATTCCTAGTGTCGTTCCTCAAGAGCTATCCGCCTTGTTTGGTTGAAACAGGCTGTCTCTCTGGGACCTGGAGCCGGGGAGTTTCAGTAGTCTCGGCCCCATCTCCCGCACTGGGGTGGCAGATAGCATCGCATCTGGCTTTTGTGTGGGGTCTGGGAACCCAACTCAGGGTCTCTGCTCACAAGGCGCATTTCTCACTAAGTCGCCTTCCCTGAACATACTGAATGCTTCCCAGAAAGGACACGGTACCTCCAGAGAGGTTTTCCCAAGTCACAGCCTCTTCAGGCTTCCATATAAACATGCTGCGTCCGACTCCTGCAGCTAAGACGGTAGGAGGGACCATGGGCTGCACAGAACAGAGTCCACGCAGGTCCCTTAAGCAGCAACAACAACAAAAACAGCAACAACAGCAATAGCAGCAGCAACAACAACAAAACAGATACTGGGGCCAGTACCTACAGGCAAAAAACAAATTTTTTTAAAGCCACAACCTTAGCCATAAGGGAAACGCCAATCAAAACCATAGTGAGATTCCACCTGAGCCCAGTCAGATGCTGGTGGCGGTGCCAGGGCCAGCAGGAGGGGGAGGGATCCTGATCCACTGATGGCAGGAACGTGGATCCTTCCAGTCACTGCAGAAATCAGTACAAAAACGAAAGCCAGTAAAACTGGGACTACCACATGGTCCAGGTACGGTTCCTGGATGTGTATTCAAAGGAATCCGAGTCAGCCGTAGGAAGATTATGGACAGAACTGATGACCATCGTGTTAAACAAATAAGCCAGACTCAGAAAGACAAAGGTCATATGTTTTCTTTCCTGTGTGAACTCTGGGTTTTATATATGGCATGGATGTAGAAGTCGGATGCTTTGGATAGAAGAAGGGGATGAACAGAAAGACTGAGCGGACATAAAGGATGGCGTGGGTGGGTATGACCAATGTGTGTGGCTTCCCTGCAAGGAGATGTCACAGTGGAACCTCTCACTTTGTACAGCACGTATATGCTAATCATATAAATTGGAGCGTGTGACATAAGGAAAGAACAGAAGGAAGGGGATTCACTGTGGGGGATGAGGAAGCTTCCAGGTCAGAGGAAAAAGTGGAACGAACCAACCAGACCTTAGAACAGACGGGAAGCATTCAGGCCTGTGGATGAATAACGCTCACCCAGCTGCTGCCTTCCTGGGACTTCCCTTTAAACTCCAGGTACAATTCAGTAAATGTATTAGTTTGAATGTAATCAGCCCCATAATCTCACAGGGAATGGTACTATTAGGAGGTGTGGCTTTGTTAGAGTAGGTGGGGCCTTGTTGGAGGAAGTGTGGGCAGGCTTTGAGGTTTCCTATGCTCAGGATACTGCCCAGTGTCTCAGTAGACTCCCTGCTTCCTACAAGCCAAAATGTAGCCAGAACCATATCTACCTGCATGCCACTATGCTCCCTGCCGTGATGATAATGGGCTGAAACTCTGAACTGTAAGGGAGCCACCCAAATTAAATGTTTTCTTTGTAAGAGCTGTCACGATCGTGGTGTCTCTTTACAGCAATAGAAACAAACTAAGACAGGTACTTGAAAGGTTTCTGTACCCAGATATTAAGTCTCCCTGCCGATTCAGTAATCCAAATGAAACCAAATTAAAAGTTAAAAGTCCAGGTTTGCTGTTAAAATGCTCCCAGAAAATTCTCCAGCCCCTAGAGAGGGTAGGAAGAAGAGATGGACAAATGCATAGCCAGTCTCTGGGGGCAGTTTAAATACCCTGTAGGTGTGGTCTTGAGCATCTCTGGGGGAGGAACCACCAAACAGTGGGCTTTCTGAGATGGGACAGGGTGTGGAGAGAGAAAGAGAGAGAGAGAGAGAGAGAGAGAGAGAGAGAGAGAGAGAGAGAGGAGACTGATGTGGAGCTTCCACCTGAACAGTACTGTCAAGTTACTGCCATCTGAAAGGTTTCTGTACCCCAATATTAAGTCCACCGATGAAATAAACCAGATCAAGTCAAATTAATAAGACCAGGTTTAATCTGAGCAAAGCAGCTCCTGCTCTCCTGCTCACTGTATGAGTCAGGTATGGTTAGGATGATGCTATGTAACAAGCAATGCTTCTGCCCAATCCAGATGAGTTGCCTCAATGAGCACTTGTTTTTCTTGCTAATGGGTTTGTGATTTGTCTGGGTTAAAACTTCAGGCTGCGGGGAGAGTTCTGGTCTCCTTAAATGTCAACCAGACTCTGCAAATGCTTTTGCTCTCTTTGGGTGTGTGGACAGGAGCAGGGCTGTGCATGCGCAGGTGGAGGCCCAAGCTTGATCTCAGTTTTCCTGAATGATTCTTTCATCTTAGTCTTCAAGGAAGGCCCTCTCAGCCAAACTCAGAGCTCACCGGCTCTGCTGGTCTCACTGGCCAGCTTGCTCGTGGATATCCTGTCTCTACCCTTTGAGGCTGGAAAGACAGGCAAACCACTTTGCCCATCCATCATTTGTGTGGGTTCTGGGTGTCTGAACGCCAGTCCTCTTGATCACCCAGCAAAACTACCCACAGAACCTTCTCCCCAGCCCACAGTGCTTCTGAAGGCTCCTCTTTTATCATGTCTGCTGATACTGCAGCAATATAGCAAGTCTGGAAAATGTGCTCTATGTAAGGAAGCCATAGCAGGGGTCAGGAAGAGGGGAGAACCTAAGGCAAAAATACCACCTTCAGCTACTGTGGCAGCCCATTGAGAAAAGAGCAGCCTTCCCAGGAGTACCAGACTAGCTATGTTTCAAAGGACAGTTTTGATCCAGTTGATCTCCTATCTAAACTGTTTGGGGACAGTCCAGATTGGGGTCTGCCTTCAGAGTTCTGCACAGTCTTAGTGTGTGCACACCTTACTCCAGCAATGCCGGGTCCTCTCGTGATGACCTGAGCTCAGCAGGAGGCTGCCTGCTCTCAGCACTTGCACTTCTGTTTCTCTTCATTCATGTCTGTCTCTAACCCCACCCCTTCCTCCCTGGAAAGCTCTTTGAATCCTTCCAGACTCTACCAGGATGCCATACCTTCAGGGAGGACTGCCCGACCCCTTTCTCATCCACAGCCCTGAATCCCTCTTTCTTGTTGTGGGCTAGACTATGCTGCCCAAAAATTCTCCAGACCTAGAATGAACTCTATTGGGAGGAAACGGTCCTAACTATTCCATTTAAATGAGGTCACTAGGGAGAGTTCAAATCCAGGAAGACCGGTGAATATAAAAGTGAAGGTGAGGGGCTGGAGAGATGGCTCAGTGGTTAAGAGCATTGCCTGCTCTTCCAAAGGTCATGAGTTCAATTCCCAGCAACCACATGGTGGCTCACAACCATCTGTAACGAGGTCTGCTGTCCTCTTCTGGTCTGCAAACACACACAGATTGAATATTGTATACATAATAAATAAATATTTAAAAAAAAGTGAAGGTGATTAGGGCGCGCACACGAGCACACGCATGCACACACACGCACATGCATGCACGCACACGCGTGCACGCACACACATACACATGCACACATGCGCACACATGCATGCGCACACGCATACGAGGGGGGGAGAGGAAGAGCGAGCGAGCAGGGGAGCACAAAACGACATGAAAGAGGCCATCTATAAGCCAAGCAGAGAGAAGATGCCAGCCCTATAGCCCTTGATCTCAGACTTCCAGCCTCTAGAATCCTAAGAACATAGATTTTTGTTAACCCTCTCCAGTCTGTGACACTTTGGGGTGCCAGCCCTGTCAAGCTAACATACTCCTAGAAGGTTCTGTCAGAGCCCAGACCACAGTGGTAATCACAGTGGTTGCACAATTGTTTATTCTTGTCTCTCCTATAAGGCTAAATATCTACACAGCCACTCTGAGATCACACATCTGTTTACTGTGTGCAACACACTGTAGGTGTTGGGACGAGAGTGAATGAATGAACGAATGAATGAATGAAGTGAACGAATGAGCCTCATCCAGATGAGGAAGCAAGGCGGAAGGCAGAGGCTGGCACCAGGCAGCTCCTGCATCAACTCTTGGCATTTCTCAAAAGAGCTGCTCAACGCTCAGATCTGAAATTTGATTTACTCCTGTATGACATCATAGCCATCACCATGGCAACACCCAGCGATGCCTGTCTGCCAGACAGAGTCTCTGCCATCAGCAAAGGGCAAAGGGACTTAGAGGATAGAAAAGAGCCACGTAGAAGGTATGAGCGTCAGATCTGCTACACGGCAGCTGGGACCCGTGGAGCTGCTGCTGATGTAACCTGTTCTCCTAGGGACACTCAGGACCACCTGCTTTGACCCAGAACTCATCCTGGGGACAGATCAGCCTGCAATAAACAAAATTACAAAGAAAAGACAAAGTTACATTGGTGGAATCCACATACAGCCCACAAACAGACATGAGCCCCCTGGTCCCTTGTGTTTCTGTGAACTTTGCCCTCATGTCTCCTGACCAATGAACAAAGCCATTCTTCCAGTCTTCTATGCTGCCTGCTTCCTGCCCTTCCATGCTCCTTACCGGCTCCCTCTCCCTCCCCTTCTCTCTGCCAGCGTCTGTTAAGAATCTGCTGTAGCTGGGAAGTGGTAACTGGTGTTCAGAAGGGAGACTCAGTTCATCACGGGGCATAGTTCCTGCAGGGAAAGAGCTCACTCCTGATCGTTGCCTTCTGGGGGAAGCTCTGAAGTGCTACTTTTGTTTCTGGGGCATCGGTGTCATGAGCAAGCCCCACGTACAGCTCTTTCAGCTTCAGAGTTCCAGGTGGCAGCTGGTTGAGGTTGGCACCCTACTAGTGCCCCCAAGTATTGAGGAGGCAGAAGTGTTAGTGACCCATCTGAAAACCCAGGGACATTCTTACAAAAGGCCAGGGGAATCCAGATCCCAAGCTCTGGACCCTGTGATTTGTACTTGGAGGCCTCCCTTTCCCTCTCTCTGAGCCCGTCTTAACACCTCAGAAGCCAAAGGATCGGAAATTTAGATGCTTGATAGTGTTGACTCCCAAGCCAGGCAGCCTGACTGTGAAACTATGATGCTTCAAGATGCAGGCACTGCCATTGCTCAGGTCTGAGAGTTCACGCCACCAGCCTCAGTATTTCGATCCATAAAATGGGTATGCATTGGCTACATTCCTGGATTATTGTGGGGAATGGGGCCATCATGTATAAGTAAACAGAACAAATACCAGCTGTTCCAGTAACTTCTGCAGGTAGGTAACATGGTGTCTTTCAGCACCTCCCACCCCCCACCTCCACCCCCACCCCCGCCGCTGCACTAGAAAGAGCAAAGTGCTGGGAGATGCCTCCTGAGCAGGAGCTGTAGTGGTCGGTCTTGGCCCCGGGGAAATCCAGCCCTGACAATCTGCCCAGACTCTGCCAGTTTTTTCCTAATCGTTGATGCTCTTGAGGGACTCGCGACAGCTGAGCTCACTCTTCTTCCCATCACTCGGCAGCATCTGCCTCAGCCCTTACCGACAGTTAAAGAGTGAGGTCACTGGGGGCCATGCCTTAGACTGACAGCCTGTGACAAGTTAATGGGGCCTCCTGGAAGTCGGATTCCATAGCAGCTTCCTGCCAAGGCACCAAGAGGTTTCCGTGTGTTTAGTTTGCTTGATTGGTTGACTGGTTGGTTGGTTTGGGGGTGGGATTTGTAGAGAGTGGCACCGGTCTTCAGGCTCTGTAAGGTGCCTACCCTTTGTACTGGGTTTCATTACTATATAGTAGGGCGTGGCACAGAGTGAGTATTCACAAATACTAGGTGGATGGATGTCCGAATAGATGGTTGAGTGAATGGGAAGGATGATGGATGGATGGATGGATGGATGGATGGATGGATGGGTGTGAGGGTGGATGGATGGATAGATGGGTGGGTGGATGGGTGGGTGGATGGGTGGGTGGATGAATGGGTAGGTAGATGGATGAATGTCTGAATAGATGGGTGTGTAGATGGGTGAATGGAGAGATGGATGTGGACATTGATGGGTGGGTGGGTGGGTGGGTGTGAGGGTGGATGGATGGATAGATGGGTGGATGGATGGATGGACGGTTAGGTGAATAGATGCATAGGTGGATGAATGAATGGTCAGAGTATGGAGAACACAAGTGAAAATTGCACATGAGATGCTGGTCTTAGGGTTCAGTGGAATGTGGGCTCTGGGAAAAGCTATAAGGACCCTTGACATGAGTGGGCTCCTAATAACCTTAAGACCCAGATCAAGTCATTGTTTGGACATATGTAAGATGATTATTATAGAGGTAGGGACTGCGAACTAGCCCAGCTTCATCTGGTTCATTTTAAATGGGGGTTTGAGCCTTTGTTTTTCCCACACAACAAGAATATAGATATGATACCTCCTTATAGGGTCTTAGAATATTTTTTGGATACTGCCAGCTAAGCAATTTGAATAGTCTGACAGGTACCCATGTGCAATCAAAATTCACTTTCATTCATAATACCAACACCTTATAACACACAAACACCGACTATTAATATCACTATCTGGGGCAGAGAAAGAGCAAGACACTTGCCTTTATTTTCTTACATTGTTTCCTGATGCCCTCCCTTCAGGATCCCAGGGAACCCCAGGAGACCAAATGGCACCCCCATCCCACCCACCTTGGGAAGACACAGTGGCCATATTGTAAAAAGCATGGTAGAGACCCCAGCTCAGCTGCATTCCTTCTGGGTCAACTTGAGCCTCACTTTTTCATCTATAAAATGGACATGACTTTGTGCCCTGTATATGATTTTTTTTTAACCAGCTGTTACAGTAGAATCATCTGGGGATGGTCTCAATGAGGAATTGCCTACATTCCTCAATTGTCTAGATCGCTTTAACTGATTTGGGAAAACCCACTGTGAATGTGGACAGCACCTTCAGGTCACACCCAGACAAACAGACAAGCTTCTCCTTTTGCTCCCTTGGCCTTCACTCTAGTTGGGGAGTGCATCTACCCTGTTGCTGTCATTGTTGATCCCTTCATTGATTTCAGAACCAGCCTCCAAGCTTTCCACATGGACGGAAGACCACAGCATTCCAGGTCTCTAGCACCATATTTGGATGCCAAGGCATCCAACGCCACAGACTGAGCAACCATCAGGTTCTCAGGCTCTCGGGTATGAGGCAGCCATTGTTGGATGACTCTCACTGTGCTGGGTAATTCAGCTTCATCAATCCTCTTTTAATGTATGTTTGTTCTATTGGTTCTCTGTCTCCCCACGTGCCCACTCAGAAAACCTCAACTAATATACCAAGTGGACCAGCTACTCCTCTAGTTGGCATTACAGAATACCTGACAAGAGCGACTTCAGGAAGGAAGTGTTTGTTCTGGATCACAATTCAAGGGTGCACAGTCCATCACAGTTCAAGGGTGCCCAGGCCATCACAGTTCAAGGGTGCCTAGTCCATCACAGTTCAAGGGTGCACAGTCCATCGCAGTTCAAGGGTGCACAGTCCATCACAGTTCTAGGGTGCACAGGTCACCACAGTTCAAGGGTGCTCAGTCCATCACAGTTCAAGGGTGCTCAGTCCACCACAGTTGAAGGGTGCACAGTCCATCAGGGCAGGAAAGGCATGACAGTAGGAGCATAGAAAACTACAGTCAAGAAGCAGAGAGAGCTGGACACTGTGCTCAACTTTCTCTCTCCTTTTTATTTAGTCAGGACCACAGCCCGTGGGATGGTGCTGTCCACATTTATGGTGGGTCCATTCACCTAATTAGGCAAATTTAGGCAACTCCCTTAGAGTCATGCCCAGAGCCTTGTCTTCTAGGTGATTCAAGATCCCGGCAAGTTGACAGTCAATATTAACTATGGCATCAGAATTATTCAAGACCCTGGTCTGGGGAGATAGTCTGGTCCATCTGCCCTTTGCCCTAAAGAGGGAACAGGAAACATGCAGAAGAGACCCTGCTCTCAGGTGGACCTTACAGGATGAGGCACAGGCTTCAGATAGAAAGCAGCCTTGGGGAGTTAAGTCACTGTGTGTTCCGGAAGCTGGAGGGAAGGGGACAGAGCGGGGACTGTGACTACTCAGTCTGCACATTGTGCTGTAAGCGGGTGGTCACAGCCTGTCCTCCGTGGTATTCGATCAAAGCCAGGCTTTGACGGGAACTCTGCCATTTCAGGCACAGTAGATGATAATCAGGGCAAGATCGGATGCCACAAGTCCATCTGGGGGCTGATTAGAGCTGTGTGAACACGATGGAGAGGCCTGGGTGAAGCCGAGGCAGTAGGAAGGGATGTGGGGGTGGATTTGAAATGCAGGGGTCAAGTATTTACTGAGGGTCGCTTTCTATGCCTCCTACCTTCTATGCCTCCAGCTCTTCCCTTGGCGGCCACCTGATCATTTTCAAAAAGATCAGACCACATCTCTCTGCTTAAAAGCTCTCTGATGACCCTTGAGATTAAAGTCAGATTCCTCAGTCTGTTCCATGTTGTTTCTTGTTCTCTCTGCCCCAACCACACTGTCCATCCATGCATCCCACCACAGGGCCTTTGCGTATGCTTTCCTCAGTGCTAGGAAGCTTCCCCTTATCCTCTGGTCAACACACACTCATTGGGGGCCTCAACTTGCATAGTTAGAGCAACTTCTGTGGCCAGCCAGCACCAGGTAACTCTCGGCATTAATTAGCATCAATTAGCATTAGTTAGCATAATTAATTAGAAGTTCCCTCTTCCACTGAAGTGGAAGCTTCACGATGGCAGGCCCTGGGATGTTTCTTACTCCCTCATCATAGCCACAGTGCTGGACACTAAGCACTAGGTAGGTGAACGGATGGAGCCATCAGGGTTGCCCTGAAGCCAGATGCTGTGTTCAACACTGTGCAGGACACAGGCAGGGACTCTTTCAAAATGAGAGATCAGCCTCGAGAACAAAGATGCCACTACGGGCCGGGCGGTGGTGGCGCACGCCTGTAATCCCAGCACTCGGGAGGCAGAGGCAGGCGGATCTCTGTGAGTTCGAGACCAGCCTGGTCTACAGAGCTAGTTCCAGGACAGGCTCCAAAACCACAGAGAAACCTTGTCTCGAAAAAACCAAAAAAAAAAAAAAGATGCCACTACGGACCCTACGCCTACCCCACCATCAGCATCCCCAGAGCCTCTTGGGGGCTGGCATCCCCTGGCAACATTGACAGCAGCCAGGCACGACCTGCTGGTGCTTACCTAAGCCATGCCGGCTGGACCCAGTCAGAGAGGAGCTAACGCAGACACCATGGCAACAGCCGGCTCCTCAGAGGCCCAGAATGGCTCCCGGGAATAGCCAACCAGATTTCTCTGCTCTCTGGAAACTGGCCCAGGGTTTGAGTTGAGGATGATGAGAGCCTTTGGGGGGGGCTGAATGCTCCTTCAGACTTCTGAGAAAACATCATTGCCACTGATTGCCTGGGAGAACTCAGGGAGCCACTTTTGTATGCATTGGCCCAACCCATAGACCTGTTCACAGAGACATTCGTTCAGGGCCCTGGGGTTCCTCAGTGGGGGAGAGGGAGCCACACCCTAGAGTAGGTCAAGAAAGGCTCACCTCCTCTACACAGATGAGGTTGGGTCATAGCGACAGGTGGATGTGCCCTTTCACCTGCCTGTGTCCAGGGTCCTCACTGACACAGGAGAGATCAAAGCCAAGACTCTTGCGGTGCTTCTGTGAGACCTGGATCTGTTACTCGGGTGAGCGCCCTGGAGCACAGAAGGCATGGGTGAGCCTTCCAGGCAGTGTCTTCACTGCCTGGGTGCTGCTCCTGTGTAAAGGGCACTGTGAAGATGGACTGTGACGTCATCTATCGTCTGGGGAGTCCCCCCCTTGAGTCAGCAACATCCTGAGAGCGGCCTGCCTGGGCTTTGAAACTGCTGGAACCAGACATTGCTACCCTGGGCACTGATACGTGGCTCACGTGGCCTAGCAGAGGAGGCTTTATCCAATTAAGTCTCTCAAGTCTTGGGCAGACATGTGGGGGGGGAGGGGGTTGAGTCTTCTTAACAACCACTTTCCAGAGCAAGAGGGTGAGGGCCAGAGAGCTCAAACAACTTCCCGTGCTGTCAGCCACGGAGCCAGTCTCTCCAAATCAACCGTGAAGATGCCACTGAAGTTGCTCACCCACCGACTACAAAGGACCCCTGTGAGCCACCCTCGGCCTGAAAGCCACAGCTTCAGGCAGAAGTGCTTCTGGTGTGATCACCATTGCCCGAATAACTATACTGGCGGGCACATGTGGTTCCCCCAAGTCCCCATCAGTGATGTGGAACCTCGAACAAGCAAGAGTTGCTGGCAGAATGCTCCAGGACAACATCTGGGCGAACAGACACCTCTCACTTCTAGGCACCACCCTGTCTTTGCCGTGCTTAAGAAGATTCAGCACAGGCCAGAAACAGCCCTGCAGCCAACGGATGCCCGGCTTCCAGTCCGTGGGGCATATGCTGCCAAGTGCCAACTGTGCTCATGCCTAGTCCCCAGAAGGGAATTCTGGGGCTTTCTGGAGACCCTGTTCTCTGCCTAAACCAACTCCAGAAGTGTAGGTTGAGCCTAGATCCCCCTTTAAGAATGCAAGAATGGAAGGGATACAGATGTGTTTACTAAGTAGGAACCATTTGATTGCCACGAGAGCGAGGGGTCCTGGTGATGTTGACAAGTCACCGGTAGGAGCTCAGAAGGAAGAGGCAGGACCCCTGGGCTAGTGAACTGAAATCCCTGGAATCAATGTACTCCATGTTCAACAAGAAACTCTGCTAACAAACGGAGAACGACACCTTATGTCAACCTCTGGCCTCCAGATGGACACGTGTACATGTGCCCCATGCGGACATACAAACATCCATACACACACACACGTCACATGCATACATACACATGCAACGATTATCATAATACATACCTGTTAGTTCAAGGCCTTTATCAAAACAATGCAGGCCTGGCCCATGTGTCTGTGCTCAGGGCAGACACTCTACAACCTCCCCTGAACCCAGGCCTTGGCCCCAAGGCTTCTTCCATGAAATCACCCTTCCCAAGCAGAGGCTGGACCTGCCTCCATGGCCGATACAGGACACACTGGACAGTGAGGACCACTTCCAGGCCATGGACAGAAGTGAAGGCCTGAGAGACCCAGAGAGTGACTCCAGATCCCAGAGTCCCCATTCCGTAAATTTTCAAGCCATAAATGTAGAACTGTTCAATCACTCAGGACACTTCCGAGAAGCATTACCTAGGAAGCATCCTGAGAGCATTCTCTTCAATAAATAGCTGAGAATTCATTAATTTCTTAAACCCAGCAAGTCTGTACTGTCTGTTCATGGGCATCTGCTGTCTGGTAAGTATTGTGAAGTGCTGGCCAGCCTCTGAAGCCAGGAACATAAAACGGACACGGCCCCCACCCTCACAAAGCTGGGGGTTTGGAGAATGGTAAGCAAGGGTCAGGCAGGGAGATGGAGAGCAAAGACCAACACCAAACCAAGGGAAGGCAATACAGCAGTCGTGTACAGCATGCTCCAGGAAAATAAAAATGGTCCCCCAGTTCATCAGAGGAGGTCTGCCAACAGCACGTCACAGGGTCTTGCTATGTAATCCAGGGTGGCCTTGAACTCCTAATTCTTCTGCCTCTGCTTCTCAGGTGCTTGGGTTTCAGGCAAGTAACACCATGCCCGATTTATAGATGTTTTAAAGAGCTGGAAAAATAATATTTCTCAGGCTCTCTACATTTTCCCTCAGAAGCATCTCTAGCCTAGAAGTTGTGCCGTGCTACCTAGGGCCTGTGAGGTCAAGGTCAGTGGCATCTCGATCTCACCCTGGCTCTAAACTGATCATATGACTCTGTTTTGCTTCCATGTGACCTCATATACTAAGGCATCCCTGAAGAAAAGGAACAAGCTTATGCCTTCATCTCCCTCCATTGGTGTTGTACAGGGACCGAGCACACACGTGTTATGGGCTGGATTGCAGGTGTTGGGAAATGGGCAGAACAGGCCAAGCTCCCAGCCCTCAGGGCTTGCAATTGGTGCTCCAACCCTCTACATCTATTTGGTATCTGTTGCGCTCCAAACTCATGGCCAATTTTAGGCTCTGTTGTGGAATATTAGTTGAAGATGTGTTACATTTATGTATGCTGTGGAATATCGGCCTAAGGATACAAAGGTGTGTTGCAATCCTTTACATTGCATTTGTTTAACTCTGTAAAGCTCTGTTACTTTGCCTGTCTAAAACACCTGATTGGTCTAATAAAGAGCTGGATGGCCAATAGCTAGGCAGGAGAGAGAAATAGGTGGCGCTGCCAGTGAGAGAGAATAAATAGGAGGAGAAACCTAGGCTTGCAGGAGGACCAAGGAGCAAGAAAAAGAGGAGAGGAGGACACCAGGGGCCAGCCACCGAGCCACCCAGGCAGCCACAGAGGAAGAAGTAAAGAAAGATAAATAGAATAAAGAAAGGTAAAAACCCAGAGGCAAAACATAATTAAAGAGAAACAGGATAATTTAAGTTAGAAATGCCAGCTAGAACCAAGTCAAACTAAGGCCAGGCATTCATAAGTAAGAATTCCAAAAAAAAAAAAAAAGCCTGGATACATGCCTTTGCCCAGAACAGATCTCTGGTCCCCACTGCTGCCCACTACTGTCACCACACAACCTGGTCTTTCCTCATCTATCTCACCCACTTAGTACAGAGCCCTTAGCCTAGGCAGCATCACTGGGTCTTCTCTCTCTCTCCCTCCCCTCCCCTCATCCAATCAGCCACCTCCCCATCACCAGTACCGCCATGCCACCATCCTCTCTCTTTACCAGTGTCTTCCCTGTGGACCTCCCCACCATACTTTAACCTGCGCTGAACAGCAGCCAGGAGAATTTCATAAGATGGAACCAAAGCATGCTTCTCCCCTTGTTAGACCTTTTCAGCGACTACATTTTCCCAAAAGAATACATCTCATGTCTCCCAGGGAGCCCTATACTTCCTCGCTACTTCTTGCTCATCACCTCCCTCTGTGGACCCCACTTATTTTGCTCTAGCTCCTGTTCCTGCTGGGCTCTGAGAGGCCTTCTCACCCTCTGCACCTGCGGCCCCTGGTTCTGAATATTTCTTCTTTGCCCTGTTCTTGAACTAAGTGAGACCCCGGGCCTTCCTATTTAATTGTGCGGGCCACTCCCTCTTGAACAGCCTCCCTACCCCTCGCCACCACCACCCCTGCTGCCACTGATTTTCTAACCCAACAGGCCATCCCTTGGCCCAGTGACTATAGCATTTTACTCAAATGATTTCCTTTAGAGTATCTATCCACCTCTTTATGGTACGGGACTCATGATGGAAGGAACAGTGTTATCTTGTGGGCTGCTGGAGCCCCGAAGGAAACATTGTGTTTATTGAATTTGGACAACAAACATTTCCCAGATAGGTTTTGAAGATGACCTGAGTCGGTGTGGATCAAAATGCCTGGCACTGTCCTGGGTACACTGGAGGTCATCAGCACGGGCACAGTGTGTCACGGATGACCTGAAGACTAGAAATGTACTATCCTTCCTTTTCGGGAAGAAACACAAGGCACAAGGAATGGGAGGTGCTCCTGCAACATGTCTGAAAGTCTCTCCCTCCTTGCCCCTTTTGCGACGAGTCTATTTTTACAAAGCTGGAGGAGCGTGGCATGAGATTGACAGCTTCAGAGATTGGCCCTTTCTGCTTCCCGAGCAGCCTCTCTCCTCCGTCCTATTGCTCCCAGCAGCCACCTGTTCTGGGACAGCCACCTCTGCCTCATCCCTCCATCCTCAGTGAGCTGCCAGCTCCCACCCCGCACAAGGCCAGCTGTGCTGCTGCTTCCAGGACAGCTTTGAAGTCTAGAGTTGTCACCACTTGTTTGTACCCAGGCACTGCTCATGGCAACAGATCATGAATAAGGAACGAGCACCTGACAGACACACAGCTGTCTCCTGCCAGCCCTGACCCCTGTCAGCCACTGTCTGCAACCCCAGGTAGCTTGCCTCCTGCAGAGAGAGTGAGGGACTGACAATGGGCACTGGAATCAGCAGTAAACCCCGTTCTGCTCAGTAGGCGTGGAATGAGCCCTTTAACGTACAAAGAGCTGTGCCTGGATTCCAGCCTCGGTTCTCCCACTAACCAGGAAATGGATAAGTCCCTTAACTTTTCTGACCTCCTCTTTCCTCATCTATAAAGTAGTACAGTAATAATTCTAAATGAGTGCCTATCTTGATTTTTAAGAAAGGTCTCTTTCATCACGGGTTCACTTGGTTTCATTAACTCAGTTGTTCTGCCATGTGCTCACTCTCTGCCAGGATCTAAGCTAAGCATGGTAGATACCTAGCAGTCCAAGAGGTAAGTTGTTGGCCTCCAGTGAACTTGCACTGGGGCAGGGGAGAAAGACATCAATCAAATGATCTCATAATAAAATATTAACTTGTAGTCACAATTAATGCTATAGAATCGATAAAGGATGGATACCAAGAGATCCGGAGATCTGCAACGGAAGATGTGAGCTTGAAGCCCCATGGGAAATAGGTGGTTGAGCTGACACCTGAAGAAGTAGAAGTGCTAACTGAAGATCAGCCAGAAGGAACATTTAGGCACAAGCAACATCTCTATTTGAGGACAAAGCCCAGGGACCACAGGGGAATCCATTGTTTTCCAGGTTGTAGAGTAGGTGGCTAGACAGGGAAAGGGACTGGAGACGTCAGTGGTGTAAGACCTATGGGCCCCTGTTGGTTGAGGCCAAGGGCATTGTGTCCTCCTGAGCCCCAGGAAGCCGCATGCAGGTCTCATTGGTATTTGTAAGGTATGGCAGGGTACTGAGCAAGGTTCACTTTGGTTAGTGTGCAGAGATTGGAGGTTCCTGAGAGAACAAAGGAGGTGACAGGCTGTAGGAACTATTGTGAAGGAAATGGGGGTGATGAAGGCAGGATTTGAGAAAGCATCCACATGGCCAGACACACATCAGTGAGGAGAGGCTATTTGCCAGATATATATAGTCCACACGCGATGGGACCAGAACTTGCATTTAGCCTTGAGAGACAGAGGTTTGATCAGTATCAGGCACCATTTTTTAAGTGAGGTCTGAGTGACTCTGAGTAAGAAGTGTCCCCTAAACCAGAGCTGTTTTTTTTTCTTAAGTCTCTAGATGCCTTGTTGATGACCAGGCTGGTCAGTACCCACTGGCTGACCAGCTTTTTCTCCACCCATGCCAAGTCTTCAGTCAAAGTCAAAAGATGCCAGTGGCAGCCATGAGGAGATAGGAGCTTAGGAAGTGTGTGAACTCAGGCATCCCAACCACCGAGAGTCCTGATCCTACGCCGTTGCCTTCTTGCCGTGTCCTGTGCCTCACCTGTGGCTTTGCGGTACCACACCAACATTACAGCCAGCATATGAGCCGTCATGACCCAAGCTATGTGCCCTGGGGCTGTCCCTTTCACCAAAACCTCAGCTACCCTATGCTAGCAATGGGATACTATGGTTCTGGTCAAGCTTCCTCAAAGATGTGGTACTTTCATTGTGCAAGACACATGGAGGATAGCTATACAGAGAAGAGAAGGGTGTTGCCAAGGCAGAGGGAGCACGGTGGGTAAAATCCCAGGAGCATAAAACAACTCGCGTCCAGAATTCTCGTCATTTTGTATGGGTGGAGTAAAGGGCCCACCCAAAGGACCGGACAGAGGCCAGATCTGAGAGAAAGAATTAAACAGCTATCAAAAGGCCTTGAATTTTATGTAAGTGAAGCTTTGTGAGAAGTCCACGGAATTGAAGGGCCCAGGGCTGCTTGAGAAAGGGTGACAACAGGGGGCAGCCACCATCAGACCTAGCTACAGCTTGGAGACTAGATTGGAACCCATTAGACTGGAGGTGGAAAGACCCAGTAGGGAGCGGTTAGGAGGCTGGACAAGGGGAAAGATATAACTAAGCAATATAGGAGGCAGGCTCTGTAGAAGGCAGCGTGTCAGTAACCTTTATCTGTTCAACTACCTGCAAAACAGTCTTGGCCTCTGCAGACCCCGCATTCACACTCAGTGGACCCCCTCAGTAACCACAGCAGAGCAGGGCCTCTGAGGGACACTGTGCCGTCAGCTCCATGCTCGGAGTATCTAGGAAGAACCCTTTCCCATTACCCTGGACTACACACACCACACACCACACACACACACACACACACACACACACACACACACGTTGTGGTCCCAGTTGCCCTACCAGAACTGCCCTGAATCCTCTGCCAGACTTGCCCTGGCCTACCAAGGTGCCTCCACAGGAGTAGTTTCTCACACGGAGTCTCTGTTGATCACACATTCCCCAGACTCCCTTTCCTGTGTGGGCAGAGACAAGCGCACGGCTTCCAGTCCTGAAAGGAGAGGGTGGGTGGGAAAAGAGGTGTGCATTCCCAGGCAGAAGGAATTCTCTTGGGGAGAACCCCACTTCTCCTCTGTACTTACCCCCACCCACCTTCCGCGCTTGCTGCCCTGCCAGGCTATGACCTCAGTTTGTTGGGAAAGGAGACTGGAGGAAGGGAGCGTGGATTCCCCGTATCCTCCCTGTCCAACTGGGCGACCAGGGAAAGTTACCTCCCCACTCGGCACCTCAGTGTTCACACCTATAAAACATGAGCATTTGTGGAAGGAACATTTGGTGTTTAACAAACATTCAGATGGTGCATACGACGCGTCCTGCTATCTTAAGTGCTTTGCAAATATTAACAGCGGGGAGATTGCAGAACAGAGAAGGTAGGCTGCTTCCCTAAGGCACACAGCTGGAGATGTCAGTATCAGCAGCTGAACTGAAGCAGTGCAGAACCGGGCCACACTTAACCTGGTGTGTATGACATCGCCTTGCCTTCTGTCTTCTCTGAACTTCTATAGTACAGCGACAAGGCCCCTTGGTGTTCTGCATACTCTGTCTTTCTTTAGTTCCTCTGAATGGGTGTTGTGGGTTGAACTGTCTCTCCTGCCTATCAGGCAGGTATTTTCTTTTTCTCCTCGATCTTGGCATGTGTCCATCCGTGGCTGTGAGTGAAGGCACGCCACCCCAGCACACATGTGGGAGACTCAGGTCAACCTCTGGTGCTGGTTCTTGACTTCTACCTTGTTTGTGGTAGATTCTCTTGGCTGGGAACTGGGGCAGATTTCTCCTCTCACCTTCTCATGCTTGCTCTACACTCGATAAAGATGAGGGTTCAACAGGCTGGCTACAGGGAGCTGCTGAGTGGCAGAGAAGCATGCTGGGTAGCCAGTGCTGTCATCACCTCTCCCAGGTTCCTGGGAATCTCTGTGCTGTTTATTATCAAACACCAGCCCAGACTAGTTTGCGGTGGGAGAGTATAAGAAGCCGGCAGTGAACTTTGTCTGGTGCCTCGGCCTGTCCTCAGAGGTTAGGGGATGCTTTCCATCCTCCAGACCATTGTCCTCCCCCATGACAGCAGCTTCCTTCTCTATGGAGGTCAGACCCCCACCCCAGAGACTTTGAAGGAGAACCCGGGTGACACAATCAATTCTGAGCAGGTTGTGTCCCACACCAGGCTCTCCTCACCCGCCCCAAAACCAGCCCCCACCCATTGCATCTCCCCAGCAGTTCTCCGAATCCTCCCCAAACTGCTCTCCAGTGTTCTGCTGGGGGGTCACCCTCAGCTGACCCACACTTATGAAGCTGGAAGAGACCTGAGGCTCCAAGCGGCACGTCTAATGAAAGCCCTCTCAGAATTCTAATGTGGCTGTCTAATTGTGGAATCACTGGCTCAAGGACTTCTGGGTAAAACCAGATCACCTATGACCACAGGAAGAAGACTGTGGAATATCTATTCCTTACACCAGAGCACCCATAGTGCATAATACTCACCACCCCTCGTATACCTCCAGAATCTGCCTCCTCTAAGTCAAATCCGGGAACATGTCTGATGGGGAAGGTAGGGTAGAGAAACGGAGACAGACAGACCTAAGTGTGAATCCCGGCTCTCAACCTTTTCTGCACCTTCAACTAAGAGCCTTGCCTCTCTGTATTCATTCACGAGGGGAGGGAAGCAGCTACCTCCAGTGTTGCTAGGAACTCAGGGCTCCCCAGCTTGGTATATGGGGCCTGACACATAGTGGTATCTACTGAAGGCCAAGAGGACGGAATGCAATGTTTCCAGCAGAGAGACTGACGGGTGAGCGTGTGCAGCCCTGCTCTGCCGTTGCTTGAGGGTGCTCCTTGGGTAAGTTGCTCCACTCTGTACAGTTTCTCAATAACACTGGGCAGGGGGGACCCCTTCTTCTTGGAATTTTCCTTATGGAATAAGTGAGTTGAGACACACAGTCATTATTCGTTTCACCTTGCATCCCTGGCTATCTTGTGTTATTAGTAGCACCCACCCTCGTCTTTGGGACCTTTACCTTTGGGCCTGAAGTTTAGATTTAGTATTTCTACTTGTCTGACAATGAGAATTCTATATCTGCCTGGCCCGATCTTAATAAAACCCCTGGCTCTTTGAGTCACCCAAATTTCTACCCAGAGCCCCCACTTCCTGGAGCTGCCTAGAAATTTCTCCCATGTTTGGCCTGGCCCTGGGTAACCAGTGATGGCTTGGGACCCATAAAAGACACTGGCAGATCTGCTTACTGCCTGGGACCACAGTACCCAGGGCCATCTGCTTGCCTGCATCATGGCCTCTTGGGGGGGAACTGGAGTGACAGCTTGGAACAGTTTTCTCACAGATGAACTTGCAGAGGAACAACACTGGGATCTGGGGGAGGCTAGCTCCAGAGTCAGGACCCTGGGAGCTCTGTCCAGCATTGAATTGCCTCAAGGTGCAGCAATTTGTTCCCCCTGGGAGGGGCTGCCCAAAAGCCTGCCATCCCTGGGAGCCAGACATTTGCTAGCAGTCCCTGCAGGGGTTAGCCAAGCCTGCTAAGTGGCCTCCTGCTTCCTCTTGTGCTTAGGAGAAGGGGGAAGGGAGGGCGCAGGGTGGGGGAAGGCTGCACAGTCGTGTGAGCCTGGGGTGATTGTCATGGTTACGCTCTGACAAAACAAATGGCTCTGCTTCCTGCAGGCCACCTAAACAGCCATCGCAATGTTGGCATTGATCAAGCCAGCTGCCAGGGCAGCCAGGCACTGGGCTCGGGTACCAGCGCCCAGCTTGGGAGCCCTCTCCAATAGCTTTGGGCACAGGGAAGCAGCTGCTGCGGCTGTGGGGAGAAGTGTTTGCCCTCACACATGTTGCTTCTGGGACAAGGTAAGGGTCGGTGCAACCAGTGCCCTGCAGTGCAAGGATAAGGGACCTCATCCCAAGTGCAGAGGGTGCGCATGAGTGTAGAGGCACGGGGAGTTTGTATGGAAGTGTCTGAGCACTGTGTGCTCACTCTGTGGGGAGGGGCTCAGGAGGTTCCAGCATCATAAGTGAGGATGTAACCACATGTTGCTCCCATGCCTCTCTCTCTCTCTCTCTCTCTCTCTCTCTCTCTCTCTCTCTCTCCCCTCCCTCCCTCTGTCTCTTCTCCTCCTTCTCCCTTTTCTTCCTTAGTGTCTGTTTTCTGTGTGTAATTCTCTCAGCGTCTCCTCCCTAAGTCTCTGTCTCTCTTTATCTGTCTGTCTCAGCCTTCCATCCCTGCCACCTCTTTCCACCATCTCCCTGTCCCCATCATTTCTAATCTGTCCTCTAGGGCTCCAGGGCAGTCAGTGCTCCGCGGGCTGCCCACCCTCGCTGCCAAGCTCCAGGCTCGTGCCTGCTGCCCTCTGGGTGCCTGGCGTGCGACTGTCTCTACAGCCGCTGGCTGAGTGTGCTTTCTTCTCTGAGCCCTCACATCCTGGGATCCTGGAGGTAAGAAGGCTCTGAAAAGAGAGGGGGCATCCTTGGGTAGGAAGAGGTGGGGGGTCAGGGTATTTGGCACTCTGAACGGTGATTTCTGCTAACGTGCCAAGCCCCTGCTGAAAGTGCACTCATATCTCCTGCCGCAGCTCTGGAGGTCCTAGGAAGTCCTAGTGTTTTATTCTAATGATCCTGTCTCAGCCAGTGGCACAGGAGGTTTGGGAGTTGGGGGCCCAGAAGCCTCTAGCCCCTCCTCCACTTTGAAGAGCAACAGGCACCTCTCTCTCTCTCTCTCTCTCTCTCTCTCTCTCTCTCTCATCAGACAGTATACCCTTCTCCTTCACTTCCTCTGCTGGGACTTAAGCCTGTTTTCTGTGTCCACCTATCTAAACCAAGCAAGTCATGGGAACTGGGCAGAGGCCAAAGTGCACAGGGTGGCCTGCAGCTCACTGGGAGGAGGGGCACTCAAGGGCACAGAACTCCTGCAGTTAACTGGGATCAGACTGGGGACTGAGCCCAGTGGTCCATGATATATGTGGAATATGTACTGGGGAGGCATATAGAGGCACATTTCTGGAGGGAGATGATGTGTATGGAGCAAGTCACATGAGTAGATGAAGTGGACCATGGTACATGTATATAAACATGTTCACATTTCAGGAATATACGTGCAGTGTGCTTTTTAACCAGTGATGCGAAGGGAATTAAGAATGTGTGTGTGCGTGTGTGTGTGTGCGTGTGTGTGTGTGTGGGTATGAATTAAGATTGTTAAGACTGTGGGTTAAGCCTGGCCATGGGGTGACTGAGCAGGACCCCTGAGGTCTGACATATGAATGCAATGTGCTTCAGCTTTGGGGTGCTCATTCATCTCCAGGGGCAGTGCTTGGACCATTTCTAACCCAACTCAGGTCATAATCCGTGACTCAACACAGTATGGGAACTGTGTGCCTCTGGGTAACCTATGGGGCCCCTGTTTTTCAGGCTTGAGACAGGCCAAGATGCCTGGCATGGGGGTGACTTGGGCTAGAAGTATCCCTCCACCATAGCTTTAGGAGCTGGGAAGCTCAGGGGCCTGTAGCCTCCTGTCATAACCACTGTCCCCAAACGTGGACCAGATGTTGCTCTCAGGATGGTCCCTAGCCATTGGTCATCAGGCTGTGGGTCAAGTTATCCAGGTCATGGGGAGATGTACCTGGGTGGTAACAATGTGCCGTGGTGGGAGGGGATTTGGGTGTCTACCGAGATACCCTTCCCAGCTCACCTAGTCAGCTTTGGCTGCTTGCCTCTCATAACTGTTCTCCTTCCAGAGAGTACCTCCTCTGACTGGCTGTTCTCTCAGGGCCAGACAGGTGATGTCAACCGTAGCCCTAGGGAAGTCATCTGTATAAACATCCTGGGGAATAGAGTCTGAAGAAGGGGCACCTAGGGTCCTGGACAAAGACCATGGCCTTGGCCTTTTTCTTGGTTCAGGTTTGGCTGTGTGCCGTGGTTTTTCACAGGGCCTCCAAAGACTTAGCTCCAGAGCCCAAAGGCCAAGCCCTATAGACTCTCTTGGTCTCTTAGGCTCCCTTTCTTTAGCCAAACTGGGGAGAGCAAAGCCATGTCAGGTGACATTCTAGCAGCAGGGAGGTAGAGTAGAAACGGATCAGCAGAGTTCAGTGAACCAACCGTACATGGCTCCAGCCTAAGGTGTGTGGGAGTACACAGGTCTTTCAGTCTTGTTAACTCCACCCAGTTTCTCTCCTTCGCCTCGGGCACTTACCTAGCCGTAGAGCTGACCCCTGTAACCCTCTATATACCTGGATTCTTTATAGCAAGGGGATTGGGGTCCAGAGTGCTCAATGAGGGACAAGGACTAAGATTGGGGGTCAAGGGTGTTAGTGTAGGGGAGTGCAGGAAGCCACAGATGCATGAGGCCATGTGGAAAAAGAGAGGCAGGGAAGTGTCTTTTCTATGGCGGGCTGTGTAGACGGGTGGAGAAGGAACAGAACGGTTTGGTCCCCAGAGTGTTGAGTCAGTTTGCACGATCAGGCAGGGCGGGTAGGGAAAGGGACAGGAATGAAAGTCACTGAGTCATTGGATGCCACCTGATGCCAGGTACTTGGCTGGGTGTTGGGTTTCTGTTCTCGAGGAAATGAGAGCTCAAGTTGGAGAGGGTGGTAATCTATTTCCTAAGCTTATGTCAACCGGTACCCACAAGAAGAGCCCTTGAATTTGCGCTCTAGGAGCCAGTCAAGAAGCCAGGGATGGAAGGGCCGAGATAGTCTGGGGTTTAGAAGCCATTGTAGACATCCGTGGATCGTCCACTTGCTCACTGTAGCTAGGAGAGACTGAGCCACTGTGAGAGAGAGCAGAGAGCTGGCAAGGGGGACAGCCTGGGATAAGAGCTTTAGGGACATTTCACCTCCAGCTACTGGCCTCACTGTCTCCCGGCCCTGGGAATGAACTCGCAGAAGCGGGAGAGGGAGCAGTTGGAGAGGAGGCCAGTGGCTAGTGTGACTGTGCCAGACCCTTACCCTGGTGCAACGGCAATGCCATTTTATTAGAGAGAGGCTGGAGTTGGGGCAAGTGGCCTAGCATTTCCTCAGTAGGTGCTGCAGGCCGGGTATGTGTGAGAAGAGGCACTAAGGGTCTTCGTGCTACTTCTAGAGATATTCAGATCACTCCATGAATGGCAGCTCTTACATATACCTCAGAGGAGGAATCTAGTTGGACTTCATGGAAGAGGAGGCGGGGCTTAAAAGAGCCCAGCAGGGTAGGTAGCTTTAGAGAAACCCGGACATGGGTGGTATGGCTCGGAGTCAAGGAATGAGACTAGTCCAGGGCACAGAGTCAGGACTAATGAACAAGCATAAATTATAAGAGCCTGTGAAAGAGTCTATGGGATCAGGGCTCTTGAATCTGCCATGGGACCTGGAGAAATCGGGAGGATCTTGGTCCTGTATCCATTCTGAAGCCCATTGCTAAGTGATGGGCTGTGAAGTCTTCCTCTTCCTGCGTCTGCACTAGGACTCAGACTCCTGCCTGGAGACTGCTCAGAGTCTCTTCTCAGGAGACTATGACAGAAACCAGGCTAGAGCAGGGAGCTAGAGAACAGCCTACAATGGCGCCAAGCAGGCATAGCTCCAGGAAAGGGGTGGTCTATCAGGTTTATATTGTATCCCCACTTCTTTGTTCAGGTGTAGTAATAAGGGCGGCGGGGCTGTGTTCCCAGCACCCCGGCCGCCTGCCCAGCACCCTGGCTGCCTGCTCGGCTAGCTTATGCCCCGAAATAATTACACGGACACTGTATTCTTTTAAACACTGCTTGGCCCATTCTCTTCTAGGCTAATTCTCACATATTAATTTAGTCCATTTCTAATCATCTGTGTGTAGCACCCCAAGGTGTGCTTACCAGGGAGATTCTAGCCTAGTCCATCCTGGGTCGGAGCTTCATCCCAGGAGCGGGGCATGGCGTCTCTCTCAGGCGTCTGCTCCTGAGAGCAGAGCGGTCGAGACTGACCTCACTTCCTCTTCCTCCCAGCGTTCTGTTCTGTTTACTCCTCCCACCTAACTTCTAACCAATAAAATGGGCCAGGGCAGTTCCTTTATTAGCCAATGACCTTCCTCCATCATTCAGGCACCTTGCAGACCTCTGCCTAATCTACTATCTGAGACCACACACTTGCTGGAGTCTAAGCTTAAAAGTTTTCCCCATCAGGGTCTTGGAGGGAAGCTCACAAACCTGAATTAGATTCCCAGAACCCACGTAAAAATACCAAGTGTTACGGAAAGTGATTGTAATCCCAGCTTTGGAGGAGCTGAGAAGGTGGATCGCTAGGGCTTGCTAGCTAGCCAGTCTTCGCTAATCGGTGAGCTCCAGGCCTGGGAAAGACCCTGACTTAAAAGGAGGTAGATGGCATTCCTAAGGATGACACCAAAGATTGACCTCTGACCTACACACACACACACACACACACACACACACACACACAGGCACTCATACTCACACACATATATATATATACTCACTCACACATATGCTCTCTCTCTCTCTCTCTCTCTCTCTCTCTCTCTTATGGTTTCTATTCCAGTGATAAAGCACCATTAGCAAAAGCAACTTGGGGAAGAAAGAGTCTATTTCAGCTTCTAGCTCTCAGGCCACACCTTGTCACCGAAGGAAGTCAGGACAGGGATCCAAGGCTGGAACCTGGAAGCAGGAGCTGATGCAGTGCCCCTGGAGGAACATGGTTTACTGCCTTGTTCCTCACGGCTTGCTCATTCTGCTTTCTTATAGCACCCAGACCAGAAATGGAACCACACACGGTGGCCTATGCCTGCTCACATCAATCATTAAAAAGAAAATGCCCAATAGATTTGTCTACAGGCCAATTTATGGAGACATTTTCCCAATTGAGAGTCCTTCTTCCCAAATGAGTCTAACTTGTGCCAAGTTGACATAAAACTGACACACACCCTGCACACACCCTGTACACACCCTGCACACACCCTGTACACACACCCTGTACGCCCCACACGCCCTGCATACACACCCTGCACACACCCCGTACACACACCCTGTATGCCCCACACGCCCTGCATACACACCTTGCACACACCCTGTACACACACCCTGTATGCCCCACACGCCCTGCATACACACCCTGCACACATCCCGTACACACACCCTGGATATACATCCTGCACACGTACACAAAGTCCGCGTCACAGAAGGATACTAATGAACTGAGTCCTTGTGCAAATGGTCAGCATAAGCACTTGCCCTTACTCAGGCCCATGTCAAACCTTGCCCATTGGTTGGCACCTGTGTCCATCGATGTCTTGGAGGAGAAGAGATGGCCATAGAAAGCCAAAGGATTACACCATGGAACCGAAATCTCAGGGAAGCCATGAGATTGAATGAGGAGATTTAGAAGGGATGTTGGGTCTTTTGTTGTAAGCAGAGGCTGCTTGTACATTTCCCGGCCATCCAGACCCAAAATAATCACACAGAAACTATGTTAATTAAATCACTTTTTAGACTATTAGCACTGGCTTCCTATTGGCTAGCTCTTACATCTTTGAATTAATCCATTTCTGTTCATCTGTGTATCGCTATGTGGTTGTGGCCTACCGGTAAGTTTCCACCTGGCATCTGGCGTCTGTTTCCTGCTGCCGCTCCATGGCTTCTCACTGACTCTGCCTTCTTTCCTCCTCTCTCTGCTTGGAACTCCCACCTTGTTGGACTCTGCTAAGCCACTGACCGAAACAGCTTTATTCATTAACCAATAAGGGCAGCACATAGACAGCAGGACTTCCCACACCATTTTGACCCAAGCAATGCCATAGACAAAGGAGAACCTGGTCACCAGGCCAATGAATGGCAGGAAAAGAGAAAATTGACAGCAGTGAAGTATGAAACATCACAGTGAGCTAAGCAGAGAATTCTCTAGAAAACTTGTACCTACCCAACTCAATACTTAATTTGCTCTTTGTTCATTTACAGTTTTTGTTGTTTGTTTGTTTTAGTATTTTTGTTTTGTTTGGTTTTGTTTGTTTGTTTGTTTGTTTGGTTTTTTGAGACAGGGTTTCTCTGTGTAGCCCTGGCTATTCTGGAACTTGCTCTGTAGACCAGGCTGGCTTCATACTCAGATATCCGCCTGCCTCTGCCTACCGAGTGCTGGGATTAAAAGTGTGCGCCACCATCACCCAGCTTCATTGAAAATTTTAATATACACTTATAATCTTATAATCAATGTAGAATTCTGTTTTCAAGTTTTTAATCTTGCTTTTTTCCAAAATAAAATCCCAGCTGAAAACTTTCCTCACCATTTCCCATGAAACCTGGTCCCTGTTTTAAGTGGAATCTAGGGTCTATCTCTGATCCAGTTATTGGGGGACAGGATAGGAGTCTGTGTTTTAAAACTTGTGAGTTGAGTAAGTGAGTGAACGAGGAGGAAATGGGGAGCTGTTGCTGGAACTGGGAACTTTCAACCGTTGTTGGGTTGTTGCTTCCACACTGTCCACCACCACACCTCACTCCTCTGTTCATTTATTCAACATTTAATGAGCATCCGCTGGGTGCTAGCCACTCTCCTGAACACTATTGGGAAAACGAAAACTGTCTTCATGGAATTTATTCCATAGTGCGACCCCTAGTCAGTGTCCTTTTCTGCCACGCCCCAGTCTCTGCCCCTGACCATCATCTTAGCTTACAGACCAGAGCAATCATGGCTTCACTAGCCAGGTTCCATTGTGTCACAGTAACAATAAGCACATGTTCATGCCACATGCCCAAAGCAGGTCACATGTCATCAAGGAATGCCACCGCTCCTACACCCGTTTTTCCAAGATTGCTATGGCAGGCAGGAAACAGGACATCGCTAAGCACACACTGATTTTCAAAGTCTCCAGTCCAGAAGCAAAGGGCTTTACTTATGCATAACTCACAGGTTGAAACAAAACACACTTCAGGTTTTAAAGAGGGCAGGGGCACACAGCCGGCCCTGTCTCTATGATGAGGAGAGCACAGATCTGCTCAGCAGCGTCGAGATCACTCTAGGTTTAACCAAAAGAACATGGGCGCCTGTCAGAACACTCACAGGACATAGGGCAGAGTGGAGAGATTAACCTAGAATAGCCACGTCCAGAGTCTTAGCTCAACCCCAGTCCTTGGCTCTCAGCTCTAATCAGCAGATGAGACTCCCTGTGCTAAGAGTCAAACTCCCACCCCTTAGCAGGGCAACAGGCTAACTTTAGCAGAAGACTCAACCCTCCTTTGCTTCCCATCTAAGCCCAGGTTCCCTGATCCTGAAGAGGGAGTCACGGGGCCGCTGGCTTTTGTCTCTTGTTTTCCCTCTCCCCTGGCTCTTGGAGCTCTAACGTTTATGGATGTGGCGGTGCCTTGATTACAAATTGCACAAGGTATGAACGAACAGCGGTGCTTGTATGACTCACGGCTGCATTTGAAAATGTTAATTGGTCACAGGCTAAAAGCTCCCTGGACAACTTTTAATTACATCATTTTTACTCTTTCAAGCCACCGAAGACTTTTCCGAGGTGGCCCATGCACAAGCCCTTTTCGAGGTCTGAGCTTGGCTACCTTGGCCATGTCCTCCTATGACCCCTACATAGGAAGAGTCCACCATCATGCCTTCCAAAGTCAGCCGAAACTCTCAGTATGGAGGTTCCCACCTCCTGTCTCAGCACTCAGCTTGATAGGCAGGAGGGCTGATCGTGACTTTGAGGCCAGCCTGTACTTTATAGTGAACACCAAAAATTAAATAAAAATAAAAAAGCTGGGGGGACGGGGAGCTGGTCGCTGTGTGTCAGGCCTGTTGTACTTCCTCCTGATGGCACTGGGTAGCAGGCTTAAGTTCTGTGCCCTTCTCACAGGTCAGGAAACAGAGGCTTAGCCATGTGAAGTAATGTACCATGTCACTGGGTGGTACACACCAGAGCCTGGCTTCAAGCTGAATTCTGTCAGGGATCTAAGGCAAGAGCATGTGGCTCCCAGGCCGACTGAGGAGGATGGCAGCTACCTCCTCTCTCACTCTGATTGGCTTAGTCTCCATTGCTAATACCTCTGATTGGTATCCGGGCCTCTCAAAAAGAGGATTTTCTGGTGGCTAAGGGATTCCCTATCTCTGGGTGTTGCTACGACATTGCAGGAAACACGGGGACATGGCTTTGTCAGGGTTCTGGTCCCACATCACCATTTACTACAAGCTCCCTGACCCAGGTGGGTTTCTTAACTTCTATTTACTCTAATCATCTCTAAATCAAAACAAAGGGATGCTCACACTTAGAGAGTCCCGAGAAACTGGGTGATAATCCAGGCATGCTGATTAATGCAACACTTGACTCCACTGCCTTCTGTTTGGAGTTAGGCCTCTGAGTCCACAAATCCTACTTCTGTAAGCCCAGTTGACACTGGGGGCGCTCAGCATCCCAAAGGCAGTGACTCCCACCTGTGACTTATTAATTTTCTGAGGGTTCACATAAGCCCAGGGGCACAACAAACCATGTTCCAGGTTGGTTCTCCTGCTGCTTGGTGCCAGTGCCTGGAGAGAGCTACGTTGAGATGGCTCCTTCCCTTTCATTCCGTCACTGGCCCATAGAGGTCACATGCTTAGTGCTGATGGCAGGAGAGTAAAGAGGCTGAACTGCTGGTTAGAAACTTTCACCCCACCCCAAGGACGGGAACCAGGGTGGCAAGGAATCCCGAGGGCACACCCAGAATCCAGGGAAATAAGAACAAGAGCAAGCTGGCTGCAGGTGCACTGATTGAAGGCAGCGAGCAGCAGAGGGCCATGGTCCAAACTATAGGTTCCCGAACTTAGGTTCAAATCCCGCCTCTATCGCCATGTGACTGTGTGACCGGGAGGCTTACTTAACCTCTCTGATATTGGTCCCCTACCCTGTAAAGGGATAATCTGTCTTACAGAAATTCAACGAGAGCGTGAGGATCCTCCAGAAACCTACCCCCAGTCTGACCATGGACAAGCAGTTTCCTTAAAAGGGCAGGGTGGTGGGGATACAACGCAGGGCATGGCTTCTGGTCTGACCTGTCCTGTGTCTCCAAAGTCCCTCAGTCCCTGGACTGCCCACTAAGGAAAAAAGCCTGGCATTTACTTTCCTAGCAGATGTCTGGCCTGGGCACAGCTCGATGGGGCTCATTCTACCCGGGTCCCTCATTCACTAGTTCTGTAAACAGGCATTGAAGGGGGATAGGGTTCAGAAAGTGAGTGCCCAAGCCCGGAGCCCCACCATCCAAGGCTGTGTCACCTTTAGCAGGGGTTGGAGCCTTTCCAGGTCTCAATTCTCTTGCCTGCAAAATGGGAGTGGTAGGCTAATAGCCATGCCCACTTTCCTGGCCCGGCCTGAGGATTACCCCCACCTCCTCCTAGAAAGCATTCGGGGTTATACCTGGCATTGCGTCGGTGTATTGTTGTTTCATTTTTTTTTAACTGTTTTGGACATTTTTCTGTATGCTGGGAATAAAACAAAGACAATGACATCTCTGGTTCCTACCCCTAGGTCTCACACTTTTAGAAACCTTAGGCAAGGACAGACACTAAACCTGTGCCCCCTCTCAAGGGCAGTTTCAGAGTAGCCCTTTCTCCATCCGTCATCCTATGCACTCCTCTGCAAGTAGGTAGTCACGGACTGGAAGCCATGTTAAGAATCCATTTAGTGCCTCTCCACGGGGCTCCAGGGATGCTGGCAGCTGGGAGGGGGGGAGGCTCACCTTTAAAGGTACCGCAGAAGGGTGGTTTAAACTGAATTTGTGGAAACAGAATCCAATTTTCCTAGCAACACGTGGCCTTGTTTGAGAAGACTTCAGCTCTGCAATCTCCCTGGGGCCCCAGGGAGCAGGCCACCTGCCAGTCAGCAACATTTGCAGGCACTTAAGCCACACCTCCAAGCAGCTAAGGATGTTGATGGAGATCCTATTTCTTCTGAGTTTATAGGTGGCACCTGCTCGGTTCTCCCTTCTCCAGCTGGTCACTCCCTCTTAGCCAGAAAGTTCAGGAAGTGTGGACAGCCTGGGCCTCAGCCTTCTTAGAGGTGACTGTCTTGGACATCAGCACTGGACAAACTCCATTCTCCCAGGCAAGAGGACACTCTCCAAACACCGAAGATAGAGAGGCTGGGCATTTTCTGTTTAATCATTTTTCCAGGAAAGACTACGGATGCCTCTGAGATGGGGTGCTATGAGCTTTGGGCTTAAGGAGAAAAATTTCTCTACTATTATAGATGAGCCCACAGTCAGGACCTTAGTCTCACTCCCTGATAATATAGTCTATCCTATTCACTTACCCACAAAGCCAGTATATGGCATCACTCATTGTGTCTGTTTGCTGTGGGTCTTAGTATGTGGCTCAGGCTGGCCTCAAACTAGGCTCTTTCCTCCTTAGTCTCCAAAGAACTGGGATTACGGGCATGCGACAGCACATCCTATCAGTATCAACTATGGGTCCCACACTGAGGGGGACAACAGACATCATTTTATTATTTAGTTAATTTGGTCAGTTCACATACAAAGTACCGGGCTGCATCTAGGCATCTTCATGCAGATGTGCTGGTATACTTTGTCCTCATCCTGACCCTCTCCCCTTGCCTCCGGTGTACTCGCCCCACATCCAGCTTCTCGGTGCTTTCATATCCCATGGATATTCTATTACAATCTATTTCCTACCTCCGTTAAGATCTCTTCCTGCCTCTCATAAGCCCCTTTCTGCTTTCATGACCTCCATGCATGCGTACAAACACACACACCTACATCCATACGTAACTTTAAACCTAGGTTCTGCATCTGTGAGAAGATGGGGCGTGTGGTAGTCTTTCTGAGTCTGGCTTATTTCACTAAACATCCATGATTTTTCACTCTGCCCATTTTCCTACAGATGTCATGATTTCACTTTTCTTTATGGCCACATCTGCTGTGACTATGTGCCCCCTTTTCTTTACCCATTCATCTGTCCATAGACATCCAGACTTGCGTCATTTCCCAGCTAGTGTAAGTAGTACAATGATCAACACGGGTGTGCAAGTGTCTCTGTGACGTTTTAACCTGAAGTCCTTCAGGGAAATGCCCGGGGATGCCATGACTAGATTGTACAGTACAGAATTCTGCTTTTTGTTTTTGTTTTTTTCTTTTGAGGATGCCCTGTATTGATTTCCACTGTGGCTATGCAGGTGTATATTCCCAGGAACCATGAAGGGTTCTTCTTTCCGCACTTCTCCAGCGTTGGCTACCGCTTGTCCTTTTGATGACAGCCATTCTGACTAGGGTGAGACCGTCTCAAAACAGCTTTAATTTGCAGTGCCTGGTAACTAAGAGTGTTGAATATGTTGAAGACTGTTTATTGGCCGTTTGTGTTTCTTCTCATGAGAGCTGTCTGTTCGGTTCATTAGCCTGTGTGCTGATTGGCTCATTTAGTTTCCAGTGTTTATTTCTTCAGTTCTTTATATATCCTAGATATTAATTCTCCTGTCTGGTGTGGAGGCGGCAAATATGCTTTCCCTTCGTGTAGGCTGTCTCTGCTGACTGTTTTATGTAATTCTGTTGGTCAATACTTACAATCCTTTCTTGTGCTGCTGGGATCCTATCCAGAAAAGCCCTGCCTGTGCCTATAGACAGAGTCTCTGCCTCCAGTTCTACCGAAATGGGTCCTGGTTGGGTGACTGCAGAAGAGGACACAAAATATGAGAACAGGGACCATGTCTGTCTTGTCCCTGGCCACTGGCTGGGCCTGGCACAGATTCTAGCCTTCGGTAGGCATGCCCCGTGCATCTGCTGATGAAATACAGCACACCCAAAGGAAATACAAGGCATGAGAATTGCTGACTTTCTCTGCAGGAAGGACTTGGAGGGCTCCATGGAAATGGGGGCCTCTGAGCTGGGCCTTGAAAGAGGCTAAGATTCCCTCCAGGGCCCCGGTTAAGGCAGCAACACCAGAAGACAGAGCTCAGAGTAACAGTGGGGTGGGGGTGGGGGGGGAAAGGTTCGTGATGAGCTCCAGGATGAGATGAACACAATAGAGGTGGGGATCTGGCCCACAGATGGGTGATCCTGGAATGGGAACCAGAATGTGGGAACCCTAGAATTCTAGAAGCTTAGTACAATTGACTTAGACTCTGGGAACTTACTCACTGTGGACCACTTTGATGAAAGGATTGAGTTGCCAGACTGTGGTTGGGTCTTGAGCTCCCTCAAGAAGTGAAAGGTACCAGAAGGAATGGGACCCCAAAAACTGAGGTAAGAGGGTGGGATTGAGCCCAGGTTAAAGCGATGAGTTTGTACTCTGTCTGCTACAAGCCCTGCTGAACATGATCTGGGATGGGGGGATCTGGCCAGGTTGGGGGTGTGAGACTTCCAAATGCCAGGACAGAGCCAAACGGCCATTTCTGAGACAGTAATGTTGAGTTGTTCTCAGTTAAACAGATTTTATTTCCTGAATGAGACCCTGATCAGAAATCTGATTGGCAGAAATCCATGGGAACCTCTCTACTCTGCGGGTGTGCAGAAAGCAAAGTCCTGGAGCACTAACTCGGGCATTCAAGGCACACAGCACCAGAACAGCGGGGCCTATTGCTTTGATAGCTGTTCTATATGCTCTAATGCCTAGTAAGTCTCCAGCATTCCTCTGAACACAGGCCTAGCCACACCGGTCGAGGTCCTACCTCTGTGCTTCTTTTTTTGTTGTTGTTGGTTGGTTGGTTGTTTGGTTTTTCGTTTGTTCATTTGTTTTTCTTTTGGGGCAGTGCTAGGAATCAAAGGGCCCTGTATACATGCTGGACAAGCGCTCTACCAATGTGCTGTAGCCCAGTCCTTTCTAAATCTCTTTTTACAATGTCAAAGTCCCCTAGCAAAGGAGTGTAGAGAGCCCCAGGCCCCAGGTGCCCTGACATAGATGCTCCCCATCCTACCTGTGAAAGTTGGAGATGCCGATTCCAGAATTCTTCTGCCTGCTCCTTTCTATCCCTATTCTGTCTCCCATCCACAGTACAAGCTGAGAAGCAGCTCAGGACAGGGACAAGGTTGCGGAAGGGGGAGGGGCTAGTGCCCATCGAGGCTGGTCTCTGGAGAGCTGTGAGTCTGAACTCGTGAAGTGGTGCAGAGGTACAAACCCTAATAGTGTCGGTCAGCACAGAGGGCCTATGAAGGCACCCTCATGAGAGAGCTTTCTCTGAACCAAGCCTGACAGAGGACATTAAGGCAGAGGCAAAGAGGTCACAGCCAGTGCTCACAGAGAACTTGTCAGCCTGTCCACAACAGATGGATGGTTGCCATGCCTTGGGATATGGAATGTGACAGACAAGGCGCCATGGGATATGGAAGCCATGGAGAGACATCAAGAGTGTCAAGAAAGACTTCATGGGGCTGGAGAGATGGCTCAGCCAGTAGAGCGCTTGGCATGTAATCAGGAAGACCTGGTTTTGGTTCCTAGAACCCATGAGGAAAATGCATAAGCATGGTGGTGTACATCCAAAATCTCAGGGCTGAGGGGATGCAGACAGGCAGGTCCCAGGGACTCACTGGCCAGCCAACCTAGTCAAATCATTAAGTTCCAGGTAACAGTAAGACACCTTGTCTCGAAAAAAAATAAGGTAGAAGGTTTCCTCAGAAATAATACCTGAGGTTAACTCTGGCCTCCACACACATGAATGTGAACCTGCACACATACACCCCAGACAGACAGGCAGACAGATAGACACTCCATATATATATATATATATATATATATATATATATATATATATATATTCAATACAGCTATGCACACATACATACACTCACACTCCAGATACACACACATTCTTCCTCAAACATACATATACTCCATACAGATACATATGTGCACACATACTACACACACATTCCATACAGATACACACACACACTTATAGACACACATACATACATCACAACATAATACACTCTATACATATATACATATTACATGCATACACACACCATACATGTATACACAATACACTCCATACAGATACACACACACACACACACACACACACACACACACACACACACACACGGAGAGACCCAAACAGAGGAGGGGACAGGAGAATAGGCCTTGCATGATGAATGGGACTTTGAAAAACAGAGAAGGTGGCAGCCATTATCTCAGAAAAAAGTTCCAGGATGACAAAAAACCAGCGTGTTTGAGCCTCAGTATCAGAATGTAGGAGGAAGGTTGATATACAGTACTTGGCTGGAGGTGACGCTGGTCAGAGATGAGGGCCCACGGGGAAAGCCTTAAAGAAGATGCAAGGAATTTGGCTTTGCCCCACTGGACAAAGGCAATGGAAATCAATTAAGGAGAAACGGAGGCATGTGTGCATGTGTGTATATGGCGATAAAGAAAACAGACTGGGCTGAAGGAGTACTTAGGATGTTACGGGGTGGTCCAGAGGACAGCAATGAAGCAACAGGACTTGGTAGATGTGGAGACAAGAGAACACCTAGGGAAACCTCCCAAGGCTTAGAAGAAAACTTCGTTCAGAAAGCAGAGTGTCCCCATGGTGAAGCGTGTGGACTCCACAGTCCCGCGGCTAGGGCTCGTCTCCAAGACTCACCACTTCCCAGCTGTGGGATCTTGAACAAGTCCTCTCACCTCCCTGAACCTCGGTGTTTTGTCTATAAAAGAGAGATAGGAAGGGGCCAGTAAGGTGTCTCGGAGAGTAAAAGATGCTTCTGGTCAAAGCAGACCACCCGAGTCTGATTCCTGGCGCCCGCATGGTGGGAGGAGAGAACCGACTCCCTGCAGCCGTTCCCTGACTTCCACAGGCATGCTGTGTCATGCACACGCACAGTAAATAAAACGCAAGAGATTTTAACAAAAGGTAGGAAGAGTAGCTGCCTCTCATGCACGTTGCCAAATTACAGGTTCATGGCACTCAGAGTGGGATTCATCCGTTGGCGGAGCATCTGCTGTGGGCGACGCTGTTTTCTCGGTAACAGATACAACAGCAAACAAGCTAAAACACAATCCCACCCTCGTAGGCTCATACTCTAGAAGAGCGCGGGGACACGTTAGACAAAATAAACAGAATACACATTGGAACAGGTGTGTGTGGCAAGGAAGAGACTCAGCAGGGGAGTCTGGGAAGCTGTGGGTAATACCACAGAGCAATCACCAGTGGAGTCTGAAGTTGAAGGCTCAGTGGAGATAGAGACACAGCAAGAAAAGAGCAAAGGATGCTGGGTCAAGAGAAAAATGCAGGAGCAGATGCATTGTCCCCAGAGATGCTAATGGAGCCAGGATGGTAGCAGGGCTGGAAAGGGAGGCCCTGAGGCAGGGGCCAGGGAATGTGTGATTGGGACTATGGGCACAGAAAGCAACAGAAAGAGGCCAACAAGCCAACAAGCACTGGGGCTCCCTCAGAGAGATTTTTCCAGGACACAAGAGTGGTGTTCTCATAACAGTAAGGGGGACCAAGCAAGGCATCCATCGGACCCTGCCACTGAGGTACCAACCCAGGAAATCAGCAGACAGTACAGGTTAGGTTCATCCTAACTCAGGATGCAGAGTCCCAGGAGTTGATTGGCATATGAGGATTGGTGGCTGTAGTGGCCCTATGGGAGATAGGCTGTGGCCAGGAGCTGGTCCAGGCATGGGAGACTCAGGGAGATGGACTATGGTCAGGAGCTGGTCCAGGTACCTAGAATAGTTAAGCATCCTCTCTATGAAACTGTGGATTGTTACAAGAGAATTAGGCCTTGTTGCGGGAGGAAAGGAAAGTTTAGGGACTCAGTGTCACACACAGGAATGGAACTTAACAACTTCAGCCTACAGGGCTCCTCAGAGGAGTCGCTGAGGAATCCGGTAGCCACTCCTCTCCCTCAGGAGAACCAACAGCTGGATTGCTGTTGGGATTGAGGATGCGTTAATAATGAATACTTCCTCATTGCCTTATCAGTGCGAGGCTGGTTCAAGAAGCATGGATTTGGCCATGAGAAAGCCAGGCTCTGTCCCTGCAATGTGGAGGGGAAGCAGATGCTGAACGACAGCCAGAATAAACAGCTATTTCTGATGTGCGTGCGAGACTGCTACAGAAAGCACAAAGAGGAAGCCAAGCGAGTCCTGGAGGAAAGGGCTGAGGGAAGGGGTTGCCAGGTTAAATGAAACGTCAGTATGTGCCTGCCTTAGCAAAGGCCCGAAAGGGGAGCGAGCCATGCAGACATCCAGGAGAAGGCTATTTCTAGGTGTGAGGACATCCGTGTGAAAGACCTCAGACAGAAGATCTGGAGAGACAAAACCATGGGGGTGCGGGGAGGGTGGTTCACAAGGAAATCCAGTCTGCAGGGCTTTAAGATCCATGGAGCACATCAGGGGGTTTTACTCTGGCAGTCACATGACTGTGTCCTTCCCTTCAAAGGGTGGTTGTGACTGCTTCGCTGAGAATAGGGAACCATGGGGTGGACGCTCAGGAATGGGTCAGATTCTAGGCGTGCAGTCTCGCTGTCTGTCCCTTGCGCTACCATCTATAGCCCCACCCTGCCTTGTCCCCACCACAGAAAGCCAGCACCGAGTGTCCTTTGACGTCCTTGCAGCAGCTGAGAGTCACTCATTCATTTTTACTCTATAAATATTTATTGAGCCAGGCGTAAATACAAATAGCGTCCCGAGCACGCAGAGGACCATCATTTGAGCTTCGGCATTTCTAAGCCACCAGAGGCCACCTTTGATGCCCTAGAAAGCCACAGGGAATTCATACAGGTACCTCATTCAGTATGAGATCCAGGGGAAACTGGTCTGGCACCCCATGCCCTTCCCATCATTCCATCTGCTCCTCAGGGAACGTGAAACCGCAAACAAATGATCACTCAGAACACCCCTTCTCTAAACCTTCCTGCCTGCCTTCCTCAGCCTCTCTTAAAAGTTTTGTGTGTTTTGAAACAGGATCTCCCGAACTCTAGCTGGCCTGGAAGTTTCTGTGTAGGTCAGGCTGGCCTTGAACTCACAGAAACCAGGAGTTCTCGCGTGAAGCAGGCTTTCTCCTTTTCATTTGGTTTAGGACTCAAGCTTGAAAAATGTTACCGCCCACTTTTAGGGTGGGTCTTCCCCCACCTAAAATTAACCTAACCAAGATAGTCGACTATCGGACCCTGATGTACTGAACCTCCAGCCAGTACTAGATCCCATCCTCAGGACAGACCAGGGTCTCACACGCATAGCTCTGGAGATGGGTGGGTTTGCCACTGTCTCTCAGGATTCCCTAGAGCCTGCTGCTCACTGGAGGCCCAGGCTGGGAATGGAGCCAGGAGAAAGGACACCCAACATAATTGCTCTCCAACAACCTCAGGGACCTACCAAAAGACCATCAGACACACCGCCACCAAACTCGTCTAGGAGCAAACACGTCTCTCGCCAGGCCTCAGGGTCCTGTCAGCACAAGATTAACACCTTATCAGTTCTGCAGAGAGTAAATGAGACAATATATGTATTTGGCTCATTGTCGTCGCCTAATAAATTCTTGCTGTCATTTGCGGTGTCTTCTTGACTCCCCAGTTTCATCTGTTACAAGATTATAAACTCTCTGAGATAAAGCCGTGTCTTATCTTCGTCTCCTCAGAGGCTATAGAGGATCTGAAACACAGTAGAGACTTATCACTGCTGGCAAACGTGTGTGAATAAGGGCCCTTGGGGTTGAAAGTCTACCTCTCCCAGGTTTTCAAGCTTTTGTACGCGTATATACTGTTGAGCACCTGACATACGTCTGTTCCTCCTTTTTCTCACCTGTCTTCCTCCTCCTGGTCCCCATTGTCCTCCACTAATAATTTTGCTTCCACTTTCATGATACATGCATGAGCATACATGCAAACATATATGTTATTATGTGTATCAACATGAAATCTGGGAACCACAAGGGAAAGACAACCTGGGATCTGTCTTTCTGCGGCTGACTTGTTTTCTGTAATGTGATTTTCCCCTGGCTGCATGCATTTCCCTGCAAATGGTGACTTCATTCTTCCTGAGGAATCTAAGATATCCTGCCATGTTACAGATCCCATTTTCTACGTGACTGCCATTCTGATGGGTGGCATGGGCTCTCAGCACGGTTTTTGACTTGCATTCCTCTGGTAGCTAGTGAAGTTGAATATTTTTTAAATGCTTTGGTCATCTGCATTTCACCTTTTGAGAACTGTTCATTCCCTTAAGTCATTTATCAATTGGCTCGTTTTATTTCTTGTTGTTTAGTTTTGAGTTCCGTGCGTAGTCTATACGCTAACCCTCTTTATCAGATGGATGGAGAATTTCTCCCATCCTGTTGGCCAACCCTTCATGTAACTGTTTCCTTTGCCGTACAGAAGCTTTTAAATCTCACGGGTCCCATTTGTCAATCATTGGCCTTACTGTGGGTCAGCATCAAGAGGGTCTTTTTAGAGCCAGTCTGGCCTAGGTTGCAGAACCTCCCATTCATACCCACTTTCTGGGTGTGAGGCATAGGATGGGAAGAGTGGGCTGGACAAGATGCCCGTGCCACACTCTACCCCAGAATGTACCAAGGCTCGAGTCCAAGTCCGCAGTGCATCTGGTTTCCCCCATCAACATTCTGGACAGTAGAGAGACTGTGAGAGAAGGAAGAGAGAGGACCACAGATAGCGTGGGATGCGGCTCACTCAGGAAATGAAGTCTGTCATCTTGCTTGCTTCCTGCAAGAGGCCGGCCTCTGCTCTGGCCAGCAAGACAGACAACAGAGCACTGGAGCCAGCGGTGTGCTCCCAGCTCTCTTCCGCCTTCCGTTATCAGCCAGCCTGTCAGGAGATAAGGCCAGCAGAGCTGTCTGGGCTCCAGTCACAAGGGAGAAGATAATTAAAAAGATGACGCTGGCCAGGCCGTGGAGGGGGCGGGCAGGGGGAGACACCTGAGAATCTCACTGGAGACATCAATAGGACAGAAACTGGAAGCACAACCTTCCCTGAGAAGGGGCAGAGTACTCAGCACTTAGCAAATAGTGCCATCAGATGGAAAAAGGTCACCAGTCCAGGAGCTTTGCCTGGCTCAGACAGAAAGAGGAAACCCAGAAAGGCCCCCACTTACACCTTCGCTCCCCACCATTCAGAAGCATTTGCCTTTGTGGGAGGTCCTCAGAGACTCATTAGGTCTCCATTCACAGTCCTGAAGATTCAGCTCCGGCACGATCTAGATGGTAAAAAGATGAAGCAATTTGTTATTCTTTCCACTCAGTTGGCACCGAGAGGTCAAAGGAGAACCAATTAGGTCCTACCCACATCTCCTACAGAGAACAGTTACAAAATAACCTCGCAGGACTAAAGATGCTCAGATGAGCTGGTAGAAATATGGCAGCAGAGAGAAGATGGGGTGGGAGAGAGGGATGAAGGATGCTGGGCAGAGATAGTCTGCCCTCGACCATTATGGAGGAGGGGGGGAGGGGGGAGGAGGAGGAGGGGGAGGGGGAGGAGGGGGAGGAGGAGGAAGAGGAGAAAGCTCCTCCATCAAAAGCAGGAGTGGGGCCAGACTTGCAGGCAGCATGGCAACACAGAGGCAAGAAGAGGAAGCTACTGAGCCCCTAGTGTTTGAACTGCATTGCTAAGAGGTGGGGCTTAGGTGAAGAATGGGCCCTGGACCAGTTTGCATTCAAAGGGCTTTGGTGGCCATTGGTAGGTAAAAGAGAGTGGCAGGGATGATGGGGACATGCTCACTTTGTGTGCTGGAATGGGCCTGCTGGCCACTGGCTTCAGCCAGAAAGAGTATATTCTATGCTGGGAAGAGATAAAGTCCAGGTGGAGGTGGCACCTTGGGACCTGTGTGCTGGTGTCAGAGAAGGAAGGCCATGGATAGAGTCAAGGGCTTTCCCTGAGAGAAGTCCCAGCCCTAGCCATGGGTCGGGTATGGGGAATGGCAAGAAAGACCCATCTGGAAGGATGGCAACTGTCCTGATTTGGGGGTCTTTGGTGACTTTTAAACCCCTCCTTTTTGGGTTTTGAGACAGGGTTTCTCTGTGGCTTCGGAGCCTGTCCTGGAACTAGCTCTTGTAGACCAGGCTGGCCTCAAACTCACAGAGATCTGCCTGCCTCTGCCTCCCGAGTGCTGGGATTAAAGGCATGCGCCACCACCGCCCAGCTGACTTTTAACCTTTAACAATCCACGTGTTGACTGCAGCGAGTTGGTTTTCTGCAGCCAGGGAAGGGGACTTGGAGAACTGCCGCAGTCAATACCTTCATTTTGCAGAGAAAATGTGATCCTCAGAGATCAGGAGACATAGGGATGGGGTGAGACGTGAGTCCCTCATCCCCATCCATGCACAAACCAGGAGGAGGGGGAGTAAGTAAGTCCAAACTGGTTGGTTGGTCACTTCCGCGCTGGCCCTAACTCTGGGTGCCATCGGGTTTTTAGCTTTTCTACTTGTGCCGTGAGACGTCCGTGACCAAGTCCCCTGCTCTCGGGATGCTCATTAACTCTGAAGTCCCCAAGGTAAGCAAAGACCATGAGGCTGCAGTTTTTAGGGCACTCAAATGAGATTAGGCTTGGAGGGTTATGGGCCTCTCCTCGGTACCCAACTGCCCTGTCTCCTCCAGGCCCTGAGCTGAGGAGCCAACAGAATGCCTGGCTTGCTGAACCGCGTCACGGGGGCAAACCTGCCTCTCACTGTGTCTGATGTCACCTCCTATGTCAGCGGCTATGCCCTGGGGCTCACGGCCTCCCTCACTTACGGCAACCTGGAGGCTCAACCCTTCCAAGGTAACCCCGCGTGGATTTCCTGGAACCACCTCCTCCACATTGAGCCCTTGTCCTGTCACTCACTAGCTGGCTGGTACTGGGCTCCTTCCTCTGCAAAGTGGGATTTCTAGGACGGCCCCACGGGTTTGAAGTGAAGGAGAACAGAAAGCAGGAAGAGCTAAGATTTGGGTTCTGTAAGGAGGAATTGCTGAAGTAGCAGTACCTGACGAGAAGCCGCATGGGTGGAAGTGTGGATAGGAGCTATCACTGGGCAGTAGTCTGGGTAGAGGACAGGGGCTGGCTGTCACGCACCTCTCCTTCCCCCAAGCAAGGGACTGACAGACGTTGGCCAGGGATTAACTGCGGGCAGGATTCTCTCCCCTAACCCCTTTTGTGTTTGCTTGTTTATTTGGTTAGTTGGGTTTTTTGTTGTTCTTGTTTTGTTTTTTAGACAGAGTATTGCTGTATAGCTCTGGCTAAACTGGTACTCACTATGTCATCCTGGCTGACCACATACCCTCAGCAATCCTCCTGCCTCAGCTGCTAAGTGCTGGTATGGCAGGCAGGTGCCACCACATTCGACCTGGATCGCCTTCTTATTCGGGGTGATGGAGTCTCCTAATGGCTAACCCATTCTCCCAGGCCCTGTGTCCAAACTCTGTCACTGCCCCAGTGCTGCTCTGGGGGCCAGCACTACCTGAAAGGAACCTACATGGGAACTTTCTTCTCGGGAATGTGGGCTGGACAAATGGCCTTGCTCCTCTGTTCGAGGGAGCCTAGACCTGGAGACTGAAAATGGGCTTACCTAGGGACCCTCGAGACACTGATGAACAGCTGTGAGATTGACCAGCTTTCTTCTTGCAGGAGGGACAAGTGTCCCATTTTATAGATAAGGAAACTGAGGCTCTGAAGGACAGGAAGTCAGGGTTTGTGGAGTCCTCACCACGGTCTCAGCACTGTGTTGTCTCCATGTCAGAAGAAAGGAATTGAGGTCTTCAAGCTCAGCATCACTTAAAGCTGACCAGAAATGCAGGCTCTCAGGCTCTGCCCCCACAGGGATTCAAATCCAAACACGAACAACCTCCCGACAACTCACATATTCCTCACGCCAAAGTTCAGCTCTAAAACAATAGCCAGGCATGTGGATGCTAACTGGTAACCCAGCTACTCCAGAGGCTGGGGCAAAAGGATTGAAATGTTGGGGTCTAGCTGGGCTATGAAGCAAGTTCAAAGCTAGCCTGGATAACTCAGTGAGACGCTGCCCCAAAATAAGTAACAAGAGGTTGGGACTGTCACTCGGCAGTAGATCACTTGCTTAGCTTGTGAAAGGCCCTGGGTTCAATCCCTAGAACGTCAGGAGAAGTAAGGACATAAGAATGTGTGACTCCTACTGTATGGTGCATGCCTTAATGCAGGCACCTTGAGGCTTGCTGTAGGTGGGGACACTAGACTTAGAGATGAGTGTCCTGTCCAATGTAACAGGGTTAGGAAACATGAAAGGCCTGGATCTGAACCCTTTTCTAGCTCTTCCACAGCCCCACCTACTGATGGCCAGCGGCAAGCCAGTGATCATGGACCAAATTCACCACCCAGTCATGTACCGCTAGGCCTAGACACAGCCTACACGACAGCCCAGGCTTTTATTTTGCTTGGAAACCAGACTCTGTGGCCCCTGAAGTTCAGACATCCAAGGGTAAAAGCTGGCAAGTGTTGGACATATTCACTTCTTCACGCTGCCTCCTGCTGCCCTCACACTCCTGGTTCCAGCCCCGGTTGGCTATGTCCCCTCGAGGGCCAGTGAGTACGGTCCACAGATCCAAGTACAGCCCTGGAAGATTCCAGGCTGACCCCCTCTGGGAGCTGGACATGTAGGATGAGGCTGAGCACCCTGTGACGCTGGCCCTCACTCCGCCAGGTCTGTTCGTGTATCCGATGGACGAGCATACCACAGTGGTTGGTTTTGAGGCAGTCATTGCTGACCGTGTTGTCACCATACAAATCAAAGACAAAGCCAAGCTGGACAGAAGCCACTTGGATATTCAATCTGCCACTGTCACAGGTAAGAAGTCCCCGTGGAGCATGGTGAGGCTGACCTGGGTGGAGGCCGCCCGAGCCAGAGCCTCAGGCGCATGGCAAGGCAGCATGGGACTGTCTTTATTTCCATATTCAAGGTGCAATGAGGATCCAAAGAGGGCAGGTCCCAGATCTTTCCTGCACAGAGACCGTGTGGAATGAGTCACACCACGGGCTGGATCCTAGCCTAGTTTTCATGAGTGATGTGAGCTTAGATAAAAAACAAATCTTGTCTGAGGACTGGGGAGATGACTCAACAGTAAGAGAGCTTGCCGCACAGGTGTGAAAACCTGAGTTTGGGTTTGAGACCAGCCTGGTCTACAGAGCTAGTTCCAGGACAGGCTCCAAAACCACAGAGAAACCCGAAACCCTGTCTCGAAAAACCAAAAAAAAAAAAAAAAAAGAAAACCTGAGTTTGGATCCCTAGTATCCAAATAAAAAGCTGGGTGTGACTGTCTGTCCTTAAGACCCCCAGCACTGAATGGGGACAGGGGTCAGAGACACAGGCGGGAGTATCCCTGCGCTTGCTGGTGAATCAGCTTAGCCAAAAATCCTTAAACTCCAGGTTCAGTGAGAGACCCTGCCTCAAGCGAACAGTGGAAAGCAAAATGGAAGAAGGCACCCAGCATGCCCTCTGGCCTTGATGTACTCACAGGTGTGTGCACCTGTGTACAGATGTGCACACATACTCGGCCACACGCATGCATGCACACATGCACAAGCACACACATCTGTTAAAATAAGTAATCAGAGCCACTCAGTGCTAAATCAGTGCTTTCCAAGAACTTATGCTACCGTAAGTTCTGGCAGCATAGCTAGTGATTCCTGCTAGTGAGGAAGCTGAGGCTCAGAAAAACAGAAAGAGGCAGTGGCAGGTTCAAGGTCACACAGAGTGTTAGTGACTTGGCCCATACCAAGTACCACACAATGTAAGCAAATCGGACCATTGACTGTCAGATGAAATGGAAGATGTCAACATGAGCATCCAGATGTAGACAGATTTTTTAAATCAGCACTCATGGATGGCACCTTCTGGGTGTGTGTGTGTGTGTGTGTGTGTGTGTGTGTGTGTGTGGTGATCTTTTGTGAGCTGGAGAAATTGCTAGAACGTTCCCAGGAATGACCATGATGGGACATCAGAAGTGTCTGTGTTTGTGAAGGTGCTGATGTTATTAGAAGAGAGGAGGGAGACTTGACTGGGGACTAGGAAGGCTCTCACGGTGGGGGAGGAGGTGATGGATGGCTGAGACTAGCCAGTGGGACTTTGAACCTTTCAGATGAAAGCAAACACATGAGAAGAAGCAGGCGTGCGTCAGCTGGTGCCTGGGTGGGGTTTGTGGGGTGGGCACGTGATCCTCTGGTGGGTTCTCTTTGTGGTTCTGAGTCTCCTAATGGAAAGCCACAGCCTCCACTCAGATCCTGAGGGTACAGAATCCAGCCAATGAGCTAATAATTGGCTGAGCAGCTTAGGCAAGCCGACCCTTAATGGTGGGCCTCAGTTTCCCCATAAGCCTAAAGGGAACTACTTCATAGCAAACTTAAGAGGGGGCTAGGGACAAGGTCTGCACAGCACCTGACACCAACCTGGCACTTAGGGAACATTGCACACGATGGGGTTTCCATCGCCCCTCATTCCTGCACACCGGGAAAGGTGGCCTTGGATGAGGATCTGGAGCGGATTCTGTTCGTGGTCAACCTGGGAACCATTGCTCCCATGGAGAATGTCACCATCTTCATCAGCACCTCCTCGGAACTCCCCACGCTGCCCAGCGGGGCTGTGAGGGTCCTCCTGCCGGCTATCTGTGCCCCGACTGTGCCTCAGTTCTGCTCTCACAGCTCCGGCTCCTCCAGACAACAGGCTCAAGGGTAAGGAGGCCCTGCCCAGACCTGGACCTGATTGGGGGCAGCAGGAAGGAGACAGGGAGGGGCAGGGGAGGCATTTGGGCCCTCTTACTTTCAGGGTTCCAGAACAATCTACTGGAAATGCTCATCTGGCACTGGCAGAGGTGCAAGGCTTTAGAATTTCCAGGGGTTATTTTTCAATGCACTTAAGAGGGATTTTTATGAGTATTTACTATATGGTAAGCCCTAGGACTAAGTGTTAGGGATAAAATATGATTCATGCTGTTTAGAAACTTGGAGGGTTTGGGCAGTGGTGGCACACACCTTTAATCCTAGCACTTGGGAGACAGAGTTGGGTGGATCTCTGAGTTCGAGGCCAGCTTGATCTAGAGAGAGGATATCCAGGACTACACAGAGTTCTTGAAAAACAAAATCAAAGAAAGAGAGAAGGAAGGAAGGAAACAAACTCAGAGGGAAGCCAGGCATGGTGCCATGCCCCCTTTAATCCCAGCATGCAGGAGGTAGAGGCAGACAGATGAATCTTTGTAAGTTCGAGGCCAGCCTGGTCTACACTGTGAATTCCAGGACAGCCAGAACTACATAGTGAGACCCTGTCCCCAAGCAACAATTTGAAGGGAAGAGATCATTACTATCATGCAACAGCCGTGTGATTCTTTATGCCTGTGGCTTGAATGCATAACTAATTGTATAAAAACTATGGTTTGAGAGAAGCTCTTTGGGCTCAGGAGGTGAAGAAAGGGTATCCAGAGGCCAGGCCAGGCCAGGCTTCATGAAGACCCTGACAGTGAGGACAGGACGGGGCCTAGGGAGGAGCTGACACAGGCAACAGGTAACAGGCTGTAAGGCTAGGAGAGCCCAGCAGATTCTGCATCTCCCTAGTGCAGCAAAGAGCATTAGTGAGGGCTTCCAGCTGGGAGAAAGGGGGTTCTTCTACAGTGTGGGAAGGGAGGGAGTGCCACGGCCTGGGAGGTACCTGCTGAGACTACTGTCTATGAAAACAAGTGTTAACTGTGTGTGTGTGGGGGGGGGGGGGAGGGTCGGGGACGCAAAGAGAAGAGGATGATGTAGCTGCTGTCTTATAGAGCAAACCAGGATTAAACAACAGCTATGATCTTTATGATCTTCCTCCTCCTCTTCTCCTTCCTCCTCCTTCTTCCTCCTTTTCTCTTCCTCTGCCCTCTCCTCCTCCTCCTTCCACTTCTTCCACTTCCCCTCTCCACCCGCCCCCTCCTCCTGAGCCGTTGGGGATGGAGCCCAGACCCTTACACTGGCTATACGCATGCTCTACTGCTCATGAAGCTATGGAAATACATTCTAGAGGGGCAGGGAGTATACAGAGATCCTGAGGCTGCAGCAGGTTTGATTGGCTATTGTTGGGCTGGAAATGGCTACGGCAGAGTGTAAGAGGAGGCGTTGAGCTCACAGGGTGGTGGAACAGATCACATAGATCTTGAAATGCCAGGAGCAGGTGGCAAAGCTGACCTGGGCGGGTACTATCAACCCCATGTGTCACTTTGCAAGTCCTGCCCATGGGGCTACAGTGTGGGTTTGAAAAGCAGAATCTGACTGGAGTATTCTGGACTTTAGTAGAGCAGAGACCCCTGGTGAGCTAGCCCCTCATTCCAGCTGGCAGAGTTGACAGTTATGCCCTTGAGACATCTGTATCAGCTCCCCATGAACCTCACGGCTGCCCAAAGCCAGCTGGTGCAGTGTTTGCCAGGCCATTGGGAAACGTGGGGGGGGGGGGGGTCTCCCGTTCACTTCCAGGAAAATGGGAATTAGACTACAAGCCAGGAAAACCGTTTGACTATGATTAGCATCTGCCCTTTACCTGGGAACCCAAAGAAACACTCTTTATAAGGTCAAAAGGAGACCCAGCAAGGCTGTTAGTGTTGGGGTGGTAATTGTGAGCACAGGGAGGAAATGAGTGCCTGGCAGTGGGTAGCCCGGTGTGGTATCCAGCCACCAGCAGGAACTTTGAGTGACAGCATGTGGCCCAAGCTCAGAACAGACTGAGTGGAAGTGAGGGCATCACTGAGATGCATGATAGATCACGGGCACAAGGCCATGTGACCCAGCAAGTCATCTCATACCAGAACCAGGCAAATCTGGGCCGGGATGCCAGCTCTGCCAAATCCTAACCAAGCCCATGGGTGAGTTGCTCTGTTTGCTGGGCCTCAGACCCTCGTGTAGGAAGTGTTGGGCTCTGATGTCCTCCCCCTGGGTTTGTGATGTGAATGATGAGGGTTGAGGCACTGGGAACCCATGTCTGGATCTTGGCCCATCCCAGGTATTCCCCAGTAATAGTTATGGCGTCTCTCTGCATCCAGCCCCTCCCTGGAGTCAGGCTGAATGTGATGACAGAGGTCCTGGGATGGGAGGAGGTATTTGAGACTCACAGTCTTCTTATGCTGCCTTCCTCTGTCTGGGCTTCATCCTCCTCCCCCTCCTCCTCTTCCTCCTCTTCCTCTTCCTCTCCTCACTTCATTTTCCTCCTCTCTCCTCCCTCCTCCTTCATACACCTTTCTAGCAAAGACCCACACTGCTATGGCATCCAGACTGTGGGCTCCTGGAATGGGCTGTGTCTGGCCACCCTCCTGGATACAGAGGTGACCAACCCAATGGAATATGAATTCAACTTTCAACTGGAGATCCGTGGGCCATGTCTGCTTGCAGGTGAGAGGGCACTACCCAGGTCCAGAGAAACAAAGGAGATGGAGCTTCTGACCCAAAGCCTTCAGAGAGACTGGGGAGGGCAAGAGGTCACAAAGACCACCTAACCCAGACAGAAGTCAAAACTGAACAACTCAGAGCTGGATGTCCCGAGATAAACTTCTCCCCAGGACAGCTTTCACGTTAACCCAGCCCGACCCTACAACTTCCCTGGGGAAATATCTTTCAGAGAGTGGTAGGTAGCTCAACCTTCTCCTAGAGATTCTGGGGTGAATTCTGGTAGTGGAACATTATAAAATTCTCTGAATAATTTCAACAGGTAACCATGGCTGAGAACTGCGGTTAGATAGTTCCTTCCCAACCATCTTGTGGTTTTAAAGGGTTTTTTATCAGTGAGTGTTGATTGCAATGCAAGGAGCTCTCAAAGAGCACCCACAAAAGTGCCCCACCCATGGAGCATCGAGCTCTTTCTGGTTGCTTAGCAACATTTGTGGGTACACCCCATACCCCAAGAGCAAGTTAGATCTTGTGGTCAGGAAGGAAGGACCACTGGGCACAATCTACACTGTGGGGAAGCTGAGGAGAGTACCCATGCTCACACACCAAGGTGTGTGTCCATGTTAGGGCCAGCCTGCCAATCATCTCCAGCCTAGGTCTCAATCTCCCTCTAAGCTCCTTTCTCTCTTGTCCCTCCCCTGTCCTGTCTTTCTGTGCCACTCAGGGGTGGAGAGTCCCACTCATGAAATCCGAGCAGACGCCGCCCCCTCTGCACACTCAGCCAAGAGCATCATCATCACCTTGGCCAACAAACACACCTTTGACCGGCCAGTGGAGATCCTCCTCCACCCTAGTGGTATGGTACCCCAGCGGGGGCTCTGCTGCATTTGTGGAAAACACCTAGTCAGGGCAAGAATTGGGATGGGTGGGAGATGGGAGAAGAGACCAAAGACTTGCTCCCAGGGAAGTCTGTCTCTATTCAGCAAATTCCCAGCCCCAGGGATCACCTGCCTGGGGGTGGGGTGGGGCTCGAATCCCTATGCTTGCTGAGCAGAAGTTGCTCTGATACTTTGTAAACTCTTAGAGCCATTCTCTGCCCCCTTAAAAGCTCACAAAACGGCTGGCCCTGAAAAGATGCCACAGGCATTTGGCTCAGCATCAGTCCATTTGACATAAGGGTAAACTGAGGCCCACGGAAAGAAAGTGGTACTAGGCTTCCTCTACTAAGGAGTCTTCCCCTGGCCCCTACTGCCTCACACACCCAGGGATGTCACCCTCTACTCCAGTTAAGTACCTACTCCCATCCCCCATGAAGAAATCACCCCTAGACGACAGCCCCTGCTGTGCCCCTCACACCCAGGCAAAGGCTGAGTGTTGATCTCGTCTGTGCAGAACCCCACATGCCACACATCCTGGTGGAGAAAGGGGACATGACCCTGGAGGAGTTTGAGCAGCACTTGAAGGGGAAAGCGGATTTCATCCGGGGGATGAAGAAGGACAACAGTGCCGAGCGGAAGGTGAGCCACTGGTGGCAGAGCTGGGGCACCCTGGGGACCTGTCTCACTGAACCCTTGGGGCCTCTGCGCCTGGAGTGGAGGGCATGACTCCCCTGAGGTCACACCCTAGGCTGGTGACCATATTTGGACAAGAAGTGAGAGGTGTTTCCTTCTGGGGTCCCAGATACCTCAGGGAAGGTGGGTGTGGACTTCCTGATGCAACGATCACCCCATCCAATCTCCCTGACGGCTCAGCTTCTCCTAGTACCCTCCCCAGCACTCCTAAGCCTGGCAAGGCTTGTAGCTAAGTACAGATGCCATCTTGGCCTTATTTCTCCAGGCCACTGCAGCCCTATAGCCCCCTCTTCACCTCCAGGCCTCAGAATGCTAAATAGGTTCCTTGTTCTTCCATCATCTGGAGTCCTTACTATCTGCTACAAAATGGATGAAAAAGGGGCCAGGAAAAAATGTCCTTTCCCTCTGTCATTCCCCAGTCCCGACAGTGAAGGGTAAAGGGGCACTGACTGCAGGAGGGCAGGGCAGAGGGTGAACCCGCAGCCCCACGTTGAGCCCAGTGATCTCCCTTCCACACATGGTGCCCCACACAGCGCATATCTGGATGCCAAGCGTGAAGGCACATCTCTTTCCATGGACGCATTTGCTGATAAGCAGTCTGAGGCCCAGGGCCCAGTGTTACCTCTAGAATTAGATCTGGGGGTATCGGGGCTAGAGGACCGGCAACTCTCTTAGAGTGGGGTGCAGTGTTACTGCACTTAACTGTTCCTCACCTTCTCGCTGCCCTTGCTGGTACAGGGCAGTGGGAAGGGAAAAGGACAGGATGATGTGGATCACCTAACTGCTTGCACCAACCCCACAATGGGAGACTCCAGTGGAAACCCCTGATGGGGGAGATTCAGGAGGCTTAGTATCATCACTCTGCTTACAGAGGGAGGAGGGGGCACTGCCTTGCAGATGAATATGCTAGAAAGGGAAGCTGAGCGAGGTCTCAAAGATGACAGAAAGTGTGGCATGCCAAAGGTGCCACCAAGCTCCAAGAACAAATGATGCTGTCTCCCAGAACAAATGATGGCGTGGAAAGGGTGACACCCCTCCCCGCTCCCAGGCCTGGAGGTGGCTGCCCTGGCTGCCAGGCCTCAAATCAATTAGCTCTGGGACCACTGTGGCTAACGAGAATTAATATGCTACCTTGGGTTCGTTATGCAAATAGCCTGCATCCTCACGGAGTTCTGAGAATGACGGCGATCAAGAGGCAGCTGCTCAGAAGTGATGAGTTTATTGTAATTGGATAATGGCAGCTTGAGGAGCCATTAGGGAATCCGGAGCCAGGCACCCATTTGTCCCTCTGAAAGGCGGAATCAGGTTGCTAGAAGGAGCTCCTTGTGGCTGGCAGAGGTTGCTGTTCCTTTTTTGGGCTCTGTCCATCCAAAAAAACAGCCAAGCCAGGCAGTGGCCTTTTGGCAAAGGGGGTTCTGGGTGGGAGGGAGAGTGGGATTCACAGGTGGAAAAGAAGTCAGGTCAGGGGCATCCGGAAGGCAAGCATCACCCAGGAAGGATGGGTGATGAACTGCCAATGGCTGATGTAGCAATGAAAGGGCAGGACGTGCTGGATGGAGGAGATGGAGGTCCTAAGAGAGACAGAGACTGAAACAAACCAACCAAAAGATGGCACACAGGGGGGTGGGGCTGGAGAGAGAGAAAGAGCCAGTGTCTCTTTTATTCATTCAGCAAACACTGAACTCCCAACTGATGCCAGGCGTTCTCAGTCCTAGAGAAACAGCCTTGGAAATGTTGCATTCCTTACCTCAAGGGACTTATAGCCTAGAAGAGGAAGACCAGCAAGTGAGCAAGACTGACTGGGAGGGGGCTGAGACCATGGGAGAAGCAGGACAGGATACCATGATGGCAGGCGGTCTTTAGCCAGGTGTCAAGCAAATACCCATTTGAGAACAAGATCTGTCTGGCAGAGGCCCACGGGGAGAGGAGTGGGCAGAGAGCGCAGCCTTTGGGATTGCAGGCAGAATAGCAGGATGCAGCTGAAACAGAGCCCAGTAGTGGGCAGACATGTGGGACTTCATAAAGTACAGCATAGACTCCATGCCTTAGAGTACTGGGAAGCTGCTGCCGGCCGCTGTGTGTACAGAGACCACAGGGAGTCAGCAAGAGGTGTCTGTGGAGGTAAGAGAAAAGCCTGCCCCAAACTTGGGCAGTGCCACAGAGACAGCAAACAGGACACGTTCAGGGGTCTCTTAGGTAAGGAGTGAGAGTTTTTATTGAAGAATGGGCTGGGAGGGGTCTGGGAGAGAGGAACACTGGGGACAACTGCTACATCTCTGGTGTGAGCACAGGATGAGTGCTTATGCCCACTGTTAAGATGGGAAAGAGAGAGAGGAGAATGAGAAACACACACACAGAGATGTGTGGATGCAGACAGCCTGCGGTGGAGGGAGTGGGGATGGAGGAAACAGATCCAGTTCAGAATGAGCTGGCTAGAGAGTCAGGAAAAGGGTTCTGCAGCTGTGTGGAGCCTGGGGCAGGCCCGGAGCCCAAAGGAAAATACAAGGCCAGAAGATAAAGGCACCTGCTTGACAGCTAAGTTTAATCCCCAGAACCAACATGGTGGAAGGAGGAAACAGATTTCTACAAGCTCTCGTCTGACATCCTCATGCACACGCTCACACAACAGCAAAATTCATAACAACACATCAATGTAAAAACAAATAAGCAAAACCAGAAAGCGAACTAGCGAAAGGTTGGCAGTAATGTGCCTGCCGTGCAAGCATGAAGCCTGAGTCCCATCACAGCGCCCACATAAAAGCCAGGCTCACAGGCCTGTGATCCCAGCACTGGGGAAGCAAAGACAGGGGATCCCTGTGGTTTTCGGACAAGTCAGTCTACCCGAATGGGTGATATTGAAGTTCAGTGAGAGGTCGTGTTTCAAAAACTAAGGTGGAGGGCAATTGAGAAAGACACTCAAAGTTGACCTCTGACCTCCACGTGCATACACACACACACACACACACACACGCACGCACGCGCGCACGTACACAGGTAAAATCAAATAGAACGCCTTGGAGCCACTGTCCTTCCTGACTGTCACTGCTCATCGCTTAACTGAACACCACAGGACTCCCTGGAGATACAAGAGACCAGGATGAAGCCCAGTAGCTAGAGAGGAGACAGCAAGCAGAGCAAATGCTGCACTCAGTGTGAGAAGTGCTTGAATCCCCCAGGATGGGCAAGGGTAGCCGCAGCAATGATAATGACATTGACTCTCCCTGGGGGCCATCGTCACAAGTGTGGCATCCATCCACACGACCACTCCACAAGGCAGGCATGCGTGCTCATTTCATAAAAGCAAATATATCCACGTGGAAGGGTGGGGAAGGCTTTGCAAACATGGATAATGTGATAGAGAAGAGTCCATCTGATGGCAGCAGGGATCCAGTAAGCAGAATGGTGACCAAGGTGAGCCAGAGAGGGGCTTGCATCCACTGTGAACACCAAAGGTCATTACTCAGTTAGGGGGGGTTCCCCCTCTATGTGCTAATGTAACTCATCCTCAGGACCACCATAAGAGGTCAGTGTTTGCAGCCCGCTGTACATGTGAAGAAAGGCTCAGAGGAAGGACTTACCTGATGCCACATGGTTGCATGGCATCAGAGTTGGGGTTCAAACTTGGAAACATGCAAAGCCTGTGTTTACTGCTGCTGCATGCCATCCTCTAGTAGGCACAGGATCCAGGGACAGCCAGCCTGGAAGCTTTCGGCACAGAGTATTAGTTGGATCTAGGTGATGTTTGGCGAGTGATGGGGCGCTGGTATGAGTCCCCGGGATTCCTCAACTGCCCAAGTGTTGCATGACTTTTTCCAGAGTGATGTGGACAAGTGTCTGTGCACCCCAGGTGGACCACCAACAATGAACTAAAGAAATGATCCCACTTCCAATGTAAATTAGTGAACCAAAGAGTATGGGGTTACTTACAGGAGCATGGTTGACTCAAAGGCCTCAATAAACAGCCCAATTGAGAGTGAGCAAAGACTCAAGAAAGCTGCATCCCTGGAGCTCCCCGAACAACTTGGGCATATTGAAGAGTCTCCTCTTTCCAGCAGTGAATGCTTCTTCTAGAACCCTGGGCGGGTACCTTGTGAATCCTGTAGGTTTCAGGAACCCTGTGAGACCTATGACTTGTGTTGACTTCCCAAGCCTTGTAAATCTAGAGTCCTGGGCAGGTGCCTTGTGAATCTTGTAGGTTTCAGGAACCCCATGAGACCTGTGACTTGTGTTGATTTCTTGAGCTTGTAAGTTTAATTTCCCTCCTGGGTCTTAAGGACCCTCCCTGCCACAGGAGGAGATGTTTTAGTTAGAAGGAAAGGGCTACACTCCACCAAATCTGAGAGTGTTCCCTTCTCCTCCAGACAGAAGTCATCCGGAAGCGTCTCCACAAAGACATTCCCCACCATTCGGTCATCATGCTCAACTTCTGCCCTGACCTCCAGTCTGTGCAGCCCAACCTGAGAAAGACCCACGGGGAGTTCATCTTTCTCATCGACAGGAGCAGCAGCATGAGCAGGACCAGCATCCAGTGCGTCAAGGTACCGTGTGTGGGGACCCTGTTCCCGGGAGCTAGGGCTCAAGTCCATTGACTGCACTCCCTTCCACCTGGCTTCCCAAGACTTTCCGTTCTAAGAAGCCACTTGCTCAAAATCAGTTTAAGCAGAGACACCTAAACTCAATTTGTTCCCAAAATAAACCCTTGAAGTGATGGAAACAGAACCAGAGAAGCTATCCATTTGCAAGACATGAGGTCCTTCACTTTCTGCAGACTTGTGCTGCAAGCCTGGGCTGGGTAAAGCACTCTACTAGGTTCTGAGTGGGAAGGGGCACGGGTGGGGGGCATGTGCTGGGAGCCTGGCATGTGTGGGATAACAGGCTAGCCCCTCAAAGTGTGTCTAGGTTTTTAGTCCAAGTATCCTAAGAGATTGAGCCTTTTGTCACAGCCTCCACATGAAGAAACGGTTCTTGAGAGTTGTGGTCAGCTACCCATAATCCGTGATCAAACCAGTGACTGCCTAACTGCCCCCCACCCCACCCGACATCACAGAGTCACTAGACGTGGCCCCTATAAGTAGAACCCAAGAGAAAAGATTGGATTTGCTCTGGGTAGGTAGCCAACTCAGTAAAGTGCCTGAAAGGACTAGAATTTTTTTAATTAATTAATTAATTTATTTATTTATTAAAGATTTCTGTCTCTTTCCTGCCACTGCCTCCCATTTCCCTCCCCCTCCCCCAATCAAGTTGAAAGGACTAGAATTAGAGTCTCAGAATTCATGTCTAAAAAAAGTCTTCAGGTGCGGTGATGCACACTTGTAATCTCAGCACTGGGAGACAGAGACGGGTAGACCCGCGTGGCTCACTGGCCAGTCAGCCTAGCAAGCTGGTTCCGGTTCAGTGGTTGACCTTGAGAACAGCACCCCAAGTTGTCATCTGGTTTCCACTGGTATATGCACACACATGTGTGCACGTATATGAGAGCGCATGCACATACACACACATACACAAATAAAAACATTTATTCTTTCTCCCAAATGACTGGTGGTGGACAAAGCCATCTTAGGAAGAAAGAAAAAAATCCCAAGATGCTAACATAGTCAGTACCTCATAGAGCTCACAGTCAAGTGTGGTGTGGCTTAATAGCCAGTCAGAAGGCCTGGGAGTTTGATTTTTGTCTCCCTGTTTTGGAAGCTCCAGAAAAAAAAAAAATACAGAAGAAGAGCCTCCCTTAACCACCACAAATCCCCTCTTCCCTGCCAGGAAATCATTAAGCTTGTTATGGAATTATCCAATGTTCCCTTTTATTGTGACTTCTGCAGGTGTCTGTCTCCCCATCTGGAGTTATGAACTCATTAAGGGAAAAGAACTGTCGCGTCCTCATCTGTCCCCGTGTGGCCTAGCTCTGTACTTCTACGTAAAACACCCTCATTCTGTTTATTGGACTGAGGGATGGATTGTAGCTCAGGAGAATGAGAGAAGGAAAACCAGGAGAAAGTGGGCTCTCCTGTCACCAGAGAGTCCACCCTTCCTCTTTACCTCACCCAGGCGGTGGGAGCAAGCTCTTGTTTCCAGAGCAACAGACTCAATGAGGAGAGAACTTAGGTGGAATCCACAAGGCCAGCAATCTCCTACTCCCCTTAGTTCCTCCACATCTTGAATAAGGTCGGAAGGATCATAGATGAGAGCCAAGAGCCTTCTGGAGGCATCTGGACACAGGGATGTGAGATTGGGGAGGTCCTTCTTCTACCCCTGCCTGCCACCAGAGGTGGAGGCAGGCGGGGAGCTGTCCGAGCTTTCTGGAGTGCTGAAGTATACTTGTAGCTAGTGTGGCTCTCTACAGCCTGTTCCACACCCACACTGAGACACCCCCTTGAACATGTAAAAGAGCCCCAGCATTAGAAACTGAAAACAGTCTTTGGAAAGCAGTGCATACCCTGTCCCTCATATCTGGGGTAAGGAAACTGGATCCTTAAGGGGTTAAACACTTTACCAAGTATCACAGGACTGGTGGAGGGGCTGAGCCTTCCAGATCTGCGCCCATTTTTCTTGTGCTGCTTAGGAGAAGCGAGCCATGGCATCTGGTTTTTACAAAGCTCTCTTGTTTATGTCACTTCTGCTGTGTGGCATGGTTGAAGGAGCAATCCCGGGGTCCAGAATTGATTCTGTCACAATGGCTATGTGGCTTTAGACAAACTGATTCTCAACTGTAGACCTCATTCATCTTTTCTGTGAGGTGAGAAGAAAGGATTGATCCAGGGAGGGCAATTGTATGTCGTGTGGCCCTCTGCTTCCTGCTCCGCAGCCTACCGAGACATCAGTAATTGATCCTGACTGACCCTTCCCCGCCACCCCACCCCCACCCCTGCTAAGCCTGGACTGTGTCTCTGCGTTCTCCTCATGCAACCACTCCGGGAAGCTGTTCTCGTTAAAATGAAATTGTTTATGAGCAGGAACCCACTTCGTTAGCTGCAGCCCTCTCCACCCTTACCACTTCAGAAATCTCTGACAGGGACATTCTCTAGTCCGTCCTTCAGTCCCCTTTCCCCGTGGAGTCTCCCCCTTACTTTTTTTCTAGTTCCATTCTCTGGGCTCAAGGTCATCCCTTCACAAATGGCTCTGCGCCCGTGCAGTCCACTCAGCTAAGCATGACCCTTTCAGAGAAAGGCACAGAAATTACTCGGGGAAAGCCTTGCCAAGGATAAGGCTGGTGGGGAGGTAGGGTGGGGATGTTTGAGTCATTCATCATGGTCCATCGGGTAGAACTTTTAGGGAATGCAAGGCTGAGGGAGGAGGGGAAAGAGTAGAAATCCAAACAGCCCACGCCAAAGGGGAAAGTTCAGGCAATTTAATTTCCGGCAGCTGGCCTCATTCTTCAGCCGCCACTTGCTGCCAAAAGCAGGGCTTTAAAAAAAATTCCAATAGGTGTGAGCCGAGGCGATCTGTATGGATCAGCAGAGCCTCCTGCCAGCAGGAATATGCATTAGTGGCCAATGAAAAAAAGCAGATATTGACTTCTTTCGTAGAGACACAAAATGTATTGACACAGGCTGTGCAGAGAGGCAGCGGGGACATTAATGGCAGCATTTAATGTGAGTGTTTGCAGAAGGGGACAGAAGAGGGCTGCAGGGCTGTGGCGCTTAGCCCGTTGGATGATGTGGCAATTGCCGGAATCAACTGGCAATGTTTGCTTCTATGTTCTAGAGTATTATGTTCTGTTTCTCTGAAACTATGCTGAGATTCCAGGGAATGGGAAGCATAAATATGGAGGTAAAGGGGAAGACCTTTCATTTCCGCCTCTGGGCTGAGGCACAGCCAACACAAATGAAGACTTCAGAGCTGTATTAGGGATTTTTTTTTCTCTTGATTTGATTTATTTTGTGGACATTCTGGGGTGTGTGGGGGTGCCAGAGAACAACTTGTGAGGTTCATGTCTCTCCTTCCATCATGTGGGTCCTAGGGATGGGCAGCCGGTGCCATCTCACCAGACCCGGTGCTGGGTTTTTGAACATCAAAGCCAGAGGCCCAGGTTTGTTTTTTGTTTTTGTTTTTGTTTTTGGATTTTTCAGGACAGGGTTTCTCCATAGCTTTTGGTTCCTGTCCTGGAACTAGCTCTTGTAGACCAGGCTGGCCTCGAACTCACAGAGATCCACCTGCCTCTGCCTCCAAGTGCTGGGATTAAAGGCGTGCGCCACCACTGCCCGGCTAGAGGCCCAGGTCTTATGACCCAGAACAAGGCCTCAGCTTTCCTGAGCCTCCACCCACTTCCCTACAAACTAAGGGCATTGGTGCTAACACAGACCTCACTGGGTTGGTAACAGCCCACGTATGTCTTCCTCTGTGCTCTGAGGCTCAGGCAGACCCAAAGTCGAGTGATTAACGGGAAGGTGGGATTTCCACTTGAAGCTGCTTGCTGGCCCACTGCTCTATACTCTGTGTGATAGCGTCGGAATGTGGTTGTTAACTGAGGTTGTCTAACGCTGCGGCCTCCCGCCATAGCAGCGGGGTATTGGTCATTGATCATCACTCTTGCCAGCCTTCCTTCCCACCGTCACTTCGGCTGATTTCCTTCCTTGCTTGCTTCCTTTCTAGATTTTGGTATACAGTTGAGATACACATGTAGCCCAGATGGTCTGGAAGTTCCTACATAGCCCAGGCTGCCCATGAGCTAGTAATTCCCCTACCTTCAAATCCCCAGTGCTGAGATCTGGGACATGCACCACCATAATCAGCCTCATTGATTTCCTCATGTTTTCTCTTTCTTTTCTCCCTTCCTTCCTTCCGTCATTCTTTCCTTTCATGTGTGTGTGTGTGTGTGTGTGCACATGCACATGTGTGTTGCATGTATATGAGAATGCAAGTTCATGCATCCATGCTCATGCATGTAGGAACCAGAGCAGAATATTGGGTATCTTTCCTCTATCATTCTCTACCTTGTGCCTTTAATAAGGGATCTCTCCCTGAACCTGAAACTCACCTTTCCAACTAGGTTGGCTGGTCAGCCAGTTCTCATGATCCGCCTGTCTCCACCCACCATTGCTAGGGTTACATGAATCCACAGCCATGCTCAACTTATTATTTGGGTGCTGGGGATTCGAACTTGGGCCCTCGTATTTACAGAGAAAATGCTCGCACTCTCTCCATCCCCACACTATTATAGTTAGCACTTTTACCAAGATCTCCTGGTGGTGCACATTTACAGAAGATAGGGACACTAATGTTCAGACTCTGGAGGTCAAGAGACATGCTTGAATCCTTGCTGCCCTGTTTACTAGCTGGATGCTCAGCCAATCATTTGCCCTCTCTGAAGAATGGGGATAACAATGAACCTGTTGCTGAGGCTGATCACAAGGCAACACACTTGGAGTACACCATTTGTATCTAATAAATATGAGTTAAAGAGACTTCCTTGGGGATGTGTCGCCAGTAATAGGATGGTGCTGATGCAGGGGTCTTGGATGAGCGTCAACAATGGGATCTTCCCTCAATGTCACGTTGGCTTTGGCAGAGGGGAATGGGCAGACCCTGCTCTTCTCACCTCTCAATGTCAGCAAGAGGTGATGGGGCCTCCCAGGCCATTGCAGAGTGCTCATGATGAGTCAGGCCTGTGCATGGATTGGGGGTCACATGCTGGTAGCTTTGATGGGTCAGCCTCTGGCCAGGAGCGGCAGATTTTATGATACATAGAGAAGGAGTGCTGGGTGCAGGTAGGGTGACAGGTCCCTGTGGAGGTGGCTCCATGCTGGAAATGGCAGCATTGATGTGTGGTGACAAAGTAGCAGTAGCCCCTAATGAACTCTGAGAATTCCTTTTCTTGCCTGGCAGGAGGCCATGTTGGTGGCTCTTAAGAGCCTCATGCCGGCCTGTCTCTTCAATGTCATTGGGTTTGGATCTACATTTAAGACCGTCTTTGCTTCCAGTCAGATCTATAATGAGGTAAGGAGAGGTAAATCTGGACCTGGGTGGGTGATGGGCAGTGGTGAGCAGGAAGGAGAAGGGAACAGCAAAGGGGTCACACTGGGGACAGCCTCAGAAGCTGCCTGCATGAGGCTTGCTGATGTCTTCAGAAGTCTTCTGTCCCTTACAGTAAAGTCTGTGAGATCATGGAGAGCTGGGACAGAGGATAGGGACACATCTGTCATGCCCATGGCCAGCCCCTATCTCTTGAGGATCATGGGTTCATCCACGGCTGAGCTACAGAAATGAATGGCAAGAGACAGAAGAACAATTAAATGGCCAAGTGGCTTTAAAAGTGGTTGTGGGGTCCTTACAAGGCGAGAGCTGCTGTTTGGAACAAAAGGACTCTGGCCCCAGCAGCAAAACTGAGCCAGTCTATCCAGAGCTGAGAAGATGGGGGAAGGGCAGACAGAGTGAGGAAGGAGGAAGGAGAAGAACAGCACTGGCCACTTACTACTATAAGTAAAGGATGGATTTTTAAAATAAAAGAGAAATACATGTTGAGCTAGGGATGGTGGCACATATCTGCAATCCCAGCACTGGGAAGGTGTAAGCAGGGGGTCAGGAGTTCAAGGTCAGCCTCAGTTACATGATGAGTTTCAGGTTAGCTTGGGCTATGTGACACCCTGTCTCAAACAAGCAAGAATAACAATGCCTTTGATTGCTAATTTTTAGATCTAGATAATCAAAAGGAAAAAAAATGTTTGAATTTCCCTTGATACCATCAGTCAGACAAAAACAAAAATGACAAGGAAAAGTGATATTTCCAGGTCACCTTCTGTGCGTTTCCACACATTTTCAAGTTAGGGACTAGGTCTTCCACAATGGGACACGACCTACTTTCCCAGTCTATCAGGAACATATTTTCATGCCAAATAAATCCCATCTGTGACATCATTTTAATGACTGCCTGCCCATGGCACAGACAGAATGGGATTGATTTGTTTACAAAGCCTGGAAGCTGGCCTTTCCGTGGCCTTCATGTTTTTCTACTTAGTCATTTTTGCTTATGGATTTCCTATGCATCTTTGCCTGTCTCCTGGGATGAATTCAAAGCTATGTCCTCATCATAAGACTTGATATTGACAATATTGACCATTACTATTATTTTTTAAGAGAAGGTTTTGCATCATCTAGGGAGACTCTTAATTCACACGCAGTTGAGAGTGATCTTGATGTTCTGGTCCTCCTGCCTCCACCTCTGGAGCAGATTACAGGCATGCTCCACCACAGCTTGCTCATATGGGGTTGGGAGTGGAACCCAGGGCTTGCCTGTATACTACCAACGAACCACACCCCCAACTTCAGTATTGTCCATTTCTTCTAAGTTCATCCAAACATGGATATAGGAAGAGAATCTTCCTGAGCCAGGGGCAGGAGATTGAATCTAGAGGGAATCAACCCTTACTGCAATGCCATCTATCTGATGTCCATAATACATGGCGAGCCGGTCCCCACAGGTCGGTCCAGGAGAGAGGGGATCTGGAGCCCAAGCTGGGAAGCAATTGTCTTCTCAAAGTGTCATGGGAGTCGGTGCCAGAGTCATATTCAGTGTTCATGTTTGAGGATGCTCAGTACTGTGCTCTTTCCTCCGTGCCCCCTGCTTCCCTTACCAGGCAGGGATATTACTTGTGCTGAGCAGTTAAGAGCTCAAAAAGTCCACATTTTTTTTCTGGGGGTGCTCATGTCCCTAAAGAAGAATGCAGAGAGGACAGTATTGTCATTATTCTGCAAATGGTGGCATTTCAAGACATTGACGGGGGATGAATTTCATCAGTGGCTGGTAATTTTCCGAATGGGAGGACAGGGGTATATTGGCTGAACTAAGAGCTAGAGAAGAGAGTTCATCCTCAGGAGGCACGTGGTGAACCTAGGACCTGTCTGCCCTGCCATGGTCCTTCCCTGCAGGCGAACTTGGCCAAGGCATGTGACTGCATCCAAAGAACACGGGCTGACATGGGCGGCACCAACATCCTCTCCCCTCTCAAGTGGATCCTGCGGCAGCCAGTACACCAGGGCCACCCAAGGCTACTCTTCCTGATTACTGATGGGGCTGTGAGCAACACAGGGAAGGTTCTGGAGCTGGTGCGGAATCACGCCTTTTCTACCAGGTCAGCCCGCCCTGCGGGTCTAGGGTCTGATTACCCCCAGGCTGCCTGAGTTTGGGGGAACCCAAATGAGAACAAATTTTCACTGTACCAGAAGGAGAGGAAAGCACCTACACTTCCCAGAATGCCTTGTTTCCAGGATGCTGAGAGGAGATGCTTTCCATGTGTGCCCTCTCCCTCCCTCTCTCTCTCTCTCTCTCTCTCTCTCTCTCTCTCTCTCTCTCTCTCTCATGAGTTGCTACAGCTTAGCAACTAGAGACTACTGTCAGTGCTGACTGGGAGTTGGTTGTAGTGTGTGTGTGTGTGTATGTCCATGATAACTCCTCTTCCTCCCCAGGCTTTTTACCTGAAGACAGAGTCATCTTTAAGCTGCCTCTGCTGAACTATGCTCTGTCTCTTAGTCTGCTGGGGACAGTGACCCAGAGCTATCTTCCTGTCCCTGTCCTCCAGGTGCTATAGTTTTGGGATTGGACCCAGTGTCTGCTACAGACTGGTGAAAGGACTGGCGTCTGTATCCAAGGGCAGTGCGGAGTTCCTGGCAGAGGGGGAGCGGCTGCAACCAAAGGTACACAGAAGGACCTCTAGCATCTCCCAGTACTGCAGCTTCAGCAGCCCAGACAGGCCCAAAGCTGAGCTCTATGCTGGGCCCTTGAGTTCATCAGAGCGATCCTTTGATCCTCTGGTTTTCTCCTTTATAAAATGTTAAACTCAGAGCTGATGGCCAAGATCCATTCCAAGAGTCTAAGGAGTTCAGAGGTGTGTCCACCCCTGGATCAGCTGCCCCAGGCCTGCTGTGCCTTCCTCCCCTCAAGATCACATTCTCACCATCTTTTTGTCTCCTTATCTCTTCATGTCCTCCACACACATCACCCACTCCGTTCCGACGCTCCGCAACAGATGATCAAATCCTTGAAGAAGGCCATGGCGCCAGTGCTGAGTGACGTGACCGTCGAGTGGGTCTTCCCTGAGACCACAGAGGTCCTGATCTCACCTGTTAGCACCAGCTCCCTCTTCCCTGGGGAACGGCTGATGGGCTATGGCATCGTGTGCGACGCCTCCTTGTACATTTCCAATTCCAGTCCAGTAAGTACCTCAGACGTGTGGGAGATTGGCTGAGGGGCTGCCTCCTGGCCCCTCTCCCAATGCTCATCGTGGCTGGTTTTTAAGGAGTTACAAACTCAATGCCTGAGGTGGCTAAGTAGAAAACGAACTTAGTAATATTAAAAGATAAGAGCCGGGGACATGGTTCAGTCAGTAGAGGCCTTGCCATGCTAGCAAGAGGACCAGAGTTCAGTCTCCTGTGTAGAAATGCCAAGTACAGTGACATGCACTTGTCTTCTGGCCTTCACATATGTGTGTGCACATGTGCACCCATGACCACAGGGACATACATGTTCACTTGCTTGTAAAGTAGACATGTATTTAAATGAAAATGAAAGAGGGACACCATGAAGGAGAGCAGCTATGGCTGAATTCTTAGCTAAGGCCAAAGGAGCAGAGGGGAACATGGCCAGTTGCCTAGGGTTCACCTGACAGGACTAGAAAGCCTCCATTCATGGTATTGAAATGTTTCTGTACTGCGACACAGGCCGTGTATTGAATGTGCTTATAGAAAATTGGAATGCTATACGAAATGTCCAGAATTTTTAATGGCTCATATGAATGTGTTATAGAAGGTGGACTATTCAACTACACAGAGAATATTCTGAACAAAATACTGGCCACAGTTTTTTTTTTGTCCCCACATTTCTTTTGCATGGTCCATGTTTTATTTCATTTTAATTATACCCGGAGTCCTGCAAGACACTAGATTATCAATACACATTTCTATAGAGGAACCCAACCAAGTCATCAGTTCCTCCTCTTGGACTGGAGAAATAGTCCAGGCAAAGTAAAGTGTCTGCCTCTCAAATGTGAGGAATGGAATTTCACCCTGGAACACACATACTTGAAAAGCATTGTAGCACCTGCTTGTAATCCCAGAGCTGGGAGGTGGAGGCAGGAGGATCCATCCCTAGGGCTTGTTGGCCAGACCTTGAGCCTAATGACAAACTCACAACGCGGCTTACCTCACTCAGGATAGTGTTTTCTATTTCCATCCATTTGTGGGAGCCTAGGCAGTTTGGATGCTCACCTTACGAGACCTGGATAGAGGTGGGCAGTCCTTGGGCTTCCCACAGGTCAGGGAACCCTGATTGCTCTTCGAGCAGATGAGGGAGGGGGAATTGATCGGGGGAGGGGGAGGGAAATGGGAAGCGGTTGTGGGGACGAGGCAGAAATCCTTAATAAATAAATAAATTTAAAATTAAAAAAAAAAAAAAAAAAAAAAAACAAACTCACAACGCGGAAAGACCCTGTCCCAAGGAGGTAGACAGTGATGAGCGTTGTTGAGGATGACACCCAAGGTTGTCTCCTCTGGATTCCACACATAGACCCATGTATATACAGTCTCATGGATGTGAAAAGACATATGAACATGCACACATACATACATACACACACACACACCATTTTTTTCAAGTTCTGTGTTCTTCTCCCATGAGACTGGCCATGTTGTCTCCTGCTACTGGCAGATGTCAGATAAACATCACCTTCATCTGCTGTGGACGTAAATGAAACTGGCCATTACCCTCCTGGAAGGCCATCAAGAAATAACTCGTGAAATCAGAAATACACAACTCTTCCAATCCAGAAATGTCACTCCTAGGTTGCTGCCCCAGAGATGACCATGGGGCATATGGTAGTAAAGACAAACAGTCATGAAGCAAGTGCTTCACAACGAAAGGCAGCAGAATATTATACAACCAGATGTTAGAGACAATGATAGGCAGAAAGAATGCTCCACGTACAAAGTTCAAGATACTAATAAATGTTTATGGTCTGGTTTTTGTAAAATAAAACATGACCTCCCAAAGTGTGAACTCTGTGTGTGTGTGACTGTGTGTTTCATGAAGAGTAAAATGAAAGGACACATGTTTTATCTATTAGGAAACAAGAATGAAATTTAGAATTACATTTTTAATTTTTTCAGTGTACAAAGTCAATGATTAAATATTACCATAATATAAGAAGAAATTCTATTTTCTCTCTCTCTCTCGTTTTTGTTTTAATGTTGCGTTGTTGAGACAGACTTGTACTTTGTAGCCCAGGCTAGCCTGGAACTTGCTATGTAGCTCAGGCTAGCCTTGTACCACAGTTCCTGAGTGCTGGAATCACAGCTGTGAGCAACAATATCCAGCTCCATGTTCACCATCTCTTGACCAGAAATTCACCTCAGTTCTCCAAACAAACCAGCAGGCACTCCTTCCTTATTCTGCTATGTTCCCAGAGGTGGACACCCACCTGAGCCCCCCTCACACCCTTTGCTACCCACGGAGGTCCTTGCTGAACCTAACTTTCCTCTCACCCGTCTTTCCTCTCCAGGACAAAAGGCGAAAGTACGGCACGTTGCAAGCTCAGGAGTCCAGCAGCTCTGTTTTCTATCACTCTCAGGATGAGGGACTTGGTCCGGGCAGTGGGAACTGTGCCAAAATCTTCAACCCAGGGCAGACCCAAGATGCCCATCCATGCAATGGAGACTCCCCCTCCCATCACGGTTGGTCCTCTGCTTTCTGCGCTGCTATGTTCCCTTTTCCTTGGAAATGGTAATGATTGCTACCTTATATTGACCAGTTACTACATGTTAAACATTTGATAAAAACCATCTCTGGGACCAGTGGCAGCTGTGTGTGTGGATACAATGATACCCACAGTGTACAAACCAGTTAGCAGCTATGGGGGTGGACATGCTGATACCCATGGAACAGACTGGGAGACAAAGACTACAGAATCTCAGCAACTGGCTAAGTTCTTGGATACTAAAGGAGGGGGTCAGCCTAGACCTATGTGCCTTTGTAGAGTTTGATGCCACTTTCAAAAAGCATTTACTTTTTTTTTATTTTTTTTTATTTGTGGAGAGGGGGCAGTAGGATGGCTCTCACCTGGCACCTGCCCTCAAGATCCCCCCTTTTAGACACAAAGACACAATTGACCTTAACTCTGATAAAGCAGAGGAACAACTGTGGTAACCCCAGAGAGAGAAGAGCGAATCTGCCTAAGATCACAGGCGACTGAGGGTGGGTTCTTAGTCGTGGAAAAGGAGAGGAAGTGCCTTAGAGCAGAAGCACTCAAGCAAAGCCATGGAGGTGTAGCACATAGAAAGCTATGTAGCTGGCCATTGGCTACTCATCTCTTCCAGTGTCCTCTGACCACTCAGCATCCCTAAAGGGGACAGGAGGGACCGGGGAGATGGCTCGCTGGGTAAAGTGCTTGTTGAGCAAGCACGGGAAAGTGATTCTGGATCCCTAGCGTAAAGCCCACTGTTGAGAGGATGCAGGAGGATTCGGGGGCATGCTGGTCAATCTAGCTTATCAGCAAGCTCCAGTCAGTGGGACGTCCTGCTCTCCTTGGCAGAACATGGACTAAAATTAGGACGATGTGGGGGAGATTAGCATGGCCCCTGCACAAAGGTGACAGGCAGATGCATGACACATTCCATAGCGCTGAATAAATTCAACATGAAATAAATGCGAATAAAAGTAAAAATCCTAAGATTGAGGCCGGGGAAATAGCTCGGTGAATCAAGTCCTTACCACACCAGCAAGAGGGCCAGAGGCTGGCTCCGCAGAACCCATCTGAAATGAGTTGAGTGGAAAACAACTGGGGAAGATTCCTGACATCAACTTTGGGTCCTACCTACACACACGTGCCCGACTACCCACCCACACACACTATATCACACCACATACACCACACACACACACGAATGCATGAACACTGTACAGACATACACACACAAATTTAAAAAGAAACAAGGTAGATAGCAATAGAGAAAGAAACCTCACATTCATCTCTGGCCTCCACAAGCATGCATGTGCGTGCACACACACAGGAGAGCACACACATACATGATGAAGAGGATAAAAGGGACAGTTATGAGAAGTTAGACCAGGACCAGACCTGGCAAGGCTTTGGATGCTAAGTGAGACACGTGCACATATTGCTGTAAGAAAACGGGAACTTGAGACATTACAAACAGGAAGGTGGCATGTTAGTCCCTTTCTTTCCCCCCACTACCCTCCACCCTGATAACAACCCCTCTTACTACCCTTGTCCAGGTCTGGATGTCTCCCGACGACGGAGGGCATACAGCACCAACCAGATCTCTAGCCAGAAGACCAGCCCAAGGCCCACCACAGCCAGCGACCCCACTGGGATTGCCAGGAGACACCCACTGAGAAAAGCCAAGGTGCAGGACCTTGCCAATCAGGGCAGCTCAGAGAGCCAGCGGTGGCAGATTGATCTGCAGGTACCTAAACAGGACTGGGTGGGAGGGGCTGAGAGGAATTTGGTTTGGCTATGGCTCACACAAAACAACAAAGATGGAGCGTTTATCAACACAAGAACACGGAGTATCGGGTAGAATGCAGAATCCAGATCATGCTAAGGCCAAGCTTCCTGTTGATGTTAGTTTTCATATACATTGATGACCTCAGACTGGTCATCTCTGGCTTGGTGAGCTTGCCCGAGCCCTGTACACAGCACTTCCCCATAGGCACAGGACACTGTATAGATTCTTGTCATTAAGTTTTATGGTGCCTGGGAGAGGAGGGAGTTTGGAGACCATCCACCCTCACTTGGTACAGATGTGGCAACTGAAGGTCAGAGAAGTAAGCCGACTTGCCCAGAACCACACAATGGATTTGACCAGGGAACCCTGGCCCTCGGGGTTCTTGCTTTCCTCCTTTACACTGCTGGTCCTTCCATGACTGGGCAGTCATTCAAGGCAAAGAAAATAGGAGTCGGGGCTGGAGAGATGGCTCAGTGGTTAAGAGCATTGCCTGCTCTTCCAAAGGTCCTGAGTTCAATTCCCGGCAACCACATGGTGGCTCACAACCATCTGTAATGAGGTCTGGTGCCCTCTTCTGGCCTGCAGACATACACACAGACAGAATATTGTATGCATAATAAATAAATAAATAAATAAATAAATAAATAAATAAATATTTAAAAAAAATAGGAGTCAGAGCCACCACAGGAAAGGTCACCAGTGTCCTGTTAGGTCATCCCTCAACAACCTCAGCATCATTGTTGTCAAGGCTCTGCCATAGGGGCTGGTCCTGGACATGATAGAATATCTCTGGGGCCAGGGGGATAAATCCATCTAGTTGAGACCACTATGCCAAACCACATAATGACTTAAGCATTCTTTTTAGGACAGAAATCACTTGTCCTAAGCATGTGGGCCCAAGCAGCTTCCCACCACCTCCAGTGCACCTTCCCACTTCCCCACCACGTTCTCTCCCAATCTCCACATATGCACGGGCCACATACCACTTGGCCCCTGGGGACTCTCTGGGCTTCTCCAGGGACCCTCGATGTACATGGTACACGATAGTCTTGGAGTTAGACATTCCTCTCATACATTTCTGAACCCCTCTGAGCCCCACTGCCTAATCCACAAGATGGGGCGAGTGTAGATGGTGAGCCACCATCCGCTAGCAGATACAGAGTGGAAGCAGACCCCAGACAGAGGAGGCTTCCAGGCGTTAGGGGATGTAGGGTCCAGTCCCAGCCCAATGCCTGGCTGCAACCTGTGTTTCTCAATGGCAGCTCTACTCACTGAGTGTTCCAGGCAAGCTAACTCCTTTCTTCCTCCTAGCTAGCTCCATCTCTTTCTCCTCTCCTGTCTGACTTTCTGGGGAGATCATGCCCCTCCCCGGCACTCCACTCTGTATATGTAGATTCCCCAGAGTCTCTGGCTGGGGGAAAAGCTAGCTGGTAGATGCTTCTGTTACCATGGAAACTGTAGCAGAGTCCATTTCTCTCTGACCCAGTATGGGTGGTGGTAAGGTCAGGAGAGAATATCTCAGTGGAGGGGTCAGGGAGTCATAGCTGGGCACCTGCCCCCCACAGAGGTACCCTAAAAGTGGCCACTCTCCTTTCTTTCCATGCTTCGAACCATAGAGACAGGAAGACAGCCCTTTTGTGGGAGACACATGTCAACAAACATGCATACTTAATAGTGTGAAGAGACCCCCAAAGTTTACTGATATCCCCCCCAAATTACACGACGCCTGCTAAGGGATTTTGTCTTCTCATCTTGTTCTCCGGCCAGGTCATGTATGTGGTCTAAGAAACTGGAAATTCATTTTAGCTTAAAATTCTCCCCTCACAAAAGTCATCCGAACTACACCGAATTCGGAATTAAACCTTTCAAACAGTTCCGCTTGGTATAAAGTACAAATAAAGTCTCCCTCCCGACACCAACACGCACTTGATTCCGAGTACGTCTTTCTAGAAATACCATGCACATACACGTATATGCAGAACGCAGGCATATTTTAATAGCTGCTTATGCAAACTGCCCCCCCAACATAGTGCCACAGTGCTTTTTTAAAATACATTTTTATCACATTTGTTTCCACTGTATACACATTTGGGTGGGCGAGTGGGCGTGCATGCGTCTGCACCCATGTGGAGGTTAGAGGGAGAATTCCTAGGAGTCAAACTCCGGGTGTCAGGGTTGGCGGCAAGTGGCTTTACCCACCGAGACCTCTCACTCACTCTCAATGGCTTTTGGATTCATGTTTGTATACAGTAAAATCACTCTTTCTGTGGAACAATTCTCTGAGGCTGATAATCGACAACTTTACTCTTTGTCATCACTGAGATACAGATCTGTCATAATGTAACATTTAAGGTAATTTTTCTCAACTACCTTCTCACAGGAGTATGAGGAAATCCTTCTATTCAGTATTGTGAGGGCCTGCATTACATGGGCATACTATAACTCACTCTTCCATACTGATGGAGATGTAGTTTCCAGAAGGTTTTTTTTTTTTTTTTTTAAGTCAGGGTGCCACTGGCTGGCCTGGAACTCACTGTGTAGACCAAGCTGGCTTCAAACTCACAGAGGCCTGCTTCCCTTGCCACCTAAGTTCTAGGGTTAAAAGCATTGCCACCCCTACTCAGATTATCAACACTGCAACCAATAAATACACAAGGCTTGACCAGAGACCCTGGCACTCCCATGGTTCCCACAGGGTTGAATTTGTAAAAGTAAAAATCGCTGTCTCAGGTAGCCCGTGGATTTCAGGTGGTGATAGGCAGCCCATTGTCCCAGTGTGTACCCCCGCCATCCATAAGAGATGCTAACACATTGCCACCAAACATTTAGGTATTTGTGAATCTCCAATATGAACAAAGGTGGCTTTTTTTAACTGCCATGGCTCTGGACGTGCCCGCTTCACTTATTGGTGTATTCGATTCACACCGCTGTGGATGAACGCCCTCACTATTCTAATTTTGTCTTTTCCCTCCAATTACATGCGAATTTTTTTTTCTTTTAAAGACCCGGGTAAGGATAATTGTTTATTGAGTACACCGGAAGAGGGCAAATGGGCTGGGCAGTAGGTACGGTGCCACTTGTCCCTTAGGACAGTGATACACGAGGCAAGGGGGTGGGGTGTCTTCCTGTGTTTGAAAGAAGTCTCCTTGTATGTAGCTTCTGGGCAGATAGTTTGTGTCATGAGGAGGAGGGCAGTTCAGATTGGCTGGTGAATGATCCTAGGATCTTAGCATGAGTCACCATGGATACCATCCAGGCGTATAGTCAGTCTCTGCCATACAAATCAGGGTAGCCCTGGTCCAAGGATAACATCACCTGGTGCTGGGGTACTATTCCTGGGGTCACGTCAGCCTGACATGCTGTCCTGTTATGATCCCTGAGTCCCATATGGTGGAGAAGTGTCGTGTGTGTCCTCTGGCCACGCATGCTCAATGACATGGCTTTACACACAAACACACAATGGTAAGGAAATGAAAATGCATTTTTTTTAAACAAACACATGCATTTACAGAAGTCAGTGGTTGGGTGGGACCTAGCTTAGAGGATCCTGAATTCTCAGGAAACCCAAGAAATACCAAGAGCACTTCCTTTAAAAAAAAAAAAAAAAAAAGAACTCATCATACGTGTTGGAGGGTATTTCCCATCTACCCCTTGGCTTTCAGATACTTGTTTATACCAAGCCCAAGAACAGATAGATGAAAATCAAAACAGACCAAAAAGCCCGTAAACAACGCCAAACACACATGCAAGCTTTGTAAGACGAGTGTAGCGAATTGATAAGCCATGGAGAGCCCACTGTGTTCCGTAAACAGTGCTGAGATCTGCAGCATTTGGAAAATCAAAGTAAAAGCTGGCTTCTCTCGCCTTATGGGAAAATAAATTGCATATGAATCAAAGACTTAAACACACACAAACAAAAATAACAAAACTTTTAGAAGATTTTGAAGGGGGGGTGGGAAAGACCTCTTAAGCACAGCATATGGGGAGACATAAGGGAAGGGCTGGTAATTTTAACTACACACAAAAAAGGTTTGAAGCTTTATGCCAAAAGGAAAAGTGGGTTTGGAATTCTCCATGGCGCAGGGTTCTCTGTGCCTCAGAGTTGACCTGTTCCTGGGAATTTTCTGGTTTCTGTTTCTCATGGGTGGTGGAGACTAAACCATGAGTCCCTGGGTCCTGCGGTGACAGCCCTGGGAAGAGCTGTGGGGCAGAGAGAGAGGGAGGGGACAGAGAGAGGGAATTGGGGGGGGGGGGCTCAAAGCCTCCAGCCACCATGGGCTTCACCTCTTCCTTCATTTTTCTTCTTTCCTCCTTCCTCTTCCTCCTTCCATCCTTACTCCTTCTCGTCTTCCTCTTCTATCCCTCCCTCCTCCTCTCACTTTCTCTTGTTCTCCATTCTCCCCTCCTCCTCCTCCTCCTCATCTTCTCTTTCTCCTCCTTCTCATCCCCTTTTCATCCTCTCATCTCCATCCCCATTCCCTTCCTTGCCATTCTGCCTCTGGCACCTCTGCATCTTTGCATCTTTCCCTCCGTCTGCGCCCTTCCTACTCCTCTTGCCTCCCTCCTCCCACTCCCCCTCCTCTATTTGTATCACCCCTCCTCCCCTCCACTCCTCTTGCCTTCTTAGCCCTTCCTCAGCAGTGGCCATGACCTGAGCCAGGGCCCCAGACTACACGGCCCAGGGGCCCGCAGGCCCTCCCTACTGCCTCCAGGCTGCCAGCCCTTGCTGCTCTCTGGTCAGAAGCCCCAGGCCTGGAACCCTATGAAGGAGCTGGACCCTGGTTCCAGCCCTAAGTCTGCCCCTGACAGCCGAAGCTCGGAGGATCTGGGTAAGTGTCCAAGGTCCGAGACTTGAGGGGACAAAAAGGCCCAATTTCAGGTGTCAGGGTCAGGGGACCAGTGGCTGCCTGTGTCTTTGTGAAACTCTTGCTCTGAGAGAAAACTCTTGCTTTCTAGTCCCACCTTCTCCTCTCAACCTGACTGTACCACCCCGTCTATCCAGCCCCTCAGGGACAAGCTTCCTGAAAGGTGGCTCTGTCTGTCCCTCTCTGGGACAAACCCAGGCCACCTGTGCTGCACTAGTCCGCTAGAAAGCTGTCCTCAGCGTCTTAAGGGATGGGAGACTAGCTTTGTGTTTTCTAGAAGTGACTGCCACGGGGGTGGCTCCCTGTCTCTGGCCTCAGGTTCAGCCCTCTTGTCCCTCCACCCACAGAGCCACTGCATCACCCCTCCACCTTTGAAACGGAGATGTCCTCAGACTGGGAGCCCATGGCTGAGTCGGAGGAGCAAGTCAGTCCCTGCAGGCCTGCCACCCCAGGCCCTGTACAGGGGAAGGCCTTAGTCAAAGGCCTATGCGACAACCAGCGTCTGCAGTGGGAGGTGAGCTTTGAGCTGGAACCGCCAGCCCTGCAGAGGGAGGACGAGCAGGATGCCGACATGTGGAGCGAGACCTTCCACCACCTGGCAGCGCGCGCCATCATCCGTGACTTCGAGCAGCTGGCGGAGCGCGAGGACGAGATCGAGCTGGGTGAGCACCCAGGATTGAGGAGGGGGCCTTATGCCCTACCAGAAGCCAGCCCTTTAGAAGCACCGTACCCCACCCACAGCCCAAGGCCTGCAGCTAGGATCCCATCAACTGCCCAAGATCCCCCTCCTCAGTCTTTAGAGATCTGCCTACACCCCAAAGCCCTCAAAGCCTTTGCTCGAGGGGTCCCAGTAACTCAGCCATTTCCCTAGGTTAACCATCTAACCGAGCAACTCCACCCAGTGTCCCCTCCCATGCCTGAATGTCCACCCCATCTCTTACCAAAGCCTTGCCCATACTACATGGAACTTCCTCTAATCTCCTAGTGTCCTGCCCACCGTGCTGTGTATGTATATGCCCACTGCTCTTTACGGCACGTCCTAATGCCAAACCCACACCCCCCAAAAAAGAGTTCATCCCTGCCCTTCATAAAAACCCCTCCCACAGCCTTGAAGCCTGCCCACGGAGGCACAGCGCTCTGCCTGCCTCCTAGATCTACCCATTCTCTCATGGAAACCCCACACCCGATAAAGCCTGCCCACGGAGGCACAGCGCTCTGCCTGCCTCCTAGATCTACCCATTCTCTCATGGAAACCCCACACCCGATACCCTGCCCTCACCCCATTCTGCTCAAGGCTCCACTATTATTCTTCCTCCCCTGCTCTATCACTTACCACCTCCCAACACCCCTGTAGTGGCCAAGGCTCTCTGCCTGCCATTAGCTGTCTTCAGGAGCCTACACTCCACCACACCTTTCCCCCACATATTTAATGGCGCTTGGGACTCTATCCTCAACCTGAGGTATCCCCTTCCTCAACCCTGGCCTCCTCCATTCTCCTCTCTTCCTGCCTGCTTCTCTTCTACCTCTGTCCCTACATCCCTTCACCCCCATGCTCCCTCACACTCAGCGTCCCGTGCCTGGTTCTGGAGACCCAACAGTGATAGGAACTCCTCTGAGGCAGAGCCTTTCCTATAAGGTCCTTAGACCTAGCCAAGATCCAGCACTCTCTCATCAGCTCCATTGACTTCCTGACCATCAGCTGGGGACCCGGCTGGGGACCAGGCTAGGTGCTTGGTCCTGTAGATGCTTCTGAAGGTTGGTTGGCATAGAACAGAGCAAACCCATCTTTTCCCAGGAGCACCTGGCACTGGCTAACAGAGGCCAGCATTAATCAAAACAATTACAAAGAAAATTAAGCGCTGTTCAGAAACACATGAATCTAAGCCATGTACAAGAGGGATGGTTCAGGAGCTAATTTAGTTCAGGAACTGGGGCAGCCTTTCCCCAGAACATGACTATTGAGATCTGGACGAAACTTGCTTGGAGAACAGAGACAAGGGCCAAGAAGAGTTACACAATTCCTTTGTTCTAAGTTTATGCTTCATTTGCATACTATGTGACTTATATTTCATTTGTATTTCAGGGTAATGCGTGATACTCTTTTCTTCCCATGAATATTCCCCAGCCCTCATTTCCCTGGCTTCTGGAAAGTCCCCAGAAGGAGGCTTCACTACTTGGTAGAAAGGGCCCATCTTCCAGGGCAGGTCATCCTAAATCCTAACCTTGGGTCCTTATTAACTTGCTGTATGACCCTCCATGGAGTCCTTCTCTGGTTTTAAATCTCAGAGAGAGAGAGAGAGAGAGAGAGAGAGAGAGAGAAATATCTGTGTGTGTGTCTGTGTGTTTGTGTGTGTCTGTGTATGTGTGTATCTGTGTGTCTGTGTATCTGTGTGTGTCTGTGTCTGTGTGTATCTGTCTGTCTGTGTTTTGTGTGTGTCTGTGTGTTTGTGTCTGTGTGTGTATCTGTGTGTGTCTGTGTACCTATGTGTGTGTCTTTGTGTGTTTGTGTCTGTGTGTATCTGTGTGTGTTTGTGTGTGTGTTTGTGTCTGTGTGTATCTGTGTGTGTCTGTGTGTGCGTTTGTGTCTGTGTATCTGTGTGTGTGTTTGTGTCTGTGTATCTGTGTGTGCCTGTGTGTGTGTGTTTGTGTCTGTGTGTATCTGTGTGTGTCTGTGTGTGTGTTTGTGTCTGTGTGTATCTGTGTGTGTCTGTGTGTGTGTTTGTGTCTGTGTGTATCTGTGTGTGTCTGTGTGTGCGTTTGTGTCTGTGTGTATCTGTGTGTGTCTGTGTGTGTCTGTGTATCTGTGTGTGTGTCTGTGTGTTTGTGTCTGTGTGTCTGTGTATCTGTGTGTGTGTGTCTGTGTGTTTGTGTCTGTGTATCTGTGTGTCTGTGTGTGTGTCTGTGTATCTGTGTGTCTGTGTGTGTGTTTGTGTCTGTGTGTATCTGTGTGTGTTTGTGTGTGTGTTTGTGTCTGTGTGTATCTGTGTGTGTCTGTGTGTGTCTGTGTATCTGTGTGTGTGTCTGTGTGTTTGTGTCTGTGTATCTGTGTGTCTGTGTGTGTTTGTGTCTATGTGTATCTGTGTGTGTTTGTGTGTGTGTTTATGTCTGTGTGTATCTGTGTGTGTCTGTGTGTGTCTGTGTATCTGTGTGTGTGTCTGTGTGTTTGTGTCTGTGTATCTGTGTGTCTGTGTGTGTCTGTGTATCTGTGTGTCTGTGCATCTGTGTGTGCGTGTTCGGGTGGAGGTGGGAGTGGGAGTGGTGGATAGATATATCCCGAGGTGCGAGGGGGATGCTGGGTGTGACCCTCTACCACTCTCTACCTTGTTCCCTTGAGACAAGAGTATCTCACCAAACCCGAAGCTTGGGGCTTTGGAGTCAAGCTGACTGACCAGTGAGCCCTCTGGGTCCTCCTGTCTCCCTCTCCCTGCATCTCCAGCAGGGGTCACAGGTGGCCATGGCCACACCCAGCCTTGCAGTTGTCCACTGGAGATATCCACTCATGTCTTCATGCTTTCTTAGCAAGCACTCTTACGGGTATGTGGAGCCTCTCCCCAGCCGCAGCTGTTCAATCCTCTTCGCCAGGTCATAGGTTTCATCTGTTCTGGAACCGCAAAGCCCTGTAACAAGGTCCCCATTAGTCATCCGCAAGATTCAAACACAAAATACAGACAACATAGAATACCTCTTAAATAACACAAGCTACTTAAGGGAACTGGCTATCTTTTATTCTAAGATAATGAATTTTTTTTTACATTAGAATATCCTTTATCTTTGTGAAATGATGATCTTTTTTTTGTCTGGATATCTTTAATTAGTACATTCAAGATCTATTTGATCCCAAAGATGGAGTCTGATGGCCAAACTCTCCTTCTAGTGTCTCCAAGCAATACTTTCTGATCCCAAGCAATGAACCTCACTCTTCCTCCCCTAGGGTCCAATCGCCGGTACCAGGTGAACGCTGTGCATACCAGCAAGGCCTGCAACATAATCAGCAAGTACACGGCCTTCGTGCCCGTGGACATAAACAAGAGGCGGTACCTGCCCTCGGTAGTGAAGTACCCCAACTCCGGTAAGGCATGCATGTTAGCCCATGGGCTTGAGGAGGGGCTGAGATGGCCGGAAAGGGCAACCCTGGAGACAGGGGTGCAAGGCCATGCGAAAGCAGAAAGGCTCCCAGCAGGTGGCTGGGCCACTGAAGGGGAGAGGAGCAAACGCCTTTACTGTATTTGGTTTATCTCAGGAGGGACAATGAATGACAGAGAGTCCCAAAATGTCTGGAATGATGCAACTTAGGTACAGATGGGTCAGAGTGGCAGCCTCCCTGCTGTTCCTGTCTTGATTTCTCTTGGCAGGTGTCTACATGGAGAGAAATCAAGCGACACATAAGGTTACACACTGTTTCCAAAATACGGGTGTGAAATAGTCTATCCCAGAAAGAACGCTTAAATGCTTTATCTGTAATATAGTGTATTCCATTGCAGGGAGCTCCCATCATCCATCGGGCCCAGCCTGTTAACAAAAGCCTATCATTCTAGTTACTCAGAAGATTGGTGCCCAGGGATGCAATTCAAGGGCTATCTGGGCTACACACTCAAAGGCTAGCCTGGGCAATTTAGCAAGACTTTGTCTCAAAATAAAAAGTAAAAAAGAGAGCCAAAGCTGTAACTCAACAGCAGAGTGCTTGCCTAGTGTGAGAGGCCCCAAGGTCAGTCCCTAGAACTGATGTCTTTTGTTTGTACACTCAACCCATGTTCTAAAGCATATTTTTATCATCTAACCCCCATAACAGGTTCTACAAAGTGATTCCATTAATACCCCATTTGTCAGATGGGACACAGAGGCAGAGGAGATTACATGTCCTGAGGTTACTGAGCAGGACAGGCAGAGCTAGGCTGTGAATCCCAGTAGCTTGGTCCAGTCTGTGTTCTTGCCTCATTCTGTCTCTTAATGTATTGTAACCAGGGACTGGCAAGGTGACTCAGCAGGCAAAGGCGTCTGTTGTCAAACCCAAGGAGCTAAGGCTAAGTATGATTCCTTGGAATGCACATGGTTTAAGGAGAGAAAGTTGTACTCTGACCCTCGTGTGTGTGTGTGTGTGTGTGTGTGTGTGTGATGTGTGTATGTATCTGTGATGTCTGTGTGTGCCTGTGATGTCTAGGTGTATCTGTGATGTCTGCATGTATCTGTGATGTCTATGTGTGTCTGTGATGTCTGTGTGTATCTGTGATGTCTGTGTGTGCCTGATATGTCTGTTTGTGCCTGTGATGTCTATGTGTATCTCTGATGTCTGCATATATCTGTGATGTCTGCGTCTATCTGTGATGTCTGTGTGTGTCTGTGATGTCTGCGTGTTTCTGTGATGTCTGTGTGTGTCCGTGATGTCTGCATGTTTCTGTGATGTCTGTTTGTATCTGTGATGTCTGCATGTTTCTGTGATGTCTGTGTGTATGTGTGTGTGAGAGAGAGATGTCTGTGCATATCTGTGATGTCTGTGTGTGTCTGATGTTTTTGTGTGTGTCTGTGATCTGTGTATATCTATGATGTCTATGTATATTTATGATGTCTGTGTGTATCTGTGTCGTTTCTGTATCTGTCTGTAATATGTGTATATCTATAATGTCTGTGTGTATCTGTGGCATTTCTGTGTATGTATATGATGTCTATGTGTGTCTGTGTAGATCAGTGATTCTCAACCCTCCTAATGCTGTGACCCTTTAATACAGTTCCTCATGTGGTGATCCACCAACCATAAAATTATTAACACTGCTACTTCATAGCTGTAATTTTGCTACTATTATGACTCGTAATGTGGATATCTGATAAGTGACTCCTATGAAAGTGTCGTCTGACCCCCAAAGGGGTCTTGACCCCCCGGATGAGAACAGCTGGTGTAGGGGGACACTTTTCATGGTTTGTTTGTTTTTGTTTTAGTAACTCTGGGGTTTTCCTTTTCTGAATTTTACTTTCTTGGCATTTTCAGGGCCTTGTCCTTGGTTATTTTATGTTTGTTTGTTTGCTAGTCTTACTGAGGATGGAACCCAGGGCCTGGCTTACTGGGCAAGCACTGTACCCCTAAGCTACAGCTTCAGGCCTACAGTTCTTTTTTCCCTTGACCAGACCTCCAGGGAGATATTTAGAAACCAAACATGCTCTCCTCCCCCCTTTTTCTTCTCCCCTGCCCTTTTCCTTACGTGTGTTTCCAAAATGACCCCCCATTTCCAGTTCCCCGTTTCCAGCTCAGTCCACCAAAGCTGGACCAGAGGCTGTATTCTCACTCCTGTTTTAGGGAAGCTCCCCTCTCTCCCCTTACCCAGCTCTGACTCTGTGGTCGGCCTGAGAGATGGAGGACCCAGGATACTTATTCCAAACCCTAAAGCCTCTGTAGTCTAGCCCAGCTCTCCCCATATGTGTGATAAGAAACCAAAGCCCCTATTTCTTAGCCTGTAAATAGCTGTCTAGTGCAAAAAATAGAAAATATCAAGTCAGGAAGTGCATTCAAGGACCCTGGGTTAAATAAAGCCTGAGGCTTTCTCTGATGCGGGAGGTCTCAGAGCCCGTAAAGTGTTGGTTCACATCAAGATACCGGGGAACAGACTGTGGTCTACAGCTTTTTCAAATGTATTCCCCAATGAGACTATTGTTTTCTGTTTATTTGTGTATTTGTAGGTGTGTGACCATATAGGTGTGTGTGTGTGTGTGTGTGTGTGTGTTCGTGCATGCATGCATGCATGCGTGCATGTGTGTATGTGTGTGCCCACATATAGAGGCCAGGGGTCAACCCCAAGTGTTGTTCCTCAAGTGCTGTTTGTTTGAGATAGTCTCATTGGCTGGAAGCTCAGTGAATAGGCTAGTTGGATGGATGGACAGATGGTGAGTCCTAGGAATCCTCCTGCCTCTGCCTCCCCAACACTGGAATCAAAAGTGTACACTACCACACCAAACTTTTTCACGTGGGTTCTGGGACTCAAACTCAAGTCCTTACACGCTTTACTGACTGAGCTGTCTTCCCAGAAACACAGCTCTTAGTTTTAAGAAACAGCAGATAGGCTAATGACCTCTGAGAATGTGGCCTCCTAAATACGGTTTAGGGAGTTGGATTCATCCTTCTGCCTTCCATTGGCAGTGCTTGGGGCTTCAAGGATCTGTGTAGGAGAAGGGTGCTGGGACATGGGACATTTCACAGTATGTCAGCAGTTATATTCACCTGGTGATAGAGATTGTTATCCCCATTTTCCAGATGGGGAAACTGAGGCTCAGAGTTCACATCCTATCCAGCTAGTGCAGGATGGGGCTGGAGTACAAACCCAGATCTTTCTGGCCCCAAGGCTCTTAGTCTTCTGCTGTGCCTCGCTTGCCTACCTTAGGTTAACTGAAAGACAAAAGAGCCATTTGTTGGCTGCTGTCAGCCTTGGGAAAAGGGCAGGAACCAACAAGTTCATGCCCATCTGATGCCTTAACCTTCCTTGTCCTCCACAAAGGTGCCATGCTCCGAATGGTCAGCTTCCGGAACCTGACCCGACAGTGGAAAGACTTGTCTTCTGGTGTTGGAAGGTCTCAGACCATGCTCAGAGAACATGCCTCGGCTTCAGGAGACAGCAAATTCCAGACCCTAGGTAAATGCCATTTTGTGTGCCCAGAAGCGCAGGCACCCCTATGTCCAAGGCCTCAGGGGCCCCTCTTTGAGTCTGCAGTCTTGGACCCTTAAGCAAGGAGAGGGCAAAGCCAAGTCTCCCGGGTTCTGGGGGACTAGCGTAGGCACAGGGGTTTGGTATAACTCCAGTACACAGCTTTGTACAGAGCTGGGAAGCAGGAAAGGGCAGGCAGCTTTCCCCAAGGCCTTCCTGGGCAGCGTCCCCTCTCGCCCTCAGCTGCCAGCCCTCCAGCCTGTGGCTTCTCCCAGACACCAAGTTCTGGGAAACCTAACGAACAGGAGCAAGTGATGAGCAAAGAGGCCGTTCCATCTACCCGGGTCCCACCATCTGCCGTTTTCTGGATTCCTAGCAGCTCCCTTTCAGCCTTCACCTGATTGCCTGGTGCTCAGAGAACTGTGGCATGACCTTTGAGTGACCTTGAGCTGATTGACAGGCTGGCTACTCTCCATCTGTGTCTGTGCCTGGCTTTCTGGCTCTCCATAGAGAGCCTATGCTCATCATAACCACTTCCCTTGCAACCCTCCATTGAACATGAGGAGGACACCAGAGGCCACGCCCTGAGCCTCCTCAGCCACCCACACTGTAAGAATGTTTCATCAGAGGGAAGAGATAGTAAAAGAAAGACTAGAGTACTGGATGCCCAGAGCCGTTCTTCAGAAATAAGGACAATCAATGTCTTGGCCTCTTTGTGTCCCAAGACCCAGCCCAGCCATTGAGTTTCTGGAACTTTCCTGTCTAACTGTTCTTTCTCTACATCTCAGCCCTCAGCAGGCAGAGGCTTCCATTGACATCACAAGCCTCTTCCTCCGGGTCATCCTTTGTTCAAGCCCCACATCCCCAGCCCCTCAACTCTTACGCTGCCCCTACCTAAGGCAGTGAGCAGCCTTGCTTGAGAGGTCCTCTTGTGCTCAGCTCTCTCCTCGCTACTATGAACCCCTCACAGGCACCTTGGTCAAGAGAGGAGAAAAATGGGTCCGCGAGAAGTTAGGTGACTCACTCAGGGTGACAGCGTGTGCAGGAATCAAGGCTTGGATTCAGGGTTTGGCGGTGAACTGTGACATTAAGTGGCATTGTGGTCACCTCCTGGTTCAGTCAGTCAGCCACTCCATCTCTAGCTTGTCCTTGGACTGAGTGCTATGGCAATGAGATCCCCTTTTCATCTGGGGAAACTGAGGCTTTGCTGAAGGTGTTTATGCACGCACCTCTTTTCTATAGCTTAGACCCTCCCTTCTGTCAGATTGTCCCTTCAGTCTGACCCCAGAAGTGACAATCCTGAAAATCGTCACCTTGGTTCAGCATGGTATTGGTGACTCCCCTGTCACTGTGATAACAGACCCCGAGAATAGCAACTGAGGGAGGAAAGGGTTCGCTGTAGTTGGTGGTTCCAGAGGGAAGGAGCCTGTTGTGGAGTCAGAAGAGCAGAGGAAAACGCGATGCGGGGCCGGGAGTGGGGGCGAGGGAGGGCAGAAAGTTGGCTGGTGATGCTTTCATCCACTCACAGGCAGCAAAAGAGAAAGAGAACAGGAAGTGGGGTGAGAATACAAAACCTCAAGTCCCGACCTGGTGCCGTGCACCTTCCAGTTAGGCTTGACTCCTAAAGGCTCCATAATCTTCCCTAAACTTCCCCACAAACTGGGGGGCCTAGTGTTCAAATCCATGGGCCCGTGGGAGAGACTTCTCATTTAAATCACAGCAAGGATGATTATGGACCATGATTCTCATGTCTGTTTTACAGACAGGGAAACTGAGGCTCAAAGCCTTCTGATGAGTCTGGGCTATGTTCCTGGTGCCTCCTGGGGACCTAGAAGGAACATCTCAGTGGGCATAGACCTGGGAGATACCACCGCACCCAGAATCTGACTCCCATCCTGAAGTCTCCGCTCCAGGCTTGCCCCCAATTCTCTGTGGGGTCTGTAGTCTGAGGCTTCACTGAGTTCTTGATGATACAGTAAGCATTATCTGAGCCATGTCTCACTGAGTCCTTCCAATGACACAGGAAGACCCCTTAGCCCCGATTTACAGTGTAAACTGACAAAGTGACCTTATCAAGAGCCCACTGCTTAGTGAGTGAGGGTGTTAGGTCTTGGAGCCCAGCAGGGTAGGAAGAAAGGAGGGGTGAAGGGTGTTCAGGCCCCCTGACATCCTCTGTTGCAGCCCTAGAAGAAAGCCCTGCTTCGACCTTCAATAAGATCCTGTCCCCCGCCCATGAGAAGGACACAGCTGCAGAAGGTAAGCAGGCAGCCGGGGCCAAACCTCTTACTGCGTTGGCGGAATAGGAGAGGTACCAGGGGCAGGGAGGTGTCTCAGCACCAGCAGAGTGCCCAGAATGTCACTGATGTCTCAGGACAGCCACAAGAGATGGAGAGGACTGCCCCAGTTTAAAAACTAAGAAGCTGAGACTTGACTGGGGGAAGCAGTTTGCCCGATGTCACCTAGCAAGTTTGTGAGAGTTGGGCCTAGAGTTCCAGTTGGAAGGCCATTGTCCCATTGCACCCAGCATGACATCCTCTAGCAGGATTGCCAGCTCAGTGTCTAACCCAGAAACGGTGCCATTGGTCTGAAACTGTCGCCTCCTAGAAGATGCCAGGGTCTCCCTGCAAGAATCCTATAGGCTCACCTGCCCCTTGCCTGTGCCACCCTTGTCCATGCACCTGCCCCTCACCTGTGTCACCCTTGTCCATGCACCTGCCCCTCACCTGTGTCACCCTTGTCCATGCACCTGCCCCTCACCTGTGTCACCCTTGTCCATGCACCTGCCCCTCACCTGTGTCACCCTTGTCCATGCACCTGCCCCTCACCTGTGTCACCCTTGTCCATGCACCTGCCCCTCACCTGTGTCACCCTTGTCCATGCACCTGCCCCTCACCTGTGTCACCCTTGTCTGTCACCTGTCCCATGTCTATGTCACCCTTGTCTGTCACCTGCCCCATGTCTATGCCACCCTTGTCCGTGCACCAGGGGTGCAGCTGCCCAGCAATCAGTTCTCATCCTGGTGCCATCTATTCATAGGCAAACTCCTACCCCACTCATAGCCTGTTTCCCCAGGTGGGAGGTGACTAAGTGGACAGGTCCCCCATCAAGCCTAAGTCTGTCATTCTGTGACTCCCCAGGTCCTCCTCACAACCTGTCCTCCCTGAAGGCCTCTGAGGCTCTCTTTGGATCCAAGTAAGTGGAATTTCCTCTGGGAACACGATGCTTCTTTCCTTTTCCCGTCAAAGGCAGAGCCAGCCTCGCCCCACGGGTGCTGCAAAGCCCCGCTACCTAGAGCCACCACCATGGGCCGGGTCTCTCTAAACCTTGGAAGGCCAATAAATAGTAACTTGTGTCTTCGCTGTGAAAATTTTACCCACGCAAAGCAGATTCCAGAGGGTGCATCTTGGACTTATCTGGTGGAGGGTGCAGTCCATCACCGTGGGGAAGCCATGGAGGTGGGAACGTGAGGTGGCTGGTCAATCACGTCTGCAGGAAGGACCCCGAGAGAGATAAACTCTGGGGCTCAGTTCGCTTTCCCCTTTTCCTTTAGTCCAGGACTCCAGTACATGGGATGGTGCTGCCCACATTTAGGGTGGGTCCTTCCTCTTCAGTCAGCCCAGAGAGTCAGTCCTCTCTTCATTGATTGTAGAGCCTGTCAGGTTGACAGCATTAACTGTCACAACTATCTTTGGAGTCTTCCCACCCCTGGACGCAGATGGACACGGTACCCATAGACAGCCATGAAAAACACCGACCCGTTCATTGCCCCATTGTTGCTAACAGAGGAGGTAGGGACGGACACACCCCCTTTCTCCAGGCCTCCATTTCCCTGGCTGTCAATGAGGAGATTGAGAAACACCATATGTTAGGTCCTTCTGGCTCTGTCTTTCAGCAGCCTCTGGGCAGGTACCAGAGGGCTGGGATGACGAGAGAACCTATTTCTGTCTACACAGATTGAATCTCAACAAGCCCAGGCTGCTAACCCGAGCCGCCAAAGGCTTTCTCAGCAAATCAATGGCCAAGACCCCAGAGTCAACTCCTGGCAGCCAGAGCTTGGACTACATACCGCTGGTGAGCTCCAGACCTCAGACCCCTCCTACCCAGCTCAGAGCCCCCCCCCCCCCCGCCCCGCTTATGCCTTCCCCTCTTCAAAGGGAAGGGGCTTTCCTCCCAGTACACCTATCCAAAGAAATCCTGAGCTTCCTCGAACTCCCCATGCAAGCAGACACCAAGGCAGAGGAAGCAGCCAGGAGTTCCCGCTTAGGGTGTGTGTATTAGCCAATGCCCGTGTCAGGAGGCTTTTCTACACGTGGCTGTCCTTGCCTTAAAAATTCGCAGGACTTTGGCAGTGTCCTACAACCTCATCCACTTGCCTGCTCTCGGTACATAAAAATAAGCCTTGAAATAGCACGCAGGTGAGTAAAAGTCACTTCCTGAGGACATGCCCATCTCCAAAAGTGGTTCTGTAGGTGGTCCAGGGTGCCACGGTGGGAAGAGAAGCCTGGCTCTTCAGCCTGCAGCTCTGAGTCAAGGAACAAGGCGAGCGGGTACTACCACCTCTGCGTGTCCCTTGAGCTTGGAGTTCATGGGGCGCATGAAGGAGAGGCAGAGTTTGGGTACATCACTTCAGGTCTCCCTCCCTCCACACCCAGGTGTGTGCATGGCGTCATTTGGCATCCCTAAAAGTCCAGGTCAGCTGAGCACTTACGTATATGGTTGCTGTGCAGGGGTTAACTGAGCCTGCTCAGTGCAGATCCTGGGGAGATAAATGTAATTTCTGGGATGAAGCTTCCAGTGGAAGGCAGACTAAGAACCGGGCAATCAGACCCCTTGGGAGCAGTGGGGGGTTGCTTTGGTGGGAAATACAGGTAAGGCTCTGGAGCCTGAGGCGGGGGTGCTGACAGAACGAACTCCTGGAGAAGGCAGTGGTTGAGCCAAGACCTGACTCTTGAGGAGTCATGGCCAAAGGCCTTGAGAGGAGATAGCTTGGTATCTGGAGAATGGAGCTGAGGGGTGGAAATGCAGAAAAAAAAAGAGGGGGGCAGGTGATGCAGGGCTTTATAAATCACACGCTGGACTTGATCTAATAGAAAACTGAGTAAGTGGGAAGTTGGTCCAGGCCTTCAGAGAATGTGTTTCCTAGGCTTTGTGGAGGGAGGGCCCTCTGAGTGCAGGACAGATGGACAGATGTGGAGGAGGAAAGAGAGAGGGGCAGGGAACGTGTGAGAAGGCAGGCAGTGGGCTGCAGTCTGTTAGGACGTAGAGAGTGACCAGCATGCATGCAGGAATAGGGGTGAGCAGACTGGAGTCTGCTGGACAGGCCTCAACGATCCCAGTGGCCAAGCAGAGCCTCCACAGGGTGAGAGGCAGATTTGGAGCCAGGATAGTGAGTTTAGCTTAGAGAATGATTGACCCACAATGCTGAAGGATAAAATGAAGCCATGCCCTGTTGACTTGGGTATCCCGAAAATAGGCAGAGTGGGCAGGAGGAGATGAACGAGCAGACTATGTGGATCTGAACTTTATGTGGTGGGGAGCTCCATGGCCTGAGAGGTTTGAAGCCCACCGAGACGCTTCTCTGCCCACAGGTGTCTCTGCAACTGGCCTCGGGAGCCTTTCTGCTCAACCAAGCCTTCTGCAACGCCATCCAAATCCCCATGGAGAAACTCAAGTGGACCTCACCCTTCATCGCCCTCCGAATGTCCCTCACCACCCGCCGGCACGATTCGAAGAGCCAGAGTCCACAGCACAGCACCAGTCTGTCCTCTCCGTCCCCACCCCACGACGACGACAACCCCCTGGAGGCCGAAGCTGAAGGCAGCTCAGACCTGGAGCCAGGCCTGCTGTTGGAGCACACAGGGAAGCTCTGGGCCACCGTGGTGGCACTCGCATGGCTGGAACACAGCTCGGCTTCCTACTTCATCGAGTGGGAGCTGATCGCTGCTAAGGCCAGCTCGTGGCTGGAGCAGCAGAAGGTGCCCGAGGGGCGCACGCCTAGCACACTCAAAGCCACTGCCCGCCAGCTGTTTGTGCTCCTGAGACACTGGAATGAGAACCTGGAGTTCAATATGCTCTGTTACAACCCCAATTATGTGTAGGGAGGGGGAGAGGGAAGGGCCATTTGGGTTGGTAGGGGAACTTTTTGAAAGTGTAGCCATTATAGTGTTACTAGAAAAGGCCTTGCACACTGGCAGTGGGTGGGCCTGAATTCAATTCCAACCTTGCTACCACCTACTAACTTTAGATAAGTCACTGTCCCATCAGGGCCTTCGTTGCCCATCTGCAAAACAGGAGGGTGAGAGAAGCTGTTTAACTAGATTTTTAAATATTCCTTCCATTCAGACCTTCAAGCTCCAGAACTTGTTACTATTGGGGTATGGCAAGAGAAACACACACACACACACACACACACACACACACACACACACGGGGTTGGGGGAGAGTTTTCCCTGGAGAAAGACCGTGTTGGTGTGCACTAGAGAGAGCAAAGCCCTCTCAATAAAAGGTAGATAAGAAAATCCATCAAAGATAAGCAACCAGAACCATAGCTTGCTCCAGGCACCAAAAGACCTCCTCTGTTTATTGCATTGTGGGATAGGCTTGTGTCTCCATGGTAACAGTCCAGGGGCTCCAACTTCCACTAGGAAGCCAACCAAAGAACCATCCCTCTCAAGACTTTGCAAGAAATTCTTCCTGGTAGTTGAGTACTGCATGGTAGGTACTAAGTTTGGCTTCCTAAGAAGATGCAGGCACGACCAGTAATAGTTCCTGTCCAGCTGTCTAGTCTAGAATAGGCAAGCTCACAGGAGTCAGTGAAGAAGCCAGACTTATTTCCATGCCTTCCGCTGTTGGATAGAATGACTCCATCCATTGGTACGGAGGGGCTAGAGCACCTCTGTGTGCATTGCATTCTGGGATAGTGGAGATGTGGCCATACCACATTCTCAGGCAGAGAGAAAACTTGACAGCAGCAACAGAACAGGTTTGGCTGCAATGTGTCTGGACACGAAAGGGGATAGAAAGGCCTTGAAACTTTAAAGCGTGCGCTATGGGCCACCCTCTGCCAATCTGGGAACACCATGTGATAACCCTGAACTGGTGTCAAACTGTCTAGTATCTCCCCTTTCCCTTCACATTTCCTCAGAAGTGTGCCTAGATCTCACCAAGGAAGCACACTAGCCCAGGACCCTAGACAGAATCTGGGCACCCCATAAAATCCCCTCTTTCTAAGGTCTAAACATGTCATATTTGTCTCCAAAAAATGGTCCCTGATATGAAATCCTACAATGTTTCCTTTTCAGTGAGACAAATCTTGATTAAACCAACCCATGGGTTATGGGCTGTGGGTTGGGGGACAGCTCCATGAAGATTCTAGTCTGTATTGGGAGCCAGCGGCAGGGATGCTTCCACAGAACACCCGCTGAGTGAAGGACTTGGGTGCTCTGCTCTGCTCCCTGCCCTCAGGTCCTGCTTTGCCCCCGGCTACACTGCTGCAGCTTCCCAGAGAATCCTTTGCTGTCTGAGCGACCCTTTTGAAGAGGCTAGTCCCTACTTCACTGAATGCTTCCGCTTCCAGCTCACCCTCTGGGGAGAAACAGCTCCTGACCTCAGATGGGGCAGAATGAAATCTTGGGCATTGGCTTAGCATCAGTGTCCCCAAGAGAGACAGGTATTTAGATTGTCTTGCCTGAGGTCCCAAGGAGGTATGGGAGAGACTTGTCAACTCCCTTGCTCCATCAAAACCCCCGCTACTTCAGTTCCATGGCCAGCAACCCTTGTTTCTCCAGGATGGCAAAGGTAGTGTCCCTATCTGGTCATCACGAGAGGAAAATGGTCAGGCTGAGAGTCAGAATGTTGGATCTCGATCCCGATGCACCCTCAGACAGTGAGAGACTTCCCTCCCTTCTCTTGGCATTTTAGAGTTCCATGCACTTCTTCCTGCTAACGTTCCCAGACTCCCTCTTGGTAAGCTTGGATTTGCTCTACTTCTGAGTAACTTTGAACATGATGTCTGAGCACTTTAGAACTTCTCTCTTCCTCTAGCAATGAGCAAACTGGACTGCCTAACTGGCACCTGCCCGTGAGCTTGATCCCAGAACCTCAGAACCTGGAGAAGACAATGGCCGTGGCTTGGAGCAGTCCAGTTCTCATCCAGCATAGAATTAGCTCTATGGGCTGCCTAGAGAGATAGACTATATCCATGCATCAGCTTCCAGAGCCCAGCAGTGTGTTTGATGCAGAAGCCACCGCTGTTTTCTGCAGCCTGAACTCACCCTCCCAGGACCATAGAACCAAGGAGCAGATCCCCCGGTATCCAGTAACTCAAGGACTGGGGGAGGAGTGTCCAAACAAGAGGCATTCGTAAAAACTGCTCCAGTGGTATTTCAACAACTTGTAGCCTCAGTAACCACTGCTTGGCTTGCAAGCAGATGGCCAAAGGGTTGGACCTTAAGGGAAAGATCAGAGCCCTAGGTAGTGAGCACGTGCATAGAAACTAAAGTGGTACAAAGATCGAGGGGCACACTGTTGTCCCTGCGAGCTACGTGAACTTGAACTCATTTCATTTAGTTTTTTGGGCCAGCTTCGCTTTCCAGGTCATGTCAAAGGGACACTGATGCCCTCGCTGTGTGAAGAAATGCCCACTGAGACTGTCCGGCCAACCTCTATTCTGCTTTTCGTAGTAAAAACATGGGCCAAGAACCGAGGAGCCTGTGGGCTGGACCCAACCCAGCCGCCACTGCGCTGTGTGACTTCTGGCAAGTTGCTGTCTTCCTCCAAGGCCCTGTTTTATTTTTTTATAGAATGATAGGATTCTACTAGGCGCCCGCTTCCAAGCTTGTTCTTACTCATCTATGAGAAACTTCTGTCTGTCAAACACACAGGGAACACCTCAGAAAACAGTCATATGCAGGCAAGGAAGCTAAGGGGTTAATGGCACCACCACTTTCCAAGGAGGTCATCCAGAAGGTGGCTCTTTCAAAGGTACCCAGGTGAAAAAATGCTGGTTGGGGGGGGGGGGGGGGCATTTCCCTGGGTTGGTACTGACATCCAGACCGCTTTTATAGAGAGCTTGCTGTATGGAATGCATATGAAGTGCCTCTGTGGGCACACCAGGGGCCATCCCTGTCCCTTGGGAGTCTCCCACAACCCCTCTGGCACTCCTTGGTCCAGGGCTGGGTGTGTCTCGACTGACCATTCTCCAGCACCATGATCTTGCCGTGTGTGAGCGTAGCTTCAGCCTTGCACTGTCTGAACACTGCTGACCCTAACTGGCAGATCTCTGAGCACTTGGATATTCTCGCTGGCATGAGGACAACTGGCCACAGTAACACAGAAAGGAGCGTCCAGTGTCCTTTGGGTCTACCGCCTGCCCTAGGCGGATTGTGTCACTAAGGCTACTTAGCTGAGGAGTCTGACTCTGGAGCCCAAGGAAGCTCAGTCTCCCACTGAGTAACTTGGCTCACACTGCACTTGTGAATTTGTGGTCTTGGTTTCCAGTCAGGCCTCTGTTTGATGGTGTGTGTGTGGGGGGGGGGGTTGCAGGCAGGATTTGGAGGAAGCTCCTAGAAACCACACACACACCAACATCTTTGAGGGCCAAAATTCCTCTGCTGGTCACTGCTCCCACCTTCTCCCTTGGCAGGGACTCTTAAAGGAGAGGCTATAGAAAAGAATCTGCCGTACCTGACCACAGTGGCCTCCTCCCCGGAGACTGGCTATCCCATCCCCCTGCCTGGCTGGAATAAGCATGACACCCCAGTACTTGTCATTTGAGGTTTTAAATCTTGTCTCGTTCTGACTCACTAACATCTCAGAGTAACCCCAGGAGGAAGTGAGCTCTGCATCCTTAGTGCCCCCAGACAGGAGAGGGAAGGTATATGTCCATTGCTTCAGCAATGGGAGGAGGCTTTTTTTTATAGCAGGAACTAAGGACAGCAGAGGCAACAAAGACACGCTCCTCCATTGTAACATTGTAACTCTCTCTACAGTGCCACCCAAGATAACAGGGCCATGCGTGGCATTGTGCAGCTGAGTAACCTGATCCACGGAGATCTGTCCCCAGGCTGTGGACTTAGTGACCTTGCCCAGTCAGTACTACAGTTCCCTAGTGGGGAGTGCCCTGACCCCTGTGTCCACTTCTTCCCTGACCTGGTGACTCTAGCCTCACACCAGCGCTGCCTCCCCAGATGACCTGATACTACGTTTGTGAGATGTCTCCTGTTGACGCTGCAATTCACCCAGAGTCTTGGTCCAGTCGTCCGGGGCTTACAGCGCTTGTAAGGCAAAGCGCCTGTCTCCGTGCGTTCGTGTGGTGATGTGGTATCATTTTAACTGTTTGCTCAGGTGGCTTTGGCTCAAGTGGCATGGCCGGTGCTTGTCCCTGTCAGAGCCTCAAGTGCCTATCACACGCTGCCCTGTATTTTTCTCTGCTCACCCAAATAACCCCACAGTGCCTGGGATACTTCCTGCTTCTTGGAAAATACATTGCCAGCTTGCCTGGTGTAGCCAGTTACACTGATGTTTGCAGAGGCCCTAGATACCAGCTGTCTGATTCCAACCACACTTAGCCATGCCTACCCTCGGATCATGTGTGTGTATCTATTTTCAAAGGAATGGCTGCTTTGCCACGGTGTCTCCTGTCCTCCTCCAGGCTTTTGGCTCATAAAAACTGTCCGTGTGACAAGATTATACTTGTGTCTGCTGTTTTTGTTCTCAGAGCCCAAGCTAGCAGGACAGGAATGGGTTCACCTTCCTTAGTGAGCTGTGTATGTCTTGGCAAGGGTGCCTCTTAAGGTGACCAATGAATGGCCTAAGTTTGCCTGGGACTGAAAGGACTGAAAACCTTGGAAAGTTGTAGGGAAATAGAAGTTGGTTCCCCAGAAGCAGAGCTGGAGATATGGACAAACTGCGTGCATATACATAGTTTAATGGGGCATCCCAGGAAACAGCCTGGGAGAGGTAAGAAGTGAAATGGGATATTGTGGTATATTTTCGAGAAACGTACAGAAATGTCTATTCACCCCAGAAAAGGGAAGAGGAGGAGAAAAGATTCGAAGTCCACCTCAATGAACCAAGGAGTTTATTGGGGTTACTTACAAATGCACGGATGACAATGGGGACGTCCCCTGGGTGATTCGCAGGGAAGCTATGCCACTGAGGAGTGCCACCTGCACCCGGAAAGCTCGAAACATTTAAGCTTCTGAATATTCTCCAGGCAATTGTTTCCCTTTTATATAACCTCAGGGAGGGGCCTTGGGAAGAGCTCCCACGCCTCCCTACCCCTCCCTCCTGAGGGAGTGTTAACCCACCAGATCACATGAGGGCCACCTGGGGGGATTGCTGCTGCCATGGTTTCAAGACTCCGGCCACATACAACCCAGAGGAAACAGCCACCCAACAGAGACATGTGAAGGACCCCTGATAAAGAGAATGTTGCTCAGGTTACTACCGTGGCCATGAACCTCATTCTGACCAGGAATTCTGGGAGCCAGAGTGATAAAAAACCTTGAGCTTGCCATGATCAACCGTAACTATAAGCCAAAAAGAATGCCTCCCCCCACCCGCTTAACATAGCTTCTTGTCAGGTATTTTGGTCATGGTTGCAAGGAAACGTGATCAATATGAGCCCTTTGCAGATTACAGAGGAAATCGTCGCCTAAAATAGGAATTCCCATCAGCCCCCAAAACATCGCTATAAGACACTACCAGTCCCTGCAGATAGTGTGGGATGCCAGCAAGCTGAGCTAAAGCAGGCACCAACACCCTGCTGGCCAGCCGAGAGCTAGTTGTCAGTGTGACCAACAAACCCTGTCACTGTCCTGCTCCCACTAGAGGCCCCTGTGACACTCCCTCTGCCTTTGGGACGCTCCTGCAAAGGCCAGGAGGGCAGTAGGGACCTCCTAGTCCATCACACTGGAAAGAATGTGCTGATGGAGAAAAGGGACCCCTGAGCTATCTCCAGGAACTCAGTGAAAGACAGGAAGTGACCACACCCCGGATTCTGGGCCTGCTGTATCCCCTCTCCTGCGACAGCCTGTCCCCACAGGGCACTATGGGCCTGTCACTCCACGGCCTGAGCTGCCCCCGGGGCTCTCAGTTCACCGTCACCCTGGTCTGCTGAGTGGACTCCAGTCCCACTCTGTCAACCTTCATCATTCTGCTGGAATCCCCAGTGGCACTCCCTCCCCCACTGTGACCCTCTCCTGGGTGGGAGCACCCAGCCCACCCACACCCAAAGTCCAGCTGGCACAGAGATCAGGCCTTGTAAGAAGATAGGGCTGCACATCTTCTATTGCACAATGAACCCTGAGTCATCTTAGTGACCTGTGACGAAAAGGGGTCTTTTCCTATCCCAGATATCTAGGATGTTGGCCAGACCCCACTGTTAAACTCAGCTCCGAGGACAGTAGGGAGGTGGTTTACTATGGCTTTCTCAGCCTTCCTAAGACAAACTGGTCTCAGAAAGATTCTCAGACCTTCCAGAGAGCAGATATGCATCTTCCCATGGGCTGACGCATCCCCGTGTACCCAGCACCTGGGGCTGAACCTGGGGCTCCACAGCAGGAAACCCTGTGACATTCAAGTTGGCATTGCCATCTTGATATCCAGCAGAGGGCGCTGTGGGTGTGCACTGCCTTCCCAGACCAGGGCTGTGTAAGGCCTGGATGTGGGAACTGAGGAGCAAGCGCAGGGATGGAGGCCAGCAACACAAACTGATCCTGCCAACAGTCTCCCTACTCAGCTGTGTGTTCCGACCCCAGGCTGGCTCACCTATGCCTGGAAAGGACAAAGTGGCCATGGGATCCTTGCCTGCTTGGCCCACCCCTCCTTCTCTCCTCTACCAGGTTTGCACCACTCCCCACAACGCCATGCAATGCCTGTTTCTTTCAGACAAGCTTCCCAGGTCTCCACTCAACAGCAACCTCATATTTTACTGGGAGGGCCTGTCTCCTCCATGAGACTGGGAGTTCCCAGTTCAGGGAAAACCTTCGGGACAGATGTCCCTGTCCAGTTCTGTATACTAGCCCGCTCCCCTCAGACTGGAGACCTTCCAGGGGCAAGGTTTTTGTGTCTCCCATCAGACAGAGCTCTGTCTCCTCCACCGAACTGTGCCTCCTTCAAGGCAGAGCTTCTGTAGCTCCCACCGCTCCTGTGTCCGCAACAATCAGTTTGGGGACAGCCTCTCTGTCACTCACTCAAGAAGCAAACTGAAATGACCCAAGTCCCATGAGCTTTGCACACTGAGTATATGGATCTAGACATATACAATACCACCAATGTCAGGGGAGAAAAGGAAGCGATGGATCGAATTTTAAGAGTGGAGACCTTGCTTCTCTTATAGGCGCCACCCTTCTCTCTTCCTTGACAGACCCCCTCCGTCCACACTGTCACCTCACACTCTGCTCATGTCCCTTGTACTCCTACGCCACCTATTCTCCCTGCCTGCAAATGACATTTTACATGCAGCCTCCACAGTGCCACCAGGGGAACCTCAAACATCCCCGCCGGCTCCCACTGCCTCTGGAGGGGAAATCCACTGACTGACATATGAGATCTCTCACAAAGACTAGGGGGGGGGGGGTGTCTCACTCTTTTTTGTCACTTTTTACGTAGTCATACCAAGTGCCATCCCCTTCATCTATAAGCCACACTGGCTTCTAAACCACAGGGTCCATGACAAACTTTGAGATATAGCTGGAAGCAAAATGAAATCCCCGCCTGCACTGCCATGCTAGGGTGTCACAGCGAAGCACCACGCAGTGGCGTTTAACACAGGCGACTACTGTCACACAGCTCTGGAGCCCCCCCCCCCCCAAGTCCAAGATCACAGCTTCACTCTCCACACAGCATGCCCCCAGGAGTTTCTATCTCCGCTACTCCATTTTTATAAAGACACTAAGTCAGGACCCACTCGGACAACCTCCCTTTAGCTAAATTACCTCTTTTCTACAACTTACTAGTATTGTTGTTGTTTTACAGTAGCGTGTGTGTGCACACATGTTTGTGTGCATGCATGATAAAGGAACATGCATACGCCATCGCACAGGCTCCAGGGATGAAATCTGGATTGTCTGGTTTGCACAGCAAGCACCTTTGCCCACTGAGTTCTCCTGCTGGCCCTACCTTGTCACTCTAAAGACCCTGTCTCGGGGCTGAGGAGATGGCTCGGTCGCTAAGTGCTTGCTCCACAAACTGGAGAACCAGAGTTTCGATCCCCAGAACCCACATGAGTGCTGAGTAGATGTGGTGGCCCTCCAACCTCCAAGCATGGGGAGAGAGGGTTCCCAGAGCCAGTTGGCTAGCAAGATTAACAAGAGTGATCAGACTTGGTTTGACTGAGAGAAACTCACTCAGTAAGGTGGGAGAATGATTGGGGATGATTCCTGGTATCAGTCTGGCGCACATACATGCAGGCCATACATGCACACATGCACCCATACACATGCTAGCAGACACACACACATACATACATACACATACATACATACATACACACACATACATACATACATACATACACACACACATACACACACATACATACATACATACATACATACATACATACATATGCCAAAAAATGGAAGGAAAACATAAGAGCGTATCTCCATATCAGGTGTCATTCTGGAAGTTAGAATTTCAGTGTCAGACTTAAGAGCAGCATTGCACCTGTCCACTGTCTCCAGGGGGCTGACGTTCTAGGAAAGAGAGCCAGGCAACCAACATAAAATCAAGTAAATATATACCGACATGTCCTAGTGAGGTTTTGGGTTTTGTTGTTGTTGTTGGGTTTTTGTGTTGCTTGTTTTTGTCAACTTGACACAGCAGGTGTCACTTGAGCAGAGGAAATGCCCCCATCAGACTGGCCTGTAGGCAAACCTGTGGGGAGTTTTCTTGATTAATGATAGCTGTATGGAAGGATTCAGACTGCCTTGGGAAGCGCTGCCCTGGGCCGATGGCCCTGGATAGGACAAGAAAGCAAATCAAGCAAACCAAGGGAGCAAGACAGTCGGCAGAGTCCCCCCTCCCCACCCCCGTGATCTCTGCTTCAGTTTTGATTGACTTGAGATCTCTGCCTTGAATTCCTGCCCCGACTTCCCCTGGGAATGGATTACAGCCTGTAAGCCAAAGAAACCCTTTCCTCCTCCAGTTGCTTTCGGTTGTGATGCTTGTCACAGCCACAGGAAGCAACCTGGAGCTCAGGACAAAACCTAGTGGGCAGCTCAGGGAAGCACCATTAGAGAGAAACAGGGTAGCAGATTGCTAAGGCAGACCTGTTTGATGGCCAAGTGCAAGGCCAACCCACTCATCTTTCCTCAGTAAAAGCCAATAACCAAGGTACCATTTGAGGGATGCTAAACGTCAGGAGGACAGGTGTGGCCCCAAGCTCATCGCCTATGTTCCTCATGGCTCTAGGAGTATCATCTGGTGCTATACATAAGGACATTGAAGTTCAAAGACATCATATATTCTCTGTTTTCTAGTGTTTCTTTTTTACTTGTTTTGTTTTTTTACATACCAATCCCAGTTTTCCCTCCCTCCTCTCCTTCAGCTACCCCCACTTTCCCCCCACCTCACTCCCCATTCGCTCCTCAGAGTGTGTAAGGCCTCCCCTGGGAAAGCAACTAAGTCCATCCTATCACCTCGTTGAGGCAAGACCAAGCACCCCTCTGCCATGCCTAGGCTGAGCAAGGTATCTCTCCATAGAGAATGGGTTCCACAAAGTCAGCTCATGCCTTAGAGTTAGATCCTGTCCCACTGACAGTGACTCCATATACTGCCCAATCCACACCATTGTCATCTGCATTCGGGGGGGCTAGTTCAGTCCTATGCAGGGTCCCCAGCTGTCAGTCCAAAATCAGTGGACTCCCACTAGCTTGGGTCAGCTGATGCTGTGGGTTTCCCCATCATGATCTTGATCCCTTTGTTCATATTATCACTCCTCCCTCTCTTCTATTGTACTCCAGGAGCTCAGCCCAGTGGTTAGTTAGATCTGCTTCCATCTGTTTCTGGAAGAGGCTTCTAACTTCTCTGGGGTTGTAGACCATAGGATGATTATCCTTTGCTTTATGTCTGATTTCCACTTATGAGTGAGTACATATGATATTTGTCTTTCTGGGTCTGGGTTACGTCACTCAGAATGGTTTTTTCTAGTTCTGTCCCTTTGCCTGCAAATTTCAAGATGTCATTGTTTTCTATTGCTGAGCAGTACTCCCCTGTGTAAATGTAGCACATTTTCTTTATCCATTCTTCGGTTGAGGGGCATCTAGGTTGTTTCCAGGTTCTGGTTATTATGAATAATGCTGCTATGAACATAATTGAGCAAATGTCCTTGTGGTATGAGTGTGCCTCCTTTAGATATATGTCCAAAAGTGGTACTGCTGGATCTTGAGGTAGACTGATTTCTAATTTTCTCAGAGATCTCCATACTGGTTTCCATAGTGACTGTAGAAGCTTGCACTCCACCAGCAAAGGAGGAGTATTCACCTTACTCCATATCCTCTCCATCATAAGCTGTCATCAGTGTTTTTGATCTTAGTCATTCTGACAGGTGTGAGATGGTATCTCAGAGTTGTTTTGATTTGCATTTCTCTGATGGCTAAGGATGTTGAGCAATTCCTTAAGCGTCTTTCAGCCATTTGAGATTTTTCTGATGAGAATTCTGTTTTGATACGTACCCCGTTTTTTAATTGGATTATTTGGTAGTTTTATGTCTAGTTTCTTGAGTTCTGTATGTATTTTGGAGATCAGACCTCTGTCTGATGTGGGGTTGGTGAAGATCTTTTCCCATTCTGTAGGCAGATGTTTTGTTTTATTGACTGTGTCCTTTGCTTTACAGAAGCTTCTCAGTTTCAGGAGATTCCATTTGTTAATTGTTGCTCTCAGTGTGTGTTACTGGTATTTTCTTTAGGAAATGATCTTCTGTGCCAATGTGTTCAAAGCTACTTCCCACTTTCTCTTCTATGAGGTTCAGTGTGACTGGATTTATATTGAGGTCTTTGATCCATTTGGACTTGAGTTTTGTGCACGGGGATAGATATGGCTCTATTTGCATTATTCTACTTGCTGACATCCAGTTATGCCAGTACCATTTGTTGAAGATGCTTTCTTTTTTTCCATTATATAATTTCAGCTTCTTTGTCAAAAATCAGGTGTTCATAGGTGTGTGGGTTAATATCAGGGCCTTTGATTCAATTCCATTGGTCCACCTGTCTGTTTTTATGCCAATACAAAGCTGGTTTTATTACTGTGACTGTAAAATAGAGCTTGGAGTCAGGGATGGTGATGCCTCCAGAAGTTCCTTTATTGTTCAGGATTGTTTGGCTATCCTGGTTTTTTGTTTTTCCATATGAAATTTAATATTGTTCTTTCAAGGTTTGTGAAAAATAGTGCTGGGATTTTGATGGGGATTGCATTGAATCTGTAGATTGCTTTTGGTAAGATTGTCTTTTTTGGGTTTTTTGTTTTGTTTTTTGAGACAAGGTCTTTGCAGCTTTAGAGTCTGTCTTGTAACTAGCTCTTATAGACCAGGCTGGCCTTGAACTCACAGAGATTCTCCTGCCTCTGCCTCCTGAGTGCTGGAATTAAAGGTGTGTGCCACCACTGCCTGGCTAAAATTGCCATTTTTACTATGTTAATTCTACCTACCTAAGGGCACAGGAGAGCTTCCCATTTTCTGATATCCTCTTCAATTTTGTTTTTCAAGGGCTTAAAAAGACATCGCATACTCCATCCACGGTCGTCCAGCTAGAAATCTATGTGGGAAGGATTCAAACCCAGGTCTGTCCATCCCTGGGGGCCCATGTCCTCCAAAGCATTTGCTCCACACCACCTATGTGTGAGCACTCCTTGGCTCAGCTAAATGGGCTGAGTTGGCTGGGTTTTTAGGAAGGGGGCCTTTTGAATAGGCTTTTTGCCTTCTCTCAAGTTTAATTAAAGGAAAGTTGCCCACTAGGAGAGGAGGCTCAGCCTCAAGTGGTCTGCGTTCTACTCCCTATACTGTCACCGGAAGACAAACAGAACCCATTCCATCCTCTTCCCCCACGGGGAGGCATCTGGGACCAGGAGGTTCAGGACCCAAGAGAATCAGCGATGATCTTCCTCTTCATCCTGGTCATCACACACTGCTCCCTGAAACCCAGTGCTCACTCCCATTGCTTTCCCAAGCAAAGGAAGCAGTAGACAGGCCCTGGCTTGGGGAACTCTGAACCTAGCTGCTCCCACTGTGGGCAGCTTTAAGCTGTCAGAAATGGAAATGATGGGTAGAAACCTCTAGGTTCCCATACCATTATAATTGGAGACACTGCAGCCCCAGGAAGGATGGGGCCTGGACCGAAGCTACTCAGGTTCCCCCAAACAGCTGTTCTCTCTGAGTTCAAGAACCAAAGGTACCCCGTGGTGACACTGTTGGACAGTTGTGGAGAATATGTGCGCGCACATGAGGGCTAGAAGTGGGGTGTTTCAGAGGAGCCGTAGCAGGAGCTAGATGCTCAGGTGGGAGGATTCAGCGGGATCAAGAGCTGGAAATCAGCGAAAGAAAGGCTGGACCACACAGATGTATCTTGTCAGTCTCCATTTTGTGGAAGGCCTCCCCCCTGGTACTATAGCCGGCCGGGGTGAAGATCTGGGCGGGAACCAACCTGCACCGACCACTCACACCAGAGTCGCCACTGCTTCCATTTGTCCATCATTGTCCCTCTTTATCTGAGTCTCTCTCAGTTGGTCACCCACCCTTGCTCTGCCCCCTCTCTCTAGAACAGTGGTTCTCAACCTGTGGGTTGAGACCCCTTGGGTCACCCAAGACTATCAGAAAACACAGATATTTACCAGTGGCAAAATTACAGTTATGAAGTAGCAACGAAAATAATTTTATGGTGGGGGGCGTCACCACAATATTAAGAACTGAATTAAAGGGTAGCTACATTAGGAAGGTTGTGAACCCCTGATTTAGAGTTTCTGCAAGCCAGGGTTTTCTTTCTCAATATTTCTCCCCCTCCTGTCCCCACCCCAGTGCCTGCACTCCCTTCAGAACCCAGAGAATCCACAGCTGTCTTTAACCCAAAATCCTGCCAATTAAATAGTTCCTTCCGGCTCCAGCGGCGGTTGCTGACGTGGGGAAAAACGAACGCAGAGGCCGCCTACGCGGGTGGAGCGGGGAGAGGCAGCCGCCTGCTCCCCGGGATGCTGCGGGGATGAAGGATGCTTTGCTGTCCCTCTCTGCCCACACCGGAGCCTGCTGAGACCCAGGCACAGCTGATCTGAACCTTATTCCCTCCAGCTTTGTGCTGGTGAAGGAGGGGCACTTCATACCCACAAGACCTCCCTGTGTCACCCCTAAGGTCCTGAGGTCCCCAGCCCTGGTTCTCCCACACTTCCTCCTGACTCGCTAATTCCCCCAAACCCACAGGACACCAATCTGATTCTTTGATTTACTTCTTGATTCTCAGGTTTTCCATCTTTCCTAAACCGCAACCTGACACCTCATGCCACTCCTGACCCCAAAATCCACCCATGGGATCTAGACCCTGCCCCAGATCCCTCCCTCAAGACTGCACACCGTGCCCCAGACGTGAGCACTAGCTTCGAGACTCCCACCCAGCACTGCCCTAGTTCCCACCCTACAGGCTACACCCTCTGCACCCAGACCTCGCATTCTGAGCGCCCCTGCACTCTGGTCCCTCGAAGTCCCCATGCTCTGTCCTTGGCTTCCCCGCTTGGAGCAATGCTGGCTCCGCAGCCCGGAAGACGTCGCCGTGGGAACCAGAAGGGGGCACATTAAAAGCAATTAGCCCGCACACAGTTGGCAGCGATACCTTAATAAATAATAGTCAGAAAGGCATGTAAATAAATATTAGAGCGCATTATGCGGGCAGGAGGCGCGGAGAGGCAAGGGAACCCAGAGGCCGGTGGCGACGCCTACCCGCCTCTGGAGACTGGCACCGGCCTGCGACTGCCAGGGATACCCGAACCCTGAAAGCCTGAGACCTACGGCTAGGGCATGAGCAGAGATGGAGAATGAGGCCAAGGGAGATAAAGCAGGCAGAGATGAAGAAGAAGAAGAAGAAGAAGAAGAAGAAGAAGAAGAAGAAGAAGAAGAAGAAGAAGCAGCAGCAGCCAGGCATAACAGCCTGTTCCTTTAATCTTAGCTCTTAGCAGGCAGAGGCAGGCAGATCTCTGTGAGTTTGAGGCCAACCTGGTTTACATAATGAGTTCCATGACAGCCAGAGCTACATAGAGAGATCCTATTTCAAAAACAAAACAAAAATGGAATGAATTGGTGCAAGGGAGAGTAGAGTGGAAGGAAGGCCTGGAGGGGACAAGAATCAGTGACTCTCATTGGCCAGCATCCCCCTCTTCCCTCCTCCTCGGTCTAGATTGACATCTGCCCAGACTCCGCATAAGGAGGCTTAGCCCCAGCCCCAAAGGCTCTTGGCTACTCTCAAGTCGTGCACAATGGATAGCCATCAAAGGCTTCCTGCTTAAAATGTCATGGCTTAAGAGGCTCCCATGTACACCTCCAGCCAGACCTGGTTCCTCTGACTTGAGGAAGAACACACACCTTCCTTTCTGGGTTCAGTAGATGGGTGGCTTCCCCTTTCTACCCTTGAGACCAAAACCTTAGATTCATTCTTGATGCCTCTCCTTTCACCTAGTTTGTAGCCTGTCTTATAAACTAGCCATCTCTGCCTTGGATATGTTTCCAGAATCTTCCCTACTCCTTCTCTGTTGCCTGGCATTAGTGAAGCTCTTTCAGTCAAGACAGGCCTTCCTTGAGCTCCCACCTTGACCTCTCTCTGGTTCTCTGTGGAGCTATGAAAACAAGGAGCCCAGGGACCAGACCTCTACTCCGCGGGTTAGTGCAATGGAAAAGCGATTGTCCTTAAAATGACCCACCAGGCCTGACCTCACTCTCCTGCTCCAGCCCCCCCTCCCCCCGCCAGCCTCCTCCCTGTTCTTCAACCATGCCAAACCTGTTCCCACACTAGCACGGCCCGGCACTGGGTGTTCCCTCTCTCTGGAACATTCCCCAGATGGCATCAAAGTAAAGCCCCATTTTGCAAATTTGAAGGAAAGAGAGGAAGAATGGAGGTTGGAGGGAGGGGGAATGATAAGAGACTCCAGGTGGGAGGGAAGAGCACCGGGCAAAGGCCAGGTGGCCTGGGCACGTGCCCAGTGTGAGCAGGGCTAGGAAGGATGCTCACCGGATGGGGTTAGAGATAGCTCCGAGACTGAAGTGTGTGAGCCATCCTGTCACCAACCTGGTACCCAAGCTGCAGAGGGCTAGATTGGTGATCTGAAATGGAACATCTCTACCGACACCCCCCCAACCCTGGGGCATGGAGCCCCAACTCCACCTCAGGCCCCAGCTGGGAGTTGGACCCTGGTGCTGCCGGCAGCACTGCATGGGTAGGCCCCTGGTAACAGCCACAGTAATTACTGGTTGTGTGCGATTAGGGGATAATTAGGCTTAATAAGTCCAAAAGTAATTACCAGGCAGGCTGCCTGCTGCTTTGGAAAACAGAGGCCCCCAGCGAGCTGGTGCCAGGGCATTGAGAGGGGGAAAGAATGGGCATTGTTGGACATCCAGGTGCTGGCCCATTTCTCCTGCTGATGCCCACATCCTCTGAGAAGCACCTTCACCAGGGACTTGCTCGCCTCCAGAGACAGGAAGCTCACTGGCACACAGACAGCGCCTCCCACCACTGCATGGATGTCGACATACAGTCCAATTCTGCACACCATCTGCCTATGCCCACCTCCCTGTGACCCCTCTACTTCCTCACTTGGACAGCTTAGCAGAGGAAGGGACACCACACCGAAGTATATCATTGCAGATATCACCACAACTGTCTCACAGAACTTAGTCCCACTGCATGATGGAGAAACTGAGGCTCTAGGGGGCCTAAGTTCATAACAGTAGAAAGGAGTAAAGTGGAAACCCATTGTTATTTCCTCTGCTCCCTGAGTCCCTTGTCTTTTTTTTTTTTTTATGCCAGCGCTGGACTGGTAGCAGGTGCCTAGCAAGCCCTATGGTGCAATGAAAAGCACACCCTGGATTTGCAGTCTTTGGACCACTTTGGGCTTCCATCTTCCTATCTGAGGCATTTCTACTCCTTCAGGCCAACTCCAAGGCCCATGCTGGTCCAGGATCCCTGTATCAAGTACCAGAGAGAGTCTCAGACACCTTCTCCAGCCCCTCGTTTCCTCCCCTCGTTACTGAGTTACCCTTTAGCAGTTTCCGGGAAAGGCGCCATAAATAGAGCAGTGAGCAATACTCTTTTCTGGTCACACAGCCCTGCCTTACCTCTACTTCAGACACCTGGCTTCAGCTCATGCTTAAAAATTTGGTTTTCCTTCTCATCAAACACTGTGAAAGTTTGCAGAACTCCAAGAATATCATGTAAACGTTCACTTATAGGATTATAGTCAGCTATGATTGTTCATAGGTTAATGCTTTGTGTCATTCTTCCTGTTTGATGTCTAAGGCTCTAGGGGACCTAAGTTCATACCTGCAGTGGGAAGCAGAGTCAGTACCCCATAATAAGCTATGACCAATACTGAGCTTCTACGCCCTGAACCCCTTAGAAGCCATGCTACCCCTTTCTTAGACACTCCTGTCTCCCCATCTCTTTTTTTATGCATCAACCTTTTAGGGCATGAACAGTGCTGTCTTTATTGTGTGCGTTATTGTGTGCATTAGACAAGCGGGGTGCAGGAAGCAGAAACAAGCTTCTCCAGGCTCACAGGGAAGCCTAGTTACTTTTCTATTGCTGTGGAGAGACACCACAGCTGGGGCAACTTATAAAAGAAAGCATTTGATCCAGGAGTTTGCTTACAATTTCAGAGGGTGGGTCCATGTCTATCATAGTGGGTGCACGGACAGCAGGCAAACAGGCATGGTGCTGGAGCAGTAGCTGAGAGCTACTGCTGAGATCCAAAAGTTGGAGTCAGGAAGAGAAAGACTGTGCCTGATATGGGCTTTAAAAACTTCAAAGCCCACACCCAGCGGCACACCTCTTCCAAAAAGGCCACACCTCCTAACCTTTCCACCAAACAGTTCCACCAGTTAGACACAATGCACTCAAATACCGGGACAAACTATGGGGACCATTCTCATTTAACCCACCACACAGGATCAGCAAAAGACAGACCCAGGATTTGAACTCAGGTCTGGTTCCAAGTTTGTACCTATAACCTCAAAGATACCTTGCTCTGGGATATCAGATAGCAAGATGAGACAGGACCCAACAGTGGAATTCACTGTTCTCTGCAGCATTAGAGATGGGAGATTCCTCCCAGGCTTTTGAAACCTGCTTCCCCCATTCCATAGCATCCTTCTTGGTAGACAGCTCAGCACAGCTCTTTCTCCACAAAAGAGAATTTTCCTCAATGCCCCCTGGGAAAGAAGAGTCTACAGTCAATACCAACCTAGCACCTTCCTGTGCAGTTATGAGGTAGTGCACTGTGGGGACAGGGCACACTTGAGGAAAAACGAGAACATTTCAGCTCCAAATTGCTAGGTCTGGAGGCCAAGGAGAGGAGTGGAGCAGGAATTGCCTCACGTAGCTCCTGGGGACCACGGAGGACCATTCTCACAGAAAAAGGGGCTGTTACTGTGAAACTAAGGGGAGAACCCATAAATCTGTGCCTGTGGCCATTCATAGGAAATAAATATCACCTGCAAACAGTGTCCGTGGGAGATGGGGTTTAGATCTGGGAGGCACAAACACCAGTCAAGGTAGCAGGTTTCGAAACCACTACCCATAAAAGATTTTCAGCATCCAGAGACAGGCACTGAACCCTGAGGATTCAGATCCATTGGGTGAGATGTGAAGTCTGGAAGGCAAAGCATTAAGTTAGATGCCCCCCTCCAAGACCCACCAACCCCAGAGTTACAGCTGTTCAAGTCAGCACTGGAATTGGAGGCTACTGCCCAGAGAGCCATGATGTTTCAGCACCATGGACAGAGAGGTCTTAGCTATAGGGACAAACCATCACTCTGGAATATAGGAGGCTCTTAAAAAAAATAAAAATAGGACTGGGGGCATAGATCAGTTGGTACAGTGCTTGCCGAACATGGACAAGAGGTCCTGGATCTGGTGTCCAGAATCATATAAATTGGGCATGGGGGCACACACAGGTAATTCTAGTACTTGAGAGGTAGAGATAGGAGAATCAGTTCAAAGTTACCCTAAGCTATACAGTACACTGGAGGCCAGCCTGGGCTACATAAAACCCTCTCTCAAAAACATTTAATTAAATACTTTAGAAAGTAAACCAACAGTGGGGGAGATGTGGGAGCTTCTCACATCCCTCTCTAGTGGGCAGAAAAGAAGATACATTCTTGATGATTGCTCGGGTCCATGTCTCAAAGGAGAGGGGAAAGTTGTGTTTATTTGATAACAAAGGAGAAAAGAGTGATAAGATGAACTAGCCTCGGCCTGGACATCCTCCGGAACACTCTCGCGTTCTGGACAGTGTAGTCTTGGGAACGCCGTTCCCGTTTCCCTTCTCAGGGCCTGCCCATGACATTTCTGGGGGCCCTGTGGTCAGTGAGGGGAAAGCTGGTACACAGCATATTTAGTCCCAGATCTGTCCAGTGATTAAGAGCCACTTTTTCCACCTAACTCACTCATCAGTATCTCGAACAAATGAATCATCTCAAACCTGCCCTTCTCAAACTGTGACCTCCATGACAGGAGTGACCCAAGACAGGTATTTCATGCAGGCAAAGAAAGAAAAAAAAAGGGGAGCTGTAGCCAAAATCAGTCAGGATTATAGAGGTAGATGAAGTCAGAGGGGCCTTCTGCCTGTAGAACTTCTAGATGCTCTGATATGCTGCCATTGTGTGTTTATTATTTCTGAGACATGAGTGGGAAGTATTCAATGTTCCCAATCTCCCTCACATGGAATAATTATAATAAATAACGTGTAGTGAATTTTCCTTAAGGGCCAGGCACTGTAACTCTCCTAGGAAGTGGGTATTATCACTGTCCCCATTTTTCAGAGAGGAAAACTGAGGTAAAAAGCACAAAGGACTTGCCCAGAATCACACATTCCATGAACTACAGAGCAGAGACATGAACCCAGGTGGGCAGGCTCCAGTGTCTGTATTTTGCGCAGCCTGGCTCAACTGCCTCTCTCAAGTCCAGGACTTGAAGAATAGTAGCCAGTGTGGGAAGTGTTGGCCTAAATGCATGTCTGCTTAGCTATGGGTATTTTGAGCAATAGATTTTTTTTCTTTTCCTGTAATTTTCCTTTGGGTTGATGTTGAGATTATGGGCAAATGGAGGTAGGACCAGATGGTGACCGGGAGGTAGAAGGAGTCCTGTGGGCTTTTGAACTAATGAATTAATTTTAATTAAGATTGGCTTTGAGGCACGTGACACGGGGAACTGCTGTGCTTCCGATCAATCGTTGGGGGCCAGAGAAAGGAGAGAGACAGAGGCCACAAGAAGGGTGGAAAGAGGAGAGGGGGAGAAAAAGGGGTGGAGGAGGAAGAAGAGAGAGATGTGGGTAGGGAGGAAGAAGCATGAAGAGAGAACGAAGAGGCAAGAGAGAAAGAAAATGCAAAAGGAAAAAGAGAGAGAAGAAACTGATTCACAGAGCCCTCTCTAACAAGGGAGAGAGAGAAATGAAGACAGGGTCCTGGGATCCCTAGGATCCTGGACTCAGGACGCTTCCTGTCCCGGCTTTGTTTTCTCAGCCAAGAGCAGCTGAAGAGTGTCCTTCATGACAACAGGTGAGACCGTTAGTGCAGGGCTCTTCGGGGGTGCCTGGGGACGGTTCCAAGACTGGCCCTTCCTGTGAGCACGGCCCTTCCCTCCTTTGGTCCCCCATTCTGGCCCCGCTCCTTGTCAGGTACTTCTCTGTGCTGTCGGCTGGGAACCAAACGGCTCCTGTCAGCCACCACTTGCAGCCTCCACTCTGCTGTCCCCTGCCTGGAACTTCAAAGGAGCCTGACACAATTTCTCTGCAGCCATCCCTCGCCTGTCAGATGGCTCCGTCTGCACAGGATTCAGCTCTGCCTCTATCTTTGAGTTAAAAAAAAAAAAAATGAACGCTGGATTCTGCCCCTCTTCATATGGGAGCATGGGCACAGGGACAGAACTGAGTGTCCCTGGTGACAGTTCAAGCTCTGGGCTGGGCCTCGGGGCTTCCTTGAGGGCATCTGGATAATAAAATCCCAATGTCCTAAACCCAATGGACTCCAGACCCATCTAAACCAGCCCCCACCCTCGCCACAGGCCTCTCTAGCCCCTCTAGGAGGAAATTTGGGGATGGTGTTGCCATGGCAACCGTGATACCAGAAATTGCTGTTCGTTATGCTCAGGGGATGGAATTATATGACCTGGAATCTAAAACACGCAAAGCAACTGGCATTATGGAAAGAGTAAAGTTGCTCTCAAAACAGAGGGGCTCAGAAAGACACATGCGCACACACACACACCTTTGCTGGGCCTAGCAAGTTGGGGTAGGGGAGACCTGAGTGCCAGGCAGGATCTTAGAGTCGGCGATGCTTCCAGAAGAATAGAAGCAAGCTGAAGGCATGAAAGGCTCTCAAGAAATACCTCTTTTCTAAGCAGGGGACAGAGTCAACAGGGCATCTCAGAAACTCTGGCTTAGATCATGACCCTTTGCCAGAAGCCAGGAACATCAGCTAGCCTCCTATGAAGGATGTCACCCTCTGCGGAGTGGACTGGCAGGACCCCAAGCTATCTTGCCATCTGCCCACTGCTCAATTCAGCCCTGGTTTGACCCAGCCTCTATCTATGTTCAGGAATCACAAAAGCATAGAAAAATCAAATCTGAAGCAAAGTTTGTCTGGGGAAAAAAACACATGATTTAAATACTGTTTTTCCTCCTTGAACTCTACTTTCCAACATTTAAGGTTTTTTATATTTTGTGTGTTTTGTGTGTTTGGGAGTTTTGTTACATGTATGTCTGTGCACCACATGTGTGCCTAGTAACTGTAGAGGCCAGAAGAGGGCATTGGATCTCCTCAGAACTGGAATTACAGATGTGTGTGAGTCACCAAGTGGGTGCTGGGACTCAAACGTGGGTCCTCTGGAAGAGCAGCCAGTGCCCTTAAACACTGAGCCATCTCTACTTCTCCCACTTAACATTTTAAGTATTATTATATTTTACAAAAGTTTGCAAGGCCTACACAGAAGGACAGAAGGCCCCCATGGGCCACAGAGAGAGAGAATCTGACTTCCACATTCGAATCTTGACTTTCATCCTCAGTCATGGGCTTTAGGATCTCCTGGACCTTCCCATCCTGCGTTGTATCAATGTCTACAGCAGAAGGCTGGGGTGAGAATGGAATGAGTCAAGGTCTTAGAGTACTTAGCATGGACCCTAACACACAGTAGGTACTCAGCATGGGCCCTGATACACAGTAGGTACTCAGCATGGACCCTGATACACAGTAGGTACTCAGCATGGGCCCTGACACACAGTAGGTACTCAGCACGGGCCCTGATACACAGTAGGTACTCAGCATGGACCCTGATACACAGTAGGTACTCAGCATGGGCCCTGACACACAGTAGGTACTCAGCATAGGCCCTGACACACAGTAGGTACTCAGCATGGGCCCTGACACATAGTAGTGAAAAGGCAGCTGTTAGCTGATTCTTTTGGCCATCATGTGAGATTAGGGCTGGTCAAGACCTCATAGCTCTCCTAGACCTTGGCGTTCTACCTCTCAGTCTACAAAGGGTCTCTCTGTCTCTGTCTCTCTCTCTCTCTGTCTCTCTGTCTCTCTGTCTCTCTCTCTCTCTCTCTCTCTCTGTGTATTTGTGTGTGTGTGTGTGTGTGTGTGTCTATGTCTGTATCTGTGTCTGTGTGTCTGTGTGCATTGGTTTGTCTGTTTCTATGTGTCCGTAGCTTCCTGTCTGTCCATTTCTATGTGTATATCTGTTTCTGTGTGTCTGTCTCTGTCCCTCTTTCCTGGTCAGCCTCCACTCCATCTGGAATGTCTGCCCCTCCCTTCTCTGCCACCTGTGCCCATCCTCCACATCCCAGATCCCCTGATCTTGCCCAAGGAACTGCCCACAAGGGGATCCAGAATTCCCAGTTGAGTCAGTGTTCTGCCGGCTGAACCAACTCTCACTTCCCTCAACGTCCAGGAGTTCTGTCCCCTCCACCCTGGCTGAGACTTCTCTGACCCCTGTCACTGCATTTTATAAACCAGTGTAACCTACGCTGCCTTCTGGGTCAGGTTGCTACCTCTGCCAGGAGCCAGGAAAATCTGGGCACACTCAGCCCGTTCAGCAGGCTCTGCACCCCAGCCTGAGGGCGAAGAGCATCCTCGAATGAGTCAGCCCCGCCAGGCCTGGCGTCAGACATACTTTCCCTTGATAATTCCACTGTTCTTGGCACCTAAGACGCAGAGAAGAGCAGAGTAGGCAAGAGAACAATGAATATTTTTTGTTAAGAGCCACCTGGCAGAGTGATGTTGAAGGGGGAGAAAGAAGAGAGGGGAGAGGAAGCAGGCTTGAGGGTTACCAGTACTGTGAAGTAGGGGGCACCATGAAGGCATGAGTCAAGGCTAGCCTCCCTCTACCCTTTTGCCCCACCCAACTCTTTGAATTTCTCCTTCCCTCCTTTTTTCCCTCTTTTTCTTTCATTTTTTTTCTTCCTCCCTCCTATCCTCTCCCTTCTCTCTTTATCCCCCCTCACTGGTTTATTCCCATTATCCATTCCTTTTTTTCATCTACTGTTTTAAATGATTTCCTCTTGGTTCTTGTTCCATGCTGAGTCCCACGCTGTACGAGGAGCTTGGTCTACACTCTGGCCATGACAAAGCTCCTCTCCTCCCTCTAGCCATGCAGAGAGGAGCAGATCCAGGTTCGGCCTCCCTCTGAGAGAGTAGGCTTCCCTCCTGAAGGAGAAACCTGTCGGGTAAAAATTGAGAGCTCTAGGCAGCGGGCACTGCTGGGAGCGGCATCCAGGCAGAAGACAAGCGTGTGAGCAGGCACTGGCCTGGAGTGCCTGGGGTAAAAGGTATGGATGCCCCTATCCTGTCAGGATTACTTGCTGTTGGCGCTGCTTTCAGGCACATTGGTAACTTCCACTTTAAGCCTGGGGAAACTAAGGCTTTAGGAGGTATGTCCCTTGCCTAACGGTACCCTGCCAGGACATGGCGGAAGTAGGACTTACATCTAGATGCAAATGCCTCTTGTAGCCATCCTCACGCCCCTTGACTGTGAGAAACAGCTCAGGGGTTCTCAGAGCAACTGAACCCTGAAGGAGCGAGAGGAAGGTTTGCTGCCCCCTCCCTCCACACCTGCAAGCTATATCGTTCTCCTATAACTCATCAAGAATGGCTGGCATAGAGCCAGTCCATTCTCTCCCCTCCTCCCTCCCTCCCTCCCGCCTTCCTTTCTACTTTCCGTCCTTCCTTCTCTTTTATTAAAACAGAGTCTCACCCCAGGCTGCGCCCAAGCCTGAATCCTCCCAAGTACTGGGATAGCAGGTGTGTGGTGCCTGCCTCGTCTTCCTGTCAGACACCCAGCGCTGTTACTTCTCAGAACTGAGGACCATCCCATTCCTTCTGTGGGCCTCATCCTCCCCCTTAGCCTCTGTCTGGTGCTCTGCTCTATCCCCTTGCCCCGCCCCCACACTACACCCCAGCCATACCACCAGTATCCCTCCATCTCTTCTCTTGATTCTCCTCCTCCCATCATCCCCCACCACTTCCCCCTCCCTTTTCTCGGTTAGCTAATTGGTAAAGTAACGATTAATTGATTGGTTGATTGATTTTCAACAAATTTCTAGGCAGTCTATAGAACATGCAAAACTCAAGATCAGCTATGATCCATTCTGTGTTTGGGGGTGGCCAGATACAGTCCAGGAACTGATGCCAACAGCCTCAAGTCGGGAGAGGGTGCAATGAACAAGCCCAGGATACTGTCTTCCAATGCTGGCCACATTGAGACAGACCAGAAGCGGTGGTTCCCGGAAGGGCCTGAGGGCCAGAACCCCAACCCCATGCTGCTATTACCACTGGTTTCCCAGTGGGGACTGAGGAAGTCGGCAGGTGATGACAGATGAATACCCCCTATCCTGTGCCAGGCCAAGTACCCAGGGCTGGGTATACACAGGAGGAAAAATGGACCCAGAATTTGCCCCTACAAGATTCCTAACCCAGGGAAAATCTCAACACATATTCTACATGCCCTGCTTATGGCTTGCCTTAGCCCTGCTGTTCCTAGAGCCTGTGCCCAGCTGTATGCCTCATCTGGTTCTGTGAATGCTCAGCCTCCTTCTAGTCAGCAGGCAGGGTCCATGCACCCCTGTTCCGTCCACTGGGAACTCACCCTCTTCCCGACATGCTTAGGTTCCAGCCCTCACCCCCACTATTTACCAACTGTATATCATCAGATGAAATCACTGGGTCTTTCTGGGCCTGAGTTTCCCAGTCCATGAGATAATGGTGGTTCTTATCTCTTCGGGGTAAGGGTGAAATGGATGAGTCCATAAGCGCAAAGACAGCACTTAGAAGGGGGTATGGACTTGGAGGTGATCCAAGAGGAATAACTGAGAGAACATGGGTACCAGTCATCAAACCAGCAAGTCATTCTCAGGGTAAAGCTCAGCCCATCCAGCACCAGGTAGCTGTCCCTAAGCACTGCCATTGTGACCCCCCAAGTCACTTTTATGTTCTCCTAGCAGCTCCTGCTTCTATGGAGGAGGGCCCCAAATTGTCCATAATTGTCTTTCCCTTCCAGCATCCAAGGGACCGCCCCTCACTATTGTGATGACACAATCTGCCTGTTTTGTCCTCTCCCAAGGGTCCCTTCCCAGCACAGGCCCTGGTCCTTCCAGAGGAGGTCAGAAAGCATTTGTCAAATGAGCAAAGGAACGAGTCAAGCGTAAGAGCTTGGAGCTAGGCCATCTCGCCTCCTCCTTGAAGACAACCTGGGCATGACTCACAGCAGAGGAACCTCAGTCTCGGAGAGAAACCTTCAAAAGGCACATTAACTGCTGTGCTGTGGTCCCTTGAGAGAACGCCAAAAGGTGGGAGTTGCGCTTCCAGCCCTGCAGCTCTCCCTCTTGCCTGCCGCGGGCTCTTGGGAAGCAGGCCAGCTGCTGCTCTGGGCAGGAGGCCGGGATGAAACTGCTGGCCCGTGTTTCTGACCTGGGTGCCCAGATATGTGCTTGGGACCCTCACCCACTAAGGGGAGGATCACCTAGTCAGCCACGAGGCATGTGCACTCCCAATGGACTGGTGAGCCAAGAGTCTAGGCCTCTTCCTTCTGTGGTCCACGCATCTACCCTGAAGTTGCCTTGAGAGGCATCAGGGGAGAAGAGACAGCATGGAATCAGGCCTCCACAACTGCCACAGTCTACTACACCATCCAGCTAACGAGGAGAGAGACGAAGGCCTCCTCCCGCTCTTGATAATGGAGAGCTTGTCAGGAACCGAGAGAAACTCTCAGCTCTGCCCACAACTGATCTTCCCCTCACGGGATCCCACCATCTTGTTTCCCTTTCCCAGAGGAAACCAAGATGCTGGACTGGGAAATACATGCAAAAGACAACCTGGGCCAGGGTGTGCAAAGTTGGAACTGCTGCCTGGCTTCCCTTGAGCTGACTGGACTCGGACAGTGGAAGGCAAGACAGTTATTAGATAACCAAAAGTTGGAACAGTGTTTTTTTCCAAAATGATGTGTACAGAGCCTCCTCCTTCTCCACAAATGATGTCTTTCTCCCGGCCCCGGGGGTACCTCACTTTATATCTCTTATAGGACTACTCCTCTAGGCTGTTCTGTGTTGATTGCATTGTCTGATTTCCCTCAAAGAACTGTCAAGATACCCATAGCTCAGAGAGACTCTCATTTCTGTGTTTCTGGTATCAGGAGGCACTGCACCTCTTAGATGGCTGCAGGCTTGAGACTTGGCGGTGGTGGTGTTTCTTGGGGGATGGGGAAAGGTTGTTTGTTTATTTGTTTTTACTTTGTTTCATTTTCAGACTAACCTCAGCCAGTGCTCAAAAGTACCATGATGCCCAAACTTTGTAACTTCTAAGAGTTTGTTCTCCCGGAAAACAAGAACAAAAGGCTGGGCACAGCAGTACACACCTGTAAGCCCAGCATTCCGTAACCTCAGCATTTGGGAGGGTAGCACGTCCAGTCTGAGCTATGCAGCAGCAAGGCTGCCCCAATCAGAAGAAAGCAAAGCAAAAGTCAACGCTGCTAGAGAGAGATCCGCTTCTGTGGTCATTTGAAGATTCCATCAAAATGTGCACAGAAGGCACTCGACATCACGCCTACCACAGATAAAGATGGCGGCGGCGACACTAATAATTGCGGGCAGCACTCTGCGGCTGTGGTGGGTGGTACAACGATGATGATGATGATGATGATGACGACGACGACGACGATGATGACAGTTAGCAATGGTGGTGGTAGTGATCGTGGCAGGTAGCAGTGATATCAGTACAGCCAAGTTGGTGGTGGTGATGGGGTGGACAGAGTGGGGGATGGTGACAGTGGTGGGGCTGAGTGATGCTCTTCCTGAGGAGACCTGAACAAATGCCAACTTGCCCCAGGTAAGGAACTGACAGCACACCAAAGTATGGACACCAGAAAAGTCGAGTTTGGTGAACTGGTGAATTTTACTGGAGTTACTTAGAGAAGTACGGGTGAGGAGTTACTCCCAGGGGCAGAAATGACTCAAGGGCTACATCACCGAAGCCCACCCTGGGCAGGGGTAACAGACCCTGAAACTGGAAACCTTTATAGCTCACTGCACAGCCTGCAGGCAGCTCAATAGTTTGGAGCGTGTCTTTTTCACGTCACTCAGTTTGTCTGAGAGTCTCTCCACAACCACAATTCTTACTACCTGGTGCGTCTGGGCAGTTTCAGGAACTCCCTGAAGTCATTGAGTTGTTTCCTTCCTGAGCTTAAGGAACTTCCTTACAGGGTGAAATGTTTCACTTCTCAGTGGTTTTGGAGCCTGTCCTGGAACTAGCTCTTGTAAACCTGACTGGCCTCGAACTCACAGAGATCCACCTGCCTCTGCCTCCCAAGTGTTGGGATTAAAGGCATGCGCCACCACCACCCTGCTGGATATCCTGTGTCTTAAGGAGCTTTCCTCTAAAATGGAAGGTTTTCTTCTGGAATGAAACTGCTACCCAACAGTGATGGTGGTCACAGCGATGATGATGATGGTACTGGTGTTGATGGCAGAAGTAACGGAGTTAGTGATAACCATGGTATGACCGTGGTGGTTATGGTGGTGATGCTGGTGTTTGTGGTGGAGACAGCCATGACTTCTCTGCCTGGGTCAGTGCCAGTTAATCCAGACGACTCCCTCACAGCCTTTGGGTCCCTTCCATCCTTGGCCTAGTAGGCACTTGGAACCTGACAAGGCTTCTGGGCCTCAGCACGGTGGTTGAGGCAACAGCAGGAAGCAGACACCCACACTCAATAAGAGGCTGGGATGTTTCGTGTGGCATGTTCTGCCAACAAAAGGTGAACGTAATAATTTTGAAAGGGATATGTGTGCACTCAAGCTGCCAAACAGCCATGTAATACAGTGCTCAGCAGGGAAGGTGAGACACGTGGGCAGTGAGCAATACGTATCCATTACACCAGACAGGCCGGCAGCCCCACACGGGAATGCAAGCCTGGATTCTTCTTGTGGGTTTACTGTGTACGGGAGAAAACCGCGGTGTGTATTAAGCACCAACTGTGTGCAGGCCAGACTCTGTGAAGGGCCCAGGTGCGTGGGAAACCCAAGCCAAACACAGTGTAGGGTGTATTTAACCCAAAATGCTGACACCCGGCCACTCGCTCAAGACTCCAGCTGGTGTCTTAGGCCTGGGGTCAGCAGTAAGAGCACTGAGAGAGGACAGTCATCCAGGTGCTTACAGCCTGGGGGGAGGGAGACATTTAAACACCCCAAGAATGATGGTGACATTGACCAACATCCTGCCTGCCCTGGGGTTGGAAATCAGCCTCAGGTCTTAAATACAGACAAGTGAGGCCAGGTGCTTCTAGAGAGTATGGAATAAGAGCGGTTTCTCTGGCAGGTGGTGGTGACGGTGTTAAACGGGGTGATGGCAGCAGCGGTGGTGGGGGCTGTCCCAGTAATGATGGCAATGGTTGGTTGGTAATGGTATTTGTGGTGACTTGATGATGATGATGGTGATAATGGCAGAGGCCATGGTGGTGGTATCAGTGATGATAGTGTTGGCAGTGGAAGTGGTGGTAGTGGCGGTGGTAGTGATGGCGGTGGTGATGTTAGTAGTGATGGTGGTGGTGATGGTGGTAGTTGTAATAAGTAAATAGGACCCAACACCCATATCTGCCCTTTCTTGTCATCCAAACTCTTGCCCAGCCGCTGCAAGGCTGCCTCTGAGGCTGTGCCAACCCAACAGAATCATAATTAAATCTCAGTTCTTCTGCCCCAATCTGGGCTTCCCTGGCCCATTATCTGCCACTCCACTTGGAGGCCCACCTTCCTATTCAAGATCCAGGCTTATTCACACACACACACACACACACACACACACACACACACACACTATTCTTAGTGGCCTGTCATGAGCTGTCTAAGTAGGTCACCACTTGATTCACCGCTTTCCATCCCTCTGGCTCCATGATGTGGCCTGTCAAGCCTTTGCTCCTCCCTCCTTGTGACCCCACATCCCCTCAGCCCCTGGTCGTCACCCACTCTCCACAAGCTCTTCATCACGTCATTGCTTCATAGCCCCACTGCTCCCAGAACAAAGGTGTCTGGGTTAAAGAGCATCTTCCAAGGACAAGATCCATGCCTACAGTCCCAGCACTTGGGAGGCTGAAGCAGGAGGATCACAAGTCCATAGCTTGATTGGGCTATGGAGAAAGACCCCCCCCCCATCTCTGGAACAGAAATGTGGGGGAGAAGGAAGGGGAGGAAAAGAAAGAAAACCTACAACCATCCAGAAAGGCCCTGGGGATTTGGCAGCCCTTCCCATCTGCTCTGCCCTCACACCCTATCCATCCAGCCACGCTGCCTTCCTCTCCCTTCTGCAACCACCTGCTTTGCCCACCCCAGGGCCTTTCTAGGCCCTCTTCACTTAGATGATATCTAACCAAATGACACTTTCTCCAGGGAGTCCCTGGAGAAACCATGACCTTCTAGGCTCATTCTGAGCTCCCCCGTGGCACAGATGCGCTCTGGGGCACTGACCAGGTTGCAGTTGTACTTCAGCTCGCGTGATCATTTGATAAAAGCCAGTCTCCTTGAAATGCTAGGGCCTGGGATGTCGTACTCATAGGCTGAATAGACTCGGATGATACACACCCCTCCATCCTGCTCCTGTGATAAACACGAGACTCACTGAGGATGGGTGCAGGCACAGAGGAAAAACAACCTGCCCAAGTCACGCTGAGACATGAAGTTCCAGGGGCAGAGGGATCCTGGCTTCCTTGCTGACTGCTGGGTGGGAGCAGGGGCCTCTGAGGTGAGGGGAGGAATTCAGGAGCAGGGGGCCAGGTCAGGGAAGGCCTTGGTCTCTTTGCACCTGGACTCTGATTCAGAATGCAAACACCCTGGTGAAAAGAATGTGCTTTCCACTTTTCTGCTGGGGCCTGTGACGCCGCATGCAAATGTATGCTAATTATATGTAAACACATTCTCTGGTTGGGATGGAAGAAACTAAAAGCCTGGTCTCAGGGAGAGCCCTCTGGGAAGGGCCCAAGCTGTAGCCCCTTCTGGCCTAGGAAGCTGTCTATGTCCTTGCAGTGGGGGAAGTGTTCACAGGTAGAAGCCCGTATCCTATCCCCCACTCTTGCTCTCCTGACTCCAGGGAACATGGGTGCCATAAAGAGTCTCTACCCACAGTGGCTTCTTTAGGCCTCACCCTGTTTTGTTCAAATCCCCTGGGATGCACCCTCAAAAACAGATGCCATGCTCACCTGCAGAATGGAGTCTATGGCCCTTGGGACTTGACTAACACGCTCCTATTTCTTCTAGAGACAATTCATGGACCCCCTGTTTAACTATCCCAGGTTCCTTATTCTCTCCAGCCAGCAGGGTCTCCTGCCTACCTCAGGTCATCCCCAAGCCTGTGTGCCTCCAACCGGTGATGCTGGGGCTACTCAAAGCAGCTTTCCACATAAGCATCTGTCTTCCCCATCCATCTGGCAGGTCTCTGGGGACCATGACCCATAGGAATGCCTGGCTTATGAGTGGCTAAAGGAGAAAATCGGTGACTCAGTGGAATGACAGGGGTACTAGAAGATGTCATTGATACCTTCTCAGGGGGCTTGAGAATGACAAGGAAGCACTGACAGTGTGGGCTGGGTCATCTGGCCCCAGGCGACCAGGAGGCCCGGCTCTTCCTTGGTTGGCATCTTCTATGGCTCCTTCCCCCTCCCAGCCTCCACACATCCCCCCACCCCGCCCTCAGTCCCCACCTAATTGGCTCTTGGTGGTGCTCCTCCTTACAGAGAGGGAGCTGTTCCTTGAAGCCTCACAGCCTGTGATTAGATCTATGGCAGCTTCCTAAGCAGCTCACTGGTTCCTATGGCAACCCGGCTGGTGCCCGACAGGCATAGGCCACCTGCAGGAGAGGGAGGGAGAAACAGAGACAGGTGTGAGGTTGCTGCCAGAGGCAGGAGACCTAGGGAGAGAGAGGCACAGGGATAGGGGTGGGCTGTGAGCCTGAGAGGGAGTCAGATGGGGTGCAGATGAGGGTTATAGGAAGCAGGGACTTGGAAATGGCGAGGCCAGGCAAGGAGGGAGGGTGTGGGGAGTGGTGAGGAATAAGAGCAGATACTGGGCAAGTCCTAAGGACAGGTAGGGGGTACCTGGTTAGCCAGAGATTGCAAGCTGGAGAAAGTGAGGCAGAAAGTGGCTCTACCTCATACTAGTACACAATTTACTCTAATAAGAAAGAGGACAGTCGCTGCCCCTGAGGCCCTCAGTGTCTGATCTCAACCCATCGCCAGGGGGCAGCTGAGGGTCTTGTTCTGATCAGTGACCAGAGCCTTCAAAAAGTCCCCACAGGGTTCAGGACCACAACCAATGATGAGACTACAGGGTGCATATCATTACCACTTTACAGACATGGCAGTGGAGCAGGGCCATCTCCAGACACCTATACAAGGACCAGCACCGGCGGTGGCATCGAGGTCCCACGTCACCTCGTCAGGACAGGACAGCACAGCAGGAAAAGGTGCCAGTCTGGCATTGAGGAGTTGGAACACTGTCCAGAGTCAATGACCAGTCTTGGGGTCCCTGGCAGTCACTCTCATAATAAACAGGAACAGAATGGACCCTCAGCAGAACGCCTCACTCCTGGAGACAGGAGCCCACTCGGGTAAGATGCCCTTGCCTGTGTTTGATCAAGTCTGTTGGCTTCAGGCTTGGATTCAAATGCTCCGAAGGGGTCTATGGTGGAGCTGGGGTGTGCTTCAGTTTTCCGAGTGCTTGCCTGTCATGCACCAAGCCATGAGCCCCATTCCCCATCGCCGAATAAAAGCCAGCTGTGGTGGAGCACACCTGTAACCCCAGAGCAAGTTCCAGACCAGTTTGGGATGTGTGTAACCTTGGTTCAAAACAAAACAAACAAGTCTCCCGGTGGCTTCTTTCCTATAGCTTTATACTCAGGCAAACTCACTGCCTCCCCCCCCCCCAAGTGGCATTTGGTCAGCAGCAGCTGGGGCACACATCCTGTTCCAATAAAGAGAGACACTCTTTTTACCAACTAAGTCCCAGGGCTTATAGTCATTAAGTAGGAGTGGGTCACATGTCTTCCCGCATTACGACAGTGGCAGAGCCCCAGGCTGCTCTAGGCATTTAATAGGGACTAACCCAAGACTGCCATTGTCCCACTTTGGGGGCATGGAAATTGAGGCATACCACAGACAGAAGTACCCACAGCTACTGAATGGAAGAGCTGGATTTCTGGCCCTCTCCCAGACAACGTGGCTTCAGGACCTAGAAGATGTGGAAGGTCAGATTCCTGGATCTCAGCATCAGAGACCCTGCGTCTGAAATCTGGGGTGGAGCCAGTGACGGACTCCACAGAACTTTGAATGACACTGGTGGCACTGGGTTACCCTCAACTGCTGCAACCAACCCAGTGACTCTGACTTGCCACACCTTTGCCCTACTGCTAACCCTGGTGTGACAAAGCCATAGAACTAACCCCTTAACCGTGTGGACCAAAAAGGAAGGGAGAATGGGTATAATTGGAGATGACAGCTCTGTTATCCCAAGAAGAGATGCTGAGTAACCTGATGCCTTCCTTTTGCCTCTATCTCTAGGGGAGATGAATGTACCCTGCTGATAAAATCAGCTGGCCTTTGCAAAGCACACAGGACTGTTCTCAGAACACGGGAGGAACCCAACAAAAACTTGACAGACACTTAACATGAGCACACGCGTGCCTGTGATGAATAGCAACAATAATACAAAAGCCCTCGGCCGCTCACTTGCACACATATGGGTAAGGATGCAAGCTTCAGAACACATGGTATATGTATGTACGGGCATGCAAGTGAGCCCACCATAGACTATGTGTTCTCGGGGCTTTTCTCACATCTTTGTTTCCTGAGGGTGTTCTCAGGGATTCTGCAGGAGTCTGCTAATGGTGTCTCCTCAGAAGCTTCCTTTTGAGAGTCTGGGAGAGAGGAAGCGCGTCCAGGCAGGGCAGCACTGTGGCTCTCCAGCCTAGTGTTTACTGATTCCCAGCGGGAGGACCTTGAGTGAGTCGCTTCACTTCACTGAGCCTGTTTTTGCCTTCCTAAATAGAGGGCGAGAAGGTAGCTGTCTCAGGGTGGCTGTGCAAAGGAGGAGCCGAGCCCTGGCGCCTGGCTTCTGACTGAAGAGAAAGCTATGTTGGAGACAGCTGTGACAGTGGCTTTCTGCCAGTCAGCACCCCTGGGGTATGGTTCTGGAGGGGTCTCCAGATGGGCACGCTTGCGGGATGAAATCAAGGCTCCGTGTAGCCAGGTCCCCCTCCTGCCCTGTAGCTGTGACAGTGTCAGTGCTGAGTGACTGCCTCCCTTCCCGAGCCCAGCAGGCCCAGCACTGTTGACAGCTTCCCAGAGCACTCAGCGCCTCCCCCTGCAGCTACAAATGGCCGTCTGCTGATTATAAATTGCAGTGATATGTAATTTTCATTTAGGGGGTTGTGTAAACTCATAGGATCCATACTGGGTGTGGGCAGCTCTAATTCACACTGCTCAGTCTCCTGGGGAAAGGGCACCAGAGGCCTGGCGTGGTATGCCTCTCTAAAGGCAGGGACAACAGCCCCACATTCAGGGACCACGGGGTGTTAGAGACAAAACGGTCACCGGGACAGCTCCAGGGCCCTCCAAAGAGGACTAGCTCCTGCAGACCCTCGTGCCATCCTCTCTCCCCTCCCCCAGCAGTGGAGCCAAGCGCTCAAGGTCAAATCATGTGTTCATCATCTCCTCTGGGAGACTCCATGAGTCTCCTCAGTTCCTGGGGCCTCGGTATCTTTTCTCTTCTGTGAAACTGAGCCAATAAAAAGCCCGTGTTGGGGGCTGGAGAAATGGGTCAGCAGTTCAGAGTACACGCTGCTCTTGTAGAGGATCCAAGTTCCCTTGCTCAGCATCATGGGAGGTGACTGGGAATTAACTTTCCAGCCCCTGGGGATCTGACTCCCTCTTCTGGCCCCCTTCGGTACTGCATTCACGTGTATACGTGCCAAACACATACATACATACACACACAATTAAAAGTAAAATATTTAAGAAATAAAACTACATCGTAGGATGCTTGGGGTACACAGTGTCAGTGTACCCCATCTGCTGATGGTTTTGGAGTCCCGAAAGACCTCCAAATCTGCAGATGGCAGGTATACAAAATGGTGCAGTATTTGCTTATGACCCACGCACATCCCCCTGTGTGCTTTAAATTATCACAGTTACTTATAATGCCTGTTGCACTGGGAAAGCTATGCAAGCAGGTGTCAAACTGCATCATCTAGAGAATCACAAAAGGCTCAAAGTTCACATGACGTTCAATACTGGCACCAACTTTTCCAAATATTTTCCCTATGAATCCTTAGACATAGGACCTGTGGGTGAGGGGATCAGACCATGGATGCCCTGGCTGTGACAAGGACTTGGTGACTGGCAGTTAGGATCTCCACTGCAGTTGGTACCTCTCTTAAGTACTGTTCTCTCTTCGGCCCTATTCCCAAGACACCATCATCCAGAGTCCCAGCCCCTACCACCTACCAGGCCCTCAGTGTGTGTACAGTGGGATTCCTGGATCGCTGGCATCACCCAGAGACTCCAGACCCTACCACCTACCAGGCCCTCAGTGTGCATTCCTGGCTCGCTGTCATGCTTCTAAACACATGAAATACTGAGTCAAGCTCCTGTGATGGAGAATGCGTCTCATCTACTGGAGTACACAAAGCTGCCAGAATAGTCCCTGGCATAAAGCAGGCCCTCAATGAGTGCTTACTGACAAATGGAATTTGCCAGCTCATGAGTTTACTAGGCATCACCGAGCACCAAACACTGCAAATGCAAGCAGGAATCCCTCATGATGAATATAGAGACACATGGTCAAAGACATATGAGAGATGGGGGAGCAAGTTGGATTTTTAATTATTTTGGGAGGGGGTTCCTATGGGGAGGGAATGCTACAGGAGTGAGGGGCTAATATGAAGGGGCTGGGAGGTGAGTGGGATTAGGGTGCATGATGTGAAATTCCCAAAGAATTAATAAAGAATTATGTTATCCTTTTAAAAACATCCTTTAACAAAGCTTTGTCAAACACACCTGAGACAGATGGGGGGGGGGGGGGGACTGAGAGTCTCAGAAAAAAATAAGAAAATATTTAAAATATCTTTTCTTTATCCTTTGGTAATTTTACACATGTACACATTGTATCTTGGCCATATGCATCCCAACTTCCTTCACACACACACACACACACACACACACACACACACACACACACACGATGACCTCTATAGAAAAATGGACAAAGAAGTGAAATAATCAATGAATTCGAACACAACAATGGAGTTGGCCCAATCTGAGCAAATAAGATCAGGACTGTAGAGACAGATGTTCTTCCAGAGGACCCAGGTTCAATGTCTAGCACCCGCAACTGTTTGTAACTTCAGTCCTGGGAGATCTGATGCCCTCTTCTGGCCTCCACAAGCACCAGGTATTCATGCGGAGCACAGACACGCGCAGGCAAAACATCCAAATTCAGTAACATTTTGAGAGCTTCATGGGTCTGTAGAGCTACAGCAGACCTTCACAGAGCCAGCGACGGAGAAAGACAGTGACAGAAACAAAAGATTGAAAATTTCCCAAGTTTGGTCAAAAATAAAACCTATAGTTTCAAAAGCTAGGATATCAAAAGCCTAAGGAAATCATATTAAGACAAACCACAAATCCAACTTCAGTAAATGAGAGACAATGGAGAAGATGCTGAGTTCTGAATGTAGAGTACCCTTCTAGTGAATCCCATGTTTGATTCCTAGCACTGCAAAAATGGAGGGAGAGAATGAGGGAGAGAGAAAAGAGGAAAAGAGGGAAGATACTGAAAGCAAAAAAGATGAAATAACTAGGAAAAGATAGTCCAGATTGCCATGGTTTTTCATAACACAATTCTTTATTGATTCTTTGTGAATTTCACATCATGTACCCCCAATCCCACTCACCTCCCCGTCCCTCTATATCCTCCCCTCATTCCTGTACCATCACCCTAAATACCCCTCCCCCCAAATCAATTAAAAACAAAGCAAAAAAACCCACCTTGTTCCTCATCTTTCCAACACCTCTTATTTATCCTAGTGGCATTGGGTGCTGTGGTGTGGATGATCAAGGCTTTTTAGGAACCACAGAGCCCAGATGAACATGGTACAGCATTTTCAATTGCTGGTTTGGGAGGGGAGACAGTCTTTCAACCCTAAATTCTATGTCTGGTAAAATTACCCTTCATGAATCAAGGAAAAGTCAAGACATTATCAGACTAGGCTTGGGGTATAGCTCACTGGTAGAGTATTTATCTAATATGAACAAGGCCCTGGCTTCAATATTTAGCATGTTTTTTAAAAAAAAAAGACATTATCAGGCAAAAGAAAAATAAGAGAATGAGAAGAGCATTCTTAGATTAATAGGGAGAGAAAACAATCTTGAGATATCATGAAGGAAGAACCTAAAAAGTAGAAATATAGGTATGCATTATGGATACCTTTTCCTCATGGGTTTTCTCAGTTATAGTTGGTAACTAAAGCAAACAGTGTAACATTGTCTCAATAGATGCAATGAAATACTGAGGATAATTATAATTTTCAATTAGGAAGGAAAGAGACTTCAAAGGAAGGAGCTTCTACATCTCACTCATACTGGTAACATGGCAACCACAGCAGACAATAAGTTATGCACACAAAAAGTAATACCTAGGAAAGTATACAAAGAGATGTACTCAAATACACTATAGAGACACCAATAGAGAATTCTAGGAAATTCTCAAATAACCCACAAGAAAGCAAAAAGGAGAGAACAGGAATTAAATACAGAGAATAAACAGAAAGAAAAAAATTAAAATGGCAGGTAAGCCCAATCAAACCAATTACATTAAATGTAAATGGTCCAAATGCATTCACTAAAAGACAGGGATTTGCAAAGTAGTTTATTAATAAAAATGATCCAACTATATACTGAATACAAGAAATTCACTTTAACTAAAATAGTAAGGAAGGGTATGTGGCCCCACAGTAGAGCCCTGATCTAGCATGTTTCCAGCCTTGAGTTTAATCTCCAGTACTTTGAAATAAAATATAAATCAAAATAGTGATTAATAATAAAGGCATGATGAGAGAAAACAATGAAGAAAATATATGTCTATAGTTATAAAAAAAAGTATGAATGGTTAAGTAAAAGTAATATAGGAGGTTTTTGGGAGTGGATACCAAACTAAAAGTAAAATATTTTCTGATAGGCAGTTGGTTAAGTAAATTGTATATCCATCCTATTTCTCCCTCAGGGAGGTCCTGGGAGAAGAACACAGAAGGACACTGACATCCTATGGAATGCTACTCAGTAATAAAACGAAACTAAATATTTATCCAAGCAAAAAGTCTAAATATCATTACATCCATGCATCTGTTTTTAAATCTCCTTTTTCTGTTATCAAGTCATTTTTGGACCCCTTTCAACTCTCTCTTTCTCTCTCTCCTCTCTCTCTCCTCTCTCCTCTCTCCTCTCTCTTCTCCTTTCTCCCTTTTTTTGGGAAGTGCTGTTCCTAGAATAAAAAACCATGGGGAGGAAAGGAGGAAGGAAGGAAAGATGGAGAGAGGGAGGAAGGGAGGGAGGGAGAGAAGGAGGAAGGGAGGGAGGGAGGGAGAGAAGGAGGAAGGGAGGGAGGGAGGGAGAGAGGGAGGGAGAGAGAGAGGAAGGGAGGGAGGGAGAGAGGGGGAGAGAGAGACCCTCAGTCTAAGATATGAAGCTTGGGCTTGACCCAAAGGCAGAAGGGGAAATGGAAGAATTTCAAGTTGGGAGCAGGGTGATTGCCTCTGTCTGTGAAGGCTAGGACGAGTGGAAGTGGGGTGCTTGGAAGTTTCTGGAGCTCCCTCAGGGAGGTCCTGGGAGGAGAACACGGAAGGACACTGACAACTTTGCTTGTGCACAGACTCAGTCATCTTCTCTTCCTATTATTTAAGGTTCACCGAAGCCCTGGCACCCTGGGAGGAGGCACCAGGACCAGGCTAAGTGCAGGGCTCTGAAGACACCCAGGTTCTGCCGCTTATCATCTCCCTGAGTCTCCACATCCTCATCAGAAAAATGGGTCAACGTGAGGCTGGGAGAAACGGCTCAGTGGCCAGGCTAAGGGTGTGCACCTCTAGCGGAAGACCCGAGTTGCATTCCCACATCAGGAGGCTCACAACCACCTGTGGTTCTAGATCGGGGGCATCAGGTGACCACTGCTGGACTCCCAGGGTATCTGCACGCACATGGACATACCCACACACAGATGTACATTTATATATGATTAAAAGTAAGTCCTTAAGAAAATGGCCCATTGTGAAGGTAACAAAATAACATTGAAAGGGTGTGTTTGCTCCCTGTTCCCAGCATGAAATGAGGAGTTGTAAGTGATAATGTAGTGGCATTCCATTTGTATTTTAGTAAATAAAGCTTGCCTGAGGATCAGAAAAGTAAAACAGTCACACTGGCCAGCCTTACAGACCAGACAGAAATGGCACACACCTTTAATCCCAGTAGCCACACTAGCTTGCCATAAAAGCCAGGTGGTAGTGGTGCACGCCCTTAATCCCAGAACTAGAGACGAATATAAAATGGGAGGAGACAGCTCTCAGTCTCATTCTGAGATTCCTGGAGGCAGGGTCACCATTTTCAGACTGAGGTCAAGATAAGAGTTGGCTTGGTAAAGTGGCTGGCTGCTTTGCTTTTCTGGTCTTCAGGTTGAACCCCAATATCAGCCTCTGAGTTTTTATAAATGGTGCTTCAGCTAATGACTTCCCCAGTGTGGTAAGTAAAGAAAACAAGGCCCGAAATTTCTCCTGACAGTCACCCCTGTCTTTCATTTCAGGGTGTTTCTCCTGCATACATCTTCCAGAGCTGGAGACTGAGCAGGGTAATTGGCGAATATGCCCAGTTTAGAAGGGAGCACTCCCACTGTTACCCCAACACTCCACTCTCCCCTCCACCCTTAGGTGGCCTTGACAATGAAACCTGATCCAGTTCATTCTTGGAGTCTCCTGTGGTGGCACAGAACACAGGGCCCTACCTCTCCCTATCTCCACCTCCCTTTGCTTCCCCTCCCTCTTCCTCTCTCTCCTCCCCTCCCTGCTCCCCTTCTGCTGCTTCCTCCTCCCTCCTCCTCATCCTTCCTGTAGGACAGGTAAAGCCCCTATCCAAGAGTAGAGCCCCCACGAACAACACTGCCCTGGGGCCAGGCTGGAAAAGCTGGTCCGCAATGGCTCCCCGGAACGAGGAGCTCAGGGTTTGAGTGCTCATTCTGCCACTAACTCACTTCCTCTCCCTGATCTAAGAATGGCTTCTCTGCTCCCTAAGGGCCTCCCACCACCAGTCCAGGGCACCTCTGCCTCTGCCTCTGCCCAGCCCTCCCTCCCACGCTCCTCTGCCACCCGATGCTAATTACACCCCGGTTTCCACCTCCTGAGTTATAGCCCCAGACCTGCCCACAGCTTGTATGAGTTTAGCTTAGACTGTTAGGGCCCCCAGAACCCCCAGGTACCCCTTCCAGTCCAATACTGAACAGTCCATTCTCCCAAACCTCCCACACAAATGGATGCATGCTGGGGGACTCCAGCATCAGAGGTAGCCCTGCCTTTTCTCAGAGAGGCTCAAAGGAGAAGCCTCCACCTGCCTGAGCCAACTGCAGGGGTTGGCAGAGATGGGTTTAAAATACAAGTGTCTAAGGACCCTCTTGCCAGCTGCCCACTCAGCCCACAGGCTGTGCTGCCCACTCCACAGATGCTCTCGGGCCACTGTGGGCGGTACAAAGGGAACATAGGGGAGGGTGAGTCCAGAGGGGACCCGGGGGTGGCTAGTGAGGGGGATGGACACTCCTCAGAGCTCAGACCACAGAACAGTGTGCTTAGGCCATCTGGCCATCCCCACTTCTGTCCCTAGACAGAACCAGGCAGAGTCTGCTCTTATTCTGTCATGGGTCCTGGAGCCTAACAAGTCCAAAAACACACCGTGCCAAGGCCATGAACTGTGTGAGTTTGGGTTGGCCACTTTCCTGCTCTGAGCATCAGTCCCTACTTGTAAAATAGGGACAGTGACCATACAGATTTGTAGGGTTTTCGGGAGAGTTGGGCTAGTGCCTGCAGCACCTGGCTGGGAGAAGTGCTCAGCCATTGGTAGTCTTTGTTGCTAGAACTTATCCAAGTGTGACTGGAGGTGAGGAGATGAGGTGCCCCATCCGCTCTCTTGCCAACCTCCAGAACCCCAAAATCCAGGCACCCCAGTTTCAGAGAAGCTAACATTGAATTCTTTTCTGGGTAAGTGGGCCCCGAGAAGACAACATCCAGAGAGGGAGCCAGAATCTATGGATTCAAGCCTCTTCTCCAAGATAAAAGTGCTGTACCCCTAAAGTGGGGAGGGGTGGTGGAACGCTCCAGGCCACCCAACAGAGGCCCAGAAAGGAAAGTCATGAAGAGCAAGGCCCAAACTAGAGCTCTAGGCTCCTGACCAGGCCACCCGACACCAAGCAGCTTGAGCTTCCTATTCTCACCAGGCCCACTCCCAGTTCCAGGCCTGGGTGGACAGCTGAGCACCGTGGGTGTGGGAGCCAGGCGCTCTGCTGGGCCTCAGCTGGAAGCTAAGGACCACTCTATTCCCAGCCCCCCCCCAGGGCCTACTTCACTCTTACATAACCGGCTGTTCGTTATGTAACCCATGGTTATTGCCGCCTGACATGGAGGTTCCAGAAGCAGAGCAGGGCTGGGCAGAGGCCTCACATAGGAAACAGACTCAGTCACTAGCACTCAGGGTCTGGGGCCAGTAAAGGGCCTGCCACAGACTGAGGATGAGAAGGACTGGAACCCCACACATGAGAGTGAGTTTACCTCTTCAGCAGAGGGCAGGGACTCCAAAGGCCGAGGCTAGTGGAATGCCCCTAACAGGGTCCTTGCAAAGGCAGGGGAGGTGAGAAGATTGGAAGTTGTGGATTGCAGACCCTCAGGGATGAGTGTGAGCTGGACCCAGTAACTAGGTCACTTCCAGTATGTCAATTCACTTAGCCTTAGTTTCAGCATCTAGAGAATGGAGCTAAAAAGTCCAAACTCATTGGTTGCTATAGATACTAAACAAAATTCTTACTACCAAGTATCCAGTCCAAATCAGTGACCAGTCAACAGCATCCATTTGGCATATGGAAAAACTGAGGCTCAGGTAGGGGCACACACTGATGGACTGATTGTACAACTCCCCAAAACAGCACCTGAGAACAGACTCAGCATCACTTCCATTTGACCCACAAAGAACCCAGACCCCAGAAAGTTAAGCACACAGACTTGAGAAGTGGCAAGGCCAGGATTTGAAACTACGTATCTGGCTCATGGTCTGAGGTCTTCGGGACCAATAGATCGAGATTGCAGTAAGAGGGAGTTAAAGCAGAGATGGGCAGGTTCTGGGAAGGCTTGTCACCGTCCGTTAGAAATAGACACCCTCTGCCTGGCGTCCCCCTAGCAGCTGCTGTGCTGAGTGACCTGGAGTCAGCTGACATCTCTGGGCTCTCATCTCCCCCTCTGAACAAGGAGCCAACAATCCCCAGAGCTGTTGTGAGGAAGCATTAAGATAACAAGATGGAAACTGCTGTTCAGCAAAGAATGCATCCCATGTGTCCCGTGGCTGCCACAGATCATCACTTCCCCAGCCTCCAGCTCCCTCCAACTCGACAAGAACCGGGCAAACAGACACCAGGGGCCCCTCAGCTCTTTTGGCAGTGTGAGGCTCCGGTTATGAAGGCAAAGTTCCCATTCATCATTCTTGCCAATGCTGAGGGCCCGGCTGCAGATGCGTGCCCACTTCACAGCCCTCACCCCATCTTCCGTCATCACAGCAGGTGTTTGGGAAAGCCCCTACTCTGTGGTTTGTGACTGTCCTCACTCTCGGTCTTCACAGTTACCCCCAGGCCACTAAGCTCCATCTCCCTCAGTTTGCAGACGAGGAAGCTAAAATTCAGAGAGGTTACATCTCTAGCCTGGAGTTACACAGCTCGACTGAGCAGAACTAGAATTCAAGCTGGGTCTGTTGCTCCATGGTCTTATGAACCCACTCCTCCAGGAAACGGGCCTTGGACCCTTTCTACAGGGACGGAGGTTGGTGCTCAAAGATATAAAAGGCAGAGCTGGCCAGATGGCTCGGCACAGAAAGGCAGCTGCCACCAAGCCTTAGGACCTGAGTTCGAGCCTAGGACCCCACACGGTGAAAGTAGAGAACCAGCAGGGAACTCCCACAGTTGCTCTCTGATCTCTGCATGGATGTCATGGCACACACACAAAGAAAAAGAAGGAGGGAAGAAAGGAACCAGGAAACTCACTCTGTAGACTAGGCTGACCTCAAACTCAGAGATCTGCCCTCCTTGGCCTCCGGAGGACTGAGACTAAAGGTCATCGCACCCAACTGACCTGGGTTGATGTCCAGGGCATACCCCTTGTACATCACTTACAGTACAGAATCTTGGCTGAGACCGTAAGTGAGGGTTAAGACCTTCAGCCTCAGGAGGAGCCGGACTGGGGACACCATGAATCAACGCGGAAAAGCTGAAGCCAGAACAGGCAGGAAACTACTCAAGTCCTAGCACCAAGAGGGCCATTAGAATGGAGCCATCTTCGAGACTCAGGCTCCCTAGGAGTGCAAGAAGTGCCCCACCCTGGCTCTGCTTGGGAAACCAACCAAGATCCCTCTATTTCCAGTAATCTTAAGTCTCCAAGCCTGGCCAATCACCTGGCCGATCCTAAAGTCCTTCCTAAAACCTTAGATGCCTGACCACACCCCTTGGGGAGTCTAATGTGATAGGTAGACAGGGAGGGGCTTAGAAACCTGTGTGCATTTTACCCTCTACAGCTCTCAGACAGAACCCGTCCAAGATATCTAACCCAGTACATAACCTAAACAATATGGTCCATTGCCCGCCTTCTCAGAGCTCACAGTGCCATGTAGGGGTGGTGGTACCTTGGGTTTAACCATCCTGGGATGGATCAGAGGTGGTGTCCGGGGGACTTTGATACAGCTCTGTCAGTCTGTGGAACTGGATGTTGTGTTAGAGGGAGACCTCCAAACACCCCACACACACACACCCTTTAGGCTGATTCTACATTTGGCAGCTAGTAGCCAACACATACTGGACATCAGGCACAGCTTCTGGGGCTGCGGGCACGGCCATGCCCTTGCCCTGTGTTGGGAAGATAGACATAAAACAGACACATCACATGACCCCTCTGCCACTCCAGCAGCAGTCCCACCCATGAGGCCTTTACCTAGGTCAGGAAGCTGGTTTTACAGAGAGGCCATTGAGGTTTCCAAAGCCATCTCACCAGGCTGTGTCCCCATCTAAGCCGGCATCACGCCATGCTTCCCAGCCAACCCTGGGTGCTCTGCTGATTAGAACTTCCTTGTTGCCATGGCAACCCCCCTGGGGAGGCCTGCCCTACTTTGCATCCCTGGCATAGGGCAGTCAGCCTGAGCCCACCCCTGAGACCAAGGAATGGGATAGAGTCCACTCCCTGCAAGAACAGCACCCCCTCCCAGAGAAAATTAAAACCCCCTCATTCAGATGTCGGTCAACCTTGAGCAACATCAGCAACAGGCCAGGACAGAGCCAGGTCCTAGCGAAGGAGAAAGAGCTGGTCCAAACCCTTGTAAGAGAAATGGACAAATAATCCAACTTACCTGCCAGGACTCTCCCAGCATGGGCAGTGGGGAGAGAGACTAAGTGGCAGGTCCCTCTCTCAGCTCTTTCCCAGAAGCCTCTGGTTACTCTTAGGGAGGTGCTAAGATCGTCCCCCCACAGAGACAATAAGAAACTTGCCCAAGGACTGAGGAGCTGGTTCTATCAGTGAAGACCTCCTTTGTAAGACTGAGGACCTGAGTTCAGGCCCCAGAACTCACAAGAAAATGTGGGGTGTGGTGGCATGCACTCACAATTCCAGAGGTGGGCTGGTGGGGACAGGCAAGGGGCCCAGGGGTTTTTGCTGGCCAGTCAGCCTGCCTAGCTGGTGAGGTCCAAGCCACTGTCTCAAGAATATAGTAGTAGTAGTAATAATAACAATTAACCTAAGCAAAGATAGAAGAGGAGAAAGGAGAGAGAAGGGGAAGGGAGGGGGAGAGAAGAGAAGAAGGGGAAAGGGGAAGAAGAAGAAGAAGAAGAAGAAGAAGAGGAGGAGGAGGAGGAGGAGGAGGAGGAGGAGGAGGAGGAGGAGGAGGGAAGGGGAGGAGAGAAACTTGCCTAAGATGACCAGTTGAGAAGTGGGAAGCTGGACACATGGACACAAAAAGCTCTAAGCCACACTGTGGGGACTTGGTAAAGAGGGACTGACTCTACCCGGTTGGTTCCTGAGTCCCTGGTGGAGGCATTTGTCCCAACGTGACAGTCTCTGCCAGGCAGAGGAAGGAGGCAAGTAGTTCAGGGACTCAGCTGGGACATGTGGCCCTAGTGGTCAATGCTGGATAGGATGGTGCAGCGACCACAGGGTATGAGCCTCAGAGGAAACTGAAGCACTCCAGGTGGCCCCGAGGGGACAGCTTCAGGCAAGAGTGCACTACTCCTCTCTTGGCCACCTGCCTGTCTCATACCTGTGGGTAGCTCAGTCATCTACTTAACCCTTGAAGTGCCGACACTGAAAGGCATTTGTTTCCCAGATACCTTAGGGCTTGGGGTTGTGAACAATGGAGCCACTGCCTGAGTTCAAAACCCCGGCGCTCCAACTTCCTCATGGCAAAAACATGGGAACTTGTCAGCTTTCAATGCTGCTGTGACAAAATTCCTGAGATAGCCAACAAGAAAAAAGGCCCATCAGGCAGCTGGAGGAGATTCAGCCAAGACATTACATCGGTTGCTTTGGGCCTGTGACAGTTATATGTCATGGCAGGGGTGTATTGTGGGAGGAAATTTCCACTTGTGGTAGCTGGAAAATTAAGAGAGAGGAGACCCCTTCAAGGACATGTGCCCAACGGCCCAATTTTTTCCCACTACCTCTTAAAAGTTCATAACTTTCAAATAGCCCCTTAGGCATGTGACCAACCCATGAACCTTTGGGAGACATTCACAATGCAAATTATAGCATTATGTCATATCCCCAGGCCCTGTTTTTCGTGTGTGTGTCTGTGTGTGTGTGTTTACGCACACGCACATGCATGCTTATGTTCATGTTCATGTATGTGCGCAGGTTCATGGGAAGATACACATGCACATAGAAACTGGGGCCAACAGCTGTCATTCCCCAGATGCCATCCACCTTGTTTATTAAGAGTCTTTTATTAGCTGGAAACTCCCTGAGTAGCCTAGGCTGGCTAGCCAGCAAACCCCAGATCCACCCGTGTCCACCCTCCCAGCGCTGAGATTATAATTACACATCATGCTTCATGCTACTTTTTCTTCTTTTAACATAGGTTCTGGGGATTGAACTTGGGCCCTCGCATTTGCAAAGCAAGCACTTTACCAGCTGAGCTATCTCCCCAGCTCTCGTTTCCTCATCCTTAAAAGAGGAAAATACTACAGCACTGTGTACTGCCCAGTGTCCCGAAGGTTATATGTACTGTCCATGGTTCACAGCTGTGCTTGGTATCTCCATGGCACATGGGCATGCCCAGACCAACACCTCCACACTGGCTGTACACACAGACCCTCAGTACTATGCCCATAGCGAGCATCTTCTCTCCTGCCGTTGTATAGGTAAACTAACCTCCTCCAGGGGGCTCCAGTGGACACTACACCTATGAGAAGTGACAGGGTGAGGCTACAAGGGACTGAAGCCCCAGAGAGCCACCCTCCAGGTGCCCATCTCCATGTAAGTGGGGCCTTTGCAAGCAGACACCAGGAGCAGGCACACGTGGAAGTATGGTTTGCGGATCACACACGGGACATGCGTTTTCACTCTGACTGATGTGAAGAAATGTTTCTCCTTGCGATGGAAAGAATCTCAGCTCTGGAAAACAAAGATCAATTGGCAGGGGAAAAAAATAGCGCTTAAAAAGCTTCTAGCTCCCACCATGTGCCCATGGTGAGCCACAACGCTACCTTTAGGAAAGAGAAACCTCATGAAAGATGAAAGTCAGGAGGCCCAGAAGGGGTGTCGGACTGGTGGGCAAGGGCTTCTCTGGTTCCGCTGAAAAGAGGCTGTCTCGGGACAGACATTTGCCCTCAGAAAGACTTTAAAACCCATGGGGTCCCAGCTGCCCCCACTTACTGAGGAAGTGAATCTCCTCAGAGAAAAACAGCCCCTGCCCTGTCTTCACAAGCACCTGGGCTCTCTCCTAAGGGTAGAGACTAGAAGATTTCAAGGGTATCTTGGAATTATGCCCTGAAGCAAACCCTCCCCTACTCAAGGTGAGGGGAGAAGCAGCAGGGAGAAGGCGACACTGGAGTACCATAGAAGTGACCAGCCATCACGGTGGCCCAGTAGCCGCTACTACAAACACAGCAAGGAAACAACTAGGGAAATGCCCCTCCTGGTGGAGCAGCCCCTCCCTCCTGGTGGAGCAGCCCCTCCCTCCTGATGGAGCAGCCCCTCCCTCCTGATGGAGCAGGTCCTCCTAATGGAGCAGCCCCTCCTGATGGAGAAGCCCCTCCTGATGAAGCAGCCCCTCCTGATGGAGAAGCCCCTCCTGATGAAGCAGCCCCTCCTGATGGAGCAGCCCCTCCTGATGGAGCAGGTCCTCCTACTGGAACAGGCCCCTGCTCACCTAGCACCACTGAACTTCCAAAGGCACAACCAGCACAGGGCACACCCACCTCTGCAGTGACAGTTCAGTCAGGTGAGGCCCATGCCTCACCCCTAAAGCCTGACACACCCCCACACTGTACCCCACCCAGTTCTCCCTTGTCGATGTTATTAGCTTTATATCATGGCCACACCCAAACAGACCAGAATATACCACTTCAAAACACGAAAGGTCGTTGAGCTGAGAGCAATGAAGAAGCTGGTCAGGGAGCTGGGAGCCAACTCCATGGATAAAGTGCTTGCTGCTTAAGCTTGAGGACCAGGATTCAGATCGGCAGAACTCATGCACACGCCAGGTGGGTGTGGCACCCTTCCTGCCATGGCCGCACTCAGAGGGTGAAGACGGGGCATGGCTGGTGGAGCAAGCTGGCTAGCAAGACTAACTGTGGACGAGCTCTGGGTTCAACGGAGAGATCCCACCTCGGTATATGGGGAGTGATGGGGAAAGGCTGCCGCCATAGCCTCGGACCTCCGTGTGCACACGTTTGTGCGTGTGGAACCATATACGCAGTTACATGGTTATAAACATGCATACTACACAAGGAGATGTGGGAAGAGGAAGAGAAAGAGGAGGTAGAGGAGGATGACAAGCAGGAGGAAGAGGATTCTTCTGCCCAGTGCCTGAAGGCTCCCTACCTTCCTTCTATCTACCCCTAAGTGGCTCACGGGGCTAGAGGTGAGGCTGTAGCATGTGTGAGGTTCTGGGTTTCATTCATGGATCAAAACAAGTATTACATTTTAAAGTAAAAGAAAATAAAAGTCATGCAGTGGTTTGAAACAAAATGGCTCCCCAAAGGGAGGGGCACTTTTAGGAGGTGTGGCTCTGTTGGAGTAGGTGTGGCCTTGTTGAAGGAAGTGTGTTGTTGTGGAGGTGGGCTTTGAGGTCTCATATGCTCAAGCCATGCCCAGTGTCTCAGACCACTTCCTGGTGCCTGTGAGACAAGATGTAGGGCCCTCAGTTACCTCTCCAGCACCAAGTCTGCATGCAGGCCATCATGTCCCACCATGACAATAATGAATTAAACCTCTGAAAATGTAATCTGCACAAATTAACTGGTTTTTCTTTAGAAGAGTCACTGTGGTTACAGTGTTTCTTCACAGTGACAGAAACCCTAGCTAAGACCAGTACGTTGCAGATTTACAAACAGGAAGATGCACCGATCCCATCCACTCTTGGTGACAGCTTTAGACACTTCTAACCTAGAAACACCTACACATGCAGGAATAACTAGACATCCTCTTCCCCAGACCACAGCCCCAGAGACTCAAGCCCTTCTCCTTTGCCTGTCAGTCCCCCCAAAATATGCTGTTCCTTGTGGAAAACACAACATAACCTGGACTTCAAAAATGCTAATTCCTTGGACATCGTCCATGTTTTTCTCCTGTTGATCTATCGTTTGAAACAGGGGGTGGGGGTTCAAAACTTGGAACCTATGGAAGAAGCAAGCGCGTGTGGATGGATGGACCCATGGATGCATGCATGGGTAGACAGTAGATGGATATGTGTGTGGATGAATAGCACAGGGTCAGAGAGGTCAATGGAAGTGAGCAGGGGATGTAGGCAGAAGAGAGAGCTGAAAGGCACCTGTTTTCCTGTGGGCCTCACCTCCCTACCTGTAACTCCCCGGAGACTCTCCACGGTTCTTCAGGCCTTTCTAACCTGTGGATTTTGTAGGCAGAAGTGGGTTCTACCAAGTAGCCAGCAACAGGGCTGAGCCTTGCCATTTTAAAAACTGCCCACATAGGGGAAAGTCACACCTAAGCCTGCAGAACCTGGGCTGAGACCCAGCTCTGCTGTTATTCAGAGGTCCCTGCCCATCCCTGGACCAAGTTTCCAGCATTTTAGGATTTTGCAAGGCTTGCCTGAAGGCCTGACTTGAGAGGGGAGAACAGCCCCGCCTCACCCATTCCTAACCCCACTTAGAGAAGCTGAAGAGACTTGGGCAAAGCACTTATTCTCGCTCCTGGAATTCACTTTCCTGGCAGATAAATGGGGCAAAGCAGACGCTGCAGCTGCATTTAAATGGAGTGCGGCAAAAGGGAGTTTATGAGATTGAAATATGCTTTGGGGCTGTCTTTGAATATTCATGTGCCCAGGGGAGAAAATTGGACAGCTAGATCTATGGGCCTGGGGGGAGGTTATTTAAGGTTAGGGGGAAGGGAGGCACAAAAACAGAGTTGGCAGGAATCCCTGTTCTTCAGCCTCGCAGGGGCAAACTGTGACGCTCCACCAGCTAAAATGTCACCGGCTCAGAGTAAATTCTGGTAGTTGATACACCTCCTAGTTACTGTTGCCATAGCAATTGCCTCCCAATTGCCATGCATACCAGCAGATCACAGCCAACAAGCCCATGAGGTAAATGATGGGGAATCATCCCAGGATTCCAGCAGGCTTCCTGAGTTCTGAGCAATGCCCTAGAATGCCAGAATCTAGCCAAGGCTTCCCAAGCATCCTTGAGAATTCTAAAACAGCCAAGAGTCCTGGGATAGGCCTGGAATTTTAAAATCTATCCTTAAACTCCAGAACATTTAGCCCAAAGCCCAAAGAATAGTCTCCATTTCTGGCAGTTTCCTGAATACATCCTAGGTACGCACCCAGCCCTAGCCTCTGAAATATCACCTTAGCCCTTAAATCCTTACCCTCTTCTCGAATGGATTCTTCCTTGAGAGAATATTTTTGACCTGCAGGGATGATGGAGATGTCTGGCCTGTGCTGACAAAAGAGGTCAGAAGAGACCACCTGCAGAGCTACCCCAGGGGCAGCCATGTCTCCATACTGTAGAAATACAGACCGGCATAGGTGTGCCCTGTATTAGCACCCATGGTTCAGATGCAGGCCAGGACACTCCCAGGGCATTCCATACTGGGCCAAACCTCTGCATGGGGGTGGGGGAATTGTGTTGACATGGAGCCATCCCTACTCTCTGCCAAGGCCCTTGGACGACTGCCAAGTAATACGTTAATCCTGAGGTCTGTGTGATGTGGCCACCAAGGATTGCACCAGCCCAGGCTGCTTGCGGGCAGAGGGTGGGGTAGGAGGAGCAGCTGAATTGCCCAGCTCTCCCCCTCCATCCCAGCCAGCAGTAGTCTAGAACAATCCTGAGCATCATCCCTATGCTGGGTCAGCAGCAGTGTAGACTCTGTCTCTCCTCCCCCACACTAATGTCAGCTCCATCTCACTTCCTGCCTCCCTTGGGTCCCCTTCCACACTTTGTCCCTACCATCTTGGCCCAGGTGGCCTCATCTATACCCTCCCAGCTCTCCATGCTCAGGCCGACCTTCTCTGCTTCACTGCCTAGATGCCAGGCCCTGTGACATCACTGCCCACTCCCAAATAAAGCCCAGTCTTCTCCCCTTGACAACCAAGGCTCCCGAATAGCCATCCTTGTCTCTTCATGTTACTGCCTCTGGCTTCTGCCAGCATGGCTAGCTGTATTAGCTCCCAGCTATCTGGAAAAGTCCCAAATTCCTCCCCTCATCTTCTTCCGCAAAAGCTCTGGACACCATCTCTAAATCTCCACACCACTATAAGGACCACTTCCTTGAAGATGAGCAATGCCACGGACCCACTGCTTTTTGAGATAACCAGGGCCATCAGAATTTCACAGAACCCTAGAACTGACCCAAGTTTAAGTAGTTTTCAGAGTGGACTTTGGGACATCTTCATGGTCGGAGTGGGGACTTGGAGATGTAGATGGACAGCCCTGAGTGGTGGCCCAGCCCTGGGTACACAAGTCCTTCATATCTGTGCCAACCCAAGAAGTCACACAGGGGTGGGGTGCAGTTTGCATAATCATTCATGTGTTCGTGTTCGAAGTCACCCATTAGATGTGCAGATATGCAGGAAACCCCTTCCCTGCATCTGCTGCCGTAACAGATGGGCAAACAGCAGAATAAACTCCCCAGCCCCGCCCAGAAGCTTGCAAGGCAAGAAACACCTCAGTGAATAAAGACACAGAGACATCATCAGTGCACACAGCAGAAGACAGCACAGACTGGGGCAGAGCGTAGGAGTGGGATCGAGAGTCTGGGGTCAGGGTACAGGATATTAGAAAATGGGGCCAGGGGAGACTTGGGGCGTCACCACATGAGGAACTGCATTAAAGGGCCGAACCACTGCTGAGGGATGAGAGCGCAAGTCACTCCAGGGAAAGGCTATCCAGGCAAAGAAAGGAGCCATGCAAAGGCCCTGAGGCAGAAATACACCTACTAACTTAAACCACAGAGAAGAGCCAGGCATGTGGGGGGGGGGTACATCTGTAATCCAAGCTCCTCAGGAGACTGGGGCAGGAGAATCACTCAAGTTTAGGAGCTGAAGATCAGCATGGATTATATGACAAGAGCTCTCTCTGAATGAATGAATGGATGAATGAATGAATGAATGAATGAATTTTTAAAAGAGGAAAGTAGAGTAGCTATACATGGTAAGACTTCTATAGCCAATTCTACTTGGGGAAACGGGACTTTGCTACTAAAAAAGATGGATGGAGATAGATAATAGATGATTAGTGAAAGAAGTTAGGTAATAGATAGATGATAGATAGATAGATAGATAGATAGATAGATAGATAGATAGATAGATAGATACAGTCAGACAGCTAGAAGACCGACAGACAGGTAGGTAAACAATCCATTGACCTAACCTATTCCTGTCACTTTATAGAAGAACTGTGCCCAGCTTATCCTAAGATCACCCAAGGTCTAAGACTGGTGGCAGAGCTGGGACCAGGGACCAGGTCTCAGGATGCCACCCGGACACCATTCTTCACCCATGTGCAGGTCCCCACAACCAGCCTGCCTGGCTTCTGCTTTACACCCGTACCCTCCAGCTGCTGGCAGCACACCCAGCCCCGCCCAGTCCTGCACACAGGTGAGATCACGCCTCCCAGGCAAGCCAGGCCCTGGGAAGCCAGAGCCAGGCAATCAAAGGCTTTATTGGATTTGTTAAATGATCATCCTGTGGCCAAGGACCTCCTGGCATCGACCAGCAGCACAGAGGGAACAGAGACGATCTGAGGAGGGAATTAAGAGGCATTTCATTTTCAGAGCCAACACCGACACGCAGAAATAGAGAGCGTGTCTCTGCCTGGCTTCTTACCCATCTGGCTTTCACATCTGGCCTCTGTCTATGGTGCTGCCCATCCACCTAGGGACCATGGGGCACACAGTGGGAAGGCACCTCCTGGGAAGACATCCTGAGCTGAGTCACCTCCCCTAGAAATTGAGGACCTCAAAGAGATTCTGAGGAGTAATATATGCAGGAATGGAGTCACCTGAGAGGTCACATCAGCCCCTCCCCTACTGTCTAGACATATAATCTGTACTAGATTAAACTGTTTCTTCCATATAAAAGAGTAAGTCCCGAGCTGAGAAGGAGAGTTCTTGGGTCGAAGTTAGAGAAAAATAATGGTGGGCAGGCACTGTGCCTCAGTTGGCAAAGTGCTTTTGCCTAGGATGCGCAGAACCCTGGGGTCAGCCCTCGGCATCATAGAACCTGGATGTGGTGATGCACACCTGTAACCCTGCACTTGAGAGGTCCAGGCAGAAGGATCAGGAGTTCAAAGTCATCTGTAACAGCATACTGTGCCTCGGGCAAGCCAGAGGCTCTGTGGAGATGGGGGAGCAGGAGACAGAGAAAGAAACGAGAAAGTCTAAGGAGGAGGCAGACAAGCAGCTTCCAGTCCAGTCCAGCTCTGCAAACCAGACAATCCACCTCCACGTGCCTCAGTTTCTCCTCCTAGAATGGCCATGGCAAAGACAAAGTGAGCTGTTTGGGCTCAAATCTCTGGGTGCACAGCAGGCACCAAAGGCTGCTTTTGGTGATCTCTGTCTGGAGCTGAGGGTTTCTGTGAGGCCTCCCTGAAGAAGGGAGTTTGTTTTCTAGGTCCCACCCATACCACCAGACTCTCGGCAGAGAAAACTCTTCGTGTGCAATTACATTAAACGGTGTAATATTGTCGCTGCATCCCTTGGAGAGTATCACTAATCTCTCTGCTCATTCCCTTCAGTCGGGCCACGAAGATGCCCGAGTGCAAACACACGGTGCCTCCTAACCACGACTTGGGAGGACTGATGCAGGCGTGTGTCTCTGGGTGTGGCAAGCGGGTGTTTTCAGATCAAGGCTGCCCTTGAGGAAGGACCTGTGGGGACTGACAAGCACCCTGGGATAATGGCTTCATTTGTAGATTTCTGTACTGATTACTCCAGTCACTGATGGACTGATGGGTCTCCCTCCCCCCCCCCCTCTCTCTCTCTCTCTCTCACACACACACACACACACACACACACACACACACACACACACACACACCTGTCTTGCACTCAGTGTATGCATGGTGGTATATTAAACAAGACAGAACCCCCCCCCTTTTCTGATGGAGTCTCCATGCCACTACTGACATATCTACATTCTTCCAAATGACCTGATTCAAGGGGTGCTGGGAAATTACCCCGAGTCAGCCTAGGAGGTCTCTGATGGTATTCCACAGAGTCTGTCTTTGGTCCTTCTCACAGCGGATAGAATTACTGAGGGATCATGGATGCCAGTGAGCTCAAGATATCCATGCCCATGTTTCTGTTTACTTGCTTGTTTTTATTATTTGAGGCAGGGTCTCTTGTAGCCCAGACTAACATCAAACTTGCTATATAACCAAGGATGACCTTGAACTTTTGATCCTCCTGCCTCCACCTCCTGAGTGCTAGGATTACGGGCAAGGGACACCAGATCTGGTTTTATGTAGTTCTGGGGATCAAACCCAGGACAGCAAGCCTATTAGGCAAACACACTACTAACTGAGCCATACATTGTCGGCCCTCACACACAGATTCTCAGAGTACCTGCTCTATGCCAGGTACAGTTCTGGCACTAGGGCCTCTGACGAACAAGGCAACTCAAAGTGTCTGTCCTTATGGACTTCAAGTTGTAGTAGAGACAACAGTTAGCCAAGGTACAGAAAAGTATATCCCAGCAAAGGGACACCTGGGTGACATGGGGCATCCTGAGTGAAGGGGAAGTATGCACGAAGTTCCCAGGGTAACAACGCACATGGCACATTCGTGAAGCAGAAAGGAGGCCAGTGTGGCCAGAGAAGAGTAAAATGGTAGGTAGGTGAGAAATGGGGACACAGAGAAAACCACCACAAGAATCCAGGTGGCCAGTGAGGACAGTTGCCAGGGCAGATGTCCACTATCTGGGACAAGATATCTAGGCCTGGGACAAGACCTAGTAGGTCTATAACCTTGGATAAGATGCTTTAAGTTGCTGTGCCTCAGTTTCCTTCTCCTTAAATAACCTTACTGTTAACTGCTTCACTACATGGGAGAAAGCCCAGACAGATCACATCTGTGGCGGACTGACTGAGATCGGCCCCAGAGCTTCCTATATTTGAAGGCTTTGTCCCCAGTTGGTAGAACTGTTTGGGAAGGATTAGGAGGTGTGGCCTTGTTGAAGGAGGCGTGTCACTGGAGGTGGACTTCGAGGTTTCAAAAGCCCAGTCCAGGCCCTGTATCTAGCTCTCTCTTCCTCCAATGTGCAGATTAGGACATAAGGTCTACACTGTTGCTCCAGCGTCATTCCTGACAGCCTGCTGCTACCATGCTCCCCACTGTGATGATCATGGGCTAACCCTCCGAAACTGTAAGCCAGACCCCCACTGCTTTCTTTTCTAAGCTGCCTTGGTCATGGTATTTCACCTTGGCCATAGAATAGTAAGACACAACACTATCTTCCCTGGTAGTCAAGGCGAATGTATAAGCAATGTCATAACTATGCTGTGGCTGCCTGTCCTTCCAATGGCCTAGCAGGGGCCTCTTCACCCCTGTACCATGCTCTGCAGACTCAAGAGAAAAGCATCAGGGTGACCCACATTCAGATTCTGTCAGCTCATTAAAAAAAGCAAGGAAAAACTGATACTGTCAGGGACCAGGGGACACGGAGGAGTCATCATAACTCCATACAACACTCTGGATAAACACCAGACCAGAAAAGAACATAGGGGCAGAGCTGAGAGATCTAAGCCCTTCCAGACCATAGTTCATGGTGATGTGCCAACGTTGGCTTCCTCATCTCAATTGGTGTGCCATGGCCACAGAAGACACGTTAGCACCACAGGAAGCTAGGTGGGAGGAGACACTAGCCGGCCTTTCACTCTCCAAGGGCCAAGATGAGCTCTATTATTGTTCATTCAACAAATATGTAGAAGATTACCAGGCCACTCCCTCCATTTACAGATACCAGCAAGGCAGTAGGTAGAAAGGGAATGTGATAAGAACTGGGCGTCCCTGCAGGAAATGCTTCTCTGCAGGAAGAACTCAGATAGGCCAGAGAGACCGAGACCTCTGCCTTGAGACCAACTCCAGCATCCAAAAGGAGACAGTTCAGCCAGTGAAGCGCTTGACGGACAAGCTTGTTGACCTGAGTTCAGTGCCCAGAATCCACGTAAAGAGTAGAGACCGACTACAGGAGTGGGCTCCACGAAGCTGTCTCTGACCTCACAAAAGCTGTGGCCTGCAGAAACCCCTCTCACATGCGATAATAATATAAATTTAATTTTTAAATGCTGCCCAAGGCCCTGGGCATTCCTGTCCCCACCAGAACATCTGACTGTCCAGTTGACCCTCAGGTCTGACTCCAAACGCTGACCAGAGTGGTCCGGGCACGCACTCCTCTCCTGCCCCCGACAAAGGCTGAGCTGACAGGAATTAGTTTAAATCCTGTCCATACCACTCCCCACCACCTCCAGTCACCCCTGATAGTCACTCGGCAAACTATCTGTCTGTCAGTCAACAAACTCTTACTCAGTATGACAGATGAAGTATGACGTCACAGCTCCCCACAGATGTGTTGAGAGGGCCGGATCTTGGGTGTGGCACCTCTAGCTGCATGTCAAAGCTGGCCCCTGAGCCTGTTTTTTTTTTTTTCACCCCAAACAGAAATTATAACAACCTCAACGTTGGTATGAGTGCTCACTAAAAAGGACTACTGTGTGTTGCTGTAATCAAAATACCCCAATTTGGGGCATTTTGGCAACTTTGGGTAGGAAAGGTTTATTTTACCTTAGAATTCCAGCAAACAGTGAACCCTGCGGAGAAGCCAGGGAGGTAGGAGTTTGAAGAGACAGTCTACATCGCATCTACAAAAGCAGAGAGAAATGAATGCATACTTATCATTCAGCTAGCTTTCTCCACTCCTACACAGTCCAGGAACCACAACCAGTGAGTAGTGGTCTTCCACAGTGGGCTACATCATCCCACGTCAATCAAAGCAAACAAGACAATCCACTTGCCGCCGCCCTCCCCCCACCAGCCAGCCTGATCTAAGCAATCTCATTAAGACCCCTTCCTGGGTGATCTTGCATTGTGTGACAAGGTACCAGTTAAAATTGAGCATGATGAGTCTGGAGAGATGGCCCAGTGGGTAAGAGACCTTGCTGCTCTTGCAGAGGACATAGGTTTGCTTCCTGGCATCTCTGTGGCATCTTACGGCTGTCTGTAACTGTAGTTCCAGGAGTCCCGATCTCTTCATGCAGCCTCCATGGATACTGCACACACATAGTGCACACACATACACGTGTGCAAGCAAAACTTACATAAAATAAAGAAATCTTTGTTTAAAAATTAATAAGCTAGCCATCGTATAGTCCAGTATAATACAGGAGACACACACAATCAGGTCGCCGCTTGCACCTCAGAAGCAACACAGACCCAAATTTCAATGCTTCAAAAAAAGAATTGTTGGGTACCTTCCTCAAAGGCTTAGGGACCCAAACATGAGCTAAAGTTGGCAACTTCACATAGAAGTCTGGCACTTGCAATTGACACACTAAGGGCCTGGAGAGATGGCTGAGTCGGTTAAATATTCACTACATAAATATGAGTACCCGAGTTTACCCTATAACCCATATCTAAAACAAACTAAGAACAAAAACAAAAGACAAGCAAAATGACGCACAGTTACAAGCCCACAGCTGAGAGGCTAGGACAGATCCGTCCTGGGGCTCACTGGCTCCCCAGATTGGCTGAAGCAGTGAGACCCAGGAAAAAAACAAAGTGAAGAGTAACTTAGGAAGATATCCAAAGTTGACTTCCGCCTCCACATGCGCACACAGACACACGCACGTGCACACACACGACACACCCAGACAAACCATCGAGCCTGACCCTCCTCTTCAGTACACTCATCCCGATCACCCCATGAACTCTTGCGGTAGCCCGAGTCTCATGAGCATTCTGGGTCCCATGCTTCCTCTGATGCCCTCTGGCCACGCTGAGGAGATCCCAGTGGTGAGCCCCACGTGGCTGCAGGTAAGGACATTGTGTATTGGGGCAAGAACTTAGAGTGTTTAAGCATCAATATACTCAAACCGTTTTTTCTTAAAAGGTAACTAGTAACTCCAGGGAAATAAAAACCTTAAATGGAGAAAGAAGGAAAAAACAGCAATACTGGGGGAAATCAAAGAACGGGAAAAGACGGAAGAGCAGCCAGCTTTCTGCTCCCCCTCCGGCTCACAATACAAGGAGCGCTACAGAACTTTTCCCCAAGGGAAAGTGCTGAGAATTACTTAAAAACAACGATTTAAAGTCTCCAGAAATGGCCCTAGGACTTCAGCAAATAAAGAAATGTTTATTCAGGGAAACCTACCACAACTCCACGAGAACAAGAGCCCGAGGTGCCTTGGGGTGGTTAATCATGAACTGTCACCTTGATTGAACTGAAAAGCATCTAGAAGATTCCTAAAGCACGCCTCACTTTGAGACAGTGGGAGCGGTCCCAGGGAGAGTGAACTGAGGCTCTGAGTGTGGGCTGCACCGTGCGCCTAGTTGCGGGGGTCCATCAAGTAGAATAAAAGGGGGGACATGGGAGGCTGGGAAGAGAGCTCAGCTGGTAAGGGCTCACTGTGTGAGAAGAGGAGCCTGGGTTCGATTCACAGAATTCAACATAAATACGATGGTGGGAGAGATGATGGCCTGCCTACACGTCTAATTACAGCACCACACACACACACACACACATGCACACACACACATGCACGCATGCATGTGCACACACACATGGAACAGGGGTAGGAAGCCAGCTTGAACAGGCATTCTTTTTCTTTTTTCTTTTTCTCTTATTCCCCTCTCATACAATACATATGGACCACAGTTTCCTCTCCCTCTCCTCTCCCCCGACCCACTCCCATTCTTTCTCTGTACTTCCTGGTCACCATCACACAACATGGGCCATCCCCCACACCCTCCCTGCCATGACGATTTGAAACCATGACCCAAACTAAATTAGTCTTCCCTTTATCCTGCCCTCTCAGGCATTTCCCGCAGCCTGGAATGGCCAGATGTGCATGCTCTGCATCCTCTCCTACGCCCACCTCAGCTTTTCAGCAACTCCACCGAGGAAGGCGTAGCCTGAAACACCTCTCTTGGTCCCCCCACTCCCCGCTCTCGCTGCTGCAGAGGCCGAATGCTGAGGGGTACAGCTGAGAGGCAGGCTGACCTCTGCCAGTAAGATGGAGGATCAAACCAAGCATAGCATCTGAGAAATCCTGAGGCCCCAATTGTCCTCCTCTCCATAAGTCAATCATAAAATGCAGGTTTTCACACCAGGAGAAGCAAACTGAGGGCACCAGAAGCTAGAGCCAGAACCTGCCTCTTCAAATGCCAACTCCCAAAGGGGAGGTGTCACTAAGAAAATAACAGGCCGCTGTCCCCAGCTCCGTCTCCGAAACTCTGACTCATATTTCATAGAGACAAACTTTGAAACACGGAGTTGGAATCTTATCTCAAAATAACTGACTTCATTTGCAACAGAATGCAGGGAAGTTCAGGCCTTCAGTGCAACAGAGTGTCTAGGGAGAACAGTGAAGACCCAGCTCCACGGGCAAGTCAAACTCAACAGCAGCTGATTAGCTGTGCAGAGGGAACCTGGGAAAGGGGCCGCTAAGACCGCTAAGAGTCCTCTGGGGCCATGGCAAATATCTAACAGCGATCTCAAAAAAAAAAAAAAAAAAAAAAAAAAAAAAAAACTAGAGCAGCAGGCGAGGCCAGAATTTATACCGCAGATTATTCAAAATCTCTAATTTCCAACAGAAGAAAGGATGAGACATTAATAGGAACAAACACGTTCTACCCACTCATGAACAACAAAGCAAGCAACAGAAACTTCCCATGACAATGACCAGATGCTATATTTAAAAGGCAAATCACTATTTAAAATATTTTTCAAAGGTCTGGGAACACAGCTCACATGGTAGAGTGCCTGCTGAACATGCACGAGGCCCTGGGTTCAATCCCTAGCATTGTAAGAAAATAAAATGCTGTTTAAGAACAACAACAAGGGGCTGGAGAGATGGCTCAGTGGTTAAGAGCATTGACTGCTCTTCCAGAGGAGCAGAGTTCAATTCCCAGCACCCACATGGCAGCTCACAATTGTCTGAAGATCCAGTTGCAGGGGATCTGACACCTTCACACCAATGCACATAAAATAAGTTTAAATAAACCATAAAAAATATTTTTTAGAAAAAGAACAACAACAAAAGCCCATGTTCCAGTAAAGAAAGGTTTGGTGACAGTACCTCATCAGATATAACATATGAATAGCCGTGTGTGCGTGTGTGCCTGTGTGCATGCACACGCACATTTGGTGCCCTCAGAAGCCAGAAGAAGGCATCCAATCATCAGATTCCCCTGGAGCTGGAGCTACACATGGCCGCAAGCTGCCTGGTGCAGGTACTGGGGAGAAAACGCAGGTCCTCTGCAAGAACAGCAGGTGCTCTTAACCTCTGAGCCATCTCTCCAGCCCTAAGCAGAGTATGGCTCTCCAAAGTGCAATAACTGAAATGAAAATTGACTGGAGGGACTCAAAATAGATCTGAGAAACACACTTAGCAAACATGAGGACAAACAATAGAAGTGACACAATACAGAAGACAGACGGAAAGAAGAACCGAGCCTCGGAGAACTGCAGATCGCCAGGCAGCGAACCATGCATGAAGGAGCCCCGGACAGAGAGGAGGCAAAGCAAAGAGAAGGGAGACAATGTGAAGAAATGATGGCAAACTTGAATCTACAGATTTAAGAAACTCGGAGGACAAGGAAGATCGTGTAAAAAGTAGTGAGACGGTAGAGAAGCTCGAAATCAGCAAGAGAAAAAACAAGCGCCGTTTCCAAGAGAACTCAGCAAGACAAACAGCTGGCTTCTCTACAGAAACAAGGGAGGTCAGAAGGCAGCCTGAGCTACAAACCCGGGCCCTGCTTCAAAGGCCCTACCAAGAAAAGAAAGGAAAACCAAACAGCAGCTTAGGACCACATATGGTGCGAGCGGCCCTGTCTCTAGAGAGTTCCAGGAGGTCCTCTTTCATTTCATAGACAGGTTGGCTGAAGATGCAGCCTAGACAGCAGGGACAGAGGCCCATGGCTATTGCTACCCACCCCTCTTCCAGAACTGCAGGTTGTCCCAGCCTCCCTCCTAGCTCACCGAGGTCCTACCTCTAGCCACACTTGGGCCCCAGTGACATATTGGCCCTGGGAGACGCTTCCTAGGGACCGCTTTACTTTTAGATGATCTGAGAATTTTTGGGATAAAGAAAGTTCCCATTTTCCTTCAAAGACTCCGTGTCCCCATCACAGAAATGAAGCAAGCAGAGGCTGGTTATATGACCCGTCTCGTAAAGCCACTTGCTGCCAAGCCTGACAACCTGAGTTCCACTGTGTGTCCAGGGCTTGGTCCCAAGGGTGGCACTGTTAGGAGGTGGTAGGAGGGGACAGAATGGAGAGGTCCCACCATTTCACAGAAAAGCAAAGTGCAGCTTGGAAAGATGGTGGAACTGTTCCCAAGTCACAACTCAAGGGAGCGTGAGGGCTGGGGTGGAAGTTGGTTCTGTCTGGTCCCAAGGGAAGGTACCATCTCTGAGCCCCTCCCCTGGCATACCATGGTTGCACGGAGGCCAGCTGATCTAAGGGGAACACCAAGCAGGTAGTCCAAGGCCAACCCCAGGCTTAAAGCAGGCTGGAACAGCCCAAAAGCTGGGAGGTCCTCCCCAGAGTGTCTGCCCCACCCAAGGCTGACCAGGTACCCCAATGGGTACTCCTGGGTACCTGTGGTGCCTGAGCGCCCTCTAGTGGTAGCAGGAAAATATGGGGCAGGGGAGCAATAGGGGAAGGGGAGAAGGGAAAAGAGGAAAACACTGAGAAAGAAGTGGAGCTGGGGAAGGGATGGCAGAGTGACAGAGGAGGCCCATATGGCAAGGCAGGTCCTCCCAACTCCAAGGTTCTTCTTCCACTCCAGGACCCCGAGTTAGCTATGTGCCGGGTCCCTGTCCTTCAACTCTGCCCAGGCTCTGAGAGCCTCAGAGAGACCCCGTGCTTCTGCCTCAATCAACGAAAAGTAATCCCCACCTCCAAGCAGGGCAGTTCATCTCCCCGAGAAGGAGCTACCTACCACGTGCCCTAGGCAAAGGTTTCCACCCAAAAAGCGAGTAACTCCACCCTCATTTTCCTCCTCTGCCCCACCAGGGACACAGCCAGCTCCAGTTCTGCACATGACAGTCCCCTGCCCCCAACAGTCACACAGACACACCTGCCCAGCTAGGTCCCAACCACCCTCTCACCCAACCACCCCATCCCAAATCCCAGCAGCTGCGGTTGCCATGGTGACAGCATCTCCACCCCACTCCCACCCCTTGCACATAAATAAACTGCAACCTGGGGACGGAGAGCTGCTGGCAGAGGACGGTTTATGCCGAGCCAGCTCATTTCCCACTCCTCTCACTTCGGGATAATTAGTGCAAATTAAATCTCACACCCCTTCTCCGGCACAGTTAGCGCCCTGGGAGTGGATGCCTCTGCTCGTGGGGAACATGCAAGAAGGATCCTCTGGGTGTGCAGATGCCGGAGAACATTTCTCAGCTGTGAGCTCTCTGAGGCAGCGCAAGAGGCACATTGATTCCCCCAGAGATGGGACACACCCATCCTTCCCAGCTCTGACAGCTTGGCTCAGCTGTGGAGAGAGAGCGAGAGAGAGAGAGAGAGAGAGAGAGAGAGAGAGAGAGAGAGACCTCTCTGGTCACCAAGGCTTCCAAACAGTTCAACTCTTAAAGTCTGGTGTAAGCACGGCTGTCATCCCAGCCTTTGGGAGGTATAGGCAGGAGAATCAGGGGTTCAAAGACACCCTCAACTATACAGAGTGATCAAGGCCAGCTGGGTTACATTAAACCTTTTCTTAAAAAAATAAAATTAGTCCAGGTGGTGGTGCATGCCTTTCATCCCAGCACTTGGCAGCTAGAAGCAGGTGATCTCTGAGTCTGAGTCCAGCCTGATCTACAGAGCGAGTTCCAGGACAGCCAGGGCTGTTACGCAGAGAAACTCTGTCTCCAAAACACTAATAATAATAATAATAATAATAATAATAAATTAAAAAGTAGTTCGTCTCCACCCATACCTGTGTCTAGACAGCTTTATGGCCATATAAGCTGCAGAGTCCCACAGGGTCCTGCAAATAGAACTGCCAGGACTTTAAACAAGAGGCCCATCTTCATTCCTTGTTAGATCCCGACACTTCTGTAACCAGCTCTCCCGTATGCTTATTTTCACACTAAGTTTCTGAAGATTGGGGCTGTAGGGGCTGGGGTTGTACTTGCCCAGCATGCCCCAGCACCCCAAAAAAGGACACGAGTAAGGAGAGCATCTAACCCTTCAGCAGAACTAACACAGCAGCCACTGGAGGCTGGAGGCTGCTCCAGGGGCTTCAGACCCCTCATTCACCATGACACTCCAAAAGGGTGTCACTGTTAGAGCTTATCAAACACTAAGTCACCAGGCCCAGGGTCTTGTTAAAATGCAGGAACTGAACCCACAGCTCTGAGCTCCAAGGCCTTCTGCACGTCTAACAAGCATCCAGGGAAGGGACTGAGAGGGAAGGTCTTCGGTGCACCCATCCCCCATCCCCCAGCTGCCAACCTGGCTTTCAGCAGTGACCCTGGCATCTTCTCTGGAGTGTTGTGGGTAACAAACTGCTGCTTTGAAAGCTGCCTCGGGGATTTCTGCTCCTTCAGCTGAGAGACAGGGGAACACAGCCAGAGACAGGCTGAGAAGGGCTGACCTGCTCTGCCCAGGCAAAAATGCTCTGTGAGGTCATCCGGGCTCCAGGCTCTCCACTGGGTCTGGCTGAGGTTAGAAGCCAGCTGACTCTACACTTCCTCCAGCTTTGTCCCGTTTCCCTCCCTCCCTCTCAGGCATCTCCCACAATTCATCTCTTATGTAAAAAACGCTGACTTGGGCTGCACTTCTGAGCAATCCAGCCCAAGACGGGAAGATCCTCCAGCTCCTAGACTTGTCCACTAGAGACTAAGCAGGAGGAGGTTAACTCACCTCGGTCATACAGTGACAGAGCCGAGACTTGGACAGGTTTCACTCCCCCTGCACACTGTGTTCGCACAAGTGCAACTCTGAACTCCTACTTACCTGACCCATGCACACAAGCAGATACTGACTCACGCACACACCTACTAACACACATGCACGAGCCCCTCCCTGAGGTCCCTATTTGCCCACAGATATGACCATACAGCCATTGACTCACTGGATAAAGTCCTGCCTCACCCACACATAAACATTTTACCTTCAAGTCTGAGCTCCCATGGGGTCCCCTCCTGGAGTACCTCTGAGATACAGTCCAGAGTCCCAAAGGTTCTACCCCTCCGATCTACTCCTGGTCACAGGTCCTTGGAAGCAAAGACAGGGTGCATCCAACAAAACTTAACCCAATTTTGCTGTTTGCTGGTCATGTGACCATGGCTAAATCCCCTCAGTTTCCTTACCTCCCCTTCTCCTAGAGAGGGATGCTATGGGGGTCAGCAGAAGATACAGCCAGCCAGAAAGGAAAGGAGCTGAGGGTATGGCTCAGTTGGTAAAGTGTTTACCAGATCCCCAGAATTAAATAAAACAGCGTAGTGGTATCTCTCATCCCAGGACTCAGAAGGTGGGAGTGGAAGGATTAGAAATTCAATGTCTTCCTCAGTTACATGAGTCTCGGGCAAACCTGGTCTACATTAAAACTTTATGCCAAAAAGAAAGGGATGGGGGGGGTCTAGCTAAGTCCTATCCCATAACCTTAGCTCCCACTGAGAACTCCTACGGGAACAACTGACCTAGGGTTTTACTGGGTTTTAGATTATTTATATTTATTAAATGTGTATGGGTGTTTTGCCTGCATGTGTACCTATGCACCTCATGCATGCAGTGTCTACTGGAGGCCAGAAGGAAATTCTGGGTCTCCTGGGACTGTGGTTACAGCTGATTGTGAGGTGCCATGTAGGTGCTGGGAACTGAATGTGAGCTCCTCAAGGCACAAAAGGCTAGGCCCTGCCTCCCTCCCCTGCCATTTTTAATAACCATAATGGCCATTCCCAGCTCCTTGAGGCAGGAGAGTGATCAGGCCCTGTCCTACGGGGGGGGGGGGGGGGGGAAGCCCAAGACCAGACCACAAAATCCCACCAATCCCTGAGTTTACCCCCAAGATCAGGCCACAAAATCCCTCCAATCCCAGGCCACCCTGGAAGGCTCTGTGCCCCACCCCAAAGACACCCTATAATAAAGCTGTCTCCTGTCCAGTTCTTTGCTGCTTCTCTCCCAAGCAGAGGCGGCCCCCCTCCCTCCTGTGTCTTTCCCAATCAGTTTATTGTGTGATGTGTATTGTACAGCGTGACTTTGTAGGAAGTGGTAGTGCACTCCTTTAATCCCAGCACTCGGGAGGCAGAGGCAGCCGGATCTCTGAGTTCGAGGCCACCCTGGTCTACAAGATCTAGCTCTAGGACAGGCTCCAAAGCTACAGAGAAACCCTTTCTCGAATAACAACAACCAAAAAAAGCAAAAAAAGACACTTCTACTTTCTCAGTCAAGCCTTGAGTTGATGCCACCTAGCTGATGACACAGGTCATGAGGCTACCTGAGCCAAAAGAGCAGCCAAGCTCTGTCTGAGTTCTCACCCACAGAACCCGTGTGATAATAGATATTGTTTCAAACCATTACATAGGCTATGGCTCCTATTAGCAGATTATAATAAGGTCAGAGATGATGGTCAACCTGCATGTTTTCAACCGAAGAAAAGCAGCAAAAAGCAAACTTTAGCCACAAGAATCTCCCAGACCTGTGAGAACATAGGTCAATAGATGTGCACCCAGTCTTTCTGATCCAATGACCTGGGGTGCTGGGAGGATCAGGAGTCTGTGTCTCGAACAAGATCTCAAGTATATGTGCTGTGGGAAAATCTTTGTACACTATAAATATTTATTACTCTCATTGGTTAATAAAGAGCTGACTGGCCTGTATCTGGGCAGAAAGAGATTGGGCAGAAAAGCCAGAATAGGAGGACACTGGGAAGAAAAACGATGGAGTCTTAAGAGTCACCAGCCATACACAGAGGAAGCAGGATGCGTACAAAATGAGGTAACAAGCCATGAGCCACATGATAAAATTTAGGTAAGAAATATGGATTAATTTAAGTTGTAAGAGCTAGTTAGTAATAAGCCTGAGCTACCGGCCAAGCAATTGTACTTAATATTGAGTCTCTGAGTCTGTTATTTGGGCAGTTCCAAAGAAAAGTCCTCCTGCAGATGTGAATCAAGGGACCACCGTGAGAATTGAGGGAGCAGAAACTGTCCCAGCACACGGCAGGTAAGTGGGTGCACAGCTTTTCTCTGTAGCATTTTTGGTTACATGTGCCTGTGATAGTAAACATGTGTATAAGTCACTCTTCTTGTTACCATAACAAAAACAACTTGAGAGAAAGGGCCTATGCTGGTTTCCAAGGATACAGTTCATCATTGTAGGGAAGATGGTGGCCTGAGAGTAAGGCAGGGGTCACATTCCATCCTCTGTCAGGAAGCAGAGAGAGATGGACGGTGGTGCTCAGCTCTCTTTGTCTGTTCTCCTTCTTCAAATTTTAGTGCAGGAATGCATGTGCATGCATGTGTGTGTGCATGTGCGTGTGTACGTGTGTGCATGCACACGTGCATGTATGTTTGGGCAAACACATGCCATGTAGGTAGAGGTCAGAGTACAACTCTATGGAGTCAGATCTCTCCTTCCACCTTTTCGTGAGTTCTAGAGGCTGATGTGAGGTCATCTGGCTTAAGAAGCAAGCGCTCTACCCACTGAGCCAACTAGCGGGTGCCATGTAAGCCTGTGCACCATATGTGTGTATGTACAATGCCCTCAGAGCCCAGAAGAGGATGGCAGATGCCCTGGAATGGAAGTTACAGATGGTGGTGAGCCATGATATGAGTGTCAGGCACCAAACCCAGATCCTTTCTCTTTGCAAGAGCAGTAAGTGCTCTTACCTTCTGAGGCATCTCTCCAACCTCTTCCTCACCCCACCACTTTCTCTTTTCATGCCATCTAGGATGGCAGCACATGGGACAGGGACACCCTTAATTAAGTCGGTTCTTTCCATCTCAGTTAACCTAAGATAGACAAATTCCTCACACACATACCCAGAGGTTTGTCTCTGGGGATTCCGGGTTCTGTCAATCACTATGTGATTGGCATTTCTCACCGAAGTCCCCTTAGTGTGGAAACACTAAGTACTTCGCCGAAAGTGACTCAGAGGGCTTGGAAGGCGGGTCTGATGTGACTTGGACCACAGGCTATACTGATCACAACACAAAACCTAACTTGTGCCACGATCCAAGCTAGTCTTTGGGCTGTGTTTGATTCACAAAGAAGACCGAATATACAATCAGCTACTGGGATCTCAGACCCCAAATACACAGATTTAAAACAAGAGAAAGATTTAAGCTCCCTCTCATGTGACAGTTCAGAGAAGCATGGTCCGGGCTTGTAGGGACAGCTCCGAGAGCGTCAACTCACAGTGTCCACCTGGGCTGCAAAGGGCCTGTGGTAGCCACAGGAAGTGAGAGAGGTAGAGACGGAGAGACTCACTCTGTCCTTTTAAGAGCACAACTCCAAAACCGGCCACCTCATTTTCCTCCCACCCCATTGGCTGAATCCAAGCCACATGGTCAAGCAAGCACCAAAAGACTCTAGGAAATGTAGACCTGAGGTCAAAGGCCCCTGAAGACTGGAAGACAGCTGACAGACTCTATAGCAGCAGGCGGTGGGGTATCAGAGAAGCCCCAGGTGGTCTCCTGTCAGCAGTGTCCTCCACAGAGGACAAAATAGTGACATTACTCCCAGAGACAGGATAAGGTCCCCCTCCTATGCCCCACACTATGAAGATGACACCTAATTGTCTCCCCATCATTTTTTTAAATTGTGTGTGTATGTGTGCACACGTGCACACATGAGTGTGTAGAGAGTGAGAGGAGGGGAATGTACGTGCCCATGTGGAGGTCAGAGGACAACGTTGTATGATCAGTTTTCTCCTTCCACCATTGCAGGAGTCCCAGGGCTTGAACTCAGGTCATCAGGTTTGTGAGGCAAACATTTTATGTGTGGAGCCATCTTGCAGGTTCCACCCCCAGCATTCCTGACCTAAGAGTTCCCAGTGGATTTGGTTTTTCCTATACACAGCATAACTTCCAGTTTCGGATTCTGTGTCAAGGCAAACTGTTTCCACATTTATTTACTTAGGAAATGTTTGTTAGATCAAAAAGGATGTTGAGTGGCTATTAATAAAGCCCTCGAACTCCAGCCAACAAAATCATTGCCTCTGTTGAATGAAGCAAGGCCTCACCCTGAGCTCTACCCAGGGCCCCTTTCATCACCCCTACTGCTGAATCCCCCATCTTCTCTCCAAACCACAGATGTCTTCATTCCTAATGCACCACCACCACCATAATGCAGTGATTCAGAAACAAGAGCAGATCTCTCTTGCTTGCAGAAAAGGTAAATTGCTGGCTGCAATAAATTTGCAGGTGTTTGCATTTCAGCAGAAAGGATCTCATTGGTGGAGAGAGTTTGGTATCCAGCCTCTTCCCCACTTCCTCCACCCACAAGGAAAGCCGGCAGGACAGAGGACGGTGGGCAAAGTGGGGGAAATGCTTGCTGCAAAGGCACGAAGTCCTGAATTGGACACATACAAGTCGGTCAGCTGGGTGGTGTGCGTCTGTCACCCCAACACTGGGCCACATCAGTGGGTTCAGTGAGAGACCCCAATAAAGGGGAGTGGGTCGATACCCAGCATGAACTGCTGGCCTCTATACACATGCACAAGCTCAGACACAAGCTGGATGCAGCTAGCGCTGTGACCTGTTTAGGGTGCGGTAGAGAGGTGGGCTCCACCTTAGAGAACCCTTTGTTTGGATTTGTCCTAGTCACTGGTGTAGGTAGGCTTGGGATGGGGGGTCCATTGGGGTGAACTCAGTTCGCCAACCTCTCAGCCTGTGCACCTGTCACCGTCACCAAGGTGAAGAGGCCTGTGGGACCTATCCCAGGGTCTTCAGGAGCTGGTTCCTCTCTTGGTGGATGGATACAGGACTCAGATGCTGGGGTATCTGCTTTAAGCAACAACTGTGGGCGGTTCTAGAAACTTCCCTCTCCAGCAGGGAATCCACAGAGGAGCCAGAGGGTAAAACTGCCTTTTCTAAGCAGTCGCTGTGGGCTTTCATTGTATCAGCCTCCCTTGCAGCCCCACCCCAAGCAGGTCTGCGTACTTCTTTTTCAAATAAGGAAACTGAGGCATGGGGAGGGGAAGCCACTCACCCACAGGCACCCTGCCCTCTCCTGGAAGACTTCAACCACACTGAGAGTAATCTCCTTCCACTCCTACCTCCACTCAGGGTTCCCCATACTTCACTCCCTCCCCCACTTCCACCTCCAACCCTGCCTGACTCCCATCCTCTCTCTGCTGGAATCTTGACTCCCGCCCCCTCTCCGCTGCTCTTTTCACACCAGACTCAGAGTGTGGAAGGGAAAACTTTTTTTTTTCAAGTTCTCAGGAGACAGCAGTGATGGGGGGAGAATCTGCCATGGGGAAGGCTCAGCTTCGCAACAGAGGCAGAGGCCTCAGAGACCCAGGTCGAGTGAGGAGTGGGCACCTCCTGCCCCTCCTCAAGATACCCAAGGACGGGCTCAGGACCCCACTCTGACCCAAAGCTGCTAGTGACTGCGTTTCCACTGCTTTAGGGACTGAGCTGAGACAAGCGCATGCTGCACAAATATGAAGAGCCAAGTTCAAACTCCCAGCACTCACCTTAAAAATAAATAGTGGGACATGACCCTGTACCCCAACAGCTGTGGATGCAGTGACAGGGGCAGGGGAATTACTGGGGCTTTCTGACTACCAGTCTAGCTCCAGGTTCAGTGAGGAACTGTGTCTGGAGAGAATATGGTAAAGAATGACCGAGTAGGACACCTGATGCTCTCCTCTGGGTTTCACATAGGTGTGCACACCTGCACACACACGCCACACACATGTGCGCGCACACACACACACTTTATCCTACCTCCCATACCTCAAATCTTCCCTCGTGACAATTTATTAACTTAAGTTTCTAACTACTGTTGAAGGCCAGGTTTCTTGCATCCCCAAATTCACTGCCCTGCCGGAGGGGGTTAACCATGTGCATTCCAGTGTGAACAAACAAACCCCAACCCTTCTCTGGAAGAGGCTGTAACGAGGAGAGCCTAGCCTGGGGCGGGGCGCGGGGGACGGCGGGCTCTCTCGATGTCCACTCCTCTCCGGCAAGCAGCCTGAGGGACTCCAGGCTTCATTATGTCCAAACACTCCAGGGCTGAGAAGCACCAGATGTGGCCAATGACTGTCCCAGAACAAGTCAGCTGTCTTCCCACACTAATCTCTAGCATGGCAGAGGCCCGACTGAGGTCCCCACAGACAGCAGATGGCAAGCCAACTTCTATGTTGCCATGGCAGCCCTGGACCGGGGGTGAAGAGCTCCTGCCTGATGCACAAACACTTCTGCCTGGATTACATGAGGACACAGTAGGGGATGGATGTAGGTGCCAGATGTTAGCACCTCCCCACCCCACTGGGCGGCTGCAGGGTTTGTCTGGAGGTAACCCTGAGAGTGGAGCAGTGATGATGGGGGGTGATAGTTTGAGGAACTGACCTAACACAGAGCTAGGCTCCTCACCTTTAGATGAAGCAAGGCCAGCTGTGGGGTCAGCTGCAAGCAAAAGGCTGCCAGGAGCCTGTGTGCCTACAGAGAGGGTCAGGACCTATACTATATAAGATAAGATGACAGGGGACCTGGGGCCAACAGATCTTGGGGACCAATAGTCACAGAACAGACTGTCCAAGAGAGAGAAGCCCCAGTCCCTGCTCCTGTCTCCTGCATGGGAAGCTGAAGGTGTCCAGGTCTCTGAGTGGCACTGGGTTCAGCACGGGATTCGCCCCTCAGTGACCTTCTACCTCCAGCACCCTACAGGTATTACCCATGGCCTGGGCCTATCCACGCTGTGAGAGTTGGAGCCATGGAAACAGAATGTAGGTCAAGCTAACGGTGCTGGCAATCAGGCAGGACAGGTTTGCGACACTGAACCTTAGAGTCCCTCCCCAGCCCAGGCAGAGTCCAGCCTGGTGCCACGGGACTGCCCCTCTGTGTGTTCACACCATGCACACCCAATGCACAGGGTTATGCAAGAAGAGCTTGGGCTGTGAGCATGCCCAGTGCCTGTTCCTGGGGCCCTAGCCCACCTTGCACACAGAACACAACCCATACATGTATCACACGACTAGGGAGATCTACACAGGAGACAAGGAAAGGGTAGAGTGAAAACGTGTGGACATACACTCCATACAGTGTACAGTAGGCCTACAGATGAACTCCGCACATATGGAAACAATACTCACACAGTGTAGCAGTGGGACAAGTCCACAATGCACCTACACGTGCATACACACACACACACACACAAACACACACATATACACTTGCACACAGGTATGCATATACATACTCATGTACATGCATGAACATCTATGTTTATGTACGTACATGTATACCTGTGCACAGTAGCAAACCAACCACGTCAGCCAGGGGAAGGGCGGGAAACCCTTCCGTCCTCCCCACAAGTGAGCATACTCCTGGAATCCCTGACTCAATAACTGGACTGGCTCCAGTTGATGAGGTCAGGGCTGGTCCCTAGAGAGGGACCCAAAAGGGTGTGTCTGGACTGCGATAGCCCTGTAATCACCTGGTGCAAAGGTCTGCCCCGAGGAAACTTCTGCCAGGATGAAGCATGGCTGGGGCAAGCTCCATCCTGCCTGCCTGTGCCTTCTCTCAATTACACCCACAGGCCAGAAGCCCAGGGAGATGGGGGAGGAGATGGAGCAGAAAGCAAAAACACTAAGCCAGGCAGCCCAGGCTTCAGCTCTCGCTCTGCCTCTGCCCAACGGGGCACCCTGGGAAAGGCACCATCCTCCTCAAACCTGCTTCCCCATGGAGACCCAGAGAGAATAATTTAGGTCTGGCTGTCCTCCAGTCTCCTGTGGCAGTCACTTGTCACTTCAAATCTGCCACTACCAGATGGTAAGGGGGATGCCAACCTCCCAGGGGTTCCTCTACACCCACACGGGATGGGTGCACGGGGAAGATCCATCAGAGGCCTTCCTCACCCTGGATACCTTCCTCTTCCATCCAGCTTACACGGGCAGAGCGAAAGGACTGACTTGGTCCACCTCCTGAGTCATCAAGCCCTAAATGCACACACCTTGCAGAAGAGCAAGAACCCTGCCATCCCAGGAAGCACCTGGCTAGGAGACCTTGCTGCAGTGCTGGCCACTGACTCTCTGTGATCCTAAGCAAGTGCTACTTTGGGCCTAAGCTTCCCAGGCAAAGAACTGGACTAGAGCTGACCTCTAAGAGGCCAGCGTCTCTAAGAGGCTCTATCAGCAGCATAAGGTGGTCATCACAGAGAGTATCTCCCCTCCCCCAGGCTTCCCGCCCAGCCCAGATTGGAAGCCAATGCCATGGCAAGCTCTCTATGCGTGGGAGTCCTCGATGAGGGGTGAGAGCCTGTGGCAGACCCAGTGTAGAGATGGAAACCCACAGCTTAGAAAGGCCACGCCCTCAGGAAGTGGTGGAACCTGGGTTCAGGTTCCCACCTACCTAAATCAGAACCTGTGAGAACCATCCCACAGCCCAACTTTCCCAAGGGCTTTGTGTACATTTTCTCTGCAGCCACATGACAGCCAAGGTGGGGTCTGTGATGACCCAAGTTAGAAAGACAGAGCCCCTCGTGTTAAGCCACTTTCCCAAAGCCACACAGCTGAAACTTGGAAAGCTGCGATCGTGGCTGGACCCCACGCATCCATCACCACCTCCTCCACTTTCCCTCTGCCAGCGCAAGTGGGTGTCAGCACAGCCAGATCTGGGGGCTGGGAAACGCCCTCCACCTACCACAGGGAGAGCCCACCAGTTGTTTGGTAAGCGGTACAATCCCAGAGACAGAGGAGAAGCAGGCTCGTTTTCTGGCATCCGTCGGACACCCCTGCATGTGTCTCTTTTCTACTTGCATTTTTATTCCTCATCATTAGAGCTATCAAAAATCAGGGATAGGGAGACGGGGAGCTGACTGGGGGGTGAAACACTTGCTGTGCAAACACAAGGGCCTGAGTTCAAATCCCAGATCCCAGTGAAACTCTGGGTAATGGTACTCTTGGGTCCCCGGGGCTCCCTGGCCAGCTAGCATAGAACAATTGATGAGCCTCAAGTCCAAGGAAGAGACCTTATCTCTAAAAAACAGGGTAGAGCCCGGAGGTGGTTGTACACATCTCTACTCCCTCAGAGGCAGGCAGATCTCTGTGAGTTTGAGACAAGCCTAGTGTACAGAGTAAGTTCCAGGACAGCCAGGGCTAGCTACAAAGACAAACCCTGTCTCAAACAACAAAAACAACACCCACCCCCAAAGAAATAAAACAAACAAACAAACAAAAAAAAAAGGTGGAAAAATGGCTTAGTGATTAAGAGCACTTGATGCTCTTGCAGAGGACTCGGGTCAGGTTCCCAGCACCCACATCATGGCTCACAAATGCCTAAGACTCTAGTTCCAGAGTATCTGATGCTTCTTCTGACCTCCTTGGGAACTGCATAAACATGATATATGTACAGACAAGCAGGTACACTGATACACACATAAAAAAATTTTAACAAAAAAAATTAAAAACAAATATAAGGTGTTTGTCTCCAGACACATACATCTAAAAATTACTTTAAAATATTTAATGATAAAAAAGTTTAAAAATAAAAACAAGGAGGATGTCTCCTGAGGAGCAATTGGTTACTGACCTCTGGCTTCCACAGCATGTGCACACATGTGCGTGCACACCCACACTCACACACACACACATGTGCATCCACACATAGGAACATACCCTAGAAGTTAGAGCTAGGGAAGAACCTCCATTCTGTTGGTCTGTTGGCAGTGCAGACTGAGGAACCACGTGCCTGCACTCTTGCCTCTGCCTCAAGGGTGGGGGGACTAGCAGTCTGCCTGCCTGCTGGTGAGCTCATTGCAGCCCACTGGGCTGGCACTTGGCCCTGGATGCCAGGGGGATGGCTCTCATCTCAGCCCCCATCCCTGCCACCACCCAGACTGAACACTCTGTGTCTGTGTGAGTCACACCAAGCCCTGATATTTGCACAATTGTCTCCAGTACAAAATGCCTTCACGTATTGTTCAAGTCCCAGGACTACCCTGAGGGGAGTGGTGACAGCCATAATAATGATCCCCTAAACACCCACAGTCTCTGAGGCAGGCTTTGTCCTAGGTGTCACACGAGGTTGTTCATCTAATGCTCCCATTGTCTCTGTGATGAGGACACTGGTGTCATCCATCCCAAGTGACATAGAAGGAAGTCAATTCCAGGTGATCTGGCTCATCTAAGGTTACAAAGCTAAGTCAGGACACAAAGACTGGACATCCATGTCTAACTCCAAGGAGATCAATGCATTTGCAAGGGACAGCTAGACCTCTTTGTTGTTGCTCTTGTTTTGGTGGTGGTCATGGTAGCAGTGGTGGTGGTCATGGTGGTGGTGAAAATAAATAATGCTGTTGGTGGAGGCGGTGGTGGTGGAGGTGGTGGTGGTGGAGGTGGTGGTGGAGGCGGTGGTGGTGGAGGTGGTGGTGGAGGTGGTGGTGGAGGCGGTGGTGGAGGTGCTGTTGGTGGAGGTGGTGGTGGTAGTGGAGGTGGTGGAGGTGGTGGTGGTGGAGGTGCTGTTGGTGGAGGTGGTGGTGGTGGAGGTGGAGGTGGTGGAGGTGGTGGTGGTGGAGGTGGTGGTGGTGGAGGTGCTGTTGGTGGAGGTGGTGGTGGTAGTGGAGGTGGTGGTGGTGGAGGTGGTGGTGGTGGAGGTGGTGGTGGTGGAGGTGGTGGTGGTGGAGGTGGAGGTGGTGGAGGTGGTGGTGGTGGAGGTGGTGGTGGTGGAGGTGGTGGTGGTGGTGGTGGAGGTGGTGGTGGTGGAGGTGGTGGTGGTGGAGGTGGTAGTGGTGGTGGTGGAGGTGGTGGTGGTGGAGGTGGTAGTGGTGGTGGTGGAGGTGGTAGTGGTGGTGGTGGAGGTGGTGGTGGTGGAGGTGGTAGTGGTGGTGGTGGAGGTGGTGGTGGTGGTAGTAGAGGTAGTAGTGATGGTGGTGGTGGTGGAGGTGGAGGTGGTCATGGTGGTCTTGGTGGTGGAGATATCGCCATTGCTGGTGGTGATGGTGGGAGAGGTGGTGATGGTGGAGATGGTAGTGGTGGTGGTGGTAGTGGTTGTGCATTTGCATGTGTGAGCATAGATACCCCTATGCCATGACACATTCAAAAGTCAGAGGACAACCTCTAGCATTGGGAGCCCCACCTTTTGTCTTGTTGGGGGCAGGATCTTGTCGTTTACACTATATACACCAGGCTAGCCAACCTGCAAACTTCCTAGGGAGATACTATGCTCACGACCCCATATGGGTTTACCCGGGTTCTGGGGACTCAGTGTCCTCGTGCCTTTACTTAGTGGCATGCTTTACCCACTGAGCTACCTGCCCGGTCCCAGACCGACTTCTCTGTGTCGCCAGAGAACTCTGGCCTGGAGCAGGAATAAGCTGGGTTCATGTTCTGGGAGCCCCTGGGGACCCAGGCAATGGAAAGAGTTAGAATAATCCCGAAGATCCCAAAGTTAAACTGTCCAGCTGAAGGTCTTGGATCTGCCACCCGCTGGATGCAGGACTGTGGCAATGTACTTAGCCTCTCCTCACCTCGGTTGTCTAATCAATAAAATAGGTATGAGAGCAATAGTTACTGCCACCGGGAGGTGTGAAGATTGAGTTCCTGTACACAAGGGGGTAGGGACTCAGCTCGGTGATAGCATGCTGACCTAGTATGCACAGGGTTTAATCCCAGGGGCTGCAAGTGAATAATTTTTATGTAAAATATTTTTATGTGTCCAGGCAATTCTTGGCACAGGGAAAATGCTCAGTAAACATTGTCTATGGCTTATACAAACTGAGAAGCTTGTATTTACGCATTTAGGAATGTATATATGTACACAAATATATGTATGTAACAGTAATTAAATAAAAAAGAGGCCATACATTTGAAAGAGAGCAAAGAGGGTATTATTGGAGGGTTTGGAGAAAAGGGAGGGGGAGATGATGTAATTATGTATTATAATCTCAAAAAATAAAAGAAATTAAGAACTCATTGCCTATGGAAACAGGCAATGGTTCCGTTGTTAAAGAGCTTGCCGTGCAGGCATGAAGACCTGAGTCTGGTCCCTAGGACCCATATGTAAATGCAGACAAGGTATTTATACTCCCAGTGCTGGGGGAGGCAGAGGCAAGAGGATCTCTGCTCATCAGGCAACCAGGCTAGCAGGTGTGGTGAGATCTAAGCCAGTGGGAGTAACGCTGCCTCAAAATCCATGGTGGATGAAGCCATGGTGGATCTCAGAAACCACGGAGCATTAGCTGAGGCTGACTTCTGGTGTGTACACACACACACACCAGCACACACACCATGTTCCCATGGACACACACACACTGTCTGTCTTTAATTATCAGCATCTTAACTCTTTTGACTTCCCAAACACCAGAGCTCAGACAAGCTGCCCTCACAAGCCCCGAGTCCTGCTCTCTAGAGGGAAGACTGAGCCAGTGGAGAAACACTCTCACTGGGCCCCTGAGAAACACTCTCACTGGGCCCCTAGCCCTGGGCCCATATCCAGACACGCTAACCAGTAGAAAGCTATGGCGCTGGCACCGGCTCCCTCCCCAACCCACCCGTGCACTGGCTGAGCCTGAGTGAGCCGATCTTGACCTGTAAAGTGAAATCTGGGACGTTTAATAAAGCTCTGGCGTTGGGGGAGAGGTCACAATGGGGAAGATGACAGTGTTGATACTCTGTTGCAAATGTCTGAGTTTATTTTGGGTGCCTGCTTCTGGTCAGCACCTTGAGCATGGCATCGTTTCACTTGCCCCTCCCTGGACTCCCCGGCTGCCTGAGTTCTCAAGCTGAGCAACAAGACTTGGGGACCCTCTGGAGGTGACAATCTGATCTTTTTTAGAGACACCCTATTTTTTTAATTAATTTATTTATTTATTAAAGATTTCTGTCTCGGGCTGGAGAGATGGCTCAGCAGTTAAGAGCACTGACTGCTCTTCCAAAGGTCCTGAGTTCAATTCCCAGCAACCACATGGTGGCTCACAACCATCTGTAATGAGATCTGGTGCCCTCTTCTGGCCTGCAGGCATACACACAGACAGAATATTGTATACATAATAAATAAATAAATGTTTAAAAAAAAAGATTTCTGTCTCTTTCCCCGCCACCGCCTCCCATTTCCCTCCCCCTCCCCCAATCAAGTCCCCCTCCCTTGTCAGCCCAAAGAGCAATCAGGGTTCCCTGCCCTGTGGGAAGTCCAAGGACCACCCACCTCCATCCAGGTCTAGTAAGGTGAGCATCTGCCTAGGCTCCCACAAAGCCAGTATGTGCAGTAGGATCAAAAACCCATTGCCATTGTTCTTGAGTTCTCAGTAGTCCTCATTGTCCGCTATGTTCAGTGAGTCCGATTTTATCCCAGGCTTTTTCAGACCCAGGCCAGCTGGCCTTGGTGAGTTCCTGATAGAACGTCCTCATTGTCTCAGTGTGTGGGTGCACCCCTCGCGGTCCTGAGTTCCTTGCTCGTGCTCTCTCTCCTTCTGCTCCTGATTTGGACCTTGAGATTTCTGTCCGGTGCTCCAATGTGGGTCTCTGTCTCTGTCTCCTTTCATCACCTGATGAAGGTTAATATTCAGGAGGATGCCTATATGTTTTTCTTTGGGTTCTCCTTCTTATTTAGCTTCTCTAGGATCATGAATTATAGGCTCAATGTCCTTTATTTATGGCTAGAAACCAAATATGTGTGAGTACATTCCTCTTTTTGGGTCTGGCTTACCTCACTCAGGATAGTGTTTTCTATTTCCATCCATTTGCATGCAAAATTCAAGAAGTCCTTGTTTTTTACTGCTGAATAGTACTCTAATATGTATATATTCCATACTTTCTTCATCCATTCTTCCATTGAAGGGCATCTAGGTTGTTTCCAGGTTCTGGCTATTACGAACAATGCTGCCATGAACATAGTTGAGCATATACTTTTGTTGTATGATAGGGCATCTCTTGGGTATATTCCCAAGAGGGGTATTGCTAGGTCCAGGGGTAGGTTGATCCCGAATTTCCTGAGAAACCGCCACACTGCTTTCCAAAGTGAGACACCCTATTCTTTGGGGGAACCTGAAGGAGGAAAAAAAAACACCTAGGAGACAAAAAAAAAAAAAAAAAAAAAAAAAAAAAAAAAAAACCTGTAACAAGGTGGCAGCTGCAGTTGCCAAGGAGATAGCGATGAGAGAGAGCGGGATGCCTGTGGTGACTGACAGAGCCACCCTCCACAACCTCCTTACCCCCACCTCCGCCCCAGGAGGGTATTCTCCTAGTGTCATAGAGGAGCCACGGGCAAGCCTAGAAAGAAGAGCCCAGGGATCATGTTCTCCCATTGTTCCTCCCGGTCCCTAGAGCAGAAGGTGTGGACCAGACAATGGAGCAGTGGACAATAGGAAGCAGCAGATGGTTCCCCCACGCCAGGCCCTTGGACCACCCTCAATCGGAACCACTCTAGCCGCCAGCTGGTGCCCACAGCTTGCCAGGCCTGCCTGAGAGGTTGGAGAAGGAACCCCAGCTCATCTGGCTGCAGCCCCCAGCTCTGCACCTGCTGGGCTCTGAGTTTTCACAAAGAGGTTCAGGCAGGTCAGGGGAAGAGGAAGAATAACAGTCGGTGTGAGCATAGGGAACAGAAACTCGCCCTTCATAGAAAGTTCAGAGCTCCTCAAGGCCTCACCAGACCCCTACAGTCCACAGCTCCTCTGTGCTGCTCTCTCTTTCTCTCTCTTTGGCATATGCTGTTCCCACGCCCAAGGCACTGTTCCCCCAGCTCCCATCATGCCCCTCTCAAGCATCACCTTAAGTAACACCTCTCCTGGAGCCCTTCTGAAGCAGAAAGCTACACACCTCCTTCTAGCATTGCTGGGCTGGTCACGGGTGACGCTCACCGATTCTGCTTGGGATCTGTCTGCCTGCTGTCAATGGCCTCCAACGGCAGGGACTGTCTTCTGTCCTCCTGGTTCCTCCTCACCAAGAACAGTGAAGCCCTGGCACATAGTAGGTTATCAATGACTAGTCCTTGAACTTGTCAAGACTAGGCAATTTATCACCCCAGTGTAATCGAGTTAGGTTTTTCCTCCATTTTATAGAAGAAAGAACGGAAGTCCCAACCAAGGTTAGTAGGTAGGGGAGTGAGCAGAGGATGGGATCCAGTCTGACCTGGCTGCAAAGTCAGAGCATTCACCACCCCACCACCAAGTCTGCCGGCACCGGCTCTTTGCTCTGGAATGAACACTCGTCCCCTCCCATGGCAGGGGGCTCTCTGCTTTGCACCCCCCCCCCCAGTAAAAAGTGACAACACAGAGCTGAAAGTTTCTTGGGGGAGGTACGTACCACTAACAGGCTAAATCCCCACAGGGATGGGCAGCCCAACCAAAGCACCTCCGATACCCACCGCCCTCTCAAGCTCACAGTCTCTCCACAGCTTGGCTTTTTAGGCAAGAGTTCTGGGTTCAAGCGTTAATCATGACAGAGAGATAAGTGGACTTCCTTCCTTCACTTTTTCTTTCCTTCCTTCCTTTCAAACTGTTTTCTGTAGCCCAGGCTGGCCTGGCTACACCACATAGCCAAGGATGACCTTCAACTACTGATGCTCCTGCCTTTTTATCTCAATCCTGGGTGTGCTGCTATAGCAAGTTTATGTGGTGCCGGGGACCAAACACTGTCTCGGCCTTACTAGGCTAACACTTGACCAACAGAGTCTCATCCCAGCCCTGGAATGTGGACTTTCCTACATGGCTGACACACATGTACAAAAGTCAAGGCATTTTTTACCACATGCTCAGCAAACACCAGCTGACCCAGCAATTTTACCCCTCCATAACTCACTCAAGAGAAACGCAAACATATATCATGTAGAAAGTGCTTGCCCGTGGAGTCAGCTCTTTGGCTCTGCGCTGGGCATTTTAGACAACGATCTTGGCCAGTCTTCCCCATATCCTGTAGGGAGGTACTAAACTCCCCATTTTACAGATGGGTAAGGTGAGGCTTGGAGGCCAAGTATTGTAAGTTGCTCAAAGCTATAGAGCAAAACAGTATATTGAACTTGATTTGAAACTGGACTTTGCTCCAAGGTTCACCTCACTTGCACAGAGAACAAGTCAGAGACTTCCTGCTGTGCAGGTGGACGGTAGAAGGGAGCGAGGTTGAACCAGGCCCGGTGGCTCTTGTCTGTAATCACAGCACTTAGGAGGCTGAGGCAAGGCAACTGACTTGAACTCAAGCTCAGCTTGAAGGCAGCAATTGGCCCTAGGAGAAGAAGCCAGGGAGGAGAGGTGCTGGTAGAGACGGCTCAGTGTCAACCCAGATAGCAGTTCACGACCAGCTCAGAATTATCTGTAACTCCAGTTCCAGGGCATCCAACACCCTCTTCCAGCCTCTGTGGGCACCAGGCATGCCCATGGTGCACATATATACATGAAGTCAAAAAAAAAACATGCACATACAAAAATAATAAAATTAAATTGCAAAAAGAAAAGACCCAGGTGCGGTGGTGGAACACATCCTTAATCCCAGCACTCAGAAGGCAGAGGCAGGTGGAGCTCTTGAGTTTGAAGGCAGCCAGGTCTACTGAGAGAGTTCTGGGACAGTTGGGGCTAGGTAGGGAGACCCTGCCTCAAAAAAAAAAAGGAAAGAAGAGAGGAGAGGAGAGGAGAGGAGAGGAGAGGAGAGAAGAGAAGAGAAGAGAAGAGAAGAGAAGAGAAGAGAAGAGAAGAGAAAAGTGGGGGGATGCAGACCAGCCAAAGCCAACATCACCTGTCTCTTTCAGAAAGAACTAAAAGCTCCACACAGCATTGATTCCAGGGGGACCACCCCTCCCAGTGCTGGTGATCTCATCTCCCAGGTCCTTCAGGGGCTTTTCTGTTAGATTGTCCAACATTTTCTCTGAAAAATTAGGAGACAATGGGAAGGTGGGCTCTACTACTGAAATTCCAGTCTCTTGAATTCTTCAGTGAAAACCAAATTCCCCAGTATTTATTTATGGGGCACCCCTATCTAAGGCATGGGGGAGACTCCAAGGACCTCAACTGATTGATGGGTGAGTGCCTTCCTGGGAGGCTGAGTGTCAGTGAGTCAATGTGAAGATACACGCATCTGAGGATTGGATCTCTGCACAGGGGTGTGACCCGCTAGTGACTTCCAGCAGGTCCAGTGAGGCCTCAAACATTTGTGATGAGGGCTGATTGAGCAATGGATCCAGGCCTCCTTCCGGACGCAAATGGGATTGTGACTCATGGCTCTTTTCCCCCCTTCCTAACCCGACTCTCATTCATTCAGTGTGTGTGGCAGCTGCTGCTTCTCAGAAGTTATGAGAGAGGGAGAGAAGCCTCTCAGACCCAGGCCAAGTTTCTGGGCCTGCATTCATTCATGCTTGGTTTACCCCCTCTCACTGTGTGACCTTGGGAAGGTCGTTTTGCTCATTCAGCCACCCTCTCCTAATCTTGTTGTTGTGGAACTAATGTGGTATTCTGTTTGGGTAGTGGAAGGATGCATTGAAGACAGCAAGTATAAGGGGGCTTGTCCAGTGCAACACACACAAGCCATATAGGGCACAGCTATGCACGATGGTGGTCAAGGAAGGCAGACTGTAAACAGCATACACAGCAGCAGGTGCCCAGCGGGGCCCCAACATCCAAATTGCTAGAACTCAGTATCAGGGGCTTGCTCAGGCCGATGTGTCCTGACTCCTCCCTGCCAACCCTCGCATCTCCACTTTCTCTGGGACTTGGTGCTCCTTCTCCCTCAAGATACTCCTTGGCTTGCTTCCAGTTCTCAGAACATTCTAGGAGCAATATCCCCAAATACCAGTGGCCTCCATCACCGGGGCAGTGGGTCCCTCTCTTCCCTGGCCCCACATTACCACGTAGATCCCCCTCCCCATCTTACTTAGGGTTACTATTGCCATGATGAAACAGCATGGCTAAAAGCCAACCCTGCCTTTGGGGAGGAAAGGGTTTCTTTGACTTACTTTTCCACATCATAGTCCATCGTTGAAGGAAGTTGGGACAGGAACCCAAACACAGCAGGAACCTGGAGGCAGGAGCTGATGCAGAGGCTATGGAGGGAAGCAGTTTACTGGCTTGCTTCTTGTGGCTTGCTTGGCCTGCTTTCTTGCCCTTCCCCGTCAATCATTAATTAAGAAAATGTGTTACAGTTGATCTTATGGAGGCATTTTCTTCATCGAGGCTCTTTCCTTTCAGATGGCTCTAGCTTGTGCCAACTTGACATAAAACCACCTAGCACACCCCACCCCTGACACCTATTATGTTCCTGAGTAACCTAAAACATATCCCCTTGGCAGAAGCTCTGCAGGAACTGGGGTTCCTCAGACTCATCTTCCAAAATGACTGCTTCATCAGCTGCCCCAGCCTGGAACCTTCCCGCCTGCCCACCTGCACAGGTCTAGAGCAATCTCTGCCAACCAAGCAGTTTGGTGACCCACCTCCTAGTAGCTGTGCGCTGGCCTGAGCAGGTGTCTGATCCTTCATCTGCAAAAAGAGGGGGATGGCAAAGCCCACACTATAGAAAGAACTCCATCAAATATGCCTGCGGCACAGCCATACTTACAAGCCTCCCCGGTGTCTCCCTAGGCTGCCTGACTCCTGTCTCTGACCTGAGGCAGTACTTCTGTGAATGTCACTATTTCCCATCTCACTGTATTCCCACGGAGATAATGAAATGGGGTGCTGGCCCCAGAGGGCTCCAGCATAACCAGGAAGACCAGGAAATCAATCATCAGAATTGGGGTAAAAGGCGCCGTGAGGAGCTGGACATGGTGGCGCACACCTTTACTCCCAGCACTCAGAAGGCAGAAGCAGGTGGATCTCTGTGGGTTCGAGGACAGCCTGGTCTACAAAGTGAGTTCCAGGACAGCCAGAGCTGTTACACAAAGAAACCCTATCTCAAAAACTGGAGAAAAAAAAGTGCAGTGGGGGGTGGGGGATATAACAGAAGGTCAGGAAGAGTCCATGGAGGAGAGCACCCCAAGTCAGTCCTCAGGGATGACTAAATGTTAGAAGGGAAGAGGAAGGGTCAGGAGGAGAGGGGTGTGCAGTGTCCCAGGAGTGAAAGAAGGCCTGGTCCCTTACGGAAAGTGCAGTCCAATCTGGATGACCAGAGCAGAAGGAGATGGGGAAAGGGACGAGAGACAGGCTGGAGGAAGCCATAGGTCAGATCGTGAAGGGTTTCTGGTGCTCTACTGAAAAGCCAGTCTAGTGTCTCAACCAGAGCCTTAGACAGAAACAAGACAACCCTGGGAAAGCTGCTGAAATGCTATGGGAAATGTCTACACTGTTGTTAGTAGCACGGTGTGTGTGTGTGTGTGTGTGTGTGTGTGTGTGTGTGTGTGTGTCTGTGTGTCTGTGTGTCTGTGTGTGTGTGTGTGTCTGTGTGTGTGTACAACCACACCACGCTTGTATTAGAAATGAGGCATGGGGTGCCAGAAAGGTGGCTCGGAGGTTAAAAGCACCTGCTGCTCTTGCAGAAGATCCAGGTTTGGTTCCCAGCATTCGTGTGTGGGCTCACAACTCTGTAGCCCTCCTTCCAAGGGATGTGACGGCCTCTTCTAGCCCACCAGCATGTGACACGCTTGTGTACATACACATACATGCAGACAAAACACTCAACACATAAAATAAAGAAAAGGGTACCGGATCCTCTGAAGCTAGAGTTGCAGGTACTTGTTAGTTAGCTAGATAGTTAGTTAGTTAGTTAGTTAGTGTTAGTGAGTTAGTGAGTTAGTGAGTTAGTTAGTTAGTTAGTTAGTTAGTTGCTGGTAGTTGTTAGCTTCTATGTGGGTCCTGAGAACCAAACTCTGGTCCTCTGAAAGTCCCGCAGGTGCTCTGAAGCCACTGAACCATCTCTCCAGACACAGAAGTTTTGTTTGTTTGGTTTATTTTGGTTTGGGAGGTTTTTGTTTGTTTGATTGATTGTTGTTGTTTTGAGACAGTCTCACTATGTAGCCCTGGCTGTCCTGGAACTCGCTACATAAACCAGACTGGCCTGAAATTCACAGAGATCCACCTGCTTCTGCCTCTAGCTTCCAGGTGCTGGGATAAAATCATGCACCACCAGGCCCAATCAAAGTTTCATTTTTTTTTTCCTTTTCTTTTTCTGAGACCAGGTTTCTCTGTGTAGCCTTGGCTGTCTTGGAACTCATTCTGTATGTAGTATGTGGGCGCGGCGGGGCTGCGTCCCCGGCACCCGGCCGCCCCCACTGTTAGCTTTACCCAAAATAATTACACGGAAACTGTATTCTTTTAAACACTGCTTGGCCCATTCTCTTCTAGGCTAATTCTCCCATATTAATTTAGCCCATTTCTAATCATCTGTGTATGGCACCCCAAGGTGCGCTTACCAGGAAGATTCTAGCCTATGTCCATCCTGGGTCGGAGCTTCATCCCGGGAGCAGGGCATGGCGTCTCTCTCAGGCATCTGTTCCCGAGAGGAGAGCTGTCGAGTCTGACCTCACTTCCTCTTCCTCCCAGCATTCTGTTCTGTTTACACCTCCCACCTATCTTCTAACCAATAACATGGGCCAAGGCAGTTCCTTTATTAGCCAATGACCTTCCTCCATCATCTGTAGACCAGGCTGGCCTCAAATTCAGAGATCCACCTGCTTCTGCCTCCCAAGTGCTGGTATTAAAGGCATGTACCACCACCACCACTTTCATTTCTTAAAGCTAAGTTTAACCTTAAGAATAATGGGGAGCCATTGAAAGCTACACAGCAGTAGTATAACCAAGACTGTGCTGGATACAAACAGAGACTTAAGAGTGTGAGCCAGGAGCAAAGAGGAAAAAATCTCCAAGATCGAGAAGGGGAGTTTAAAAAACTGTTCCTGCCAGTGATGGAGCACTCTTTTAATCCCAGCACTCAGGAAGGCAGAGGCAGGTGGATCTCTGTGATTTCAAGGCCAACCTGGTCTATAGAACATGTTCCAGGAAAGCCAGGAACACACAAAGAAACCCTGTCTGGAAAATAAAATTTAAAAAAAAGTAAAAGAAACTGACCGTGATGGGATGCAGAACTAGAAGAGAGGGCTCGGCCAAAGGAGACCTGGGAGTCGCTGGTATGGGAACGTGGGTGCTAAGACTGACTCCCTGCGAGAGACAGAATTCCAATTCAAGCATGAAGGAGAGGTTCCAGCGGGTTGCCCACCCATCCCTGCACTAAAAACAAAGCAAAGGTATCTCAGCTGGAGTTGACCCGGGAGCCATTGCAACACTAGTCCTTGGGCTCCATCAAGACGCTCTCTCCCTTTTCGGTGGCTGCTCACTGCTCAGCTGTGAAGGGCTCCTATCCGAGAGCTGCGAAGCCTCTGAACAGCCCACAAAAAGACGCTCTCCCCATCTGCTGCGCTTAGAAAGCCCCACAGAAGGGTTTTGCTTAGTCAGGCTGGGTGACAGCTACCTCTATGCCACACCCAGACATGCTCTGAGTAACTACAATTGGCCCAGCCTGGTGGCTACCCACCCCCTGGCTGAGGTTAGAACCAGAACGAGAGAGGAACAATTGTTCCCCCCCCCAAAAAAAGAGTCTGTTATTCATGCTCAGGAAAGTGAAGCAGACAAATGAACAAGATGTCAGTGCACAAGGCGAAAAGAGCAGAGGGTGGGGGAGGTGAAGCAAGCAGGAAATGGACTTACTTCAGGCTATAAGAAACATAAGGCTCCTCTTGAGCTTAAAGCAGTCCAGTTCCTATTTGTCAACATGCCAGGGCTTCTGGAGTCAATGCTGTTGGCATTAGTGGGCTTTCCCAGGCCTTCCCTGGTACAATGGCCTGCCCCTGAGTGCCAACAGCAGAGCTGCATAGTTAGGAAGATGGAGGCCAGGTGCAAGGCTAGGACCTTCCCCAGAGGAGCAACAAGAAGTAGGAAGCACACCTCTTTTCTGGGGGTGGTGGGGCATGGATCTGGCGGAGAGGGGAGGTGGGTGGGGACTGTGAGGAGTGGAGGGAGGGGAAGCTGTGGTTGGAATGTGTTATGTGAGAGAAGAGTAAATTTAAGATGTACTACAGAAGAGGAGGAAGATGGGGAGGAGGGGAGGACGAGAAGGAGGGAGAGGAGAAGAGGAGGAGAAGGAGAAGAAGGAGGAGGAGGAGGAGGAGGAGAAGGAGGAGAAGGAGGAGAAGGAGGAGGAGGAGGAGGAGGAGAAGGAGGAGGAGGAGGAGAAAAGGAGGAGAGGAGAAGAAGAAGAAGAAGAAGAAGGAGGAGGAGGAGGAGGAGGAGGAGAAAAGGAGGAGAGGAGAAGAAGAAGAAGAGGAGGAGGAGGAGGAGGAGGAGGAGGAGGAGGAGGAGGAGGAGGGAAAAAAGAAGGAGGAGGAAGAAGATCAAGCAATGATATGCATAGGGAGAGTGTTGCCTCCTTCCCCTACCCAGGTCTATTTGCAAACCTGCTGCTCCTCTCTCTTCCCCCACCCAATAGGGAGCAAAAGATAATGGGCTCTGTAACCAGATGCTGGTCTTTGGAGACCTCCCTTAAAGATGATCTTGGTGACAAGAAAACCCAAGAGTTGCCCTCTGACCTCCACATATACACTGTGGCACACATGTGCCAACGAACGCACACAGACAGACAGCCAAAGAGATAATTCAAAGATGACCTTGGACAAGTCACTAAAATTCTCTCACTGCTTTCCTCATATAAAATATAGGGATAATAACCTTGTTTCACAGAGTCTTTGGGGGGTCTTGGGTTTCCTTTCCTCAATGGTTAATGTCTTCTCTGCAAGTCGCACAGCTCTGGGAACAGTGTGATCTCTGGGGAAAATGTAGCTACTTGAAGCTTGTTTTGTTTGGCTGCAGTTCGGCAGTTTCCTGGGGTTCTGAAAGGGTGAATGACTGATAGATAGCTTTATTACTGGATGACTGCACAGATACATAAGTGGATGAATAGTTGGTTAGACAAATATATAGACGCACGGATGAATGTATAGATGGACGTGGGTGGGCATGAATGAGCATTAGGCTGGCTGGGTATTTGGTTGGCTGGGTGTTTTGTTTGGTGATCGAGGATTTGTTGGATGGAGAGACGGTGTTTAAGTGTGTAGATGGACATTAGGTTGCATGGGTTGCATGGATGTTTGGTTTACTGGTGGGTAACTGGCATGTTGAGTGGATACACGCACAGATGGATACATGTATGATATATGTACTGGCTGAGATCGCACTTCTATGAAGAACAAAGGCACAGACCCAGATTATTTCGATCAAGAATGCAGCTTGTGGGGAGGTGGTGGTGGGGAAACATGACAACAAAGGCACTTCCTGCCTTCTAGGAGTTCACAATCTGATTGAATAATTACCCGCTTTGGATTCTGTTTGAAGTCAAGCCAGGTATAAGTAAATCTATAAACACAACTGTTAAGTAAACACGGTGTGCTTTAAAAAGCTTCGCGCTCAGACATATAATAACTCTTGATTCAAAACATCACTTTTTCCTCGGAGCAACCTCAGAGCTAATTCCCCAAATTTCTGAGAACACACGTCCTCCTTCGTCCCTGCTGCTCAGCCTCGCCTCCTCCCTGGACCCCCTGTGCTACCGCGATGGGAGAATATATACAGGAACCTGTCTCCACCTCACACACACACACAGTTTGAGCACTTGCCCGCAAGGTGAACAGGCCCAGTCATCTCTGTGGGAGCTCCTCCTCACCCTTAATAGGCAATCCAAAACTGGGGACCCAATGTCCCCAAGCTCCTACAACATTGACCTTATCGGTTGGTGATTTAGGTTTTAGTCTTAAATGCAGCATAATCCGGGTTAGAAGACTAGGAGGGGCTGGAGAAATGGCTCAAAGATTAAGAATGTGGGCTGTTCTTCCAGAAGACCCGAGTTCAGTTCCCAGCACATACATGGCAGCTTTTCTTTGTTTTATTTTTTTGTTTGTTTGTTTGTTGGGGGGTTGTTTTTCTTTTTTTCATTTTTGTTTATTTGCTTTGTTTTTCAAGATAGCATTTCGCTGTAGCTTTGGAGCCTGTCCTGGAACTAGCTCTTGTAGACACAGAGATCTGCCTGCCTCTGCCTCCCAAGTGCTGGGATTAAAGGCGTGCGCCACTACCACCCAGCCTTGTTTTTGTTTTTCAAGACAGAGTTTCTCTGTGTAGCCCTGGCTGTCCTGGAATTCACTCTGTAGACCAGACTGGCCTCGAACTCACAGAGATCTGCCTGCTTCTGCCTCCCGAGTGTGGAATTAAAGGCGTGTGCCACCAGCGCCCGGCCTGCCTGGCTTTTTATATAAGAACTGAACATCTGAACTCAGACACTCAGGTTGCCAGGGCTTTACCACCTGAGCCATTTCTCCAGCCCTAAACAAGAGTTTTCCAAAGACAGAACTCCACTTAAGGAAGGTTGTTTCTATTTCCCGTGCTTTGTTTTAACCAGGAGGGTGACACTGTCCGGTTATGGAGCTAAATGAGACCCTGTCTGTGCAGACAGATACAGCTGCAGAGCTCCGAATCCATTCTCAGCCGTGAGGAAAGATGATTCAAGCCCTTTGGGAACTCACATGGACATGAGCTCCACACACCAGCTCTGAAAGGCCCCGGAAGCCCGCTGGCTATCTCTAGAAGCAAAACTGGGGCCCAGAGAAGCCAGGAGAATGCTCCTGAGCCTGGGGGTGCATTAAGACTAGAGCCCCGGTCTTATCATAGGGAAGACTCTCCCTGCCCCAGCTCAAGCCTGACCAGAAACCTGAGTCCTGTGGGGTCTGGGGTCACTCAAGGATCTAAGTGAGGGCGAGGTCCCGTTTGAGTGGCTCACCCCTCTCCTCAGCAGGTTTCCCAGCTGCTCTATCCACATGTGAGGCAGCTCACAGGCGATGACACCCACCCACCCCCACCCCGGTGGTGGTAACAATGGTGTTTGAGGAGCAGCTGGGGAGTGGGTGGCTGAGGGAGGTGTTGTTCTCCACGGAGATGCTGGCATGCTGGGGGGAGTGTGAAGATGCAGTTGCCGCCACAGCTACTATCTTGGCTACTGGTATGACTGGAGGACAGGAGGCCTCAGAGAACATGGGGGATCCACACGGAATCACCCTCAACTACAATCCTGAGGCAGGAGAGGATGTTTTAGCTTGTCATCCTTTGCTGACTGCCTGTCCGTGGTTGGTTGAGGCCCCTGTGGCGGCTGGGGCTAGGGTTTTCTAGACAGCTGCCCTGTGTTCAAATCCAGGTTCTGTCAGTTCCTCCCAGAGCAGCTGCAAACAGATTTGAAGCTCTTTCCTCTGTGGTTTACACGGGGGTCAGGGTTTAATCAGGGTGTCTCTGTCAAAAGACTGCTAGGAGGGTCAAGGGATACCCTAGGTGTCATTACATAGAGGGCTCCTAAGAAGGGTAGGGGAACAGGACACTTGCAATTTCTCTGCCATGTTGCATGTGTACTTGGGTCAGAACTGCTCAGGCAAAGCATGTGACTTTGTACAAAGACAACTCCAGGGAGACGCTCAGTAGACAACACTCCCTGAAACTAGACATAAGCCAGGGGAGTCTAGTGCCCCTTGCACACCTTCTAAACAGGAAGTAGGACAGTGGCACCCTAAGAATGGAGGCCTTAAGGACCTGAATGTCATGGAAGCACCCAAAGTCCTGAGACGTCCCTGACCATAGTTAACCTCCTAGAGAGATGCCGCTGAGACCAGTGGGGACTCTGAATGATGGGGTGTGAACTCCCCTCCACCCACACAGACCCCTTCCCGTCAGACCACCTATTTCCCTGCCCCAAAGCCTGGCTGCTCTCATTTCTCCTCTCAGCAGGTCCTGCTCTCTTCCTCCACTTCTGCTCCTTCCTCCTGCCTAATCACTCTTTGGACCTGTCCCAGTTTGTTTTCTATTGCTGATGCCCACAACAGCCTGTGTAGGGTTGGGGGGGGGAGGGGGGGGTTATTTGGCTTACACCGTGATTGATCATTTTCAGTCATTGAGGGAAATCAGAGCAGGAATTCAGGGCGGGAACCTGAAGTCAAAAATCGAAGCAGAGGCCGTATTTACTTACCAACTGTTTACTTACCAGCTTCCCGTGGCTTCCTCAGCTCGTTGTGTTTATATAATCCAGGACCACAGCCCAAGTTGGCACACTCCAAGTAGGCTGAGTCCTCTCACACCAATCATGAATTAAGAGAATTCCCCTACAGATGTACCTACAGACCAGACTAATGGGAGCATCTTCTCAAGTGAGGTTCCCAGATGACCCGAGCTAGCGTCAAATTGACAAGAAAAAAAAAAATACAAAATAAAAATAAACTAAGCCAGGTGGTGGTGGTACAGGCCTTTAACCCCAGCACCCTGGAGGCAGAGGCAGAGGCAGGCAGAGCTCAGTGAATTCAAGCCCAGCCTGGTCTACAAAATGAGTTCCAGGAAAGTCAGGGCTATTACACAGATAAACCCTATCTCAAAAGGCCAAATAAAAATAAATAAATAAATAAATAAATAAATAGCCAGCATGGGGCCCCAGCTTAGATAGCAGCTTCACTGGTAAGCATCCTCTGAGTGTCCCTAGTGTCCCCAGTACCCTGTGCTTGCCCCTCTCCTAATACCTAGGAGCCACCAGGGAAGGCACAGCCATTTCCAGAAGTAGGGTCAGAGGATATAAAAGCTGTCATTCCTGAGGTCCTCATTCTTCTCTACCCTAGTGTACCGCCCTAACACAGCATCCTGCATGGACCTGGGGCTAACAGGGAGTGAGGGAACAGACGGTGGTGTGGATGGCAGAGGGACAGGAGAGAGGGATCTGGTGGGATTTACCCCAGTATCATAGAGGTGGCCCTGAAGGGCAGAGCCCTTGCCCCAAAGTCTGGATAGTGCAGCCTTGTCCCTGGTCCCCTTCCTGTCCCATGCCAACCACAGGAAGGTAAGCTTGGCAAGGTGATACACAAAGGCAGCCTTGGCTACATAGTAAGTTATAGGATATATAAGACACTACTAAGAAAGAAAAGAAGGAAGGAAGGAAGGAAGGAAGGAAGGAAGGAAGGAAGGAGCGAAAGAGAGAGGTTCCAGGGGCTCAGATCACATAGCAAACTCTGTTCCAAGCTTGCCCACTTACTCTAGCCATAAACAGAGCCTAAGCCCTTGCAAGATGCCCCTGTAACCTTCCTCTTTGGAGAAGCAGGTGGAGGATTCACCTCCTCCCCATTCCTGCCACTTATAGGTCCTCCCAAAGCTTCAGGAGCCTAAGGGCCCCACTCCTCCCCACTTGCCAGCTCTTCCTGCCTCTGGGCAACGAACCTAGGCTGGGGTGGTGAGCGTGGGAGGCTGGCACCAGGGAGGTTGCAGGTTGGAAGTAAAATTCTAATCAAACCCAGAATCCCTCCGTCTTCTCCCTCTGCTCCGAGGAAGGTGTTTTTGGCTGGGTTATTACTCATTTGTTCTCAGAGAACTCTCTGTGGCTTTGGAGCTGAGGGGAACTTGCAAGGTTGGGAAAATAAAAATCGTTCCCCGCCCTGCCCCCCTCCCCCCAGGCTGCTTCTTGCTCTTATTATTGTCTCTCTCTGTCTCGCTTTGTGGTAGGACTTTTGAGGAGTGCATTTGGCCCATCTTAAAGGCACAGGTTGCTGGAGGTGCAGAGCTGTCAGAAGCCCTGAGGCTGGGAACAGTAGGGAAGGGTCAGTGCAGTCAGCCTCCATATGGGAGAAATTGCAAGTGATGGGTTCTCACAGCATGGAGGGCAGGAGGGCAGAGGCCACTGGGGAAGGCACAGCCTTGCTCAGAAGCAGTTATCAAAGGGGTTCAAGATTAAAACTGTCTCTTTTTTGTTTCTGAAATAGGCTCTTTCATATTGCCCAGGCTAGCCTAGAACCTGACCCTGAACTCCTGACCCCCCTGCCTCCAGTCCCCCTAAGTGTTGAAATCACAAGCGTGCATGGCTCTCCCTGGGTTATGCAGTGTTGGGAATTGAACCCAGAGTTCTGCTCATGCTAGAAAAGCACTCTGCCAACTGAGCTAAGCCCCTCCCCCAGGCTGAGATGGTTTTGATGCCTCTTTTCACAGCCCTACCTCAGTCTGAGTCACCTTTGAAGTCCTTCCCAGATCTGAGCATCCTGTTTCCAGTCTTAGCCCTGCGCCCATTGCTCCGGCCAGTAGCACAGACAAACTTCAGAAAGGACGCAGCCACCCTGCATTGAACTCTCGCCTCAACAGCCAGAACGGAATCCAGCTCTCTAGACTGGCCCGTGAGATGCGTTGCCTGCTATGTTCCCACTGGCCCAGAGTCCCTTTCTGTCTTCACCTGACTCCAAGTTCCAAGTCCCCCAAACATGCCAACTCTCTTCCCAAGGTCTTGTTGCAAAAGCCACTTCCAAAAGGGGCTTTCCCCACCCACCTGTTCTAAAGTAACACCCACCCCTGTCACCACAGGCCACGTGACCCATCCCCCCCACTCTGGGCTCAAACTGTGCAGGAACAGTAGGGACTCAGAACGCAGTGAACCACATCCCCTAAATCCCCTTCCCTGGGTGGTGCTGGGGCTGTTCGGGATGGAGGGAGAGAGGGGCAGCAAGATGCGTTTGTGTGAGATCAGGCCTGGGAGTGAAGCAGCAACTGCTGTATGCTAGCAGGTGGGGCCCCTATCACTGGCCCATCTCGGTGGTGAAAAGCCCCTGCCCCCCATCAGCCATCTTTCTCTTCAATTTCCCCAGCCCTGAGTGAGTCCGGAGAACTCTGTTGGTGAAGGGTGCCAGTCTCTCCAGCATGATACCCTGGGCATCAAGGTCAGAGGTCACGGGAGACGCGTGCAGGAGCTTCCCATTTTCCTTAGGCAGTTTTTTTTTTTAAATATTTATCTATTTATTTATTATGTATACAGCTAGCCAGAAGAGGGCACCAGACCTCATTACAGATGGTTGTGAGCCACCATGTGGTTGCCAGGAATTGAACTCAGGACCTTTGGAAGAGCAAGCAATGCTCTTAACCACTGAGCCATCTCTCCAGCCCTCCTTAGGCAGTTTTTGTCAGCTTGGCTCGGTCCTAGAAACACCTGGGAAGAAGGAACCTGGATTGAGGAATTGCCTCCATCAGACTGGGCCCCTGCGTGGTTTTTGTTGATTATTGGTTGCTGTATAAGGGCCCAGCCCACTGTGGGCAGTGCCATTCCTAGACAAGTGGGCCTGTGGTCTTTGCTTCAGTTCCTGCCTCCAGGCTCCTCCCTTGATTCCTGCCTTGGCTTCCCTGATGATAGACTATGACATGACGTGTGAGCCAGACACACACACACACACACACACACACACACACACACACACACACGTTGCTCACATACAAGTTGCTTTTGGCCAGGATTTATCACAGCAACAGGGAAACCAACTAGACCACCATTTTCCCTTCCCCTGCCACACCCAACTTTCCCTCCCTGCTGAACTGCAGCTACCCCACCTAACCCCAGACACAGAGGCAGCAATCTGCATAGCCACCCACCAGCTCCACGTGTCAGGCTGCTGCTTGCAGCCCAAAGAAAAGCCCTGACCCTGCCTTCATCTCGGCCCTAGGCAGAGCCCCCGCCTTTCTAACTAGCACACACTCGCGGTTCTCCTGAGAGCAAAGGTCCCAGCTGCCTTTTCTCAGTGGTATCCCCAAACCCAAAACAGCATCTGGTACACAGTTGGGTGCTCGGTAGTTATGAAAGGCTGACTATTAGCTGGCACTCCGGTGACTAAGGAGCCACCGGGGAAGGGAAAGATCACTCTGGCACAGACTGTGCACTTACCTAATAGGTACACAGTCCCAAGGAGATCCACGCCTTCTTCAAACTGCATCCTTGCCCAAGCATCCCACCCCCGAGCAGGCCCTAGCTCATGAGCATCCTGCCCTCTTATCAGCCATCTCCTCCAAAGAATGCCTACGGCTCCTGTCCCCCTGATCCTTCTTCTAACCACTCCCTAGGATCTGGTTTCTGCCTATGGTTAGAGTTGGCCATGACCAAGGTCACTGGGACTCACCCAGCTGCAGGTCCCCAGTCTCTTTTCCGCTAGCTACAGCCCCCTCTTCCCTCCCTGCGAATGTGGCCTCTTCTGACTTCCAGTCTTTGTTCTGAGTTTTGCTTTTCAGGACACTTGAGATGGAATCAGAGCCTGGAATGTGCCAGGCAAGCACTGTACTCTACCACCGAGGCAATCGCCTAGTCCCAAGTCTTTTCTTTGATTTTTCCAGGTTTCTCCTTCCAGCTACACCCTACACAATAGCCCCCCACCCATTACCTGATCCATTGCCTACAAAGCCATAATTTCAAAATGGTCTCCAGTTTTTGCAGCTCTCCAGAGTCCCCCACTCCAACAGCCCGAGAAGGTTGTAACCTGTTTACGTCCTGGAACAAAGATTCATCAAGTTGGGTGTACTACTGTAAGCTGATACCCTTGTCACCAAGCTCCTGGTCCTCATCCTGTTGCTGATCTAAGCCTGTTGAGACCGTGGGAAGACCTGTGGGTGGGAAGGACCGAGGGCCTTGGTCACTGGTAACACCTATTGCACATGTGACCTAGTCATGGGAGGAGCCAAAGGCCTGTTGAGTGAGTGTTCACATGAATCAGTGCGTGAGAGGAAAGGAGGCCATCTTTGTCTGCATATTCCAGTTGAAGGAAGCAGACTGGGGTATTTGTCAAACAGTCAAGGCACACCTGTAGGCTGGGAACAATACCTGTAGGCTGGGAACACTACGATCTCTCAAGTATATGACCAAATTCCAGCTTTGTAGGCAATGGATCAGGTAATGGGTGGGGGGCTATTGTGTAGGGTGTAGATGGATAGATATATGGACAGACGCATAACTGGGGAGGAATAACGAGGGATTAGGCCATGGTGATGGAGACCCAAGGGACATCAAGCGTGGATGAAATCTTAGAATACTTCCCCATAAGATCCTTGATAATTAGACGCAGATGAGGAAAACTGAGTGCCAATCAATCTTAGGCCACTCTGCGGTTGAGAGCTATGCCCCTGTCACAGCCAGGGCCACAGCTGGGAAAGCCCAGCTCACTACAAATGCTGTGTGCCCCTCAGTCACCTGGACCTCTGCTCTGTCAAAGAGGACATCTGGTGGTAAGCAGTTACTGTACCTGGTGTGACTCTGATAGGCACCTGGTGCTCGGCAGTTTCCAGCAACCCCTCTGCTGCCCTGCACGAAAGCACCCCCATCTCTACCCAGCTGATGAGGAGAGCAAGCTCAGAAACTACAAATGGTTAGACCAGGAACATGGAACCAGGAGAGCCTGACTGAGATCCGAACCAGGCCTGCCTGACTGGAACCTGGCTCCATCCTCTCCCTCCCCACACCTCCCATGTCTCTCCCTCCCCACACCTCCCTCCTCCCTCCCCTCACCTCCCTTCCCACCTCTCCCATCTCCATCTCTACTCCTCCCACTTCCCTAGCCTGATACTTCATTTTATTAATTTTATCTATAATTGTTTATATGTGTCTGCATGTAAGTGTTCTCAGGCATGTGTGGGTGATTCTCAGAGACCAGAAGAGCGTGTCAGATTCCCAAGTGATGGAGTTACAAGTGGTTGGTTGTAAGTTACCCAATGCAGGTTCTAGAACCGAAACCTAGAAGAGGAGCAAGTGCTTCTAACCACTGAACCATCCCTCCAGCCCCGCATGACGCTTTGCACAGACAGCTCCTGCAGCCATTTGTGAGATTTCTGATGGGTGTGTAAACCCCTCTCTTTATGTGTCCACAGTGTCCAGAACTTGCCCTGTGAGTCCAGTGTCTGGTCACCTGCCTGCCTCTCAGAGCAGAGGTGATTTAAAGATCAGACAATCTGGCCCTATAGGCTACTTACCCACCAGCAGGTTACTGTGTGGCAGTGGATGGATGGATAGATATATGGACAGATGCATAACTGTAACCATGTACACATGGGAAATGAATGTGTTTGTAGGTGGATGGATACGTGGACGGGTGAATGAATGGCTTCATGGACGGATGCATGCATGCATGGATAGATATATGGACAAATGCATGACTGCAACCATGTATACATGTAAAATGAATGGGTCAGGTGGATTAATGGATGGAAGGATACATGGATGGGTCAGTGGGTGAATACATGTGTATATGCAAGAAAATGGATGCGCACATGTATGTATGGGTGAATTGATAGATGGATGGATGAAAAATTAGGAAAGGGGTCCCCAGGCATGGTGGCACATATCTGTAATCCTAGCTAACTCAAGAGTCAGGGCCAGTGTTGTGCATAGGAGTTCAAGGCCAGCCTAGGCTACAAGGCAGTATCTTGTCTTCCAAATGAAACAAAATAAAAACCACTAAAAGCGGGAGACAGACAGTGGTTAGCAATAACTGTCATCGTGATAGTTTAAAGCGATAGCTCAGCCAGGTGGCTTTAATCCCAGCACTCGGGAGGCAGAGGCAGGCCGATTTCTGTGAGTTCGAGGACAGCCTGGTCTACAGAGCGAGTTCCAGGACAGGCTCCAAAGCCACACAGAGAAAGCCTATCTTGAAAAACCAAAACCAAACAAATAAAAAGACAAACAAAAGTGGTATCTCAACACAAGTCAGGAAAAGCTAGATTAAAGTCTAACCTAGATCCCTGGCACAGGGGCCCCCAAAGCCTCTGAATTCACCGAAACCTCAGCCAAAAGGAGTTGAGACGGGATGCTAGAGAGATGGTTTGAGTTAAGAGCACTTGCTGCTCTTCTAGAGGACCGGAGTTCAATTCCCAGCACCTAGGTCAAGTGACTCACAACTGGCCATCTCAGGTACCTGCTCCAGGCATCCTAGGGTACCTGCTTTTGTGGGTGCATGCCCACATGCAGATATACACACCTACATATACTTTAAAAATATTAATAAATCCTTTAAAAAAAAACGATCTGAAAGGAACAAATGGCATTAACTCCTCAGAGGTTAGGACCAGAGGCGGGTACCTGTCCTTACCTCCATCCGGACCACCTAGGTGGTGACCTAGGGCAGACCCACATGCACCGACTGGCCTGCTGGCCTCTGGCTGGCTCTCTCTGGCACCCTGCCAGCCCGACAAGCCAACTGATGAAGCCGGAACCGCTTTCAGAGCAGTTGGCCCTTCCGTCACCATCAATGCCCCCCTCTCCCTGGATTCTGGAGTGTGATGCTGACGGGGTGTCAGAGGGATTTAGTTTCATTTCTGATAGGGCCCGCCCGGGGAACTGTCACAGTCATCAGGCAGTGACCATTTATGGCTGTGGGTATTTAAACAGCTTGACTATTTGTTCCAATAGGCATCATATAAAGTGATTAAAGTAGCAGACGAAAGGCGGAAGGCACGGCCCGGACTGTTTGAAGAACAGCTACCTGTAAGCTGTCACTCTGAGAAAGAAAAACAGTGATGGGGTGTGTTCCCAGGGTGTCCAGGTGGTGATGGCAGAGGTACATCACGTCAAGTCCAAACAAAAGGTACTCCTAAGTCTATGTTCCAGCTACTGCTGTTTGGGGGCAAATAAAGTTTATTCTTCCTGATAATGACAGCAATACACCCTCATTATAAACTGTCAACAGGACAGCCAGGGCTATACAGAGACACCCTGACTAATATATATTATAATATAATATATAATAATATATGTATGTATTATATATTCCACCCCAGTTCCACTCCAGCACTGCAAAAAATTACATAAATAAATAAATAAATAAATAAATAAAATAAAATATTTGGACTGGGAGAAAGATCAAACTGGTTATTATGGTGAGCATGTGTAATCCAGCTTTCAGGAGATGGAAGCAAGAGGATTAAAAATTCCAGGCAAGGGCCAATGAGATGACTCCGAGGGTACAGGTGCTTGCCACTAACAGCCTGAGTTAGATCCCCAGAACCCAGACGCCTGGAAGTTGTCTTCTGACCACCACACACATGCCGTGACACAAGCACGCACACACTAATGACACAAGCACGCACACACTAATGCACAAGCACACACACACTAATGCACAAGCACGCACACCAATGACGCAAGCACACACATGACACAAGCACACACACTGATGATGCAAGCACGCACACACTAACGCACAAGCACGCACACACTAACGCACAAGCACGCACACACTAAAACACTTAGTGAGTGCGTGAAGAGGAGTTACTGAAACATTTGCTCGGTCCCATCTAGCTGTGAGGTGTTTCTACTGGTGAGTTCTTTACAATAAAGTGAGTTTATTAAAATAAATACATGAATAAAAGTTGCAGGCCAGCCTGGGCAACACAAAGATTTCCAAGCTGGCCTGGACTATGTAAGATCAAACTGGCCTGGGAGAAAGATCAAACTGGTCTCACAGCCAGGCAGAGGCAGGTGGATCTCTGTGAGTTCAAGGCCAGCCTGGTTTACAGAAAGAGTTCCGGGACAGCCAGGGCTAAATAGAGAGACCCTGTATCAGAGAGAGAGAGAGACAGACAGACAGACAGACAGACAGACAGACAGAACAAAAACCATACATTAAGCCATACTCCAGAGACAACATGGTTGACAGCCTTCCATCTTTTTATTTCTTCTTATACATATTTGATATAACGAAGATGACAAAAGTCACTTATAATAACTGAATCTCCACAGTACGAATTATTTTACGTGCCCTGACAAATGATAACCCATCTCATCTTCTCAGTGGTGCCCTTGGTATCTGACGGTGCTTTTATGTCTGCCTCCTTCACATGAAGAAACCGAGACACGGAGAGGCTAGGTGGTCCTAGTTCACACTGAGCGAGCAGCAGAACTACGATTCAAGCCACCCGGGTCACTGTCCGTACCATCACGGATGCCGTCTATATTCTCCTTGTTGCCCTGTACATACGACCTATTTTATTTCTTCACACTGGAGGTAGAACCTAGAGCCACACACATGCACGCAAGCACACACACACACACACACACACACACACACACTTAGCAAGTGTTCTTGCTTTAATTTACAATCTCAGATCTTAAAATGTCATTGTGAGGCAGGGTCACATGTAACCCAGGCTGTTCTTTAACTCATGAAGTAACTGAGGTTGGCTTTGAACTCGTGACCTTGCAGCCTCCACCTTGTGATAGCTGAGATTGCAGGTGTGCACTGTGCATTTCGTCTGACTCCAAAGTATTATTTTTTGATTGTTGCCAAGAATTCCAAGAAGATGAACTAGTTCACTCGGTCGTTCCTCCCCTTGTTCTGGGTTTTCCCCTGGGCTTTGGGGCTTCTGGGTCCTGCACAGCACAGTGACTAACCCGTCACAGAAGAAAGCCCCTGGCTCCTCAAGTTTGCGCTCCTGAGAATACACCCACCCTGGGCACCAGCAGGCAAAGCTGGCTGCAGCTCCTCACTGAGCCCTGAAAGCAACAGCTCCTGGCCTCCTCCCTCTACCCATCCCCCATGAGACAGCAAGCCTGGAATCAGCTCTGCAGAGACTCCCACTAGGAACTAAATATATTACAAGCCTATCCCCACCCACCTCCAGGGAGACAAATTGGGCGGTCAGCCTGGTCGCAGGGGGGCAGGTATTCTGACCCCACCACCACACCTGCCTACCTCAAACCATGTTTCTTCTGTGGGCAGCCGACGACAGTCATCTAAGAGGCTTTTGAAGCTGGAAAACTGTATATGCAAGAGGTTGTTATTGTTACAGCATGAACTCAACAGGATTCCCTGGGGAACGGCTATGTGCCTGACATTTGTGCAAAGCCCCGAGGAGATGAAGACATGCCAAAGAGAGTCCAGCAACTGCCCCAAAGGGAACCATGGGCTCACGGAGGAGGACAGACCAGCAGTGACGCACTCCAAGGATGGGTCCGCAGGCGAGGAGAGCAATGGGCTTCAGGAGCCTAAGGAGAAGCCCCACTCAGGTGGAGAGCATTCCTGGAAGGCTTCCTGGAGGCCCAGCTGTCTCAGTGAACACCTGCCCTTGATCTTAGCCAAGGGAGCCTTGGAGGCCGAACAGGATTTGGCTGAATCATAAGGGCAGGAGCTGAGACATAAGTAGGACATTCTAGAAGAAAAAAAAAAAAACAAAAAAACACTGAGGCCTGGGTGTTGTGGACTCCTGAGAAGTGGAGGGAGATGAGGAAGACAGTTGTGACAGGAGTGAATGTCTACTAACCCCAGACAGTAGACATACCAAAGTAAGGGCCCAGTGAGTTTTGCTGGGGCTACTTAAATGAGTACAGGAGAGGGGTCACTCACCAGAGCAGAAATGACTCAGGCAGCTATACCTCCAAAGACCCACCAGCACGAATGACAGCTCCCAAAAGCTGGAACCCTGAAGCTCAGCGCTCAATTTAGGATTGGACAGTTGAAGAGTGTCTCTTCCAGGCAGTTTAGCTTGTCCGAGAGTGTTTCTCATCTGTCCTTACTTTATATAAGATTGGGGGATGGAGGGACTAGTGCATCTCATCAGTTTCAGGGACTTCCTGAGGCTTCTCTGCTGTTTACTTCCTGTGAAGTAATATGAGCGGCAGGGCTGCGTTCCCAGCACCCTGGCTGCCTGCTCAGCTAGCTTATGCCCCGAAATAATTACACGGACACTGTATTCTTTTAATCACTGCTTGGCCCATTTCTATCTAGCCTCTTCTAGGCTAACTCTCGCACCTGGACTAGCCCATTTCTAATATTCTATGTAGCACAGCAAGGTGTGCTTACCGGGAAGATTCTAGCCTACGTCCATCCTGGGTCGGAGCTTCATCGCGTGTGTCTGCCCAGGAGCCGGGAGCATGGCGTCCCTCTCTGAGGCGTCTGCTCCCGAGAGGAGAGCTGTCGAGTCTGTGTGCTCACTTCCTCTTCCTCCCAGCATTCTGTTCTGTTTACTCCTCCCACCTATCTTCTAACCAATGAGGGCCAAGCAGTTTCTTTTTATTTAACCAATGACCTTCCTCCATCATTTCCCCTTTTTCGGTTTAAACAAAAAAAAAAAAAAAGGCTTTAACTTTAACATAGCAAAATTACATATAACAAAACAGTTATCAAGTAAAAGTTACAATAATCTTTATCATAACTAAGGAAAACTATAACTATAACTAACTATTCTTAATTCCATCAAAGACTCCAGAAAGATACAATATTATCTAAGCAAACAAGAAATAAACAACTTTTAAAACTCTAGAAATGACAGAGACATCTCGCTGCTTGTATAGTCACCCAAAGTTCCTCTGTACCGTTGGGGCATCCATCTTCAGCCTACAGGCCCTTAGTTTCCAGCAGACATTTCCACAAAGCAGGAAATTTCAAAGGCAGTCACTATCTGCTTGTCCTGAAGAATGTCTTGCAGACTCTTTCATGAATCAGGAACCCTGAAAGACCATCTCACCTTTAGGCAAGTTCAGCAGTCCTCTCTCTGCAGGTTCTTTGTGTCCAGTTTATGCAATAGTCCAGGCAAGAACAGTTTCTTGCCCAAATGGCTATCAAACTCCATAAGGATCCTCTTCAATGTCAGTCTTCTTCTTGAAGTAAATTGGTGCTGCCAGGAGTAGAGTGTCTCATTGTCATGAAAAGTCCTAAGTTATTAAAACATTTAAAATGCCATATTCTATAATCTTTGAAAGATATGAAGAATGCCTATCTAAGATATATCTATGCACATCTAGAAAATCTTAACTAACATGACTACAAACTTGACTATTATGATTATCTATTAACAAGCTATATATATATATTACATTTTAAGTGAACTACACAATCACAATATCTTAATCAATAGCAGAAATATGCATATACATATAACAAAATTGACCTTAAAATCCATACCAATGCAAATTATTCATACCTATATCATTCCTGCATCTTTTCTCTGCTTTTTAAAAGCATTTTTCTCTTTGAAAAGATTTGATTTTAATTATGTACATGTGTGGATAAGTGCACGTTTGTGCAGGTGCCCTCAGAAGCTAGAGGCACAGGCTCCATCAGAGCTGAGGTGACAGGAGGTTGTGAGCCACTCCTTGTGAGTGCTCAGAATCAAATCTAAGTAGTGTCCTCCGGGAAGAACAATATGTCTTCTTACTCTGAAGTCATCTCTCCAGCTGACTTCCCAAGTCTTAAGCTTGAGTCTTAACGAGTCTCCCACCCTGCAGGATGGAATATGCCATCTTGCAGGAAATTACTGCACACTAGCGAAGACCACACTCCATTGTCCCATTAACTGTGTGGGGAAGCCTGAAAAAAAAAAACACCACACACACACACACCCCACCAGGCATTGCCACTTTGTGGCCTAAGGTAGCCAATGCAAGGGAAAGGTATGCTGAACACCAAGGCCCTGGTTCATGGGACAGCCAAGCAGTCTTCGGAGGATCCTGCCTGACCCAAGTGTTTAGCTGCTCTTGATGTCCATTTGCTGACATTCCCTGTGACAGCAGGTGTTGTCAACCTGATAGAACCTAAAATCACCTGGGACACGGGCATCTTGAGCATACCCGGGGGTATCTTGATTGTGTTAACTGGGGTTAGAATATCTGTCCACTGCGGGCAGCATCATTCCCTAGCCAGGATCCTGAACCATACAAGATGGAGAAGGGGCAGAACAGAGCATGCGTTCATCTCTCTCTGCTTCTTGCCTGTGGGTGTAACCAGCGGCTTCAAGCTCCTGTCCAGCTTGACTTCCCTTGCCTATCCTTGAACTACGGGTTGGAATAAACTTTCTCCCTCAAGATGTCTTTCTCAGGGTGTTTTATCATAGCAATAGGAAAAGAAAACCAAGACACCCTTCCCAAGGACCCCCCTGCCCTAGAAGCAACTCAAAGCCCAGACCTAAGGATGGGTCCCCAGAAAGTTCAAGAGCAAGGCTTGTTATTTATTTTGTTCATGGTGCTAGTCAATCATGATGATTCTTGTTCTCCCAACAGACTTCTGAGGCTGGGGTTCACGGCCCTACTTCCCAAATGAGGATCAGAACCCTGAAATAGTAAGGCCCAGCCACCCACATGCTGAGTTCCAGTTAATGGAGGTATCAAGAGGGTAACTAGCTGGTATTCAGGCTCCTTGTGGATGCCCTTAGATAGAGTATTTCTCTCAACTTTGACAAGGGATACTAGGACTGCCATCTTTCCTGCCACTGGGGTTGTGGGACTTTCTGAGATGTCCTCCCAAAGAACATAGCATGGAGACTGCTTGGCATCTAGGGTAAATCTGGAATCTCTCCAGATTTGCCACGGGAGAGGATGGATAGCATCGTAGGCACCGGCCACATTGCACTGACTGAGCTCCCTGCTGTGGGATTCCAGGGAGACCTGAGCATCTCAGAAATGTCCCTGGGGCTCTCAGCCCTGCTCTGTCAGTGGCAGAAGCACTGATGGGTTCCGAGGTCCAAGGAAACTTCCCAGGGCACTCAAAGGTTTTCAGTAAAAAAGGGTAAGCAAGGGGGAAGGTTCTGCTGTGTTACTCCACAGAAGACCCTTGGCCTCTCTGTGCCTCCAGCTCTTCACAGCGACAGGTCTGCAGACTCTAAAACCCATGGCTCATTTCCTCCTCCACAAATACTGACTTAGACACTGTTCCACAGACAACAGCAGTCACACACACACACTCAAGAACCTTCCTTTCAGTGGTGCCTGGTTCCCTGCATGTCATGTGGGGTTTACAGCACCTACTCACCTCGGGGATCCGAGCACGCACAGCCTAGCTTAGGACCTGGCACTCCCTACACACTTAAAGGTGTCCTCCCCTTGGAATAGTTATTGGATAAGGAAACAGAGGGAAAACATTTGGGCACATGGTAAGATGACCTACTATAGCAGCCTGCATCTGAGCAGAAGTGACCAAGGCACAAGAAATCAAGTGCCTTGCCCCATCCCACTGTGAAGTCTCCTAGACAAGATTTCTTCCTCAGCATGTGATGGGGGCTAGCCTCCTGGTTCTGGGCACCGTCCCTGTACTGAGATATTTCCAGTATCCCTGGCTTCTGTCTACAAGGTAGCATTAACATTCCCTCTTCCTACCAATGGTGGCCATCAGAAGTGTCTCCAGACATTGCCTTGTCCCCTGAAGGCCCAGGTCAGCCCCCACCAAGAACTACTGCTCTGCTACTCTTGAGGATCTGAGGGGGGGGGGATCATTGGTAGAGTATGTACCTAACATGCATGAAACCCTGGGCTCAACCCCCAACACGTGTAAAATGGATGTGGGTGTGCATGCCTATAATGTCAGCACTTGGGAAGTAAAGGCAGGAGGAGGAGGAGGAGCTCAAGGTCACCCTTGGTTACACTGTGAAGACAAAGTCATCCTGGGATACAGGAGACCCTGTAGACAACACACCAACAGACAATAAACTAACCCTTGAGATTGTATTTCAGAATCCCTGTGATCCACACTCATCTTCTCCAGAACCCCTGTTATCCGCCCTCATCCCTTCCAGGAACCCCTGTGATCCACCCTCATCCCTTCCAGGAACCCTGTGATCCACCCTCATCCCCCCAGAATCCCTGTGATCCCCCCTCATCCCCTCCAGGAACCCCTGTGATCCACCCTCATCCCCTCCAGAACCCCTGTTATCCACCCTCATCCCCTCCAGGAACCCCTGTGATCCACTCTCATTCCTTCCAGGAACCCTGTGATCCACCCTCATCCCCCCAGAATCCCTGTGATCCATCCTCATCCCCTCCAGAACCCCTGTGATCCACCTTCATCCCCTCCAGGAACCCTGTGATCCACCCTCATCCCCTCCAGAAATTCTGTGATCTCTCATCCCCTTTCTTCCCAACCACTTCCCAAAGGACCTGCCCTGATACAAGGAAGCCCCAAATTTCCCAACCTCTGTCCCTTATTCCTAGACACTCCTACCAATAGCTCCTGCCCCTCCCAACCCTTTTCAAATGTTTTATTTTGTATTTTACCAGACAGAGAGATTGGCACACGTGTGGAGGTTAGAGGGCAGCTCTGGTTCTGCCTTCCTACCTTCTCATTGGGCTTGCGCCATAACACTTTTATCCACTGAGCCCCAAACCTTCCTTGCGCCCTTCTGCCACCCTCAAGCACTAGTTCTGGGCAACCAGCCCTTATCAAACGAGGCACTCACTCCATCTGAAACGTAACTGTAGCCAGTGTCTGCCCTTTGCTTCCTGTCTCAGACCGTCCCCCAAAACATCATCCTGCTACCAACAGCAATTTGAGGGCAGGAGATGATCCCTAACTCACTGGTGTCAATGGTGGATTCCCAGCACTAAGGGCCTGCAGAGGACAGCTGTGACAAGCGAACTCACTCCCAGTGACATTTGTTACATTGTGACATACAAATGTAACTCTAACACTCACACAGACACCAGGTACCTGCATAAAGCCACAGGTAAAGGAGCCTTGGCTCCCGGATAAGTGCACAGAGGTGAAAACCATGAGCCAGCTCCAGCTGTTTCCACTTCTGGCTCCTTCCAGAGGGCAGTTCCTCAACTCCTCCAAGCCTCAGTGTCTCAGTCTGGGAAATGGAGATAATCTATAGAGTCCCCACAGGGTTGGAGTGCTAGGAGAATTGGGGAAGCACATGCAGGGTGCTCAGCGCTGTGGTGCACATCAGAAATTAAAAGGCACATAATGGTGACTTAGTGCTCAGATACAATGCAAAGGCCACACCCCCACATTACCGTGTGGGGTCTGGTCAGCTGTCCTGGAAGCGACCAGAACAATGTCAGAGAGGAGGATGCCAATGTTCTTTGGGAGCCAAGTGGTATAGTCAGTGGCCCTGGCTCATAACACCCACTAAATGAAGGAGAGAGGGAAAGCTGCTTCCCTTGGCTCCCCTTGGGCCCTAGCCTGGGCGACTTCTTGGACAGTGAGAAAGAAGGCTGCTGGAACCAGAAAGTGGAGACACCGCAGGGGCAGGGAGGGCAGAGAGGAAGGGGGGAAGGGGAGGAGAGCCGGCAGGGAGGCCTCCGGGGAGGCTGCCAGACTTGGTAAATAATTCACACAGAAGAACTGAAGACAGCCGTAGTGCATGGGGGATTGGGCCAGGTCGCAAAGGCTCAGACGTCTGGAGGGGACTTGTGGTCTCTCCTGTCTGCGAGCCAAGAATTCTTGTGGCCTAGCCTGCCAGGAAAGCACCGTCCCAGGTGCCACTCCTCGCACTGAGGGAGGGAGCTCCCCGGAACTGCCCTACCGGGGCAACCTGCCTGCCTGGCCGGCATCTCCGCCCAGCCGTTCCCATGGCAACCGGCTGGCCTGGTCCAGGGTTCACCGCCAAGTAGAACCTTGGCTTTCCCCTTTCCCTCCCCCCAACTCCTCACCCCTACCCACCACCCACCCTCCACCCCCACTAAAGAATGGGCGTCTTACAGTCTGTCCTCGAGCTCCAGGGGCTGGGACTTCGAGCTCTAAAAAATAGCTGTGAAAGCCCCTCCTTGCATCGGGGCTGACCAGATCAGGAGCAGCAGGGACCAGCTCTGCCACTTTGCAACCGCAGGAAATCAGGCAGGTGTGGTTGCTGCTCTTGCCTCACTGTCCCTCATCCGTAGAATGGGGGTGAGAACAGCAATAACCCAAGAAAGTTGCTGTAAAGATTCAGGTCATTAAATGGCGAGAGAACAGCGCAAATACTAGTTTGCAGCCACAGCGGAAAAAAAAAAAAATCACATTGAGAAACGAAGTCCCAGAAAGACAAAATACACTTGCCAGGGACGATAGTCACAGGGCCAGACCCGGCTACTAGGCCAAAAGGAAGGAAATCGTGAACCCTTTGTGACGCTCAGGGACTCAGGGACGGGTGGTGACAACAAGCTGCTGGGACTCCCCCAGAGTCCTACACTTCCCCTGGGCCCACCCCCACCCCCACCCCCACCCTCTCGAAATTCAGTCACTGAAAGGTCACAGACCAGACATTGTGGTTTCTGAACCGGAAAAGGCCTCCCTCTAGGCAAGCCTGTGTCTCCCCAGTGCCAAACACAAGCCACACCCCCCTCTGCCTGCCAGAAAAATTGTTGAATGAATGTGGACTTAATTAATGAATTCACCAAGTTCATCTCCTCCATAAAACACCCTCCCAGGGTAAACTCCCGAAACCCTTGGCCACCCAGTTTTCTTCCTCAGGGCATCTCTTTCCCTGGCCGGTTCTGCCATCACTGTCCGCCCTCCCCCACCACACCCCTCCCATCAACCATTCTCTGAGGATTTCCCAGGGCTTACTTCCGGGTCCTCCCCAAAACAGCCTGTCCTCCCAGTGACTTCCTCCCCCCTCTTGGTGACCCTTTGTCCTCAAAACAGCTGCCTCTAGGTCAAAGATCTGGTTCCAAGCTCCAGTGGCGGTCATTTCCCCCTGGTTAGGGACAAAACCTCCAGTGTGAGGGATGTCACCATGAGCCAAACCCGTGGATCAGGGAGGGGAAAGGGAGGAAAGCCCCCATTTCTGTCTGTCTGTGACTCTTGGTCGCTCTGGGTGGGGCCTGGGTCTTTGGACCTCAGAGCTTTATCCCCAGGCCGCCCAGCAGGCTTTATTCCAGCTGCCAGGCTTCCTGGGTTACCAGCATTGCCTGGGTTTATTTTTGCATATGGTTTGGGAGAATCTCTACCGTTGAATAAGGACCACATGGCTTTTCCCCCCTTCTCCTTCCCTCCAATAGGCAGATTGTGTAAACCAGAGCAGCTGCCTGAGTTTCCAAGAAAAAGATTAGATGCTGCACAGTTTTTAACCAGGATGACAGCTTCTCCACAGGAAGTCGCTTCTATTAATTTGTTAAAAATCTCTTTTTTTGCACGGCTCCATCTATCGGTCATCTGGCTGCACTGTGGGGTTTTTGCAAATTCTGGGTCTTCCTCCCCTCCCAAGGTGTGCCTTGGAACTGACGATTTCTCTGAACTTTTGCCTCTGTTGGACGTGGAACTACTGGACAACGGCTCCCTCGATGGCCTGTGCAGATCTCTGGATGTGGAAAGCTCGGACTTTGCAGGGTGATTGCCTTCCAAAAGATACAATGTGCAGAAAAGAAAAAGGGGGATCCTGCAACCCGGAATCCTGACTGATCCCACTCTCTCAGCCCAGATGATCCAGAACAGTACAACAGGGAGTGCCATGTGTTGCCTGTGCCTCTGATGTGGAGAACAGGATTGGTTGCTTCCTCCTAAAATCCATCACTCAAACCACTGGAAAAAAAATATCAGATAAACCATGAGGGGGTTGAGGACATAGCTCAGTGCTTGCCTAGCATGCACGAAGCCTTAGACTCTATCCCCAGACCTCACTGGAAAGTGGTGGTGCACACCTGTAATTCCAGGTCTCAGGAGGCAGAGGCAGGAGGATTAGAAATTCAAGACCATCATCTACTGCATTCTAAATTCCAGGTCAGCCTGTGCTACAAGAGAATGCGTCTCAAAACAAAACAGAACACTGGAAGAAGGCACTTTACTTGGAGGCCAGTCTACAAAACGGGTCTCCAGTGTTCCATCAGCAGTCAAGTCTAAGAATCTAACACAATCAAGGGCTTCCCAAAGAGGCATGATGACTAACTGCAATGTGTCCTCCCGTGTGGAATGCAGGAAGACAAAGGGCGTTATATAAAAACTAATAAAATCAGAATAAGCTGTGGGGTTTAGTTAGTAACCATGGTCCCATGTTGGCTCCTTAGTCAGGCAAAATTTGCCAGAATGGCACCAGATGGTAGGGGTAGAAGAAACTGAATCAGGGTTATATATGTCAGTTCAACACTGTCTCCCCAACTTGTCTTCTGTATCATCATCATCATCATTGCATTTCTCTGTTGGAGGTTAGGAGTACATGCATGCCACAGCATACATATGAAGATCAGAAGACAACTTTCAAGAACTGTTTTTTTCCTTCCACCACGTAGGTCTTGGGAATCGAACTTATGCTATCAGGCTCGGAGAAAAGTGCCTTTACCTTGATGAGACATCTTGCCCACCATCTGCAGCTCATCTTGAACTAGTCTAGCGTTCCAATGATATTTTATTTTAAAGTGGGTCACATGCTTGAGTGCCAGGCCATACCCAAGGCCCAGCTGTCTTTCGTTCCCACTGTTGCCAACACTAAGGAAGCGGGTTGTCGAGGTTTTAGAAGCCCCACACTCCTGACTTAGGGTTTCAGTTGCTGCAGTGAAATGCCACGGCCGAAAAAGCAACCTGGGAGAAAAAAGGTTTTTTTTTGGGGGGGGGGGGTATTTTTTTGTTGTTGTTGTTGTTTTTCATTTTTTCTTTGTTTTGTTTTATTTGGTTACACATTCCAAGTCACAGGCCACTTGGGAAGCTAAGGATGGAACTCAAACAGGGCAGGAATCTGGGAGCTGATGCAGAGGCCACTGTGGGGTGCTGCTTACTGGCTTTCTCCTCTTGGCTTGCTCAACCTGCTTTCTTATAGAACCCAGGGTCACCAGCCCAGGACTGGCACCACCCACAATGGCTGGGCCCTCCCCCATCAATCACTAATTAAGAAAATGCCCCACAGGCCTGCCTGCAGCTGTATATTATGGGGGTATTTTTTTCAATTGAGGTTCCTTCCTCTCAGATGACTCTAGCTTGGGTCAAGCTGACATAAAACTAGTCAGCATGGCCCCTCTGTCCCAATCTCACTTCCATGGTGGGGGCGGGGGGGGGTGATCATTTCTGGTCCCAGGACAAGCCCCTGGTTTGTTCCTCCTTATGCCAGGTACACATGGCAGGCACTAAGTCAATACTTACTGAGTGGAGCTCTTCTAAGGAAGTGATCCAAGCAGAGAGCTAAGGTCATCCCTCCCCAGGGCATGTGAGCACTGTGGCTCCCATCCAGAGAAGGAAGGCTTCTGGCAGGCGGGGTGGAGGGGGTGCTTAGCTTCCTGAGACACTGCCTTTGGGGAGCAAGCACACCTTTCTTTAGGAACCTTGGAAAACTGATGGAGGTCATGGAGGTCGGGCAGACTGACTCCCTCAAACCACTCCCACCTCCTCGAGAAAACTCCTGCCTTTTGCACCGCAAAGAGACTATCCCTGTCTTAGAGTACATCAACCTAAAACTGTATGCAAAAACATGACAAAAAGTAAGAGCATGTCCAATGATTTCGGTCACCCACTGCCCGATATACAACAAACACTTCCTGGGTGCTCCTATCAAGGGCTGTCACTTTCTGAGTTCCAGGCCACGTTCTGGGGAGAGAGACATCTATGCTTTCCTGACACTTCGTACCATCTACAATTTATAGAAGAACTAGAAAGCCAAAGACCTTGCGAAATGTCCCAGGTCCCTGTCAGGATAAAGGTTTCAATTCTAAGCCATCTAAGCCTTGAATATACTTGCCACATAGTCAGTGCCCTTCCCTTTTTGCCAGAACCTTCCCCCGGGTAGGCCTTGAACACCTAGAATTTGTTGCCTGCTCTGCAGCCACGTCCTGGGCTCATTCCTTCATCCGTGGCAGACAGCAGGAATCTTTAAGCTTCTCTGTTTTAAAACTTAATTTGCCAGTTCTTCCTTTAACGATATCCTTGATATCCCTGCAGCCCGTCAGCCTGGACAGGCCACAGGAGCAGAATACAGGGAGATGGATGCTTATTAAAACATTCAATTAGCCAAGTTGAAAGGATGCAGCTCTGGATGCTCCAGGTCGATGCTCGAAGGTTTAGAGGCACACTCCCCCACCTCCACCTTTTAATAATCTTTTTCCATATTTATTATTACCCTCTCCAGATACTTCAGACATATCCAGCCAGCACTTGGTATAATTTGATATCTGCTCAGTCCCCAAAGTGCCTCCTCACCAAATTCTCGCCCGATGCTATAGTATATTTAAGAGATTTATTTTCCTTGTTACTGAATGAAGGCCTCAGGAAAGGCAGCCTCATTCCAGGCTGAGGACCTGCCTTCGCTGCCCAGTGGCCTCCAGCAGGAACGTTTTAATACATCACTTATTAAAATGGACCTTCGGCCTTGGCTCAGGGCACCGGGCAGCTTCAGGCGCGAGCTGACCACATCCACACGCTGCCCCCTTCTGCCCTGTGACGCAGTCTGTTGTGTGGGATGGTGAAGATAGGCAGGGCTTCAGAACAACACACCAAAAACACAAGGACCTTTAAAGGCTGAAGGACAATAGCTGAAGCAGGGAACCGAGCCAAAGTCTGTCCGCACCCTCATCCTGGACGGTGGACTCTGGGTTCCAGTCCTGCCTCCGCAGCTAACACGGCACTTAGCAGGGTTCGTCCTGAGACCTGATTTCCATTGCCAGGTCAGGGTAACAACAGTGTCCATTCCATGGGGCTGTTGTGAGTCTGGCATTCACTAAAAAGCCCACGGATGCAGGTGATCTCTTTTACTTCTCTGGGGCCTCAGTTTCTTTGGTGATTGGAAAATGAATGTCTCTGGATTTTTAGGGATGTTGGGACCACCGTGAGAGGTGATAGATGAGAAAGTACTCGGTAACAGCAGTGCCATGATGGGGTACAGACAGAAACCATGACACCCCCCCCCAAAAAAAACAATCTTTTCACCTGGCCTCTGTCCCTCTTAGCAGATTACTGTTTGAACAAAAAGCAGGCCCTGCCCCTAATTCTCTCCCCAGCACTCCTTGGCCTTCTAGGGGAGAGTATACAGCATTGCTTGGCTCTATAGAGCCTATAGACCTTCAATTCCCAAAGGGAGTGCCTGGGGTCAAGAGGGAAGATAGCCAAACTCAAGAGGAGGACCATGTGTCTAGGAGAATGAAGTTGGCATCTGCAAGCATCCGCAGGCTGGGCACTGCCAGTTCCTGCTCCCCCATCAGTCCCAGTAATGACCACAGGGTGAAGAACCCTGGGCTGGTACCCACGGAGGCTATCGGACCTAGCAAAGGATATGACACATTCGCCCTCCCCTTCCGGGTCCTCTAGAGCCCCTGTTCTGCAACTCCTCCTGTGGGGACTCTTACCTGATGTCTGAGTCACACTTAAGCTCCTGTCACTGTGAGCTGTGTTGTGACTCCTTGCCTGACAGCTTTACAACAAACATATTAAAAGCTCCAGGCAGTGGGGCTTCTACATGCAAAACAGACTGGGGGGAGGGGAGTACTCCTCCCAAGTTCTCTCTCCCATCCCACCCCCAGAACTTGGACCCCTCACTGCTTCCAGCTTCATCAGAGATGGCGCTATCTCCCCACACCCTTACACAACAAGCTTTTGAAATGGGTGATTGGAGGCAGGAGTAGCAGGTGCCTCTGACCTCCTGGCTAGGCAACCCCAGAGAATAGATCGATCCTCAGGAAAGGAACAGTGGGCTCTGGAAGTTACCAGAAGTGTGTATCCCCAGCCCAGTCCCTAATGATGCTCACTGGGTGTTACCAGAGGCCCCATATGGTAACCAGACCCCACGAGGCAGAAGCCCGGTTATCTGCTCTTTGCAGATTAGGAAACTGAGGCTTCCAGAAGTTCCAGTTCAGAGAGCAAGGAAATCAGAGCTGGGAACTGAAGCCAAGTTAAGAGAACCGACAACCTCCCTCCTCCCCCCAGCAGGATGGCCAGAACCTTGGGGAAGCCAGGAGGAGCCCAATTTGCAAAATTCAAAGCCCACTCAATTCGTTCTCCGGAAACTTGGCCCGTCCAGCCCACTGGCAGATGCCCACCACCCCTGCTGCCTAGATTGCTTTATCCCACAGACCAAAGCCACCAGCTCCTCATTCTGGTCAGATGGACAGCAAGTACCCAAGAAACAAGGTCAAGGAAAGAGAGAGACACAGGAAGAGTTCTTTATTGTACATTGGAGAAATAGCCCTGTGTGCAGGTTCAAGGTGCAACATACAGAATGTGGAACCAAGAATGGAAGGAACTGGGGGTGGGGACCCCTTGAGGTCCAAAGTTGCAAACAAACCAAAAAAAAAAAAAGATGGTAAAAGTTCCTCACGCAAGAGGCATTTTTTTGCAAATACCATGCAAACAGGCAACTGGCGAGCCTTAAGAGAACCCCTATAAACAACAGGATTGACACTCCGAGCATTCCTGCACAGGGACTCAGAGCACAGGGGAAAAAAGAAACCAAAATGCCTTTTGGCGTTTCAGGATATTTGGCACTCTTGTGATTACATTTGATTTTTTTTGTTTTTTACAGTTCATTTATGAGAATAAAGTGACACACTGTTTGGGAAGGAAAGAGGGGGCTCACACAACAGACTCCAGGGGAGGTTAGAAAATACTCAAGCATTATTTTTCTTTGTCTTTTTTTTCTTTCTGACATATAAAACGTGTTGTTGGAGTTTAACCTGGGCAAAAAGCTTTACTGCAACAAGGAAACACAAGCTGCACTGTCCACCTCTTTAAAACTAGACAAGGATTCTCCTTCAGCGTCGGTCCACAGAAAAGTTCCCTTCTGCTCTGAAACACATGTCCGAGAACTCCAGAAGGTGACCCAAGTAGAACGGTTTCTACAGAGATCGTTTTCCCCGATTTCTTTTGTACATCCAAGAATAAACAACATTTTTTAAAAAAAAATAATAAAACAGGACAGCATGTCACATCCAAGTGCACAGGATCATTTTTGCAAGATTAAATAATGTAAACATTGGGAACAGCCAAATCAGCAGAGACGGCAAGCACCTTCAAGTACTCGGTGCTGCTTCAGGAAGTGGTTCAAACTCCAGATCTATAATTGCACAATATTTACCATATATAAAAAGAAACAGGTATTGATTCTGACAAATAGCTGCAACTGAGACTTTTTTCTTTATATGTGTGTATATAGTGATTTTTTATGTCGGTTTTTTTTTTAACTTTTATTTTTGTAGAGGAGCCCAGAGCCTTCTCCTCCTCCTCCTCCTCCTCCTCCTCCTCCTCCTCCTCCTCCTCCTCCTCCTTCTCCCACCTCATCTGTCTCCCGGCCTGACATGAGACACAGGTTGTTGATTTCATCGTAGGTAGCAATCTAATAATAAATTTCAAAGTGCTTTCTCCTCCTCATGCTTTTGTCAATAACTGTTACGGCCCGCCACTCTTCTTTTTCTTTCCCTCAACTCATTGTCTTTGGGGCAGTTAGACACCAGGAGGTGCCTTGTCGGTCATATTTTTCAGCACGTCATCAATCCTATCATCTTCAATAACAACTGCAAAAAAAGTAAAAAAGGAGGGGGAGAGACGTGTGAGAGAGCTTGGGCCTCGTCAAGGGTCTCAGACATTTGGTCTATGCTCACTAGGGGGGTGCAGAGGAGGGCGAGGAAGGAGAGCTGGCTGCTCCACGCAGGGCAAGGCGAACAGCTCCACCGTCCTCGGTTCCTGTTCAGGGGTCCCTTCCCTGCCTAGCTCTGAACTGCCCTAATGCCTAACCCGCGGTTCTAGCTAGATTCTAAGAAAAAACGAGCAAGAGGAGAACATCCCAGCGGCCAGCTGCAGCCCGGGCGCACGACGGCCCTCAGTGGCCAGGCTGCAGCCCTGTGCCTTCCCAGCCCGGTGCATCCATCTACCAAGAAGTATCCGAGACCGAGAAAGGAGAGGAGAGGACGCTGAGCTCTTCAGGTCACCGGTGCCGATGGACCAGGCCAGGCCGGGATCAGAGAAGCCGGGAGCCAGGAAAGGAGACTGGGATCGGTTCCCACGCCGATCCACCGTTGGAGAGTTCAGGCCTGGCCTCCGGCGGGTGTCCCCCTCCTGCTCGCCTTCTCTGCACCCGGGGCCGGTGGCCTCCGCCCCTCCGCTCTCGGTGCCACCGCAGAGGGCAGAACCTTCCTTCGCTGCCGCCTGGGGCTCTGCCTCGGGCCATCTCTTCCGTCTCTTCTGTCAGTCTCCTGTCTCCACTTAGCCTTTCTCTGTCCCTCTAAAGCCACGGGATGATTCTATCCAGGACTCTGGGTCTCTACGCTTGGATCTCTGTCGGTCACCCTCATTGTTGCGGCTGCCTCAAGCGTCCTCCCTAGACTTGAGTCCCCGGCTCGCCGTCGCTCCCGCTACAGCTCCCTAGCTGGAGCTTTGTCTCCGGCTCTCAGCCCACCTCGGTCCCCCGGGTAATCTCCTTCCTTCACCTCAGAGCCCCAGTCTCTCCAACTCCAATCGCCCAGACTAGACTAACCTTCTCCCTTCTGGCAAGTAACAGTGAAGAGCCTGTTCACCCCCTCGTCTTCCCCCGAAGCCCCCCACGCAGACCCCTAAGGATCCCCAGGACCCCCTCCCCCAGGGTGGCAGAGCAGAGCGAGTGCAGCTGCGACTCCACTGCGCAAAAAGGGGGAGGGGGTGTGAAATCTAAAAGCAAACTTTGGTGCGGTTGAGGACGCGGGTATAAAAACCTTGGGTATAAAACCCAAAAAACTAGAGGCCACCACGCCCCCGGGTGACCCCGCGGTTGGCCGGGACAGAGGGGACGCGTGCCCGAGGCCCGATCCAGCTTCCGCCGCAGGAGGGATTCCTAGATCCTGCAGGAGGTCCCCTGTGGTCGGGGGACCCTTGTGCCCCCGCCAGGCCGCAACACCAGCACCGCAGGGGGTAAGGGGCGGAGAACTCACCGCGCTTGCTCCGGCCGATCTGGCCCAGCTTGGGCGGCCGCTTGTTCTGCCCGGCGCCGAAGAAGTTGTTGGTGTCCTGCAGGCGGCACGAGAAGATCTGGCCCACGTCGCCGCCGTCGCCGTAGGGGCTCAGCTTCTCGTCGCCGTAGGGCAGCACCTCCGACATGGTCGCGTCCGAGGGCTCCGAGGCGGCACCTCCTCCGCCCGCGTCCCCGCCCGCGGAGGACAGGGTCAGCGGCGCTGGGGCCGGGGATGGCCGGCCGGGGACGGCCCTCGGGGCTGCCGCGGCGCTGGGGCCGGCGAGAGGCCGGGGGACACCGCTTGGGGCAGGAGCGCGCAGCCCGCGCGAGCGACCCAGCGAGCGCCCGCAGCTGAGCTGCGCTGCGCTCGGGCTCCGCGCGCGAGTGGCGGCTGCTCCGGCGGCGGCGGGCAGGACTCACATCCTCGGCGCGCTCGGGCGCGGGGCGGGGGCCGAGTCGGGCGGGGCCTCGACGCGCGGGGAGGAGGGTGTCCCTGCGAGCCCGGAGGGCGCGGGACCGTGGGGGGCGCACCCCGGGGAGCGCGCGGGCCGGTTCTGCCGCGGGTGCGGGCGGCGGCAGCGACTAGGGGACTGGAGAGCTGCAAGCGGCCGAGGGGGAGGGGAGCGAGGAGGAGGGAGGGCAGGGGGAGGAAACCCGGAGGGAGGGAGGGAGGGAAGAAACCGAGAGGGCGACGGGGAGAAAAACAGAAAGACGGAGGGAGGCAGGGGGAGCGGCGGGAGGGGGTGAGGAAGAAGAGAGAAAAGAGGGGGGAGACTAGATCTGGATCAGAGAGGCAGAGCAGAGAAGCTTGAGGAGGGAGAAACAGAGGGTCGGAGAGGGAAGGAGAAGGGAGAAGAGAAGGGAAGAGGGAGGCAGGGTCGGAGGAGCAGCCTGCAAGCTGCGAGCAGAATGCCGGCCCAGGCTGGAAGCGAGGCGCCGGAGGAGGGCGGGAGGAGGGGACCCGTGGGCCTCGGGGAGAGATCCCTGGAAGCCAAGCGACGTCACGGGGCCGCGCCGGACCGCGGCTGGCTTCCTGCCCCCGCCCCCTGTCCCCTCCGTCCCGCCCGCGCCGAGGGGCCCCGGTGCGCCCCGCCCCTCTCGGCCCGCGCCCCTCCCGCGCGGTGTTTACCCGACCCGGAGCCTACGCGCGCCGGCTCGGCGGGCTGTGACTCCCGAGGGGAACCCGAGGCTGCGGGAGGGGAGGGGACCGAGGACGCACAAGCCGGGAAAGGACGCGGATGCTGACCTCCCTGGAGGCCAGTTGCAGAGGCCGAAGATCCCAGCGCACCGGGGCGACCCATGGGTACGCCTCTTCCTTCCCCCCATCACACTTGTGCCCCACTTAGACCCTGCCAGGCATCCCTAATACCTCACTCTATGCCCCCCATGCCCACAGATCTACCAGGAAGGCCTTTTCCTCACTTCTTGTCCCTCTGTGCTGGGCCCTGGCTCCCCCGGGACAAGAAGGAGGGGTGGAGAGGGTCAGCCCCGCCTCCCGCAGGATAGGGAGAGCCTCATTAGGCTGGGCTTGCCGGGGATGCCCGGCTCCTAGCGCCCTCTGACTCCGCTGGGGACGTCCCGGGCCTCCGGCCCTCTGCCCTCCGGGACCTCCCTTACAGCAACAAAATTAATAAAACCCTGGGGAGAGACTGCGGCCTCAAAACCAGAAGCGTGCTCCTGCACCCTGAGAGGGAGACCCGGGCAGCCCTAGAGGCCTGAGAGGCGCATCTGTCAGCCAGATGGTAACTCCAAGGGAGCAAGGTGCGTGAGGAGCTCTCATTATCCTCGCCTAGCCAGGAGCACCTGCTCTCCCCGTGGAAACCAGACCGGCTCAGTAGAGCCGCCCTAACCCCAGAGATAGGTAACCAGCCCAAGGTCAGCAGCCTGCTGGAGGAGGCAGGGCCAGGAAGCTAATCCTTGTCCCCAGGTTCCTAGCTCACCTGGCTGCGGGAGGGGGGGGGGGTGTCCCACCAGTATCAAAAGAACTCTTGTAACATCTAGAACTCCAGCGAGTGGGACTGAAGGGAAGGGAGACCGGTTGATGCTCCTAGATTTGGAAGAGGGGCTGCTAAGAAAACTGAGCCTACTACCCCCCCCCCCAAAAAAAAAACAGTTCTTAAAGGGATGGCTGGTTTCCAAAGGCCAGACCCCAGGAAGAGAGGAGGAGGTGGAGAAATCAGAGAGAAGGGCTGTGCCAGGTGGAATAAGCCTGACCTCTAGGTTAGGGCCTGATCTGAAATCCCAACCCTGAGTTCCCTAGCCATGTGGGAAGTGATCTATCCTCTAGAACCCCATCCAGTAGCACCAGGCCCAGTTGTCAGTGTGCCCCTCAGGACAGTTAAGGGGGGGGGGGGAGGTGAAGTCAGACTCCTGAGGCAGGGCTGTTAGTGGAAGCAAGGTAGGCAAATAAGAAATGGCTCCCTTTGTGGGCTGCTCTTTAGACATGCCCACTTCAGAGCCACCTGGCTGGGAAGCCTCCCCAGAGATCACCCAGCCCAAGCCTGTAGTTGACACATAGAAAACCAAAGTTAAGAAGGCCTGGGCTTGTCAGTGGCAGGAGCAGCAGGTTCCCAGACAATGGGTGCTCCCCTCCACAAGGCAGCGGTCTCCAATCACTAAGGCTCTTCTGAGAGTCTGCTCTGAGGTTAGCTCTGAAGCCAAGTGCGGAGGCAATGACAGAGGCCTAGAGTGCAGGGTGGTGTAAACTTACAAGCAACTCTTACATTTGTGCTAGGCTTTCTGGTTTTGCCCCAAAGCGCTTTTCACATCCATTTATTGACCTCACCGTCTCAAAATAAGTGAGGTAGAAAGAGGAGAGGCTGCAGCTCTGTTAACTGGTGGAGTGGGGAAAGGGTGAGTGGCTAGGCCAAGGTCATGATCAGGAAAAGGGCCTCCTTTCTCACAGAACAACACAAAGCAATTTACAAGTTAAGTACCTCCTGGGGCCCCACTGTGTCAGATAAAAAGTCACACAAAGCGAGAAATCCTCACAGACCGTGAGGGTGAGGAGACAGCATTCCAAACGTCAGTTGGCCATTCTGTTTACCTCATCTTGGACAAATAAGGTTGAAGGTGGCAGCCCCCAGGCTCCCAACTGAGCACCCACCCCTTTCAGGAAACACCCGTGGCTCCTAAGCACGTGGGCACTGACAGTCTGAAAACCGTCTCTGAGGACTGGGAATGTAGCTAGGCGGTAGAACACTTGCCTAACTAGTCACGATGGGTGCCCCGGTGCTAGCTCCAGTCCTCCTGAAAAAATGTCTCTGCCATTATTAGGTTGTTATCTTTGGAAACTCACCCTCCAGAAGTGGGCATGGCTGGGAGGGTGGTGTGTTGCTGCTCAGGTAGCTGGAGGCTAAATGATCCTCCCAAGGTAACACGGAAATTCTGCGAAGAAAATTCAGAGTCCAGGGGTGGTTACCTGCCTCCATCCTTCCTGGCTGCCCACAACGCCTCACTCAAGCTTTGACCTTCTGTTTCTCTAGTCTCTTGTTGGGCGTCTCTCTAGCCTGAGTCAACACCTGTCTTAGAGACTCCATTTCTACCTGTGAGAGGCCCACAGCTGTGCCAAAGATAGCAGACCCTGGGGACAGCAAAAAGCAAGGTAGAGATAAAGATCACCCTCTTCCGTGACCATACACAAAAAAAGCTGCTGTTACATAGTCTAGGGTCATCAAGTTCAAATCCCTGCTCTGCACTTCCCAAGCTGGCCATCCATTCACCTCCCTGTGCCTCAGTTTCCTCTCCTATTGCTTAGTTTAATTTGCCCACAGGTTCTCGTGTTCAGTGTTTGATCCCCAGCTAGTGGCACTATTTCAGAAGATTCTGGACGGTATGGGGGTAGAGTGTAGCTGAAGGAAGTAGGTCACTGGGGACATGCTTTTGGAGGTGTTCTCTGGTCCCTAGTTCCCTTTCTCACTCATTCTGGCTCCCATGATGTGACTGTCCTCTACCACATAGCTCCTGTCACTCGAGCAGCAGAGAGCCAGCTGGCCATGGGCTGAACCCTCTGGAGATGTAAGCTAAAATAATTCCTCTCAGTATGTTGTGTCTGTCCAGCATTTTGTCACAACAATGCGTGTTACGCTGTTAGCTAGGTAAAGACCTGTTAGACTCAGCGGTCTCCTCTATGAACTGTTAGACTCAGCGGTCCCCTCTATGAGAGGAGACCATGCACACATCATGCCTGGCACATAGTAGGCTCTCAATAAATGTGGTTAAAGCAAGTGACTTTCTTTGTGGCTGTGTTTGGTTTTGCTTTGTTTGTCTGTGCTTTTGAGACAGGGTCTCACTGTGTAGCCCTGGCTGTTCTGGAACCCAGAGATCATCCTCCTGTGTGCTGGGATTAAAAGTGTGTACCACTATTCTTGGCAGCTTTTTATTTTATTTTATTTTATTTTATTTAAAAAAAAAAAAAACAGGGTCTTACTTTGTAGCTCAGGCTGGCTGAAGCTGCTGCCTCAGCTTCCTGAGTGCTGGGGTTGTAGGGGAACATTCCAAGTTCTTTGTGTCTTTTAATAAAGTGCTTCTCACTCTAGTCTCTGATGATACATAAACTGGGAAATTTGGGGATTAGAAGAGCCCGGCTTCTCCCAGATGTGAAGTAGAGGGCTGGGACTCAGCTTGATCTCCGTTACTAAGATGGGGTTGGGGAGGTACCAGATCCCAAGCAGACAAAAACTGCTTGAAGCATAGGCAGGGACCACAGAGCCTCATCTCAACTTCCTCTTAGCTCTCACCTGAAATCTCTTCACTAGGTCCATACCTTTCCCCAGGTCCTTCCAGCACATTCTACCATTAGGAGTTTGTATCTAAAGCCCCTGCTGTACCCTGAGCACCCAGAACAGGTAAGACACAGGAAGGAGAGTCAGTATAGAGACTCCCTCTGTTCCCATCCCCTCCTGTTTCTTCAGATGGGGAAACTGAGGCACAGACAGCAGCTTCAGAAGGCAATGACAAGAGCAGAGAAGAAGGCAGCTGCCACACATCCTCTGATGGCTGGGTCCCCAACACCCATGTGGCAGTTCACGACCCTCTGCAATTCCAGTTCTGGGAAACTCAGTGCTCTCTTCGGCCTCCAGGCTCACATTCGGGTCACAAACCTACAACACATTCAAACAAACAAAACACCTTGATTTCAATAGGGATGGAGTAGAACCGAGGCTACTAGAGAGGAGACAAAAGAGAAGGTTCCCCTTCCAGCTCAGAGAGACCACAGAGCTCTGACCCCATGTTCCTTTCTGTGCAGCGAGCGACCACTATCTGCTATGCCCGCACCCTGCTGGCCACCCAACACATTTCCACCCCCAGGACCTTGCAAAATGACAGAGATTGTCACCTCCAGCTTACAGATGAGGGCATCCAGGCCAGAGAAGTTAAGTGACAGCCCAAAGCCACCCAGGTAGTGGCAGTTCAAAGCCATCCTGACAATGAAAGGCAGTAGGTTCCAAGTGGGGGTCAAGCTCCCCCATTGCTGGGTGGCAGTGCCTCCCTGAGGATGCAGGAGTTAGGAAAACAGAGGCGAGCTCTTTCATCTCATACCTCGTCCTAATCAGTGAAAGGGATAACTCTCTTCCCAAGATGCAAAACCTGTGTGTAAAATTTCTAGGAGCCTGGAGTTCCTTCTGGTGATGGAGAGAAGGCTGGGTTAGCCAAGAAACAGACACTTTAGCGTCTCTCGTTGGTGCATCCTCAGGACAACATAGCTTCATTTGGCACTTCCAACCCAGAAGAGGCAGAACCAGCTAAGATTTCTGGATCCGGGGTCAGACCCAAGAGAGCTCAATCCTGACCAGAGAAATGGGATCACTAGCTGCTGAGCCCAAACCCCCATACAGAAGGCCAATGAGCAACAAACTCTCTGGATGCAGCCTATAGGACTGCCAGGTGAGAAAGGAGTCCGCTTCATCACAATGAGTCCCGAATGAGGAAGATAGCAGCCTTCCGGCCACTCGGCCACTCCGAGGCACGGAGACTCTGCTTAGGAAGCCAAGGAAGCAGCAGGGCAGCTTCCAGCCTGAGCCCCATCCCCTCTTCTTCCTGTGTCACCTGGAGACTGCACTGCCCTCCCCCAGCCAGAGCTCCTCTCAGCTAGGAAACCAGAGAAGTACAGATGGAGTCTGTAGCTTAAACCAAGAACAGGGAACAGCTCGGTGCAGCTCCTCTGCCCACAGCCCTTGGGGTCTGCAGAGATGGGTACAAATTCCCTTGTGACCGGAAGAGCTGATAGCCGAAGGGCGGCCGGTGCGCCATTAGGGAAACCCTGCCTGGCAGCCCCTGGGCAATTATGGTGGAGTGCAGAGAGATTCTTTCTGCCCAGGTGAGGAAGACTTAGAGAAATCAACAGGAGCAGAATCCTGGAGGCTCAAAAGCCTCAGGGAGGAAAACCAATCCAAGCACAGAGAAGGAAGGCAGGCGGTACATTAGAGAGGTGTCTTAGTAACAAGAACACGGGGGGGGGGGGGGGGGGGGGGGGCGGGGGAGTGGAGAAAGGGCAGCTAGAGGCAAAAGAGGCAGGGAGCACCCAAAAAATAGGGTAAGAACAGGACAGAGGGGATGAGAGCTGGCAAAGAACCAGGCTGGGGAGAAGCAGAATTCCTCCCAGAGAAAAATCAAAAGCTGAAATCTGTGTCATAAGGTTTTTTTTTTTTTCCCCAAGCATCCTTCCCCAGCGTGAAGTCATGTGCATATTTTAGGACGGTTTGATGCATTATGCATACTAGTTGTTGAGTAAGGGAATGATGGCTAGTGTATTTAAAGACTTGAGGGCCTGGGAAACTGTAGCGGGAGAAACGCGAGGCCCCCTTCCCCCAGGACTTTTCTGCGTGTCTACAAATTCTCACATTTGCAGCCAGTGTCCTAGTGAGCTGGGCAAAGAAGGTGGGAAACGGAGAATTTCTGTTTCATCCTTAGCAAGCTGAGCCAAAGCGGTCCTGGGATCGACAGCCCAGGGTCCTCCCTAGATTCTTCTCGCAGACTTCCGAGGCCTTTTCCCAGGCCTCAGGGTTGAGAAAATTGCACAGGCCTCTGGTCACAACCTGTTTCTCTTCCAAGGGCCCGGAAGTCCTCAGTTATGGGGCCACAGCACCACCTGGTGGTCACATCAGATGCTGCACTATGGGAGGACTCGCTAGGGACCTGGGGAAGAGTGGCAAAGGGGAAGAGGATGGATGATCCATCGCAAACTGCGGGCTACTCGAAGCGCCCTCCCAAGCGGCACCTGGCGAAGGAGGGAAGGACATGAGGAGCAGATGGGTGTTCTCATTTGTACCCGCAAGCACAGCAAGAGCCTCGTAAACATGTTTTGAGCTCTTCAGTGGCCCCCATGCGCCAGTCTCAACCCAGGGGTAGAGGAATCTGCTTTGAGGGCCCTGATGTGAAGTGATGACCCCGGAAGGCACTGAGGAAGAAGGGTAAAAGCCGCAAAGCCCCTCCCTGCGATGCCCGCCTATGTTACCGGCTCTGCCTTGCCCACTCCAATCAGGGAAGGGAAATGCCAAGTCCCTCGGCTGGCATCTGGAAAACAATAAGGCAGCTGCAGGGAAGTGACTAATGGGCGCTTCGGGGAGCAATTCGGGACATCACGCGTGGAAACTTATCTCATTCAAAATTGTAAGTTAACACTATCTAATTAGAGAGGAAATGTGCTGAGCTCCCCGGCTTTCCGCAAACGCCATTCTGAGGCTGTGGCGCAGCTAGGCCAAAAAGAAGGCCCACAGTTCCCAGATGTCCCAGCTCACAGGAGAGCCCCCAAACACCTCTTTCCTGTTCTCCATCTTGTGGAAACACAAAATGTCTGAGCTAGATGGAGCTCTGGAAAATTCTAATCTAAATTACTCCTTTTTATATTTAGAACTGGAGCCCAGAGAGGTTCTGCCACTGGATCAAGATCACACAGCAGCCAGGCATGGTTGCTATCACCATTCTGAAGGCTGAGGCAGGAAGGACCTGAGTACAAGACCCTTCTGGGCCCCATAGTAAGATCCTTTCTCATGGGGTGGGGGAGAAAAAACCAACCAACAATGGAGCCAGGACCAGAGAAAACCAATCTTCAAATCTTTATGCTCTCTGTTTGGACCAATTACCATAGGGCCCTGGCTTCCTTGTGTGGAATCCCCAACAATCTGGGCAAGGCGCTGTACATAATGTCCCTCTTGGTGCACAGGCCCTAAAAGAGGCCCTACCCTCTCACTTGCCAGCTAGGTCACTGTTCTCACCTGTCATCCAGAGCCCAGCCCCTCCAGGGGCTTCATCTGTTCCTTTCACCGGCGTTCGCATTGGTCCATGGGCATTTGTGAGGTTAATCTTTATTGTCAATCTGGACCACCAAATGAGGAGAAGGAAAAAAAAGACAGCAAAGAGTCAGTCATGATGGTTCAGTGGTCTATTGGGAACTCTTTTGGGAACTGGGGCAGAGGTCATCCATCTTACATCCTGGCTCCTTCTGACCATGTCCTGAGACCCTGAGTGAACGTAAAACGAGAGGGAACGAGCTCATTAGTTTTGTGGGGGAAGTCTCAGGACAACTGTTTTCCGTCTGTCCCATGGTTCCTGCTCACTGCTGTCAGTCAGATCCACAGTGGGAGAACAGAAAGACGTGGGAAATTGTGTGACTGGGTGAGTTTGCAGAGGAAGCAGATAGAACCGCTCAGGAGACACCCGGGACCACGGGGAGAGTGCTCTGTGAGCAAGACCCCACACAGTAAAGATTCCAACTATGAAAATGAATGCATTGGAAGAGAGGTCGAATGGAATTGCAGCTAAAATGGTTTCTTGTCCAAACAACTGTCTTTGGAAGTGTTTTCCCTGGGTCGGCTGCGAAGCACCCAGAGGCCACTGAAGCTGGAGTACAAGAGGGTCCATGTATATCTCCAGAAGGCAGAAAAACCTATCAGGGTTGTCAATGTGATGCTGTGTAGACATGCAAAAATGCAAGAGCTGTAGGGCCATAGCGGCTTGGAGCCAAGTTCCAGAAAGTGAATTAATTTAGCCCACGTGTGGCAGGGTCAGGTTCCCTGTGAGGCCCTGAGAAGTCATTGTGTGAAACCACCCAGGTCAAGCCTAAGAGGCAGTGGAGACCCAGGATGCTGGGGATCATGGGTCAGTCTGTGTGCTGCAGGAGGCAGAGCTGGAGAGACACGGCCACTCACTCCAGCCTTTTGGAGCATAGACGATGCCATGAGTCCCAGATGCTGGACATGGGTTCCAGAGTTTTGTGTCTTCCCTGCAGGGCTTTGGTCTTGCTTTGACATAATCTTTCCTTGTGCCTCTGTTCCTTCCCATATTATTCTCTGTCATATATCAGGATGGAACTCGATTATTTTATAGGGACCCACAGGGGAAGAGTCCTAAGTCTTAGAAGAGACAATAAGTTTGGACTTTTGGATGTTAAGACTCTGGGACTTTTAGAGATTAATTCAAGGCGTTTTGTATTGATGTGGCCATGAGGGGTAGAATGTTCATATAAAGTGGTATTTTCAGTGTCAAATTGACAAGGAGTGGACTTGTGATGGTTAACTGTCACTTTTGAAGTGTCAAATTGACAAGGAGTGGACTTGTGATGGTTAACTGTCATTGCTAATTTCTCTGGATATAGAGTCCCCCGGGAAACACACCCCTGAGCATTTCCAGAAAGTTGAACTAAGGAGGGAAGACCCACCCTGGACTGGGAGCCACCATCCTATGGAGAAGGACACCAAGCCCCAGCACTGCCTCACCTCTGCTCCCGAATTTGTGAACAAGCTGCCTTGCCTGCTCCACCATGATGGTCTCTCCCCGTAAACTGTGGGCCAAAATAACTCTTTCTTCCTTCAGGTTGTTTTCTATTTGGCAACTGGTCATAGCAACAAGAAAAGCAACCAATAGCATCCTCAGCTAAGAGCTTAGGCACGAGAGAACCGGGCCTCGGTTCAATCCTATTTCTCCTGTGTACTTGGTGAGACATTCCACTCCACAAGCCTTGCTTTCCTTCTGTGTAAATAAGAATACGATGCAGGCATACCTGCCATATTCCCATAACTTGGCTCAGGCAAGAAGATCAAGAGTTCAAGACACACCTGTGCTACACAGCCCTGTGTCAGAAAATGAAAGGGAGGACATAATGTACCTCCAGGCGAGGATGGAGAGCATCGCGTACTGTGTAAGGGTACCGACAGCCTAAAACGGCACTGAGGAGAGGAACTAAAAGATGAGAGTGTATCTTGGGAATCTTAGATGAGGGACACTACATCCAGCCCAGAGCAGCAGCAGGAGGAGGTGACAGGAGACACTCCAAGCAGTCCCCAGGGCAAGTGGACACCAGTGAGTGGAAGGAAGGACAAGACTCCAGCGGCTGAGTCTATATGAGCAAGGGCGAGGGCACCACGGTGTGGCTAAGTCGAGTCAGGGAGATGCCTGATGCCCTTGGGGGCCAGAAGAGGACATTAGTTCTCCTGGAACTGGAGTTAGAGATGGTGGAGGGCTATTGTGCAGGAGCTAGGAATCGAACCTGGGTCCTCTGGAGAACAGCCAGTGCTCTTAAACTCTGAGCCATCTCTTCGGCCCCCCACTATAGTCTAGATGTCCTCACAAACCCACATTGACATTTTAGTGCCACTGTCACGGTATGAAGAGGTGGAACCATCAAAAAGTGAGGGCATAAATTTAATAAGGCCATTGTGGTGGTGGTGGGGGGGAGCTTATTTAAATAATTTACTCTCCCTTTCTCTTCTCCCTCCCTCCCTCCTTCCTTCCTCGCCATGTGCTGCCCTCTGCTGGACAAAGACCTTTAGCAGGGGTTAAGTGCTGTGCTCCTGGATTCTCCAGCCTCCAGAGTTGCTGGGAATTCACCTCTGCTCCTTATAAATTACCCAGCCTCAAATGTTCTGCTGTAGGAAGAGAAAACAGACTAAGAAAATGTCCTTCTGTAGGAGAGAGAGCACGAGCAAGGAACTCAGGACCGCAAGGGGTACACCCACACACTGAGACAATGGGGATGTTCTATTGGGAACTCACCAAGGCCAGCTGGCCTGGGTCTGAAAAACCCTGGGATAAAACCGGACTCTCTGAACATAGCGGACAATGAGGACAACTGAGATCTCAATGGCAATGGGTTTCTGATCCTACTGCACGTACTGGCTTTGTGGGAGCCTAGGCAGTTTGGATGCTCAACTTACTAGACCTGGATGGAGGTGGGGGTTCCTTGGACTTCCCACAGGGCAGGGAACCCTGATTGCTCTTCGGGCTGAAGGGGGGGGGGACTTAATTAGGGGAGGAGGAGGGAAATGGGAGGCGGTGGTGGGGAAGAGACAGAAATCTTTAATAAATAAATAAATTAAAAAAAAAATGTCCTTCTGTGGCATCCAATGAGCCAAAGAGCAACATCTCCTGTCCCTGCTGAGTGGGACTCACTCCTTGACAAACAATAGGATGCATTGAGACACATTCCAGGCCCTTTTAGGACAGAACTGGGTGTCCCTCATTTCACTCCTGCAGGCACAAGGTATATACACTGTTCGAGGGATGAACAAATGCCCCTCCAGTGACATCCAACTCCACATGCCCTCCTGCCCTGCAGGACTCCCCAACATCGGAGCCGCGGCCCAGCTGGTCCTTCTGAACGACCTGGGATCAGGCTTGTGAAGGGCATGAGATTGGCCTACTTCTTCACGTTTCTGTTTGCTTTTCAAATGTTCCGCTAGAATTTTGAATGAATTGGCATTCTGAAGACCACCTCCCAGCCCATCCGCCACCAGGGTCTTCCAGGGAGGGGCCTGAATGATGGCTGGCTAGATGGATGGATGGGTGGATGGATGTGTTGATTGGCTAAAATTGGTAGAAATGCTGTTTATGGTGACAGAGTGGGCTCTCTAACGCCGCGGGCTCTGCCTCTGGGGATTTAACCAAGTACAATCCGGAGTATTTGTGAAAGAAACTGAACACATACACATTTGTCTCCTTCTTCCCCGAACAGCACAACATAACTTTCACCCCATCATCCGGGACTCCCTGTGTTAGGATAATCTAGACATGACTCCATGTACACAGGAGGGTGCACGTGAACCCCATTCCAACAACCAAAGAGGAAAACAGGTCTCCAACCTCCATCTTCATCCTATCATGGTGGAACTTCACCTCCATCTCAGGAAGCCTCCTCTCGGCCCCTAAACTCGAGTGAAGAAAGCAACAGACACATGGGACGCAGTCTGTTTAATTGTGCTGCTCACTTGGACGGCGCACGTACTATAGTCAGCGCCTGGAAGCCGCCCTTCTTCCCCTCACGGAGGACAGGAGATGCTCAAGAGGAGCTGAGAGTGACCTGGCCCACCCAGCCCACGGACAGTCTCCGATTTCTCTGGCACGTTCGGAGGGAGAGCGCTGCTGGGCTTTGCTGACAGAACAATGAGGCAGTCCAGACAAGCTCTGCCAGTGTGCGCACCGCCAGCTACCTTTCTTTGGCAAAAGCAAGCAGAGACACTACAAAGGCCAGAGGTCAGGACAGCAGTGACCTTCATTCCCTTTCAGTGAGGCCTTTCCACAGGAAACCAGAGCTGTCTGGGAAAGTCAGGCAGCAGCCACACCCACAACCCTGGTGTCCTCCCTGCCGAGAAATATCTAGAAATGTCTGTTGTCCTCCTGCTGACCTGTGTGTCACACACACACACACACACACACACACACACGGCCGGGCAGGCATGCTGCTCTCACTGCCTCTCACCATCTCCCCAGGTGTGCAAACATTACTAGTGGCCTGCCCTGCCTGACAGGTTTTAAGAAATTCCTTCCCATGGACAGAAGCAAGAGGAGGGGTCTGGGCAGCAAAGGCCCTCAGAGCTCAGCCTTCCTCCCAACCTAAGGAGTCAGCACCCCAGGGAGCGAAAGGCGAGATCCCTGGCCTTACTGCGGGGACATGAGCTGGTCTTATTCGGTCACACACAGATCTGGCTCCTAAGAAGGGGACCTCACCATGGCCCCCACCAGGTGCTTGGAACTGGAAAAGGACTTGTCCAGGTTGAAAAGCAACACCCAGCTGTTGGAGATGTGAGGCTTGCCCATGTTCCCTCCTTCATACCTTAAGGTATAGTCAGTCACCCCACCAAAGACCTCAAGATAAACTCTGACCAGAGGAGGGACATCCACAGTGTGACTGCTACAGCCCTAGCTGTTGTACAGGGGAATCACCCTGCTGATCTCCCGACGACAGATCGGGCACCTCTTGGGCTCTGGCAAGGAGAGGTAACACTGGCGGCAGGAACAGACATGCCCGCACTCCAGGAAGACGCAGGACTTGAAGCTGCTCAGACACACAACGCAGGCGCTCTTCAGACTCTCTCTGTCCTCCGGAGTCGCTTGGCTCAGCAGGTGGGCCTCATGTTCACGGAACTCCTCCTGGAGCTGCTGCTGGCGCAGGCGCTCCTGCCGCTGCAGGTACTGTCTCCGCAAGATGAAGAAGAGGGTGGCACAGGTGGCAAAACCAAACACCAGAACCAGAACTTTCCAGAGCCGGACACTGGACTCCTGCCTGTGCAGTAGGCTGTCGAAGTCTTGGCTGCTCAAATAGTATTGCATGCCTTGCTTGGGGGGCTGCAGGCGGACAGAGTTGTTATCCAGAACCAGTTCGCCAACCCCAGTGAGGGTGGCCCCCACCTTCAGCATCTCCTCTGTTTCCTGGATGCCTTTGGGCCGCTCTCCACTGATGTAGTGGCCGATGGCATCAGTGAAGGACTGCACAGAGGGGTGGAACTTCTCGTACACAGTCTCCAGGCCCAGATCCACCGAGTCCAGGGGCTTCAGCACTCGCACAGCCACAGCCACACCATCCTCGTGGGGCACAAGGTCAAAGGGCACAGTGTTAGTCCTTTGGTGGATGATCTTGGAATAGTCATTCCTAGAAGAATGTAAGGACCAAAGATGAACAGAAGAGGAACAGGAACCGATTCCCACACATGGAGCCACCTACATGCAGATACCCCAATTCTGCGATACTACTGGACGCTGGTCTCCAAATCAGTCCATTCTAAAGCAGTAGTTCTCAACCTTCCCAATGCTGTGACCCTTTAATACAGTTCCTCATGTTGTGGTAACCCCCCACAATCATAAAATTATTCTCGTCATAACTGTAATTGACATTGTTAAGAATTATAATGTAAATATCTCTGTTTTCTAATGGTCTTGGGCGACCCCTGTGAAAGGGCCACTCGACAACGCCCAAATCACCAAGACCACAGCAAGGAGGGTCTATTTTAGGTCCTTAGGTTTCAGTGGACAACAGCTGGCAACAGAGGTCACCTTTAGTGTTTATTCCCTGTGTTTCTGTTATATAAATACCTCAGACAAAAATCTGCTCGGAGAGCCGGGCGGTGGTGGCGCACGCCTTTAATCCCAGCACTCGGGAGGCAGAGGAGGCAGGCGGATCTCTGTGAGTTCGAGACCAGCCTGGTCTACAGAGCTAGTTCCAGGACAGGCTCCAAAGCCACAGAGAAACCCTGTCTTGAAAAACCAAAAAAAAAAAAAAAAAAAAAAAAAAAAAATCTGCTCGGAGAAAAGGAGAAATGGTTCAGTTCATGTTCTGGCACAAATGAAAGGAATCCATGCGTGACTGATCTACAAATGGGTGGTCCTACAGCTTCAGGGGATTCCAGGTAACTGGCTGCCTCGTGGGCTCTAAGGGAAGTGCACAGTCCACACAGTAGCAGTGGGGTGTGGAGAGGCAGCTCTGCAACCTGTCCCCCAAAGCTGGAGGCCCAGCCTCCAAACAGGCAGAGTGAGGGTCCAGCCAAGGGAGAGCAGCCAGAGGACACGCACCAAAGGTGGGTTGTTCGGTTCCACACCATCTTGTGCTCCTGAAGCGTCAGCCGCTGGATCACCCCCTTACAGTTTTCCACAAACTGGCTGTTGAGCGTTTCTTTAACGGACCGCACAGCTCCTGTGGAGAAAGCAATCATGGTCCTTCTGAGGGACGGCTCTGCCCTTGCTTTAAGGTTCAGCATGTGCCGGAGCTGGGTTTCAACAATCACTCAACACGATGGCATCTGCATCACCACCAGACGGCAGGCTCTGCAAAGTGCCTTAGGGAAGCAGCTCACCGGAATCGCATCGTTCTGGTCTCAACTGTCTTATACTCCACCAAGCGTCCTAAAGCCATCAGAGGCCCAGTACGAACGGTTCAGGCACCCTGCCCAAGACAACAGGCCCCCGCCACTAAAAGGCTCTCAAGAGGGCCAAGAATGGCCTCAGCAGGTGAAATGCTACTAAGCCTGACAACCTGAACCTTGGAACCTCCACAAAAGTGGAAAGAGAGTCAACTCCCCCAAGTTTTCCTCTAACCTCCACACAAGTAACAGCACCCTCGCCATCCCTGCCCATACAAACAAAACTAACTAAATACATGCATACATATATAAACAGAGGTTTAAAAAAGAAATAGAGGAAGGGTGTGTGTCAGTCAAGATGGCTTTTACCTACTACTACTAGGAGGCAGCTGCTGCCAGCCACACCAAAGAGCAAACGCACCTTCAATGACAGCATAAGGCACGCACTTTCCCGGAGCTTCTGAAAGAATGCCCTTCAGATCTTCACCCAAGTGGATCTTCTTAGCTCCCTATACACAAAAATAAATAGATATTAAGTTGGCCACTGAATACTGACATGCTCAATCAAACTTAAGGTGTTGGGGGATGAGGGACAAGGAGATCAGCCAGGAGGGAGATCTCCTAGATGATGGGGTTCCCAATCTGGCCCTGAACCTTGACCATAAACAAGCAGGTGGCTCCGGGCTCATCATCACCAAGGCCGGAGGTGTCACCATCGGCTTCAAGTAGAACAAAACACACCTTTAATGCGAGCATTTTTACATGAAAATATAAAAGGTATTAGCCGCTTGGCATACCGTAGAATCAACTCCAGCAAACACAGAACTAGATCCAGCTGAAGTGTATCCTTGGTGATTTTGAACAACTTCACTTAGGAGTCTGTTTCCAAAACTGAAAAGGCAGGGGAAAGCACAATCTCACGGGATTTTTGAGGTGGGGATAAGTGAACCTTGAGGTACTGCAAAAGCCAGTGCAGGGCTGATGCACGGAAGCCTTGAAACACTCAAGCATTCCCGTGACCAAGGAAAAAACACTGGAAGACACACTCAGCTCTGTGCGGTCTGTAGCCGGACCACAAAATGAAAATCTAAACTTAGTCCCACGACCTGACCACAAAATGACAATCTAAACTTAGGAGTCCGGTGGCTTTCCAGGAAGGGTTATCTCATCCTTTTAGGAATTAACTAGATCTCACGTGTCACAGGCTGGCCTGGGACTCAACACATACCCGAGGATGTCCTTCAACTCGCTCCTGTTGTCAGTTTGTTCTGGGCTTCTCCATTTGTCTGTCTGTGTTTGGGTTGGGGTTTTCTGTTTTGGCTTTCATTTGTTTTTTTTTGAGACAAGGTCTTACTATGTAGCCCAGGCTGCCCTTGAACTCCTCTGCCTCCTTAGCACTGGGAACTTCTGATCCTCCTACCCAGACTCCTGAGTTCTTAGACTGCAGGTGTATGCCACCACATCTGGTTATGTCATGCTGGGGGTCGACTCCGGACTTCTGGCAGGCTAAACAAGCACTCTGCCAACTGAGCTACATCCTCATGTCCTGGCAAGGCTTTTTAGGTCATCCAAAGATGGGCCCTGGAGAGCTCAGCAATTCCAAGAGTCTCACATACAGCCAACTTGAAGCCAAATTGGTTTTGGGGTCAAGAAAGTGAAATATCAGTTACCCTCTGAGCCACTCACTCCAGGAATCACAGTAATTGAATTAGGTGAGCAGCTGGGCAGTGGTCTCCCGCTGGGAGCCATTTGTACAGCAGATCCAGCTGCCTCCTCATGAATTGCTTCATTCCTGAGTCCAGAACATCTTTCGCCACAAGAACTCCACGGCTTTGTTTCTGAGCCCTTACTGAAATCAGTCCGGGGAAAAAGGAGTCCACTTTCACACAATTGCCAAATCGAGCCTTTGGCTGATGGACTGTGAAACTTCGGGCAAAATAAAACCATTAGCATGTACTGAGCATCCACTACTTGTCAAACGCTGAGCTAAGAATGGAAATATGAATAAAACAGAGCAAGACCCTCCCCTGACCTTACAGGTCCATCTCTAGATCAGGTGACAGATGCCACACAGCAAGACTGTCCCCTGGCCTTACAGGTCCATCTCTCTAGATCAGGTGACAGAAGCCACAAGGCAAGACTGTCCCCTGGCCTTACAGGTCCATCTCTAGATCAGGTGACAGTTGCCACACAACAAGACTGTCCCCTGACCTTACAGGTCCATCTCCAGATCAGGTGACAGTTGCCACATGGCAAGACTGTCCCCTGACCTTACAGGTCCATCTCTAGAACAGCTGCCAGCTGCCCCAAAGCAATGTTGTCAACTAAGAAAAGAGGGAAAAGCCTAGTGTTACTGGAGTCACGGTCAGAGCTGTGCCCTGGCATCCACAATTGGCCAGGCTCAGCCACCTGTCCTCAATAAGCCAACTAAAAAGCTAACTTAATGGTAAAAAGCAAGCCAGGCAGTGGTAGAACAGGCCTTTAATCCCAGCACTCGGGAGGCAGAGGCAGGAGGATCTCTATGAGTTCGAGGCCAGCCTGGTCTACAAGAGCTAGTTCCAGGACAAGCACCAAAGCCACAGAGAAACCTTGCCTCGAAAAAACCAAAAACGAAAAACAAAACAAAACAAAAAAATAGTGAAAAGCAGAAAAAAGACATTTACCCAATGTAGCCACATTGGGAAAGGGAGGGCAAAGATACCCAGGGGCTCTACCCCAAATCTCTCTTTGGGTCCTAACACGAAAGTAAGGGTTTTAAATTTTTACTTCATTTATTAATTTTAATGTATGGGTGTTTTTGCCCGCATGCTTGTCTGTGTGCCATGTACATGGCTGGGACTGGAGTTACAGATGACATGTGAGCTGTCACATGTGCTGACAATCAGCTCAGGTTCTAGAAGAGCAACCAGTACTCCTAACCACTGAGCCATCCCTCCAGCGGGAAGTAAGGTTTAACTGGCAGAACTGAGTGGTCAGGTTAAGGTATGGTCCAGCCCAGCACCACTGGGCTTAGCCCACCCCTCCCACAAAGATCATCTTGACAAAGTTCTCCTCTGACCAGTCCCAGGCCCTTGGCTTCTCCTTCTCCCAGCAGCAGGAGCTTCCCGTGGAGTGAGGGGGATTCCAACTTCTTGGAATCCACCGTTTCAATAACCTGATAGTCAAAGGGAAGGACACAATAGAAATCTTCACTCCTGGCCAGGCAACAGTGGTGCACGCCTTTAATCCCAGCACTAGGGAAAGCAGGTAGAGGCAGGTGGATCTCTATGAGGTCAAGGTCAGCCTGGTCTACAGACCAAGAATTCCAGGACAGGCTCCAAAGCTACAGAGAAACCCCGTCTCAACGCCCCCCCCCAAAGAAAATGAATGAAAGAAAGGAAAGAAGGAAGGAAGAGAAAGAAGGAGGGAGGGAGGGAGGAAGGAAGGCAGGCAGGTTCACTCCTGTCTGGCCTTGAACCCAAAAACCTAAATTTAAGTGCTAACCTGTCTTGGTTGCATTCCTCTTGGTGTGATAAATACTGGGAGAAAAACAAAGGAGAAAGGTTTGTTTGGGCTCACAGGTCAAGGGTACACTCAGTCATGCTGGGAAGTATCCTGGCTAGTTCTATGTCAACCCAGTACAAGCTAGAACTTTCCGAAAGGGGAGAACCCCAACTGAAAAACTTCCTCCATAAAATGCAGCTTACTCAGAGACTGATGGAGGAAGGCCAAGCCCATTGTGAGTGCATCACCCCTGGGTTGAGCCTCCTGAGTTCTCTAAGAATGTAGGCTGAGCAGCAAACGAAAAGCAAACCAGGAGCAGCTCCCTGCCACGGCTTCGGCATCAGCTACTGCCTCCAGGCTCCTGCCCTGGTTGAGTTCCTGTCCTGACTTCCTTCAATGACGAACAGTGACGTGGAAGCATAAGCCAAATAAACCCTTCCCTCCCCAAGATCCCAGCGATGGCAACCCTAAGACAGGAAGTCAAGGTAAACGGAGCTTAAAGAAGCTGGTCACATGATATCCAAGACAGGAAGCAGCAATGAAAGCCTGTGTTCTGCTCATTTCCTCTTTTTTGCAAGCCCAGGGCCTGGTGCAATCCATTTTCAGGGCAGATCTTGCCATCAGAGTGAACCTAATCAAGACAGTCCCTCAGACATGCGCGCAGAGATCTGTCTCCTAGGTGATTTCAGATACCGTCAAGTTGACAGGTAACGCTAGTTATACGACTTTTCCTTTAAATCTCAAATATCTGGGTTTGCAATTGGGGAACACCACTGCCATCGGTCTCAGAAAATTGCTGTGCTAAAAGAAACTCAATAAATAAAACCAAAGCAGGAAAGCGCTGTGTGACCTGCTAAGCGAAGTTCAAATAGGAGAGCGCACTTTTACAGCAGCAACAATGCGAAAAGAAACGGAGAAGCGAGGAGCTGAGCGGTTAAATAAATCTGCTGCTCTCCAGGTGGAGCCACACCTCCCTTACTCATCAGCATGCCCTCCATCTCCACCCCAAATGTCACCTTGCTTAAAGCGCCCACACCCACTATAGTGGTCAATTTCAACTGGCCACTATCTAGAATCACTTGGAAAGAGTGTCTCAACAGGGGGCTGTCTAAATTGGGCTGGCCTGTGGGTACGCAGGCATATCTGTTAAGAAATGGTCTTGACTGCTCTAATAATAAAATTAGCCTGTGTGCTGCGGGTGACACCATTCCCTGGGTTTGGGCTCTGGACTGTTTAGCAGTAGAGAAATCAAGTTGAGCACTAAGCGTGCATTCATTTGCTTCCCTCCGCTCTTGACTAAGATGTGATCTGTCAGAGGACTCAAGTCCCTGCCTGGACTTCCCCGAGATGATGGATGGTGACCTGGAACTGAAAGTCAAATAAACCCTTCCTCCCCTAAGTTACTTTTTGTCGAAGTATTCTGCTATAGGAAAAGAAAACGAAACTCTCCGTTTAACATCTTTCCACTTTTCTCTGCTTTACTCCAACCCACTTCTCACCCTATCACACCGTCCGATTATGTGTAGCTATCCCGTTGTCCTAGAATGGGATATCCCGAGGATAACAGCCTCTGTTTTCTCTCACTACCTGGTGAGAGAAATAGTTTTACGACAAATCAATGACATTAAGATTGACAAATCAGAGACATTAAGGCTAACTCCAAGGGCTTCGGAGCGACGGGGTCGGGCAGCCTCGCTGCAGCGGGTGGCCGGGGCCCCCTCTCGGCCGCGCGTCCTCGGGGTCCCTGTGGATCCCCTATTCGGCTCGCCGCGAGCGGCCGGTGAGACCACGCGAGCTCCCGCACTGACCTTGAGCTCTTGGGCGACCTGGGCCTTCTGCCGGTATATGGAGTACAGCACGGCGGTGACCACCGAACTGGTGCCCAGCAGGATGAACTGGGCCAGCGACGGCCGCGATCCGCTCTCCATGGCAACGCCTAGCAGCGCTTGCCGCCTGGAAGCCACCCGCGACCCCTACGCGGCCGGGAAACCCTTCCCGGAAAGCGTAAGCCCGGCGTCCGTTGATGACGAAGTCATACCGGAAGTGGAGACAGCGCAGGAGACCGGAAGGCGACGTTGCCGAGGTGATGGCGATGTAGCTGCGGCCTCCTGGGAAACCGATCGGGTCCCGGGGGGACCTCAAGGAGCCTCCGCGAGCGATTCTATGACCTTGTCAGTGCCCTACGCTGGCCGGGGTCACGTGGGAGTGCTCCCTCTGGGTTTCTAGACTCTCTAGTTGAGTTATTTTTAAATTACTTTTTATTTATCGTGTAAGTAGGCGTGCCACTGTGCCTGTGTGGAGAGTTGATACCCAATGAGTCAGTCCTCTCCTTCCACCTTGTGGGTCCTTAGGATCGAATTCAAGTCCTTAGTCATAGCGGCAAGCGCCTTCACCCACGGAGCTATTTCTCCAGCCATTGCTTGGTTATTTGATGTCGCCGTCATCAGATGGGGAGCTGAGTCAAATGTGTTAAGCGCTAAAAAGCGTTACTTAAGCTATCGGGTGAACCTGGGTTATACTCCGTTCTCTCTCTCTCTCTTTTTTTTTTTTTTTTTTTTTTTTTTTTTTTTTTTTTTGGTTTTTCGAGACAGGGTTTCTCCGTAGCTTTTGGTTCCTGTCCTGGAACTAGCTCTTGTAGACCAGGCTGGTCTCGAACTCACAGAGATCCGCCTGCCTCTGCCTCCCGAGTGCTGGGATTAAACTCCGTTCTCTTTTTTAAAAGAGGAAGAAACTGCGGCCAGAGGGGATGGGACACATCCTGCTGCTGAGGAGAACAGTGAGCCCAGCTGCAAAGTCCTCATCGCTGCTCCAGCTGAATCACTAAAGCAGCTCGTAATTTACCACCACCACAGAAAACAGCGTTCTGTTTATTAAGAACTGCAGCTGCGTTTATTGAATAACTATTATGTGCCATGTCCTGTGATTATGTTTCTTAGGTTTGCTTTTATTCATCTTTTAATTCTTACTTTTGATTTGTTTGTAGTGCTGGGGATTGAACCCAGGGCCTTGTGTGTGCTAAGCAAGCACCCCACCACTGCACTGCACCCCCAGCCCTGTTCCGGTTACCAAGAGTTCTTTATATATTCTTGATACAAGCCCTCAATCAAATCACATATATGACTTGCTAGCATGTCTTCAAGCTTCCAGCTTGACCTCTCCTTGGACGTTCCGAGTGTTTATGAAGTCCAGTAGATCCACTGTTTCCTTTCAGGGATCTGCTTTTGTTGGCTTATCTAAGAAATCTTTACTTGTGAGCCAGAGGGATGGCTCAAGAGATGAGGTGGCTTGATCTGTAAATATAAGGACCTGAGTTCAAATACCCAGCATTCTTATAACAAGCCAGACATGCCCCCAACACCAGCACTGGGGAGTGGACAGTGGTTGATCCTGAGAGCTCGCTGGCCGGCCAGTCTAGCCAAAAATAGTAAACATCTGGGGAAAGCAAAAGACCTCGTCTCAAAACAGGAAGACAGAGCGTGGAAGACAAACAACATGCTGTGCTAGTCTCCACACGGAAGCCCACAGGTGTACATGCTCACACAGTCGTGTGCATGCACCACACACAAACATGCATATATACACCACACTACATACACACACTACACACACATGAATTATACATACACACTGCATAGACTATACACACGCAGTACGCACAAACATACTACACACACACACTACACACACACATGCATGCATGAACACTTTGTCTACATTAAAATCACAAAGATGGCAAGGCAGGAAAATGGATTCTAGAGTACCAGACTAGGGAGGAAAGGCCTAGTCTTGAAAGACTGGAAGCCAGTCCTGGATTATGTAAATGAGATGAGCTGGGTGCTTTAAACCTAGCAGGAGGATGTCTGTGAGTTAAGGCCAGTCCAGCTAACATAGGGAGCTCCAGGTCAGCCATTGCAACATAGCGAGACCTTCTATCAAAAAACAAGAAACAGCCGGGCGGTGGTGGCGCACGCCTTTAATCCCAGCACTTGGGAGGCAGAGGCAGGCGGATCTCTGTGAGTTCGAGACCAACCTGGTCTACAAGAGCTAGTTCCAGGACAGGCTCCAAAACCACAGAGAAACCCTGTCTCGAAAAACAAAAACAAACAAGAAACAGGGGCTGGAGAGATGGCTCAGAGGTTAAGAGCATTGCCTGCTCTTCCAGAGGTCCTGAGTTCAATTCCCAGCAACCACATGGTGGCTCACAACCATCTATAATGAGATCTGGCACCCTCCTCTGGCATATGGGCATACATTGAGGCAAAATGTTGTATACATAATAAATTAAATAAATCTTTTTTTAAAATATTTATTTATTTATTATGTATACAATATTCTATCTGTGTGCATGACTGCAGGCCAGAAGAGGGCACCAGATCCCACCACAGATGGCTGCGAGCCACCACGTGGCCGCTGGGAACTGAACCCAGGATCTTTGGAAGAGCAGGCAATGCTCTCAACCTCTGAGCCATCTCTCCAGCCCCTAAATTAAATAAATCTTAAAAAAACAAATCACAAGTGTGTCCTCCATTTTCTTTCAAAAGTTGCAGTTTTAGGTGTGTGAGATTAACCTGGCATGGTTTCCCAGGCAACAGCTCATGCCATCTTCACATCACCCCAGCCAAGTAACAAAGGCCCTGTTCACCCCAGCTCACACATGCAGACACCACAGCCCAGCCAGACGAAGGCACAGAGTTGACCCCTCCTTTTATATGCTTGAGTAGAATATACTTATATGTGTTTTTCTGAGACAGGGTCTCGTGTATCCAGATTCACTTGGAAATTACTGTGTAGCTGAGAATGGCCTCGAACTCTGATTCTCCTGCCTCCACCATGTCCAGCTTGTGTGGTGCGGAGGATCTAACCCAGAGCTTCACACATGCTAGGCGAGCACTCTGCCAACGAAGCTACATCCCATTTAGTTCATACCGCTGGCCCCAGAAACAACCAGGCAATTTCCATCCTTGAATCACATCGCCTGTATTCAAATATTTATCAGTGACAGCCCATCTGGAGAGCTAGTCTGGAAGCCAGGATTTCTGGATTCAAATCTAGGCTCAGGTCAGTCAGGTTAGGGAAAATGCAAATTATTTGTTTGAATAAATTCCCTCTCTAAAAACCGCTTAACCATTATTTTACATCTTGGGTAATTTTCAATGGCTGTTGCAGTTGATAGGTTTGACCACATGGGGGCGCCAGGAGCACAGATGCAGAAGATCAGGGCACAAGAAAGAGCTCTAGGGAGAGCTCATGGGAGACCAGGCAAGAAGGGCAAGAAAGACTTGGGATTTGTTGTTTGGTTATTGGCCTTTTTTTCCCCACAGAGGATCCCATGTATCCTAAGCTTGCTTTAACGCCACTGAGTAGCCAAAGACAGCTGCCACCTCCCAAGTGCTGGGATTACAGGTGCTTACCAGATCTTTCTTGCCCTGCCACAGCTGAGCTCAGTGCTCTCCCTCAACCAAATGCTGTGTCAGGATGGATGGAGAGCCAGAGCTCAAGTTTGCAATTGGGCTCTTTGCTTCTACATACAAACTCAGACTCCTGGTAGTCACTTAGGGGCTCATGATGTGGGCGTGACGTGGACATAACGTGTGTGTGTGTGTGTGTGTGTGCGCGCGTGCGCGCGCGTGCGCACGCACGCATGTGCGCGCATGTGTACCTGTGTGTGTGTAGAGCTATATTAGCCAAGAATTCACTGTTACAAAGTCATTGAAACTCAAGGTCAAGGTTAAGGGAAGACCAGTAAAAGGTCAAGGATGAAAACCTAAGGAGACGCCCACCGTCCCAGTCATAAAAATGTCTCTTTAATTCAGCTCCCTAGACATCTGGTTTCACTTCAAGTGCTCCAGTCCTATACGTGACTCAGCTGAAAGTAGGCAAGGGGACTGGAGATGGCTCAGAGGTTCAGAGCGCACAGTGCTCTTGCGAAGGACCCCGAGTTCCATTCCTGAAACTCCAGCTCCAGGGATGCAACACCTCTGACCTTCATAGGGACCTGCACTAATGTGCACATACTCACACACACATGCGGGATCCAACACCTCTGACCTTCATGGGGATCCACACTAATGCGCGTGTACACACACACACACACACACACACACACAATTAAAATAACTAGCTGTGGTGGCTAACCTTGGTTGTCAGCTTGATATACCCAAAAAGAGGAGGCCTCCACTGCACATTACTGCCATCATTTTGTCCGGAGCCATATCCATGAGGTATTTGGTTAATTGGTAATCAGTGTGGAAGGGCCCAGCTCACTGTGGTGGTGCCATTCCAGAGCAGGTGAGCCTTGGTTGTGTATAAAAATGGTGGTGGTAAGCCAATATACACCATTACTCCATGACTTCTGCTTGAATTCCTGCATCCAGGATTCTGCCTTGAACTCCTGTCTTGACGTCCCTCCATTGATGTGGGAGTGATTTCTTATTAATAAAAAAACTGCCTAGACCCATTTGATAGGCCAACCCTTAGGTAGGCGGAGTAAACAAAACAAAATGCTGGGAGAAAGAAGCTGAGTCAAGGAGTCGCCATGATTCTCCCACTCCAGACAGACACAGGTTAAGATCATTCCTGGTAAGCCAGCTCGTGGGCTACACAGATTAATAAAAATGGGTTAGATCGATATGTAAGAGCTAGCCAATAAAAAACTAAAACTAATGGGTCAGGCAGTGTTTAAAAAAATACAGTTTCTGTGTAATCATTTTGGGTAAAGCTAGCCATGCGGGCGGCCGGGTGCCGGGGACGCAGCCCCGCCGCCCCTATTACAACACTCCATGCTGGACGACAAGCTGAAATAAACCCTTTCCTCCCCACGTTTCTTTTGGTCAGTGTTTTATCACAACAATGGGAAGCAAATGAGGACGCAAAGTTAAAGACAGAAAGGGAAAACCTCAAACTGAGTATGAGTGGGAAAGGTAGTGTCGAGGCTGGCGACAGCATGGATGCTGCTCTGATTGCCGAGCGTGGGATAAGTGTGGGATAACTGTGGTCTAGGGACTGGAGTCTCGGGGCAGGGGAGGGGCTGGCCAGCTAACGATTCTTCATAACTTAAGTCTGAAACACCTAAGTCACACCTCTTACCTACGGAACCATTTTCTATATATGAGTTTGACCCCCCCCAGAACCCACATGAGAGAAAATTGTCCTCTGACCCCTCAAATTAGTACCATGACACAAGAGTCCACGTGCACAAACACATAACATAAATAAATGATTATAAACAAGTGTTTTTTTAAAAAATTAGTTTCTAGTCTGGGCTGTGGTGGTGCACACTTTTAATCCCAGCACTCAGGAAGCAGAGACAAACAGATCTTTGTGAGTTCGAGACCAGCCTTATCTACAGAGCAAGTTCCAGGGCAGCCAGGGCCACACAGAGAAACTCTGACTTAGAAAATTTAAATTTAAAAAAAAAAGTGGTGGTGCACACCTTTAATCCCAGCACTAGGGAGGCAAAGGCAGGCAGATCTCTGTGAGTTCGAGGCCAGCCTGGTCTACAGTTTGAGTTCCAGGACAGGCGCCAAAGCTACAGAGAAACCCTGTCTCAAAAAATTTTTTTTAAAAGTTTCTGGCTTGGTGGTGGTTGCACACACCTTTAATCCCAGCACTCGGGAGGCAGAGGCAGGCGGATCTTTGTGAGTTCAAGACCAGCCTGGTCTACAAGAGCTAGTTCCAGGACAGGCTCCAAAGCTGTGTGTTGAGAAACCCTGTCTCGAAAAACCAAAAAATAAAAAAATAAAAATAAAAAGAGAGAGGAAGGAAGGAAGGGAAGGAGGGAGGAAGGAAAAAAAAGGAGAGAGGGAAGGAGAAAGGAAGGAAGGAAGACATTATGTCCCTTGAGGAGTCAATGTTGTCTTAGTCATTGCTCCCAATGGAACCCAACCTCGGCTGCCAGCACCCACACTGTTTCCCTGTCCCCCGCCTTCTTCCCTATTTATCTGTCACCAGAGCACTTGTTACCATGTGAGTGGTTGATCCTAAATAATGCGGTTATCACTGGTCATATAAACTCATCGAGACTACCAGATTATACTTTCATCTGCCATACCCTCAACTCTTTTTTTTTTTTTTTTTTTTTTGGATTTTCGAGACAGGGTTTCTCCGTAGCTTTTGGTTCCTGTCCTGGAACTCCCAGAGATCCGCCTGCCTCTGCCTCTGCCTCCTGAGTGCTGGGATTAAAGGCATGCGCCACCACCGCCCGGCCACCCTCAACTCTTTAATATTGCCTGGTGCACAGCAGGTGCTCAGTATGCGTTTGTTAACTGGATGAACTGAAGGGTAACCCACCCGGGCAGGCAGGTGGCATGATGGAATTGTAGATGAGGCTGCCTGGGCTCACAGAGGACCACATGGCTGGGAAATGGTGGCTCCAGAAGTAACACTCACACCAGAGGCAGGGGCCACCCCTCAGAGTCCTAACTGGCCCCACAGCCTGTCTTTGGCAGGGTTTGGGGGCTGGTTACTGATGAGCACTGGGAGTAAAAGGTTAAGCCCAGGTGTTCATGACTCCAAGGTATCAGTGATGATAAGCAATTTAGATGGAGGCGAGAAAGCAAATGTTTAGTGCAGACACTGATCCCAAGACACAGCCTGACTTTAACAACTGCACAGGAGGAGGCTGTGCATCTTCCAGGGAGAGAATGCACTAGTTTGAGATGGGGAAACGTAGCTGGAGACCTTTCTTCCCAGCCCAGGAGATGACTATAATTTGGCCGCATTTTCTGTGAAAGAACCAAAACCTCGGCCGGATTCTTTGGTTCCCATCCCCGCCAGCATCTTCCCTGTTAATCACCGCTTGCTTCCTGAGCCTCCTGCATCTCCGCCCCATTCTTTCAGTCTTCAGTACAAATCACAAGTTTGTTTCTCATCTGCGGAGACTTAGGGCTGGAGAGCATGCACCACATCCTGAATCGTGTCTTCTCTGCTCCGCACGCCCAAGTGCACGCACACAGTGGGCATTTAGGGTTATGTTCACATGCACAGAACCAGACCCCACTCAATAGGGGGATGGGTGAACGGTGACAGCTACATTTGTCAGAGCTTGGGGTACAGGAGCATGTTTCTCTGTCTACTCCCATGTGTGTCCCTGGTGGGGTACAAGCAAATGTCCAAAGGTCTAAGCAGCATCAGAGATGGGTGGGAGACAGACGCCTGCCGTGTGTGTGTGGGGGGGGGGCAGCACTGTGACCATATGAACTTGAAGAGGTCCAGCCTTGAACCTCACTATTTCCTAAAACCTCCTTGTCCCGTCCATTCTAGAAGGAGTCCTGGCTATTCACCTTCACCTCCCTCTCCCCTCCCCAGCTCATGCGCAGAAAGAAAGCAAGGCACCCCCCACCACCAAAAAAAAAATGCAGAATGGTGGTTGCTATGAGCACCGGGATCCATATAGTACTTGACATCCATGGTTTCAGAAGTTCAGTTGCTATGGTAACAAATACCATGTTTTCCAGACTAAAGACTAATCTCTGGTTCAAATCTGAGGGAGAGAAGGCTTTTCTAGACAGCTCCTGGAGTGGGGTGGGTGGGACCAAGCCTTCCGCTAAGGATTCGATAAACATCAAGGAATTAAATCAAAGCTCGCTGAGCAGCAGAGAATCAAGCTACACCCAAAGCCAGTCCAGGCTGAAGGACAGCCCAGTGCCCTCTGGGCAGCTACTCTGGGTGGGCACTGTGGTCTCCGCAGAGCAAGCTCGTGACAAGTACTTCCTGTGGCCCGCTGCCCCATCGGGTGGCACATGTGTGAAGAACAGAGCTTGCAAGGCAGACGCTAGTGCCAAGCCAGACATTAGTGCCAAGTCAGTAGACACCACATGGCTGCTGTTAGCAACCTGTAGCTCTAGGTAAGAGGGAAGCCGGACAAAAACCTATACTCTGCCCTTGAGAATACAGCTAGAACCAAGCATGGCTACCTGAGTTCAGGTCCCCAGCACCCATGTAAAAGTCAGGGATGGTGACATCATCGATAACCCTGGCATTGAAGGGGCGGAGACAAGTGGAAAGTGGATGCCCAGAGCCCAGCAGTCAGTGAGCTTCAGGCACAGGGAGAAAGTCTCTGTCTCAAAAAGGAAAGTAGAGAGAGACCAAGAAAGAGATCTGGCATTAATCCCCAGCCACCACAGACATGCACACACATGCATGCACACACAAGCAAACACTACACTACACACACACACACACACACAAATGCTCAGAGCCAGTCAGTATATTACATACCAGTAATTGTCTCAGAGAATTACTAAAACAGGACTACAGCAAATTTGAGATAGCCTGGGATGCAGGGTCAGGCCTGTGTTAAGAGGGGTGGAGAGGGGTGTAGATGGTAAAGCAAGGAGAGAGATGGCCACAACATGGCAACCTGAGGAGGATTCCTAGAAACAAGTGAAGGCAGGGTGAGAGAAACAACCTACAAAGCTGCCCTCTGACATCGTAGGCACAGCGTGCGTGTGGGTGTGCCCACCCCACACGCCCTGCATATACACACATACACACATACATACATACATACATACAACAACAAAAGAATCAAAGAAATGGTTTACGGGCAGACGTGAAGGACAAGCAATGGCAACTTTTCCCAGCCTGAACAAGTGTCCGCAGCTACCAAGCACTCAGGAGGCAGAGGCAGGTGGCTCTCTGGGAATTCAAAGCTAGCCTGATCTACATAGTGAGTTCCAGGCCAGCCAGGGCTACAAAATTAGACTCCGTCTCAAAAAAAAAATAAAATTAAATAAAAAAAAGCATCTTGGGGTCGAGGACCTCACCCTGGATTCTTCTCATCAATTCAAAGTAATCACAAGAGTCCTTAAAAGAGCCTGGAAAATCAGAAAGATGGTTCAGCAGGTACAGGTGTTTGCTGCCAAGCCTGCCGGCCAGAATTTCACCCCAGGTCTCACATGGTGGATGTAGGAGGTGGAGAGAGCCACCTCCTACAAGCTGTACCTCCACGTATGTACCATAATGTGTGCAACAAACACACACATGCACGCACATATGTAATAATATTTATTTAAAATAAGCAAAAGAGCCTAGAGTAGACATGAGGTACCCAGGAGCAGCTTCTAGAAGTTCAGGAAATGAAGTCAGGCTTGACCCAATTTTGTATGCATTTGAATGTGCATCACTTAGATGTGTGCATGTGTTTTTGCATGCATATGTATGTGCGTGTGCGTGTGTGTGTGTGTATCTATACAAACAGTGCTAGGAAACACTTTAGCTAAACAAATGCTCTACCACTGAGCCGTACACCAGCCCGACACCAGAATGTAAGGCAATGCGTGGTGTTGGCTTAGACACTGTTGGTGTCTGCTCTGGAGACAACAGGACACCCACACAGCCTGTGGGGGGTGTGTGTGGAGAGCTGTAGCCCAGCTGGAGATCAGAGAGGCTGGTGAGGGTGCTGGCTAAGGCAGGTGGTCTACAAGCTGCTCTGGGAAGGTGACATTTGGAGAACAATGTGAAGGGGGGCTGAGGGAGAACTCAGGGTATCTGAAAACTGTCCCTGGGTGAGGGGACAGGCAGTTTGGAGGCCCTAGAATGAGAAACATCAGGCATTAGGAGATAGCAGTAGCCATTTCGAAACAATCTGTGGGAAAGGCCACGCAGGTCCTAGTTGCCAAGCCTATGGGCTTTGGTAATTATGGGGCAGGGGTGGATCTACCTTCTCAAATGTCCCTCTGTTGAGGACAGCCTAGGGCAATGAGAAGAACAGAGGGAGGATGTCTAGGTTAACCCAGCAATCAGGGACAGTAGCTTGGGTCAGCGAGGGATGAGGAAAGAGAGGTCCAGAAGCAGAGTTAACAGGGATTGGCTTAGATGGCTCAGATGGGAGGGAAACAGAGGGCTCTGGGTGGAGGATAAAGTTGGCCAAAGCGAGAGTGCACCATCACTGAGGCTTAATTTTGAGTTTATTTGTCCTCCAAGTGGAAGATAGAAATGAACTTGAAATTGAAAGAAGAGGTCCAGGTGGCAATAAATTCAGAGATAGCTTATAAGGTAATGGATAGGATACTCCTCCCTCTCCCCTTACCTTCTTAAGAATCCAGTAAAGAAACTTGGTAAGAAGCGACCCACAGAGAGACAAGAATACCAGGAAAAACGGTGATGAATGTCTGCAGGAAAGAGCAGCCGACTGTGTCCACGGGTGAAGACTACAAATCGACCACTGTCTTTATCCGCCTGGGGGCTGGTTATCCCTGACCTTGAGAAGCACTCAAGTGAAAGCCAAGGCCAGATATTAGTGGATCCAAGAGAACGAAAGAGAACAGAGAACAGATTTTTTTTTCTACAAAGAAAAACCGAGAAATAAGACTTTGTACTAAAGTGGGGTGCGGGGACAAAAGAGGGCTTGGTCTGCTGTGCTTCATATGATGGGAGAAATGGGAGCAGGCTTACATCCTGGTGGCAGAATGATCCAGAGGGGGGCACAGATAACCAGAGGGAAGTGTAGGGACACTCGGGAGCAGTGGGTGAGCGGGGAGGGCTGTAGGACACCGCAAGACTGTTTAGAGCAAGGTTTGAGCCATAGGGAGGAAGGGAGTTTGAGCCAAGCGCAGATGTTGGTGGGCGCAACTGTGTCTGGGCAAGCGTGCTTCCTTCCGACTGCCCCACTTTTCTCTGGGAAGTAGGAAACCAGGCATCAGAGAATGCAGATGGGAGGGAAGTGTGGGGGCTTGAAGCGAGAGGAGGCACCTGCCAGCTGCTGGGAGCCAGGCAGCCTGCATGGACTGAACCGGCAGCGGAACTGCAGTCGCACTAGGGTCCCCGGCCACGAGCCTGCGGGAATTTAGCGTGCCATGGTTTCTCCTTCTCATCTGGCATGGAGGAAGCAGATAGCTGCGTCGATGGAGATTCGGGAGTGTTTGAGGGGCTGGTGGAAAAGAGAAGAACCCCTCCCAGCTGTCCCTTGACTAATGCCTGGAATTTCTGTACATGTGGGGTTCCTTGGCAAAGGGCATAAGGCTCAGCGCGGCAATGAAAATGAAAACAGGGAGGGGGAAACTGTGAAATGGGCAGAATCACCAAGAATCACCTGACTGGACCCAATGCACACAGGAGTCTTTATTAGTGGAGGAGACCCCAGGATTCCTGCAGCTCGGGCTGAAGAGACGGCGCGGAGATAAAGGGTTTGCCTTGCAAGCATGAAGACCCCAGGACCCATGTAAAGGTTAAGCGTGGAGACCCCCTGGACAGCCAGCCTAATCTAATTGCTGAGTTCCAGGCCTAGTGAAAGACCTTGTCGCAAAATAAACAGGGTAAATTGGGCGTGGTAGCACAGGCCTTTAATCCCTGCACTGGGGAGGCTGAGGCAGGTGGACCTCTGAGTTGGAGGCCAGCCCAGTCTACATGGTGAGTTCCAGGGAAGTCAGGGCTACAAAGTGAGACCGTGTCTCAAAAACAAACAGCAAAACCCACAAGGGCACCACAGCTATAGAAAGACATCCAAGGACATCGGGCCTCTGGCCTCGGTATACATGTGCTTGTAACCTCGTATACAGGCAGCAAGATCAATATGATGGTCCTAGAAGCTGGAAAGGGCAGGGAAATGGGCAGAGTAGGGATTTTGAGCAACCCTGGGAACACTGTCTCCCGCAGAGCTAATGACTGGAGAATGGGGACAGGAGTCACTCAACAGAGACACCGCTGCAGAAAGCACCGAATGTCCTTCCTGCCCAGCCTCCAAACACCTCACATGACCAGGACCCTTGACTTGGGGCAGGCTTCTCCCACTCCAGAGTTGAGCTGGCCCCAGGCAGTCAGCAGAATGTACCAGAATTCTTATGCAGCAGTGGGATGGGAGTGTGTGTCGGTAAATGAGGACTTGAGTTCATGTGCATATAGCGGTCAGGACAACCTCAGGTGTCAGGCGTCATTCACGTTCTTTTGTTCATTTGTTTTTGCTTTTTTTTTTTTTTGAGACAGGGGTTTCTCTGTGTAGCCCTGGCTGGCCTGGAACTCAGAGATCCGCCTGCCTTTGCCTTCCAAGTGCTGGGATTAAAGGTGTCTGCCACCTGGCCTTGAACTACTGACCTCCCTGTCTTCAAAATTCCAAAAGGTCAAATCACAGGTGTGTACCCTTGCATCCAGTGCTGAGAATCAAACCTAGGGCCCTGTGTATGCTGGGACAAGCACTCGACCAACTGAGCTACACCCCAGCACCCTCTCCCTTCCCCTTTTACATAGCCTCTCCCTTCGCAACACCCCTCAGCTACAAAGGAAATTACTTCTTCAGATGGGGTGGGAGTCTGCCACCCTGTGATTAACTGAGGATCTACCCCTCAGTACCCTTCCCACTGAATATCAGAACCATCGTTTGCACAATCTGTTTCGTGCCTATATTGCTCCAGCACGCATCCCTTTCCCAAACAAGACTATAAAGAGCCTTCAGAGGCGGGACTTCCAGTGTCTTGCTCGGCTCAGCACCACCATGCTTCCCATATAACATCTGGCACACAGCACATACTTCGATACCATTTGATGACTGAATGTAAGAACAGTGGGCAGATGTGCTTAGATGTGGGGCTTCCGTTGGGGGCGGGGGTGGGGGATTTGCGCCAGTATCAGTTTTGATGCAAGAGGGTGGGAACTCCAAAGCTGCCTCTCTGCCCTGTCTGAAATCCCATCTGCTTTGACTCAGGACCTCCCGGCTGCAGGTGTCTGCATTCCTGAGATGAGCCTGTATCCAAATCCCAGTCTCTATTGACACAGCTCTGTTCTCTGCTATGCAAACATGATTTTGTTTAAACTGGACTGTAATTTGATGGATGGACCCAGGTCTTATCTCAGGGGTACAGGTGCAATGCGGGTAGCATTTCACCCATCAGCTCTGTCCCTCATTTACATTCATTCCACTGAGTAGCTGAGCATCTCGTGAATCCAAAGGTTCCTTTACATCCTAACCCCTTCAGTTAGGAGTTCTGTCACACTCCCCCTTTCCTTAACCTCACTGAGACAGGGTCTCCTGTAGCTAAGCTGACCTCAAACTGCCTATGTCGCCAGAGGTGAGACCTTGAATTTCTGATCCTCCTGCTCCCACCTCCTGAGTCCTATCCTTACAGATGTGAACACCTTCATGCTGGGTTTATGTGATGCTGGGGATCAAACCCTGGGCTTCGTGCATGAAGAAGAGCTCTACCAATAGAGACACATCCCTAGCCCTCTCCTTATTTTTATTTTATTGATTTACTGTGTGTGTGTGTGTGTGTGTGTGTGTGTGCTGTGAACATTTCCATATGGGTAAGCAAGCATATAAGTGGATGTATATACACCTGCATGTGGAAGGAAATGATCGATATTGGTGTCAACTGCTTTTCTTCACCATTTTGGGGGAGCAGGGTGGGGATTCAAGGCAAGGTCTCACTATGTAGCTCTGGCTGTCCTGGAACTCACTTATGTAGGTTGGCCTCAAACTCACAGAGATCTACTTAGCTCTGTCTCCCAAGTGCTGGGATTAAAGGGGTACACCACCATGCTCAGCTTCATCTTAATTTTTGAGACAGGATCAATGGATTCCAGGGATCCATCTGTCTCTATTCCCCCAGCTCTGGGGTTATAGACATTTGCCACATGCCTGACTTTTTTTTAAATATTTATTTATTTATTTATTATGTATACAATATTCTGTCTGTGTGTATGCCTGCAGGCTAGAAGAGGGCACCAGACCCCTTTACAGATGGTTGTGAGCCACCATGTGGTTGCTGGGAATTGAACTCAGGACCTTTGGAAGAGCAGGCAATGCTCTTAACCTCTGAGCCATCTCTCCAGCCCCCCATGCCTGGCTTTTACATAAGTTCTGGGGATCCAAACTCAAGACCTCGCATCTACACAGCAGGGACCTGAGGTCATCTCCGTCTCCCCATTGCCATTCTCCTTATTTTCTTAGTCATAAATATACATGCATAACTTTATGGAAGGTTAGAAGCATGTCCCACCTGGGTTCAGTTACTGCCCTGCCTCTTGCTACCTCTGTGACCACAGGCAAATCACTAAACCTCTCTGAGTCTTAACTCCCTTGTCTATATGTGGTGGTTGAACGAGAATGGCCCCTATAGGTGCATATATCTGAATGCTTGGTCCATAGTTGGTGGAGCAGCTTGAGAAGGATTAAGGGGTGTGGCCTTGTTGGAGGAGGTGTATCATTGGGTTTCAAAAGCCCATAACATCCAAGTTATTGTGCTTGCTCTCTCCCTCCCTCCCTCAGTGGGTAAGGTACATGCTGGGCAAGCTTGCAGACCTGAGTTTGAATCCCAGCGGGCCACATCCCATGCCTCTCCAGGCACAGTGGTGCATGCCTGTAATCATGGTGCTGGGTGCCCTCAGGTGGGTCAGGCCCATCCTCGGGCATTTACTAACCAACTGAGTCTTGCTGGTAGGCGAACTCCAGGTCAGTGAGATACCCTGTCTCAAGAAGTAAGGTGGAGAGCAACAGAGGAGGCCATCCATTCTCAACTTCTAACCTCCAAATGAGCACGCACAAGTCTGAACACACATATATGTGCACACACAAGAAGATAACAGAGAGAGACAAGGAGACAGAGACAGAGAGAGAAATATGAACCCTTGTCAGGTATAACTGAATGTACCTGTAATTCTAACCCTGGGAAGCTGAGGCAGGAGGACGGCAAATTCAAGGCCAGCCTGGATTATATAGGGAGACCCCATCTCAAAACAAATAAAGCAGCAGAAAGAATATTCATGCACGGATGTCTACGAATCCAGCACCAAAAGGCATTGTCTCTCCCCCTACAGCTTCTCATAGCCCCTCTGTAAACTACAGTTCATTTCGATTCTGAGGCTCTAATCACTTACAGCCACCTGGATAGTAAGAAAACCACACTTTAAGAGCACTGAACACATGCCAAAATCTCTAAATAAAACAGCTCCCAGCCTTCAGCAGAAGCATTGTACCAACCACTATCTGCCTTTCTCAGACAGGAAAGACAAGCCACCCAAGGTCACACAGTGAGTCACTGTCAAAAGTGAGGCTCTTCTCCAATGAAAGCGTATGTACTGTCCTTTAATGTACTGACCTGCCATCAGCCAGGAGTTTGCTCTCGGCTGCTGTTCTGGCAGTGGAGAAGATGGGCCCGAGTCACACAACAGGAAGATGGCTCGTATGCAGCTCTCAGAAACCTTTTGAGAACCTACTATGTGCCAGAAATGGTCCGTGGTGATTTTGAGGACCTACTATGTGTCAGAAACTGTCCATAGTATCTTTGAGGACCTACTATGTGTTAGATACTCTTCATGGTACATTTGAGGACCTACTAAGTGTCAGAAACTGTCCATGGTACTTTTAAGAATTCACTATGTGTCAGAAACTGCCCATGGTACTTTTGAGGACCTACTATGTGTTAGATACTCTCCATGGCACTTTTGAAAAGCTACAATGTGCCAGGTGCTGTTCAGAGCATTTTCAAGACATTATGTGTGTCATGCTGTCCAGGGCACTCTTGAGAAACTACCCCGAGAGAAGCATGGAGGTGCATGCCTGCAATCCAGTGCTCCAGAAACCGAGACAGGAGTGTCTGTATATTCCAGGCCAGCCTTGGCTACATACTGAGTTCCAGGCTATAGTCTAAGCTACAGAATGAGACTGGGGGAAGGGGAGTCTGCAATGTGCCAGTCACTGTCTAGGGCACTGTGGAGTGACCCGTACCTCAGACAGGAGTTCTTGCCCTCAGAGTGAATAGGGACTTATTTATGAATAGGGGGGTGTAACTGAATAAGAGGTTACTTACATAAGTGATTAGTTCAATGCAATTCTGATCAACACTTTGAAAGCAACTTTGAGGAACAAGACCAAGGAGAGTGGAGAAAATTCAGGGAACTGTTGCTCAGAAACATTGCCCTGAAAAAAAATACATAGACTGCAAGAGCGGGTGCAAAGGACCAGGGGCAAGAAGAGCAAAGAGGTGTTTGTGGGGGTGGTTACAGGGGAATGGGGGAGGGTGGGGATCACACAGAGCTTTGCAGATGAAGGGTTAGGGGTGGTACTAATTAAATGTTCCCCTGAGAGACAGAGATCTCAAAGCTTAAGACAGTAATAGCATCTATGACCTCACAGTGTGGAGCCAACCAGGAGCAGGTTCACTGCATGGCTCTGACTCAGGTTCTCAGGAGGCTGAGGGCTGGGGGCTGGCGGAGGCTGAACTCATTGATAAGTAGACTGAGAATAGGGGGCCCACTTCCAAGTCAGCTCACTCACAGAGGTGGGGAAAGGCGCCGGCTGTCAGTGGGATGCCTCCATCCCTGGCCTCGTTCCGCCACAGCAAGTGACCCCAGGGAAAACAGGCAGAGATCTTCAACGGCCTTCAGCCTGGCCCCAGAACTCAACGACACTTTATGTCACTCTGTACTGCATCTCACCCGTGACTTGGCCACCCCAGTCCACAGGGGGAGGGACTCCACGCAGACATGGACACCCAGAGGTGGGCCACCCTAGACGCCTTCCTGGAGGCCAGCCACAGCAGGTGTGTCTTCTCAACTCTGTGTGCTCAAACCACAGGTCTAGTTTAGAAGCCAGCACTCACTTGATAAAAAACAATTCCTATGAAGGCAGAATGTCCACACCGGGGAGAATAAGGAACTTATTCTAGCCTTTTCATTTGGCAAAAGAAACATGGCTGAATGCATAGACAAATACATTTGGATTACTGAGTGGATAAGCACCAAGTTGTTTTGTTTTGTTTTTGTTTGTTTGTTTTGATTTTTCCAGACAAGGTTTCTCTGTGTCGCCCTGGCTGTCCTGGAACTCACTCTGTAGACCAGGCTGGCCTCGAACTCACAGAGATACACTTGTTTGTGCCTCTAGAGTGCTGGGATTAAAGGTGTGTGCCATCACCCCAACACCTGGCTCCAGGTTGGTGATCCTTTTGCCTCTGTTTTCCCGGTGCCTGGGATTACAGGTGTAAGCCACCATGACTGAGCTTCAGGGCACATTTACAGCCCCAGAATGGATAATAATGAATCCTTTTTTTTTTTTTTCAGAACTTGCTATGTAACACAAGTTAGCCTCTAACTCCAGGGTCAAATAATCCTCTTGCCTCAGCCTCCTAAGTAACCTGGACTTCAGACAAAATGCTACCACACCCAGACACTGCATGAATCCTGAGCACAGAATTAGAAGGCCCCAGAAAATCACTAAGGAAGGCAACTTGAGACGCTCGCCATTCCTGCCGAGCCTCTGCTCTCTCTATTCCTGCAGAGCCTCGGTCCACAGCAATAAAGGAAGAGAAGGGGCAGACACTGCCAAAGAGGAAAGAGATGGTGGTCGCAGACTGGGGCTCAGACCATTTAGGGAGAAGGAAGTCCTGGGACCAATCAGCTCAGCAGAGCAAGAATTCCAATCAGCCATCAGGCTTGGTGGTGGTAAAAAAGAGGGTCCGCTAACAACCAGGAGGGGGAGCCCCAAATGCCCTACCCTCAACACAGAGCCTGTGGCCTGGAAACTCGAGACCAGGCCCTGAGCTGGACTACACAGGACCCACCCAAAGGGACTTTAGGCTACAAAACCCAGGCACAGCCTAGAATGCGGGGGGGGGGGGGGGGGGGGGGGAGGTTGCAGGACTCCCGGCCATGTCAACACCCTCAGGTTCATCCACCGCATCCCTAAAGCTGGAGGCTGTCATGGTGCCCTCTAGGGACACCAACCAGGCCAGAAGAACTCAAGACTCTTCCCCGCTGATGGAAAGAGCTTCTAGTCAGCTCTCCTGTCTCGTGCACAGATCTGGACTATAGTGGTCACTAGGAATTTTAGAAAGAGAATTTGTAGTTGTTTGACTTGTCTTTAAATATATAAGAATACAGAAAAGAAACCCAGAAAAACCCAATGCAAGAAAAAAGAAGCAGAATTCCAAGACAACCAGGGCTGTTACACAAAGAAACTCTGTCTCAAAAAACAAAGTCACAAAGTTTGTCCAACAAGAGAGAGAGCATCACTGCATATGTGGGGGCTCAGCTTTGAACATTATTTACCTAGTAACCACTAAATACTAACTACTGGTACATACAACACAGCAAGATGTTCTAACCAGTGTAGGACAGGGGCTGAAGAGATAGCTCAGTCCTTAAAATGCTTTCACAGCAACCCCTAGGAGACCTCACTTCCATCCCTAAAACAACACAAAAGAGTCAGGCTCTGTGGCAACTGCTTACAATCCAAGCAAGGGGGAAGGGATGTGAAGACAGAAGGACCCCTGAGGCTCACTGTCCAGCCAGCGCAGAGTGAGTTCCAGCCCAGTCAGAGACCCTGTCTCAAAAATAAACACAAGTCAGGCATGGTGGCTTTAATCCTACCTTGGGAAGCAGAGGCAGGAGGATCACTATGAGTTCCAGGTCAACCTGGTCCTAATAGTGAGACCCTGTCTAAGTAAATTGCTTAATAAATAAGATGGAAAGTTCCTGAAAAGGGTTGTCCTTTGGCTTCTACACACACGCACATTCATCTGTGCTGGGACACACGCACGAAGAGAGAGAGGTAAAGACAATATCCTACCAGTAGGGAAATGATAAATAATGATCTTAAAATAGTCTAAGTTACTTAGAAATGTTACTTAGAAATAGAAGCTGCACTGGGCAGTGGAGGAATCCCAGAACTTGAGAGGCAGAGGCAGGTGGATCTCTGTGAGTTTGAGGCTGGCCTGGTCTACAGCTAGTAGTCCAGGACAGCCAGGACTGTTACACAGTGAAACCTTGTCCAAAAAAGAAGAAGAAGAAGAAGAGGAAGAGGAAGAGGAAGAGGAAGAGGAAGAAGAAGAAGAAGAAGAAGAAGAAGAAGAAGAAGAAGAAGTCGCTAGGCATGATGATACACACCTATAATACCAGCTTTTAGGAGGCAAGTAGATCTCCGTGAGTTCAAGGCCAGCCTGTTCTACATAGAGGTGTCTAGGTCAGCAAGACTACATAGTGAGACCCTGTATTTGTTTGGATTATTATTGCTATAATGAAAAACCACAACCAAAAGCAAGATGGGGAAGAAAGGATTTATACTTGTCTTACCCTTCTGCATCCATAGTTCATCACTGAAGGCAATCAGGACCATGGGTGGAAGGGGTTTCCACTTACAGGCTTGGTCCCCACCTCTTGCTCAGACTGCTTTCTTATAGAACCCAAGACCACCTGCCAGAGATGACACCACCCACAACAGGCCAGGTTCTCCCCCATCAATCACTAATTAAGAAAATGCCCTACAGGCCTGCCTGCAGCCTGATCTCATGGAAGCCTTTTCTCATTTGAGGCTCCCTCTGCTCCAATGGCGCTAGCTGTGTTAAGTCGACATTAAACCAGCCGGCACAGACAAGAAGCTTGGGCTGGCCTAGGAAGATGGATTAATGAGTAAGAATGCTTACTGTATAAGCATGGGGGTTTGAGTTCAGATCCTAGAACTCATAAAATAAAAAAAAAAAGAGCTGGGCCTGGCTGAGTATATATCTATAAACCCAGGGATGGGAGGATCACTGGGACTTTTGCTACCTACCCAGCTTCAAAGAAACAAGGTGGAAGGTGGAAGGACACCTAATATCTAAGACTCTGTCTGGCTCCACCCTTCCCTCTGTGTGTGTATGTGTGTGCAAGAAATATGGACATAGATAACAAAATGACAAGTGAAATGTGTGAAAGTGGCTGACTTCGGAATTGATACTAAGGGTTGAGAGAAACATTATTATTATTATTATATTATTACGCCACTTATATACCAGTAATTTGACTTTTAAAAGAAATATAGGAGCACACACACACACAAGAAGTATAAAAGGCAAGTGGAACAGGGCCAACTACACTCCTGTCACTGAAGCAGTAGTGATGAGGAAGGCGGGAGCTCTTCTCTGAAACAGAAGCTTCTGGAAGCCCCAAGCTTTGTTTTCCTTAAAGGCTTTTCCTTGTATGTGAATGGACATGAGGCCGCATCCAAAGCCATGAGCTTAGAGGGCGGACTGCAGGACATTCAAGATCACTGAGCATTGTAAGGGATCTAAGGAGGAACCTGGGGAGAGAAGGACCAAGTAGGGAGAAGCCAGGCATTGTAAGGGATCTAAGGAGGACTTTGGGGAGACGAGACAGAATAGGGAGAGTCCAGGCATTGTAAGGGACTAAGGAGAAGCCTGGGAGGACAGGGACAGAGTAGGGAGACCCAGGAGGATGGATGAGTTGCTGTCTATATGTACGGGATTAGCAAGAATTAATAGAATAATTGGCAATGCCAAAAGTTACTTGGTAGATGAGAAAGATGGCTTAGTGGTTAAGAGCACACGCTGCTTTCATGGTAGAGCCAGATCTAGCTCCCAGAGCACTGCATCTAAGAACGCACGCACACACACACGTGAATATACATTATTAAAATCTTTTTATTTTTTTCAGTATTGCATTTGCTGTGTTTTCATATGGTACCAGATGGGCACAGCCTAGAATATTTTTTAAAGGTTGTGGGAACGGAAGCCACACTCTGAGCATGAAGGAAGGTGAGCCAGACTGGGGAAGGAATGGAAGCACTCCAGGTGCAGCCTGCCTTAAATTCTCTGATAGCAGAAGCTGCCTGATAAAAGGCGGAGGATAGGTGGGGCATTCTCTTTTCTTTTCTTCTTCTCCCCCTCCCCCCCATCCCACCACCTTTCGGTGGCAGTAATCTCACTGTGTAGCTCAGGCTGGCCTTGAACTCAGAGGTCGTCGAGCCTCTGCCTCCCCAGTGCTGGGATTACAGGTGTGGCCCGCCCTGCTCTCCTGTACACACACACACACACACACACACACACACACACACACACACAGAGAGAGAGAGAGAGAGAGAGAGAGAGAGAGAGAGAGAGAGAGAGTTGGCTTAGTTTTGAACTCAGCCAGGATTAGAGTCCAGAGCTCGCTCATTCCTGACCCGGAGGGTCCCCAGGACCCAGTGGAAAAGCTTGTGTTAGTAGTCTGTCCTTAAGTCCATGGGCTCTTGGGCACACATGAGAGCAGTCCAGGAATTCTGGGAGCCTGTGGGTTAACGCAGATAAAGAGAATATCTGTCTTATTGTAGGGCTGTTTTTCAATACACTGGATCACCTCCCCAGTTAAGAACCAGTCTCTCCCCCAGGGGATGGAGCAGAATGCCTGGACTCCACGCAGCAGAGGGACAAAGGTTGTAGGGGAGGAGTTAGGTGGAGGGTCAGCTCTGGGGTCCCTGGGGTCTGATTGGACCTATCTCCTTCCAGTCCGGTGACCCTGGACTGTCTGTCAGGAGGAGTTAAAGAGGTAGAGAATGCTAACCACCTGGGAACTCCGAAGGCATCTCTGCAGATAAGGCATTAATCTGTCTAATCTTCAGAGAGCCGGGGGCTGCACTTTGACCAAGGGAAGAGCTTTTCTGCGGCAATTCCCACAGACTCGGGTCTGCTCTAGAAACCCCTCCCCACCCCCAAAAATCTTCTCGCTTCTGTCTTGACCACCAGCCGCTGGTGTTGTGGTATGACCAGTCCCGAAGCTCAGGGGAAGCGGCCTGGCCCACGACCTTGGAAGAACCTGGAGAAAGCTTCACCAAACGACAGTACTTTTCCACTGCACTGCGCGGCCACCTCAGCTGGCTTTGTGCTGTGTAGGGAAGAGGCAAAGGGCACCAGGCTGGCCCCAGCAGGAACCCACTCCAAATCTTCGTTCTCAGAGATGGGGGTTAGGGACGCTCTGTGGGTGAGGGGCAGCAGGCAGGAATCCTAGAAAGAGGAGGGGCTCTCCCTGGGAGCCTGGAGCCCACGAGTGAGGTTGGAGAAATTTGCTTCTGTAAATCCCTCCGCAATGTTTTGGGGGGAATTCCTACTCCTTAGCCGCCCCTCTCTACTCTTCATCCTTCCAAAGATAAAGCTTAAAACAGTTCCAGCGCATCCGTGCTGGGTCTTGGGAAGCTCGAGTCTGCGTGCGTGTGGGGGGTGGGGGGGTGGAGAAAGGGAGGGGACAAGAGAGCTAGCGGTCCCGCCCGGTGATGTAGGCAGTCCGGGGAGGTGGAGCCGCGACGCCTGAAGGAGTTCCCACCGCAGCCGTGCTCTTGGTCCACCTAATCCAGCTGCCACCAAACCCTGCTCGAGAGACGTCCCTGCCGCCAGGCGGCAGGGACCGTGGCAATCCACCCTATATTCGGACCTAGGGGACATCCATTACTCCAGAGCCCTGTCCCTCCTTGCTTCCCAGACGGCTGGAGTCATTCCCTGAGGAAGCTGTTCCGGGCCGAACAGCAGCCGCACGGGCATCTCCGCGGCCAGCACGGCTGGGCACCGGGCATCTGCGAAGCCAGCCCTGCGGGACACTGGGCATCACGCAACGATTGTCTCCGGCCTCCACCCAGCTTGTCGTGAGTCCTGGGCGGTGGGCTTCTGAGAGCCTTTGGCCGACCCAGGACGAGGGTGGGCTCCCCTCGCTCCCAGTCCTTTGCGCCGCCGCGATGCTGCCCTGGAGACGGAACAAATTCGTGCTGGTGGAGGACGAGGCCAAGCGCAAGGCAAAGAGCCTAAGCCCCGGGCTCGCCTACACGTCGCTGCTCTCCAGCTTCCTGCGCTCTTGCCCAGACCTGCTACCGGACTGGCCCCTGGAGCGTCTGGGTCGCGTATTCCGCAGCCGGCGCCAGAAAGTGGAGCTTAACAAGGAGGACCCCACCTACACTGTGTGGTACCTGGGCAACGCCGTCACCCTGCACGCCAAGGGCGACGGCTGCACCGACGACGCTGTGGGCAGGATCTGGGCTCGCTGCGGGCCGGGAGGGGGCACGAAGATGAAATTGACTCTGGGCCCGCACGGCATCCGCATGCAGCCGAGCGAGCGCGGAGCGGGGGGATCCGGAGGTCGCAGGCCAACGCATGCCTACCTGCTGCCGCGCATCACCTACTGCGCGGCGGACGGGCGCCACCCGCGCGTCTTCGCCTGGGTCTATCGCCACCAGGCGCGCCACAAGGCCGTGGTGCTGCGCTGCCACGCCGTGCTGCTGGCGCGAGCTCACAAGGCGCGCTCCCTGGCCCGCCTGCTCCGCCAGACCGCGCTGGCGGCCTTCAGCGACTTCAAGCGCCTGCAGCGGCAGAGCGACGCGCGCCACGTGCGCCAGCAGCATCTCCGCGCGGGGGGCGCTGCCGCCTCGGTACCCCGCGCCCCATTGCGCCGCCTGCTCAATGCCAAGTGCGCCTACCGGCCACCGCCGGGCGAGCGCGGCCGCGGAGCTCCGCGTCTCAGCAGCATCCAGGAGGAGGAGGAGGAGGATGCGGAGGAGGAGGACTCCCAGGACAGAGAGGGAGGAACCCTGCAGCGCGAGAGGCCCGAGGTGCTCAGCCTGGCCCGGGAGCTGAGGACGTGCAGCCTGCGGGGTGTCTCGGCGCCTCCGCCACCGGCGCAGCCCCGCCGGTGTAAAGCCGGCTCCAGGGAGCGGGCGGGCCAGGCGCGCTGAAAGCACAGGGCTAGGACTTGGGCCCTAGACCCGGCCCCTCAGACTAACCAGGACTCTAACCCGGCCCTGCCCGCTTCCGCGCCCCCCTGGTCCCTCGCCTGCCTCCCTCGCGATCTCCATAGTGGTCGCCTTGCTCCTCATCCTAGCTCAGGGTGAAGCCGGATATGCCCTTGATTTTTAGGGGTGGAGGGGAGTCCACATCTCCCCACACTAGGAGTTTCCCTGGTCCTCCACTGTGGAATTGTTCCCACGCTTATGCCAGGTCTCTGTCCACAGATCAACTTGCTCTCTTCCGAAACAGCCTCAGGAGAACGGGGAAATATGTTTGCAGAAACCCTGGAGGGTGGGTTTGAACCCAGGACCCCGTCTAGGGTAGGAGTAATGGCCCTGCCCTTGGTCTCTTATTCCCTGTGATATGAACCACCCTGGAGAGATTTCAGGTAAGGAAGAGAAGGGAGTGAGTGGGTGGGGAGAACTGAGAGCCCCACCCAGGACACCCTCCTGGGACCATACACACAGGGAGGAAGTCTTGGTCTTACACTTTCCCCTATGGAAAGCTCCTGATACTTCACTGCTCTGCCTGTGCAGGATGGTCCTGTCTACGTGCAAAGGACAGAGTGGGACTGTCTAACAGCCTTGCACTAGGCAGCTATCCAAGCCTCTGCCTTGGCATTCCTACAGGGCTCCACTCATCCCCTCACTGCAAACAGATAACTGGTCTACCCTGAATCCTGGACCACGTTGAAACCTCCAAAGGAGGTAAGGACACATGCCCCCAAAGAAGCCAAGGATTTCAGGGCAAGCAGGCCCTGACCACAGCTGTACTATGCAGGATGAGGGAGAAAGGAAACAACAAAGAGGGGAAGGGAGTCCCTACCCAGGTCTCTCCATAAGGCAATCAAAACCCAAAGATCTATGCCATCTACTGAGCATTGTAAATAAAGTAAATCTGCTTTTTCAGCTCTGTCACCCCTCCGGTGTTGTGTTTGCCAGGCCTGCTGGGGTGAGGCTGTTATCATGATCCCCAAGGACAGAAGGGCCCAGAAAATAGCCCCCTTTAGCATCTGCAGCCACCTCCCATGATCCTCCAGGGTGGGGATTGCTGCCTGGAAGCTGTTCCCGGAATGTCAGGGGAGGAGACAGTAACATATGCTTTGTCTGAAAACTGCACGAGCCAAGTCCCAGAGGAGCAGCCCCTGTCTATCCGTCTGTCTGTCTCTGCCTCCCACGATGTCTGTACACCAAGGCACTCAGATGTAAGTCTCTCTGGGGCATTTGGCAGAGTTGGGGTGTGTGCGTGTGTGTCTGTGTGTTGAGTTAGGGGACTTCTCTTTAGCCATATTTGTCATAGCCTGCGGCCCCACCAGGTTCAGGGATGGGAGGAGAGCAGAGGGTAGGAGAGGAGGATGCGCAGCCCAGATTTCTTTTGAAAGACTGGAGAAATGTGCCCAGCCCCTGCGACAGTGAGACTTGAGCTCTGATAGCCTCAGCCCTGGGCTGAGCTGGGCACGGATCCCAGAGCTACTCAGAGTCTGGACTATGACTGGTGTTCAAAATGACTCTTTCCCGGAGCTACTGGAACAGAAAGTGCAGCGGCCACTACACCATGGCTGAACCCTTGCAGGGCCAAAGGTCTGCTAGAAAGCCAGGACTGGCTTGGCCAGCCAGGCTGACAATAACCGACAAGGCAAAGATGTCCTGTCTGCTGCTTCCCTTGTACAACTAGTCAAGGCTTCCGCTGGTACTTTTCCCACACAGACAAAAGAAGAGGTGACACATCACCCCTGGAGAGGATTGTGGGCTTCAGGGGAAGCTCTGGGGTTGGTTAAGACAGCCTCACCAAGTAACTAGGTCACACACATGCCCTTCTAGACCCAAATGGTACAGCCGACATTCCTAAACTGCCCCACCCATGGATGGGTACCAGGGCTAGGTGCTGTGGCTGCTGGAGCCCTCTCCTGAAGCTGGGAAATTCTCACCCAAAGTGCTTAGAATTAAAGGGGCAGACACTGGATGATAATTCACAGCCTTGCTCCCAGCCTCTGACTCCTCCCTCTCCCACTTTTCTTCTCTGGCAACCGCCCAACACCAAAGGCATTTGAATGCACCCTTGTAAGCATCCCCCTTCCCTCCTCACTCAAGCAATACTCTCCAGCCCTGAAATGAAAGACCTGGGAGGGGTTCTCGCTGCATCTCCATTTCCAGTATGTGTGATGGGAGGAGGACCTGACCAGCATCTGTCGTCGACTAGTAAAGGATGAAGTAGGACACCACAGGGTAGTTAATATGGCTCCGGCTGCAGCCTGGCCAGGGTCAGGTGTTGGGGCTGTCTGGAAGGGGGTGTGTCCTGAAAACCACACCCTCTTCTCTGATCTTGGGCACCTGCAGTTGGGTAGCCTGGTGCTCTGTATCTCTTGTCCCAATTTCAGATTCCTTACTTGTAGGATAAAATTGGAAGTAGGTTGAACCAGTCTGGAACTCACTATTTAGCCTAAACTGACCTAGAGCTGACAGCAAAGCTGCATGCCTCAGCCTCCTAAATGCTTAGATTATATATGGTGGCATTCAAGGAGGAAGAGCCAGCAGAACTTGGTGAGTTCAAGGACAGCCTGGTCTATAGAGCATTCTCCAGGCCAGCCAGAAACATAATGAGACTGTGTCTCAAAAACAAACATTGTAAGCCACCACACCCAGCTGGACTATCAGTTTTTAAAACACATTTTTCCCAGTCTTAGATCTGTTCCAGGTACCACGGGGAAAAAAGGGGCTGTTAGAATGGGGATTATTTCCCATCCTGCTCTAACTACAGCCAAGTGTAGTTGTGTGAATACCCTTTTTGACTGGGGGAGGCTCACACATATTAAGACAGCACTTGGGCTGGAGAGATGGCTCAGAGGTTAAGAGAACTGACTGCTGTTCTGGAGGTCCTGCGTTCAATTCCCAGCAAACACATGATGACACACACCCATCTATAATGAGATCTGGTGCCCAGAATACTATATACATAATAAATAATTAAAAAAAGACAGCACTCTACCTACTCACTGAACCTATATTTGGTGTGGTCTTAGTGATGTGAGTCTAGGATTCTTAAAAATTGATTTCTTTCTTTTGAGATAAGGTTTCACTGTGTTAGCCCTGGCTGCCCTCAAACTCGCCAAGGTCTGTCTGCTCTAAGTGCTGAGATTAAAGGTGTGCCCCACCATAAGACCTAAGTATACCACCAGGCTGGATATTCTGTGTGTGTGTGTGTGTGTGTGTGTTGTTTTTGAGACAGGATCTCTCTATGTAGTCTGGCCGTTGTAGAGCTCTCATTAGGTAGACACAGACCAGGCTGGCCTTGAATTCACAGACTCATGCCTCTACCACACCCTCCTCAATATTTATTTATTTATTATGTATGCAGAGTTCTGCCTGCATGTATGCTTGTGTGCCAGAAGAGGGCATTAGATCCCACTATAGATAGTTGTGAATCGCCATGTGTTTGCTGGGAATTGAACTCAGGTCCTCTGGAAGAACACCCAGTACTCTTAACCTCTGAGCCCTGAATATTTCTCTTTTTAAGTAATAGCATGCCCTCTGAACTTTCTAGCCTAAGGCTTGGGCTTGTTGGCTGACCCAGCCCAAGTGGTACTATCAGAACAATTTGGAGAATCTCAGACCCAGCAATAGAGGGTGGGAAGTGATGCCTGCAACTTGAGGATAGGTGCCAAAACTCTCCTGGGAACTCTGGACCTAAATCCATCTCTCCTGATGTTTCCAGAGGAGCTGAATGGTGATAAGTGCGACATACAACTTATATAGCTGAAAGTATATAGGAACCAACCATCCTGGTTCCCCAGTGTATGTCTCCACACTGCTCCCTGGTTTTCCAAATGTCATGATACATTGCTACCTCTAGGTGTTTGCACATGCTGGCTCACACTAGTGCGAACAGTTTTCACTTAGCTCCACCTACGGAAAATTTCCTTAATGTATGTTCCTCTACTCTGGCCTCTCTAGGGAGGATCTCTGCCCTCAAACTTAGCTCAGGGCTTGGTCTCTGCTTTCCCCCATGGCCCTTGAACTACTGTGATCAAACATCTCCTCCCTCCTGCTCATCCACCTTCAATTCCGCACTTCCTTGTGTGTGCCTACCTTGTCCACAGTAGGGCAGAGAGTTGGTGGTGCTCCGTAATTATCTGTTGAATGAACACATGAATGAATGAGTCAGATGAAGGAGCCATCATAGGCCAGGAAACCAAGTGGGTGGAGGCACGGTCCCTCTGCCAAGCTTCTGCTGGGAGATATAGGAGGAGAACTATCCTCAGATGCCCTGTTCCGACGGACGGTGCCTGGGGAGATCCACACGAAAGTGAAGCGTCTGCTCAGTTCTCCAAAGCCCCGGCTCAGGCTCCTCTCCCTCTCTGGACTGGGCTCTCCCCCATGCCAGAGCTGACTTTCCCAGAGCAGAGCAGGCCACGGTGATGGCAACTCGCCTTCCAGACACACTGGTGGGGATTGGGACTTGGAGGAATGACCACATAGCCAGACACAGTCTCTTGATGAATGCACAGGCAACAGACCACGGCTCAGGCTGGGTGAGACAAGGTGAACGCCAGCCTGGTGAACTTGGTAGCTGTGTGGCTTCACACAGGTTCCTCAAGGCTTTTGGAGTCTTGGCTTCCCATCTCTAAGTGAGCTGAGGCCTTCTATGGCTGGAGGATAATTGTAACCTGTGTAATGGAGTACCTCTCGGTGTGACGTGGCTATAGCCATTACCACTTTACCTGGAATGCTCCTGAACTCAAATGAGATCACATGCCTGGTCTCGGGAACACCACAATGCTGGATCCAATACCTTAGACCTTTTTCATGTGTCTGTGACTGGGTGCGCGCGCGCGCGTGCGCGCGCGCGCGTGTGTGTGTGTGTGTGTGTGTGTGTGTGTGTGTGTGTGTGTGTGTAGGTCTGATGCTGATGACAAGAGCCCTCTTTCACCTTCTTTTCTTTTTGGTTTTTCGAAATAGGGTTTCCCAATAGCTATGGAGCCAGACCTAGAACAGTCTGTAGACTAGGCTGGCTCAAAGTCACAGAAATCCACCTACCTCTGCCTCCTGAGTATTTAGATTAAAGGTGTGAGCCCTCCACTGCCCAGCTTCTTACCTTATTCTTTAAGTTAGGGTCTCTCAGTTGAATCCAGAGTTTTCCAGTAGGGCTAGGCTTTCTAGCCAACTTGCCTTGAGGATCTTCTGCCTCCGCCCTCCAAGGCTGGAGTTATAGGTAGGCCATCACACCCAACTGGCATTTACATGGGATCTAGGGATCTGAACCGTGACCCTCACCCTTGCACAGCAGAGCCACTTCCATGACCCCCCCCCTCTTTTTCATTTTAGTAGCCAGCACAATGCCAGATACACAGTAAGCACTCAGAGGTGAATGAATGAATGGTTATGGGCTCCAGGCAGCAATATTGCCACACAAACTTCCCAGTCAAGGTATGATGGTATAACTGGCCTGCCAGAAATGAAAATATTCTAGACACTTACTTGTGTCTCTCAGTCTGACTATCAGGCATTTGAAACAAAGGATTCCAAAGAAACGGGGTTTCTGCAGGAGTCTCAGAATGGCAGGAGGAAAGGGAACGAGCCAAAGGGAGTTCTCGCCTGAGGAAAGAGGCGTACAGCTTGTCAAACCAGCTGACAGGATGAGACTAAGGCCAGGGCAGGGCCACGTCAGGCCTTAGCCAGGCCACTTAGTTATCCGCTTAGCTCTCTGTGTCGCCCTGGCTGTCCTAGAATGTGCTCTGTGACCAGGCAGGCCTTGAACTCGGAGATCCGCCTGCCTCTGCCTCCTGAGTGCTGGAATTAAAGGCATGTCCCACCACTGCCCAGCAAACACTTTGTTTTGTAAGTTGCCTTGGTTAAGGTATTTTATCATAGCAATAAAACACGACGGACCTAATCCTACAAAGCCATGAGCTAACATAAACCCTCCCTCCCTTAGTTTGCTTCTGTCGGGTACGCAGCTCACATTAACGAGAAAAATTCCCCAGTATGCAAATGCCTCAGAGGTTGATGGAAATAAAGGCAGGGAGAGGTGAGGACCATAACCTTCATCACGGTGACCCTAGCTAGTAAGATGAGGCCGATACTGCTGCATGCTGGGAATCCTTGAGAAAGAAGACCAAGGATCCTGGCATTCACAGGAAGTATGAGTAGACTCCTGTTTGACCAGGCCGGCACCAGCCCTCCCTGGTTTGTAGTAGAAGCTGTTGCTGCTGCTGCTGCTGCTTCCCAAGCCCACAGATAAAATCTGTCTCCAGCTCCCCCTCTGCTTGGGTGTGGTCATGTGACTGCATTAAGCCACTAGCCCAATGTGTGCAACTCTCGGACCAGGATCGTGGGTGTGTATAAATGGCAGTTACCTTATTCCCGTGCCTGATGCTAGGGGCCTTCACCCAGGGCGTCCTTAGAAACTGCACACTGAGCAGGGTGGAGACTCAGCCAGCCCCATGCCCACCACCAAGAACAGAATGAGCTCTTACCATGAAACATCACAAACACAAGGGGCTTGTTTTGTTTTGAGACCGGGTCTCACTGTCACTATACAGCCCTAGCTGGCCTGCAGCTTGCTATGTAGATCAGGTTAGCCTCAAACTCAGAGAACACCTTGCTGTGGCACAAATTCTAGTTGATCTTATTAATAAAAATCCAGAGTCAGATATTAGATACTAGGGGGTGAAAGCTGAAGGCTCAGAGAAGCAGAGCAGCAACCACTAGAGAGAACTTTCACCTCTACCGATGCTCAGACCCAAGGGGCCGTCCTGTCCTCAGATTGCCTCCTCAGACTTCATCCTCTGACTGCAACTGTCTCCACCAAACCTCAGACTGCACTAAGTTCCTCTCTCCTCCCACCTTATATTCCTCTCTCCATCCAATCATATCATTCCTGTCTCTGCCTCCCTAGTGCTGGGATTAAAGGCATGGGATTTCAAGTGCTGGGATCACCTTTGTGCAAGCTCTGCTTCTCTTTTAGACAAATCAATCTCATGTAGCCCAGGGTGGCCTTGAACTAACAGGGATCCCTCTGCCTCTGTCTCCTGAGTCCTGGGATTAAAGTTGTGTGCCTGACCTCTTGCGGTTTAGCTCTGCACTCTGACCTCCAGGCAAGCTTTATTTGTTAAAATATAAACAAAATATCACTACCACTTGCTTCTGCCTCCCACACACTATTAAAGGCATGTGCCCCCATACCCATTGAGCCTTGTTTAATATAGCCTAGAGCTGACCTTGGCTAAGGAGAGTCTGCTCACTCCTTGTAACCAGCTGTCAGGGTGTCTCTGAGGAGCCTGCTCTTCCACACGCTCAGACCCTGTGGTTCCAGAGAGCTGACTCTCCACGGATTCCAGAGGAGGACATGGCGTCCAGTCCCGCCGGTCAGCACATCCACTCGGTTGACTCTCAATGTTGGTTCAGGAAAACACCCAGCTCATTGGTCACTTTTTGCATTACTGCGCCCTGGCAAGAAGCAGTTTTGGGGAGGAGGTGTTTATCTGTCTAACAATTTGAGGGGACACAGTCCATTGCTGGGGGGCACGGTGTGGAGGCTCTGTGAGGGTGTGGGCATGGACTGGAACTTCTCATTTCTTTATATCTCAGTGGAACAGGAAGCAGAAACTGGACAGGAACTAGGGTCAGGCTGTAAACCTAAGGCCCGCCCTCCTCCCCACTGACCCACTTCCTCCAGTGAGGCTCTGTCTCCTAAAGGTTCCACAACCTCATGAGACAGAGTTGCCCAGCTGGGGACCAGATGTTCAAACAAATGAACGTACGGTGGCCACTTCACACTCAAACTATAATGCCATGTTGTCCCATTCAGCACCCAGGGGACTTAGTCCTGGGACTTTTGTTGAAACTGTTGGGAAAAAGAGATGTTCACTTTCAGCTCGAGCTGCTGAGAGCGTGGGAGATAGGTCCAGCACTCTGGCAGCCACCTTGCCACCTTGAGGAAAGAGAACTTAGATGTGAAGGTAGCACAGGGAAAAGCAGATGGAATGTTGACAAAGCAATACCAAGTCCCGTGGCTTCCCTGGGTCTCACCAATCCTTTCAGAGTTTTCTGTTTCTCGAGACAAGTTCCCTTCCTGCTGCCCCCCAGATCAGTATGCGTTAGGCTCTCAGACTCCTACATCTGGGAGAGTCCAGGCCTCACCCACCATCACTGTTATCATCCAATGACCATTTTGGAAAAGTAAGATCATCGAAAGGCTTCAGGGCCTGTTATGGCACCTGACTAGAGACTATCCAGCCAGTCGTAGGATCTAGGAGCCCCAGATTCCTTTTCTGCCTGGGGCTGCCTGGTCTTCCATCGCAGCTGCCCCTCATAGGCCTTCGAAGTCTCCTCTCTGCAAACCTGCTTCCTTTGGTGCTATTAGCTACTTCCTTATCACTATGGCAACTTCAGGAAGCGAGGGTTTATCCTGGCTCTCAGCGTGAGAATGCAGTCCATTATGGCGTGGAAGCTGCGGTAGCGGAAAAGATGGCAGCTGGTCACAGTACATCAGAAGTCAGGAAGAGAGAGATTACGGGCCACGCAATGGGCTGGCCTATCAAAGGACTTTAAAACAGTTCTCAGGCAAGGCAGCTGAGCTAGGCATGGTGGCTCAAACCTATAGGCCCAACACTCATGAGCTGGAAACTGGAAGATGAGGTCTTCAAGCTACATAGTGACTTTGAGGCCACACTTGGCTACAGGAGACCTTGTCTCAAAAACTAAAGACATCAATAAACCAAAGAAAGCTGGAGTGAGGTCGGTCGGTACCACCCTGGGCTCTGAGGGTTTTCTATCTGCTGGACAGAACTCACTGCATAGGAAATGAGTCAGAGCTGAGAAGGGGGTGGATTTCCTGGAGAAGAGAAACGGAAAACCAGGAAAAGGAGATCCCACTGTAAGCCTCCCCTGCCCCCACCACTGCCCCATCCCTTCTGACCACGTCAGGCTTGTGAGGTGGGATCTATTTCTGCATCTTTCTACAATATGAGGGATGGCTCAGGACACCCCTCGGAAGGGCCCCGGCTGCCTCTGAAGTGGTGTGCGGGAAAGGGCTCCGTAGACAGGATAGTCTGCCTGTGATCTGTTCCCCCCCCCCCCCGTGATCTGTCCCCCGGGGACCTAATGGGATCTTCCAGCAGCCTTTGAAAACAGGCAGATGCTAGGGGATCAAAGAGAACATCCTCCCACCCTTTCTGCCTTGCTCAGTCCCCAGACCACAGAAGACCCAAAGCTCTCACTACCACATCAGCCAAACCCACATCCCATTGGCTAGAGACCCTTCTCCTGACTCTGCAGGCTCAGACGGTGGTGGGTCCTGGAAAGTCTCCTGCAGGAAGGACCTCGGTGGGGGTAAATACCACCCAGGGAGCAAGCGAGGCACTCCGTAGAGACTGGATGCCTGGCTGCAAGGATGCAGCCCCAGGCATTAGGCTCCTTAGAGATCTGTTAAAAATCCCTCTCCCAAGATCATAAAAGCAACATGTTCTTATTTAAAACCAGAAAATAGCATGCCCCAGCATACCAAGCAGGAAGACCCTCCCCCTCAGGCACGGCTGATGTCCCATCCCCCATACCTCAGCACGCACACACCTACAGAGTTGATATTACAGCCAGAACCAGCCTCCTCCCTGCTCATGAACATAATATAGGCTTTGCAGCTTGCTTTCACGAAAACAGAGTCCTTCTTTGACACATTATCCTGCAAAGAGCTGTGTTTTTCACTTACCTCATGTGTGGCCCTGTAGCTTCCTGGATTTAAAGTCTAGTTCATTCTTTAAATAGCTGCACGGTGCGTTCAGTCCTTCCTGCTTGGTATGCTGGGGCATCACTATTTGAAAAGGTGTCTAGCAAGTGTCTGCTGCGTGTAGATCACTGGTTGCTCTTCCAGAGGATCCAAGATCAATTCCAAGTGGCAACACCCTGTCTTGCAACAGTGGCTCTGATGCCCTCTTCTGGCCTCTGGGAGTACTACACACAACTGGTGCACAGACATACACAGGCAAAACACTCATACACATAAAAACAAAACAAAAAGCCAGGTGTAGTGGTGCAACCCTTTCATCCCAGCCCTCAGGAAGCATTGGTAGGCAGATCTCTGGAGTCTGAAGCCAGCCTTGACTACATAGTGAGTTCCAGGCTACCCAAGGTTACATACTGAGGCCCTACCTCACTAAACAAACAAACAAATTAATAACTTTTTTGAAAAGAGTTCAAGTCCAGCTTCTGCTACATAGCAATCTTTTTTTTTTTTTGGTTTTTTGAGACAGGGTTTCTCTGTGGTTTTGGAGCCTGTCCTGGAACTAGCTCTTGTAGACCAGGCTGGTCTCGAACTCACAGAGATCTGCCTGCCTCTGCCTCCCAAGTGCTGGGATTAAAGGCGTGCGCCACCACCGCCCGGCCTACATAGCAATCTTGAGTCCATCATATCTCACATGAAAGGATGTTTCATTAATCAAGAAACAGATGGGGTGGAAAAGAAGGAGAGGAGAAATGGAAATGGCTAGAGAAATTATGATAAATGTGGATGGTAATTATTATGGGTAAAAGAAGATCAAGAAATATTTTTATTTTTAAGTAAGCTTTAATTGCATATATATTATTTATACATTATATATAATTATATATAACATAATATATAATCAAATTACAATATATAATTATATATAACATAATAAATAATCATTACAATATTATGTTATACATTATAGTATATATAAATATATATTATTATAATATAATATGTTGTGTTATTATATAATATATGATATAATAAGCTATATTATATATATAATTGTGTGTGAATAAGGAGGAGACTGCCTGTGACAGCCTGCATGCAGATTTCAGATGATAGCTTTATGGAGATGGTTCTTTCCTTCTACCTCCACATAGGTTCCAGGGACCAAATCTTAAGTTACCAGGTTTTTGAAACAAGTGCATCTACCTACCAAGCCATATGGCCCAGGAAATGATAATTTTCAAGTAAGTTAAAGAAAATATGTCCATTTCATAAACCGTGGAAAGAGACGAAGGAGGTGAGGCAGGATCAGAGGACAGGCTCCGTTGTGGATCCCAGTCTGCCCAGCAGGCGCAGAGGCTCCGTTGTGGATCCCAGTCTGCCCAGCAGGCGCAGAGGCTCCACTGTGGATCCCAGTCTGCCCAGCAGGCGCAGAGGCTCCACTCTGGATCCCAGTCTGCCCAGCAGGCACAGAGGCTCCGTTGTGGATCCCAGTCTGCCCAGCAGGCGCAGAGGCTCCACTGTGGATCCCAGTCTGCCCAGCAGGCACAGAGGCTCCACTGTGGATCCCAGTCTGCCCAGCAGGTGCAGAGGGGCCACGGTGTTGCTGCAGTGAGGTTGGCTACAGATGCACCGGAACAGCTGAGAAGCACACTGATGCTGAGCTACTGCGAACAACTCTAGACCCAGTGCAGAACCGGCCAGTCAGGAGAGCTGCCACCATCACCACTAACTCCAAAACCGCTCTGCCCAGGACAGCGGCCAGGACATGAATCCACGAATGCCCTTCGCAGCACCGAGAAGCCAGGACCATGCTGGTACCAGGACCCACCTCTCTGCGGCTGCCACAAAAGAACCAGAACTTGTCTGCCACAGTGCACCCAGATAACACAGGTCCACCTCTGCCTGATATTCAAGTCCCCTTCAGACATTGAGACCCTGGAAGTTCCTTCTCCAGGCCTCAAGGCCCTACAGCACAAGACGCCATGATGGCAGATGGCTGGAGGGGCATCTCTGGTGTCTGCTCACAGCCCACTCATGACGGCAGGCGGCTGGAAGGGCATCTCTGGTGTCCACTCACAGCCCACTCATGACGGCAGGCGGCTGGAGGGGCATCTCTGGTGTCCACTCACACTTCATTTTCACCCCACTTCCCCTTCCAAAACCTCTGTGAAAATATTATAAATTGGTGTCACCCAACCTAAGGTAGGCACGTGCCAATCAAGTAAGAACTGCTTTAAACTGGGCATTGTGGAGCACATCTTTAATCCCAGCACTTGGGAGGTAAGGCAGGTGGATCTGTGGGACAGAGACCACCCTGGCTTATATTGTGAGTCCCAGGACAGCCGGGCCTATGTACAAAGACCGTATCTTAAAATATATATATATATATATATATATATATATATATATATATATATATATATATATATATATATATAGCGTTATCCTTTGCTCCTAAGGGATCATTGATTGCTGCATCCCACTCCTGCACAGGGGATCCGGGGTGACGTTCCTGTCTCCATGCTAGTCATGACTCCATTCGATAATCTACAGTTGCACACTGAATTGTAGAGTTCACTACCCAGAAACCTCCCCGCCAAAAACAGACAAATAACCGAAATCAAGGGTTAACACCAGCAAGAAATTTGAGCACGAGAGATCAAGAAGAGAGGATACAGATAAATTCTGAGGTGCTGGCTTCTGCAATGCGTGGCTTGAAGCATACTAACACACACACACACACACACACACACACACACACATCTCACTCCATGGCCTTGGCCTTTAGCGTGCCACTTGAACAATCTGAGGTTTGCCGTCACGGATCATCACACTTCATCGGGAGGGAGCCGAGGCAGGCCTGAGCCGTTCCTGCTGAGCAGATGTCACCCTCTATTAACTTTTACAACTGGCCGAGGAGGTTGAAGATGCTCAGGGAGTTTCAGAGGGTCCAGAGACAGACTTCTGGGTTTTCATGTGGAAGAATTGGTTACTATGCCAACCAGAACTCATCTCAGAGCTATTCATTCCCCCACTCTCTCTGTGTCTGTCTGTTCAACCATGCATACGGAGTAAGGAATATGCAGTTGCCAGATGTGAGTCTCATCTTCCAAACCAGTGGTTTTTTTGTGTAGTACCCCGATGGAAACATGATTCCTTGGTGACTAAACTCTCTAAAGAAGCAGAGACCATGGTCTTCAAAAGGGGGGTGCTCTGGTTCCACTTCTGTTGCTGTGATAAAATACCACAATTTAAAGAGCTGCTGAGCAGAGGAGGGGCTCTTTCGGCTGACTATCCCGAACTCACTATTCGAATTTACCATTCCGAATCGTTATAGCCCACTCTTGTGGGAAAGCCTCCATAGCAGGAACCGAAGCAGCTGGTCACATCCCAGTCCCAGTCAACAGCAGAGAGAAACGAATGCACGCATGCTCACTGCTCAGCTCTCTCTCTGCGCTTCCCCAGGCCAAGCCCCAAACACAGCAAGTGTCAACCACAGCAGGATGGTGATGGGGGAGAGTCTTCTGTTTTGTGTATTTTATTGGTTAAATAAAGAGACTGCCTTGGCCCTTTAATAGGACATAAAATTAGGTAGGCAGAGTAAACAGAACAGAATGCTGGGAGAAAGAAGCTGAGTAAGGGAGTCGCCATGGTTCTCCCACTCCAGACAGACGCAGGTTAAGATCTTTCCTGGTAAGCACACCTCGTGGTGCTACATATATTATTAAAAATGGGTTAAGAGGCTGAAACTAATGGGCCAGGCAGTGTTTAAAAGAATACAGTTTTCATGTAATTATTTTGGGTAAAGCTAGCCGTGCGGGCGGCCGGGTGCCAGGGAACGCAGCCCCACCGCTCCTACTACAACAGGATGGGTCTCCCCACCTCAACCACAGGCCAACCTGAGCGATCTGTCACCGAGACGCTCTTCTCCAGTGATCCTAGGCTGTGGCAAGTTGACAATTAAAGCCGACCATCACGGAGAGCAGAATGTTATGTTACCTGCGCCGTGAATTATGGAAGAGAAGTAGCTCCTCGGACTGGACTCTGGCTAGAGCATACACCAAATTCTTCATTGTGGATGCATTTGAGGTTGTCTTCTGGCTGACACTAACCATACTTCAGTAAGTTGTGTTACCGACATGTAAAGCCAGGGGACTCTGGTAGCGAACTTGCCTTTACTTTTTTTTGCTGAAAAAAAAAAGGGACTTCTGTTCAAAAGTGATGCTTTTTGGATCCCATGACATTAGATATTTTGTTATTGTTGTTGGTGCTGATTATTTTTCGAGACAAGGTTTCTCTGTGTTAACAGTCTTAACTGTTCTGGAACTCCCTTTGTAGACCAGGCTGGCCTCGAACTCACAGAGATCTGCCTGCCTCTGCCTTCCGAGTACTGGGATTACACCGCCTGGCCAACATTAGATATTTAATCCCTCCTGAGATCACCGAGAGAAGTATGGCAGGCAGAAGTTAGAATAAATGTCTACTCCCATGGGGACCTATCCGGGTAACATCCATAATGAACCGCTACCAGTGTGACCAGCTGGCCACCAGAGGGCAGACTGGCCCTCTCAGGACCTGGTACCATGCTAAAGGTCTGGGCCTTTGGGCACTAGACTGTGGTGAGCAGAGACTACTAACTGCTAGGCCTCAATAAGAACACCCTCACTTTGTTCAGGTCACCCACATACTCAGCCCAAAGACAACTGTCTCTGGCTTCTTTGCTATTAGATAAAAGCTCATTCAGTTTGGGCAATGAAACATAAATGATGGTACATCCTTCTTACCGCTCCCCCCACATTTCTTCCCTTCCTACTCCTCAGAATGAGCCTGTGAAGACTGGCACTTCAGTGGCCATCTTGGAGCTTGAGATGTATGCGGGGACAGTGTGCCATGGGGCACAGGTGGAAGTCAGAGGACAACTGCGGAAGTCCATTCTCCCTCTACCATATGCGCTCTAGGGCTCGAACTCAGAGCATCAAACTTAGCAGTGAGCACCTTTACCCACTGAGCCAGCTTACCAGATGTGAGATAAATTTGGAGATGGAAGGCACAAGCTTAGAATTTAGAAACTGAATCCCCCGAAGACAGTGTGGGTACCAGACTTTAAGATAAATAAAATTATATTTGATATAAACCAAGCTGGGCATGGTGGTGCACACTTTCAATCCTTGTACCCAGAGGCAGAAGCAGGAGGATTGCTGCAGGTTGACGTGATGATGATATTCGAACCGCTATTTGGAGTTTTCTGTAACCTAAGTTGTCTTAGGGTTTCTATTTCTGTGAAGAGACACCATGATCACAGAGAGTTGTGGTGGCTTACAGTTCGGAGGTTCAGGCCATTATCATCACGGTGGGACAGGCAGACATGGTACTGGGGAAGGACCTGAGAGTTCTACATCTGAATCTACAGGCAGCAGACTCCCAGGAGTCCGTGTCCACACTGGGTGCAGCGTGAGCATAGGAGACCACAAAGCCCACTCCAACCGTGACACACTTCTTCCAACAAGGCCATACCTCCTAATAGTGCTTCTCCCTATGAGCTTCTGTGGAACAGTTTACATTCAAACCACCACAAAAGTCAACCTAATACTAGCATGTGGATAAATCATATGTCATGGGAGAAATCCAAATGTAGCGATTAACTAGACAAGAGAGCCATCTGTCACCCCATTGGTCACCAGGGTAGATTCAACTCATCTGGCTCGCTAGGCAGCCGTCTCCTTCCTCCCTTGTATCTCCATGTTTGTCCCTCTCAACTCTGTGTGCTTGCTTGAAAAGAATGACTGATAGAGAAGGGCTACTCTCTACTCCATGGTTTACATTTACAGTATCCACTCCAGGGTTTATGGTATCCATTCCAGAGTTTACAGTATCCACTCCAAGATTTACAGTATCTATTCCAGAGTTTATAGTATCTACTCCAAGATTTACAGTATCTATTCCAGAGCTTACAGTATCCACTCCAAGATTTACAGTATCTATTCTAGAGTTTACAGTATCCACTCCAGGGTTTATGGTATCCATTCCAGAGTTTACAATATCCACTCCAAGGTTTACAGTATCCACTCCTGAGATTATAGTATCCACTCTAGGATTTACAGCTTTCACTTCAGGATTTACCACAGCTCCACTCCAAAGTTTACAGCATCCACTCCAGGGTTTACTGTAGCTCTCTCTACTCCAGGGTTTACTATATGTCCACTCTTTTTGGTTGTGGGAACCTCAAGACAGGCTCACAAATTACAGCAGCAGCGCCAATAAATGTAAACGGAATAAGGCTGCAAGGCATTGGCCTGGAATCCCAGCTACCCAGGAGGCTGAGGCAGGAGGACTGTAAGTTTAAGGTCAGCCTGGGCTGCAGAGTGAGACGAGACCCCAGCTCACACAATGAGACTGAATAGCTCAATGGTAGAACATTTGTCTAGCATGTACAAGTCCCTTAGTTCAATGCCCCAGGCTGAAAACAAAATGGTAAACGCATTAAGGGATTGCATGTCTAATCAAAAGACAATTTCAGGGTTTCTTTTAATTTTTTTATTTCCTATGTATGAGCATTTGCTCGCACATATCTGTGTACCTGTGCATGGCTGCTGCCCATACAAACCAGACGAAGGTGTTCAATCATCTGGAATTGGAGTTAGAGATGGTTGTGAGGTACCATGTGGATCACTGGGAATTGAACCTTGGTCCTCTATGACAGCAGCTCCATGTTCTTAAGCTGGCCTCAGACTCACAGAGATCCATTGATCTCCCAAGTGCTGGCATTAAAGGCCTGCACCACCACCACCCAGCCAGCAACCCCATGCTCTTAACCAGTGAGACATCTCTCCTGCTCTGTTTTGTTTGTTTTGAGACAGGCTCTCAGTATTTAACCCCGACTCATCTGGAACTGAATATTGGCTGGCCCAATACTCAGAGATCGGAGATCTGCCTGCTTCTACCTCTCCAGTGCTGAGAGAAAGAGAGAACCAGCAGTAGGACACAGCTATAAAATTCTCAAAGTCTGCCTCTAGTTACACACGTCCACCAGCAAGGCCACACCTCCTAGACCTTCCTAAACAGCGCCACCAACTGGGGACCAAGTGCTCAACCATCCAAGCCTAAGGTGGACATTTCTCCTTCAAACCATCACCTTCCAAGCCCTGAGCCAGGCCCAGCTATATTGTAGATCTCTAGGGAGAGGAGAATGTATCCTGATACCAGTGCCAGGATAAGTGGATATACACATGGGAAGGAGTGTACTGGGACTTCAGTTGCACAGCAGAATTAATAGAAATCAGTTCTCGCCAGGAGTTGGGGAGGTTGGGGCGGGGGGGGGGGGGGGCAGGTGCATGCCTTTGGTCCCAGCACTCAGGAGGCAGAGGCAGGTGGATCTCTGTAAACCCAGTCTACAGAGAGAGTTCCAGGACAGCCAGGACAGAGAGAAACCCTGTCTTGGGGTGGGATGGACAGAAAAGAAAAAAAGAAATTCTCAGTGAACGAAAGCTTCGAGGAGAAGATTTAAAAAGCCTCCTCCTGTGTATGGTCTTACGGATCCGCACATGCACACAAAGGACTGGAATCTCCAGGTCTCAAGGTCCACACTTTCCTCATTTCACTAGTTCCCAACAGAAGGCCCCAGGCAGCTCCTAACCCAGGAGTTTGAGGCTTCCAGCTAGCCCTCATTTTATTGTTATTTTTTAGACAGAGTCTTACTGTGTAACCGCAGGCTGGTCTGAACTTGCTCTGTAGACCAGGCTGGCCTTGAACTCACAGAGATCCACCCGCCTCTGCCTCCTCAGTGCTGGGATTAAAGGTGTGCGCCACCACGATGCCCTGTTTCCAGTGGTGGAACACTCATCCAGTTTCTTTCTTCATGCCACTCTGATGCCTGCAAAGTCACGCCACATAGTCCTCTCTCATTTCTGTGGAAACTGACTAAGGAAATTGACCAAGCACTCCCTGGGCAAGGGCATTACTCTGTTTCCTGAAGTTTCTTACTGCTTCCCATGAGTCATGTTAACTGTTAGAAAGGCCTGGTGATTTTTTTTTTTCAGTTTTTCAGCCTTCAGTTGTATTTCTTTACAAGGTTCTTTATTAAAGATAGCTTTTTTTTTTTTTATCGTTTTTCGAGACAGAGTTTCTCCGTAGCTTTGGAGCCTGTCCTGGAACTAGCTCTTGTAGACCAGGCTGGCCTCGAACTCACAGAGATCCACCTGCCTCTGCCTCCTGAGTGCTGGGATTAAAGGCATGTGCCACCTCTGCTCGGCGACAGCTTGATTTTTTTGTGGCCAAGTTTGAAGGCTTAAAGGCTTTGAAAAACCTTTTTGTTGTTTGAGACAGTGCTTCTAAGGCCCAGGCCAGTCTCAAACTCCCAACAATCCTCCTGCCTTAGCTTCCCAAACTCTGGGACCACAGGCATGAGTTGTCAACTGGCTTCCTCCGTGGAATGCCTGCTGAAGGCTTTGCCTTGCTCTTCTAGTGGAATGTCTGTCTTCTCATGGAGTTCAGGGGTGTTTAAATATGTATTATAGATCTTATCCTCTGGGAAGCGTCAGTCCCCTGATATTCCGGCCTACACGGGGGTTTTTATTTTTACTCCTGTGCCCAGAGAATGGTGACGGTAGGAGTCTCAGTTATATCCAGGACTAACTACTAAAGCTGGGGTGATCACAGCATGGCTAAAGGGGTGCCGGGAGACTCTGATAGCATCTTCCGATACACCCACTTTGTCTGCCCCATCATTTAAGACTCCTTCCGGGCTCTAGTCAGCTAGAAAGCTTTTCCAGCCTACCCAGCCCACCCTTCCTCCCCTAGACCATTAGTTCTTAGGTATTGTCATAGGCCCCAGGTCCTAATTGTGTGTCACAGTCTTACACCTGTTGATTTTCTGTCTCCTTCACTAGAGTGTGAGACCCTCAAGGCAGGTACCAAGTCTCCAGCACCTCTCATTGCCAGGTGGTGCCCGGGGCGGAGCCTGTCACACAGCCTTCATTACAACGTGAATTAACACGTGTTGATTCCCTCGCTGGCACCTCAGGCACTGTCCTGGGAGGTGCACGTAGCGTCACTTGGTTCTAGCAAGCACCCTTGGGGCTGGGGATGGCTCGGTGGCTAGACTGCTTCCTGCTCTTTCAGAGTTTGGTTCCTAGAACCCCCACGTCCCCCACATCCGGTGACTCCCAACCAATTCCAGAGGACCTGATGCCCTCTTCTGGCCTCCACATGCACCCACACGTGTGTAGCATACACTCGCACAGACATAGACATATAAATAAAAATCAGGGGAAACTCGTTCAAAAGAACAATAATCCTAGGAACTAGTCCATCACTCAGGTTGACAGGGACAAAGCTGAAATAGGCCCAGGCTAGCGGGGAGCATCTTGGCTCCACTAAGAGGCAATCTAGAGTATGCCTTCAGGCCTGGCTGAGCTCCCAGAGTTTCTTCCCTCACCCGCTCTCAGCCTTGTCTCACTTTGCAAGCAAGCTCTCTGGGCCAGAGGAAGCAGGCTATCAGCCACAGCTGCATCTCAGCTTACCAACCACAGTGCCAAATACATTCCCGGGAGTCAGCTGAAAGAGGAGGTCTCTGATTGGCTTATGCCGCCAGGACCTCCTGACAATGATTGGCAGCCCACCAGGGGCTCTCCCCTAAAAGCACCAAAACAAAAGCAGTGGAAAAGTCTCCCTGAGCACAACTGTGGCCTGGTGGGTCCCATTTCACCATGGGGACACCACTGTTATCCTAACTGCCAGCGAAGCAAGAAGGGCACAGGGCTCACTTGCCTAGGGCCCAGCAGCTGTACACCGGAAACAGAATTACGTGTTCTCCGGCCAGCCCACTAGGTCAGCTTCTCTTAAGTTCTGGGGTAGTTGAGAGCCCATTGGCAAACAAATCAGTGTTCTGGGTGGTGCACACCTTTAATTCTAGAGACCAAGGCGGGTGGAGCTCTGTGAGTTCAAGGACAGCCTAGTCTACAAAGCTAGGCCCAGGGCAGCCAGGGCTGTCTTGAAAATCAAAAAGAAAGCCGGGCGGTGGTGGCGCACGCCTTTAATCCCAGCACTCGGGAGGCAGAGGCAGGCGGATCTCTGTGAGTTCGAGACCAGCCTGGTCTACAGAGCTAGTTCCAGGACAGGCTCCAAAGCCACAGAGAAACCCTCTCTCGAAAAACCAAAAAAAAAAAAAAAAAAAAAGAAAGAAAGAAAAAGAAAAGACCGACCAAAGGCAACCTGGGGAGGAAAGTTTGTACAATCCATGCCCACTCCCTCCCCCATCCACTGAGGCAGGCTGCCTGAGCTCGCTCTCTTTTCTGTCTTCCTCTCGGAGGGGCAGCTTCGCTTCTGCCTCTCTCCCCACTTCTCCACTCTCTCCCCCCACCATTTTCTCTCGCTCTATTCTCTCTTTCCTTTCTCTCTCTCTCTTCTCTTTCCCCCTCCCCTTTTCCTTCCCCCCTTCTACCCTTTTTTCCATAACTCAACTAATAAATATCCAATTCTATTCTTACGAAGTGTCTATCCATGTCCCTGTCTCCAGCCCACCATGTGTCTCCCTGCCTGGGACCAGCCACCGCTTGGGGACTGGCAGCCGTCTCTGCCTGGGACTGGCTGCTCCCAGGGCCCGCTGCCTGCCGCCACATGGCCTGCTACCACCATTTGGGACCTACAGCATTTCTGCTGCCTACTGCCACCAGGGATCTTGCTGCATTTTTAAAAAATCATAACAGAAAGGGTTGATTTGACTGACATTTCTGTGTCACAGTTCATCTTTGAGGAAAGTCAGGGCAAGAACTGAAGCAGAAGCTTAAAGCAGAAACCAGGAATGAATGGTCCTCACTGGCTTGCAGCTCAGACCACAGACCCAGGGAATGGTGCTGCCCATAGTGAGCTGTATCAGTTAGCAATCAAGGCACACCCCCACAGCTATATCAATTAGCAACCAAGGCACACCCTATAGCTATATCAATTAGCAATCAAGGCACACCCCACAGCTATATCAATTAGCAATCAAGGCACACCCCACAGCTATATCAATTAGCAATCAAGACACACCCCACAGCTATATCAATTAGCAATCAAGGCACACCCCCATAGCTATATCAAATAGCAATCAAGGCACACCCCCACAGATGCCCCCATGGGCCAATTTGATGGGGGGGGTGGTAATCCCTCAGTTGAGATTCCCTTCTTAGGTGACTCTAGATTGTATCAAGTTGACAGCCAAAACTAACAGAGGAAATCGGGTTCTGTGACAATCAGCAAACATCACATGACAGAGGACAAATGATAAACCCCCAGGCCTCTGTCCATGGCCCATGACCCACAGAAAGCATGATCATGTCTTCCCACTCTTCTAATAATGTCTGCTATGTGTTTCTCTCACACAGAGACACACGCACGTGCACACACACCACACACACGCACACAGACACACACAGAGACACCAAAGAAAGAGAGAAGGAAGGAAAGAAAAAAGACTCTTCTTTCTCAGATACTCCTATTCTTTCAGATGGACAGCTGCCTTTTAATTTTGTATAAAGTAGAAATAAGAGCATGTTTAGAAAATTCTGTTAGTATGATTGATCTATAATTTATCTCTAAGCAAGTTGTCAAGTCCTAAGAGCCATTCAACAGCCACCAATCCCTCTACAAGGACTCACCGAGTCATGGCTGGTTCTCAGTCTCTACACAGCTGAGTTTACCATGGGTACAGTCCCCATCTTTGCCAAGTGCAGGTTCAGAGATTTGAAGGAGTCAAAGGCTGTAACTAGTCTGGAAGTCATCTGGGTCCTAGTGCCCTGGGATGCAGAAGGGTGGGCCTGGGAGGTCCAGGCTTGTCAGCAGTAGCAAGGGACACAGTTCAGTATGGGCAGCCATACTGGGGCATTCTTCTCAGAAGCAGCTGGATTTGATCTATGCCAGGACAAGTCAGCATGCAACAAGTGTGACTTTGTTTTTAAAAGGTGTTTTGATTTTCAATACAGGATTTCTCTGTGTAGCCCTGCTGTCCTAGAACTCTGACTCCCGGGTGCTGGGATTGAAGGCGTGTGCCGCCACCAACAGGCTACAAACCTTCTAAGATAAAAATGTGGGTCAAAAGGGGCTCTTTATTGTGTTTATTTATTTTATTTATTTATTTTGAGACAGAGTTTCCCTATGTAGCCCCTCTAACCTGGAACTCACGCTGTAGGCCAGGCTGGCCTCCAACTCACAGAGATCCGCCTCCGCTTCCCAAATACTGACAGCAAAGTCCTGCCCACCACACCCAGACCCTGGAGGAATTCTTACTATGCACAGGCCACAAGGAAGTTAAGGCTTCCATTTTGACTGTAAACAAGGTTCAAACTTTTGCTTGTGAAGTTATTGGAAGAAGAAATACAGAAGAGGCACAATTAATTCAAAGTTGGCCTCTTCTGACTTAAGCAAGTTTCATTTCTCAACACTTTGGTTTGAGATATCTCTTTGAGAGAGAGAAAAGAGAGAGAGAGAGAGAGAGAGAGAGAGAGAGAGAATGAGAGTAAATTTAATCTTTATGTTAGCAACCTTCTCAGAGGCTTTGTTGTTTTTGTTTGTTTGTTTGTTTGTTTGTTTTTGGTTTTTTCGAGACAGGGTTTCTCTGTGGTTTTGGAGCCTGTCCTGGAACTAGCTCTTGTAGATCAGGCCAGTCTCGAACTCAAAGAGATCCTCCTGCCTCTGCCTCCCGAGTGCTGGGATTAAAGGCGTGCGCCACCATCGCCCGGCAAGGCTTTGTTGTTATTGGGTCGAAATTCTTGATTCTTGCTAGGCAGGTGCAGAGGCAACTGCCTTTGATGCCAGCACTTGGGAGGCAGGCGGATCTTGTCAGAGACTAACCTGGCTTACATTGCTCTGGCTGCTCTTGCAGAGAACCCAGGTTTAATTCTCAGTGTCCACACAGTGGTTCACAGCCACCTGTAACTCCTGTTCCCGGGGCTCTGATGCCCTCTTCTGACAGCCACAGGGACTAGGCAGACAGAGAGAAGATGGATACTACTTTAAAACTTCTTTACTCTCAGTCCTCAGGAGATGGGCTCCTTTCCGTCCCACATATCCCCTTCATTTTCTCTCTTTCTCATGTGCATACATGAGCAGATGTGTGAGCTCGTGGTATGAGACTACAGGTGCATGCTTACCACAGCAAGCACGAGGAGGGTCCGCAGGCAGCTTTGGACCATTGGTTCTCTCCTCCACCTTTGCTGGGGCTCTAACTCAGGTTGTCAGGCTTGTTAGGCAAGCACATCACCAGCTGAGCCATCTGGCCTGATCCTTTCCTCTCTAATCTCAGGGTGGGGTGCATAGACAAGACTACTCATTGAATTCTCTGTCAGGCAGGCCTGTCGTGCCAAGGACGCCATCACCCTTTCCCAGCTGGGATTAAATTTGCCCCCTAAACGTCTAACAATAGGATCCACTGACATGTCTTCATACTGGAAGTCCCCAGCCAAGGAGAATGTGAAACTGGATGGTTAGGCACTGGGTGCCAGGCTGGAGGGGTAAGAGCTTCTTGAGATCTGGATATAGTGGACAGAGGGGAGGGGAACCTAATGGAGGGAGATGTGGATAGGAATGGAGACAAACCTTGCCTGCCAGGCATTGGCACTGCAGGTGTGGCCTCATCTGTGTATGGCTGAGAGCTAATGCTCCTGGATGCAGAGCTGCTGTCTGTGTGCAGGGGGAGATGCTGTCCCCTTCTCCTCTTCATCTCCCCTGCCTTCTTTTCTCCCCGTCCTAAGCAGCACGCAAACCCCCACACAGAGACATTTTGCTGATTCACTCCTGTAAGGCTGGCCATCTGGGGACACTGGGATGTGTCTGGCTGCACTGCCTGGAATTCGGCCATTCTATATGATCTTGGCCAAGTGACTTGGAGACAATAGCCAGATTTGTTCAAAGTGTGCACATGTGCCATTTCTAGATCCTCCCATCGGGTTCCCTGTACGGCATTATCATCTCAGGTGTACAACCATTGACACGAGATGTCGACTGTGCACCCATTTTGTAGATAAAGGAAACCGAGGCTCGGAGAGGCAGTGCGGCTCTCCCCAGGTCATGGAGACAGCTAACAAACAGAGACCTGGAGTCCAAGCCGGAGCCCACTTTAATCCAAAGTTCCCGTGCGTTTTGCTATCCCTACTGTAGACAAAGAAAACTGCCAACGTTTATCAAGGAACCAGCTAACATTTATATGAGGGGGGAAAAAAAGAAACAACTAGGGTATAAATCCATTTCCGGTACCACCAACCCAATTTACATGAGGAGAAAGGAAGGAAGGAAGGAAGGAAGGAAAGAAGGAAGAAGGAAAAGGCCTACTTCCCTCTAGCTGACATGCTTTTAAATGCTGGGTTAGGACAGGGAGGAAATAAAGGCAAACCACTGAAAATAGAGACTTAGTTTCTCAGGCTTTGCAGACCTTCTGACTTGGGACACTACCTTGGTTGCCTTTCACTCAGTTAAAAAATAAAAATAAAAAATAAATTAAAAAAATAAAATCATTAGCTATTCCAAGGGCTCTGGACCCTTTGAGCTTTGACCTCAGGTCACAGAGACACCCAGAATCCTCCTCCCTTGGACGGTGTGTCTACAGCCATCCACTGAAGTGGCACCAGCCCAGTGACCCACTCATGATCTGTGTTGGCAGTGAGAGAAGTCCTTAAGGAGACTGACTCAATCGTGGGCACCACACATCGGTCCACCCTGGGACTCCCCAGCTCAGTCACAAACGCCATATCCTCGGGGCTCCAGCCCTAGAAGCCTATGCTGCCAAGTCCTGGCCAGCACCCAGCTTGGGAGCCTCCAGGTCTCTGGTCTCGCGCAGGGACACACCCCGGGGGAGGAGTCACCTCTCCTGGCCAGTGCAAGCAGACAGCCAGCATCGGTTTCCTCTCTCCACTGCAGCCGGCTCACCCACTCCAGACCGACATGGCCCAGGAACGCCCCTCCTGTGCCGTGGAGCCCGAGCACGTCCAGCGACTGGTGCTGTCCTCTCATGAGGCCAAGAAGTCAGCCTACTGCCCTTACAGCCGCTTCCCTGTTGGGGCTGCCCTGCTCACCGGGGACGGGAGGATCTTCTCCGGTAAGGACTGACGCCGTGGTCCCCTCCCTGGCAACCTGGATGGGGCCCAGGTCCACGTGGAGAGGAGAGCAACGCTGTTCCTTCCTCACTGGGCCTCTCCGGCCTCCTGCCCAGGCTGAGGGGCAACTCAACTGTTGTTCTACACAGTGGTTCTCTGTTCTTAGAAGTCTGGGGCAGCGAAGGGAGTTCGCAGGTGAGGCTAGAGGGAGTGGCCAAAATCTGGACCACCCGCAGGGCAGGAGCGGATTAAGGCTTCCAGAATGTCCTGTATGCCTGACATTCACTTGCTCGGCTGTAAATTCTTCCTCTGGCCTCCTGACCTAGGGTAGACCCATTTTCAGATGAAGAAGCTGAGGCAGAGACAGGTCCTGAGTCACAAGAGGCCCTGGTGATGGCACTGAGGGCTGGAGCCCCCCCAAATCCTCACCTTCTTCCTGCATAATGGGGTGCTGAGACTAGCTGGTGAGGGATCTGGCAGACAGGGACTTGGAGGAGAGGATCCAGGCATGGTCTGAGTGTCCAGCTGTCTGCACTGAGTTTAACATGGAAGAGCTAGTGTTCTTTAGCTTCTGGTTTTGTAGACACTCACCTAGGCCAGAGTGGGCTGCAGCTGGCGGTGGGGTGCTTGCCCATAGGCACAAGGGTCTGAATGGGGGGCGGTGCGGGGAGGAAGGAAGGGAGAGAGGGCGAGAGGAAGGGAGGGAAGAGTCTTGGTAAACTTGAGAACACTCTGGGATCCGTCGCGACAGGAGGTGACTACAGTGCCCCTTTGTTGTGTGTCTTGTTGACTGAGGCTCTGTGGTTTCCTGAATCACCCGGGTGTTGTGCGGCACTTTTCCTGGGAAGACGCAACCCATCTATTCACCCCAGATAGGGAGCTGGCGATAGACCAGCACAGACGCCTCCAAAGTCCAACTTGGTGAACCAATGAGTTTTACTGGGGCTACTTAGAGAAGTATGGGTGAGGGGTCACTACAGGAGCAGAAATGACTCCAGAGCTGCATCTCCAAGGCCCACCCCAGCCTGGCTGACAGCTCACAAAGCTGGGAACCTGGAGCACACCGCACAGCCTGCAGGCCGCTCCACAGTTTGGAGTGTCCTTTTCATGTGGCTTACTGGTTCTAAACATCTTCCAGGCAGCTGGTCTGGTCTCACTCTTCTTTGTAACTCAACTTCCTTCATCTGAGAGAGCATCTCAGTTTCTACTGTTTACTCTGGCAGGGAGGGGCTTAGTTAAACCGGTCAGTTTCAGGGACTTCCTGAAGTTATTGTGAGTTCATTTCCTGATGGGGTTAATGGAATATGTGAGTATATGGCCCCAGGACTGTGGGAACAAGAAGAGGAGGAAAGAGACCTGGGGTGATCTGCCAGTCAGTAAAGTGCTGATCTCCAGAACCCACATAAAAGGCCAGGCTTGGTGGCACTCACTTGTAATGCCAGGGCTGGGCAGATGGAGATAGATGGGGTTTGGGGGCTCTCTAGCCAGATAGCCTAGCCTAATTGGCAAGCGCCAGGCTAGTGAGAGACTATCTCAAAGAACAAAGTGGATGGGGTCTGAGGAATGATACCGGAAGTTGACCCAGTCTGGCCTCTATACACATGTACCTGGACATACACAGAGAGAGGGAGAGAGAGAGGCGGCGTGGGGGGAGGCGGCGCTGGCGTTTTCTGAGAGATAAAGGATGGAATGAAAGTGAAGGCTTTGGCTGTGGATTTTTCAGCCGGGTGGAGCAGAGGAATAATAAGATAAAAAAAAAAAAAAGGCAGAGCTGGGTTCTGCTGGAGACGAGGTAGGCAGGGACCAAGAGCAAAGTTAGCAGCTACAATACAATGAGGAGTGCTCTGTGAACCCCATGGAAGGGCTCTTGGTACAGGAGGGAGGCAGGAGAGTGTCCTGTGCATTAGTCAGTGACAAGCCTGCCGGGTAGCGCCAATTTCAGGGCAGGCTGACTCAGGAGCTCAGGGCCATGCCGCTCTTTGTTTTTCAAGACAGGGTTTCTCTGTGTAGCCCTGGCCGTCCTGGAACTCACTCTGTGGACCAGGCTGGCCTTGAACTCACAGAGATCTGCCTCCTCTGCCTCCCAAGTGCTGGGATTAAAGGCGTGCACCACCACCACCTGCTTACCACACGTCTTTCTTGTGATGGATGTTTGTTTTCTGTTACCTGGCAGGTGGGTCTTCTCTATCCATTAGGGGACAAGGACGCGGGCAGCCTCTCATTCCCACGGCCACTGCACCCCACTTTAGATCTCATCCCGAGCTCAAGCCCTTTGGGCAGATTCTTGCTGCCGGGTAGACATGCAGAAGGACACGCAGAAATGTTACCACTGAACTGAGCGAGGGTCCTTTTGTCTACAGGGAAGGAAACCACAAGGAGACTAGGATACTCTTTCAGTTTGATAGTGCTGGCCCTCTAGTGCTCAAAGCTTCTGGTGTGGACAGACTGACGCAGGACAGACTGACGCGAGGGCTTAGCGCTCCAAGTCTGGAAAACTAAGGTTTGTGGTCCCCCCCCAACCTAGAACTCAGAGACTGTAGAGTTTCAGGTGCTCACACGGGAGATACATGGCTCTGGGCTTTAATTGCCAGAAGCCTGGCTGGTACTCAAGTGAGTTCCACTGTGACACCCATGGCCACTGCCTAGAGCTCATCCCTGGCTTTTCACAAGTTTCTACTTTTCCCACACTTTTCCTCCTTGTCTGTGTCCCCTGACTACTCTCTGAAACCCTCTAGCCACCTTTTTGTCCCTACTGTCACTGCCACCACCGTCTTTTGCTGTCTCCTCTTTGCATTCCCAGCTCATCTTGCTCTACCCATGATAGCAAGAGTCTTTACCGGCCATAAAGACTGCAAGTAGGGGAAAAAAATGCCCCTTCACCTGAGCCTTCTATGGACAGAGCCAGGAGGCCAGAGGAGGTGGGTATTTCATAGGTGTGACACGCAAATTGAAACGTCCCAACCACGTCCGCCCATCTTCAGCCCGCCGTCTCTGAACAATCACAAGCCTTCCTGAGTCATCACGGGAGTGTCCCTCTTTTGGACTTGATGCTCGAGAGCCTCTGCAGGGTCCAGAGCAGGCAGAGGTGGGCCATTGGAGTAGCTGTAGGTGGGGGTCAGGGGGCAGGTGTGTCTAACCTCTTGACATGACAAATGGACGTTGTCATTCACATAACAAAACACACAAATCTCTCTCTCTCTCTCTCTCTCTCTCTCTCTCTCTCTCTCTGTTTCTGTCCTTGGTTTTTCAAGATGGGTTTCATTGTGCAGCCCTGTCTGTCCTGGAACTCACTCTGTAGACCAGGCTGGCCTTGAACTCAGAGATCCGCCCACCTCTGTCTCCCCAGTGCTGGCATTACAGGCCACCTGGCAAAAAGAAATGATTTTTAAAGATTTGTTTTTAACTGTGTGTGTGTGTGGTGTCTGTCTATCAGTGTCTTTTGTGTGTCTACCAGTCTGTGTGTGGGTATGCGCACATGAACACAAGTGTCCAAAGAGGCCAGAAGGCATCGGCTCCCCTAGACCTGGAGTTATAAGAGGCTGGGAACTGTCAACTCTTGTTCTCTGCAAGGGTGGTGTGTACATTGAGCCACTGACCCATCTCTTCAGCCAAAAAAAAAAAAATCTCATAAAGTTTTAAAAGGCTACAATTTTGTGTTGGGCCCCCGTCTTAGCTATCCTTGGCTGCATGCAAGGATGGGCTGCAGGTCGGATGTGTTTGAAAGTTCATGGAGGCGTGTCTCTTCTGGAGTAAAGGTTCCTAGCTGTGGGACATGACCTGGAGCAGGAACCAATCCTCCGTTGGGCGTAGTTAGGAGAGGCTTTGCAGCTGGGGTGCCCTTTTCTCTGAAGGGTTCCTGCTCAAGACTGCCAGGAAGAAGGGAAGGTTTGCTGGTGGTGAGCCTTCCTGATAGTGCCACTCTTCGCAGAAGAGCATCACAGCAGGCTCCCAGGAAGGACTTAATCTCAGAACAAAACTAGCAATCTCAACAGTGCTTTAAAAAAGTGTGTGTGTGCGCGCATGTGTGTGTGAACTAGGCATAGTGGTGACCACCTTTAATCCCAGCACTCAGGCAGAGACCACTGATCTCTGTGGGTTCTAGGTCAATCTGAATCTACAGAGTGAGTTCCAGGACAGCCAGGGCTACTTAGTGAGAATCCTTTCTCAAAAAACAGATTCTTTAGTGGGGGTATTGTGGTGCATACCTTTAATCCCAGCACTAACAAGAAAAAGGCAGATGGTTCTTGGAGTTCAAGGCCAGCCTGGTCTACAGAGTGAGTTCCAGGGTAGCCAGGGCTACACAGAAAATCCTGTCTTAGCTGGGCGATGGTGGCGCACGCCTTTAATCCCAGCACTCAAGGCAGAGGCAGGTGGATCTCTGTGAGTTCAAGACCAGCCTGGTCTACAGAGCTAGTTCCAGGACAGGCTCCAAAGCCACAGAGAGATCCTGTCTTGAAAAACAAAAATAAAACGCCAGCAAAAGTGTGTGTGTGGTGTGTCTGAATGTTTATATGTGTGTTCAGGTGCATTCGGAGGCCTGAGGAAGACAGCAGGGGTCTTTCTCCATTCTTGTCCTCCTTGCTCACTGGGGACAGGGTCTTGTACTTGAACCCAGAGCTCACCGAACCCAGATTCACCACATTCTAGTCTAGCTAGCCAGCTTGCTCTGGAGATCCCGTGTCTACCTTCTGAGTGAGTGCTGGCCTTACAGGTAGGCTCTCCATTGCTGGGGATTCAAACTCTGGTCTCAGGCTTGCTCTTATGCTGTCTTTAGGCACCAAACCGTCTTCCCAGACATTAAGAGTGTTTAGCCTCTGCCCCAGTGACCTAGGCTCCTCTAACTGTCTCTGAAGAAACAGAATTTTGCTCAGAGGCAAACAAATGGAAGACACTAGCGGAAACACTGGATCTCTCTCCCGATGGCAGAAGTGGGGCCAGGTGTAGCTTGGTTAGTAGAGTGCTTGTTTGTCTAGCGTATGTCAAGCCCTGGGTTTGATCCCCAGCACCATGCATATACTCTTCCTAAAAACACAACTCAGGAGAGAGGTGGTTGTGTGACACTTTTGTGGGAAAATATAACACATATTCTACTGACCACAGATTGGGAGCCCATGGCAGACCAAAGTACAGCTACCATGGTGGTGGAAGTTTCTGTCCTTCTGGGTCCCACAGCCATTCAGTCCCAAAGAAACACACAGTTTATATTAATTATAAACTGTTGCAGAGAGCGCTTGTTCTTCCCGGCCACCCAGAACTGAAGCAATCACACAGAAACTGTATTAATTAAATCACTGCTTGGCCCATTAGCTCTATCTTCTTATTTGCTAACTCTTACATATTAATTTAACCCATATCTATTAATCTGTATATCACCACGAGGTTGTGGCCTACCAGCAAGGTTTCAGCACGTCTATCTCAGCAGCAGCTCCATGGCGTCTCCCTGACTCCGCCCTTCTTTCTCCCAGTATTCAGTTCAGTCCTCACCACCTACCTAAGTTCTGCCCTATCAATAGGTCAAAGCAGTTTCTTTATTCATTAACCAAGAAAAGAAACACATAGACAGAAAGACCTCCCACACCAATAAACTGTTTGGTCTATTAGCTCAGGCTTAATATTAACTGCTCTTATAACTTAAATTAACCATAATTCTTATCTATGTTTAGCCACGCGACTTGGTACCTTTTCTCAGTAAGGCATTCTCACCTCGCTTCCCTGCATCTGGCTGGTGACTGCGTCTCCACCTTTCCTCTTCCCAGAATTTTCCTAGTCTGGTTGCCCTGCCTATACTTCCTGCCTGGCTACTGGCCAATCAGCATTTTATTAAACCAATACGAGTGACAAATCTTTACAGTGTATAAGGGCATTATCCCACAACAGTACCACCAAAGTCTAACTTGATGAGTCAATGAGTTTAATTGGGCTTACTTATGGGAATATGGGTGAGGGGTTACAGGAGCAGAAATGACTCGAAGACAGCTGCATCACCAAAGCCCACCCCATTGTGGGTGGCAGCTCACAAAGCTGGGAATCTGGTGCACACTGTACATCTTGTACAGGGCTCAGCAAGCTGAAGAGTGTCCTTTTCAGGTGGTCCAGCTGGTCTAAGCTTCTTCCAGGCTGCTCCACTTGTCTTGAGAGTGACGACTCTCAGCATTCCTTGCCCTTTGCTTTTGGGGAGGGAGGGGTCTAGTGAATCTGCTCAGTTTCAGGGACTTCCTGGAGCTGTTCTGAATTGTTTACTTGCTGTCTAAAAGAGCTTTCCAGGAGCATGGAGTGTTTCAGTCTGGGAGGAAACGGCTACACAGCTTAGGTGGATGCAGGCTTCTGGGTCATCCTTAGTTGCTTCTGGGTCATTCTTAGCTACAACAGATAATGCTTCAAAAAGAAAGAAAGAAAAGAACAGAAAAAGAAAGAGTTTATGTAGGTGACCAGAGCAGAGGTGGCTGGCTCTATAGGCAGAGAAAGGCCAAAGCAGAGACAAAGGCGAGGTCTGGCTAGACCTTCTCAGTTACTTCCCTGGTGAGGTGGGTTGTCGCCCAGCTGTGCGTCACTGTAATGAAATACCCCAAGCAGCTGAGTGAAGGTTTGTTTGTTGTGTGAGTTCACATTTAATCCTCAGGTTAGCTGGAAAGAAGGCGTCACTAGTCGTAAAATTTCACTATTCAGCTATTTTTCGATGAGAACTGTGATTTGGTGAAGGTTTGCTTTGGCTCCTACTTCTGCAGGTCCCAGTCCAAGGTCCAGCAGCCCTGTGCTCTGGGCCTCTGACCAGGGCTGCACACAGCATAGAGGCTCCCCCACAGTCCAGTAACAGCCAGAGAAACAGCTGGTTGCCCAGTGAGGCTCCTCCTCCACTGACCTAGGAAGCCCTCACAAGGCTCCACCTCTTATAGGGACACAGAACCTCCCAGGGGTGCCACCTGGGAGTACTCAGGTTTTGGGGAAGCATCTAAACCATAGCAGGTAAAGACCAAGACAATAGACAACAGAAAAATAAAACAAAAAAGATGAAGTTACTCCAAGTCTGATTTTTTTTTCTTTTTTGGAGAGATGGTTTAATGAAGCCCAGGCTAGCCTCCAACTCGATATGTAGCTAAGGCTGGCCTTGCTGATCCTCTTGCCTCCATCGTCACTTTCTGGAATTACAGATGTGCATGAACTTCTGTATCTGCCTCTCTTTTTGGGAAGGTCAAGCGAGAGCTTCATTTCGATTTGGTGGCACGGAACATCTCTGCATGGGTGCCTTCATGTGAGGTTCAGTGCCTGAAGGGGACCCCCACGCAGCGGGGGCTCCTGCCAAGACCCCGGATTAGACATAAACCACACCCAAATACCTGTTTTCACAGAGAGATCCTTTATTAAGTATGGAAGAAAAGCTAAAGTGGCTGCTTTCTGTCTCTTGCAGAAAAACAGCAGCAAATGACCTTGCTGGTGTCATTTTAAAAAGAGAAGGGGGGGCTAGAGAGATGGCTCAGTGCCTGCTCTTCCAAAGGTCCTGAGTTCAATTCCCAGCAACTACATGGTGGCTCACAACCATCTGTAATGAGGTTTGGTTCCCTCTCCGGCCTGCAGACATATACACACATACACACAGACAGAATATTGTATACATAATAAATATTTTAAAAAGAGAGAGAGAAAGAGGGGAGGTCTGTGTCAGAATGGGCTAGGATGCAGAGGTGAAGAAGATAGGGGGCGAGGGAGAAGGGGACGTGGGTAAGGGAGGAGGCAGGATGTTTGTCCCAGAGAGACAAAGGACTGCCTCTGGACACAGCGAGGACAGATGTGGCCCATAGGCAACTGGCTGTTTATACGGGTAAAATGAGAAACCCTGTGTGAGGATGAGGTGTTTAATTGGGCATGTTAATTGGGGGGGGGGGTTGATAACTGTACTTCAGTACTTTGATAGCTGGACCTCGGTCATCAGCTGCAGGAGGAGGAAGTGGCCATATAAGGGAAGAAACCTTGGGGGCTAGCTTTAGGACTGTTCTTGGGTTGCCTTGTCCTGAGCAGTACAGGTGCGGAAGCCTGGCAGCAGCGACAGAGATACACACTGTCTGCTGTACACTGAGCAGTATACAAGCTCACACAACCTCACCAGGGAAGGAACTGGAGAACATCCGGGCTTCAGGGACACCTGTCTACAAACAGGCATTTCCTCAGCTCCCATCTGTGCAAAGGACCTCTAATGGTCCCTTCCTGAACAAACACCAGCCTCAGGGCTGTTTCAGGGCAGAACAGATGGTTACACAGAGAAGAACCCTGATTGGTCAGTTTGGGTCAGATGCTCATCTGTAGGCCAGCCAGTAGGAAGGCCAAATGAGAAAAGATGGCAGCTTCCGCTTGAATTGCCTGCTGGAGTTGAGGTAACCCCTTATAAAATGGAGGAAGAAGAGCCAGAGAGATGATTCAGTCCGTAAAGTGTTTGCCATAGACCCGAGTTCACCTCTCCAGCACTCATGTAAAAAGCTGTGTACCCCTTGTCCCCAATCAGGGCACAGGCAAAGACAGGACAGCGGGATCCCTGGGGCTTGTTGGCCACCCAGACGAGATGAATTGATGAGCTCCATTGTGAGAGATTCCCGTCTTAAAAGAAATAACAGAGGTCAATAAATAAATAAAGGCAAGGACTGGAGAGAAGGCTCAGCAGTTAAGAGCACATCCCGCTCTTGCAGAGGACCAGAGTGTGGTACCCAGCTCCTGTGTCGAGCAGTTTACAACCAGGTGTAACTCCAGCTCTAGAGGAGCACACACCCTGTTCTGAACTCCACAGGCACCAGCACTCACATGTGCACAGACGCCCCCCCACACACGTGTATACACATAATCATAAATAAGGTGGGAAGTGATTGGGGAAGACTCCCAACATCAGCTTCTGAACATGTGTGCACACATGTGCACATACACACATACGTATATACAGACATGTGCGCACACACACTATACGCTAACAGAATGAAAAGGAGGAAGAGATACTGAGATGTCAAAACAGTCAGTGCTCACTGCCGTCCACCTCTGGCGCCACAGTGTAACCTGCCCTTCCCTGATGGAGGAGCCTGTTGCTATCAGGCAGCTCCGAGCCAGCCCCAGCCTGGCCGTGAGACACACTGGCCGTCCTCCCAGCACTCTTATAGCTATGGCATCCCACCGAACGTCTAGCGACAGTGGATTTTTGAGGTCCTGGGAGTGATGAGCTACATAATAAAAGTATTCTCTCCCAGCATGCTAACATAGATCATGGAGAAACAGGAAAATCCGAGAGGAGACACTGACTCTGGCAGCAGTTACGTTCAGTAAACTCTATTTACAGCTTCCACATCCGATGACTACCTGGGAACAAAATACCACAGAATCATAATGAGCACCCAGACGTGGACACAGGGAGTGAGACAGGCAAGGACAAAGTTGGCATGACAACTACAAACCCAGTAACCGCAGGAAGATGGTGCCTAGCGCTCTCTTCTCTGGCAGACCAGGAACGGGCTGCAGTCTAGGCGTGTGGACTGCCTTTTTCTATTCTGGAAATAAGAACCTTGTCCAGGTGTCCCACCATACACACTAGAGTGTGCCCGCCTGCACAGGGTCAGACTGGCACAGTGTCTCATCCAAGGTTTAGCCTTTGCTGGACAAGGTGGTACATGCCCTTAATTCCAGGAGGCATAGGCTGGTAGATCTCTATGAGTTTGAGGCCAGCTTGATCTACAGAACAAGGTCTAAGCCAGCTAGGGCTATATCCTGAGATCTGTCTCAGTAATACAAAAGAAAATCCAGTGTTAAGCCCTAGGAAGGGAAAGAGGAAGTGGAGGACCAGCAGTGAGTTTCTAGAAAGTTCACTGTAAGTCACTCATTACTCATACTGCTTCGGTTCGTGCTCATTGGTGTAAACTGCATTCCTGAGCTGGGGAGATGGCTTAGCTGTGCAAGCATCAAGGACCCGAATTCAAACCCCAAACACCCATCCATGTAAAAAGCTGGGTGTGGTCACATTTGCCTGTAATCCCACTGATGTTGGGATATTGTAGGGAGACAAGAGGCTGCTTGGAACTGGCTTACAGCAGCATCCAGAATCCTCCTTTGGCCTCCACAAACACACAGAGACATGTGCATGTCTCAGGCACACATCCAAGCCAGCAAAACTGCAGGACTTCAGAAAGCTCCAAGGTGGGCTGGAAAAGGTGGTTTCCAGCTGGGTAGCTCTGTACCCAGCTAAACTCAAGTGGGAAGCAGTGAGCAGCCTCTGTCCCCAGGCCTCCCTGCAAGGATCTCTACACATTCTTTTTCCCATACACAAAGCACCCACCTACCCCCTGGCTAAGGGAGGCCTCTGAGTTCAGAGTTACACAGCTGCCCCGCTTGATTATTCTTGGGTCTGGATGTAGCTCTACTGGATCAATGGCTAACGAATTGAACTGTTTTCTGTCCCCACCTCCCATCCTTTCCCACAATGCAATGTGGAGTTACAAATGGTGAATGACAATGGAATCTCCCACAACACACAGTCACCAGCCATGGCAGCTAACGAACCCTCAGACAGGAACTGTGAGGTTTCTTCTCCCGGCACATCCCTTGTCTGGTCTGCTTGGGGTCTCTAGCTTAGCTATTTGGGAGCCTCTTCCTTGGTCATGTCGTCACTGTGACACATTTGCTGAGAGCACTGGGGAGCTAGTGTGATGGCTCATAAGTTAAGAATACTGGCTGCTCTCACAGAGGACCCTGGTTCAGTCTTCAGCACCCATATGATGGCTCACAACCATCTGTAACTCCAGTTCCAGGGAATCCAGCGCCCTCTTCTGGCCTCTGTAGGCACCAGGCACACATGAGGGGTTCATATATACCAGCAAAACATACACATAAAAATGAGTAAAACTTAAAAAACAAAAGCATTCGGATGGTCCTCGCTGCCATTTTCACCTCTTAGATGCACACTGGAAGGCAATCCACGCCTTCACACTAGGCAAGCAAGCTGCCACAGTTAGCTCTCTGTTGACTTGGTCAAGCCTCAGCATCTCTCTTTGTCTTGAGCTTGACCTTAGGGAGGCTGAGGCTGTTCAAGTCGCAAAGTCTTCTGCTGGGGAGCCTGTCTTAGCGTTAGGGAAGCGAAGACCTGAGCATTCTCAGAAATCCGCCTTACCGTGGGCCCCAGTGTCCCTCACTGCTTCTGGAAACATCGCCCCCGTCCTTTCCAGCTTTGTTGAATGGTGGGCCCCTCCCTGGCCTGAACTGGGAAACTGTCCTTCTTAGGGTTTCTATTGCCGTGATAAAGACCAAAAGCAAAGGCGACTTGGGGGGGAACGGAGCCCACTTGGCCCGCAGTTTCCCATCATAATCCACCACTCACTGAAGGAAGCCAGAACAGGAAATGGAGAAGCCACGGGTGGGGTGCTGGCGGGGTGGTTCCTCCTCATAGTTTGCACCACCCACATCAATCATCCAGCAAGAAAATGCCCCCATGGGCTTTGCTTGTGGGCGTGGGCATTTTCTCAACCAAGGTTCCCTTTTCCCAAATGACTCTTATCTTGTGCCACGTTGATATAAAAGAGGCACTAGGAAGCTCTTACAACATCCGCATCAGGAGCCGGTTCTGTTGTCCATAATTACCATTGGTCTTTTCTCTCCCCTCAGGCTGCAACATTGAAAACGCCTGCTACCCACTGGGTGTGTGTGCAGAGCGGACTGCCATCCAGAAGGCCATCTCAGAAGGGTACAAGGATTTCAGGGCTATTGCTATTGCCAGGTGAGTGGGATAGACCAGTCACAGCAGAATTCTTTATTCTTCCAGCTGATGTCCCCCCTACACAACCCATTCATTCATTCACCAGACCCATGTCTATTGTACATGTTCTTCTTGGCAGACATGGGTCGGCCCTGTGGCTGGGTGCTAGGGATAAGGAGGTAAATAAGAAACAGAGTCTGAGGCTGGGGGCATGGCTCAGTTGTTAGAGTGCTTGCCTAGTATGGAAAGACCCTGGGTTTGACCCCAGCATCTAATAAAACTAGATATAGTTGCACACCCCTGTAATCTCAACTCTCAGAAGAGGGCATCAGATATTCCGGGACTGGAGTTACAGGTGTTGTGGCTCACCATGTGTGTGCCGGGAATCAAACTTAGGTCCTCCACAATAACAATTGCTCTTAACCACAGAACCATCTCTCCGGTCCTTTAAAAGGTGTTTGAAATGTAGACTTTAAGCACAAAGGTTAGTAGAAAGAGAGACACACAGGAGAAGAACGAGACTTACCCAAGAGCTGGTTATCATCTCAAAGGAAATGCGCACTGTGTTGTCCAAGGGGTTACCTGAGGGATTTGGAAACTGGGGTCTCATCATTCATCTGGTTTCTAGGGGCTCCTCCCTTCCTCTAACTTTTTCTCTCTCCTTTCTTTTTTTTCCGTTGTTGTTTTGTTGGTTTGTTTGTCTTGAGACGGGATCTTACTGTACAGCCCTGGCTGGGTACACAGCTCTGAAACTCACTATAGACCAGACTGTCCTTGAACTCACAGAGATCCCCCTGCCTCTGCCTTCCTCAGAACTAGAGGTGTGCACCATGCCTGCCACATTCTTGATTCTCAGCTCCTGCGAAGCTTCAACCAGACTCCTGAGTGAGCAGCTTCTTTCCCTTTTCACGTCCCCTTTAATTCCCTGTCTTTCTGGTCCGCCTCAGACTCCACCCTCAGGGTTAGCCCACAGAGCAGATAGACCCAGGGAGACTCTGACACAGAAGGTGTGTTTCTGTTCCAACAACAGCAAGTACAACAAGGTCCCCCAGAGGTACGGTAGAAAGATGTCACACAGAAACAACAGGAGGACCCGAAAGTCACTTGGTATAGACTCCCTTGCCACCACCCCACTTCTATAGACAAAAAATAAACAGACAAAACCCCGAGGTCTGAGAAGTTAAGGGAATTTCCAGGGAGTTAGCGGTAAAGCTGGAACAAAACCAACGTCTCAGAGTCCACTGTGGTTACTGTGCCAGGAGACCAGATGCTGTTCAACTCTGCTAACTTCAGCATCCAGGTGAAGGTGCCAAAACCAGGGTCTAAAACCAAGCAGGGTGGTGACCTGGTGACAGCCATGTAAGCAGTGCCTATGTGTTTCAGACTAATGCAACTCCAGCGAGGCTCCAACTGGATAAGAATTTCAGCCAAGGGCTTGAGAGATGGATGGCTCAGTAGTTAAGAGCACTGGCTGCTCTTCCAGAGGTCCTGAGTTCAATTCCCAGCAACCACATGGTGGCTCACCGCCATCTGTATTGAGATCTGGTGCCCTCTTATGGTATACAGGCAGGACACCGTATACATAATAAACAAACACACAAATAAACAAATAAAACCTGCAGTCAGTGCTCTCTTGTGGCCCAGATGTGGTTGCTCTGACTCCCATGGGCCTCCTCCCAGGGGAGTGTGGTGGGATCTTATTGGAGCTGGACCAAGACTGCTTGGCTAAGAATAAAGCCTATGAGAATGGGTTCTTTTACTGATTTAGACCCCAGTAATTTAAGGCTTTTGCAGTGAGCTGCATTTGGGTGCCCCTCTTTTATATTGACTAGGAGAGAAGGAACCGTGGCAAGTTAATGGTTGGGGAAACTGACACGGGAAACGGTGAACCCAGCGAGCAGAGCCGCTGACCAAGCTTCGGTCTTTAGCAGCGTGGGACACGGACTCTGGAAGGATCATTCCTTCCTATGAAGGGAGTTGCAGCCTGGGAGAGAAACAGGGGCTGTGAGAGCAAGGCTGACATGGTTTGTGCAACAGGAAGGACCTGGCTTTCCCAAGAGCCTGTACATTGCTCCAGTCTGGCCCGGACGGGGTTCAGAGTACCCGAATACCATGCTGGAGTGACTGGGGCCAGGTACGCCCTTGAGAATCAAGGTGGCGATTCCCAGCTTTCTTTGGAGCCGAGGGTTGTCCAAGCTTCCCTGCAGCTTCCAGAGAATAAACGAGGCTGTGCTGGGAACTTTTTGTGCAGCTGAGGACAGATCAGGATGTGTGTTGCACTTTATGAAGAAATGGGGAGAAATAACTCAATTTCAAAGCTGGTCCAAGAAAGTAATGATGTTCTGGGGAAAGAGAGGCCAAAACTAGCAGAATGATGCGGTAGCCTGCGGGTTCTTTTAGCGTTTATCCAATGAAAGGCTTTTTCCTCTTGCTCCTCACCTGCTTTTAAATATGATCATCAGGGGCTCACTGTGGTCAGCAGATGTCCTTATACAACACCCAGAGTTTCCAGCACCCAGCTGGCCTTCTCTGGATTTTTAACCCACAACCATATCCCCAGCCAGCGATGCAGTCATTATCATACTACTGACTTTTTAAACAGAAAGCATGGATTTAGAGGAAGAACGGGAAATGCCAGCCAGCTCACATTGGCACAGAACGGGGCTGAGAAGTCCATGTCTTTCCCTGAGATCACAAAGGACAGAGATGTTGTGGGCGTTGGCAGAGCCAGGTGACAGGAGCTTCTGTCTTACCAAGCTGAGCGTGACCTCATCATGTGACCAAGGTCTGCACAAACCACAGGAAACCCTTGATTGCCAGGAAAAAGAACCCAGGTATGCTAGTTTGAAAGAAAATGGCCCCCAAAGGGAGTGGCACTACTAGAAGGTGTGGCCTTGTCGGAGTAGGTGTGGTCTTGTTGGAGGAAGTGTGTCACTGTGGGGGCGGGCTTTGAGGGCTCATAAATGCTCAAGCCACGCCCAGTGAGATAGTTCACTTCCTGTTGCCTGCAAGATGTAGGACTCACATCCAACTCCTTCTCCAGTGCCATGTCTGCTTGCATGCCGCCATACTCCCCCCCATAATGATAATGGACCAAACCCCTAAATTGTAAGCAAGCCACCTCAAGTAAATGTTTTCATTTATAAGAGTTGCTGTGGCCATGGTGTCTCTTCACAGCAATAGAACCTAACTAAGACACCAGGGGTGGAGAATTAGGAAAGCCTTGGGGAGATGTCCAAATGCAACCTGCATGTCTGAGGGTTAGTGCTCACTCTTGGCAGGAATGTTGAGTGACACTTAAAAGCCCCGCCTCCAGGGTCTCTGCGGCTAGGTTTCCATTCTTTCTCACTTCTACCTAAGGTCTTTGTAAGACTTGGAACCTGGCTGTTTTATTTTATTTTATTTTTTAGACTAAGTCTCATGTAAGACAGGCTGGCCTCAAACTCACTTTGTAACTGAGGCTGTGACCCTGAAAGTCTAAGCTTCCTGCCTTCACCTCTTGGGTGCTGGGGTTATAGGAATGTATTCCTGCTTTGTGTGGTACTGTGGATCAACCCCTGCGGCCCCTGTGAGTTATAGTCAACCCCAACTAGAGTCCCAGCCCTCAGCCTGTTTGTTTGTTTTTCAAGACAGGGTTTCTCTGTGTAGCCTTGGCTGTCCTGGAACATGCCTTGTAGACCAGGCTGACCTCGAACTCACAGAGATCCTCCTGCCTCTGCCTCTCGAGTGCTGGGATTAAAGGCCTGTGCCACCACCGCCTGTAACATGAGCAGTCCTGTTTGTTGTTGGCCTGGTTTTTTTAAGCTGTACAATTCACGAGAGGAACAGTACCCAGCTGGGCTGTTGGCAGACTGCATGAAATGACTTCTATGAGCTCCCTAGCACATGGTATGTTATCCATGAGAACCCCAGTTGTGGAGTTATCCTTAGGACTTCTGTGAACTCCCCAGCACATGGTATGTCATCCATGAGAACCCCAGTTGTGGAGTTATCCTTAGGACTCTGAGAGCCACAAGAAAAGCAAAGGCAGAGTGCATGGGTTCTGAGTTCAAATCCTGGTCCTGTCCCTGACTGGCTCTGTGACCCTGAGGAATTTGCTTCTTTCATGGCCTCTAACGTGGCTCACATATTTCAGGGTGTTGGGGTGTTGAAGGAGTGGCGGGCTGCTTCCCGCCACCCGGCTCGCGCACGGCTAGCTTTACCCAAAATAATTACACAGAAACTGTATTCTTTTAAACACTGCTTGGCCCATTAGCTCTAGCCTCTTACTGGCTAATTCTCACATCTTGATTAACCCATTTATATTCATGAGTGTAGCACCAGGAAGGTGGTAGCTTACCAGGAAGGATCTTAACCTGCGTCCATCTCGGAGAGGAGACCTATGGTGACTGCTTTACTCAGCTTTCATTCTCCCAGAATTCTGTTCCGTCTTCCCGCCTACCTATGTTCTGACCTATCAGAGGCCAAGCAGTTTCTTTATTAATTAACCAATGAAAGCAACAGATAGACAGATGACCCTCCTCCATCGTTGGGGGACTAAAAGAGCTGGTTGGCTGTCTCCTCTCTAGAGCCCGAGCTTAACGTTTGGCACCGCAGTGCACAGTAAAGTGAGCCACGTTCTGAGCATGCACAGCTCAGAACTTTTCTTTCGTGGTTGCGACCACAGCTGAATCCAGCTTCCTGGTAGGGTGTGGGATTGGTCTCCTGGAGACTCCTGACTCAGGCCACCTTGTACAAGAGAGGAAATGACAGAGCCATATCACATAGGGTCTGACCGACTGTGGAAGGGAGTCTAAGCTCCCCGGGCGACTTTTCTGGTCTTGCCCACGATCTGTCTCCACAACGGTTTTTCTTTGCTGCTTTGTCTCTCTGTCTGGGTGGTAAGGGCCCTGAGGGCAGTGATGAGGGCCCCGAGGGCAGTGATGAGGGCCCTGAAGGCAGGATGAGGGCCCTGAGGCCAGTGATGAGGGCCCCGAGGGCAGTAATAAGGGCCCCCGAGGGTCTCTGTTGCTCCTTTCCCATGACTACCTGGCTTACAACAGGCCCTGAAGCAACACAGGAAAAAGGCAACAAAACCTGAGACAGTCTAACCTTGTAACACCTGCCACCCAGAAACCGCCTGAGTTAGCTGGATTCACAGAGCGTCCTGACAGGGACCCCCATTCCCACATGTTCGCGTGGCTATTCTCCTGAAGCGGGAAGCCTCAGGGAGAACCCCACCTCTTCATGGAGCAGAACCATTCTCTGATTTGCCAGGCACAATAAAGAACACCTTTAATCCCAGCACTCAGGAAGCAGAGGCAGGTGGATCTCTGTGAGTTTGAGGCCAGCCTGGTCTACAGAGAGAGTTCCAGGACAGCCAGAGCTATGGAGTGATACCATGTCTTAAAAAAATCAATTAGCCAATTCATTAATTAAAATGTAAAACAGAAACAGTCTTCGACTTGACCTCAGATCAAAGCCAGTTATTACAAAATCTAAAAAAAAAAAAAAAAGCCTCTGACTGCTCTGTCCCTTGTCCCCTTGTTTTTTTCTCACCCCCGCCTTTTTTTTTTTTTTTTGGCCTTGATTAGTTGCTGGCTGGTTAGCTGGCATCTTCCTGTCATCAGTCTAGAAAGTCCTGGTCACAGTGCATGTGTGTCTTCGTCATTATTGTACCAGTGGCAGCATGCAGTGCCAGGCACACAGGAAGTGCTCAATAAATATTTGTCATCTGAAATAAGCCAGCACCTGTAGAGCCCTCTGCAGGGAGGTGAGCATGCTAGGCACACAGTCCACAGCACGACAGCTACTGTTAACACACAGTGCGATCAATCATAAGCAGCATAAAGCATGGGGTAGCTAATAAAGCGGGATGTGATAAAGTATTAAAATGATGGCGGAGATTGCATGTGGAAGGGAACAGGTGTGCAGAAATTAGCCCAGGCCATAACAATATAGCATTTCTATTCCGAGGCTTATAAAACCCTGGGTTGGGGATTTAGCTGAATTGGAAGAGTGTCTACGTAGCATGCACCCTGGGGTGCATCCCCAGCACTTCGTAAGAACTGGGCATGGTGGTGCATGCCAGTAATACACGAACTCAGGAGATGGAGACAGGAGGATCGCAAGGTCAAGGTCATCCTCAGCTACGTGGCAAGTTGGAGGCCAGCCTGGGCTACGTGAGACCCTGTCTTAAAAACAGTAAAGTTTACACAGACATGTTATCTCATTTTGTTGAACCCCTGCCAAGTAGATGACATTGTTACCCACGTGTTCAGACAAAGGAACAATCCCTGGGTGACTTAAGATGACTCAGAGCTGCACAGTGAGCAAAGCAGGGAGTTGGCCAAGAGTCAGAATCCAAACCCCATGTTCTTGTAAAGCAGTCACAGAGCTGTGGGCTCAGAGGACAGGAACGGTGGCAGCAGGCACCATGACCCTGCAGTGAGATCTGTGTTCGCTAGGCACCGTCCTTTGTCCTCTGTCCTGACTGTCTGTGTTCCTGCCTCTCTCAGATGCTGGGAGCCCATTTTCTTCTTTGCTACACATACATGGTGTTCTTCCGCACCCAGGGCCTTTGTGTGTAACCTTTCTTCCTTTTTCTTCCATTCCCTTCTTTCTTTTTACAGACATTTTTCCATATGTGCGTTGTATGTATGTGTGTGCACGTGTGTGTGCGTGTATGTGTATGTGCCAAGGAAGGTTTCAGCTTCTTTAGAGACAGAGTTAAAGATGGTTGTGAGCCCCCCTGTGGGTGCTGGGAGTGGAACTCGGGTCCCCTGAAAAAGCAACACATACTCTTAACCACTGAGCCCTCTCCCCAGCCCCCCACTTCTTTCTCATACTTATTTCTCTAAGACACAGAGCACCTCCTGGACTTTAGAATAGCCTTTCTGTTACTCATCTCACCAAACCTATGACCTCACTAATAAAACAACTCCCCTGATGTACTGCTTGTTCTGAAAATTAAACCAAACGACATAGTTAAATGCCTGGTACAGTAGAGTTTCACTAAGTGGGAATGCATGACTCTGTTCTTCCTGCAAGGACGGGCTAATGCCACCTCCTGTGTGAGACACTGTCTCGCTCCAGTGGCAGGCTTATTACTGTGCATTCTTAGTGCATTTTACTTAATAGTGATAATAATAATAACAATAATAAGTCACCTAGTTTTGTGTCACCCACTGGGACAAGCCTTCCCTAAAGGATAGAGACAAGCTCTCTGTCACCCCTGTCTCCTGGAGTGTGGGTAACAAGACAGCTAGGTGTCCATCAGCGTGTACGAGTGCGCTGATGAGGACAGCATTGCCACCGTGACTTTGCTTTCGGAAGTGTGGCCAGCTGCCTAGTCGCCTTCCCAGCCTCCAGGACACAGTGATTCTGGGAATCAGGAGTTGTCTGCTGGGGTGTGACCTGATTTGCAGGACAGGGACTCAGTATGTGAATCCCAGGCATCGGCCACAAGCCCTGTGACAGACAACCCTGAGTTGAGTCTTTGTTTCCCCAGTGACTTACAGGAAGAGTTCATCTCTCCGTGCGGAGCCTGCCGACAAGTCATGAGAGAGGTAAGGGTGCGGGCGGCTCCTCCCCTGAAAACACGCCTGAGGTCTCTCAGGGGCCACACCAGACTCCAGTGTGGACTGTTACTGCGTGGTCTGCCTGGCTGGCTGACTCCTGTGACCTTCCTGGGTCCACGTGAGTCACTGGAAATGAGTCCCTCTTCCAACATATGCATACTAACAGCTCTCTGGATACATACATACTGACAGCTCTCTTGACATATACACACTATACATTACTATACATACTGAGCTCTCTGGTTGTTGGTGCCAGCCCCTGAGCCAGCACAGGATGAGCTGGGCCAGGCTTGCCCTCACTGAGCTTCAAGCAGCTGTGAGAAAATACAGGAAAAGAAGTTGGGGGATAATGGGACAGCAGGGGACAGAGAACAATAAACTCCAGCCTGCAGGCCAATCCCAGCATGCCTCTTGATTGTAGATTTTTCTGGTAGGGGTACAGCTATGGCCAATCACTGCTGCATTGGCGGTGACCACTCTGGCTCCATGGTAGCTGGGCTGAGCAGTTACAGGAAGACCACACAGTCTGGGAACCCCCCAAAATAAATTTCCTGTTTGTCCGTTGTCAGCAAAAGTTTTGCCACCTTCTGCTCTAGTGATGAGGAGGGACTTCTCTTTGAAGGTGACATTCTAGTTGAAATATAAATCATGAAAAGCAATGAGACAGAGAGTTCTAGAGAAGGAGAATTCTAGACAGAAGGCAGCAGGTGTCACATTGACCTAGATGTTTGCTATGTGATGGAGAGCAGAAGGGCAAAGGGCAGCAGGGAGGGGGAGCAGTGGGATCTAGCATCACAGGCATTGGCTGGGGCTGGGTCAGAAGGCCGTACCAGCCAGTGAACAGAAGGCACTTTTATTTCAGAATAAAGAGAAACGAGTTATGCACTTAAAAATGACAAGTTTTGCCTAATGTGTGTTTTACTACCGTTTTCGGGAAATCAAGAAAAGTGAAGCGTGGTGTTGTACGCCTGCAATCCTAGAACTCAGGAGTCGGCAGGAAGTTTGCTGCAGGTTTGCGGCCAGCTTGGGCTGCTTAGCAATTTCCAGGTCAGCCATGGCTATCCAGCAAGATCCTGTCTCAGAACAAACAAGCAAAGAACAAAATTGAAAAAGCAGAGAGAGGGAGAGAATAAAGGGGAAGTCAAGAGAGGATTTGAAGCAAGTTTTATTATTTATTATTTTTCATAAGGGTGTTGTGTGAGCGCAAGTGGGTGCCACAGTACGAGGGTAGAGGTCCAAGTACGACTTTTAGGAGTCCATTCTCTCCTACCATGTTGGCCTCGGGGATCCAGCTCAGACAGTCATGCTTGGCAGTGAGGACCCTCGCCCGCTGAGTCATCTTGCTGGCTCTGGCAAGTTTTATAAAACATACCAATGCGAGGCTTTGATTTTGTTAACTGTGAAGACAAAAGGGTGGTTTGGCTGGTGGGCTGGCTGACTGGTTGGTTTTGCTGTCCTTGGTATGTGGCCGACAAATACTCTACACTGAACTCCTGCCCATCCCTCACCAGGGTTCTCATTCAGGCCCAGTGGGAGCCTGACGTTATTGTGCACATTGGGGGATGTCAGGAAGACTTAAGTATTCTCAGAGAAACCCGTATCTTCTCTGATCGCCCCGAATGAAGGCCACAAGCCCAGAGAGTCCCAAGCGTGGCCCCAAAGCTGTGGCTTGCTATGAGAATACTCAGAACCGGTCAGCTCCATCAGCCCCACCGGAGCCCAGGACAAAAACAGCTGTTGTCATTTTATCTCCATCAGTATCAAAGGAGAGTGAGCAGTCCCTGAGGAGCAATGGCAGCCAAGGCTGACTCCAGGCTCCCTGCCCCTCTCACCACCTATGCCTCCTGCATGCACCCCTGGGCCATGTGCAGTAAAGTGTGGAGTTTTGCGACAGAGCAGGCGCATGCTACCTGCTGTGTTTTGCTTTGGAACTCCATACTGGGAGAAGGGCAGTTTGGCTTGTCTGTCTTGTGCTTCCGGGCCCTGCAGTTCACAGAGCTCATCTCTCCCGAGTCCAGATGGAGAAGCCACCCCAGAGGCATTTAATTCCCAGAGTGACCTTCATCTCACCACAGCCGCCCAGTGCAGTGACCATTATCTAAGGGATCCACCAGCAAGGACCAAATCTCTAGTCGCCAAGGTCCCAAACTGATCCGTGTGCTCTTATGGCCATTTTCTCCAAACAGATTATTAGATGGGGGGGGGGAGATCTGGAGGGGGGAGGGAAACCTGAAACCAAATGTGAACAGTGAGTCATGAGGCCTGGGAACCAGGGACCTGGCATCTAAACTTGCCCACATCCAGCTTGTGTCCGTACCCTCAGGCACAGCCTGCTGAGCAAGAAAATGTCCTCCCTTGAAACCTTAATTCTGAAAACCCCAAAAGATTGATAGTGTCTATTAACAGTTCAGTGATGTGGACAGATGTGTGGAAGACCAGGAGGCCATGGACCAGCCTCAGCCTCCGCTGGCAGCCCACACATCAGTCATGGTGCCACAGCCTCTATGAACTGGGCACCTACTAAATGCTAGGATCTGTGAATCTCACCATGCCTGCCAGGATGAAGCTGGGTCTGTTGACTTCATCTCTATCACTGACCTAACTCTCCACCTACCCAGTTCCCTTTCCTATCACTAAAACACTTCATAGATGAAGGCAGTGAGCCCCCAGAGGACCTGCAGCAAGCCAGGGTATGGGAGAACATTCTGGAGATGTGTTTGTCTTTGCTGATGTATTAGCAACTTTCCTATTGCTGTGATAAATCGCTATGATCAAAGCGATTTAAGAAGAAACAGTTATTGGGGCTATGGTTCCAGGGGGTTAAGGTCCGTAATAGAAGGGCCAGCAGATGGCAGATGCGGTAACTGGAGCAGAAAGCTGACCGCCGACATCTGGAACAGGAAGCAGGAAACAGTGAATGCTCTGGAAACCATGGCTTTTGAAACCTCAAAGCCTGCTTCCAGTGACACTTCCTCCAGCAAGGCCACACTTCTGAAACCTCCCAAACAGGCCTACCAACTGGGGACCAAGTATCCAAACACAAAGTCACTTACAAACCACCACGGCCGACTTGATACCACTAAAGCCTCAGCTTCCTCAACAATAAAACGAACACAATGGGAGCCAGCACCTCCACGGGCAGATAACGCTATATCACAAACATAGTATGTTGAGTCTCGTCAGACAGACATGAACTCCTCCTGGAATGAGGCACAGGGGTGAACCTGTAAGGGGCTATAGATGTCAGTTGTCCTGTAGAAGGAAGACTTGGGCATGGACTTTTATTTAATTTTAGTTTTAGTTATGTCTATGGGTCTATGTGGGGGTATGTGCATTCAAATACAGTTGCCCACGAAGGCCAGAAATATCAGATCTTCCGGAGCTGGAGTTGTAGGAAATGGTGAGCCTCCGAGTAGAGGACTTGAAAATGAAACTTGGTTCCTCTGCAAGAGTACTGTGTGCTTTTAACCGCTGAGCCATTTCTCCAGCCCAGGGAACAGGTGTTTCGATGGCGGCTAGGAAGATGGCTCACTTGTGTGTAGCCTTGAGGACCAGAGTTTGCATCCCCAGGAACCCATCTGACTGCGAGGTGGTCTAGGCAGATGGTGGCAATCCCAGTCTTTGAAGGCAGAGACAGAATCCCCAGAGCAAATTGGCTGGCAGGACTAGCCCTAGGGGTGAGCTCTGGGTTTGATGGAGAAACCCTGCCTCAGTGAATAAGGTGGCAGAGCCATGGAGGATGATTCGAGACCCAACCCTTCGGCTTCTGCGTGCATGTGCTCCCATGCGCCCACACACACACACACACACACACACACACACACACACACATTTATACCACACATACATGAAAATGGGGAAAAAAGGCATTAGTTTTACTAAGTGCTCTCCCGTTGATCCCTCCTTAGGCTGTATGAACCAGTACAATTATTGTCACTCGCATTTGACAGGAGAGAAAAACCGAGGCCCAGAGGACCATTAGACAGAAAATACTAGGGTCATAGTCAAAGCCATGCTCCCATCGCCCTCATTCCCCTGACCTCTCTCACACAATTTTGCTCTTTTTTCCAGTTTGGCACTGACTGGGCCGTGTACATGACCAAGCCAGATGGCACATACGTAGTCAGGACAGTCCGGGAGCTGCTGCCGGCCTCGTTTGGGCCTGAAGACCTGCAGAAGATTCACTGAAGGCGAGAGAGTGCCTGCCTATGTGAGCCTGAGTTCCTTAGGGACAGGCCCTGGAAGATTTCATAATGATGTTGTCCCTGGCTGGACCCGGAGACACCTGCCACATGGGTCCCAAATGGCCAGGCAAGGGCGACCTTGATTCCCACACCACAGTCTCCCCTAGAGTGATGGAAGTTGTCCCTCTGCCTGGGCCAAAGCCAGCGTCCTTCTGGGGACTCTGAGCACTCTGCTCCCTCCTCTCCCTCCTGCTGGCCCTGACATTCCAGGCCTGGTCTGCCTTCCTGCCAGCCTTTCAAAGCTCTGTCCTGTTCCCTGTGACTCTTCTGATTATAAACACCACAGAACATTCTGGCTGAGAAGAATGAGTTTTTAGTCTCCTTGTACAGCTCGTAGTGGGTGGTTCATCTCACGGGGCCGAGGATGTAGGTGCTTCCCAGCACCCCTCTCTGTGACATCTGAGGTCAGAGGCTCCTCGTCCCTGTGTTCTTAGATGGGAGGCTCCTAGGCAGGGCTTGATCTCAAGAGCCCTCTTGCACCGCACAGGATGGAAGCTGTGTCATGGGGGCGTGTCCCTGAAGCATGCAGAGGCATCCAGACTTCCTCCTCCTCCTCACTTCCTAGCTAGCTAGTGAGGTGAGCTGCTCTTTACCACACTCAGTGATGTGCACCTCCCCAGCCAGAAGCTGAAAGTCAAGGGGTCCACAGGCCAGACCCCCCAAATACTGTAAGGCCAAATAAACCTCTCTTCATAAGCTGATTCTCCCAAGTGTTTGGCGCAGGGCGGAGAGCTGCCTGACACACCATTGCTAGAGATCCGAGTCTTGATGCCACCCACGGCCACAGCTGTGAGAGACGACACAGTTTAAGGGGAAGCGTGGGCACGGTGGAAAAGATAGCTCTCAGGACCCACTAAGTGCCGCATGCTTTGGTACTACTCTTTATTTTCAATGCTCAGTGGTTCAGGGAGCTGGCTGTCACCTCCCTTTTTAGGTCATGGGGCAGAGTAACTGAGAATTTATTCTACAGCCATGGTAGAGCTCAGCAGAGAATCCAGAGAATCCAGATCCCTTGGGGTGTGGTGGTGCACACCTTTAATCCCAGCACTCGGGAGGCAGAGGCAGGAGTCTCTCTGAGTTCAAGGCCAGCCTGGTCTACCTAGAGAGTTTCAGGCCAGTCAGGGTGACATAACGAGACCCTGTCTCAACCAGAAGAAAAAGAAAGGTCCAGATACCGTGGTCCACAGTGACATGGAAGTTGTGCGCTCTGCTGAGGTTTTTGACATGAAGGAACTCACTACACCCTCACTTATCAAACCCGTAAATGGTTTTGCTTTCATTCTATCAATAAATGCATTGAAGATCAGAGAGGTTAAATCATTTGCCCAAAGTCAAACAGCCAGCAGATGGCAGAGCCAGAACCTGCTCTGTCCGGTTCTGAACACTTTTCCTCCATTCTCCCACAGCCAGGACTGTTGACTGGGTGTCTCTCGTATGTCAAATATGCTGAATTCTGCAGAAAGAACAATGTAGAAGAAACAGGCTGCTCTTGAGGAATACTCAGCCTGAAGAGAGAGGGGGAGTAGGAAGATATAATACACACACAGGCATGCACACCATAACTAGGGAGAGATAAGGTTGCACCATGACCAGGGAGGGACAGCAGTGAACGCCATGGCCAGGGAGGGACAGCAGTGAACACCACGGCCAGGGAGGGACATCAGTGAACACCACGGCCAGGGAGGGACAGGAATGAACACCATGACCAGGGAGGGACAGCAGTGAACGCCATGACCAGGGAGGGACAGCAGTGAACGCCATGACCAGGGAGGGACAGCAGTGAACGCCACGGCCAGGGAGGGACAGCAGTGAACACCATGGCCAGGGAGGGACAGCAGTGAACACCATGGCCAGGGAGGGACAGGAATGAACACCATGACCAGGGAGGGACAGGAATGAACACCATGGCCAGGGAGGGACAGCAGTGAACACCATGGCCAGGGAGGGACAGGAATGAACACCATGACCAGGGAGGGACGGGATGCACGCCTTGACCAGGGAGGGACAGCAGTGAACACCATGGCCAGGGAGGGACAGCAGTGAACACCATGGCCAGGGAGGGACAGCAGTGAACACCATGGCCAGGGAGGGACAGGAATGAACACCATGACCAGGGAGGGACGGGATGCACGCCATGACCAAGAAGGAACAGAGATGCGCACTGACCAGGGAGGGACAGGTATTCACGCTAACCAGTGAAGTACAGTGATGCATGGTAACCAGGGAGGGACTGACTGCTTTGTGCATTAGTAAGCATATACACATGCATACACACACATGCACACATGAGCACGTGCACACACATATGCATATACAGACACTCATGTATAAACATGTACACACAGAGGCACACATGCATGCATGCACTAAAAATAAAATGTTTAAAGAAGTTTGTGCTTTGGCTTAAACAACCTTCATGTCACGTGGCTTGGCGTGAGCTATTTCATTATTCTGAGACTCCCTATCCTCAGCTGTAAATGGGGCTGTTGTGAGGGTCTGAATGAAATCATGCAAAATTAAAAGCCCTGTGTTTAAGCCACATATGGTGGTCCATGCCTGCAATCCCAGTGTCTTAGCAGAGGTTTCTATTGCTGTGATAGAACACCATGACCAAAAGTGGCTTGGGGAGGACGGGGTTTATTTCATCTTGTTCCTCCACATCTCAGTTCATCATTGCGGGAAGCAAGAGCAGGCACTTGAGCGGCAGCCTGGAAGCAGGAACTGAAGCAGAAGCCATGGACAAAAGCTTGCTACCCCGGCTTTCTCAGCCTGCTTTCTTGTCCAACCTAGGACCAACCTACCACATCTATCATTAACCAATAAACCCCCTGCAGACTTGCCTACAAGCAATCTGGTGGAGACAGTTTCCCAGTTGAGGTTCCTCTTCCCAGATGACTCTAGCTTCTGTCAAGGCGACAAAACCTACCCAGGCAGGGCCTGGTGGCACACACCTTTAATCTCAGCTCTAGGAGAGCAGAAGCAGGCAGATCTCTGTGAGTTCAAGGCCAGCCTGGTCTACATAGTAAGTTCCAGAACAGCCTGGGCAGTATAGAGAGACCCTGTTTCCACAAACAAATGAAACTAAATAGGACACCCAGCACACGTGGGAGGCTGAGGCAGAAGAGTCATGGTAAGTTCAAGGCCAGCCTGGCAGCAGAGTGAGCCTGTTAAAAATCAGCAGCCCAGCAGCAGGTGCTCAGCAGGAAGCCCAAAAATGTCAAAGGGGAAACATTTTGCAATCAGGTAATCTTTACAACCAATTTGATTCTCTCTCTCTCTCTCTCTCTCTCTCTCTCTCTCTCTCTCTCAGTTTCTCTCTCTCAGACAGGGTCCCATGTAGCCCAGGCTGGGCTCAAACTCACTGTGTAGTCGAAGATAACCTTGAACTTCTGCTCCGCTTGTCTCTACCTCTCAAGTGCTATGACTACAAGCATACACTATGGTGCCCAGTTTTGTGAGGTGCTAGGGTTGCGTGCATACTAGGTCTACACTCTACCAACTGAGCCGCATGCCAACCCCTGATTCCCTTAACTACATACTAACAGCTCTGTGCTGGTGCTGGGACACAGCAGGGGATAAATTGAAGTCCCTAGCCTCCCAGAGCTCAGTCGCATCAGCCAAGGGGAAGACAATGGCAGGGAACAGATGGCACAGAGCTCCCCAGAGAAGACAGCCATATTTCAGCCAGAGGTTAAGAAGGGTCAAGACAGGTTGGGAACATACAAAGGATTGTGCCATGAAGCCCTGAGGGGCTGGGGAGGATGAAAAACAAGGCACAGATACAGGGACTCTGTGAAAGCAGGCAGGGGAAGTCATTACTCAATGGAAGCTTCCAGAATTAGTTGAATAGTATCCCCTAGGAAGAGCTATAGTTATTGGTCCAAGAGAGGCTGGGATGTTAAATCCAAAGCATTTTCACTTGGCACCTGGCTGTGCAGCACACACGTGCTGTCAAGCGGGGTTTTCAGAACCCCACCTGCTCTATTGTTCAGTGTGTCGGTGCCTGTAGAACTCTAAGGCACAGACCCAGATTCCGATGGAAATAAATAGAAGCATGTCTGCTTCCTCTGCTCTTGCCAGCTGCTGCCACCTGCCTCCTTCCATCCCACGAAGCTGGAGGATTTCCTCTGGGCAGGAACAAGGTCACAGCTACAATGACAAATACCAGCAGTACACAGTGCCTGTGTCTCAAGTGAAAGCAACTATTCCTGAACAAGTAGCTGGGCATAGTGGTGTGGGCCTGGAATCTCAGCCACCCGAGGCTAACGTGGGTGGAACAGGAGTTTAAGGCCAGTCTGAGTTAGTTAGACACACAGTGATTTGAGAGCTAGCCTGGGCAATTAATTTAGCAAGGCCACACCTGAAAAAGAAAGGTTAGGACTAAAGATTTGGCTCAGTAGTTAAGAGCATTTAGCATGTACTGCTCTTGCAGAGGACCAGGGTTCAGTTCCCAGCTCCTGTATTAGGAGGCTCACAGCTGCCAGATCCAGACCCAGGGGAGCCAACAATCTTTTTCTGGCTTCCACAGGCACCTACACACATGTGATGCACATGTCACACAGGAACACGAATACATATAGAAATCAAAATAAATACATACAAATAAAAAGTAATGAGGCAGGTGGATCTCTATGAGTTCAAGGCAAGCCTGGTCTACACAGTGAGTTTCAGGACAGCCAGGGCTATAGAGAGAGAGAGAGACCTTGTCTCAAAATAAATAAATAAATAATCAATGAATTGGGTTTTTTAAAAAGATTTATTTGTTTGTTATGTATACAGTGTTCTGTCAGTATGTGTCCCTGCTGGCCAGAGAGGGCACTATATCTCATTACAGGTGGTTGTGAGCTACCATATGGTTACTGGGAATTGAACTCAGGAACTCTGGAAAAGCAGCCTCTGCTTTTAATCTTTGAGCCATCTCTCTAGACCGAATTGTTTTGTTTTTAAGGGCTAGGGACATAACTCAGTGGCAAAGTACTCACCTAGCATGTGCAAGGCTCCAGTTCAATCCACTATAATGTAAACGATGGGCTGGCAAGTGTTGGGGGTGAGGAAGAAGAAACAGAGCTGGGGATGTAGCTCAGAGTGCTTGTCTAGTATGTGTGAGGCCGGACCTTCCCCAGCACCACAAAGATAGAGGGTGGAGAGAAAGAGCACAGAGATGGATGGATAGATAGATAGATAGATAGATGAATGGATACATAAAGTAGTTAGATTGATAGATTATAGATGATTGATTGATGATAGATGATAGACATAGAGAGAAAGATAAATAATAGATGATAGATAGGCATAAAAAGACAGAAAAACAGATAGAAGATAGATTATAGATAGATGATAAGTCAATGATAGACAAATGACAAGTAGGTAATAGATGATATAGATTGTAGATCATGATCGATAAATGATAGATGGTAGATAGTTAGAAATATATGGGTAATGATGATAGATGATAGATTAATTATAGGTAGCTATCTTACTGAGTCTCAGACATGTACATCACAGAGGTTGTGCTAGAAGTCTGTTGATGCCTGCAAGCCAGAAGGGGGCACCAAATCTCATATAGATGGTTCTGAGCTGCCATGTGGTTGCTGGGAATTGAACTCAGGACCTCTGGAAGAGCAGCCAGTGCTCATTACCTCTGAGCCATCGCTCCAGTTCCTGCCTGTTAACAACTTAAAGGAGGAAGAATCTATTAACTCCTGACCCCAGAGGTCAAGTGCATTGCGACCTGGAGGACCCAGTGAGGCTGAGCAGGTCACTGCTGTGGTGGACAGAAGCAGACAAGAAACACACCTGCTCAGCTGACTTTCTCCTCCCCTCCCCCTTGCTTTTTACTCTGTGCCGTCCCCAGCCCAGGGGATGGTGTCACTCACATTCAAGGTGAGTCTTCCCTCCTCACTTAATCCTCTCTGGACACACCTTCACAGACACCTAGAGGTGAGCTCCACCTAGGTGCTTCTAAACCCAGTCACGCTGACAGTGATGATTAATCACACATCCAACTCTTTCCACACATCCTACTCTAAAAGCAAGTCCCCGAGGTCCAGTCCATATCTTTTGTGCTCACACGGGGCCATAAATACTAGGTCCTGGGCAGTCTAAAAATACAGGTGTTGAAAATGTATGTGGGCGAGGAAAAGAACAGGAGACGAAAAAAGATACCAGTGGCAGGAGGGTCAGAAGAAGTAAGCGTGGCTGGCCCCGTGGTGTGGGAGTCCACCTGACTGCAATGGATTCTGTCAGGTCCAAGACAGAGAAGCTGGGCATGGCCAGGCTAGCACCTGATATAGCCCCCTCTTCTAAATCAGGAGTCGCATGGCTGCAAGTGTAGCTTGTCAGTATAATTCTTGTCTGTAAACACCAGGCTCTGGGTTCCGTCCTCAGAGCCACGTAAGCCAGATGAGGTGAGGCACACCTGCCTTCCCAGCCCTGGAGGGGGACCAGAAGTTCAAAGTCATCCTCTACTCCGAGTACAATAGGAGAGCTGTGTGGGCTACATGAAATCCTGTTTCGGGGTGGGGGGGGGAATGGGATGGAGAAGAGCAGCAGCAATGTAGTGGAAACTATTTAAAATAATAGTTCAAAAGTACAATTTCATTACCTCTTGGGGTGGAGGCAAGGCTTGGGGAGAGCTGGGACTGGAGACAGCTTCTGGATTTGTCTTGCTTTAGCAGAGAAAGCCCACTGAAGGCTTGCATTCCCAGGAGACTTTCAAACAAGGGCTGGGGACCCAGGAAGCCTTTCATTAGGTGCCAAGGAAGCCAGGTTTAAACACCTCAGGCCCCGTTCTTAAAGAGCTCACATGTAACACGGGGAGAGAGGAAGAGCTTCCAGTCCATTCCAGAGAAAGGCAGGGGAGGCTTCCTGAACCTTGAGTACAAATGGAGATTTGGAGAGGCAGATTAGAGCATCAGGATCAGAGAGACAACCGGGGCCACAGCAAATGATCCTAGTACTGCAGGGCCCTACAGGGAAGGAGAGGGCACAGGGAGATGCCAGGCGAATAGTGAGGAACATTCTGTGCCTAGGGAAGGAGCTTGGACTTTGTCCTAAGAGCAATAAGCCAGGACAGAGAGCCTGGAGAGGACTTTGTAGCAGGTGGCATGGGTGCTTTATCCATAAGAAGTCACTACCGGGCAGCAGAAAACCACAAACCACACACCGCTGATCTTCTCAACAACATGGCATCTGCCTGTTCCACCGCCCACGATGTCTCCAGCCTTCTTGGCCCAAGCACCACGGTGAGGCTTCCTCCTAGTGGAATGTGCCTCTCTGTCCACTGTGTTCTGATGATAGCCTCTAAGGCCTCCAGCCAAGGGGTTTTGAGGGGCAGGATTTTGACGTGGTCTCAGCTTTGCTCTGTCAACAGTTCCAGCAGCCCGCCCCTCCCCCTCTGCTGGAGTTCACAGATAGCGGTTCTGAAATGGGCTGTGGCTAGAGGACATTGCTGTTTGGGGAAAATGCGTGCATCCCTGCCAGGAGGAGACAGTGATGAGCTGGTGAGCCAGTGCCAAGGGATGCTGTCCAGAAAGGAAAGGACAAACACACTCAAAGGCTGTTTTTTTTTTTTTCAACTCTTGCCTTTTCCATTTTTACATTAACATCAGCTTTTCCCCTCATGTCCTTTGGGAGAAGGTTAAACGATGCTTCTTAGGACTCATATGCACTTTACCAAAACTCAGATGTCTCGTGCGCGTGGGGGGAGTGCTGAGCAGACACAAGGATGCCCTTGGAAGGGAAGCAGACCAGAGATAGGTCCTGTGGCCTCCCTAGCACCCTTTCTGTCCTCTCATTTTTGCTTCTAAGCGTATTGGAGCTTATCTGGCACATAGCTGCTGTCTAATGTGCTGTGGATGAATGGTTCTCTCATATAGAAATATTAAGCCTGCAACGTAAGCAGGGTTCTCACAGAAGGCCATATCCCATGTCCCCACTTTGACCTTCTTGGGTATCAGTGCCAAGCTGGGAGACAGTATAGTATAGGAGAACTGGGGATTATCCACCCTCTAAGACTTTCAATGCCACAGAAAGGTTTCCATCATAGGACAAATGTGGGCTGGGAAAATGGTTTATTAGGTAGAGTATTTGTTGCACAAACGTGAGGACCTGAGTTCGAATCCCAAGGCCTACACAAAGGCTGGGTGCAACAGTGCATGTCTGTAAGCCCTGCGTTGAGAGTGGAGGGGCAGAGACAGGAGAACCCCAGAGCTCACTGGCCAGTCACTCTAGACAAATGGAGTGCTTCGAGTTCAGTGAGTGACCATGCTTTAAAAAAAATATTGTGGCAGCAATAGAGGAGGATACCTGATGTTGACCTCTGGCCTCTACCTGCACAGGTGTGTACACAGAAGCGCGTACCTCCCATAAATAAACAAAGAAAGGTGGGAAAGGTTGAAGAGAAAGGTACTTCCTGGGCCCATCCTCGATGACAGGTGGAGAGCACAGGGGCCGTCACGCCCTGTCAGGAGCTTCTGTGTGCAGCCTCACCTTTCTGAACAGCTGTCTGCCCAGGAATGAGGCTTCACGCTGTGCTTGGCTCAGACCTGTCCTAAGCAGCTAAGACTTCCCCTAAGAAGGAGCCGTGAGCACAGCCAATTTACAGAGGCAGCGGGTTAATTAACATCAGTCTGGAGAATTCACTTCCAGCAGGCAGGTTGCCTACCCCGTATAGGAGAACAAATCCCGAGGCTTATCACAAAGGCACTCCTGAACTCCAAAGGCTGTGCTTCTTGGGCCGAGGCCTCATCAGAAGCCTTGTGGAAAAGGATTATGTTACAGGAGATTAGAGAACAAATCCTGCTAGGGATGGAGCCCAGTGGCTGGAGAGCTAGCCTAAGGCAAATGAAACCTTGGATTTGCTCCTAGGCATTGCTTACCGCAGCTGGGTGTGATAGAGCATCCTATGGTCTCAGGACTGGGGAGGTGGCCTGCCACAAAATCATTATTGGAATAGTATACTCAGGATCAGTGAACGAAATGAATTTTCATCACATGGACACACAGGTCATGAAAGAGGTCACCAGCATCCAAAAAAAACTCTTCACGTCCCTCTAGGAACTGCCCCGCCTGGAACACTACAGATGAGTCTCACTGCCTCTGAACATCATGTAAATTGAATAACAGCATTTGTCCTTTTATTCTTTTTTTTTTTCAAGACAGTTTCTCTCTGTAGCCTTGGCTGTCCTAAAACTCGATCTGTAGACCAGGCTGGCCTCGAACTCACAAGAGATCCGCCTGCCTCTGCCTCCTGAATGCAGGGATGAAAGACAAGCACCACCACCACCTGACTTGTCCTTTTATTCTTGTCTTTAGCTCCTTACTATCTTTCTAAAACGCTATCCATGTGGTTAGAGGGCACTCATTCCTATGGGTGTCTTCAGTTTTACACTCTGTGGAATGACATTTTTTTAAAGGCATGGCTTCACTATGTATCCATGACTAGCTTGGATCTTTCTATGTATTTCAGCCTGTGGGCCACCACACCCAGTACTCTGAACATACGTATGCATTCTGTGAATCAACAAGCAAGTGTGAAATTACTGGGTTTCCATCTGCATAACTAGATGCATATACCTTATACACACACCTTATACTTACCATTCAAATATGGATCCCTTTGCAGCTGCCTGATTTCTATAGCTAAACTTCACACACAAACACACAAATATGCAAATAAGTAAAGTTTTCTTTGCAAATGTAAGAACCTGAGCTAGAGCCCTGGACCTCAGGCGGTTTTGTTGTTGTTGGTTTTGTTTTGTTTTTTTATTTTATATGCATGGTTTTCCTGCATACATCTCTATCCACCACTTGTGTACCTGGTGCCTGAGGAGGCCAGACGACAGTGTTGGATCCTCTGGAACTGGAGTTACAGATGATTGTGAGCCTGGGGCCTCTGGAAGCCAGTGCTCTTAATGAGTACGTCATAACTCTAGCCCGTTAGGATTTTTTTTGTTGGTTTTAAGCCTGGAAAGCGTGTGGTGGCACAGGCCTTTCGTTCCAGCACTCAGTAGATGTACATTGGGGCCTTTGGTTGAGATTTCCCTCCTAGCCCTAAGTTCTGGAACCTCTACCTGTACAGGAACATGAGGGCACTTGGGGGTGGGGGAGAAGAGACCAGGCCCTCGACAGCCAGAGCGGCTTGCACTTCAACCTCAGCTCTGATATCTGCATGCAACCTGGAAACACAGCACTCTCTAATCTACAAAATTGGCACTCTTCTATCATTGGCGGGGGAGTTACATCAGTTTAAAGGTGTAAAGGGCCTGGATTGGTGATTGATAACAGATATTAGTTTACCGGCTCAATTTCTCAACCAGGGCCAGCGAAGTTTTTTGCAAACGCTCCATCAGGGTTCAAAGTGCAAACCAGCCAGACTAAGAGAGACTAGCGGATGAGCGCACAGCGCCCTCGCGCACCGAGCCGGGGAACTGCCGCGGCCCCGCCCCCCGCGCCTGCGCATAGGCTCCGCCCCAAGTTTGTTGTCCTCTTGCTTCCCGGACGTTTGTGGCGGTGGCGGTGGCGGTGGCGGTGGCAGCGGGATAGCCGCGCTACCATGGCGGTGCGACAGGCCCTGGGCCGAGGCCTGCAGCTGGGTCGGGCGCTTCTGCTGCGCTTCGCAGCCAAGCCCGGCCCGGTCTCAGGCTTGGGGAAGCCCGGCCCCGCGGCAGCCTGGGGCCGCGGAGAGCGTCCGGGCCGTGCCGCAGGCCCTAGAGTACAGCCGGGCCCATTCGGGCTCCCCCTTCCCGACCGCTACCGTTTCTTCCGCCAGTCGGTGGCGGGGCTGGCGGCGCGGATCCAGCGGCAGTTCATGGTGCGGGCCCGGGGCGGCGTGGGCCCTTACGGCCGAGCAGTCTTCCTGGCCTTCGGGCTGGGGCTGGGGCTGATCGAGGAGAAGCAGGCGGAGGGCCGGAGGGCCGCCTCGGCCTGTCAGGAGATCCAGGTGAGCGCAGTGAGGAGCGGGGCCGGAGAGGGCGGGGCCTTGACCAGGAGGAGGCGGGGACTAGGAGAGTGGGCGGGGCCTGGGCGGGCCCTGAACCCTGGGTGCGGAGCCACAGCTAAAGTGGCCCTAGGGTGGAGGCGAGGCTAGAATCAGGGGCTGGAGTCCGTCAAGGACCTGGAGCCAGACAGGGAGAGGCTACAGGTAGAACCAAAGCTGGAAGCAGGGGCGTGGAGGCCCCTCGAGTCAGTAGGAAATAGGGAACGCGGGTTTAGGGTGGAGGCGTGGCTAGGTGCAGGTCTGGAAAGCGTTTTTGGAGTCTTCAGGTTTGCGCCGCTGATTGGGGGCGGAATTAGGGGCGGAGCTAGCTGGCCAGTTTTGGCGTCAGGCTTTGAGTCTTTAGTGTAGGGGCAGGTCTGAGGATGAACCAGGAATCTGCGATAGGAGGGCCTGGGAATTTGGGAGGGGCAGGGCCCTGAGCCGTGGTTGGGCAATTCAAGGGGTGGGGTACCCGCGGTCCGTAGTAAGTGGTGGGTGGCATCTTAGTTATGCCTCTAGGAGCAACACATCATGAGGGCATACCTATACCTGGTAGTGGGGGTAGGTGGAGGTAAACATTAAGATCTGTTTTTACTGAACTGTAAATCGGAAATCATCAGTTAAGTCTGACTTACTTCCCATTACTGATGGCTGATAGGCCAGCACTTTGCATTTCTTTTACAAACAGTATGTTTTAGAAGAGATATTGCTAATTATTAGTTCCTGTTGCATTGTGGCAAGTGGCTTTGAGTAAATTTTTTTCTTTTTTTTTTAGAGCGTGGGGGGGGGGGTAAGGGGGGTGACTTGTTATGTAGCCCAGGTTGGCCTTGAACTTCTTTCTGATCTTCCTATCCATCTCCCAGGTGCTGGGATTATTGGCCTGCACCACTATGCTTTGTATACATTTTCTAAAAATCATAACACTCTTATTCCTTGATGTCGTTGTCATCCCAGTTTATGGAGGACACGTACTCAAGAAAGGTGAGAAGGCTTACCCAAAGCCACACTGCTGGTTAAAGGAAGTGCCCAAAGCCCGTGCCCAGTGCTGAGCCAGACTACTGCTCCAGTTTAGACAGACAGTGGGCGAGAGGCTGAGTAGAAACTACAGACGAGACTGAGAGAGAACACAGCGGATCCACCATGTTAGTTAACCTGAGCGGTTATCATTGGATACGTGGGAGTTCTTCGATCTTTTCAACTCTTGAAATAGCACAGCGACCTCTCTTTCTGCTCACAGAGTCTTCTAGTCAAGGTCATCCAGACAAACAAAACCAACAGGATGTGTATATTTAGAGACAGGGACTTATTTTGAGGACTTGGCTCATGTTGGGCTGGCAGATCTAAAGCCTGCAGGCAGGCCCGGGAAAGAGCTGGCTGTACAGTTCAAGTCTTTCCATTGTCGGCTGCCAGAATTTAGCCTTCTAGGAAGCCAGCCTTTTTTCTGGGGTCTGGAACCATGTGCCAAGTGAACGTAGCCCCTGCACCTTACAGGGTTGGGGTGAGGGGCAGAGGATGAAGCATCATGTTTAAAGATATGGATCAAAGAAGGACCAAGCAAGCATTTCCTCTACTTTCTGTTCCTAATACTATGATTTAATTTCTGTATCTTTTTTTTTTTTTTTGGATTTTTCGAGACAGGGTTTCTCTGTAGCTTTTGGTTCCTGTGCTGGAACTAGCTCTTATAGACCAGGCTGGCCTCGAACTCACAGAGATCCGCCTGCCTCTGCCTCCCGAGTGCTGGGATTAAAGGCGTGCGCCACCAACGCCTGGCCTTTTTTTTTTTTTTGAGACAGGGTTTCTCTGTAGCTTTGGAGCCTTGACCAGGCTGGCCTCAGACTCCCAGAGATTCTCCCGCCTCTGCTTCCCGAGTGCTGGGATTAAAGGCGTGCACCACCACCAGCCGGCTCCAATTTCTGTATCTTACATAACCACACAGTGAGACCCTGTCCCAAGCAAGCAAGCAAACCAATAGAAAACTATGTACAGGTGACAGGTAAGCATATGTGAAAATTTTCGGCACCACTGGCCAGGTGACATGTTCATTTTAAAATGAGATGAGGTATCCGTGCACGCTTACTAGAAGAGCTAAGATAGAAATAAGGACAATAGTAGGTACCAATGAGGGTGGGGAGATGGGCTCTCTCATGCCTTATTGGTGGCCAGCGCAGATGGAAAGTAATACAAAATTAAATATGTATTTACCCCACCAGTCTGTATTGCAGTCATTGGCATCTACTGGGGGTAAAAAAAACATTCATATAAAGTCCTGTGTGCTGCAGTTGCTATGGAAAATGGTAGCAAAAGGCTAAGAACAGAACCACTCTACCTAGTCGTTCCTCTCTCCATGGATACCTGACAGAATGGAAAGCGTGCACATTTTCACGACAGCTTATTTACGTAGCCAAGGAGTAAAGGTGACCCCGCGTCTGTCAGTGCATCAATGGACAGACAGTGGTGCATACACACAATGTAGGATATTATTCAGCATTTGAAAAGGAAGGAAATTCTGGAACCTGCTGCAATCAGATGAACCTTGGTGACAGTTTGTGCTACCACTGTATAGGTGTTGCCATTGGGAAGGCTGGGAAAGGTCACAAGGGACATTTTGTGCTATTTTTCCAACTTCTGTGAGAGTAATTGCTTCAAAACAAAAAGTTAAAAAGTATCTCAAACTCAAAACCCTGGATGATGGGGATTACTCTGCAGTCATCTCTCCTGCCCCTGGGTCTTATGAAGCTGATAGCAAGGGACACCCGTTTCCGTTGTACTGAACAGTTAGAAGTTTCAGTTCAAGGTATAGTAGTTTCTTTCTAGGGACCCAGAGCCTTGGGAACTGCAGAAGGCATGTGTGACAGGTTGGTCCCCAGGGTTATGGAGGCGGGATGACCTGAGCTGGCCTTGAGCAAACAGAGGTGTGCTGGGCACAAGAATGCAGAAGGGGGCCTGGGGAGGTTCATGAAGGAACTCGGAGAGAGGCAGCTACGGGATAAGTACAGAGTGACAGGCAGGACTGGGGCATAGCTCAGAGACAGAGTACTTGCCTGGCGTTGGGAAGGCCCTAGAACCCCAGAAATAAACAAATGTAGGCACTCACAGCCTGGGCTGGCAAAGCTCCAGGACAAGCCAGAGTTACCCCTTGGTGTCCACAGGGAATGGGTTCTAGGTCCTGTTCAGATATCCAGATCAGCAGACCCAGTTTGCATCTCTTTGGTCAGATGGTGGTTTTGTATGGACGGACCTGTGCGCAGCTCCTGTGTGCTGCACATCATCTTTTGATCACCGACAGTGCCCGGCATGGCCTCACAAAGACCTAACACATGCCATGTGAAGAGCTGCTCACTGTGGTGTTCACAGAATAATGGCAAGAAAAACGTACATGTGAATTACTTGTTTAGGGTTCAGTGGTGCACTCCGTTAATCCCAGCACTTGGGAGGCAGAGGCAGGTGGATCTCTGTGAATTGAGGCCAGCCTGGTCTATAGAGTGAGTAGTCAAGACTACACAGTGAAACCCTGTCTTGAAAAAACAAACAAAAAAATCAAGGTTTCATTATATGGTCCAGGCTCAAACTCGTGATCCTCCTGAGTGCTGGGACAGGTATGCCACAGCATTCTGGACTGCAGATATAAATTTTTTTGAGACAGGGTTTCTCTGTTTAACAGTCCTAGCTGTCCTGGAACTAGCTCTTGTAGACCAGACTGGCCTTGAACTCCTGAGATCCACCTGCCTCCTACTCCTGAGTACTGGGATTAAACAGCCTGCAGTTGTATTTTTTAAGACCCTTTACAATCTGCGGTTGGCTAATGCCACCAATGCGGGGCCTGCATTGGGCTGTCTCCGATCACAGTGAAGGGGTGTCTGGGAAAGACTGTTAGACAATGAGACAGAAGCAGGCTAGCCTGTACCCGGGACAAGCCCACCCTTAAAGTCAAGGTGGCGGTCTTGGTGAGGACCCTGCCTCACTGTGCCTCTCTCCCTCTTGTGTTTGCTCTGTGGTGGCCTCACTAGAGCCCCCAGGATCACAGTGCCTTCTTTTTCCTCACAGGCCATTTTTACACAGAAGAACAAGCTGGTGTCTGACCCCCTGGACACGCGGTGCTGGCACGGCTTCCGTCTGGAGGATTATCTGATAGGACAGTCCATTGGCAAGGGCTGCAGCGCTGCTGTGTACGAAGCTACCATGCCCACATTGCCACAGCACCTGAAGAAGACCACGTGTGTTAGCCTTCTAAGAAACGGCCCGGATGTCCTCCCAAAGGGAGCAGATGGGGAGCAGGCTCCAGTGACCCTGGCCTTTCCCTTTGCCATCAAGATGATGTGGAATATCTCGGTAAGGATGACCCTTTCATCTCTGAGCAGGCACATCTCAAAGTATCAGTCTTCAGGGGCAGGGGAGGTTCTCACAGGTTTTCCTCAAGAACGTTAGATGTCTGCTCTCTTACGTGAGAGCTGGAGTTAGCAGTCTTAGACTGTAACATATCCACCCACCATCTACCAGGGGTTTAGCCCCATGACGGATTTGGATTCTGTCAGTCAGGGCTTGAGAGTCTAACTTTTATCCAAGTTCTGATGGTGCCCAGGCTTCTGGTCTGTGAACCACTCTGAGTGGCAACTGCTTAAACCATGGGTTCCTGAGTTGCTGGTTATTTCATTTGAAGTCAGCTATATAACCATTCACCCCTCATGCCGTCTATGACTGGCTTCCCTGGCCAGGGGAGCCATGTTTTTCCCCATACTTCAACAACCTGATCCAAGGCTTGCTGCCACCCCTCTGTGGCCAGTTTGAGCTAGAGGTGACCAGAGACATCCCTGTGGCAAGCATCCTGGGCTCTGAAATCTTTGCCTCTGTTCCTGCCCAGGGCCGCTTGACTGTACCAAGGGTTTGAGATGTGGGAAGCATGCTCCAAGTGGTACCTCCCTCCAGGCTCCAGGAGGAACTGGTTTTGCCTTGCTGCTTTAGAGAGGTTACTTCGCCTTGACTGTCAAAGCCAGTTCTAGGTTGCAGACGTCCTACTTCAGATCCCAAGCAGACTTGATATTTCACGCATGTCTGTGGAATCATGGGTGTGCTGTGGATATGTTCTAGGCGGGTTCCTCCAGTGAAGCCATCTTAAGCACAATGAGCCAGGAGCTGGTCCCAGCAAGCCGGGTGGCCTTGGATGGAGAGTATGGAAGAGTCACCTACAGGTAAGCACTGCTTTGCCCACCAGAGCAATCGCAGGCTCTTTGAGAACAAACATATCATTCTGTTTTGTTTGTTTGTTTGTTTTGGATTTTTGAGACAGGGTTTCTCCATAGCTTTTTGGTTCCTGTCCTAGAACTAGCTCTTGTAGACCAGGCTGGCCTCGAACTCACAGAGATCCGCCTGCCTCTGCCTCCCGAGTGCTGGGCTTAAAGGCGTGCGCCACCACCGCCCGGCTCAAACACATCATTCTTATCTCCAGCACTCAGAGCCATGTCTGATGTGCCACACAGCAGTGGGTGGTTATCGAGTGATGTCCTGGAAGGCAGTCTCCAGGTGGAAACACTGCTGATGTTGGCCACAAGCCTGATAATGTGCAGACTCCCATCTGAAACAGCCTGACCCTCCCTCTGCTTCTCCCCAGGGCTTTCATAGCCATCTGGCCTCCAGTCCTGTCTGCCCAGGTATCTCTGCGTTCTAGCCTGGGTGTCTGTGCAGGGCACTAGCTGATGTGCTGCTGGGTCTCCAGAGAAACTCCCCCTAAAGCACTCGGGCCACGTCCACTCGGCCTTTGTTCAGAGGCCTCGGACTCAGCTCCTTGCTGCTTCTCCCACCTCCTTCCTCATCCTTGCCCATTCACGCCCTCCCCGCTCTGAGTTGCACACCACCGTCCCTAGAAGTACAAGCTCTGTCTGCCATGTCAGGCTGCTCTCTGTGCACTGCAGACAGACCTGGTTCAGACATACCCTGCCCCTCTCCCATCTCCCACACTGCCTGAGGGTTCCTAGGACTGATGTGGGAGTGTCATATATCAATCTGTTGATTTCATTGATTAAGCAATAAAGAAACTTCTTGGCCCTCATAGGTTAAAACATAGGTGGGTGGAGTTAACAGAACAGAATGCTGGGAGAAAGAAGCTGAGTCAGAGAGTCGCCATGACTCTCCCACTCCAGGCAGATGCACGTTAAGATCATTCCTGGTAAGCCAGCTCGTGGGCTACAGCAGATTATTAGAAATGGGCTAGTCCAGGTGCGAGAGCTAGCCTAGAAAAGGCTAGATAGAAATGGGCCAAGTGGTGTTTAAAAGAATACAGTTTCCGTGTAATTATTTCAGGGCATAACCTAGAGCTAGCCATGTGGGCTGCCAGGTGCCAGGGACACAGCCCCTCCGCTCTAACTACAACATGGGACATCTGCCCTGGTGTTGCCAGCCTTCTTCTTAGGTCCTGACTTGCATGTCACCAGTGACCCAGGGGCAAGAGCAGCGCTGCATAGAGCAGGGGACCACTCCTGTGACACAGAAGGGGCAGGACAAGGGCGCATGTGCACTCAGCCACAAGGCTCCAGGACAGTGCAGGCATCCTCCTGCATTCTCCTCTCCACCCTCAGCGCTGGTGTTTCTTCCCCGTGGCTCTTCCGTTTCTTCAGCCCTTTGCTTCCTGTGGCCTTCCCTGTGTCCACTAAGAGAAGCGACCAACCTGCCTGTTCCTTTCCCCACCAGCCATTGGGATCTCAAATGCCCAGTCTTGGTCCAGTCAGCCTTGGCTTGAGGATCAGAGCTGGCACACAGGAGGCAGAGCCACCCTGTCCACAGTGTTAACCACTGTGCCTCTGTGGGGCCATGGCTGTAGGAGTGGACAAGGGCCACCGGGTGGCACCACTACAGCAGACTGCACCTGTGTTGGGGTGTCATTTGGGAAAGGGGATGTTAGTCTCTGTAATCAGGAAGAAGATTTGGACTGGATCCCTGTCCTTGGAGAGCTGACTTGGTCCTTGTCCTCGGAAAGCTAAAAGAATTCCTCCTGTGTTAGATCTCAAAGTGGTGGCTTTAGTGACTCCGTCCTGTCTGTGCACAGCTCCCAGCATCATAGCCAATGCCTGGTACTCAGTGCACAGTAGCGAATGCTAGACAAGTGGCCAATAGTGGGCACCAGCACCGCCGGGTGCACACTGCTGAGCGACTGTAGCGCTGTGTAGCGCCTTGCATGGCGCATCTCTGTTGTAGTTCCCATTTCCACTCCGCCCTGAGCTTAGAGCGCATGAGTGACAAGGCCAAGGACTGAGTGTGGCAGCTTCCAGGGTGTCTTAGCCATTGTGTTTGGCCACGTGGGATGAAAAGATGAGCCAAAGGGTGGACTAGAGGAGCCCTCGAATGTGAGGGGTTACCCCTGTTGGGGTGCCCCATGGTGTGTGCAGTAGCTGGAGCAGGGCAAACCTGCAGTGGATACTGGTCACTCTCCCTGAGTGAATGAGCGCCATTGCGGTGGCCTTAGCTTGTCCTCCCAGCACTTGTCTCTGGTCCGGCCACATCTGCTGTCCCATTTGCCTGAACAGAAGATCCAGAGGCGGTCCCAAGCAGCTGGCCCCACACCCCAACATCATCCGGATTTTCCGTGCCTTCACTTCCTCTGTGCCCCTGCTGCCAGGGGCCCTGGCTGAGTACCCTGATGTGCTGCCAGCACGCCTCCACCCGGAAGGCCTGGGCCACAGTCGCACACTGTTCCTGGTCATGAAGAAGTAAGTGCTGGTGTGTGGGGAACAGGAGCCCGAAAGCAGCCTCTCCTTTCTGGTGGGAGCTGGTCCCTGTCCTTGGAGCACAGAGCTTCTGGGAACACCAAAGCATGCTGTGTGCGGGAGACAGCTATTGGAATGGTACAGACTCCCCATCTTCCAGAGTATACGTCCCACACAGCACTCTTGACAGTCACAGCTCCCCTCTCTATGGTGTCCTCTCTCTGTGTCACCCCTCTGCAGGGATGGATCTAAGGAGGTGGGGGGGTGGCACTGTCATGGCTCCCAAGTTTCAGGGTCAGGAAGGGTAGGATCTGAGAGGATGCTTGGGGATAAAGAACAGAAGCTCCAGAAGAAGAAAGGCCCAGTCCTAAGAGTGGGTGAGGCTTTGGGAATTGTGATGCCCAGCCATTCTGTCCTCCCGTCAGCTATCCCTGCACCCTGCGCCAGTACCTCCAGGAGCACACTCCCAGTCCCCGCCTGGCTACCATGATGACCTTGCAGTTACTGGAGGGCGTGGACCACCTGGTTCAGCAGGGCATTGCCCATCGGGACCTCAAATCTGACAACATACTTGTGGAACTGGACTCAGGTAGGTGCTGACCACACCAGAGTACTCCAGGGAGATGGGGGAAGGGAAATGGAGACACTGAGGTCAGGGTTTGTGTGTGTACATGTGAGATGCACATGTGGAGTCCAGAGGTTGATGCCAGGCCTCTGCTTCCATTGTTCTCCCTTATGTTTATTATGTGTATCTGTGTATATATATGTGTGTATGTATGTATGTATGTATGTGCACCATCTCATAGATGGTGCAAGGTCACAGCTTTGACATAGGGCTGGGGATCCAAACTTAGGTCCTCATCACTGTAACTATGGAGCTGTCTGCCTAGCCCTGAATGCTCTAAGATTCTGTACTGTCGTCTTTAGCTCCACACAAGAGATGGTTCCCCCAGCATCAGATGGGTGATACAGGAGCAGCTCTCCTGCGGTTCCCAGGATTCTCTCTGTGACCCACTTGCAGACAATACCATTAGTTTGGCAGTTCTTCTCGAAACAGTGAAAGGAAGGTAGATTCTAGCTCAGTGAAATCTGCCTGCACAAACCTGGCCTTCTTTGTCACTGGCAGCACTCAGGTAGAAGACACCTGCCTGGGAATGTTCTAAAGGAGTCATGGGGCTGGGGAGCTCTAGTGGCTAAGTGCTCCACTCTCTTCCTGATGACCTGAGTTCGGTTCTCAGCACCCACAAGAAGCTCACAACTGCCTGTAACTCCAGATGATCTTTTCTGGCCTCCATGGGCACCTACACACACTTGACAGACACATACATGTACATAAAACTAGAAATAAATCTTTTTTTAAAAATTAAACTTAGGGGGCTGGAGAGATGGCTCAGTGGTTAAAAGCATTGCCTGCCTTTCCAAAGGTCCTGAGTTCAATTCCCAGCAACCACATGGTGGCTCACAACCATCTGTAGTGAGGTCTGGTGCCCTGGAGATACACACAGACAGAATATTGTATACATAATAAATAAATAAATATTTTAAAAAAATTAAACTTAGGGCTGGAGAGATGGCTCAGTGGTTAAGAGCATTGCCTGCTCTTCCAAAGGTCCTGAGTTCAATTCCCAGCAACCACATGGTGGTTCACAACCATCTGTAATGGGGTCTGGTGCCCTTTTCTGGCCTGCAGTCATACACACAGACAGGATATTGTATACATAATAAATAAATATTAAAAAAAATATTAAACTGAAATTTAGCTAGGTGGTGGTGGTTTATGCCTTTAATCCCAGCCCTTGGGAGGCTAAGGCAGGTAGATCTCTGTGAGTTTGAGGTCAGCTTGATCTAAAAGAGCTACAAAGCCACAGAGAAATCCTGTTTGAAAAACCAAAACCAAACAAACAGTAAGCTTAAATTTAAAATTATTAAATGTATAACTAAAAAGCTAAAAGTGAACTGGCTTTTTCAAGGAACTCTGTGTGATGTGTGGAACCCCTTTATCTCCCAAGACCCATTTATTAGATTTATTGGCATTGCATATTCAAACCTAAGACTCCTAAAGTGTATAGACCCTTGGAGATCATTTAGCCAAGGCTGAGGTTCTTTGGTCTCTGGACGCATCTAGTTAATTAGAACATTTTTCATGGAGCTCCTCCTCACTCCACCTAGTCCCCTGCCTGGGCCTGGGTTTTGGCCCTTGTTTCTGGGTAGCAGTTCTATGTACCTGTTGCCAGCCCTGCTGTGAGTTCACTCATAGACTCTCATCCAGGCCTTGGTGGCCTGGGCTCCTGGACACAGCCTATTTATTCGTCCAGTTCACCTATGTGTTGGTGGTTTTTGGAGGGATCCGGGGGAGGGAGCAGGAGCAGACCCTGCTGCTTAGCTTTGCTGCCTCTGCAGACAACTGCCCCTGGCTGGTGATCTCGGATTTCGGGTGCTGCCTGGCTGACGAGCGCATTGGCTTACAGTTGCCCTTCACTAGCTGGTATGTGGACCTCGGTGGCAACGGTTCCCTGATGGCCCCTGAGGTGAGTCCTGCTGGATGTGTGTTTCCTAGGTTTTCCCAATAAACAAAGGTTCCCGCCCATGGCTCTGCTTTAACTAGGCTGACCTGAGGTCCCTGATGTTTGTCAGCATCAACCAGGCAGCTGTGACAGCTCCATGGCACATTTAAATTCTGGTTTAGATTTGACCCTGGCTAAGGTGACATACATGAACACAAATGGTAGGTTTGATCTCTTTCACTGTCTGCTTCCTGCAGGTGTCTACAGCCCGTCCTGGCCCCAGGACAGTGGTTGACTTCAGCAAGGCTGACACCTGGGCTGTGGGGGCCATCGCCTATGAAATCTTTGGGCTTGCCAATCCCTTCTATGGCCAAGGCAGAGCCCACCTTGAGAGCCGCAGCTACCAGGAAGCTCAGCTGCCAGAGATGCCTAAACTGGTGCCTCCAGATGCAAGACAGCTGGTGAGGTCATTGCTCCAGCGGGAGGCCAGCAAGGTGAGGCTGTTCCTGGCTTTGGTTGTGTGGATGAGGGCCCTTTGTTCAAGTCTGAGTAAAGGCCAAGTTTAGACAAGCCCTGTGGCATGAAACTCTGTCATATACAGGCAAAGGCCAACTACAGGACAGAACAGCTTTAAGAACAGGAGCAGGGCCGGGCAGTGGTGGTGCATGCTTTTAATCACAGCACTCGGGAGGCAGAGGCAGGCGGTTCTCTGTGAATTTGAGGCCAACCTGGTTACATGAGCTAGTTCCAGGACAGGTTCCAAAGCTACAGGGAAACCCTGTAAAAAAAACAACAACAAAAACAAACAAACAAAAAACAGAAACAGGAAGCTGGCCAGCAAGCCTTTAATCGGAGTCCTAGGGTCAGAGGCCTAGCAATGCATCTTTTGGTCTCCTTTCACTCCCTATTCATGGGGTTCAAACCCAGGGTCACATGAATGTTGGGTAAACACCATGCCCCCCCATGCTTCCCAGTCCTCTTGGCTTTGGTTATGTAGGAAGTTGCTTAGAAGGATGGGCCGGTGAGATGGCTCAGCAGGTGCTTGGCACACCTGACAACCCGAGTTCAACCCCAGAACCGATGTGAAGGTGAAGAGAGAGAGCTGACTCACCAAGTTGTGCTCTGACCTCCACACATGTGCCATACACACACACCCGTACACATCATACAATCCAACAACGATAATCAGGGCCAGCGGATGACTTGGTGGATAATGGCACTTGCTGCCAAGTCTGACACTGAGTTTGATTCCCCAAGGACCTATGTTATAGAAGAACCAGCTCCTTCAGCCCCACCCCAATATATAAGTAAAAATATTTGAATTTTGTTTCAGTAAGAGAGTGGCTTAGAAAGAAAAGGGTGTGTTTTTGAGGTATGCATAACAAAGAGGCCACACGTGGAAGGAAACGCTGCTCTCAGACAAGCTGTGAAGCCAACCTCTGAGCGGGAACTGCAACTGCAGGTCTGCCCCAGGTGGCTTCTTAAGAGAAACCTGAGACAGACCCAGCCTCAGCCTGCTGCTCTGCAGCCTGCACACTCACCGTTTACACCCCTCAGTGTTCACTGCCTCTCATTGTTCATACTCCTCACTGTTTACTGCCTCAGTGTTCACACCCCTCATTTTTCACATCTGTTCATGCCCCTCATTCTTCACATCCCTCATTGTTCACACCTGACTATACATGGACCTCACTGTTCACAGCCTCACACTGTTCACACCCCTCATTGTTCACGGCCCTTACTGTTGACCCCCTCACTGTTCACCCTCACTATTCACACCCCCTCTGTTCACACTCCCTCACTGTTCACACACCTCAGTGTTCACAGCTGCCTCCTCACAGCAGATGCTCAGACAGTGTTAGCTCAGCAACCACACCAGGTGAGAACTCTTGTACCAGTGCTAGAACCCAGTCATGTAGGTTCCATGACAAAGGTGTCTCAGCAGAGCTGACATGGGCAAGGGTCTGTGCTCGGTTAGGGAGCAGCTGATGGAAGACAGAGGGTGGAGGAAGGATGGAACTGGGGCAGGCAGTTCCCCTTGCACTTCCTCAGCAGCACAGTGTGGACCAAGTGCCTGCTGACAGCATTCTGACGGCACCTTCCATTGCTTTGCAGAGACCTTCTGCACGTGTTGCTGCAAACGTGCTGCACCTAAGCCTCTGGGGCGAGCATCTTCTAGCCCTGAAGAATCTGAAACTGGACAAGATGGTTGGCTGGCTCCTTCAGCAGTCAGCAGCCACTCTGCTGGCTGGCAGGCTGATGGAGAGGAGCTGTGTGGAGACAAAGCTGCAGATGCTCTTTCTGGCTAACCTGGAGTGTGAGGCGCTCTGCCAGGCAGCCCTCCTCCTCCGCTCCTGGAGGGCAGCCCCGTGATGACTCTGTGTTGTGCGGTTACTAAAAGACTCGGGGCATCTGTGTCCTGATGTCATGAGGGTGTGTGAAGGCCAAAGGAGGTGGCTTGGCTGGTGGGTGGGAGTCGGGACAAGCTGAAGTGGGGGGCTGGTCAGCCAAAGAGGAAGTCTTAGGTCTAGGAAATGGAAAGTGACCTCAGACAGAGTTCAGGCTGTAGACATTCACTAGCTGTGCAGGTTTGAATAAATCCTATGGCCCATCCCACTTAAGTTCCCCCATAGGATTAAGGCATCAGCTCAAATCAGGAGTTGGCAAGCTGTAGAAGGCCAGACAGGAAATCAAGTAGCTGTAATGACAACTGTCAGCGAGACAAAAGGATGAACAAATACTGCAGAGGATCAACACTCAAATTTGGCTGTCAGTAAATTCTTTGCATTTTTTCCCCCATCACTTAGAAATGCCAAAAAACTGGCTAGGTGGTGGTGGTGCACACCTCTAATCCCAACACTTGGGAGGCAGAGGCAGGCAGATCTCTGTGAGTTCGAGGCCAGCCTGGTCTACAGAGTGAGTCCCAGGACATCCAGGACCGAACAGAGAAACCCTGTCTCAAAAAACAACAAAAACGAAAAAGAAATACCAAACCCATACTTAGTAGTGAGTGACAGGCAAGCATGGCTCACAAATGTGTTTCCCAGTCCCCGGCTAGATGCTGTCATAGTGCCTAACTCTTAGAGTGCTGATGACTAAGACAAAGCGTCCACGCGAAAGATAATGTGAAGCTGAGCCCTCACTCAGTGCCACTGTTGACCAGAAAGCACCCCCTTCCCTTACTGTCCTCAGTATAAACGGCTGTGCTGTCAGACAAAGACGGGCTGAGGGTGGGTTAGACCTGCACTTCATCACTGAGATCCAACACAAGGCAGCAGGTGACAGTTTGTGATATCTGTCCCTAGTACCAGGAATGTGCTATTTATCTGACAGAGGTAGCCACGTGTGGCTTGGAATGTGCTGCCTGGGCTAAGGGCAACTTATGTGCGAGACATGCTTGTGTTCAGAGATCAGCAGGAAAAGCCATCCTCTGATGGCCAGGTGTCTGCCAGGCTGACCTGAGGAGCACCTGGGAGTGTGTCCTTAGCGATCGCCCAGTTGTGTCTGTATTTGCCCAGCACCGCTGAACTGATCGTGCACCAGGAGCCAGCAGAGCCGCACATGAGCTGCATGGTTGTGTTTGGCCAGCGTTCCTTACAGGAGCCGTCAGATATTAAATGTACAATGCCGAGCAGAGTGTAACGTGCTGAACAGTTTCTGGCTTACAGAACAGTGCCTATCCCCTAACAGGAAAGGTTCACATACAATTTAGTATGTGCTTGATAAGAACACAGGTGTAGCCTAACGCCAGTGCAAGCTCTTTTTAGTTTAATATTACGCTTATTGGGGTTTTGCCTGAACGTACGATGTACCACTTGAACGTATGGTGGCCTGAGAGGCCAGAATGGGGCATTAGATCTCCTAGGACTAGAACTACAGACAGTTGTGAGCTACCATGTGGGTGCTGGGAATTGAACCAGTCCTCAGCAAGAGCAACCGGTGCTTTTACCCACCGAGTCAACAGTCTTTCAGCAGCAATTCTTAGTCCAGCACTGTGATCCCCACCTTCCCTCTGAAGACAGTCTCCGGCATGTAATCCCGAGACAGCAGCCCTGCCATCATGATGTGGGGGCCCGGGGATGGGTGAGGGCAGCGGTTCTCTTTATTTTAGAAATGGAGTGGCTGTACATGCCAGAGTGATTCAAAGTAGGAAAACTTGAGAAAAAAGATGCTCCCTGCCCCACCCCATAGTCATCCTCACTCAATGAGTAAAGAAAGATGTCCCCCCCGCACCCCATAGTCGTCATCACTGAGGTAAGGCTGTGCCACTTTCCCATGGCCTTTTTTAAAACAACGACAAAAGCCCAGCCCATTGGTTCCAGTGGAATCCTCTTGCCGTCTCTGCTGTATGGAGTCCCAGGTTCAGCTCAATCAGACTTCTCCTTCTCCTTCATGTGTAAGAAGACGATGCTAAAGATGAAGAGCCCGGCCATCATGGAGAAGGCACTGGCATAGTAGGGATAGGCTGAGGGGATGAAGCGCTCATACTGTGTGTGCTGCAGTGGCCTCACTGACACCTGTAATAGCACAGAGGTAGCAGGTCTTGGTGGGAGGCCTAAGGAGGACACCTACTGGCCAGAAATGGACTGCCTCCCGCTTACCTGGGTGGAGGAATACAGGTGTGTGTAGCCTAGCCGATTGTAATCCACTTTAAACTGGAACACACCATATACATCAGGCAGCTTGAACTGGACGCTGTACTTGCCACCTGGGGAAGCAGCAGCAGCAGCACTCAGACCAGGGTTTCCCTGAGGGATGTGTGTCCTGAGGTGGGCAGCTGGCTGCTCTGTGTGGCTTTCTCTGACAGGCATCACACTTACCTTTCCTCTTCAAGAAGGTCCTCACAAAGGGGTCAATGCGCACGAACTCCAGCTGAATGTCGTCACCGTCAAAGGGGACCCACTTGCCATTGGAGAGCTGCTCAATCGTGATGCTGTACTCCTGAGATGAGAGGCTAGGTCAGCTAGGAGGGCCGGCAGTTGGAGGGGCACCACTACTAACACGGTGGGACTCGAGTCTGCCCGCAGTCACAGAGCACAGATGACTGCTTCTCAGCAGAGCCAGCACTGGCAGCCCCTCTGCCTTCCCTGGGCCTGAGGTCCTGAGCAGAGTCCTTTCCATCCCGAGTGGGCAGGTACTGACAACTGTCCAGACACTAACAGTGACCTACAAAATCCAACGCCAAGTTCCACCTGCCATGTCACTTTTATGGTCAGCCCGACTTCCCTGCCAGCTGAGCTCCACTGCACCTCCACCTCAGGGGCTTCAGTTAGCGCTGGTAGTCGGCTCCATATCTCTGCTGCCTCTTAGAGACAGAGCTAAGTACGTGTTCATCCTGGATACCCCTAAGGCTTCTGAGCTAACTGATCCACCCTGGTCAAAACCTTAGGACCCGCCCACCGACCCCACGAGTTCTTACCACCAGGTCGGTGACAGTGTAGGCATTGGGTGGGGCCGTCTCGCCCACCCGATGATGAGACACAGGCCCCACTCGGAGGACACCCTCCTCCTTGAACACCCAGCGGGAAAGGGCCACAGCTAGTTCATAGTTGCCTGTCTGAGAATACCTGGAGGAGGGAAAGGAGAGGCTGGGGCTGCAGCCCACTTCCTGCTGGGTGCCTAATGGAGACCACCCCTGCCCAGCAGGCCAGTGCTCAGTAAGCGAGGAGCGGAAAGCAGGCTGCACACAGCTACTGGCCCGTGGCTAAAGGGAAAACTGAACAGCAGCTGCAGGCGGTTTGCTGTGGGTCACCTGCACAATCAATCCCAGCTATTTTCATGCTGGAGACTAAACAGGAACTTATGCCTGTCAGGCGTGTGCTCCAGCCGCAAGTCACATGATCTTCTAGGCGTGTAGGTGAGAGGGCTCCACACAAGCCACTACCACCCTGGTGAGCACAGGTGCCAATACCAGCAGCACCACAGCAAAGCTGTGGATCACGCAAAGCTCGGAAGACACACAATTCAAAGTGCGCTCCTCCTCCTCCTGCACACAGACAGACCTCATGTGCCAGGCTCTGGCATTACCTCTGGGCGCCGGGTGTGGCCTTCTGCACGACTGAGTTGAAGAAGGCATCGCTGAAGAAATCCAGGGAGCCACTGAAGATGACCCGGGCATTGTTCCTGGCCTGGAGCCCCGCAATCAGGAGAGTGTTCTTCCCCACCGCGTGGGGGTACTGGGGACAGAAGTGGCAGTCACCTGAGCATCTCCAAAGTACGAACAAAGCCAACACAGCAAGGGGACAGCAGGCTGGACACCTACATGACTATGTCCCCACGCCTACCTGAGGGAGGACCTAGGATCCCATTGTTTCCCCCTTGTCCTTGGTCCTAGCATGTCATCAGACTCAGCAAAGCCCACCTCTCCTGCTTTGCCTGGTTTTCAAATAAAAAAAAGGCCTTATCCCTGGCCCAGGAGCTGGAGGCTGCTGAGGCTCTCACCTGGGTGATGGGCTTATCTGGAAAGAAGGAGTAGGAGGTTGAAGAGCCTGTGAGGATGTCCAAAACCAATGGATTGTCAGGGTCTGCTACCATTCTGCAAGGAGGAAGAGAGAGAAGCCTAGCCCTGAGCAGGAAGCAGGTGCAGGACACGGGGTCCCACGCCACTGCCCCCAGGGAAAAGCTCTTCCGTGTCTTCCCAGAAAGAGGTCAGCCCTTCTCTCCCCTTTCTCATCTGTTCACCATCAACTCATTCAAAGACAGGGTCTCACTAGCTAGGCTGGCCTGCAGCCCCAATCCTCCTGCTTCAGCCTCCACACTGGCCAGGAAAGATCCTTTCTCAACAGTCAAGCACTCAGGGTTCCTCTTGCTTATAGTAAAACTCATTGCTATCACCTGGAAGAACAAATATTCTAACCCTAAATTTGGCTGGGCAGTGGTGGCGCACACCTTTAATCTCAGCACTCAGAAGGCAGAGGCAAGCGGATCTGAGTTCAAGGCCAGCTTGGTCTACAGAGCGAGTTCCAGGTTAGCCAGGACTACAGGGAGAAACACTGTCTCAAAAAACGAAACAAAATTGGCTTCATGTCCACTAACAGAAAGTGAGCCCTGATCCTCCAGGTTCCCTTGGTGTCCCTGATCACTTACCCAACTCCTCGGAAGAGAATGGGGTTCAGCGATGACTTCCCAACAATGGTTGGGGCCTTTAGCAAGTTCTCAGTATCAGCCACGATAAGCGTATGCTGCAAAGGGGACAGGGAAACAGGGTCAAGAAGATGGTCCCAGGGCCAGGGAGTCCTCCCTGACTCCCACTTGGTCTCTCAGCAAAAGCTGCTGAAGGGACGAGCCTGATTACCTGGCCAAGGTCTGAGATGTCGTAATTGTGATGGTCAATGACAGCCGTCTTCTCCTCATCAAATTCAATCCCACACTCACTGCCCAGCTCCCGAAGAGGGTCACCTGCACAGACCCAAGAGATTGCCCGGCTGAACTCTGACCAGCAGGCCTGACAACACAGGTCACGGCTTCTTCAGACCTCATCCTCTACTGGTCAGCCGCAGTGACCAGCGCCTGCATCAGGCAGGGCATCAGCTCCAGGGCTGAGAAGATGCTAAGTGGACCTAAACAAGAGCCTTCCCTCTTCCCTGCACAAACATAACAAGCTGGTTCTGCACAAACCCCCTTAACAAACTTAGCAAAGGCACAGTCAATGGTAGCATTAACCAGTCCTTGTCATCACTCCACCAGGAGACCCACAGAGAGGAACAAGGCTAAGAGGCTCTCGCTGCTGAGAGAACGGGCCCTTGGCTGTTTGCTGCTGAAGCTGAGGGATCAACAAGAGCTGAGGATGTGATTCTCTCCCTGCTGCAGCAAAACTTTCAAAACCATAATCTGAACAAAATCCATCTAGTGCCTCCCCTACTTCCTCCCCCATCAGAGCAGAGCCAACCAACAGAACACAACAAAGAAAACCACGGAGAAGGCCAACCAGGGTCCTCACCGTCTCTGGTCACAGGACCGTACAGGAGGGACCCAGGGCCAGATAAGCCTCCTTGATGGCTGGGGCTCACCTAGCCAATGCCACCTTGGCAGCTCCCGCGTATAAAGCTCTCTGAGTTCCGTGGAGAACTGCTGGAAAGCCCCGGAACTTCCTAGGCAGACTTACCAATGTCAGAACTGGCAGCCACCAAAACACTGCCACCACCGTCGATGAAGGCGCTGATGGTCTCCACGTTGATGTTGCCTCCGAAATCTGAAAGAAGGCCCCAGACACAGTGACCAGACAGTCCTGTCCCCACTCCTTGGCTGCTGGATGGAGGTAGGGGACCCTCCAGAGCAGCCACAATTGATTTGAATGGGTTCCCATGGATCCAGAAATGAGAAGGAAAGTAAATCCACCACAGCTGCCGCACGGCACACACCTGTGTACTCAAAGGAACGCTCAAAGCGATGCCTTGGTCATTCAGGTGTACTCACCAAACACATCCTAGTGACATTTGTTGACATATTCCAAGCACATCTATTCAACCTGAAATACTGCACTTTCTACCCACACCTCAAAGCAGTGCTGTCCAAATGCTCTCACGCCTCCAACACCCTTAGCCTTGGCCATCGCTGGCTCCATGCCTGGGGTCACCGTACAGTAGTCTGTCAATGTCACTCCGCCTGAGCTGTTTGAGAAGGCACTGCGGAACCCAAGGGTGACACTGCCACTGACCGTAAGGCTCAGGGCTGACACCAACCAGCTTCCTTGTTCACATTCCCCACAGCAGAACCATCCAGAGCTTCCACGTCACCCAAAGGGCTTGTGGGTTCCCAGCATTTGAAGAATGAGAGTCTATTCTGTCAGTTCATTTAGTATCTAGCCATTGCTGCCACCAGCCTCCAAACTGGCACCGGGTGGGGCTTGAGCTCTGGAGTTATCACCAGAGTGAGTCTGGCGTTCAACATAAGACAATCCGCTTACCTGCGAAGTATTTCTATAGACTGGGAAGAAAGAACAGGACAATGAGGGAAGGGAGTCACTGTGCCAAGGTTGGCGAGGAGTGTCTCCAACCAGCGACACATGAGAAGTTGGAAGGGTTGGCTGGACAGCAACAGCATGCAGGAAGAGCAAAGAGCACACAGGCAGAGTAAACAACAGGTGTGAGGTCCGCCGGGTAGGGTGAGCCTCAGGGCTGGACCAGAGACCAGCAGTGAGGCAGAGTGGTCAGCTATTGGAAGGCTTGGGCTGGTGGGGCCCACTGGAGAATTGTGAGCAGGAGAATAACGTGACTTGGTTCCAAGGTAGAGCTGGGTACAGGTGGCCTCTGTGTCAGAAGGTACTGTGAGGCCACGCTGTGAAAATATTCCGAGACCAGAATAGGTGATGGGAGCTCTTCCAATGGGACCTGAAGGGAAATAGCAGGAGCTGGGGCAGGGGTGGGGTGGTGGTGGCCAGGGACGGGACACGGGACATTGTGGATAGCTGGAATAACCCACTCTTGTGTGCATTACAAAATACAAAGAAGCCGCCAGGGAAAGAAAAGCCACCCATGTGTCACTAACTGAAAGGATGGCAGAGACCTCTTACCGCAGACAGGGACGACCTGAGTCTTTTGACACAAGAATGAAATGGAAAGACTATCTACCATGCTCACCAAAACAGCAAGGCAAAAGAAATGGCCAGGGCTGGAAAGATGGCTCAGTGGTTAAGAGAACTGGCTGCTCTTTCGGAGAACAGGGTTAAATTCCCAGCAGCTCACAAGTGCCTTCAAGTCCAGTGCCAAGGAAGCCACCACCTTCTTCTGGCCTCCGGAGGCATTAGGCATACACATAGTGAGACACACAAGCTGACCAAACACCCATACAAGCAAGTAAGAAATAGCCGAAGGAGCTGGAGATGCCTAGCCAGATGAAGACAGGTGAGCAGGCTACAGCTATGTGAAAGCCACGCAGCTCGGCAGGATAAAAATGAGACCCCACTCCACCCCATCATCTGCTCTTGGTCTGGGAACACCAGACTCTCAAGCCCGGGAGACTTGTAATCTTATGATCAACCACCTGCAGAAAGGCTTTTTACAGCAATCCGTGTTAATAACGGGGCAATTCTTTGTACACAAGCAAGTCAAATCAGGGGCTTCTTTATCAGAGCCTTTGTTCGACAAAATCCCCTTCTCCATAAAGTGTCTATCTTTTTGAAAGATAACGGCCCCAAGGCCCAGGCTGGAATTAACATTTTCCTCCCCTGTGTTTCGAAAGTCATCCCGAGTCCCAGAACATGCCCAGGAACCACAAGAAGACAACGGAATCCTGCACCTCGAATCCCAGCCCGTCCTGGGGGCGCCGCGCCGCCCTTACCTTCCACGGAGGGGGAGAAAATGATGAGGTTGTCATAGAGGAACTCTCCGTATTTAATGAGGGACAAGCTGGGGTCATCTGCGGTCTTGAAGGTGAGCTCAAAGGCCCGGTCTGGAGAAGAAAAGAGGGAGTTGGAGTAGATGGTCAGCAGAGGAACCCTGGCTGCCGCCGGCGGAGGGTGCAGTCACCCCGGGGCTTCCCAACCCCGGCCATGCCCTCGCCGCGGGGCTCACCCTTCAGGCTGCGGAAGAACATCGAGTGCGTGTCCCGCACGTTGAGGTTGTCCAGCAGCACGAGGGTTCGGGGGCCGCTGGCACAGACGCAGGCGAGCGCAGCCAGCAGCAACCCACAGAGGGGCCAGGCACGAGTGGCGAGGCGGGGATCCATCTTCATCTTCCAGCCGGAGAGGCGAGCACCTGGACCCCGGAAGTGTCCTTCGCGGCCGCCCAATGGCCGCTCGAGGCGCTGGAGTATCACCTGGAAGTGGTCCGGGTACTCTGTGGCCCCCGCGGCCCATACCGCGGCGGGGACGGACTGAGAAACGGGGAACGCCGCCGGAAGTGCCCCAGCGGAGGCTCATTCTCTGCACTTTATTGGAGGAATGCTCTCGGGGATCCGCCTCCCCCAGGGTAAAGGACCAATCCAAGAGAGACAGCTCCGTAGCTGCGGCCAATCAACAAAGCCGGGCGCCCTTCGACTTCTCCCGTGCCGGCTCCTGCTGTTGGTCTCAAACCCACCTATCTCTGAGGGTCTTTAGGGTTTAAGTTTCTTTCCTAGGCTGCTGGTCCTGGACCCCTTGGACACGATTGTCGCCACTTGGACGAGATCGGGGCGGGGGTGTCACCTCCTCGTCCGTCACTAGTCTAGAGGGCTAGGAAGCAGGCCCTTCCCTATAGGGAGCAATGGGGTGGGGACGTAGCCTCCTGGCCTCGTCCCAAACAGCAGGGATGGCACAGGTCTAAAGGCCAAAAAAAGGCTCGTCACACCCGGGATTGGTGTCTCATGCCTTTAATCCCAGCTCTCAAGTGGGAGGCAAAGGCAGGCGAATCTTTGTGACTTTGAGACCAGCCTGGCCTACGTAGGGAGTTCAGGCCTGTCAGGGAAAGGGAGAACCGACTCCTACAAATTGTCTTCTGACTTACACACAGACACCAAGCCAAAACTCGGGACAAAAATAAAATTTAAAGGGCGAGGACTGTAATTCAGGGGGTAAAATGCTTACCTAGCATGCATGAAGGCCTGGGTTTGACCACCAAAATCATATAAAACCAGGCTTGGTGGCCCACGCCTGTAATCTCAGTACTAAGCGGCAGGGTCATTAGTTCAAAGTCATCCTCAGCTACCTAGCAAGTTTAAGGCCAGCCTGGGCTCTATGAGACCCTGTGTCAATATAAATCGATCTTGATATAAAAATTTAAAAACAGGAGGAAGATTCTTGCTCCTCACTTCTCTGCAGCCAAGCCCACCACCCGCTGATACTAACTCTAGGGGCGTGCCACTCACTGCTCAGGACACTCGGGTCTCCACCTCAGCTCATCTCCACACTGCCATTACCCTCTGCTCCCTGCTCTGATCCCACCAGCCTATAGCACATGCGCCCTGAGTTGCCCATCTCCTGCTTGCTGTTCTGCTTCCTCCACCAGAGGTGCCTGCCCTCCCCAGGATCCCCTGAGAGATCTAGGATCTTCATCCCTGAGGTGGGTGGAGGGCGGAGCTCTGCTCCCATAGAAACCTGAGCAACTTCCCGATTGGTTCTACTGCATTGGCCTTTGGTAGCCTCACCTTCAACCCTGGCTTCTGCATGGAACTCCTTGGCCCAGGGGTAAAGCCTTGGGCCAACCACTGTAACTGAAATAAAATGAGGATGGCGGCAGAATGGGGAGGGACTAGCTCAGTGCTGAGCTACTACCCTCTCTAACCCTTCACAGAACACCACGAAGTGGGTGCTTCTCCAGTTGACAGAGGTGACTCGGAACCCATCATGTCCCTGTTTGTGGGCCCACCCAAAGGGGAGGGCTGTCATAGCCCCTGGATGGAAACAAATGACAACTGGACTCATTTTTGGCTATGTCTGGACACCCAGTTCCAGTGCAGGCCCCTGAAGACTGCCTGGGCAGGAGAGCAGGTCACAGCACGTGCGCACAAGCTTGAGTTCCATCCCCAGTACCCACAGTGGAAGGAGGGGAGGCAGCCATTCCTGGGAGCCATCCTCTCACCTCCACACCCAAGCAGCATGACATATACTCCCCCAACCAGGCACACACAATATTGGGGGGACGCTTGGTGGCTGGGGACATAAGGAGGGTTGCACAGTGGGTAGGGACACTTGCTGCCAAGCCTGATGACCTAGATTCCCCGAGACCCACATGGTGGAAGAAACTGACTTCCACAGGTTGTCCTCTGACCCCCACATGCACACCATGCCCCGCCACTAAATAATAATAGACAAATAAATATTAAAAAAAGAGAAACAGGCCCAGGCTGGGGAGATAGCTCAGTTGGTGCTTGAGGAATGATACCTGAGGTTGCTCTCGATCTCCACAGGCACATGTGAGGGCACAAGTGTGTGTTGTGTACACTACAACCCAGGCCACTTCTGCCTCAGCAAGACACGGTTCTGTTTCTACAGTCGTTTCTGCTGCTGTCGACAGAAGCCCTGGAGCTGCTGGCTTGCAGCCTGAGGCAGTGGACAGGACAGTCTCTCTCCAGGACAGCAATGGATGGGGGCAGGAAGCACCAGAGGGTTGGGGATGGGCACTTATTCCAAAAGGCAGTTTATTGGGCAGCTTATTGTAAAGCACCTTCTTTGGGTTGTGCTCCAGTCAATAGGAGGCTAGGCATAGTAGTTGGCTCCGGGTCTCCATCTGTGCCCACTGTGTGGCACAGGTTCCCTTGGAAGGGGACAATCAGAGAGGCCTGAAGCTTAGTCAACCAGGTGTTGAGCTTCGTCCTCGTCCACATGGCAGCTTCTGTGTCCCATGCTGAGGATGCTTGTGAAGGCCCAGTGGCACCTGAGCCCATAGAGGTAGACCCACACCGGCCAGTGTAGGCTCTGTGGCAGGAAGTCAGGGGGGCATCGCTGCTCTGCACAGCTGGAGCAGGCCTCTTTCAGGGAAGGGTAGCCCAGCCTCCACAGAGCTCAGGCCTGGGCCAAAGTGAGTTCTCAAGGGAACAGGGAAGGGAGTGGGTCTTCCCAGGGCTAAGATCCCCTTGGGCTTGGGGATCCTGTGGAGTAGGGGAGAGGAGGCCTGTTTGAGCCTTCTTGGGGAGGACTTGGAAGTTTCTAGAAGCCAGAGGACAGGTAGCAGCAGGCAGCTGGATCACAGAGGCTCACCACCAAAGCTGCTTTTGCTTTTCTTACGCTTGGCTTTGGAGAAGGGGATGTCAAGGGACTCCAAGCGGAAGGGCCGGGGCTGGGGCATCTCGGGAGTCTGGGCAGGCGGCATGGCAGAGTTGTTGCTGAGAGGCGAATTGAGCCCCGGTGGTGAGTTGTGATGTGCTGTGGACAAGAGGCAGAGGCACCAGTGAGCCAGGACAGCAATCATGCAGAAAGCAGTGATCTGGCACTCCTCACCCTGGGCCTGAGGCCCTGCCTCTGCAGCTGAGACCCCTCTGAGGTGCTCTGCTGAGATGTCAGACCTAATATTCCTTCTGCGTCCAAAGGGTCCAGGTTAGGGGACTGGAGTTTAAAATCCCCTAACTGAGGATCCAGCCTGGTACCTAAGGCAGATGAGCCTGGACACAAGGTCCAGCCCAGCACTTGCTACCAGTGCTGGCTCTTAGGTCTCAGTTTCCTTATCTGTCAGGCCCTCAATAAATTCTCATTTCTTCCCCCTCCCATCCCAGACCACCCCACTCTGCCTCTGCTTTAAGTTTAGAAATTTTAAAAAATGTAGTATCATGGCTGGAGGGATGACTCAGAAGTTAAGAGCACTGGCTGCTCTTCCAGAGGACTCAGGTTCAATTCCTAGATAATAATAGCTCACAGCTGTCTGTAACTCCTGTTCCAGGTGATGTGATACCCCCATACAGACACGCTTGCAGGCAAAACACCAATGTATATGAAATAAATACAACTTATTAAAAACTTTAATATCAGTTTTCAAGAATTAGTATTTATTTACTATGCAGGCATTTTGCCTACGTGAATGTGCACTATGTGTGTACAGTGCCCACAGAGGCCAGAAGAGGGCACTGGATCCCCTAGAACTGGAGTTACAGAAGGTTGTGAGTTGCCATAGTGCTGGGAACTAAAAATCGGGTCCTTCCTCTGCAAGAGCAGCAGTGCACTCCCCACTGAGCCATCCCTCCAGCCCTATGGTTTGCCTTTAATGGATATATTTTACTGGAAGCCCTGTGGGTTCTGTTTTTTTTTTCCCCAAAATTCTATTACATTTATTGATTGATTGATTTCCACAGTGCCTGTATGGAGGTCAGAGAACGAGCTGAGAAGCCAGTCCTTTTCCTTTCACCACATGGGGCCTGGGGATCAAACTCGGGCTCTCGGGCTTGGTGGCAAGCACCTTTATCCTGCGAACCATCTCATCAGCCCGTTTTTAGTTTTAAGAGAGTGAAGTGATTTTTCAGTTCTTAGAACTGTTTTGCCCCAGGACCTTACCATAACTGGCCTCAAACTCCCTTTGTATCCAAACACGATCTTGAACTGCTGACCCCTCGCCCCCACTTCTCAAGTGTTGGGATGCCAGGCAAGCATCACAAGCCTGGTTTTATGCAGTGCTGGGGATTGAACCCAGGGCTTTGTGCATACCAGGCAAGCACTCTCCTGACTGAGCCATGCTCCCAGCACTCCTCCTCCTTGCTTCTAGCAATGAACACTGACTAACATAATTACCTACTCTATGACCCTATTTCCCTCAGGTCATCTGCTCTGATCCTGAGAAGTGGGCATCACGCTCCTCATTTTACAGCTGAGGAAACTGAGGCTGACTAATTCCAAATTCATCCCCGTGGCATACTTCCCAGTAGGTGTGGAGGAAGGGAGGCCCCAGTAGGCAGGTTACTCACTCAGACTCTTCATGGGGTCCGTGCTGAGAATCTGGCTGGCCCGCTTGGACCGGAAGTAGTTGCTAGCAATATTTTCACTGTCGCTTCGACTGAGCATCAGCTTATACCGGTCTTCCTCCTGCTGAGATTTCAGAGCCTCGTAAGTGACAGCCCCCTCATCTATGCAGCCATTGTGCGCCCTACACTGGGCTCAGGAGCTTCTGCGCATGCATGGTACTATGCCATGCTGGGCATCTCCTGGGCTGTATCACTCACAGGACCAGGGACCCTGGCAGCTAGGACCAGGGAGGTCACGGCCTCCTCTCACCTCCCTTGTCATGGGGAAGGGGGCCCATGTTCCTTCCTCCAGCATTACCAGGGGCAAAGGTGACAGATACTGTGTGGCCCAAGTCCCTCCATGAATACACAATCCACAAAGCCTCGGAAGTCAGCTCTCTTTGTGGCCAAACGCATCCTCACTGTCCCCTTCTGGGAAGGCTCTTTCTCACAACTGCTGTGGCGGGCTTATTTTCCTCAATCTCTTTTGCACTGGGTAACTCTTTCCTCCCAATCCGGTGGGGAGAGAATTCACAGGGCCAGATGTAGGACCCAGATTTACACCAATTACAGAGTCACATCATCCTGAACAGAGAGCAGGCGTGTGACCAGGGAGAGCCAACCTCTGCTTTTCCAAAAGCTTGGACGTAATGGTAGCCTTAACCCAGTTCGCGCTGTGGTGACCGCCAACCATAAAATTATTTTCATGGCCACTTCATAACTATAATTTTGTTTCTGTTATGAATTGTAATGTAATGCAGGGTCTCTGATATGTAACCTCCACATGGGTCACAGCCCACAGGTTGAGAAGCACCGGCTGAAGGGACGTTATCTTTCTTCCTTTTGGATCTTAACTGCCGGCAGGCACCGCCACCTGCCCTTCCGTGGGGGAGAAAGCCTGAAGCTAGCTAGCTCAGAGGCAGGGACAAAGGGCAAAGTCAGATACAGAACCCTGACTGAGCCCCAAGATCGATTCAGCCATGCTTGAAACTGATCCACCTACATGGGTCAGTGAGGTCTCTATTTTGTGTGTGGCACTGTCGCTTGGAACTAGAAGTGTTCCGACACAACTTCTCTGTAGTCCCACGCCGAACGAACAGGTTTTAAAGCGTTTTCTCTCTTAGGAAGTTAAGTCACCGAGGTAAACTGAGCTTTAGGTTAGCAGGAGGCACTGAAGGTGGTTACCACAGACTCTCCCTTTGGTTAGTACTTTTAAATGAGAGGCTACCTGAGGGTCCAGGTCTACCACAGTGGTAGAAAAGGGTCTAGGCTCAGCATCTGATGAGCCTGAGGCTTCGCGGACTCGCAGCACTTAGTGGGCGCCCCCCCCCCACTCCCCAGCCCCATTCTCTATTCCCCCCTTCCACCTGGGATCTCACCAAGTGTGGCTCGCCGTTGTCCACTGCAGAGGTTTTGCGGGCTGGGGCTGGCTTGTTCTGTGGCCCGGTTGGAACTGCTATGAGAAAACAGAAACTGAGGAGCTGGGCAGAGGGTGCAGGAGGAGAAGCCCTGCCTGGGACTGGGGGCAGGGGGGAGGTCAGACTGGTTGAAGGCTAGAAACAGGGAACGCTTCCCAGTTCCCCTGGGATGAGGAGGAAACAGACGGCAAGAGGACCCAGATACAGAATGCCCACACCGCCGGTCCAGGCTGGACATCAAGAGAGGAGGACTGGGAGAGGCTGCAGCTACCCAGAGCTCATGGGAAATGGAGCTTGCTGGAGTTTTAATTGACTGACTGGTGTCTCTGACTACCTGTCACTTCAGAGATGGAGGTGTAAATAAACAATGACCAGGAAAAGAACTTCAGGGTGCCACTTAGGAAAGTAGAGATACACACACACACACACACACACACACACACACACACACGCACGCATGCACACACACGCACACACACACACACATACCCAGAGGCACGCATGCACACACATGCACGCACAGAGACACACACGCACATACAGTGGAAACAGATCCACAGAAAATCTGACTTTACTCTGAGGCTCATCAGAGCTGGATAGGTCCTTAAGGTCATCTTATCCAATCCCTTCTTTGTTAAGCTTAGAGAGGGACAGTGATCTCCATAAAAATCACACAGGAAGTCAAGGGCCCAAGCACAGGCAGAACCATGAACAGCTGATGTCTATCCATGGCCCTAGCATAACTCACTGCTCTGGTTGGGAACCTGATCCTATAAGACTCGGTTTAATTCTTCTTTGCTTTGGTTTTGTGGGCTTTGCTTATTAGTTTCTTCTTATTTTGTGTGTGCGAGGGTTTTGCCTGTATGTCTGTATGTGCCTGTATGCACATGTTTGCAGTATGTGCGTGCCCAGCGCCCACGAAGGCCAGAAGAGGAGAGTTACTGCCAGTGGCAACTGCCAGATGTGTGTGCTGGAAGCCAAACTAGTCCTCTGTGAGAGCAGCATGTCCTCCTAACTACACAACTGAGCCAGCCCTCCAGCCCGTTGTGCTTTGTTCTTGAGGCAGAGTCTCACACATCCCAAGCAGGCCTTGACCTTGCTGTGTAGTCAAGGACATCCTGAACCGACCCTCCTGCCTCCACCTCCCAAATGCTGGGATGCTGAGCATGCACAACTAGGCCCTGTTTAGAGATCCAGTTTTAATCACAAACCTTTGGGGGACTCAGGACGGAATGACAATAGTGGCAGAACCAAGCTCCACTCTGTGCCAGGCAGAACTCTAAGGCATTTACATGTCTGAGCATACCACAGACCTTTAAGGAAGGCACTGCTATTTATTCCCACGTCACAGACGATGGTCCCACAGAGGTCCCACAGCCCCCACCTGTCTGCCTCCAGAGCACACCTTCTCGGGGCCCCAATGATTGGGTCCTCAGGAATACCATGCCTGTTGCACCCACAGCTTGCAGGAAGAGGCCAGGCTTTGTCCCTCTGCAAGGTGGCCAGCTGTCAGAGACAGGGGAGGGTGGGGGCAGCCGAGTGCCTGACCTACTGGGAGGCTGGTTTTTAGGATGATGGGATCCGGGATCTTCCAGAAGCCGTTATCCTCATCCCAGCTCGACTCTCGCCTTATCTTCTCCAGGTTGCTATAGTTACAGTCCCTGCGAATGAGCGGCTGCACCTGCTCCAGGAGCTGCTGGAAGAGCATTGAGTCCCGCTCCTGCCTGCGTATGGTCGCCAGGTAGTCAATCTTCTCCAGCTGGAACTCAGACTGCAGATCCTTGATTTCTACCTCCGCTGCCCGCAGCTGAGCCAAGGACGAGTGAAAGGTGGTGAGCAGGGGGAGGCTGCTTAGCACCTGTCTGCCCACTCGGTCCCAAGTGGCCCCCAGCAGCCACTCACCAACTGCTTGCTGGCCCTATTGACAGTGTCCAGTCCCCAGCCTTGACCCACCATTCACCCCCTCCCTTCCAAAATGTAATGAGCACCTCCTGTGGCCACAATTCCACAAAACATTGGTCTCCAACCACACCTGTGGCCCCAGCCTCAGCCACCATGCCCTATTCAGACATTCCTTCTGGAGCATAAGACATACAGCAGGCGCTTAATAAATGCTCATGTGGAGAATAGGGGTTGCTAGCTATTTGCAAGGAGAGTTGATGCCCAGCGGGGACGTGGGGCCAGGGGCCTGAGGCAGGGCCTCACCTTCTTCTGCATCTTCTCCAGCAGCTTGCTCTTGGCCCTCACTTCCTCCTGGATGGAGTCATAAACGTTGAGCAGCACCCAGTCCCCGCTGTCCTCGTCCGAATTCTGCAGCGCGGCCACCAGCTGCTTCTTGCGCTCGTCTGCGTACCGCTTGCGCCGTTTGTGCTTCTCCTTCAGGTCCTTGTTCTTAGCCTGCTCACCCCCCACCACCTGCTGTTCCAGCAACTGCAGGCTGCAGCCGGGAGGGGACAGCGAACATGACAGATCCTGTGGGTCTGCCCACGTCTGTCACCCGCTCCCCCACCACAACCCACTTCGCAGACTGGTAAACTGAGTAGCAAGGAGATAATAAGACTGCTGCTGGGTTAACTGGGTGTCCTGAGGGCTCAGAGCTGAGCCACCGCCCCCCTCCGTTCTGATGGTGCCTGCCACGGAGAAGGGGAGCAGGCTTGTAGCTGTGCTTCATTAGCATAGGCGTGGGGCTCTGCGGCTTTTATCTGTTATAGAACAAGCACGTCCCAGCAGGTGACTGAGCGGAAACAGGCGCCAATGTGGCTCTGGGTGAGAGCTGTGGCATCTCCCTGGCCTGCCGTGGCTCCTCCCCGGCCTGCTGTGACATCTCCCCAGCCCCACTGCCCCTCTTATGATAAGCCTGGTGTGGTCTCAGTAGAGATTGAGAAGCAGATCTCACCTCAGTCCAGCCTGGGCCCCAATTCCTCAACCCCCACCCTTGGGGTTGGGAGTCATACCCTAGGCTCCTGACCCCTGAACCTGCTGCTCACCGGGCCAGCACCCGCTGTTGATCCACAGGCTGCAGCTCCTCAGTCAACACAGCCACCTCCACACCCACGCTCTCCCTTCTCACACTCGCCATGGCCAGCAAGGGCTGAGGCTGGGCCACCTCGGCCACCTGGGCCATGTGGGCTTCAGACTCCATCCACATGCCAGTCTCTGCCTCAGCCACCACCTCCTCGGCCACCTTCAGGCCTAGATCAGGCTCCTGAGCACAGAGGGAAACAAGATGGGAGGAGACATGAAGGAGCCTGCACGGTTCACTCCCTGCACAGACACACAAGCTGAGCATCCCTGATTCCAAAGTCTAAAACCCAATGGGCATAGAAATCCAAAAAGCTCTGAGCTCCAGGGTGCTTCAGAAGTTTCAAGTGTCAGTGGCTGGGGAGATTGCTCAATGGTTAAAACCCTTGCAAGTATGAAGACTATAGTCTAGACCTCCAGAACCCATGTAAGTTCCGTGTAATTCCAGCCTCAGAAGGCAAGAGTCAGGGAACCCCAGAGCAAGCTGGCTACCGAGACCAGCCATGTGGGTGAGCTCTAAGCCTGGTCAGGAGAACCCGTCTCCTTGAACAAGGTTTCAGAGCAAACGAGGATGATTTCCAACACCAGCTTGGAGCCTCCACATTCGTGTGCACACATGTGCACCCACAGACTTCGGCCCAGACACATGCAAAACATGCACACATGCACATGGGAATGGAAAAAGAAAAAAAATGGTTCAGATGTCAGAACATGGATTTAAGATAATAGAGAACCAACCTATAGCAAGCTATGAAAAGTTTGCACTCAAATTAATTCTTATTACAATTATCTTCACCAACACCCCAAAGGGGCTCCCAGGCTCCTCTCTTGAGCTCTCTAATCCAGTCCCCAAGGCAGGCAGGATAATTTCCTCCAGAAGAGAAACCGACCATAGAGTCTCTCTTGTACTAGAAGCTCCCATTGCCGCCCATGGAACCGATCCAGAGGAAACTCCAGTTTCCTCTCTGGCTGTTGCCTCTCCCCCATGTCTCTTCCTGGCACCCCATCTGTCCACCTCGGTGCCACCCCTGACCCCGAGGAAGTCCTGGGCATGAAATACTCTTCCTGGCTTCTCCTCAGTCTCACTCCTAGCTGGGGCCTCCCACCGTTTTGTCACCGACTGTCACACCCTGTCCTGTGACCATGCCTAGAGGCTTGCAAGCTTATGGCTGCTCTCCCTAAGTGTGAAGAAATCTAGAAGCCTCCTCTCCCAGGTTCTGCTGCACTGTCCCAAGCAGAAGACAAAGGGTGTCCAAAGTGGGTGCCCCAGCCTACAGGAGGTCCCAGACAGCGCCTTAGGACCTCCAGGCCTGCCTGCAGCCCTAGTCCTCTGTGCAGACCCTGCCTTTGCTCCTCTAAGACAAGAGCCCCAATGCCACTGTCTCCAGAAGGTCTCCTAGTCACACCACCCATGCGCCTAGTGGCGGTCCTTTGTTTAAACATTGCTCAGCCACGGGACAGCTGCCTGGGGACAGCGGGGGTAAGGAGACCTAGTCCCAGGAAGGGAGGGCACAAATCAGACAGAGCTGGGCCAGGCACTGGAAGGCCACACAGGTACTCACAGTCCTGAGGAGGAGGCTGTCAACCACCTCAGGTTCTGACTTCACATCACTGGAATCCAGCAGGTCCGTCAAGGATGGCTGATGGGGGGTGGGGCGGGGAGGGCGGGAGAAACAGATAAGGATAAGGGCCAGAAATCCTCTCTACTTCCTCAGTGCCCTGACACCCACTTCTCCTTGCCTCCTTGGGGGCTGCAGACCCATCCACGACCTCCTCTGCCTGCCTGCCTGCTGCTGTAGGGGTGAAGAAGTGAGGGGGACACAGGGCATGGGTGAGCGATATGGTGTCCCAGGCTATGCCATGTTATCTCATGCAAAACACAAGCTGGCATCTCTACTATTCAGAGGAGGAATCCGTGGCCAAGAGAGGCAAATGGACAATGTTACACCGTGAGGCGAGAGCTGGGATTTCAAAGGCCTGTGCGGTTAAATGTCTATGCATATGTTTGCTTACGTGAAGAAAACAGAAAAACGGGGAGAAAAGAGGAATGCTTTCTTAAAACAGGAAGGGACCAGAGATTGGGCAGGAAGGGACAGGGAGGCACCCCCTAGTCCTGGGGTCTTGAAGGGCAGCCCCAGGCTCCCTGGCTGTCTTAGGTTGGGAGCTCAGGATCACTACAGCAACTCAGCAACCTAGCCTCCTTTCCACACACACTGTGTCCTGTCAAAGGAACAGGTGCCTGCCTAATGTGACCTGGGGACTCCATCCTGGCCTTCTTAGTGTGTGTGACAGAGTATGCATCCTTCCCAGCCACAGGACAGCAGGTTTCCCAACCAGGCCACTGAGTCATGGATGACACGTGGTCAGCAGGCCTTTGTGTACAGTGAGCCCCGTGCTCCCAGCCCATCCTGCCTGCTCCATAGGACATCAGTTACCTGGTCAGGGGTCTGGAGGGCATCTGTCTGGGTCAGGTCCGTCATGGCCACGGTAGAGGAGAGCCTGGTTAGCTTGGCTTCCATTTCGGCAAAGGAGTCTTGCAGGCCCGCTAACATCTGCAGGGGCTCCAGCGCTGGCACGTCCTCATGGACATAGTTTTCCGCCTCCAGTGAAGACGCAGCAGCTTCTGGACCCAGATAATCATCAGAGAAGTATCTGCTCTCAGCCAGCACCCCAGGCATGGAGAACTCCACGTTGGAAAGCTCCTCGGGTCCAGGGAAGGCCTCCGACATGGAGGAGTCTTCGAGTGTGGATGACTCATTGGATCCAAAAGAAATCTCTGACCTGGAGGCCTCCACATGGGACAGTTCCTCAAACGTGAGGGGAGCCTGGCTCTTGGTGACCTCATCACCGGGCAGTGTGTTGGGCATGGAGAGGATGGTGGGCTTCACAGCCATCTCGTACTGCAAGGCTGGTGAGTACTCGGACCCATTGGCTAACTCGGCCCTGGACATGACCTCTGTCTTATAGAGGACTTCGGCCTTGAGAATGGCCTCTGCAGTAAACAGAAACACCTTAGTCTCCCAAAGACCAGCTTGAGTCAGAACCTTGAAGAGCCTCAGGGTCCAGCTACAGTTCCCACGCCATCCATCCCTGCCCTACTGCCTTCACCCCCTCTTCCAGGAAGCCATCCCTGAAGCCCGGATGTGGCCCAGCTTGTGGACAGAGCACCCCAAGATAGTGTGGTGTGACAATATCAACTTTGGACCTGGAGTGCCTGGACGCCAGTCCTGACTCTATTTCCCCAGCTGGGTGGCCAAAGGCAATATAGCTCTCCTCTGGGCCTGTTTTCTCACCTATAGACAGGATAACTATTGCACCTGCCTGGCTGGATGGAAAGGGGTGGAGCCTACCACGCAGAGGACGCTTGACACAGAGGGGGGCTCCCGGCAGCACACACCTGTTTCCTTCTCCTTGCGCAGGTTCTCTTCCAGCGTGGACAGCTTCACGTCATATGAGTTACGCATGGCAGTGATGTCCTCCTGCAGCCTGACCCGAGATTCTTGCTCTGCCTCGTAGTCAGCCTTCAGGCGGGCCAGGCGCTCCTCATACTCCTGGGGTGGTGGGAGACACAGGTGGTTAGTGACCACCACTCAGAACCGGCCCTCAGAACGGACCTCATTCTAGATACTCAGACAATGCAGGAGGAAGAGGACGAGGCGAGGGTCTTTTTGTCACATGGGGGTGACAGCTCACAGGCAACAGCTCCTCTGCAATATTCTCCACGCAGTTTTGATGGACTGTGCTTTCCATGGGTTTTCAGCCTAAATTTCCATGCTATACTATGTCATGAACGCCTTTCCTCATCTAGCCACGTTTACACAGTGGTACTCGGGCCATCGATAACAAAATCTGTTTCTGTTTTCTGGCCTCGCTCTCCCATCTCTGCTGGAACCGCTGGCTCCGGTCACAACAGCATCCCCCTTGGCCCCCACATTCACTCTTGCTCCCACCTCAGCTGTTCCCCACACTGCTGAGGCCTATCCCCCCGACCCGTAACGCCATATCCTCTGCTTAGGGTGGGTTGACAGTCTAAGCTCCTTGACTAAACCTGAGTTCCCATCTTTCTTCCTTTCTTATTATTGTGGTTGGAGTTTTTGGTTGGTTGGTTTTTTCAAGACAGGGTTTCTCTATATAGCTTTGGAGCCTGTCCTGGAACTCATTCTAAGACTAGACTGGCTTCAAACTCACAGAGATCCACCTGCCTCTGCCTCTGAAGTGCTGGGATTAAAGACGTGCACCACCCGGCTCTTGTTATTGTTTTATGTTATTATTAATTTTAAGAGCATGGGTATTTTGCCAGTGGGTAGATCTGTGAACTATGTACGTGGGCCAGAAAAGGGTGTTGGATTTTCTGGAACTGGAGTTATAGACGATGTGAGCCACTTTGGGAGTGCTGGGAATTGAACCCAGACCCTCTGGAACAATAACCAGTGCCCTTAACCACTGAGCAATCTCTCCAACCCCTTCTTTTAAAATTAAAAAAAAGTTTTGGCTGTTGAGGTTATTGCATTTCCTGTGCTGAGCATGGAACCCAGGTCTCCACTCATGGTGGGCACAATGGGTTGTCAACTTGATCGTTGCTATGGCTTTAACTGTCAGTCTGACACAGCCTAGAGTCACCTGGGAAGAAAGTCTCAGTGAGGGTCTGTCTGTGCTGGGTTGGCCTGTGGGGGAGGGTCTTGGTTACGTTCATTGACGCAGGGAGACCTAGGCCACAGTGGGTGACACCATTTCCTAGGCAGCAAGACCTGAGTAAGAGAAGAGACGTCAAGCTGGAGAAGGAAACGAGCATGCGTGTGCTCACATCTCTCTGTTCCTGACATGGATGTGACACAACCAGCTGTCCAAGCTCCTGTCTTGACTTCCACAAAAGCGATGGACTGTAACCCGGAAGTGTGGGCTAAAATCTATCCTTTCTCCCATAGCTTGCTTTCTGTCAGGGTATTTTTTTTTTTTGTTGTTTTTTGTTGTTCGAGACAGGGTTTCTCTGTGGCTTTGGAGCCTGTCTTGGAACTCGCTCTGTAGACCAGGCTGGTCTTGAACTCACAGAGATCCGCCTGCCTCTGCCTCCCGAGTGCTGGGATTAAAGGCGTGCGCCGCCATCACCCGGCTGTCAGGGTATTTTTTGATGAAGAGGCTGGGAGCCACTAAACAAGGGTGGTACTCAGAATGTGGACCCTCGGCCTGTTCACCCCTTGTTCCTGTTTGTCGTTGTCATCTTCTTCTTTCTTCCTCCTCTTCCTCCTCCTCCTCCTCCTTCTTCTTCTTCTCCTTCTCCTCCTTCTCCTCCTCCTCCTCCTCCTCCTCCTCCTCATCCTCCTCCTCCTCTTCTTATTCTTCTTTGGTTTTTGGAGACAGGGTTTCTCTGTAGTTTTCTGTCCAGGAACTCACTCTGTAGACCAGGCTGGTCTCAAACTCACAATGATCTGCCTGCCTCTGCCTCCCAAGTGCTGGGATTAAAGGCATGCACCACTGTAGTAGGAGCGGTGGGGCTGCGTCCCTGGCACCCGCCCGCCCACATGGCTAGCTTTAGCTTATGCCCCGAAATAATTACACAGAAACTGTATTCTTTTAAACACCGCCTGGCCCATTTCTATCTAGCCTCTTCTAGGCTAGCTCTCGCACCTGGACTAGCCCATTTCTAATAATCTGCTGTAGCCCATGAGCTGGCTTACCAGGGATGATCTTAACTTGCATCTGCCTGGAGTGGGAGAACCATGGCGACTCCCTGACTCAGCTTCTTTCTCCCAGCATTCCGTTCTGTTTACTCTGCCTACCTAAGGGTTGGCCTATCAAATGGGTCTAGGCAGTTTCTTTATTAATAAGAAATCACTCCCACATCACACCACCACCACCCAGCTTGTTTGTTGTTTTGATTTGTTATTATTATTAACATATTTGAGCTTCTGATAACTTGCTCTGCCCAGAAATGCCCACCCCTCTCATGCTTCAGGGGCTCTGCCCTGCTCCCTGGCAAGTTCGATCCCAGGGCTCACAGAGGCCTCCTTCCTAACTCAGCCACTCTGCCATTCAGCAGCGTCAGAAATGGAATCCAGGGACAGCAGTGTTTGTGGGCACCCTCTGATGGCCTATCCTGTCCACTAGGTTTTAGGCAACACCCATGGGGACTGCCTGCCCAAAGTGGGGTGTGTTCTCCCTAGAGACCACTAGGGGGAAGCAACATCCAATCTACCAGATAACAAGGACCCTGCCTAGAAGGTTCCTTTCCAGGTACTGTCCAGTTCTCCCCTCCCCGAGATCTACTCATAACTGTAGGATTCTACAGTCACTCCAAGCCACTTGGTGTGGCTCCTGGGCACGGGTACCTGAAGAGCACCAAGGTTGCTAACATAAGAGGGGCTGCCCCCTAGTGGGCTTACAGGCTTAGCCCTCCCCAGAGGGCCACTTCTTACCTACACAAAGGGTCCTGAGTCCTAGAGACAGACTCAACGCCCAGACTTACCCTGGATGGCCCCAAAGGCCAGAGCTCCCAGGACTGGGGCCACCAAGTCAAGCCTCTGGTCCCACAACCTAACAAGGATCTTTTTTTTTTTTTTCAAGGCAGGTTTCTCTGTAACTTGGGAGCCTGTTCTGGAACTAGCTCTTGTAGACTAGGCTGGCCTCGAACTCACAGAGATTCACCTGCCTCTGCTTCCCAGTTAAAGGTGTGTGCCACCACCACCCAGCTCTGACAAGGATCTTGAGGGCTGGCCCCTAATTGAGGCCATAGCTGAGAGACAAGACCCCCCCCCCAGCTGTAAACAAGACCATGCCAGAGCTCCCAGGAGCTGCTTCTGCCTAGTATCACAGGGCTCCCCCTCAGGAAGAGCCAGTTCCCCCCAGGGACCACTGAATGTCAAACCACTAGGCAAGGACAGCAGACAGCCTTTAAGCAGAAGGGGCCTCTGGAACTGAAGTTGCGAGGGACCCTCTGTCATGTCTTCTTATGTTTATATCCCTGGAGACCTCCTGTCCTGGTACTTCCCAGGCATGCTGGGAGATGCATGCTGTGAGGACCTAGGTGTCCTGTGAAGCCGGTGCTACACAGAGCATAAACAGGCCATGCTGCTCTCAGGCCCAGGCTTGGCTGCAGCACCAAAGGCAGATTCCTTTCCACTCTGATGGCCTCTGCCAAGAGCCCACCCACTCCAGGGGTAGCTATCTACTCCCATCAGTTTCCAGCCACCTTTTCCAGAAAGTGCTGGTTTGAAGGAAAATGGCCCCCAAAGGGAACAACACTATTAGGAGGTATGGCCTCGTTGGAGTAGGTGTGGCCTTGTTAGAGGAAGTGTGTCACTGTGGAGGCGGGCTTTGAGGTCTCATAAATGCTCAAGCCATGCCCAGTGAGATAAGTTCACTTCCTGTTGCCTGTGCAAGATTTAGAACTCTCAGCTACCTCTCCAGCACCATGCCTGTCTGCACACTGCCAGGTCCCACCATGATGCTAACGGACTGAACCTCTGAGCTGTAAATGAGCCACTCAGTTAAATGTTTCTCTTTATGAGAGTTGCCATGGTCATGGTGTCTCTTCACAGCAAGAGAAGCCCTAACTAAGACACAACAACGTTACTAAGGAGACCTTCTCTTGGGGATGTGCCCAACTGGTCCTCAGTTCTCTCCCCACACAGCTTCTATTGTGACACAAAGAACAGTCTGAGTCAGGAAGCAACTCTTTGATATTCCTCTCTTCCCTATAGCTTTGGAAACATCGTGACATCCTCTTTGAGACTCAGCTTCCTCAGAAAAAAAAGGGACACACTGGCTCTCTCTGGGGCACTCTCTCCTTCACACTGGCAACTTGCTGGGGTCTCACCTCCCGGATCAACTGCTTCTCAGCCTCAGTGTCCTGCTGCACGGCAGTGGGGGGCAGCATCTTCTCCTCAGGCTGGGCAGGGCTCAGGGGTGTCTGAGTGGACAGCAGGGCTGGAGATAAGGAGACAGGAGGAGTCGAGCGTGAGGCACCCAGGGACCAAGCATAAATACACCCCATGTAAAATACCATCGACCCAAGAGTTCAGGACCCTGGGGAAGTAGCGTTAGACACAACTCTACACCACTGTGCACTAGAGGAGAAAGGCAAGTGGGTGAGCAGATGTGAAATGAATACGAAGAAAGGGCAGGGAGGGGGCCAGAATTAGACATTTGTGAGCTCCTGCAGGGTCCTCTGGAAAAGCAGTCAGTGCTCTTAACCACTGAGTCACCTCTCCAGCTCCAGCAGGAAGGGTCACCGCAGAGGCCATGAGACAGGGCTATTTGATGGGTAGGGCTGGCCTGCCAGGATTAGGGGCAAGAAGAAGGCATGGGGGAGAGGAATGGGAGCCAGCAGAGGCAGATACTCCACGTCTTGCTAAAGGATCAGAGAGAAGACGTGTAGTAACGGTGGGAAGGGGGAGGCTGAGAGGCCCCGCATGAATGCTACTGAGCACTAGGCTGGGAGTCTCGCACACAGAGCAGCCCATGGACTATGACAACGGTTATTTGGGTGCTAAGCCCCCACGTGTTGTCTCAGGCGAGTCCTTTATTGCCCTCCCCGCTCCCCGCTCCCCGCTCCCCACAGAAGCCAAGCAGTTCTTCTGAGTCCATCTTAATCAAGATTAAGATACAGCTCCTGGGGCTCGGTCACTTGCCCGCGGACCAGGTAAGCTAGCCGTTGGTCTCAGCACATCACTTGGTACAAGGCCAGCCACTGCCAGTGCCTACTGAGCAACAGGATTCTAGCCCAGGAAGGGCCCCCCATCCCGGAAGGCTGTATTAGCTGCCAGGTTGGGGACCCATTGGGGATACGGCACTTCTTCCACTCCTGTTTTGGGGATGTGCAGTCAGGGCAGGGGACAGGGAAGGAGGAGGCAAGGTGATGGACATCCTGCTGCTTTACCTGGCCCCCACTGTCCCTTGCCCCACCTTAAGGCGGCCTGCAGAAGTGTGTGGAGTTAGCCATGTTTGTGGATCTTCACACAGCCCCTGATCCTAGCAGGCATGATGCTCATGCCCCGGGACTCAGCTTGGTTACTGTGCCTCTACGGAGCCTTTTCTAACCGATAGGCTTGGAGCCTCTCTGCCCAGCATGGCTGCCTGCCTTAAAGCTTGTTCTTCTGCCTCAAAGAGGTAACGTCTGGGTCTGAGACATGCGTGTCCCCAGTGTCCAGCCCTGGTTTACATACGAAGAAATGTTGGGGTGGGGGGAGCTGGAGAGATGGCTCAGTGGTTAAGAGTATTGACTGGCTGGGCGGTGGTGGTGCATGCCTTTAATCCCAGCACTCAGGAGGCAGAGGCAGGTGGATCTCTGTGAGTTCGAGGCCAGCCTGGTCTACAAGAGCTAGTTCCAGGACAGGAACCAAAAGCTACGGAGAAACCCTGTCTCGAAAAATCAAAAAAAAAAAATAGTATTGACTGTTCTTCCAGAGTACCTGAGTTCAATTCCCAGCAACCACATGGTGGCTCACAACCATCTGTAATGAAATCTGTCACCCTCTTCTGGTCTGCAGGCATACATGGAGGCAGAATGTTGTATATATAATAAATAAAAATCTTTTTTTTTAAAAAAAAAGAAGTGTTAGGGGAACTCTGGATGGAAGGGTGGGGGTTGGGGAGGTGGGAGGGTTCAGGAAGGAGAATGAAAGGGTGGATATATGAACAGTTGGGGGATCTGAACGGGTAGATGGGTAGAAAAAGGGGAAGGAGGATGGGTGGGTGTTGGAAGGATGGATGAGCAGGGGCTGTGTAAGTAGTGGAGTGTGAGGAGGAGGGAGGGGCTTGTGGGCGGGTGGAGGGTGGGGCAAGGGGTCGGGAACTGTATGGAGAACTGGGTCAACAGAGGCAGGAGGGCAGGAGGACCAAGAGTCTCTGATGCTAGACTCTTCTCTGCCCACTGCTCCTGAGAGAGAGCCACAGAACACTCTGTCATCTCCTCAGGTCCTGCAGGCCTGCGTTCCAGGCCCGAGTTTCTGTGCCTGCCAGATGACAGAATGAATGGCAGCCGTGATTACAGGAGCTGGGGTGGGACGTGGGCAAGTGAGTCATCCAGATGCTAAGAGCGCGATGCACACATACGGATGGGATATCCGCTTGACCCTGCCCTCTCCTGCTACCCCAGGCTATCCCACCTGATAGGTGGCCAGGGTCCATCTGCTGAGCCAGGATGGCCTTTAGCCTCTTGATCTCCTCCTGGTACTCTCGAAGCAGGGCATCCTTGGGGTCCTCGTTAATGCGTGGCTTGTTCTTGATATTCTTGGCCCGGTTGGCATAGCGCAGGGTGCTGAGGCTCTCGTCGTAATTGTTGTCGGCAGGAGACAGGCAGGCCACCATCAGAGTCTTGGTGTTGCCACCCAGCGAGTCCTGCAGCAGTCGCGTTAGCTTGGAATCCCGGTAAGGGATATGCTTGCAACGGCCGTCCACCAGGGCCGAGATGACGTTGCCCAGTGCTGACAGGGACAGGTTGATCTTGGTGGCCTCCTTCAGCCTTTCCCCCGTGGCCCCGGTCTTGGATTGCCGCTCACTGCCCGCCAGGTCTACCAGGTTGAGTTTGCCTGCACGGAGGTGGTCCTTACCCCGCTCATCTGCAGAGAGGCAGGCAGGGAGCATCAGCTGGTGAGTCCTGCATCTTCCCAAGGTGAGGGTGGCTGGCTACCAAGCCCTTAGAGCCTACCACTCACTTGGGGCGACATTTGAACCTTTCAGGAGTCTGTAAAGGAGGATCTGCCATGGTACAGGTAAGGAGACTGAGGATCAGAGAGGGCGTGGAACTTTCCCAAGGCCACACAAAAGCCAAGGATGTAAGTGGAGAGATAGCTCAGAGGTTAAGAATACTGGCTGCTCTTCCAGAGGACCCAAGTTTAATTCCTAGCACCCACATGGCAGCTCACAACTGTCTAATTTCTGTTCCAGGAGATTTGACACCCCCACACTGACATATATGCAGATAAGACAACAATGCTCATAAAAAATAATAAAGCATCTAAAAATAAAAAGAAGCCAAGGAGGAGGGACAAGGTGGACACTCGGGGCTGCCTGACTCGTAGGTAAGGGTCTGTTCTCTGGAGACTGTAGTGTTTTGTTTGTAAGCTAACAAATAAAGCTTATCTGAAGATCAGAGTGCAGAGCTAAGCCACTAGTTAGCCACAGAGGCCAGGCAGTGGTGGCACACACCTTTAATCCAAGCACCCAGGAGACAGAGGCAGAGGGATCTCTGTAAGTTCAAGACCACCCTGGGCTACATGAAATTGACTCTGCCTAAAAGAGAAACGGAGCTCACACAAAGGCGATCCCAGCACTTGGAATCACGCGCCTTTAATCCCAGCACTAGGGAGGTGGAGACAGGAGTGATGTGGCTGGGTGGAGAGAGGAATATAAGGAGGGAGGAGACAGGAGTTCAGACGTAGTCAGGAGTCAGTCTGAGCATGCAGTCTGAGGTGTCGTAGAGATAGGATCGCCCCTTTGGTCTGAGCATTGGTAGAGGTAAAGAACTCTCTAGTGGCTGGCTGCTCTGCTTCTCTGATCTTTCAGCATTAATCCCTATATCTGACTCTGGGTTTTTATTATGAAGACCAATTAGAATTTGTGCTACAGGGGACAGCAGAGTCTCTTTTGGACAGATTTCCTATGAGGCCAAAGGCAGAAGAGGGCGAAGGGGAGATGGCAAGATGGCCAGGGAGCTGTACTTTTGCATGCAAAGAGTACTGGCTTTGAAGGTCAACCCCGCCTCTTCTATACTGTTTGGGTATAAGCACAGTCACACACGTCTCTAGCTCTCCAGTGATTCCATCTACAAGGAAAGACAATCCTTGACTGGCTTCCTACCAGGACTGGATGTTTAGGGTCTTTTTTTTTTTCTTTAATGGAGCAGGGAGCCGGGCAGTGGTAGCGCATGCCTTTAATCCCAGCATTCAGGTGGCAGAGTCAAGCAGATCTCTGTGAGTTCGAGGCCAGCCTGGTCTACAAGAGCTAGTTCCAGGACAGCCAGGGCTGTTACATAGGGAAATCTTGTCTTGAAAAAACAGGGGGGGCTGGAGAGATGGCTCAGTGGTTAAGAGCATTGCCTGCTCTTCCAAAGGGCCCGAGTTCGATTCCCAGCAACCACATGGTGGCTCACAACCATCTGTAAAGAGGTCTGGCGCCCTCTTCTGGCCTTCAGGCATACACACAGACAGAAAATTGTATACATAATAAATAAATAAATATTTTTAAAAAAAAGAAAAAACAGGGAAAAAAAAACAAATAAAGAAAGAGAAAAGGAGCAGTAAGGGACTAGCAGTGTTTTTGGAGAGTGCTTGTAGAATGTACCAGAACATGTCATGAGCTCTGTGATTTCAAGTACACCCCAGGTCTAGCCTGAGCAAATGAGTCTCGGAAGAGAAACAGCCCTGTGCACCAAGGTGTTCCCGGCAGCATCGCCCAGAGCACTGTGAAACCAGAAACGATGTCAATGCCACAAGGATGACAGCTTAGAAAGGGGCTGAGAGATGCTGGAGATGGCTCAGAATGCTGAGAGCACCGGCTGCTCTTCCAGAGGAGCTGAGTTCAATTCCCAGCACCCACATGGTTGCTCACAGCCATCTGTGATGAGATCTGGTGCCCCTTTCCGGCATGCGAGCAAACAGAGACAGAACACTGTATACATAATAAATAAATCTTTTTTTAAAAAAAAAAAAAAGAACAGAAGAAAAGGGCTGAGCGTGGAGCATCCTCTGTCCACCACCCACTCTCGAGAAGACCTGGAAATGATTCATAGAAGAAAACAAAACAAGAGAGGAGCCGGAGAAAACAGACTTCGCGGTGTGGCTGTGTTTAGGCACCAGCCCGCCCTTCAAACCTTCAGCAAAGCTCACTCGTGCTCATGAGCCTCGCGCATCCATAGAGCCAGGCAGCTGTCCCAGCCCCAATGCCCCAAGCAACCCTGAGGTCATGCCTTCTTCAGGGGGCGTCCCCAGGGACACCCAGGTTGATGCTCTTTGCTCCTGCAAGCACCTGAGTGCTGGTCTGGAAACAGGTTGTTCAGGCTGACAGTATGCAGGGTCAGCCCTGGCCTTGACCCTGCATCACGGGGTCTCTCCAAAGTTACCTTCCCAGCTGGGCTAGGCTACTTCCTGCACTGTGTTCTCCGCAGTTTTGTGACAGACCACGGCGGGCAGCATTAGGGAACAAGGTGCCGGGAGGCCCTGGGTTCAAATTCTGACTCCTCCACTCTATGACTGGGGTACCCTGCATGAGCAACTCTCTTCACTTCTCAGAGCCTAGGTTTCCTCTGTGTAAAAGGAGAATGATACCTCTGGCCTCGAGGGCTGCCACAGTTACACAGGGGAAGCCTAGGGCACCCACACAAAGCATCTCCCTTCACACAGCATCTGGCCTACAGGTGCCCAGAGTCAATGCTGCTTTCTGTCCCCTTTCCCAGAAGCTCTCCTGTGAACAGAGAGAGGCAGCTGAATAAGGGGCAGAGAACACTACTGAGAAAGAGTAAAGGCGTGAGTGACAGACAGACCTCTGGATGTTTTCCAGGGATGGGACTCAGAGCCCCGAGCAGGCTATTCAAGTACTCAAATATGGAGCTCCAGCCTCAGCTCTGAGACTCAGTCTCCTCATCTGTAAAATGGGGGTGTGAGCAACTAGCTCATGAGAGGGTTGAAAGAATGGATGAGGTAATGGGAGCATGCTGCCTGGCCCACGGGAAGTGCTCAGTGGTGTCCACCAGTTTTGTGGTTGCCGGTGCAGATGCAGGAAACAGGTCAGGTCCCAGCACAGGGAGGACCGTCATCTGTTTCCTTCAGGCACCTAAGGGCATCTTTTCCCAGTTTGCCACGGGGCTCTCCAAGCTCCAAAGAGGTGAGACGCCCTCCTGGCAGGAGTGTGAAGCTGGCTCAGGACGTTTGGGTCACCCTCTGCCCACAGCCGCTCCCGTACCCACGGCATAGATCTCGATGCTGATGGTGAAGATGGAGTGTGAGCGGGAAGAGTCCTTATTCATCAGGGTGTAGCCAACCGCACGGTTCTTCCAGCCGGTCTCCATGACGCGCTCGCACTGGGCCACGCTGTGCACTGTATGCATGGACAGCCCTTTGACGTACACGCCCTTCTCGGGGTGCTCCTTCAGCTGCAGGGAGGAGCAGCATGGAAGGTTGAGATCACCGAGGAGCTCTGACAAACCCAAAGGCGGAACCCTGTCCAGGTGGCCGCTTGTGCCCTCCTAAATCATCCTGTAATAGGCAGGGGGTTCACTCTGGTGAAGCCAGCTGCAAATCTACTCCTGCCTCCCACCTGTTGCAGGATCTTGGACCAAAAACATCCTGAACCTCAATATGCACAACCTGGAAAATGGGCATGAGATACCTACTTCATTGGCATGGTAAGGATTCCGTAAAGTAGGCACACACAAGCTTTTCTGGGATCCTCAGGTTCTGGAAGCTGATGGGGCAGGCACCCAGAGCTCTGACTTTATCTCCTCTGTCCTGTCCACATGGCTGCTGTTATGCTCTCTGCTAATACGACCGGGGCATTGGAGAGTCGTTGGCTGCCTGAGCCCACAAGGCCTGCAGTTCAGCCCTCGGAGACGGCAGCTGGTAAGCTATACCCCCGATGTTCCCCGGCTTCCTTCCCAGGCAGCCAAGAAGCTTTTTGCTTACTCAAGAGCAGGGAAATGTGGAATTTCTCAAGAGGAAAGAAAACCACACTGGCAAAACCAGAATGAAGAGCTGGGTACGGTGGGGTGCATCTGTAATCCCAGCACTCACAACATGAGGACTAAGGAGGAAACAGACCTGTGGTACCTCAGTGGGCTCAGTGGAAACAGGTCACGAAGAGGACGGGGATGCTGTCTTGAGTGTGGGTAATCTCAGAAGGCAAAGCCAGCCCCCCATCTCTGACACCCTCAGGGGTCCTTCCCGCCACTGTTACCCCGTCTTGCCAATACTGGTCCTAGGGAGGGGCTGAGTGATGGCCACCAGCTGTCCATCCTATCCCCGTCAGTAACTGCTCTTCTAGGCTGCAAGAAACCAGAGCCAGGTCTCCATGGCAACCAGCTGTGCTACTATGGCAGAGATGGAGAGGGGAACAGGCACATGGCCGTGCCTAGGGTCCATTTGGGAGGGGATGTTGATATGCTTCCTCACACGTGGCTCAGAGAGGACTCTTGGGAGGCCTCTGCAGACTCCACCATGATCTACTGGGTGGAGCTCTGGGGCAGTATTTATACTGGCTTGAGGGCAGGGAGGGGAGTTGGCATCCCCAAATCTCTTGCTGGCCTTCGCTGACTGAATAATTCCTAATTATAAAATGAACCAGGCATGCCCTATGCTACCCGCAGGCTAAGAGCTTGCTCACCGGAGCCTTGGGTTCCAATCCATTCCCACTCTGTGTGCTCTCTGGGTTATACATAGGTGCCTGAATCACAGACGATGAGAACAGAATTCTCCTACGCTCGCATGGAAACCATCTGCATATCACCCACAGAGCAGCCTATCAGAGGCCCAATGCCCACAGGGTGTGTATCAGGGAGCACATCTATCACCTGCAGCCCCCGGGCAGTGGCTTGGCTAGGTGAGGCCTTCCCAGGGTCTGGGGTCGACAGCGAAGGATAGAGTCTCCATGGCACCCAACACATTGGCTGAAAGGTCTGTGAGGGTTATGACCCTGAGGCTGGTTCTTCTAGAGCTCCCAGCCCCCACCAGACTCCTCTGCATCTTTCTCTGGCTCAGGGTGAGTCATGACTCCCAACACCCTCTCCTGGTGAGGGGGATGCTGTAGGCTGGTGGTAGGAGAGGTTCCTGGCAGGGAGGGCAAAGTGCCGTTAGGTTTGTGCACAGCCCACTGCAGGAGAATGGCAGGGTCTTGAGTGGAGGGATGGAGACGGAAGAGAGGAGGCTTCAGGTCAGTGTGTGACCTGGCACTCTGGTACCCATGGGTCCTTCCCAGTAAGTCAACCAATGAATGACTGTCCTTCCCTCTCCTAAAGCTGGAGTCACTGGCTTTCTGGTGGGCCCTGGGAAGTGAGGGTGATCAGGTCATAAGCATCGTGGCTAGAGGGTGAGTCCAGCGGAATCCCAGCACAGATGAGGAGCAGCATCTCACACTGGCCTATCCTCCAGAGACCAGGCCATCTAAGAGCCCCAGGTAGGAGCAAGACCAGTCCCGCTGGCCAAGGTTAAGGCCAAAGCGTCCCAGCTGGGACTCCACGCTCTCCCTGACTTCTGGTCCTGGCAGTATTTGTTCATTCTTTCTCGCTCCTCTTTCTCTCTCTTTCCTTTCCTCCCTCCCTCTCTCTTTCCTCTCCCTCCCTCCTTCTATGTTCCTTTTTTTGTTGTTGTTGTTGGTTTTCGAGACAGGGTTTCTCCGTAGCTTTTGGTTCCTGTCCTGGAAATAGCTCTTGTAGACCAGGCTGGCCTCGAACTCACAGAGATGTATCCTTTCTTCTCTTCCTTTCTCTTCTTCCTTTCCTTTCTTTTTCTTTCTTTCTTTCTTTCTTTCTTTTTTTTTTTGATTTGTTTGTTTGTTTGTTTTTAGACAGGGTTTCTCTGTAGCTTTAGAGCCTGTTCTGGAGCTAGCTCTTGTAGATCAGGCTGGCCTCAAACTCACAGAGATCCACCTGCCTCTGCCTCCCAAGTGTTGGGATTAAAGGTGTGTGCCACCACCACCCAGCTCTTTTCTTTTTTTAGACAGTTTCTCTATGTGATCCAGGTTGGCCTGGAACTTGCAATCTCCCTGCCGCAGTCTTCCCACTTCTGGGATTAAAGCCTGTGCCAATAAGCCAAGTCCGGCAAGGTTCTTGATCTCTCTGGGTGTCCCAATCAGTCATCCTGGTCTAGTCTATCCAAACACAACCCTGACATAGTGAGCTTTACTTCCACCGTTAGGAAGCAACGCTCTTCCACCCTATGCCCGTTCTTTGAGGAGACTGAGGATGACTTATGAAATGCGTCTGAGGCTCTCTGACTAAGTCAGTCTTCACCACCATGAGCGGATCATCTGTCCTTGACCCTGCCCCCCCGGGGGCCCCACTTGCCAGCTCCCCCTGTCATTGCTGGTTTTTTTCTGTAATCCCCAACAGCTTGAAAAGCTCACATACTGAACACCTAGCAGGCACTGACACTCTGCTGAGGGGCTGGCTTGTCCTATTTACTGTCGCCAACCCTCAATACCCCTTTGCAAAGTGAACCAAGATGATGAAATCCTAGCCATATAAACAGCAGTAAAATAAGGTGTTTGAAGCTCAAACCCTTCAGTTAGGCAGACCTGGGTTCAAGCCCAGGCTCAGCCACTTGCCGAATTGTAGAACCCGGACAGACTGAGGCTCTCTCAGCCTCCTTTCCACGCTATTGGTAAACTAGAGATGACAACGTCCACCAGCAGGGATACTCCAAAGATGAAGTGCCCAGCGAATAGTAAGTGCTTAGTAAGTACTTCATACCTTCTGTTAGACCGTCAAAATAATTTTTATCAGTGGAAGTGTTTTCTAAAACAGAACTCTATTGGGAAACATCACCTTGTTTCCACAGAGGTGGCCTTGTTCAAGGGGAGAGCCAGCCTGTGTGGTGGCAGCAGACACAGTCCATGCGTTAGGTTCTCTAAGGACTCAAGTTCAAAAGGCCCCACTCCGACCGGACATGGTGATGTTTGCCTATGATCCCAGCACCAGGGAAACTGAGGCAGCAGGATCCTGAGTCCCAGCACCGTCTGATACTAGCCACTACCCCTGCGACCTTCCTGACCACCCCACATAGGGTCTGCACCCACCTCCAGCTTCTGCTTGGTGTCAGTGCCCAGCAGGTCCCGGACGTCTTCATTGTAGATCTCCAGATAGGAAGCCCGGACCAGGAACTTGGTATTTTCTGCACACTGCGGGAAGCAGAACATGAAAAGATAGCTTGTGCCAACCCCACCTGCTGCTCAGGCCTCTACAGCTGAGACATCAGAGGAGGAAGGGCCACTTGGGCCCACATCCTCACCCTACCCTGACTGCCCTCCTGGCAAACCTTCCTCTCCAGCTCCAGGACCCTCAGACTCCAAGCTGTGCTCCGGCTATCCATCCAATGTGCTGCCTATAAACCTCAGGGCAAAGAGGTGGAAACCTCCCTCCCGCGGCCACAGTCCCAGCAACGGCACCTGGACCAAGCCCTGGCTCTGGGCTGAAGAGTGAGCCTCTGGGGCCACCACAACTGGGAGCTGTCCAGTCTGGGGTCTGTGAGATAAGTCTACAAAGGGCTTCATGCAAGTCTGGTCTTTAGTCATCGCTCAATAAACGCGGGAGCTGTGACTGTTAAAACCGCTTCCTGTCGCCATGCTCAGACTCATCATACAAGAATGCTAAGGGAATTTCAACGTTCAAGAAAAACATGGAACTGACTCTTCTCAGTTTTGTTTTCCGCCCATGATCTTTTTAGAACCCAGGACTTGCCTCTGTTGACCCACGCAGGGTCGAGACCAGGTTCTGACTGCGACCCACAGTCCACGCCACTGTCATAGGTGCCCTGGGGGCCATCTGGGATGCTAACCTTACCCCTTCAGGTGAGACCCATACCTGAACGCTCTCAAACACGTGCTCGAAGGCTCTGGGGATGATGCCTCTCTGGCTGGGGGGATCCGGCAGGCCCTGCATGGTGAAGGACTTCCCACTGCCCGTCTGGCCGTATGCAAAAATAGTACCATTGTAGCCCTCAGTGACACCCTAAGGGAGAGGGAACCAAGGTCAGGTGTTCAGCTGACAGGTCCAGGTGGGTACCATGGCCCCCAGCCCACAGACTTGGGTGCCCTGCCCGGTTGGCCAAAGGCACCGCTTTGTTTCAAACAACAGTCTGATGGGGTTAAACATCGTGCCAAGGTGGGCTTATCTAAAAGCCTGTGCTGGGAGCCAACTTGGTTCAAACGCTTGTTCAAGTGTATCTCCATGCTTGTTTTGTTTCTCCGTGTACTGCTGACAGAACCCAAAGTCTCCTACATGCTAGGCAAGAGCCCGACCACCAAGCCACACCCTCAGCCTGGCTCTGCTCTTTACTGGACTGGTCTTCGGCACATGGATTTACAGTCTCCCCACCCGTCATAAAGGATAAGAACGCAGCCCTTCCTAAAGCTGACTCATCTCGTGGATTAGGCACGGCAAATGCAGGCACGGACAGGTACTTGCTAAATGTCTGCCGGGAACTTGGGGACGCAGACAGTGCTTCTCACCCAGGCCAAGGAGGTACACAGGGCAGAGGTCCAGAGAACCATGAAGGGAGAGAGTCAAAGAAAGGCGGTTGGAAGGCATGGGAAGAAGCAGCCTCCTCCTTCTCTGTAGCAGAGGCAGGATGGAAGAGAAGCTGCTGCTGAGGAGACCTGGACAGGTGACAGGGGACTGGCAGGAAGAGGAAGTGGGTCCAGGCCAAGCGGACACAGGAGAGTGGCTGACAGCAGGTGGAGCTGGGAGTGGGGCATGGATGAGGAGGCTGAGAAGGAGAACTAACTGGGTACCACTTCCAAGGCCACTCTTCATTCATGGCTGCATGCCTGCATGCATTCACCCTGCAGGAACTAGCTGTCTTTCCTGAATCGGGAACCAAGCCATGTTCTGGGTAGAAGGAGGTGAACAAGGTAGCCACAGCCCCTGGCCTCGGAGCTCTTGGGGTTACAGATAGCAGAACTATCTATGGGGCATCTGTAATGGTTAACACTGTCAACTATATTTAGAGTTACCATGGAAACAAAATCTCTCGGCGTATCTGGGAGGGGATAGCTAGGTTAGGTTAACTGAGATAGGAAGGTCCACCCTATATATAGGCAGTACCATCCCATGTGCTGGGGTCCCAGGCTGAATAAAGGAGAAAGCGGAGCAGCAGTGGCATTCATTCCCTGTGCCTCCTGATTGGTGACAACTGCCTCCCACTTCTGGTGACAAGCGCACCCTCCAGCTGTGAACCCAAACAAGCCCTTTCTTCCTTAACCTGCTGCTGCTAGATGTTTTGTCACCGCCAGACAGGCATGCTGCTGCTGCTGGCACCCAAAAAGGCCGGTATCCCATCTAAGCTCCCCAGCCCTTGCAGAGAACAAACGCTTCCTTGTCTGCAGTGCAAACAGTCGTCTAATCTAGGGAAACTGTGACCACACTGAGGTCCTGCAGTTCCTTAGAGGTGGTAGGCTGCACACAGGGGTGTGGGACCTTTAAAATGTGGACAAGTGACTTTGGTGAGAGGGCGCGTGCCAGGCTTCTCAAACCCACATGCAGCTAAAGTGGGAAGCACCTGACCCCGCTGGAGAACTGTCACTGGAGCGGTACCAGTCTCCTTCCTATGCCACTTGCCCCCATGTCTAGCTGGTACATAACTGGTACATGCACGCACAGAGCATTTCCACTGTTCTGGTATGTTCCATAGGACAGCACTGCCCGGATTAAGTAGAAAACAACTTTAGGTATATTAGGCATATTTATAAAATGAAAAAAGATTTCAAAAAAAAATTCGACACGGTAACCCTTAGGGGGCTCCTAGGGGACAAGCACATGTGGGGCAGGTCGCCAGTGTCCACCCAGTCACTGTGTACTGCTGCCCTGTTCTGTATTATTGAACTATGAAACTTAGTGAGTTTTCATGAAATCAACGGTTGAATATTATTTTAAGATGTGTTACATTATTTTATGCTGTGGAATATTTGTTTAATGGTGCAAAAATGTGTTGCATTCTTTTATGTTGTATTTATTTAACTCTGTGAAGCTGTGCTACGTTGCCTGTCTAAAACACCTGCCTGGTTTAATAAAGAGCTGAACGGCCAACAGGTAGGAAGGAGAAAGGATAGGCAGGGCTGGTAGGCAGAGAGAAAAAATAGGAGGAGAAATCTGGTAGACAAAAGATTGAGGAGCAAGAAAAGGAGGAGGACATCAGAGGCAGCCATCCAGCTACACAGCAAGCCACAGAGTAAGAAGTAAAGAAAGGTATTCAGAAATAGAGAAAGATAAAAGTCCACAGACACAAGGTAGCCAGGATAATTTATTAAAAACTGGCTAGAAACAAGCCAAGCTAAGGCTGGGCATTCACAAGTAAGAATAAGTCTCCGTGTGATTATTTTGGGGGCTGGATGGCAGGCCCCCAAAGAGCAAAAGATGATAAAACAACAGTTAATCTCCTCCCCCCCCTCTCTCTCTCTCTCTCTCTCTGTGTGTGTGTGTGTGTGTGTGTGTGTGTGTGTGTGTGTGTACTGAGATCAAACCTAGAGCATCACACACGCTGGGCAAGGGCTCCACACTTGAGCTGTGCTCCCAGCCCAGCAAGGAGCTCCAACCTGGTGTCATCCTCAGCAATCAGCCTCATGACAGCACACTAGACATACTACATATTTCCTCCAACTATTCAATCAAAGTGGAAATAACGGTCCCAAATTGTACCACATCTTCTGTACGCCCCCTCCCAAATGTCCCCCTGGGTGAACGTTCTACCACTGCTTCCGCACAGGGAACCGGGGCCACCCTTCTTAGTCCGGTCATAACAGAAGCTGTGGCTATGGAGCACTAGGGGAGACTAGAGGTAATTCATCAAGAGGCAACTCTGGAGAAATCTGTCAGGGGCCGGAGATGGGATGCCAGGGCTGCTGGTTAAAGAGGCGGCAGAAGCTGGATCAGGCAGGATGGGATAGGAGTCAGCCAAGGATGGTGTCGAGAAGGAAGCTCCAGGAGAGTTGAAAAGTTCAGTCAGAGACAAGAGATGAAGGACAGAGGCTGGACTGAAGGGATGGAGGATGGAAGGAAAAAGATAAAGTGGATGTGAAGTATGGGGACAGCATGGGACAGGAGCTGGGGGAGGATCCTGGCTAGGAGACCCAAGCTACCTGCCCAGAAGCCCTGGAGAGGGACAGAGCAGGCAGGCCCATGGTCTACCCAGCCACTGGCCTCACTTATGCTTAAGCAGCTAGGGCTGTGACCTGCATGGGCTTTCCATGCCCATGGGAGCATGGAATCTGGACACAGGGATCCGGAACTGTCCCTAATTTGTTCCATGACTCCTCAAGCCTCAGTCATTTCTCTGACAAGAACGACTCCAGCTCTTCTTGTGAGGATCAAATGCTACACGCCAGTCTTTCCCTGACAGCCTTCCACCTTCTGCTTGACTAGCATACTGCAGGTCCTATCTTAGTCTGTTCTCCCCTCCATCTCTCCCAAGGTTTGCTGGCCTCCCCATGCTGCCCATCCCTTATCACCAACTGCTAAAGGTTAGCTTAGCTGTTTTTCCTTTGACCTTAATGAAGGCAAGTCCTATTGCCTTCACACACCCTCCCCACAACCCGGGGGCTCACAGTGAAAAAGGTAGTGTTTCCTTACATGGATGGGTGAATGGATGGATGTCAAATCTGAGGTCTGGGGAGTGTCTAGAGATAGGGCTGCACAGTGGGACTCAGAAGAGAAAGCTGGTGGAAGAGCGATCCAACAGGCCTGTCACTGTGTCCTTAGTGTCTTCCTCTCTGGGTGGAACTTGCTTGGCTACTGCACAATCCACAAAGCAGGCAACTGAGGCCCCACCCTGACAGCCCTAGACATCCCTAGAAAGAATCAAGGCCACGGAAGAACGCGAGTTCAAGTCTTCAAGATGCCAAGCCTAGATAGAAGAAGACAGTGCCCTGCAGGGTCCCTGGGACCATGGAAGGATGGAAAGCTCCCAGGATGCCTCGGAGTGGGTGTAAAATTCTGAAGACCATGAAACCAAAGAGGAACAGAATACTTTAGAAGCATGAACTTCAGCCACTGAAGACACGCAAGCAAGAACTGGTTCTTTACGTGATGGAGATTCAGACACCTGATATAAACAAGAGGGACCCAGTCAGATGACCTCTTGGGTCCCTTCTAGCTTAGAACACCTGGCCAGCAGATAGACAACTAAGCTATTCTGAGAGAGTGGGACCAGCCCCTTTGGGGGAACTATCCATCGTCCTCTGAGTATTCCGAGGGAATCACCTCTTGCCAAGAGCTCTGTGGTCCACATCACCAGTCAGAAAGCTTTGGGAGTAGGGTCAGAGCTCAAGAGAGCAGAGATACACACTTGACCCTAGACTTTAATGGTGCATTTACTCCTGGCTCAAAGCCAGACAGTGTGGAGGCTTCGGAATACATCAGCCCTCCCAACAGGCAGGACAGCTGGAACAGAAAGCAGCTACGTTAAATGTTTTGGCAAGGCCAGGTCAGTAAAGTCAAATGGGTTTCTTTGCAGCAGAACCTCTCCGAATCTCAGATACTGGGGCACATTACGGAAGCCACGCACTGTTCTCTCTCAGAAAGAGGAGTTTCCTCCGCTGCTCTCATGAAAAGAGGAGCGTGCAATGAGGAGGACTTTGGGGGGGGGTACTGAAATGGGAGCAAATGTGGACCATCACCTGTTAGAAGAGAAGAATCTTGGGACTCTTGGGAAGGAAGAAGGCTGAGGGAAATGGTGGGGGCTTTCAGGATTCTGCAGGTCTGGAATGAGTGCAGAGGACCTGGGGATCTGGGTCTGGAGTCTGTGGTCAAGGGGCTGCAAGGGATGAGGGTCACGACAAGTTGGGGCGTTGAGTGGTCCTAGGTTCTGTGGTAAGGGCTGCAAAGGACGAGGTGCGGACCGGCTGGGTTGCTGGGTTCAATGGGGACACCACACTGGAGACAGGTGCCAAATGTCTGCAGCCAGGACAAAACCTTCCAACTAACCTGTCTCTATTCTCCTGTGCCCGGCGCCTCCTCGCTTGGCTTGGGCAGCAGGGGCTTGAGTTAACCAACCTATCCCGTCTCCACTTTCGGGGAGCCCCAAGCCTGGCCCTGCAATCTCGGGGCACCCTCACCTCCACCAGCGGGTAGGCGATCTCGTTGTAGATCTGCTCGGTGAAGTGGTCCATGTAGTAGGCGCCGTCGAAGGTGAACTGCTTCGGGGGCTCGTCAGCCGCTCCTGGGTTCTGAATGAAGCATTGGCCGCGCGCGCAGTCCACCGTCACCACCGACTGGCAGCTCAGATCGCGCTCGCGCTGGTTCATGGGCCGGCAGCGGACCACCACCTTCACGGACTCCGAAGCCATAGCGCCCCGCGAGACCCGGGGGCGTGGCCCACTCCAGGGGGTGGAGCCAGAGCCCTCGTGGGGCGTGGCCTGACGGCAGGGGCGGGGCCGCAGCCGGGGGCCGGGACTCCGCGCGGGGCGCGCAGGGAGCAGCTGGGGCGCGGCGGACAAGTCTCCGGGCTGGAGCCCGGGCCGCCGCCTCCCGCGTCCGGGCTCGCCCGTCCCTGAGGCCGGGCCCGGGCGGGGAACGGGGGATCCGCGCTGCAAGCGCCGCCGCACGACCCGAGCCCCGGAGCTGGTCGGGCCACGCTCGCGCTCGTGCACGCCGTCTCGGCGTTCGCCGTTGCCGGGCAACGTCCGTGACATCACAGGGCGGACCGCCGAACGCCCAGAACCGGAGAGCCCGGCTGCAGGCTGACGGATTGGGATGCACCCTGTGGTAGGGGCAGCCCTGACCCTCCTCACTGTCTCCCAGGCCTCGCAGCTCCAGCCCAGAGGTTCAGCAATCCGGCAGAGGCAACCAGGCTAAAAATCTGGAACTTCACCTTCTTCAGGGGTTAGAGACTGAGAGGGTGACATGGACTTAGCTGTTCCTTATGGCACAGTGAAGCTTCCAGATGATAGAGCCAGTCTTAAGAGTTGGGATTTTAAAAGACACGAAAACTGGACCAGCGAGATGGCTTAGCTAGTGAAAGGCGCTTGCTGCCCAGCCTGATGGGACCCCTGGGACCCACACGGAGAGAACTGACTTGCAAGGGGTCCACATACATAAGTAAATGTTTTGGAGGCCTTTTGGGGGAGGTTGGTTTTTCAAGGCAGGGTTTCTCTGTGTTGTCGTGGCTGGCCTGGAACTCTGAGCCACCACTGCCCAGCATAAATGTACTTTTAAAAAAAAATTAAAAAGGCAAAAACTTTAGGAGGTAGTCTTTCTGTTGGAAAGACCACACAGCTTAATCTCCCGGCCCAGTTTAAGTCACCAACCATCCACCCATCTGCAATGTTCCTGAGGGTTCCTCTGCAGAAATACCATGATGTCAGTCATATGGCAGGCGCTGGGAAGGCAGCCCTCTTGGAGACTAGTAGGGAAAACTAACATTGGAAGGGAAACACACGCACGCACGCACGCGCACGCGCACACACACCAAAGTGACTACAAATGAACTACTAATTCAGTTGCAGGAGGGAGTCAGGACAAGTATCTTAGGTCTAACTGGAGCAGAGATCAGGCTTAGGCAGGCCTAGGCTGTGCAAATGGTCTGCGTTGCTGGGGCAGTAAGCAAGCCTGAGTTAGCAGCACGGTCTTAATTTTTTTTAATTGTGTGTGTGTGTGTGTGTGTGTTTGCACGTGGGTGCAGCTGCACGAATGCACAAACGTACACCGAATGTGGAGGCCGGAGGACAACTTGTAGGAAATGGTTCTCTCCTTCCCCCATGTGGGCCCAATGGATCAAACTCAGGTCAGCAGGTTCAACAGAAAGCAGTGAGCCTTCTCGCTGGCCCTTGGGTCTTTTTCTTAGAAGATCTCTCCACCAAGCCCTACCACTCCCTTCCGTTTCTTCCTGGACCCTGGTGGCCAGGACCTCGGTTAGGCTCACCATCCCATACCATCTGCAATATGTTTGGCAAAGGGGGCTGGAGAGATGGCTCAGCGGTTAAGAGCACGGACTGCTCTTCCAAAGGTCCGGAGTTCAATTCCCAGCAACCACATGGTGGCTCACAACCATCTGTAACGAGATCTGGCGCCCTCTTCTGGCGTGCGGGCATACATGGAGGCAGAATGTTGTATACATAATAAATAAATCTTTAAAAAGAAAAAAAAATATGTTTGGCAAAGAAAAGCAAAACAAGAAAAGGTCGATGAAGATCTAGCCACTCAAGGAACTGCAATAAACCATGAAGAAATGTGTTTTATTTCTCTCGAAGTCCACACAGTGGGGGTTTGGTGATGTTTGAATAAAGACAGAACTATGGTCTGTAATTAAGACACAGTTTGAACACATGGGCTCCAAACTGTGCGGTCTGTACCATGGGATCAGTAAAAGCCCTGGAAGAAGTGTTAAGGGGTATGGAGAAGGCATATCCCTTGGATGTGTTGAATATCCCCTGGTATGGCCTACAGCGGTGACTCACGCTGTGCACACACCCTCCTGGGGGTGAGCGCTGATCTAAAGTCTGGGCCAGTTAGTCACCAGCTTTCCTTAGGTGGAACTTTCTGGGGTTGAAATCCTAGGCACAGGATATGCTAATCCCTCTGCTCTTCCTGGGGACCAGGCCCCTACTCAGAGTGGGGGATGCCAGTGGAAATGGCCATAGAAGGAATACCACCCACATCCAGTCGGGGTGGGGTATTATCCCTCTGAAAGGTTCCCACAGACACCATTCTCTCCATCCCTCATGAGACATGTCACTCGAAAGAGATGACAATGGCCTTAGCTTATCCTAGGATGTGTATGTATGGGTGGGTGCTAGAAGTCGGAAGTACCAGGCCTGGCCTGCCTCCTGCTCCCAGGTTAGGCCATTCTCTGTTCTGTAGAGGCTGTCCCCTTCTTTTCCTTGGGATCCAAAACCCCAAACCTATGGTCCCCAAGGCACTGAAAACAAACATCCTCTCCCATCCGTGCCTCTACCTCTGCTTCTAAAAGAAGTCTGTTTATTGTTTTTTTAAGACAGTTTCTCTGTGTAGCTCTGCCTGTCCTGGAACTCATCTGTAGACCAGGTTGACCTCAAAACTTGCCTCTGCCTCCCGAGTGCTGGGATTAAAGGGGTGTGTGACCACCTCCTGGCTAAGAAGTCTGTTCTTTTGGGTAGATTCATATATTCTGCTGAGTTGATGTAGGGACACCTGGATTTGCCACTGCCTTCCTCTAGAATGTATCCCTGGTTCTCCCACTGCTCAGGCCACACCCCCCTCTGTGGGGTTTGGGTTAATTCTAGTTCTTCATTGCAAGTAGGGCTGACTTACCAATGAGGTGACCAGTGCCAGCCACGCCCAATGGCCAGCATCTGCTGGCTTCCTAAAGCAGTTACCACACTGACTGAGGTTTGCTCACTACGGGCCCCACTCTGTGCACTGACCCCGGGAAGTGAGCTGAGGATGGCAAACCTCCAATTCCCTGAGCACCTGGTTCCCTATGGGAGTTCTCTGGGCTTCCCTGTCCAGCAGAGGCTTAGCTTCCTCCAGCCAGGGCAACTGGGAAAGCTTCGGCACAAGGAGGACAGTGGGAACCTGGCAATAGCTACCGCCCAAACTCACCAAGAGTTACCAACCCTTAGGTCTACCTGCTTGCTCATCCTGGTGTCTCAGCTGGCCCCAGGTCCTGCGAGAAGCCCTGTTATCTCCAGCTCCAACCTCAGGGCTCCCCTCCCATGGGCAGTGAAGTGATGGAAGACTGATCAAGGGGCAGATGGACCTGTTTGAAGCTGCTGACCAGCGAGCAGGGTACAAGAAGGGCAGAGTGGCTGCCGTAGCCCAGGGGCCAAGGCAAGGCCAGGCCCATAGGGGATTGAGGCCTTGCATCCTAGCCCAGGCCTTGCAGTTCTGCCTCGGACTTGGCGTGGCTGAGGGGTCGCAGAGTCCGTGGGAGCCTGCCCTCAGGACCACAGTCCTGCTCTTCATAGGTGGGGTTCAGACGGCCCATGCTGAGTGGGCAGAACAGGCTGCGCTCCATCCCGGCGTGGCTCTCCACCAGGGCCTCCAGGCTGGGGAACTCTGCTGGCAGGTGCTGGGGAGGAAGGGTCTTTAGCTCTGTTCCTTGCCCCACGCTTCATGCCATAGATCAGCACCCCACCCCCACCCTGGTCTCCCATCATGGAGAGGGATACAATTGGAAAGGCGGAATGTGCAGTGACCATGGGACCAGTCACCATTTCCTATTCTTTCCAACCTGGGCAGGACTGAGGCAGTTGGTATGGAAGTACAGACGCCGTGTAAAAGCCTTCCCAGCCCAGTCCTGGAATCAGACCAGAGACTCAGAAGCTGTGTGCCTTTAGGTCAGCTCTACTGGAGGTAACCTCTGGATGACTCCTCTAGAGGGGAGGACCTCGGTGGTCAGGAACCTCAGAGATTCTCCTTGATGTCTGTGGTTAGCACCCAGCCAGAAAGAATGAAAGTAAGGGCTGGTGTGGTGGCCCACGCCTTTACTCCCAGCACAGGAAGGCAGGGGCAGGAGGCTCTCTGAATTTGTGGCCAGCCTAGTCTACAGAGTGAGTTCCAGGATAAGCAGAGTTATACAGAGAAACCCCGTCTTAACAAAACAAAACAACAACAAAACCCCAAAAGAACAGAAGTAGAACCAGCAGGGCCAAGGGGACAGGAGTGGACTAGGAGAAGGGGTGGGGCCAGAGAGCACCCAGTGGGCGGGCAGGATGAAGTGAGCTGGGTTCAGGAGCTCAGAGGGCTGGAAGAGGGCAGAGTAAGCATGACAAGGGATGGAGCCAGCGCGGGGGTGGAGCTAGAAGCCCCTTAGGGGAACCCCACAGTCTCACCTCTAGGCAGTACCGGCCCAGGTGGTTCCGGAAGACCTGGTGAGGCACCACGCCACACTGGGTCCGTACAGACAGGCTCCACTGATCACTGGTCCCCGGTTCTGGCCACAGCAGGAAGGCCCCATGCACATCTCTCCGCAGCAGGGCAAGAGCACAGGACCTGGGGGGACAGAGTCAAGGTTAAGACCACCAGTCTGACCCTAGCCCCAAGAGCTTGATGGTGGTGACAGAGGACTGATGTGTGCTCTCAGATGTTCTGGACCAGATCAGCCAGCCACCCCGTGAACAGAATTCGAAGGAACTCAGGCCTTCTGGGGACCTGACTTGCTGACTTCAAGGCCCTGGTCAGGAGAGGTCTGAGGAACCTTGGAAAGGCTGGCAGGGACAGGCCAGACACTGTGTCTTGTTCCTCTCCCATTTTACATTCTGGAAAACTGAGGTTCAGGTAGAAAAAGACCATGCCCTGACCTAGCTGGGAGCATCCCACACCCCCCAGTCAAGGCCCATACACTCTGCCTATGCACCCCATACACACAGGACAGGGGCCGGCCTCACAAACCCAAGGGACAGAGCTCCCTTACCTGGAAAGGCCAGCAAAAGCCCAGATGTTCTCAGTCAAGCTACCCTCATTCTCCACCAGGCACGAGGGACTGCCAGGGCTGCGGGGCCATGCCTCCCAGGCAGCAGGAACTGCGGAGACCACAGAGATCAGAAGGAGCATGGAGGACCCTCTCAATGCCAGACCTGCTCCTCTACCACACACACACCCCTATCGCTGGTCCCCCACCAGAAACCCTACGCTCACCAGCTAAAGTCCATATACAAATGTTTAGTCTCCCTCAAGCCTGATGCACAGGCAATCAGGGGAGGAGGGCGGGTACTAGGGGGTGAGGTCACAGCCTCAAAAAAATTATGCATGGGACTGGAGAGATGGCTCAGCGGTTAAGAGCATTGCCTGCTCTTCCAAAGGTCTTGAGTTCAATTCCCAGCAACCACATGGTGGTTCATAACCATCTGTAATGAGGTCTGGTGCCCTATTCTGGCCTGCAGGCATACATGTAGACAGAATATTGTATACATAATAAATAAATAAATCATCATAATAAAAATTATTCATGAATCCCTGCCCCCTGACAAGTCCACTAGCCAGCCAGCCACCTCCTCCAACTCACAGGCCTCCCGTGCTGATAGCTGCAGCTGAGTCTCGTAGGTGCAGCCTCGATAGGCCCCAGAGCGGATCACCTTGCTGCGAATGGCCTTCTTGCGCACCAGTGTGGGAGAGCAGTAGGGGTTCCCCAGGCGAGTGTGACGGCTGCCACCGCGGCCCTCGGGCTCTGGCAGCTCCTTCTAGGGCACCAAGAGGGGCCCGTGGGCAGGCAGATTCAAACCCATCTGTTAGAGCCCAGGCGAACCCTGCAAGAATCCCACCCCTCCAACATAACCCCCAAGCCCCTGATCCTTCCCCCCATCCACTTCCTGACTGGGGTGCTGCATACCCCACTACTGTCCAGTAGCCCTTCTGCAGGAACTCGACGGAAGGAAACCAGGGCGTGGACGTTCTGTGATAGCTGATCCCGGCTAAAGGGCTCTCGCACTAGGGCAGGGGGTGCCCCAGGGCTGCAGAGTGGCTTCGGGGATGTGTCCCCCATTGGCCCCAGGCAGGGCTCAGGCTGTGCCCTCTCCTCCGGGTGTTGCAGGAGGTAAGCAAGCTGGAAGGAGCGGCAGAGCAGCAGGTACAGGATCTGGACCTAGGACAGAAGGGGTGGGCTCAGCTGCAGCAGTGTCCCGGAAGTCCCTCATGCACCAGCCCACTCTTCAGAGCTGCAAATGCCCCCCTGGCTTCGGGTACCCCTCCCAGGACTTCCCGGGAAAACTCCTACTTAGCACTCAAAATCCCACCCCAGGCAGCCCCCGACAGCTACCAGCTCTCTCTAGTCTGTTCACTACCAAGTCAGTTTGTGCCGGGCCTCAAGCTGGGAGCAGAGAGCACAACCCTGGGCCCGCTTGCACGCCTACACCACACTCAACATCCTCCCAGTGCCCCAGCCCTCAACACCCCGAGAAGGAGCAGCTAGCAGCCTTGGCCCCGGCTCTCTCAATTAGGAGCTGTTGGGTGACCTAGGGGACAGCATGGCGCCCCTGTGCCTGTTTCTTCATCCTCGCCTCCCCACGATCCTCTGAGGAGTTAATGAGATGGGGCACTGTCTGGGGCCTGAACATGGAACCCCCTTACTCACTCACACAATCCAGACCCAGGATGGTGGAACCCTCAGCTTCAGCCACCTGCCACCCAGGGTCCACGTCCAGAGGTGAGGCCAAATGCCGGAACTCACTAAATGACAGGTGACCACGCCCTCTAGTACACCTGCCTATGACCTACCCCGTGTGCTACACAGGGTCACCTAGGGACAACTCAAAACCTGGAGCAAGCCTCTGCAGTTAAAGGACTCAAGGGTCTTGTCATCAGGGACAGCCCCTTGCTGGAGTGTGGATCATGTTACATTCCGGTGGGCTGGGCTTTGAAGGGTGATGGGAACTAGCCAGGATGAGGGAGGGTGGGCACCCTACAGCAGAGAAAAGTACCGGTTAGTCTAGGGAATGTTACTACACAGGGTCCTACGAGGGAAGAGCCAAAAGCCGGGATGGTGAGGCACGGATTCACTGCTACCACCTGATGACAGCACAGTCCCCTCAAGGCACACTACCCCCTGGGTCTCAGGTACCTCTCCAGGCTGGCTCCCCACAAAGAGGTGGCAGAAAAGCTTGCTGGCTGGGCTGCGTGGGTTCCGGGAAACAAAAGCAAACTGACAGGCAGCTGGGCACCAGGTGGCATAGAGGATGCGCTTCAGGGCATGGGCCATCAGGAGCACCTGTGAGGCATCGTGGTGACAACAGGTCGCACTCACCTGTGTGGCAGTGGCCTGAGGGCCTCACATGTCTGGCATAGGCCACCCACCTCCTGGGGCGAAGAGATCCTTCTTTCCCAGAGGTCTGCCAAGCCCCAGCCCTCAGCGCCCATAGCTCTGGGCGTGTTGCAGACAGATAGGTTGGGATGGTCACCCCAAGTTATGGAACCAAGGGACAGAACAGTGACCCAGCAATCTCTGGCTGGAACCACACAGAGGCTGTTGCAGCAGGCCCTGGGGTTCTGCACTGGTACCTGGGGTAGGCCGCTTGGAGTTCAACTCCCAGCTCTGCCACTCACTCTCCTCGCCATAGGAGGGCAGTCCCCCGAGTGTCTCTTGCTGTCACGTCAGACAGTAGCAATGCCTCAGGCCCGTGGTGTAGGACTCCTGAGCATTGCCACACCCAGCACTGGGCTTTCTAGAAGAAGCCTGCAGCTGTGGGTTGCATAATCTGGCCTGGCAGTCAATGGGCAGCCATGTTGGTTGTACAGTGGGAAGCCAGGGAGGGGCAGGCAAGCATGCAAGAGCTCCCTGTCATTTCTAGCCCATGGCTGTCCACAGCCACTAGCCAGTGCTGGGCCAGGCACTTGGAAAATCTCATGGAGTGTTTGTCTCTGATATTTAGGACAGGAGGTGGCTTATAGAGAAGATTCTGGAGGGCTAGGCAAGCAATTGCCTTCTGAGCTAGTCCTGGGTGGGCATAAGGCAAACTGTAAGAAGACCAGTGTGGCCCTCACCGCTGGGGCCCCCTCTACTCCTCCTACCTCACCCTCCCCACTGTAGACCTTGAGACCCTGAAGGCTGAATTTCAGGATGATGGCGCGGCGTCGGGAACAGTCCTGAGGGGACGAGAGTTGGCAAAGGTGGATGTCACTTCCTAGTTCTGGCCCAATGCAGTCCCGCCACAGTGCCCTTCATCAAGGCTGTTCAGCCAGTTTCAACACCCGTGCCCTGGGACGGAGACCTGGGTGACAGTCATGCTATGACCTGTGGGTCATGGGTCCCCAGGCATGCAGGAAGAGTCCTGGGACTTCTCAGAAGACCTTTGGTCCCATCGTGCTCCCTTGGCCCCCCATGTGTCCATCTGGACGATGTGGGGGTGAGGGGAGACTGGCCTTAGGGCTCCATCCAAGGCTGATACTCACAGTGTGCAGCTCTGGGTTGTGCCCCCCAAGACCCTCACCTGCAGTGCCCACAGCTGCTGCTGCACAAGGTACACACCCTCCTGCGTATCCAGGTCATCCACAGGAAAGGATCCCACATACTGGCGGTGACAGAGAAGCAAGACACAGAGTAAGGGCCACAACTCCAGCGCACACAGCACTCGCTCTGCAGATACTTTGTTAATGTTTTCAGCAGGAGACCCTGGTCAGGTCACATGGGCCTCTTCTTCTTACTTACACCAATGTTCACGTACACACATCATCCACTCCACAGGAGATGGAGTTAGGTCCTTGGGCCCCAGGTCCTCCCCAATCCCAGGAAGCAACCACCCCACACCTGTCTTCTAGAGCACACAAGATGGACACCCACCCACCTGGGCAAGCTTGGCAATGCACCTGGGCCGGTAAGGTACAGGCCCACAGTCGGAGGCCCTGCGGGCCCCGGCCCCAGCCCTCTGCATGGTCCCCAGCATGCCCAGCTTCGAGCTCCACGGAGAGAAGGCTACAAAGGGCAGGGCAGAGGTTGGTTTTCAGGCAGGAAGGTTGAAGGCTCCCTCTCAAGGGCTGGTGTGTTCATTCATTTGCTTGCTCCAACACTCATTCATTCATTCAGCCAACCAACAAATCCTCACTGAGGGCCTGCTACGTGCCCATCAGTATTCTGGGCCCAGGACAGAGAGACAAAAGACAAACTGTCTGCTTCTGAGAACAGCGCTCTTGGGCGGGGGCAAGGCGGGAAACAAAATAAAAAGCCCTGAACAGGTGAGACGGTGGCAAAATGGAGAAGCGCGACAGATGGGGTTGGAGGCTCCTCTGTGGCTGAAAACTGCACTGGCAGGCGGTTTGGGGAGGGACTGATTAGAAGTGGGATGGCTCATGGCATGGGCCACTGAGCTACAGCTGGGGCTGCAGTGCTGGCTGGCCCCTCTGTGATGGTGGAAGCTGGTAGAAATTCGGAACCAGTTCTTATTTAGTGCCAGAAGGAAACTGATATCTGCTAGTAATTCTGGCTTCTCAGGAGGCCAAGGGAGGGGGGCCAGAATCATTTGAACCCAGGAGTTCAGGGCCAGTGTGGGCAATACAAGACCCCCATCTTGAGAAAGGTGTCCTAGGAAAAGTCTAACGGTATGGGAAGAGTCCACTGAAGAACGGAGCAGCAGCTGCAGGAAGAAGGGAGGCCCTGCAGCGGACTGCCAAAACAGCCGGCTGCATCCAACTCAGGAGCAGCCTTAAAATGAGACTTGGGCTGCAGACAACGGGGAGCCATAGCAGGCCCTGGGGCAGCAGCAGGGCCCGGCGGTGGTGAGCTGCATGGCTGGCATTGGTGATGCCAGGAACCTGTTTTAAAGGCTGCTGGCGCATTTGTACCGCCTGACTCCAGTCCCTTCCTGAGTCCCAAAGCCCTTTCTTTGCAGGGCAGGAAAACCACGATCCATGCAAATGGGGCACCAGTACTTAGTGGGATGTGGAGAAGACGGACAGTTGCCCAGGAGACTGACAAACAGCACTCCTGCTTTGCCCCTGTTGTGTTTTTTTCTGGGACCCTTGGCCAGATCCATGGGGGAGGGGAGGTGGGAGAGTCATGTGGGACAGATGAATAACGGACGGCTATGCAGGGCAGAATCCCACAGACTCACCTCCCCCCCCCCCCCCCCGCCGCGCCCCGACACTCCTCTCTCACACTCACACCAACCTTTTTGCAATTACTGACTTGAGTCAGAGAAGTCTGGGTGCAAGGTCTGCGTGGCTTTGGGCCACCTGCCCTACCTCTCTGTGCCCTCACTTACTCACCTGCAAGCCTTGTGGAATTAGTGAGGTACCTGGCATGATGCCAACCTGACATGGCACAGGAGATGGTCCCGAGCCGAGCCGCGGTTGGGAAGGGAGCTTGGGAAGACAGCAAACTCTAGCGCTTTCAAGACTTTTGAACTGGAGCCCCTCACCACCACTGGGAGTAGGCTAGGAAGGCTGGCTAGAGGCTTTGACTCCCCTGGAGAGACCAGGGGTTAGTAGTGTGGCCTGGGTGTGCCAGAGTATCAGGTGTGCTTGGAAAGGGAGGGACTTGCTGCCTTAAAATTGACCCTCTTAGAACCCTGGAGAGGCCCTCCATCTCTAACTGACAGTGACCTTCAAGCCAGAGGCCAGCCAGGAAGAGCGGGAAACAAAGGCTGCAGTCTCCCTCAGAGCCCACCCAGACCTCCATGAGGCTGCTGCCAACCTGGGTTCTGACCCTCCCTTTCTAATCCTGCTCATTTTCCAGTCGCCTGTCCCAACGGCACATCTGATGTTTGCGGAAAGCAAACCACACTCCACCTGCCACGGGTTGCCCGCCCCTTCCCAGCAGGGGGACCGGGTTACCCGAGAGGCAGTGAAGAGCTTCTTCACTTTCCCATCACCCTTGTAGGCAGAGGGGAGCCAGGGGGCAAAGACCACAAGACACACAGCAAGCAATGAGATCCACAAGGAAGGGGGGTGGGGGGAGGAGGAACAGGGTGAGAAGAAAAGCAACCACAAAAGAGACAAAGAGCTGTCAAGAGCCCTTCATGCCCTGCCTGGGCCACAGGGCCCAGCAAGCACCAGGGAAAGGAGGGGTAAAGAACCAAGGGTTAGAGCACCTCATACTTTCACACAGAGACCCACTTGTTGTCTCGTGTGTGTGTGTGTGTGTGTGTGTGTCGAGGTAACAACCGCACACCCAGCTCATCTCTTTGAATCAAATCAAAGTTTTTCACAGGGATCTTCTGGGCCAGGGCCTTCCTACAGAAAGACACATTTGGGATGGTGCTGAGCTTCTGTTTTCTGGGTGGTTCTGCTTAGGAGCAGGGAACTGGCTAGGCTGACTGCAGAATCACAGGTCCCTCTATACCTTATAGCGGAACTACCCATCCCCCCAGGCTACTGGGGAGACAACCCTGCCTGCAGATCCCAGCTACTTGACCAAAGACACAAAGCACAGGATAGGGAGCTGGCAAACCCAAGACTCTCTGCCTAGGCATGGCAGTGCCCTTCTGCCTAGAGTCTATGGGTCCCCCAAGCAGGCGTCCATCCTTGGCACACACTGAATCTGGGTCTGCGCAGGAATAGGTGCCGCAGGTACAGCAGCCACTAGTAGAGTCCCATAGTCCGTAACAACTCAGGAGCTGGGGACAGAACTGTTTAGAAAGGCAGAACTCCTTCTCCCAAGCCCATCACACCCCTGATCCCCTGCGCCCTCGCTCCCCGCCCCCCACGAGTTTTGGACCCGCGCAACCAGGGACAGGACTGGGGTTCAGCAGGGTTAGTTAGTGTGACCTTGTCCTGCCAGCCTCCAGGACCTCAGCTGTGGAGGGGACCGCGAAGGCAGCCATGTCCTGGGAGCTGTTCATCAGCCTCTGTTCCTCCCGATAATCTATCTGAACGCGCAGAGCACGCTGGCTGGATGCGGAAAACACCGACACGGTCGCGCGCGGAGGTGCGGAGCGCGTGCGAGCGTTGACAGCGACCTCGCAAACGTCACCGTCCCCACATTAGGTTTTCGGGGAACTCAGGTGCCCCGGCGCCAGGAAGGAAGGGATGGAGACGAGGGCTGGGATGATGACAACAGCTCGTGGCGGGAGGTGGTGGTGTGGCTCGTTTCTGGGAGACCCCCTCCGACCCGACCCGCGCCCGGAGGGTCCCCGCGCGCACTCACCACCGCTGTCGCGTTTCTCGGCAGGTCTCACAGCTCGGGTCCTCGCTGCCTGCGCGCCTCCCCAGCGCCGAGCCCGTCCCGCCCCCGCCTCCCCGCCCCCCACGTGGCCCAGGGACCGATCCTCGGCGTCACCTGGCCGCAGCGCCGGCCTCACCAGCCAATCGGAGCCAGCGGAACGGCTCCGCTCGGCTCCGTCGCCCAATCAGAGGCTGTGAGGGTCCCTGGCTCCGCCCACGCCGCGGCCCGGGGCTGGGTCCTCCTTGTCGCTCCTCCTCCGAGAAGCCATCCTGACCCGTGGAGCTCAGGGCCTCGCGACTCGCCTGGTACTCCCACCTCCCACTCCAGGGCCCAGCTCCGCTCGGTTGCTCCATGACCACACCTTCACACGCAAACGGCAGGGGACTTGGTGACACGGATTACCTTTCCATGGAGGGATTCTCTGGGCTGCTCGGCTGGGGTCCAGCACAGAGCGCTGACCCTGTCCTTAAGGCTACGTGGAAATCCACTTAAATGGGGAAATGGTGGGTGAATTTAGCCAGCGCTCACAGAGAGAGGGCCCTTCTGATCCCATCAAGCAAGGAGCGCTGTAGGTGGCCCAAATAAATGACAAATTCGAGCCAGGCAGGCACTTGGTGTGTATTAAACCCGAAGTCCGCGGAGAGAACATATCAGAAACTGCCGATGCCCCACACGACAGAAATCCAGGACACCGGGGTTCTGGACCAGGGGGAGTAACTGCTGTCCCCATCTCATGGGACACCCGGGCAGATGACACCGCCAGCGTGAAGGTGAACCTGAATTTGCTGCCTCAGAGGAGTTCCCAGGGGCAGGTCGGGAACTAGGCACCCTGTCTCTACAGGGCTCCTGGCACCTTTTCAGAGGCAACAGTGAGGTATGATCCTTAGAGACCTAACCCACAATGGGGCGCTTCCTGGCTCTGAAGTGGGACTTGGATAAACATTTTAATCGCGTTAATCCTCCAGGGCCTCTCCAAGGTTGTTGCCACCCCTGACTCACAGCCAGGTAAGGATTGGAAGGCGCTGGCCAAGGCTTGAACTTGGCCTGGTGAGTGAAGGATCAGTAAATCCCGGTGATACCTGTGCAGAGCGCTAAGGGACCTAGCTGACAGTCTCCAGGCAAGGGCCAAGAAGGAGCAACGTAGCAAACTCAGTTTACCATTTGGCAACTCAGTAGACATAAAGATGAAAGGGCTAAGAAAAAGAAAAGAAAAGAAATATTTGAAGTAACTTACTCCATTTAAACTTATTTAATTTTGATTTATTTTTAATTGTGAGCAATGGTAGTTCATTCCTTTCTTCTTTCATTTTATTTATTTTTATCTGTATGGGTGTTTTGCCGGGTTGTATGTCTGTCCACCACATATATGCCTGGTACCCTCGCAAACAGGAAGAGGGAGTTAGACCCTATGAAACTGGAATTACAGTTTTGAGTTGGCTTTTGGGTACTAGGACTTGAACCCAGGTCCTTTGGAAGAGCAACCACTTAGCCATTTCTCCACGCAAATTTATTTATTTATTTTATTTTATTTTTTTGTTTTTCGAGACAGGGTTTCTCTGTGGCTTTGGAGCCTGTCCTGGAACTCACTCTGTAGACCAGGCTGGTCTCAAACTCACTGAGATCCGCCTGCCTCTGCCTCCCGAGTGCTGGGATTAAAGGCATGCGCCACCATCGCCCGGCTCTCCACCCAAATTTATGAGTATTTTGTCTGTATGTATGTAGGGATGCATGTTTAGTCACATGCATGCCTGGGTCCCTCAGAGAACAGAAGAGGGGCCCACACCTCTGGATCTAGACTTACAGATAGTTGTGAGCCACCATGTCGGTGCTAAGAACATAACCCAGGTCCTCTGCAGGAGCAACTAATGACCTTAGTGGCTGAGCTATCTCACCAGCCCCCAAATAAATACAACTTTTTTTTTGAAAGGAAAAAAATGGCAGGAGATCAGTGGTAGAGTATTTCTCAGGCGTGTACAAGGCTGAGTTGAGTTCCTAGCACTGACAAAAGAAAAGCCAGGCAAGATGGCTGAGTGGGTTAAGGCACCTGCTGCCAAGGCTGATGACCTGAGTTCAATTCCCAGGACCCACATCGTGGAAGAAGACAACTCCTAACAAGTTATCCTCTGCCTTTCAAACGTCCACAACCTTACATGGGCACGCACAAATAATGAACAAAATGTTGTAATAATAATAATAAGTTGTCCTCTGCCTTTCAAACGCCCACAACCTTACATGGGCACGCACAAATAATGAACAAAATGTAATAATAATAATAATAATAATAATAATAATAAAATCCTATAGGCTGGAGAGAGGTACATTGGTTAAGAGGTCCCAAGTTCAATTCCTAGCATCCACAGGGTGTTTCACAGCCACCTAGAAGTCTAGCTCCAGAGGGATCCAAGACTGTTCTCTGACTGCCTTGGGCATCAGGCATGCATGTGGTACACAGACACACAGGAACACAAAACACCCATACACATAAAATTCAAACAAAACCCTACATGCTCAAGGGTTTCCATCAAAGGTGACAATCTTTGGCCATCTCTGGGCAAGCTGACCAAGTCCCACTGAGAACTGTAACATGAAGCGGTTGTCACTACCTCATCTGTCACGCGTCTAACCCTGCATCCCTAAAGGCACGTGCTCAGGAGTTACCAGAAGCAGCATTTCAACTGGATGGGTGACTCACCTGTGCAGGAAGCCTGGTCTTACCCATATTAAGCAAGGAGAGGGATGTCAAATAAAAGACAGGCTGGGGCGGGAGTCATGATTGCCAAATGTGTTAGTGCTCACCTTGGTTATTTCCTGATGAGTCAAGCATGATCACTAAACCACACAGGTGGGAGCTTGCTATCACAATCTCCCCTTTTCTCCAAAGTCCCTGAATCTGGTGGTGTGCTTGCCAGCTGACGAATGTGAGTGGGAGTAACTGCACATCAGCAGCAAGCTGCTCTCCAGCCGGCTGCGGGGCTGGGTGATGCATCTCCTCCACCCCAAGTATCCAGTAGAGTCAGTGCCCAGGAGAGATGCCGTTTTCCAACGCGGAGAGGAAGCGGTCTGACAAGGGGGTGTCTTCCCAGGAACCTAACAGTTGGTTGCTGAGACAGACTGGGCATCTGGGGATGCATTTCCTACAGGAAGACTGTGCCGTACCCAACCCACTCTCTAACACCTACATTGAGAATCGGAAGCCGCTAAGACAGGGCTTTGCTTTGTACCCTGGATTTACCGAACACCTTCGGTTCTGCCCTCGCCTCTGCTGTTGATCCATGCTGACAGAGGTGCCTGCTGATGGCTGCATAGGCCTTGGAAACCCACATGGAACTGTCTGGTTTCTGACCACTGAGCCATCTCCCCAGTTCCCTACTACTGTATGTTATCAGCAAGATGGACTTATACCAACAGGCAAATTAAGAGGGTTGACAGAAGAATTCCATCAGATCCAAGGCTCCAGAATGGTGAAATGGAGTGAGGTTGTTGCACAACTCCAGTCTGAGACGAACAAGGGGAGGCTGGCAGGAAATGGGTTGGTAGTGGAGGGCTGCTATCATTCCAGCTCACGGCTGCTAAGTGAATAACCTACATTCTGGGCCTTCTCTTGGTGGGCATCATGGAAAATGAGCTCTTTTTTTAATATAAAGTGTTAAGAAGCCAACCTTTTAACACGGAAAGTTCTACTGACGCCATGGCTCCTGGGACAGCTCATCCTGTGTACTGGGTGGTGGTCCTGGTGATGGTGGTCCTGGAGTAAACTGACAGTACCAAACACAAAGCGTTCCAGGGCTAGCACCTGAGAGTGGCCGAGCATCTGTACAGTCCTCTCAAAACCTTAAGACCAGGAATGGAGAACTGGCTCAGTAAAGAGCACGCACAACTCTTGCAGAGGACCCCAGTTCGGTTCCTGATACTCATGTGGGGATACTCACACTTGCCTATAACTGCAGCTCCAGTGGGATCCAATGCTCTGGCCTCCCAGTAGTAGTAGTATTAGTAATAATAAAAATAATAATAATAATCTTTTAAAACCCTTAGGGCCACATAGATAGTATTTCCCAGTATATAAACAGCCTAACATTCTGGCAGCAAACACTATACTGAAGCTGGATATAGGGGCTATTGCCTGTAGACTCAGCACTGGGAGGCAGAGGCAGAAGAATCACTGCAAGCTCAAAGACAGTCTGTTTTATTGGGGAGTGCTAGGCCACCCAGGAATATATAGAGACCCTGTCTCAAAACACCCAAACAACAAAATGCCTGCCTGCCACCCTGACTTATTAGTAAACCTATCTTCCAATGGTTTCATTTCCCGGTCTTCATACAGTTCTTTGCTGTGGGACAATCCTTCCGTACACTGTATGTATTGCTTTCATTGGTTAATAAAGAACTGACAGGCCTGTAGTTGGGCAGGAACAGATTGGGTGGGAAAGCCAGACTAGGAAGATGCTGGGAAGGAGAGTAGAGTCTGGATAAGTGACAAGATGCAGAGAGAAGCAAGACGCCATGCTGCGACAAGGTACCAAGCTACGTGGCAAAGCATACATAAAAATATGGGTTAATTGAAATGTGTTAGCTAGTAACAAGCCTGAGCTACTGGTTGAGCATTTATAATTAATATTAGGAGTGGCTTGCAGGACAGAAACTTGTGCCTATAGTTCTTTCCAAGGGTAGCGATAAGTCACTGGGCCAAGAGGCACTTGGGACAATTCAAAAGCTTAAAAAAAAGAAATAAGGCCCAGGGGGGAAGTAATCAAAATGGTTCTGTAGTCAAAGTGCATAGGGCAGTAAGATGTCTCAGAGGGGAAAGGCACTTGCCACCAAGCTAATGACTTGAGTTAAATCCCTTGGTCTGCTGTGGTGGAAGGAAAACCAACTCCAAGTTATTCCCTGATCTCCACATGGGAGCCACAGCCATATGGGTGCCATATCACATGAAGACACACCAGATTTTTTAAACTGCACAGGTGCTAACTCCACCTTGGCATCTGCTTGTGACATACTGCAGAATTTTTTCCTCCCATAAAATGGAGACAATAAACCATTATCATAGAACTGCTAGGTATGTGATAACACAGTACAAAGCCTGGTGTACAGACAAGACTACTCTTATTATTTTAATTAATTTATTTTGGTTTTTTGAGACAGGGTTTCTCTGTAGCTTTGGAGCCTGCCCTGGAATTAGCTCTTGAGACCAGGCTGGCCTCAAACTCACAGACATCCACCTGCCTCTGCCTCCCAAGTGCTGGGATTAAAGGCGTGCGACACCACTGCCCGGCTCTATTATTTTTTTAAAGATTTATTTATTATGTATACAACATTCCTTCCATGTACACCTACACACCAGAAGAGGGCACTAGATCTCATTACAGATAGCTGTGAGCCACCATGTGGTTGCTGGGGAATTAAACTTAGGAGTCAGTGCTCTTAACCGCTGAGCCATCTCGCCAGCCCTACTCTTATTATTTTATATTAAGTGGTTTGGGTATGTGCTCCTCCAAAATCTTAGTCACCAGGTAGTGGGAGGTAGCAGAAGCTTTAATAGGTAGCAGTCCGGTAGAAGTTGTGCCCCTGCCATGCCTTACTAGAGAGCCAGTGTGTGGTGATTTGGATGAAAATAGGCCCATAGGCTCATTTATTTGAATACTTGGTCCCCAGTGGATGGGAATTGTTTGGGAAGGATAAGGTGTGACCTTGCTGGGAGGTGTGTCACTGGGGTTGGCTTTGAGATTTCAAAAGCCCATGCCACTCCCGTTCGTTCTGTCTCTGTCTCTCCCTCCCTCTCCCTGTCTGCTTTGTGCTTGTGATTAAATAGCTCTCAGCTACTGCTCCAGGGCCACATCTGCTGCTATGCTCTCTGCCATGGAGTCATGAACTCTAACCCTCTGAAACCACAAGCCTCAAATCAAACACTTTCTTTAATAGGTTGCCTTGGTCATGGCAATTGGAAAGTAACTGAACACAAACTAAAGGTGCTCCTCCTTATAGATTCCTTCTGCTGTTTTGTCACAGAAACAGAGAGCTAACACATTGAGTAGCAAGCCAAGTTTATATCCAAGCCAAGTGTTGCATTTGTTTGGTTCTTGTTTTCACATAAACTTCCCACAAACTATTGCCAACAGTCATGACTGAAACAGCTCCTGCTGCGGTGATGACAGGCCTGGACACCACTGTCATGGCTCCACCCTCGACCAGCAAGGAATGACGCAACACCCGGAGCTCTTCTTGCAGCAGTTTTCAGGACTTTATTCACAGCAATCTATCTCCTTCTCCTTCTCTTTTTTCCTCTCTCTCTTTTTTGCTCTTTCCTTGACCTCTCTCCCCGGGCAAACCTCTCCCAGCCCATAAGTAGGCATGGGCTGCCAACCCCGAACTGCCAGGTGGGCACTGCCCATAGGCTCACGCATATGCAGGCAGCTGATAATCATTGCGTGATCATAGCATAGGTCAGGCCTTAGCCATCTCAGGAGTTGATCATACATCTCCATCAGGTGTGACACCATGCAGCTCGCTACAGTTCCCCCTTTGTTAAGCAACAGGTAAGAGTAGAGGTCTGATCTCTGTTAAAAATGAAACATACACTAGTGTTTGTCCAGGTGTCATCCACTCAGAGAACACTAGTCCTGTCCGGTGCCTTTTTACAGAGCTGGGAGCTAGACACCAACGCACATGCAATCAGACTTGCTCTTACATCTCTAGCCAAACTTGGGGAGACTGTCCTGCTTCAATGGCCGTGAAGGCCTGAATGATCATAACTGCATTGCGATGCTGTGAAACCCTTATGTGACAAATGCACCATAGGCATACCAGGGAGGCAAGCACCATTAAGCCTTGTTAGGGCTCCTACTCCCGCCCACTCCTTCAGATGATCCATGGAGTGATCCAGGAGGATAGTTCTTCTGCCAGGCTGGTATCCATGCGTGTGGAATCTGCAGTCACCATCGCCACCCGCAACTTTTCCAGTTGTTGTTCGAATTCACCAGACCAATTACCTAAATGATAGCTAGACAATTCTTTAAATTTTTCATATCACGCACACAGCCCCGGATGGATAGAAATGTCTGACAGACTAGGGTATAGACTTAACATACCCAGCTGCCATACCCCCGTGGCACATTCATTCTTGTCAGCTGAGTGCATGGAAGACACCTTCTCCCTCGCACCTCTTAGGCTTCCCTAGCAGCTCAGCTGATCCTGCTTCTGCTCTGAAAGGGCCCCGCTTAAACCGTGTTTTAGGGAATTTGGGCGTTGTCAATCTCTCTGGCTACTTCCTGCTGAGTGGGGACGTCGCATTCTTAAAGGTATTTTCTACAATCTACTGCCTTTTTCTAGTCGTGCTTGGACTCAGGTCGCAGAGACTGCAGGGGAGAGGCGGAGACTTCCCCACCAAACTGAAAGGTGGAGGCGTGGCTGCCCCGGGCTAGGACAGAGGTTCAGGCCAACAGGTCTTACCCGTGCTGCGCTGCGCTTCTATGCCCTGAGGCAGGTCCCGGTGTTTGCAGTTTTGCCGACCCTCAGGGCTGCTTGGCCTTGGAGCCGCCGCTGCTCACACTCCACTACAAACTCCGGAGGCCTCAGTAACTCAAACCACATGAATATAATTCCCTTCCTTAGCATACCTTGTTCAGCGGCAAAATCCAGATCCCTACCAAGCCTATCCCAGGATGACACATTAAGATTGCCAGAGACTGCAAACCAAGGTGCAATTGTGCCACATTCAGTCAAGAACCTCTGCAATGCGCTCAGCAACAGCTCTTTAAGAGCCAGAAAAATCAGGTGTGATGTTGAAGCGCCATTCTAAAATCCCATTCTTCCTTTTATTTTCATTTTAAACCATCCACTTTGGTCGTGGCTATACTTTAAACCGTCCGCTTTGGTCGCAGCCCTATTACCCCCACTCTCCCTTCTTTCCGGCAAGAGCGGAAAACCCGCTTTTTTTTCGCGGATCCCCAATCTTTACCTTGAGGATTATTTGGTGCACCCCGTGACTGCAGCAAGTTCTGGGCTCCACGGAGAGAGATTTGAAGGTTCCCCATACGGGCCACCAACTGTCACGGCTCCACCCTCGACCAGCAAGGATATGAAGCAACACCGGGAGCTCTTCTATTTTTTTTTCTTTTTTTCTTTTCTTTTCTTTTTTTTTTTTTTTTTTTTTTTGCTTTTTCGAGACAGGGTTTCTCTGTGGCTTTGGAGCCTACCCTGGAACTAGCTCTGTAGACCAGGCTGGTCTCGAACTCACAGAGATCCGCCTGCCTCTGCCTCCCGAGTGCTGGGATTAAAGGCGTGTGCCACCATCGCCCGGCCACCCGGAGCTCTTCTTGCAGCAGTTTTCAGGACTTTATTCACAGCAATCTATTTCCTTCTCCTTCTCTTTTTTCCTCTCTCTCTTTTTTGCTCTTTCCTTGACCTCTCTCCCCGGGCAAACCTCTCCCAGCCCATAAGGAGGCATGGGCTGCCAACCCCGAACTGCCAGGTGGGCACTGCCCATAGGCTCACGCATATGCAGGCAGCTGATAATCATTGCGTGATCATAGCATAGGTCAGGTCTTAGCCATCTCAGGAGTTGATCATACATCTCCATCAGGTGTTACACCATGCAGCTCGCTACACACCACGCCTGTCAACTCTGAAACGGACACAGGACTAGATCTGCTGTAATTAGGCTCAGGTGGACCAAGTCTAACCCTCGCTAAATGGAAAGACATCAGAGAATGTAGCTTAAGTCAACCATCTTCCTTCCAAGCACCTTCAGATACTCATTTACCAAAGAGTTTGTATTTGTAGCAAGTGGCTTCGGAGTCTACAAAACACTGTAAACCAGCTCATTAGGCCAGAGATCCACTTGCTCTTCCCATTTAACACAGAAATGCAGATTATAAAGGTGTTCTGCTGAGTGCACAGAATTAAACAAAAATCAAGACATCGTCTATGTCAGTGCAATGAAAGTGTGTGTGTTTGACAGTTGGGGCTTTCCAACTGAGCAATCCAGTCTTTTCCCTTCTGATGATGTTAAAGCAGACTGTCCTAACCTGAGAGTTTGTAAAGTAATAGAATTCACAGTGGAAAGAGACATTAAATGACTTCAACTTCTCATACTACACGCTAAGTGCCTGATGTACATACAGATACCAGCTGATCACTCAAAAAATCTTTTCAGAAGGGCTGGAGAGGTGGCTCAGCGGTTAAGAGCATTGCCTGTTCTTCCAAAGGTCCTGAGTTCAATTCCCAGCAACCACATGGTGGCTCACAACCATCTAATCTATAATGAGGTCTGGTGCCCTCTTCTGGCCTGCAAGCATACACGCAAACAGAATACTGTATACATAATAAATAAATAAATATTTTTTTAAAAAAAATCTTTTCAGAAGCAATATCATAAAACAGATAAACCAAACCTCCAACTTTTGATTCCAAACCAGCAGAAAATTGTTGATATAGGCAGCTAACAACACATTATGAGTAACGATTACCTGGCAAGAGGCACAAGAGAAATTCAAACACTTTCTAGAATGAAGTCTCTAGTGTAGGCTACTGTCCTTTAACTATGCTGTCATTTTTTCCAGTCTAAGGATTTCCCTAAATATTGAATATTAATTAAACAAAACTTAGTATTAAACTCTTATGATCTTGAGAAAAGTCTTTTATAGAAGGTGATTCCTTAAGAAACCTTTAAGACTGGCATGGTGACACGACACACACCTTTAATCCCAGCACTTGGGAGGCAAAGGCAGACAGATCTGTGAGTTCAAGGACAGCCTGGTCTACACAATGAGTGCAGGACAGTCAGGGCTACAGAGAAACTGTCTTCAAAAACAAAATTAAAGAAATGAAAGAATAGGAAAGAAATAAACATTTGATTCATTAAACAACCAGCATACAAAATATTTACAAAGGAAACATCATTGACTATCAAAATAGGCTGAAGCTTGTCTTTAAAAAGGAAGTAAGCAGGGCTGGAGAGATGGCTCAGCAGTTAAGAACTGACTGTTCTTCCAAAAGGACTTGGGTTCAGTTCCCACATGACAGCTACAGTTTCAAGGAACCCGACACCTTTATGATGTGAGATTCCCCTCTGTATGCTGTGAATACCACTGGTTAGTAAAAAAAACTGCCTTAGGCCTGTGATAGGGTAGAGTAGAGTTAGGTGGGGGAAAACTAAACTGAAATGCTAGAAGAAAGAAGGGTGGGTTTAGGGAGACGCCATGTAGCCCTGCTGGAGACAGACACCGGAACTTGACTCAGTAAGCCACAGCCACGTGGTGATACACAGATTAATGGAGACGGGCTATTTTAGAATATAAGAGTTATCCAGAAGTACACTTAAGCTATTGGCCAAACAGTACTACAAAAAATATGGTTTCTTTGTGATTATTTTGGGGCTGAGCAGCCGGGAACAAACAAGTGGCCTCCTACAACAACACCCTTACAGGCAAAATAGCAATGTACAATAAATAAATTAATTTAAAAAAAGAAAGCAAGCAATAGTATTCCTTGCATGAGCAGAGATTACAGGGTAGGTAATGTGAGTTACTCTTGAGAGTACACTGAACACTTCTCGATGTAAGTTGTAGTTCAGCAGCTTTTAAAATTCCATGTTTATTCATATTTCTCAAAATATATGTACATAAAAAAGGAAGATTTACAACAGGAAAGATTGCCTTACATGCAACACAAATCCCAATGACTCATGATGGGATCTCACAGGTTATCACCCAATTCAAGCCCATTTTCTCAAATCCGTTTCCCAGCCATATGTAAGCTGCTGGGATCCCAGGAGACACTGCAAGTGGAATGAATCTCAAACAAACACATTCTCCTCTGGCAGTATGTAAGGGGCCAGAGGATGTACATCAAAAGTTTAAGACAATTAAAATGTCAAGTGCTACAGGGAAGGAATAAATGATAAGCAGAAACTGTATTTCTCAAGTAGAAAGCTAGTGCTATTTTACACAACCTCACAATATCCTAAAACAAACACAAACAAAAAGGGTTAGGTAGTACAGCTTCATTTGCTCTTCCCCCTCTCCTCTCTTCTGTTAAAATATCTCAAAAAGGAAACCATTTGCCTAATATCAAAAGTGTTATGGAAAGGGGGGGCACACAGGTGAATCTGAAATCTGGTTATTTTAGCAAATTATATGTTTTATCACTTAACATTTCTACATTAGTAATGGAAACTTGCAAACGGACTGACAACTCATGCCCCACATATTAAAAATATATCTAGACATTTGATCAAGAATATTCTGTCATTTTTGGTAATATAAGCAACACCAGAAATCAGATTCCACGTATTCCTGTACTTCCCCTTCAGTCAAAAACCAAGTGGTGCAGACAATTTGTGCTTGCTGTTACGGGAACAATGCTCTGGGCAGCAAAGCGTGCTTGGCAATTGGTCAGGGCGACCAAAGGAGCGGAGATCTTTAGAATCTAGAGGACCACAGAGACGAGGGCTTCTCCAAAGTTCAAGCTGGAGAGAATGGTGAGTGGAGTGACTTCATAGCCGGGGTTAATCACCACAGCTCGAAGTCTCCAGGCAGAGGCAATGCCTTTCTGAAGTGTGCCTGCCTCCTTGTGACTTCCAGCACCTGACCTGTTGGTGCTTACTACAAATCTAAGTCTTTGCAACTGTTTAGATTAACTTGAAGGGGAAAAAACCCAAATCAGACCATTTAAAAAAAAAAAAAAATGAAGGTTGAGATTAAGAGGAGCAAAAGGAATAGGGTAGATTACGTAGTTCAGCAAAGTCCAGGATTATTGCAGAAATGAAGATGATGAAAAGGCAGGCACTGAGAACAGTACCTAAAGCTAACAAATGTCTACATTGGTTTGTTTATATTCCTTCCCACAATGCTCATATGGGAAGAAAAAAAAATAAAATTTGAAAGCGTCATGACTAAAACAAAAAAACAAATGCACACTGACCTTATAAAATAAGATTTTGAATTCTATCATGATACCCTTTTTTTCCTATAAAATTTACTTTTTTGCCTTGAAAGATCTTTTCATGGTAGATCTGCCCTTATCAGGCAGTTTCATCTCCTTTCTGGCACTGGCTGTGGGCTTTTTTGAGGAGCTCCCGCTCGACTTCTTGATGAGTGAGGGTGAGGGCCTGGCTTTCTTGGCAGGGGTCTTGGCCTTGGGGGGGGCTTTCTTGGGCAGCGGCCTCACTTTCCCTCTCTGGGCAGCAGGGACTTTACGCACAGGCTTGGACCCTCTCTGCTTCATGGATGCAGCCTTCCCTTGGGACTTGGCTGGAGTTTTCTTCTGTAAGCTGTGAGAACAAAAGAATAAAGGGTATTCACTCTGCAGGACAGTCACTTTGCCAAGACAAGTTCTTTTTGCTTTAAGAGAAATAGCTTATACAGAAATCACTATGTTAAAAACAGAAATTTGACTTGATTTCTCCATACAGGGTATACACAAATTTAACTGATTCATGGAAGTCTACAGATGACTTCTTAAGATAGTATGGAATTATTTTTCTTTGAATAAACTACAGACATGTATATTATGTTTGAACAAACAAGAAACTACTTATTCACACTGCCTGAAGTTTGGAATCCTTGAATTTTCAAGGGAGATCATTTAAATATTACTGAGAATCTGAGAAGGATCTCAGTGGTTAATACACATTCCTCTGCTCAGCCCCTCCTATTAGTACCACTGGATTCTGAGTGATACTAGACACACTCTGTGCGAGCACTCTACTACTGAGCTATGTTCCTGATCTTTTATTTTTTGAGAGAGGGTTTCATTAATTGCCATGAATTTTCAATTTTCCTGCCTTAGCCTCCCTGATAGCTGGAATTTTATCCATCTTTAGCTTTGAGATAGTGATTATTCTGCCTCAACAGATTCCTTGTCTCACACCTTCTCTTGGGTGGTGGTTCTTCATCCTCAGAGTCCTCTGATGATTCATCCTCATCCTCATCCTCATCCTCATCTTCATCTTCATCCTCATCCTTAGAACCATCTGGCTCTTTCTTTGGAAATAGAACTCCTGGGCTAAGGAGGGGGAAAAAGTTAAAGTCTCATGTAGGACAAGGAAAATAATGTGACCCTAGAGCCTGTCACCAGACATGCCAATTCTAGACATACTCCCTCAAAAACGTCATTAGGTTACACATATCTGTTTAGAATTTAACCTACTTTGAACATATGCACAAAGTCAACATAAATCCAGGAAAGCTCTCCATCATATTTCACCCCCTTCCTACCATCATGCAGTACAAAGGTCCATCCTGTAGTAAGCAGTCACGAACCTTCTGCCCTGTGGATCTGCCCCCAAATACACAGCAGCGAGGGGTCTGCACAATAGTCACCATGTTTTGCATTCACAATACCAGCAAGTAACTCAAAAGCTAAAGCTCTTCAAAGTTTTTGAGAAATTGGGCAAGAATCTTGTTCTCTACACTCCTCTTTAACTTTTCTTAATAGTGTGTCCATAAATTAAAACACGTATATGACCTAACTATTCAATCTACTATTTAATGTCTAAAAATTCATGTGTACATTCACTAAAGTAATGTCTTTGTTTTTAAGAATTATATAAGCAAGTCTCAATGTAGAGCTGCCGAAAAAGAGCCCACAGCTCAGGCTATGGTCTTCCTAGAAATGGAAAGGCAGAGGGCTCCAGTACCAATACACAGAACGATGCATGGCTGTTAAGAGCTTCATGCCTGTTACTGTTTCGACAAATACATCATGAATAGGAGACAAGTTTTTCAAATAAAAGTTTGAAGAAGGCAGAGCTATGATTTATGGAAACAGGCAAAGGTATTCCCATCTGATTTTCTAGACAACTAAAATATTTAATTCTCTGGTAATCTGACTGCTACTACCATTTAAAAAGATTAAGAATGGCATCAAGTTGATTTCCCAAGAACTCGCAAACCTACAGCTCTCCTAGGACGGCAGAGATGCCTGTCCTACAAAGAACCTTTTGTAGTTGTTATTTTCAGATAGTTCCAGTTCAGAGTAACAGTAACGAGGCAAGCTCTTTAACCCAAGGCTGTAACCCAGAAGCAGATTCAAGCCTACAGTGGCCAGAGCTTCACTTTGGGAGCTCACCTGGGGTAATACGGGAAGCACAGCTGGAAAGTCCCACTGAACCCCTTCCCGGAGATCTGCTCCATCCACCCATTCTTCTCACATTTCTGCAGAGTTTTTTTCAGCAAATGCACTTTACAAAAAATTCAAGAATAAAGAAAAGTTTAGATATTCAGATTTGGTGAAATCGACCACAATTAAACGCAAACCAAGTTAACATTGAACACACATACTATCTATCTAAGTCCTTTCTGCCTAAATGTAGTAATTAGTTCTTAAAACAATTATTTTTGTGCCCATATATTTGGCCAAAGTACAGAGAGACATTAGAATCCATTGAGCCAAAAACTTTTTCACAGAAGAGGCTATTGATTCCATTAGAATGGATCAGTGTCTGCAGTCTACAAGTTCAGAGTCCTGTTCTCGGGTAGTACATAACTGGTAATCACAGTCCTGAAGCTAAAAATGTCACTTCTACTCATCTAAGCATCTAATGTGTAACCTCTAAATATACTGATATCACCTCAGAGTTATATATAAAGATGGGCAGGGGCTGGGCAGATGACCCCACTGGTAAGTGCCCGAGTCAAGGTTCGTACCAGACATGGCAGTGCGCATCTGTAACCCTAGAACTACAAGTGGAGACAGGAAGATTCATGGAGCTCAATGGCACGTGTGCCATGTGTACATGAACATACTAACTATATACAGAGACATAATGCACATGCAAAAAAAGATAAGCAGGACAAATTTCTTAAAAATAAAGAGGTAAGACTCCTGAGGACTTAGAATTCTCATGCAGAAACACATCGAGAACAGTAGGATAATTCAATTAATACAAGCCTTGGTGTGAGTGAAACTGAAAAGGTTACTAAATTGGCTTCCTGATGGTTGTGGTGGTGTCTACCCAGCTACTTGGGAGGCTAGGGCAGAAGGATTTTTGTGTTCAAAGCCAGCCTGGGCTATTTTACTTCTCCCCTACCCCAAGACATGGTTTCTCTATATAACCTTATGCCCTGGAACTTGCTCCATAGTTCTTGTTCTGTATGCTGGCATTTAACTCAGAGGTCTGCTGCCTCCCAAATTCTGGGATCAGTGCCACCACCACCTGGCCCACCTGGGCTACTTAAGGAGACTCTACATTATAAAAAAGAAAACTATTATTTTCATTTTTGTTTTTTTTTTTTTTTTTGAGACAGGGTTTCTTAGTATAACCAGTCTGGTTGCCCTAAAACTTACTCTGTGAACCAGGCTGGCCTCGAACTCACAGAGATCTGCCTGCCTCTGCCTCCTGGGTGCTAAGATTAAGGGCGTGTGTCACCACGCCCCGCAAAAGAAAGAAAGAAAGAAAGAAAGAAAGGCAGAAAGAAAGGCAGAAAGAAAGACAGAAAAGAGAAAGAAGAGAAAAGAATGTTCTTTAGAGCAAGTGCAATAGTATATGCCTTTACCTTGAGTGCTGAGGAGGCAGGCAGATTGGAGTTGGAGGTCAGCCCAGTTTGTATGATAATTTCTAAGCCAGCTGGGACTCACAGCGAGACCCTCTCTCAAAAAAAAAAAAAACCCAGCTGGGCGGTGGTGGCGCTCGCCTTTAATCCCAACACTCGGGAGGCAGAGGCAGGCGGATCTCTGTGAATTCAAGGCCAGCCTGGTCTAGAAGAGCTAGTTCCAGGACAAGAACCAAAAACTACGGAGAATGCTGTCTCGAAAATCCAAAAAAAAAAAAAACCCAAACCAAAACAAAAAGAAAACCAAAAACCAAACAAACAAAAAACTCCCTCACACTTCAAGATTGTGTTTCTTCTTTCCTTTTTTTTTTTTAAATTGAGATGGGATGTTTTTTTCTTACTAGGCTGGCCTCAAACTAATGGGCTTGAGTGATCCTCTTACCTAAGGCTCCCAAGCAGCACTATGTAAGACTATATTTAAGACTATCTGTCCTGCATGTACCATCATATCATGCAAAAAATTACTTAAACAGGGACTGGAGAAATGGCTCAGTAGTTAAGAGCAATGGTTGCTCTTCCAGAGAACTCAGGTTCAATCACCAGCACCCACAGGGCAGCTCATAACTCTCTGTAACTCCAGTTCCAATGGACTTCCTCACACACAGGCAAAACACATAAATAAATCTTTAAAAAAAATTAGATAAAATATGCTAATTTGTTGTTTCTGTTAGTTACAGAATTTCCAAGTCCTTGATAGTAAATCCTTACACAATTCCCTAGGAGCTTTTGATAAGGGGCCAACCTTGCCACTCTCTCCCAGAAGATTCAAAAATGTTAGGAACTGAATTACAACTAATCTCTAATCTCAAAGTACTACTTCTGGTAAATGTAATTTCCTAAGGTAAACGACATCTTGTTATAGGACATAAGGAATAACAGCCTGGAGTAACTGCAAATAAATGAAAAGCCCCAGTAATACCAGAAATCTAGCCCCTGAAAGGCCCGAGGATCCGAGTGCCATATGAGACAAAGAGACATTATCTCAAAAATGAAACCTCTAAGGGGTGCAGAGATAGCTCAGCAGTTAAAAGCCTTTCTGCTCTTCCACAGGACCTGAGTTTAATCCCAGCAGTCATGTTCAGGCAGCCTACAAGCACATATGACTTCAGCTATAGGGGATCTAACACCCTCTTCTGACCTCTACAGGTACCAGAGACATGGCATACACTCACACAAACATATACACATACACGCAAATAAAAATAATCAAAGTAAAATCTCTTTAAGAAACATAAAAATCAATCAGTAAAAGTCAAGTCTTGATTGCTTCTGTTTCTTTTTATAAATGACAAATCTGTAATGCCTCCCCTCTTAGTTTCTAGTTAGTCAGTAATCAATGCTTCAACATTAGCAGCATGATCTTTATGAGAATATTTCTCTAATCCCATATAATGCACAGAGCTCTGACTCTTACTTTGATAGTTAGAATTGGTCCCTGGGTGGTTCTCCAGGACGTACTTCTTCAGAGCAGTGGTGGAACAGGTCTTCGGTTCATTCATGGCAGCAATGGCAGACAAGATTGCATATTCCATCAGGCTTCCACCAAGCAGGGGTTTCTCCCCTGATTTCTTCAGCTGTTTTCCAAGGAGGAAGAGAAAAGCATCAAGACAACACTCTCCCAAAGCAGGTCAAGACAAGACTCCTCTGCACCAGGTGGGTCGGAGCTCCTGCATCAGCACAGATATGTTTTATAATGAATTATCAGATCAGGGCTTTCTCCTCCCACTCACCAGGTTTCAACCTAACTGAGGAGTCCCAACCCTCTTTTGGATTATTTCTTCTCCCATCAAACCCTTCAACTCTCCTAAAACATCAAGAGATACTGTAAACCCAAAGAGACTGATATCCTTATGCCCTGGGCCTGAAAAATATTGATAAATATATAAGGGATCATACAACAGGAAATTACATGGCCTAATAATTCCAGGCAGAGACTAAGAAATAAGGATTACTAACAATAAAGCTGGACATGGTGGCACATGCCTTTACTCCCATACTTGGAAGCAGAGGCAGGTGGATCTAGGAGTTTGAGATGAGCTTGGTCTTTACAGTAAGTTCCAGGGCAGCAGGGTTCTCTATAGAAAAACCCTGTCTAAAACACACACCCACCCCCCCACCCCCCCACCCCAATAACCAGCACAATAAGTCAAATGGGAAAAGAAAACAAGAATGCTTTACAGTACTGACTTATTTTTTGAGACAGGGCTTCAGGTATCAAAGTCTGGCCTCAAACATATATGTGGAAATATGGCTCATTCAGCAGATTGTTTGTCTAGCATACATGAAGCCCTGTGTTCAAACATCAACATCCCATAAACGATGGTAGCATATGCCCACAACCCAAAGACTTAGGAGATAGAGCAGGAGGATTAGAAGTTCAAAGTCATCCTCAACTACATATAAAATTCAACACTAGCCTGGGTTACACGAGACCCTGTTTCAAAAAAGTAAAAATCCACAAAAGCAGAAAAAATATTTAAAATTCTATATTTGACCAGGAACCTTTATCTATAAAAAAAAGTGCTCCTAAAAAATGGTCAATTTTTAAATTTTCTTTGATACAGGGTTTCTTTGTTTCTTTGTCCTGGAACTCACTCTGTAAACCAGGTATGACCTATAACCCTGAGATCAGCCTGCCTCTTTCTCCTGAGAGCTGGGATTAAAGGTGAGCACTACAACACCCAGGGAAAGTTATCTCTTTTTCTTAAGTATTTCTGCACGAGGTTTGACTTTCTTCATAAACCGATAATATATTAAAACAACTACTCTTTCCTACTTAAGCTGGACATTAAAAACATTAGCAAAATGTAGAAAGTGTTTCCTCTTAACCAGTTTTTTGAAGACAGGTATTTTTCATGACATAATATATTATTTAGCATGTAAGGGTTTAGTATTGTAGGATTTTGTTTGTGCTTTATTTTTTATTCCTACACATCTTTGACAGTCCTGGTATTCATTATGTAGACAAGCTGACCTTGAATTCATGGCAATTCTCCTGCCTCAGCCTTTTCAATGCTATGAGTAAAGCATGAGCAACTAGTTACTATTATTTTTTTTACAAATTAATTTAAAAAGATAGTTTGTTTTGGTTCTGAAACAGTGTCAAGTGGCCCACACTGCCTTTAACCAAACAGTCGAGGAGGAATCTCCACACATGATTCTCTGGCTTCTCCATCCCAGCATACTGCACCTAGGCAGTCTGAAGCATTAACATAAACACCTAAGAGTTTATGTAAACTCTCAGGAGACAGAGACAGGCAGAGCTGAATTTAAGGCTAACCTGGTCTACAGAAGAAGTTTCAAGGCAACTAGGGCTAAACAGAGAAACCCTGTCTCAAAAAACAAAACAATTAGTGTAAAATATCCAGATTTTCAAAAGTTTATTATTACATTTACTTATTTATGTGTATGTATGTGGATTCACACATGCCATGACACATGTGTGGAGGTCAGAGGACAAGCTGCTTCTCTCATCCTACCACATGAGTCCTGGGGACCAAACTCACATCATTAGATTTGGTAGAAGTTCCTTTACCTGCTACGTTATCTTTCCAATTCTTTCTATTTTGAGATATAACCTCACTATATAGCTTGCTGGTTTTGAATCTGAAATCTTCCTACATCTGTCTCCTGAGGCCTGGGATTACAGGTGTGTGCCACCATGTTTGGTTCTGAGTTTTAATTTCTTATTTAGTAAATACTGATAGATGTTAATACATATAAACAAAATTTTTGAGAGTTTTCAACACAGTTTGAGAATAGAAGAGGTTCTGAAACCATCTAACCTGGAATGTCCCCGAAGCCCCTTTGCCAGTTATCTGCTCTAACTGGCCTCTCTCCACTGCTCTCTGCAGAGCGTTCTTCAACAACTGAGGCCTGCAGAGAAAAAACAAAAAAACAAGGGATAAATCTGTTAATGAAAGAAAACTTGCAGAGAAAGAGCTGTCCTATTTCCAGATCTAAACGTGTAATTCCTGTTATGTGTAGTATCCTGTTAAAATGAACAAACACAACACCAAACAGCTGGCATCCTGGACAAGTAGAATTTTTTTCCTCTTAAAGAAGCTATTATTGACGTAGATATAATCCTTACCATACAGAACAAACTTTTCTAATTGCCAGGATGTGACAAAACCCTGTAATTTACTAACATCAGACTGATGAATGCCCTGAACAATTAAATAAAGCAAAGGCATCTTTTTCCCACTAATGGGTGCTAACCTGCTATGTTGTTCAAGTCACACAAAGGTTTTGGCTTTAATCATACCAACCAAATTCATATGTGGGATATATAAGAATACTTTAAAAAAGTCATTTTGGTGGTAACTGATACAGGTCCTAAGGAATAGCATCTGAAGTTGACCTCTGGCCTCCACATGCACATGTATACACATGAGTGTGTGTCCCCCAATATGTACACTCTATCATCCCAAAAGAAAAAAAGTAATAAGGGATCCTGCCAGCATCTTAACACAGTATGATTATAGATAGAAAACACTCATGCTTATCCACTATAACCACAGACTTCCAGACTGCATAACTGTGGGAAGCAAACTTACATTGTAATGTCAATGACAATGATGATGATGACAAAGCAATTAAAGCAGTCCACTGGAATGACTTTAAAGACCTGAGCAGCCAATGATACGGCTTAGTCAGTAAAGGCCTTTGTCAAGCCTGAAGACCTGAGATCACTCACGTGGTGCAAGAGAAGAACTGACTTTAAAAAAAAAAAGGGGGGGGCGCGATGCTGGAGAGATGGCTCAGTGGTTAGGAGCATTGCCTGCTCTTCCAAAGGTCCCGAGTTCAATTTCCAGCAACCACATGGTGCCTCACAATTATCTGTAATGGGGTCTGGTGCCCTCTTCTGGCCTGCAGGCATACACACAGACAGAATATTGTATACATAATAAATAAAAAAATAAATATTTTTAAAAAAAGAGAGAAAAGAACCGACTTCCACAATCGTTCTGTGGTATGTGTACTTGACACAAATACACACAGTAAAAAAAACTTTTTTTCTTTAAAAGGTTGTCAGGACTTCACTGTGACTGCTGAGAAAAAAAAGCGGGGAGGGAGAGATTTACAATAAAAAGGTGATGGAAACTGGGCAGTGGTGGCACACACCTTTAATCCCAGCACTTGGGAGGCAGAGGCAAGTGGATCTCTGTGAATTGGAAGCCAGCCTGGTCAACAACTATGACAACCTAAGTGATTGGTATAGATGTTCTGGGAGCCAGATGTGATATAAGCCTTTATTCCCAGCTTTCAGGAGGAAGAGACAAAGGCAGGTGGATTTCTGTGAACTCAAAGGGCAGTTTGAGCTAAATACTAAGACTCTGTCTCAAACACATGAAACACACACACACAAAGATAGTTTTATGTTTAAATGATGAAGATATGCTATTTCTTTTTTTTAAATATTTATTTATTTATTATGTATATAATATTCTGTCTGTGTGTATGTCTGCTGGCCAGAAGAGGGCACCAGATCTCATTACAGATGGTTGTGAGCCACCATGTGGTTGCTGGGAATTGAACTCAGGACCTTTGGAAGAGCAGGCAATGCTCTTAACCGCTGAGCCATCTCTCCAGCCCCAAGATATGCTATTTCTATACATTTATTAAGTTATCTCCCCTTTAAAAAAGGTTTTTAACTACTTTTTGTGGGCACATGTATGTAAATCAGATGACAATTATCAAAAGACAGTTTTCTCTTTACACCATGTGGGTCTTGGGGACCATACTAAGGCCATCAGGCTTGGCATCTCTATGGCTTCTATTTGCTATTAAAGCCAGAGTCCTCATCTACTCCCACAGTCACAGCAAATAGAAAATGAGTATCTAAAGCTGACATAAAGTTTGTTTTTGTGTTTGTTTGTTTCCTAGAGACAGGGATTCCCTGTGTAGTCTGACTGTCCTGGAACTCCCTCTGTAGACCAGGCTGGCCTCAAACTCAAGAGATTTGCCTGCTTCTGTCTCCTGAATGCTGGGATTAAAGATGTGCATAACTACTGCATGGCAAAGTTACTTTTTAATACTTATATGTTTATGGGTATTCTCCCTGCATATATATATATGTCTGAGTACCTGGTACCTGAGGAGGCATCAAATCCCCTGGACCTGGATGGCTCTGAGCTACCATGTGGGTACTGGGAATCAAACCTGGATCCTCTAGAAGAAGAGCCAGTAGTCCTAACCATGGAGCTATCTCTCTCTAGCCCAACAGGAAAAGAATTACAAGGACTGGGAAGATGGCTCTGTGGGTGTGGTGGTTTGAATAAGAATGGTCCCCATGGGCTCCTATATTTGAATAATTGGTTCCTGGTTGCTGGAACTGTTTGGGAAGGATTAGGGAGTGTAGCCCTGTTAAGGGAGGTGTGTCAGAGGTGGACTTTGAGGTTTCAAAGGACTGGTGCCATTCCTTTGCTTTGCCTAAATGGACTCTAATTCATTGAACTCATAAGCACAATTAAACACTTTTGTTTATAAGTTGCCTTGGTTATGGTGTTTTGCACAGCAACAGAAAAGAAACTACAACTGTGTAAAATACTTGTCATTTAAGTATGAGGATTCAAGCTCAGATCCCCAGATACCATGTAAAAGCCAAGTAGGTGTGGTGGTCCACCAGTGTTCTCAGCTTACAGGAGGCAGAAACAAAAAACTCTTGGAGTAAGCTGGCTAGCCAGACTAGCCAGAGTTTAGTGGGATAATCAGGATAGACATTCGATGTCAACTTCAGATAACTGTATGTGCGTATGCATCTGAACACACAAATACATGCCCCATATATATTCCAAAAGCACATGCACATCCATTGAGTGTGCTGTTACAAACTGTGAGTTCATCACTTGGGAGGTGGAATCAAGAGGGTTAGCAGCTCAAGATCATCCTCTCTGTTATGTAGCAAGTTGTGGCCAACCTGAGCTACATGAAGCCTTTTCAAAATAACAAAAACAAAACAAAACACAATAGGAACTGGGTGGTAGGGGCACACACCTTTAATCCCAGCTCTTAGGTGGCAAAACTCTGTTGAGTTCAAGACCAGCCTGGTCTACAGAGCTAGTGCTAGGACAGCCAAGGCTATACAAAGAAATTCTGTGTCTTGAAAAACAAAAAACAAACAAACAAAAAAAGCAGTAAGAGAAAAAGAATTACAGATGACTCTATATACTGCACTTTCTGCAGGAACAACTGGATCAAAAACATCTGGGGTGGGGGTAGCTATACCTATACTGAATACATATATACTTTTCCCTTACCATTATTTTATACATTACAAACCTATTTACATAATAATTATGTTAGGTATTTTAAGTATTCTAGGGAAGATTTAAAATATACAGGAGAACAATACCAGTGGTGCAGGCCTATAATACCAGCTACTCAGCAGGCTGAGGCAGGAGAATCACAAGTTTAAGGCAAGTCTAGGTAATTTAATGCAACAGTGTCTAAAAACAAAATGTAAAGAAGGATATAGTTATGTGGAAAAGGCTTGTCTAGCATGCGTGAAGCCCTAGCTTCAATTTTCAGTACACCAAAGTTAAACACACAGAAGCCAGGCATAATTCCACTATTAAGGGAGAAGCACAAATTCTATGAGTCTGAGGACAGTCTAGGCAACACAACGAACTATCTTAAGAACAACAAAAATTATACATGGAGACGCACATTGAATCACTCACAGACAAGACTATGTAAAGGTATGCTTGAGCACCTGGAGGACTTTGGTATCAAGGAGGCTATTGGAACTGCCTGAGAAGACACCTAAACTCTGTTAAGATCATGTAAGAATATGTAGTTTATGTTTAAACAATAAACAAAAGAACAACAAAACTCCTTACACATGGTATAAAAAAGAAAACATGGGAATTTGGAGACAAAAAAATAAAACCATACAGAAAGTTTTACCTCTGTCTCACCCTAAAAAAAAAAAAAGCTTCTTAATATGTCAGCTGTTTCCTTCTTCAAGAACAAAATGCACTGCTTTAGAGTTCAGGGCAAAGCTAATACCTGATATCCACTCTAAGCTTAGGGTAATACTGAGACACGTATTTCCTGATGAGACTGTAGGATGCTTCTTTAGGTTCACAAAGTCGAGTAAAGGCCAATGGGAGAATATCTTCCAGTTTTACTTGTGGTTCTGGATCCACCGCTGAGCCCTTCTGCAACACAGCACAAGTTACAATCATTACACAACAGAAAGCTGTCAGCCCACATGCTACCTACAATTCTAGGGCTTTCCTGCATCACTGTCAAATCAACTGGCAAATGGAAAAGTGTACTTTCTCCCATATTCAAGTAAAACAGAGCATGAGGTTCAGAGTGTAGCAATTTCAGATTCAAAGAATAAAAAAACACACAGAGAAACCAAAAGGAAGAAGCAAGTCATTCAAAGACCCACTTTCTCTCTTCATCTCCAGTGACCAGCAATGAGGTGTAGCACCAGGAAGCACACCACCAACGCTCTTTTCCAAGTGTTAGAGAATTCTATTTTTAAAAGGTATGAAGCTGTGCCTGGTGCTGCATGCCTTAACCCCAGTGTTCTTGAAGTAGGAGGATATCTGTGAGTTTGAGGCCAGCCTGGTTTATATGGTAGATTCCAGGATACCTAGCGATATGTAGAAAAACTGTCTCAAAAGTAAAATTAAAATAAATTTTAAAAGGCATAAAACTTTCAGAGTTATAAGAATGATACAGATCTTCATCATTGACACAGACAAATATTACTTCATTTAAAATTTTTTAGCCATGTCAGGTAGTGATGATACCACACCTTTAATTCCAGCACTCAGGAGGCAGAGGCAGGTGGATCTCTTGAGTTTGAGGCCAGCATGGTCTACAGAGCTAGTTCCAGAACAACCAGGGTTACACAGAGAAACCCTGCCTTGAAAAAACAAAGCAAAACAAAAAATTTTAGTCATTTTTTTTTTAAAAAATAAAACTGTTTTGGGTGATAGTACTTACAGAGCTGAGAAGAAAAAGGGGATCTGAGGTTTGGAGTCTCGTGTTGCAGAAATATACTTTTATATTTCCTCAAGCTTAATATTTATTTCACAAAAGAGTAGTGTAATTCATACAGCTGCCCATAATTCAATATAAGACATTAAAGACCACAGACTTACCAAGGATGGAGTGCTAAGGTTTGTAATCTGACTGGTCTTCACACTTATCTGGGGGATTCCTTACAACGTCTCTAGCCCTCAGTAGAAAGGCTGCACTTCAAATAGTACTATTCACGGGCATGCAATTAATGCTGCTGTCTACAGTCATAGTAATAACAATTCAACACCCAAACTGTGGTATAAACTTACCTTTCTGTTTCTGGATTTCTGAGGTGTTTTTCTTGATTTCTGAACCACAACAAAACTGCCAGATGCACCTTTTCCTTTGACCTAAAGTAAATATAATCTGAGTCATTCCAGTATTGAGTTAGTAACTTCACACTAGAGGGTTACAGAGCAAGAAGCAAAAGCTAATGTGAAGTGCTGCTTAAATCTGGAGAGAAAAGAACAATTGAGTCAGAGGCAAAATTTGGGATAGGACACCACACTAGTAAACTCTGGATAATCCTGTCACTCAGACTCATCTAATGATCAAACATTTCACAAAAATAAAATAGATTTATCAATCACATAAAAAGGAAATCACCACACAATAGAAATCACTTTATGTATATATGCACCCCTAAGTACCCACCACAAAGAATACACTCAACATATACGTACTGAATGAACTACTCACTGAGGGTTCCTAGGCAGAGTTGAACAGACATACCCCATCACACTCTGTAGAAAGTATCAAAGAACCCCAGGAGCTCTTGGAATGTGATAAACTACTTCCTAAGACTAGCTCTTTCTGCTATCATGGGATCTTAGTGGTTATTTTTATCACTGTGGACTTCTGAAGAGTACTTGAGATAAAAGTCCATTTTTGCCTTAAGGTTGTTGTGGTTTTATTCTAGGACAAGGTGATCAGGACTTCATGTGTGCTCAGACAAGTGTTCTAGCTGGAGTTGCAATGCCCACCCTAAGCTGTTCCAACTCTAAGCAATCCTTTGAGGAACTACACAAAGTTACACAGATTATGCTTGAAATGAGAGTTAATTCTATTCAGGTTTTATCCGATGCCATCTAGCTCTCAGGTGTTAATAGTTTAAATAATAATCAATTGAGGCGAATCTACTTAAAAGTCAATTTATTAAGCATCCAGTTGAATCACATACGTTAAGTTTTAGAGGTAACAAACCTAAAACAAAAGCAAATCTTCTGTTATGCAACAATAGTATTTCTCAACCTTATTATCATTTTTAGAGCTATGTAATTTTCATTATCATCCAGTCTCCAAAGACCCAACCAACAGCAAGCAAGCAGAGAAAACTCATACCATTGTAATGCTCTATTAAGAGTGACCTACAAAGGCAACTGCCAGCAGGATCTGAGGTCTGTCCTCACATAGTGAGACTAGGTCCAGTTGAATTGTTTTAGTCATGTAGCTTACTTTAACAAAAGAAAGATAAACCTAACTTGCTAGAAATGGACTTAGCATAACTAATATATGACATAATCGAGTTTTCTAAAGTGGTGTAATACCTGTTTGATGACTCCTCTGCTTAACTCCCTTTTCAGAGCTTGCTTAAGGAGATAGCCCCTTCTCTCCAGATCCAGAGAAGGGTACTTATGGATGATGTACTTTCGAATAGCAACCACTGATGCGCCACTCTTCTGGAAGCATGCCTATAAAATTTTCAAACCATACATATTAAACTAGTTATTTTTTATTAGAGACTCTGTATCATTTTCAAAATAAGTTCTTTTAGAAGTGAACTAAATGGTAAAGTGGTAGGGAAGAACGAACAGTGCTTCAGCTAGCTCAACTTAAGCATGTAAAGGCCATGGAGAAAAAACACTAACAAGTACTTCTGCAACAATTTTAATTTTTCAGAAGCACAAAACTCTGAGTATGGTGGCTCACACCTGTAATCTCACCTCTATAAGGTGGGTAGGTGCACTGCTGCAAGTTCAAGGCCAGTGTAGGCTACAAAGTGAGAACCTGTCTATAAAAAGCAAAACAAAATTTAGGTAGTGGTGGCGCCCACCTTTAATCCCATCACTCAGGAGGCAAAGGCAGGTAGAACTGAGTTGGAGGCCAGCCTGGTCTACAGAGCAAGTGCCAGGACAGCCAGGACTACACAGAAAAACCCTGTCTTGGAAAAACAAAAAACCCCACAAAACAAGAACAGTCAACCCCCAAACCATCTTAATTCTGAGTGGACCATTCCCTGGGCAGGGACTCCTGGGCAGTATGAGCAGAGCGGGAACTAAACAAATGCATGTATCTATCATTCTTCTGCTTCCAGATGTACAGCCACCACTTCCTTTTATTTTATTTATAGAATTTCTCCATGTTGTCTTGGCTGCATAAAACTCTTTTTTTTTTTTTTTGTTTTTTGAGACAGGGTTGTAGCTTATGAGGCTGTCCTAGACCAGGCTGGCCTCGAACTTACAGAGATCCGCCTGTCTCCACCTCCCGAGTGCTGGGATTAAAGGCGTGCGCCACCACAGCCCGGCAAACAAAGGGGCCCCAGGTGCCCAGTGCTCAAATACAGGGCACAACAGCTTTCTGTTTTTTTGTGTTTTTTTTTTTTTTTTGCATGAGATTCTTAAAGAGAGACTACGTAAAGGATAGAGGTCTTGGGGCTGGAAAGCTACCTCAATATGCTCTTGTGGAGAAACTGTACTTGGTTCCCAGCATGAACACAGTAGCTTACAACTGCCTGTAAGTCCAATTCTAGGGCGTTCAAGTCCAATGCTTTCTTTAAGTCTCCAAGGGCTCCTGAACTCATATGATATAATAAACTCACTCAGAAATACAGAAATAAAATAAATCTTTTTCTTTTAAATACAAGGCGGGGGACGGGACTTAGGTTTAACTAGCACAAGGCCTGATATTTGATCCCCAGCAGTGGGGATATTGGGAAGAGTTACATAATGAAGGCACTCTAAGATCAGACTTATTTCATCTGGTCGAACAGGAAAAACCTATAATCTTGCAGATGATTACAGGTTCAAAGTCATTCTTGACTATACAGGGAGTTCAAGACCAATCAGCTTGTGCTCCATCAGTAAATTCACCCTGAACCTCCCCCCCTACATACCTGACAGCTACATATGCTAATAAAAACGCTATGAAGGAAGGCTAATACTTTGAAAGGGTTAGTGAAGAATCAAAGCAACAGGATTTGAAGGATTTGAAGTTTCTTATTCTAGGTATGAAAAGTGCTTTATATCACCAGGCAGTGGTGGCACATGACTTTACAGCCTGATCTATCGAGAAAGTTCCACGTCAGCCAGAGCTGATACACAGAGAAATCCTGTCTCAAAAAAAAAAAAGAAAAAAAAGGGAGGGAGGGAGGGAGGGAGGGAGGAAGGGAGAGAAGGAGGGAGAGAATGATAAAGGAAGGGCTGTATAAATCATATATGTATGATATATTTGTATTAGAAACTCAGCTGTACAAACAAAACTAGAGAATAACTTTCAATAAAAGTTCTGCATGTTTTCTAATGATTCTATTTTCTATATGTATGTGTGTGTGTGTGTATGTGTCCCTGCAGGTGGAATTATAGATGAGCCAGTCAATGTGGGTGCCAGGAATAGAACCAAGTCCTCTGTAAAAGCAGCAAGTGCTCTTAACTAACAAATCATCTCTCCAGCCCCTTAATGTGAATTTTAAAAAACAAATGTGCTTTCAGGGAATGGTGGGGCACGCCTTTAATCCCCACCACCACTACACTTCTGAAGTGGGGCAGGCAGATCTATGAGTTCAAGACCAGTCTGGTCTACAGGGCAACTTCCATGACAGGCAGGGCCACGCAGAAAAACCCTGCCTCAGAAGGGGAAAAAAGTGCTCATCAAAGCAGGATTTCTGACGTCTGGACAAAATAAGCTGCTTTCAAATAAGGAAAGCTGAAGAAGGCAAACCTGAGTTGACTGCATGAAATAACAACTTGCCTTAATGGCCTCAGTTAGGATTGCATCCATCTTGGGTCGTGGGGAAGAAGCCATTGGTGTTTGTTTCTGGGCCCGGGCTAGCTGACTGGCAGAAAGAGTAGCCCAGGAAGGTATTGTTTTTTTCACCTTCTTTTCCTTTTCTTTAGACTGATCTTTCTCACTGAAAAACAGAGTTTTCATTATGAAAGATGAATTCTTCTGAAACACAATCAACATTCTGTACTCACAGACTTCACACATTTGCATTCTGCACTCAAGGACTATAAACACTTTAAGGGAAACAGCATCTGTACTGAACACGCAACTTTCTTTTCTATCATTAAGTCACATAGCACAGTAACTGTATACAAAGTACTCTCAGTGCATTAGGTTTAGAACATATAGGAGGACACACCTAAATCACATGTAACACTAAACCAACTCACAGAAAGGACTTGAGCACCTACAGATCTTGGTACTGTAGGGGTCCAAGAACCAATGGCACACTAACACCAAAGGGCAATCATATAAAGAAAAAAAAAAAAAAGGTCACAGAGGGAGAGCCACGTATAGGGGCTGTAATTCCAGCACTAGGGAAGCACAGTAACCCTAAGTTCAAGGCTCCACTAGCCTAGGCTAGATAGCAAGTTCCAGGACAGCCACAGGTACAATATGAAAACTTGCCTGGGGGGGAAAGGGAGGGAAGGCTTTAATTTATTTATACTTATAAATAAACTTATATTTACATATAATATATTGTATAAATTATTTAATCTATATACAAATTTAACATTTATAAATTGTTTTATTTATATATAGAATAAGCAAAAAATTACAAGATATTAGAAACTTTCTGGTACTATAACTGAATCAAGAGATTCCTCTTAGGTATGAGCTAGAAAGATGTTTCTCTTAGGCACAGGAAAGAGCAATCACATTAGCTGTCACTAAGAATGAAGTGAAAATTCTAGCTGGAGGGTTAAGTTCAGGGTAGGAGCACTGGCTGACAGAGGACCTGAGTTTGATTCCAGTACCCATAAAATGGCTCACAGCCATCAGTAATTCCATTTCCAAGGGATCCAACATTGTCTCCTGGGCTCCATGGTGCCCAGGCATGCACACGCAAAATACCCATACACATAAAAAATATAATAATACAAATTTGTAATCACTTCAAAAGATGCAATGGGATATGGGAAAAGATCTTAAAGTCCTAAGTGTATGATGTTAGTGTCTCAATCATCTAAACAGAAAAACAACATCAACTACCTTCAAGGTAAAGAATAAACAAATTTGAGGCTAGAGATGATGTGAATTCATTTTAAGTAGTAACAGTAATCTACTCACCTAACAGAAGTATTAAAATACTACAGAGTAGGCACAGCCAATAAAAAGCACAGGCCTTACTCTTAAAAATGGGGATAATTACTTCTTAGCTGGGCGTTGGTGGCACATAACTTTAATCCCAGCACTTGGGAGGCAGAGGCAGCCGGAACTCTGTGAGGTTGAGGCCAGCCTGGTCTATACAGTGAGTTCCAGTATAGCCAGGAGTGTTACAAAGAGAAATTGTCAAAAAAAAAAGAGAGAGAAAGAGAGAGAGAAAAGGGAGGGGAGATCAAAGATTTCCTGAGTATACATGGGAAAAGTATAACTATTACTACTATAGTTAAAAAAGAAATTGTGTTTGTGGACATGTGATGTGCTCACAGAGACAAAGGTAAACGTTGGCCGTCTTCCTCAATTGCTCTCTACTTCTTCCTTTTAGAAGAAAGACAGGCATATGGTGGCAAATACCTGTACCTCAGCACTTGAGGTGTCACCAGATACAGAGCTTATGCTGCTCTTGATATGATGTGACTGAATATTTTAACAAGCACATAACAAAGGGTGAAGTGTCTTTCAAGTCAGGATTTTGGTAGTTACCACTTCTTAATGAGAGTCTATCAAAGCTTAAAAAGTATCAAATGTCCCTTTAAGGAATTCTAAACACAAAAACACATTCCAGAAAACAGAAACGCTTACTCAGACTATCATGCTAACTAACACTACAAACTCTAAAAGGCATAAAAGCGCATAGTAAAACTTTTCCCAACAGTGATTTCACAAAGCAAGCCCAAACAGTGAATGCCCAGCACGAACAGCTGACCTGCAGTCTCACACAGCCTTCAGCTATAAAGAGCAAGAAAGCGTAGGCCTTACTCCTTCTTGGTCTCCTCAGAAGACTTGTTCTCTTCCTTCTCTCCACTCTCGGGCTCCCCCTTGGGCTGCTCCGCCTCACTTGATGGAGCAGGCGGGGTTTCATTCCCCTGTTCTTCTACAGTAGAAATGGACTCCTCGGAACTTCCATCCGGTTCTAAAACACAGAACCCCCCACCCCATCCAGTAGTCAATAAACGTCAAAGACATGTTACATAACAGGCTTGCCAACTGTTCAAATTAACAGATGCATTCTAAAATGAATCACACGGCTGTGGCATAAGAGTGCCACCATTGCACTGGCACCCTCTTCCATCTTAAATCATGAGTTGCCTGTTCAAGTAAGTGTTCACCCAGACCATTATGTGAAAAATACCCAACACTGCATGAACTAGGCAGAGGTGAGGATAGGGGTTTTCAAGGTCACCCTTCTCTACACAGCAAGTTCCAGGGATTGCTGTATCAAGCCTAAAGACTAACTCAAAAAAGAAAAACATTTTAAAAGAAGAGTTTAAAATTTGGACATGATTTCTAAAAATTCTTATGAGTGAGTCAAAAATGTAAGGGTTTGGTTTTTGGTGGTGGTTTTTGGGACAGTGTCATGCTATATAGCCCTGACTGGCCTCAAATTCAAAGCAACATTTCAGTCTTCATAGTATGATATATCATTCTGCTACACGGCCTGTAAACTGACACTTATCAGAGATGCAGTGATAAATAATCAACAGTACTTTTCAGCTCTGCCTCTCACATTCCCTATTACCTTAAGCATGACTGCTCAAACTGGGCAGCACTTAAGGATTCTGAGATAAAATCCAGATTCAAAAGAAGAACCTGACAGGGAGAGAATGGTGTGCTCATTTCTGCAAACCCAAGATGTACAGGGGAGAAATTTAAAAAAAAAAAAGAAAGAAAGAAAGCAAAAAGATCACATGACAAAGACTAAGAGGGAGCTGGAACAGGAGGCTAGAAACAGCGTGAAGGAACACCATTTCCCCAGGCTGATGGACCTAGTTCTCTGCCCTCCAGTCCTAACCGGCTCATATCCTCTCCACTGACACAGATCATACACAATGTTTTACAGCCCACAAGATTCACTATGGCGGGGCTGGAGAGATGGCTCAGTGGTTAAGAGCATTGCCTGCTCTTCCAAAGGTCCTGAGTTCAATTCCCGACAACCACATGGTGGCTCACAACCATCTGTAATGAGGTCTGGTGCCCTCTTCTGGCCTGCAAACATACACACAGACAGAATATTGTATACATAATAAATAAAAAAAAATGTAAAAAAAAAAAGATTTAAGAAAAAAAAAAAAGATTCACTATGGCCTTCTAATGATTTCACTGCCCATCCTGAAAGCCCAAGCCTTCCTGAATTCCAGAGCTATCTCTCCCAGGACACTACTATGTCTAAAATGTCACACCAATTGTTTCTCATTGTTGTTTTTAATTCCAAGAACATTATATTTTATTTTACAAAAGGTTTCAAATAGAAAATACACTCTTTACTTACACAGTCCAGCATGACATACCAATATCTGCTACTTCTATGTTCTTTAACATTTCATCATGAACACGAGAATAATTAAGTCCAAAAAGATTTAAGGAATATTTCAATTTTTTTTTTTTTTTTTTTTTTTTGGTTTTTTTGAGACAGGGTTTCTCTGTGGCTTTGGAGCCTGTTCCTGGAACTAGCTCTGTAGACCAGGCTGGTCTTGAACTCACAGAGATCCGCCTGCCTCTGCCTCCCAAGTGCTGGGATTAAAGGCGTGCGCCACCATCGCCCGGCTGGAATATTTCAATTTTTTAATTGTGGCTACTTTACCTTACCTGGCTTTTCTTCCTCCCCTTCAGCAAGCTTGCTTTTGGGTGGAGTTTCTCGGGTGGAATTCACAGTTCGACGTATCGGCATGGTGCTATCCTCTGCCTTCTAAGAAAACAGATGCCCATAATCACACAGGATAAAAAGATACCTGTCTCTCAAGGGACCTAACTGGGTATCAAAGATGTAGGAGAATTCTTCAAGTCTACTCCAGGATCTGAATCAAATTACTTTTAACAAACTGAAATTACTTTTAACAAGCTGTTTTTTTTTTAAGTGAAACATGATTTTGAAAATATTCAAAATATTCATTTGAGATAGAACATTAAACGGAAAGTTATAGGTAATGTGGAATCAATTCAGAAGGCTGAAAGTTTTATAAAGAATTTAAGGGGAAGATGAAGAGAACTTTGTATCTATGAAGAACCCAGCAGAGCCTGAAGTCAGGGATTGATCCAAGAGTGAGCTTCAAGAATGCATCAGCCCCTACCTCACCTAACTTGTCCGGGTGGATCAGCTGAGCTCCTACTATAAGTGGGAGTGCCTTAGGATGGACGAGTTCACCTTGAGACATATCAGTCGCCATTTAAAATAATTTTTAGGCCTGAATACTGGTGACACTCTGAAGCCTCTGCTGTTAATCACAAGGGTTTTTCCTAATGGCTTCAGTGTGAAGAGTCAACCTAAAGCACAGAAAAGACTTGGTGTGAAGATCAATAGAAACAAAACTAAACTAAATTCAATATTCCAAAGGGAATAAATATAACTAAAACTTTAAGTTACAGATGACTTAGTTATTACTAAAAAAGCAACATTGTTAGCATATTAATGTAAAGCAGCGACTAAGATGAACGCGTAAGCCACAGCAGCTTTGCAATTTCCACAGGAACCAAGGCAGCAAGGACAAGAATGAGCTAAGGAACCTGACCCCCAACCCCTCTTGCCATTCATCTGGAACTTAGGAAGAAGACTAAAGGCAGGTCTAGCCAAGGATCAGTTTACTAAAGATGACTTTTGTTGTTATCATTCACATGAGGTCAAGAAAATTATCTGTAATCTTTAACTCTATCTCCATTAGAGAGTAAAAATTTTCCCCTCATTAAAGAGAAAACCGAAGGGTAAAATTACTACTGAGAATCTAACATGGAAGAACCCCAAGAGCCAGGGAGGTGAGTTTAGCTCACCACCTAGATGAACAGAGTATACATCTAAGACCTTGGCCTAGTGTAATGTAAGCAAATGCACATAGAAAAAAAGAACATAAACAAATAGCCACAAAAAAGTCAGGCATGGTGGCTCATGCCTGAAATCCTAGGGCTCAGGAAGCTGAGGCAGGAGGGGGATGCACTGCATTCTAAATTCTAGGCCACAGTAAGCTAAAGAATAGACCTTAACATGTGAACAAATAAGCAAGCAAGCAAACAAACAAACAAAAAAAGAATCACAAACCTCATGCAGTTACCTAAATTTACCTTCTTGTGCCCTTAAAAAGAAAAAGAAAACAAACAAAAGAAAAAACCACTAATGTGGGTGGTAGTGGTTCAGAGGGTAAAGTGCTATGAAAGCATGAGGACCTGAGTTCAGATCTCCAACACGCATGTAAAAGCTGCATGTTTGGTGCCCATCTGTAAGACCAGCACTGGGAGTGGACAGGCAGATCCCTAAAGCTCAAGAGCCAACCCATGTAGCTGAAATGGTGAGGTCCAAGTTCAGTGTGAGAGACCCTGTCTTAAAATATTAAGATGGAAAGCAACTGAGGAAGAATCCTGTATGTGACCTCTGGCCTCCACACACGCACACATATGTGCACACAACTCTAATATATGACCCTGATGTTCTATAATAAAAATCCCTTAATAGAAGAAAATGGATATTTAAGTGTTTAGGCCTATGCACTAGTGAGCAATTAACAAAGATGGGAGTAATTAATTTCTACTTTAATCTCTAACTTTTTAGAAATCGAAGAGCTTTTATCCTGTCATGAATAGTCCCAGGCCACAGCAAACTGGGGTAAAATTATAAAACATTAACAGAGTGCTTTCAATTAGAGAAAAATCTGCAAACACCAGCGGCAATTCCATATTCCTCTATTAGCTGCAAAGAGAACTGAAAGAATGCAAGCTGGGGCAATGCACTCAGCAGTAACCCTGCAGTATGGGAGGTTGAGACCGGATGAGCACAAGTGCAACATCACCCTGGTCCTACCTCAACCTACCCACTCCCCCTACAGTGAAGTAGAAATATTTACAAGTTAAAATTCTTAACAGCACAAAGCATGTTGATAAGGTGAAGCATTCATTTAATCCCAGCATTAGAGGGTAAAGGCGGCAGAGAGATCTCTGAGTTTGAGACCAGCCTGGTCTACATAGTGAAAACCTGTCTCAAACCCCATTCCCCATTAAAAAAAAGTAAATAAATAAATAAATAAATAAGGTCAAGATGGTTCAGGTCATTATTTAGGTTCTTTGCATGGGGATTTAAACGCCAACAAGCAATAATGACACAGCAATGTGTTTTCCTGAAAATTACAATTAAAACTAAGGTGGAATTTTCCCAAGCAAACATATACAAAAGTAAAAACTAGGATCCCATCATCCTTTGTAAAGTGACAGTGCTGAGGAATTCTTCCTAACGTACACCACCACGAGGTGGACAAACATGCTGTAAAGGAAAACATACAGAGCTCCTGAGCATGGTATCCATCCACATGGTTAAGAGAAACCGTTGTCTCTGACCTCAGCACAGGCATGGCGCTGAACATACGCCCACAACTCACCACCCCAAATAAATAAAAGTATTAAAAGTCATAAGACACCTATAGTTATTGGGGGAAATATTTATTTATTTATTTAAAAAAATTTTTTTTTAAAGACTAGTCAAGTGCAGTAGTGAGAAGGGGGAAAGTATAGAACAGGAGTTCAGTCTGTAACTGACTGTGAACAATCAATTGAGATAACTCACTACCTTCGGACCAGCCTGGGGGAAATATTTAAAAACGTCTGCCTCAGCTCTTAATTTACTAAAAGGCCACAGTATTTTTTGTTCTTCTTTAATAGGGTAATAAGTTATGCTTGTTTTTGATACAGGGTTTCTCTGTGTAGCCCTGGCTGTCCTGGAACTCACTATATAGACCAGGCTGGCCTCAAACTCAGAGATCCACCTGCTTCTGTCTCTGGGATTAAAGGCATGAGCCACTAAGCCCAGTTTAAATTCACTTTTCATTAACAGCTAACAAAGCTACATGGATGGTTAACCCAGACTGCTTTAATTAACACTATCAATGCAACTTGTAACTGAATTTTCTGTTATAGCACTGTGAATGATGAAACCTTTCAGACAGCTATATTAGCTCCCTAGCAGGGAGTTTTGGGGTTTGGGGGTGGGGTGTTCCTGTAGCCCAGGTTGGCTTTAAACTTGCTATGTAGCAGAGGATGACTTAGCTTCTAACCCACCTTCCCAACGCTGGTTATCACAGCTGCACACTACTCTGGAAAGGGAACAAGTATTTTCAACTGAGCCATGGATACAAACCAGATGCCTAAAACATAGCAGGGTTAGAAGAGGAGTCTTTAAAAAGTATTTGTAGAAGAATAAAAAATTGCTTTTTAACATGGGTTCATATGGTGTGAAAACCAAAATATATTTTCACCTGTAGCTTATAAAGTTCTCCTATGGCCCCAAGTTTTTGGGTTCTTTTTAGCTGAATGTAAGAACAGTAACACAGACTTACTTTTGACAAAGGAAACGCCTAAACTGTTTTATTATAGGCAATAAAGGACTTGCAGAAGTGGAAAGCCCAATCCGTGGCTGTAGTTTGCTCCATTAGGAAGAGCAGTATGTCTGGGGCTGCAGCATGTGTTTCAAGCCACTGCTATCCTTTCGAATTTGTGGTCTTTAGAAAAGGCACCAGCTTCTCAAGCCACTCTACACCTCGTGCAATACACACGCTTCCTAACGTCACTAACAGGGGGCACTAAACACCTCAACCAGCTCCCAGGCTGAATTTTCACACTACACTCAGTAACTGCTGGCAGCTCTCCCATCTCGTTATGCAGCATGGAGTGATGTCTATCTTGGCTGAGCACACGGCTCCACATGTTGGAGGTAAGGCTTGCAGCGACATAGGCTTCAGTAACTTCCTAGTCATCTTCCAGTTGTCCAGCTTCCAAGTAACATTTGAAGAGTAGGGCCCAAACCCCAATCCTCAGGCTGTTACACATTAACCCTGAGATGACAGTGGCACCAATCCTCCCAGCACTCGCACTGAGAAAGTTGAAACAGGTTCAGAGCGAGTCCCAAGGCAGCAAGGGCTACATACAGGGAGACCGCCTCAAAAACTAAACTTGAAATAAGTTTTGAGCAAACTACTCTGAAACTGAGGTCCGACGTTTTTAAAAGTGTGTGGTAGTTTTTTTTTTTTTTTTATACCTGTGCTGATGAAGGAAAAAAACATGGAACGCTTCTCTAATCGCTTCTAGGCCTTTGGGCTAAGATCAAGTGCAGAATGACGCTCTAGTTTTATGTGACTCTACGATGCTTGCGCATAAGGTCCCAGGTATAAAAGACTCTCGTTCTCCAAGGCAAGGGACAGCCGGAGAGGTGCAGTAAGAAACCGCGGAAGAAGTGATGGGCAATTCTGGCTGGGCGGGAGGGTTTAGCGTCAAGGGCCTTAAGACTGCCTAAGTCTGGATCAACTCGGGCCCGGGCATCATGGCTGGCACTGGCAACCCCAGCTGCGTCGGCCTAGGGAGCGCGCTGGGGATGAAGGAGTCGTAAGCAGGCGGGGACGCGGAAGCGCATGGCCGTCATGGCAGCGGCGACGGCAGCAAAGCGACAGCGCCCACAGAAGCTGAGCATCGCCGGGAGGAGCAGCGAGGACAAAGGCGCGGGAGGCCCCGCGACGGCGGAAGAGCAGAGCGGGGGGGGGAAAGGTGGGGGGAGCGGGGGCCGAGACCGGCGCGGAGCTGCTGCGGACGACTGCGGTGGCTCGGAGCAGTGACCGCCCCGCGCTCCGATCCGCGAGGCCTCGGCTCCGCGCACTCACCACTGGGAGCTCCGTAATGGCGGCCGCGACGGCGGCGGGGGCGGAGAGCCCGAAGGGGCGGGTCCGCCGCAGCCAGTCACTACCGCCGGCATCTTTCGAACCGGCTTGGAGACCGTTGAGAGTAGGCCGAGGGGAGGGCGCGGCGGAAGTCGGGCCGCGGGCCTCGGAGCATGCGCGAGTCCGCAGCCAATCGGGCGCCGCGCTGCACGCCGGTGCATGCGCACTGGGACGCACGGGGGGGTGGGTGTCTCACACACACACGACAAGGGAAGACCTGCCCCTCCTCCCCAAATCCAAACAAAACAAGGGCGGGAGCGCGCGTCGCCGGGCCCCGGAGGCCTGCGCGGCAGGGGCAGGGGCCGGGTGGCAGGCGCGACGCGAGAGGGCGCAGCGGCCGGGGCGGGCGGACAAAAGGCGCCGGCTCCCGGGCCCCGCGCCCCGCCCCCTGCGCCTGGGCAGCAGCGGCGTCAGCGCCCAGGCCGGCGGCCTCCGCCACTCGCGCCCGGGGCCCGCGCTCACTTCTCGCGTGCCGGGTCCGTCCCGAGTTACCTCTGAGCTCCGGAGACCCGGCGCCCGCGATCCGCACGGCCTTTCTGCGTTGCCGCCGCCGCCGCCGCCGACCGCCGACTCCGACACCGCTGTCCTCCAGGCCGGGCACCGAGCTCTACCGCCCCGCCCCCCTGCCCGCGGCCTCGCGCGCGCGCCCCCGCGCCGGCCCCGCCCCCCGCGCGCGCCCCCGCGCCGGCCCCGCCCCCCGCGCGCTCCCTCGACGGTCCCGGGCGGGCGCGGGGGCGCGAGAGGGCGCTCGGGGACGACGGGCGGCGCGGGGCGGACGGGAGCTTCCTGACTGTGTCTGGCGCGCTCGGCTCGTCCTCTGTCGCCGACCCAGGGCCCTTCATGTTTCGGGTTCCAGCCTCCCGTAAACCCTGGAAGACGGCGCTGGACTAAACGCCAGCCACGATCCTGAGTCCACACGGGACTGGCAGTGTAGTGGCCAAGGACTGGAAGATGCTGTTCTCCATCGTGAGCCGGTCTGCCCGAGCTTCCTGATCAGCATGCACAAACAGGCCCCCCCCCCCAAAAAAAAAAAAACCTCGGGATTAAGAGAAGGGAGTTGCCTTTGAATTGGCACTTTACGTTGGGATTTACACAACCACCGCTGTTGAGAACTGTCATCTTGGGTCTGGAGAAGTTGTCAGTGGTTGGGATTTGTCTAATGTGAAGAAAGCCTTGGGTTCATTTGCCAGCACCTCAGAAAGACTAGTGTGCTGGCGCAGTCTTGCAAAGCTAGCACTCAGTAGGTGGAGGCAAGAGGATCAAAATTTCAAGGTCATTTTGGGCATGGAACCAATTTAAGGCCAGTTTGGGAATGCGTGAGAACCGGTTGAAATACGGAAGGGACATAAAGGAAAGGTGGTAGGTGTGATTCTTCAAAGCCAATTTGGGAAGAACCAAGTGTGTAAAGTAGCGGGAGTCTGTGGATATGGAGCTGGTCTCTGATGATGCATGCCTTGTGTTGAAGCTGGTGCGGTGGACCACTCAACTGTAGGTCAATCTTTCTAATGGCTGACTTCGGAAACCAGTTAAATATACCTCTATTCCCCTGATCTGCTATTGGCCAACGCTCCAAAAGTTCTAAGTCGATTAAATCACCACCGTTAAAAACTCCTCACTGGTGAGCATCAGCACTGGTGACATTACCAATCCCTGGAACACTGGTGTCATAGTCAAGCCCTTCAAAAGGGATTTATGGGGAGACCAGAGTTGGATTTATGAGGAGTTGAAGGAGGGAAAAAAACATCAAATATATTGTATGGAGAAAATATTAGAAAATGTTAAAGGGGGAATTTTGGTCATTTTGAGGGATTCTGTTTTCTTAATAATTCTATATCTTTTTTAAACCCTCTCTTGGAAATGTTTTTATTCTTGTATATGTGTGTATGACTGTGTGTGTCCTCCAAGTGTTTGCAGGTATTTGAGGATAGTCTGCATCCCTGGGAATTTAGTTGAAGTCAGTTGTAAACTGCTGGGAACCAAACTGAAGTCCTCTACAAGAACAAGGGACCTAAACCACTGAGACACCTTCTGTCCCCATCCCACTTGTGGTGGTTTGAAAAAAATGGTCCCCAAAGGGAGTGCCACTATTAGGAAGTATGGTCTTGTTGGAGGAAGTGTGTCACTGTGGAGGTGGGATTTCAGGTATCTTTTGCTCAAGCTTTCCTCAGAGTGGCAGTGGACTTCCTGTTGCCTGTAAGATGGAGGACCCTCAGCTTCTCTTGCAGACATTACCATGTCTGCACACCAGCATGTCACCATTGTAAGCAAGTGTTACAGCTCTGGAAGGAAAGGTATCCTGACTCTTCTGGGAGTCAGGCTGTATCTGGAACTGCAGTGGGCAGCCCTGGAGGGAAAGGTATCCTGATTTGTTGGAGAGTCAGGCTATATCTGGAGCCGCAATAGAACAGCTCTGGAGACTAGACAAGGGGACACCTGAAGCTGGGGTAAAGTGGGGGATGGTCTCCCCGCAGGATGCAGCAATCCTGCTCCTCTCCTAGAGAAAGCTGTTAGAGCTGAGCTCCACTCCATTCTCCTATTGGAAGCTACACGTTTCTTCCCATCTGCTCCAACCCAAGATGTCATTTCTGTTGTACTCTGCTAAAGGGGAAGCCCCTGCAGAAATGTAGCAATCTCCTTGGGCTCTGGTGAAAAATTAAAAATTACCTTTTCTGCTTAACTCCCAAGGGAGTCTCCTAGCAGATGTAACTGTTTCTTCTGGTTTTTCTGCTCAGCTCCTTAAGGGAACGTCTCAGGATGATGAAAGATCTTCTCCCAAAACTCTTTTAAGAAAGATTTATTTGGGAAGGAGTAGTTTTGGAGAGTGGCTGCCTCTGCCAGGGAGGGAAAGGATAGCCAGCTACTGAATAGGCAGAGGGGGTTATATAGGGTGTCTTAGGGGTGGAGTTTTCCAAAGGAAGAGTTGGCTCTGGTTTCAGGGTCAAACTATTTCTTTCACTGGCCTGTTTGTTTGTTTTTTGGCTCTAGTTTTGGGACCAGGACATATTTCTTTCGCTGGTTCTAATTCCAGGGCCAAAGTGAGTTTCTTTGGCACTGGTTTCAGAGTCAGGGTGTGTTTCTTCATGTTCTGGGTTCAGGGCTAAAGGGTGTGATTCTTTCACAGCTCTGGTTTCAGGGCCAGAGTGGGTTTCCTTGGCTATCCCTTTTACCCTGCATTCCCCCCTTTTTTGTTAATGAACCACCAGTGGAGGTTGGAAAGGGGGCAACATTTTTGTTAGACTACTTCCTGCTGAATGGGGGCATCAAGGTTCATGGGACAGTCTTGATCTTCATCCTCAGGATGACCTGTTTACCCTACAGCTATGTTCCTCACCATGCTGATAATGGACTGAACCTCTGAACTGTAAGCCACCGCAGTTAAATGTTTTCCTTAGAGGAGTTGTATTGTCATCGTGTCTCTTCACAGCAATAGGAAACCTAACTAAGACACCACTTTTGTGTATGAATATTCTGAAAAACTTCCTATAATTGGCATATGTTTGTATTTAAGACAGGATCTAAGTAGTCCTGTCTGTCCTAGAACTTACTATGTAGACAGACTGGCCATCTGCTACTTTCTACATTTTGAGTCCTCTCTCATGCAAGATGATTCCAATAAGAATTGGGAGGCATCTCCACAGATTTATACCTAAAATTAAAAGTATCTCATTCTGTTTACAAGAAAGCAGAATAAGAGAACAAAAATGTAAAGAACACACAACCATGTAATTGCCAGAAACTGAAGCTGTAAATCTCAAGAAAGCACTTGTAACCTGGTGTGGTGGCACACTCCTTTGATACCAGTACTTGGCAAACAAAGGCAGGCAGAGCTCTCTTGAGTTCAAGGCTGCCTGGTGTATATAGTAAGTTTCAGGACAGCTAGGGCTATGTAGAGAGACCCTGTCTAAATGGGTAGGGGCAAACACACACACATGAAAAAAAAAACCCTGGGAAATGTTCTGACCTACTGTTCCTTTAAGACACAAGCCATGCCTACTCCCCCTTCCACTTCCAGCCTCTTCCAGCCAATACTCTCTCTGTCCCCATCTCTCTTCTGAAGAGGTGGCTGAGGCCTCTCTCTCCTCCTCTCCTTTCCCTTTCCTTCCATAACCCACTGAATGAACTATACCCAAAACCCTCTCTCTCTGCATGGCGTCTATCCAGCTCTCACCCACCGCAGATCCTCATGGGACAGACTGCCTTGCTGAGGTCTCTCACCCGTCACCTCCCACCGCCTGGGACCCACAGAGGCCTTGGGTGGTGGGGTCTGGCTGCTGCTCATGGCCCACTGCCGCCTCTCAGGTAACTGTGCCGTTTTACCATTAGAGGAATGTCATCACATCATATCTAACTTTCAACAAAAGCTAAGGTGTATTTAACTGGACATAAAGCAAGCTTTGCCGAATCCACAGCCTGTTGTTAAGGCAATAATTGTTTTTTTTTCTCCCTCCTTGTCAGATTTATAGATGTATGGCATTTAAATCTGTTAGACTAAAACTTGATATTTGAATAGGAAAGAACAGGTGGCTTTGGGGTGTTTGGCATACAGATGGAGAAAGTTGAAGCCACTGATGATGACTGAGTTCCACCCCAAAGCAGTATCGTGGTCTTGAGGCTGAGCATGGAACAATAGTTACTGTCTTACAACGTGGCTCCCATTTGCCAGGAGCATGATTCGGTGCAGCAGGACCCATCAGGTCCTCCTAGAGTGCTTCCTCGGGGCTTATAGACAAACAGCCAAGACTTTCATTGTAAGAATAGGGTTTTTTACTCAGCCTTGAGTGTGCTGGGCAAGTGTCTACCCTGAGACACACCCTCCACTCTAGGATTTCCAGGACCACTGTCGAGTTTGCAGCATCTTTCATCTTGGAGCATTTACAGTTCAGCTCTCAAAGCAAGAACACAGAGACTGTTGTCAGAGATGTCTTTCCGTGTGGGAACAGATGCTAGGGTCCAGGTTACAAGCCTAGTCTGGCTAGTAAGGTCCCTCCCCTCCCCTTCCTTGATACTGGAGGGACCACAATTGCATTGGAGCTGATGAAGACCTTGCTTGCTGGGTATGCTAGAAAGAACAGACCTAGTTTTGATGTCACTGTGTAATAGAAAGTAAAAATGAGCTGGGCATGGTGTACACAGCCCTAGGGAGGCAGAGGCAGGCAGGTGGATCTCTGTGAGTTGGAGGCCAGCCTGGTCTACAGAATGAGTTCCAGGACAACCAGGGCCAGTCAGGGATTGTTTTTCTACTCCTTTGGCTCCTTGCTCTTTTGGGGGTCTGCCACCCAGTTCCCAAATCAACACACACACACACACGTAGTCTTTTTCTTGTAAGTGCCCAGCCTTAGCTTGACTTTTTAGCCAGCTTTTCTTAACTTTAAATTACGCCACCTACCTTTTGTCTATGGGCTTTCATCTTTCTTTTTTCTTTCTTTTTTTTTTTTGGTTTTTCGAGACAGGGTTTCTCTGTAGCTTTGGAGCCTGTCCTGGAACTCCCTTTGTAGACCAGGCTAGCCTCGAACTCACAGAGATCCTCCTGCCTCTGCCTCCCAAGTGCTGGGATTAAAGGCGTGCGCCACCACCGCCCGGCTCATCTTTCTTATTTTTGTATACCTTTTCTTTCCTTCTTGTTCCGTGTCTGGCTGTGTAGCTAGGTGGCTGTCCCCTTCTTTTCTCTCTCCTTTTTCTCTCTTGCTTCCTAATCCCTCTTTTTCTCTATTTATTTCTCTCTGCCTGTCAGCCCTGCCTATCCTTCTACTGCCTTTCTATTGGCTGTTCAGCTCTTTATTAGACCAATCAGGTGTTTTAGATGGGCAAAGTAACACAGCTTTAGAGTTAAACAAATGTAACATAAAAGAATGCAACTCACCTATAAAAAAGCACAGGCTAACAGATTAGATACGAAAACAGAATCCATCCTTCTGCATACAAGAAACACATCTCAACCTCAAAGATAGACATTGTCTCAGAGTAAACGATTGGGAAAAAATATACCAATGAAATGGACCTCAGAAACAGGTGGGTGTAGCTATCCTAATATCTAACAAAATAGACTTCAAGATAAAATCAGTCAAAATAAGCAAAGCAAAGCAAAGATTAAAAAATAAAGCAAGTAATGTGCTGGCTTTGTGGGAGCCTAGCCAGTTTGGATGTTCACCTTCCTAGATATGGACGGAGGGGGGAGGACCTAGGACTTACCACAGGGCAGGGAACCCTGACTGCTCTTTGGACTGGAGAGGGAGGGGGAAAGGAGTGGGGGTAGGGGGAAAAGGGTGGGAGGAGGGGGAGGGAAATGGGAGGCTGGGAGGAGGTGGAAACTTGTCTTTTTTTTATCCTTTTCTCAATAAAAAAAAAATAAAGCAAAAATAAATAAATAAAGCAAAGAAAGCCAGCCTACAAACCACAATCCCAGAGAACTTACACAACAATGCGGACACTAAGATTTACATAGATTTAATCTACATGGGAAGTAGAAAGTAGAAAAAGACAAGATCTTCTGAGTAAATTGGGAGCATGAGGACCTTGGGGGAGGCTTGAAGGGGGGAGGGGAGCAGAGAAAAAAAATGTAGAGCTCAAAAAATATCAACAAAAGTATATAAAAAAGAATGCAACACATCTTTGCATCATTAAACAAATATTCCACAGCATAAACAAATGTAGCACATAATATTCTACAACACAAAAACCAAACAAAACTGAAACAAAAACAGTAAAAGTGCCAACAATGCCATCCCTAGTCTTCCTTTTTTTTTTTCCTGGAAGCTGAACAGGTCAGTCTTTGCTGGGTAGTAAAGCAGCAGAGCCTGTGATAGGTAGCCAGAGACAGTGAGTAGGCTCAGTGACACCCAGTGTGACCAGCTGTCCCCATATATTCACAACTTGGAGGTTGGGAGTTTGGGAATGTACAGTTGGTGGTAGACTGGACTTTCAGGTTTATCTTCCTTGACAGTTTCTCTATGCAGCTCTGCCTTTCCTGGAACTATGGAGACCAGGCTAATCTTGAACTAGCAAAGATCCTTCTGCCTCTGCCTCCAGAGTGCTGGTATTAAAGGCACACACCACCATGCCTGGCCAAACTTTCAAATGGGCCTGCTTCTTTTTGCCAGGTGTGCCCCAGAAGCTGCCCCTACCTGCATCCGGAACAGCTTCAAGGCTACTGGCTGAGATGATCCAGCCTCACAGACTACTCCAGGCAAGACTTAACCAACATGACTCTTCTCAGGGTCCCCCAAAGATGTCAGCTTGCCCAGACAACAGGAAGCACAGACTACTCCAGGCAAGACTTAACCAACATGACTCTTCTCAGGGTCCCCCAAAGATGTCAGCTTGCCCAGACAACAGGAAGCAGGCTCGAGAAACAGCACGTCCAAATTCTCAAAAGACGGGATATAGATATTTGTCATCAGTTAAGGGGGATTGGTTACAAGTTGTTATTGATCAGTCATGAAAAAAACTAAACAAAAGGGTTAAATTAAAATATCTCTAAAGAAAAAAGGGGATATGATATAGAAATGAGATGAAAATGGCTGATTATTGAAACCATTTTAATCCAAAAAGCAATTATTAATCTCAAAATATTTTACATTGGTATAGATTTTAGATTATTGATACAAGCTTAAAGTTAGTTTTGCTATAATGTATGCATAATTTTACTCTTGTTTTGGGGTATTGTGCTTATGCAGCTCACTTACAAATACGGGTTAGTAGTTAGTCATCTATAATAATCAAACTTATAGTCATTTTAGTCATCCTATGTTTTCAGGGTTAGATAGATGGTCTTCAAACACTTCCAGAATATGTCACTTAAAATATTTTGAAAGGCTTTTCTTGACAGGGAGAAACATCTCCTCCTGATGGCATCAATTTACTTCAAAAGATGATGATGAACATCAAAGATGATCCATACATATGGAGTTTGCTTTCTTTATGGCAAAAGCTAGTCATTAGTGCAAGAAACTCACCTTGCCTCAATTGCTGACAGTATACTGTCCACACTGGACCAGCAGAATGCAAAAGAAAGCAACTCCTAACTTCGCCAAGGTAGGACGGTTCTTCAAAATTCCTGCTTCTCAAAAATGTCTGTCACATATACTAGGCCTGTAGGCCAAAGTTGGATGACCCAATGTTACAGAACTTTGGGTGACTGTCCAGGCAACCAGATGTCCCTGTCAGTAGGTAACATTACACCCTTCTGGAGTCCTGATGGAGTTAAAGATTAAATAATTAAACAAGTTTTTCTTAGTTATGATAATAGATTAGGTATAAAACTTTAGACTCACAAAGATAGACAACAGAGTATTTTCTCCAATTCTGCCAAATACAAATGGACTGGATATTGTAACTGTAATTCTTTTTTATCAGGGCGATTGAGTGCTAGCCTCAGATGCCCCCTCAGGATTCAGAAGGGTACAGTCAGTGTACGGCTCAAAGGGTCTGAGGACAAAGAAATCTCTTACTCTGTGCTTCTTTGTCAGTTTCTTTTTTTTTTTTTTTTTGGTTTTTCGAGACAGGGTTTCTCTGTGGCTTTGGAGCTCGTCCTGGAACTAGCTCTGTAGACCAGGCTGGTCTCGAACTCACAGAGATCCGCCTGCCTCTGCCTCCCGAGTGCTGGGATTAAAGGCGTGCGCCACCATCGCCCGGCTGTCAGTTTCTTTTTATTGTCATCTCGTGCTGCAAAGTTTTGTGCACACATACATACATACATACATACATACACACACACACACATACATACATACACACGCAATTCTCTGGTAACTGCAGTAGAATTTCTCAGGGTCATAAAGCAGGTAAGTGCTGTCCCTAGTGACACTATCAGCTTTTTTTTTTAATTTATTTTATTATTATTATGTTCATGGGTGTGAGGGTCAGATGCCTTGGAACAGGGATTACAGACAGTTGTGAGCTACCATGTGGGTGCTGGGAATTGAACTCAGGACCTCTGGAAGAGCAACCAGTGCTCTTAACTGCTGAGCCATCTCTCCAGCCCCACTATCAGCTTCTTTATGACCCCAGGGAGGTGTGGCTAGAAAGATGCCCAGTCAGCACTAAGAAGCAAAAAAGTTGATTTAGGAAGCTTTAAATTAGAAGGGAGAAGTTTGTGCACAATACTACCTTCGCAGGTTAAAATCCTGTATTGAAAAACCAAGTTAAGAGTAGGTGTAGGGCGTCTAATAACTATTTTAGGGCTAGAGCTGGGGGTCAACTTTCCCAAGTTGGCTGTGGGAGAATTTGGGGCACCCAGTCTCCTTATCAGGAAGTACTATGAATCAAACAAGCTCAGATTGCCATACCCCTTTATCTCTGAAGGTCCCAAATGTGACCTATATGAAAGACTCCTTTTCTGACCACATGTCCTGCCAAGTGGGAGATAATTGTGGGGGGTTGGCTCCTAATGTTTACCTCTGGGAATGGAGGGGAGAGTAGACTGTGGAAACCAAGGTTTTTGACTATGTGACTAAATTCACTGGAGGTCCCAACAAGCAAAGGTACAAAACAGGCTTTTAAGTGGCCAAAGTCCTTATGGGGCAAATATTCAATTATGAAGCATGTCCCAGTATACATTCTATGTATCAAAACTATTTGCTAAATTAAGTCATCTTCCTGACCACCCAAATATATGTCCATAAAGTTGAAATGCAGTCAGATTATGTATACACATCACATGAGATTACAGTGCAGGTACCGGGGCAACACCAAGCTCCTTTAGCAAAAGTGAGCAACAGTTTTCAGTCCTGCAGGCCTCACCTCCATCAGAGAAACACTCCTATGGTGGGTTGACATCTGAACACTAGGTGCCACCTGCTGTAACTGTCATGGCCTCTGACATCTTTTATTTGGGGGGGGGGGTGTGTGTTCAAGACAGGGTTTCTCTATGTAGCTCTGACTGTCCTGGAACTCTGTGTAGACCAGGCTGGCCTCAAACTCACAGAAATCTGTCTGTCTCTGTCTTCCGAGTCCTGGGATTAAAGGTGTGTGCCACCCCTGCCCAGTGTAATTCTTACTTGATAACTTTGTTATAATTTTACTATGTCAAAGTTAAAACCTTTCTTTTTAATTAGACAACAGGGGGAAATACTGTGGAACAATCTTTGTACACTGCAAATTTGTATTACTTTTAGGTTAATAAAGAGTTGACTAATAGCTAGGCAGGGTTCACAACTTCATTTAGAACTCAGAACTCATTAACTCCAGAATGACCTTGAGCTCAAAGCAAGTCTTCTCAGTTTCCCCCACCTCCATGCACACCACCAGCTCCTTCACAAAGCCTGCACCTCACAGGAGCTTCCTGGATGGGAATCATCTGCAAGAGGGTCCTGGAGACGTTACCACATTGTAACATTCAATCAGGTGACTGTTCTGAAACTTCCAAGGCCCCCAGGCCCCCCCAAACCACTTCCCAAGTTCACTATTATGGCTGATGCTGCTGACTCTTCCCCACAGAGGAACAGGCTCCATGACCGCATCCACTTGGATTCTGAGTGTGCTCAGCCCGGTGCAGGAAAGCCCTTTACCACAGTAGAAAACTGCTCTGCTGCCTCACGTCGGCAGGTCTCCTCCTGTGGACACCGTTAGGCAGAAGCGGGTACAAATCTCAGATTATGTGGATATGGAATACAAAGTGTTTATTTGGGATCAGGCTGGCTTTGTTCATAAATACATTTTGTAGGGTGAAAGCCCAGCAACAAACTCCATCTCCAAGTACTACCTTCATGGAAGGAAAGGAGAGAAATAGCAGCAGCATAGACCAAGCAGGTCACCAGAGGCCTCACACCCACAGAAGGGCCTGATAAAGCTCGAGTGGAGTGATGTGGTCATTCACACAGCTCGAGTGATGCTGAACTCTACTCCTACCGCAAAGCAGCACTTAGCTCTCGATTTTTTCCCCATTTTATGCATGTGTGTGTGTGTGCGTGTTCACACGCATACACATGTACCTTGAGCACAAGCACACGGGCATCAGCGTGCATGGAGGTTGGAGAACAATTTGCAAAAACTGACTCTCATGCCAGCATGTGGGCCCAGGGGTCAAGCTGAGGCCACCATGGTTGTCAGTGAGCACTTTTACCTGCAGTGGCATCTTGTTGGCCCAACTTCGTAGATTCCTTCTAAAGTTACCTTTGGGATTCCTTTTAATTTTTTTCTAAATGATTTTTTATTTTATGCATATTGGTACTTTGACTGAATAAATGTCTGTGTGAACGTGTTGTATCCCCTGGAGTTGGAATTACAAGCATTACAGTGGTGAGCAGCCATTTGTGTGCTGGGAACTGAACCCAGGTCCTCTGTAAGAGCTGCCAGTGCTCTTAACCGTAGAGCCATCTTCCCACCCCACCTTTGGGATTCTGAACTACTATAATGATTAATGAGAGATTTAAAAATCAGTGATATTATGGGGTGCTCTGCTGCCTAGAGTCCTCATACACACAGCTGCACTCCCATCTACCCACAAGCACCCCTGTATCCACACTGGACAGACACACATGGCTGTACACACATCATCAGCCACACCGTCAGAAGCAACTGGGAATAGGTAGTTAGCAGCCAGCCAGCACCTCCCAAGCTGTCAAAAGGAGACGTCGCTTTATTTTAAACTTGCAATGTTTGTCTTTATTTTGTTCCTTATATCTTGAAAGTGAAAAGAAATAGTATTGAGTCAGTTCCTTTTTATGTTTTTAAATATCTGTTCTATGTATTTACAAGCCTTAAGATTGCTCTAACGATTTCAATGGTATTCAGGGTATTTCCAGGGTAGCACTTTTTTTTTTTTTAAACAATTCTTGAATTTTTCTGGTCCACAGTACTTCCTTCTGTTCCGAAGTTATGTATGTTTTGATTACTAGTGTGATTTTTAACTTTTGGAAGCAAGCTGAGAGGCAGGCAGAAAGATCTGATCAGGGGTGGGAGTGGAACGAGAAAGAGAGAGAGAAAGAGAGAAAAGGAGGGGGAAAAAAGGATCTTTCTTACCTTGTTCACCCCAAACCTTCAAGTCTGGACTAACAGCTGTGTCTGAACACAGATGTGGGTGTAACTGAAGGGGAGGGAAATTGATTTCTCTGCTTTTCTATTATACAAGTTGTTTACAGAAACTGCAAATTAAAAATTACACACTGGCATTTGCAGTCCTTAAAATAAATTAAAAGTTCTCAACTGTTTTTTTTCCTTTCTTTTTTTTTCTTTTTTCTTTTTTTTTTGCTAAATGTGTTTTTTTTTTTAAGTATGAGTCCTCGTTTAAAAAGAAAAGATTAAAACAGAAAATATTTTCTATAAATAGTACATGTATTTTGGTTTTCGAGCTCCCGCCCTCAGGTTTGCTGTCTCCTTGTTCCAGCACCTTTATCCTCCATGATCACCTGTTTCCTTTTCCCTCTCCCACTCGTGCACACGTGGGGTTTCTGCGAGAGTTGGCCTTGCTGCACTGTGATTGGCGAAGAAGTGAAACTTTTTAAAAAAATACTTAAATTGTTTCTTTTGTTTCTTTTGTGTATTTGAAGTATTAGTTATCCTCGGACTCCTCTTCTGCTTCCCGCAGCCACGTGAAAAATGCTGTGACAGATTTGAGGGCCACGCCCTTCCCATTCTGCTCTGCAGGGTCCTTGCTGCTCTCCCATTTATAGAAGGCATCCTCTGAGATCACCTCCTCGTCATACAGGCAATCAAAAAACATCCGGAGCAAATCTGCAAGTGGGTGGAAACAGCCATTGGTTGGGGCATCACAGCAGCAAGGGAAGCAGTGATGTGTGGACCAGAGAGTGAGTGAATGGACCAAGGCAGTGAACAAATACTCACTTCCTAGTACCAGGCTCTACACACTTTTGATGCTGCAATCATTAACAGCCATTTGCAGAGGAAAACCCTAAACAGTCTATATTATTTTATACCTTTTATTTTATTCAAATCTAACATATTCAGATACTGGGGAAGCTATTTCTTATTATATAGTTATCAAATTAAACACTTCACAAATTCTAAGGCTGTATGAAAAACAAAGAGTGACTTTGTACAGAAAACATGGGCCACGGTGATCTCTGCACTTTGGGGTATTAAATATCTCAACTGTTTGAATAATTGGAATTATTTTTCTCTTACAGTGGAAAAGGGAGAACACTGGTAGAGACATTATGCTCCTTTAAATGTATTTATTCTTCCTTTAAAACAGTTCAACCCACAGCACAGCAAGAGAGAAAAAGATAATTCTATCATGATGGGGTTTTACTATGTAGTATGTAGATAATTCTATCATAATGGGGTTTTACTATTTACTATGTAGGCTGGCCACAAACTCACAGAGCCTTGAACTCACAGAGATCCAACTGCCTCTGCTCACTGAGTGCTGGATTAAATGTGAACACCATCACCCCTGACTCTTAGGACTCACTGCAGCTGGCTTCCTGACCATCACACTAGCAGAGGAGGCAGTGAATGAATGGTAAATGTCAACTAGTATGAGAACCAGACAGATTCATAGCCACATTTCTTGATTAATCTTTGTAATTATAATAGTTTAACACTGAAATAAATCATGCCAAAACCCAACAAAAATAAAATCAGAACAACTCCAGTTCATCTACAGGGAAATGGAACAAGACCACAAGTCTGATGGTGGCAGGTTCCCAAACCAACAGTTCCCAGGATGTCTGCGGTCGATATACCTAATGTTAACTTGGCAGCCACTTACTTCATCAGACAGCATCTCATCTGAAAAGCTACTGTCCTCTTCTGCAACACCTCAGAAGGACGCTATCCTGTCACATGACCTCACATGACTTTGAGAGAAGGAAAAACAACTACAGTTTTGGATTCAGACTTCAGGGCCTCTCTGACTAACTCTGATGATTAGATGCTTTAGTCCTTCCTCTCCTCTCTCAGGAGTCTTTCAGGAGCACTTCCACCTTCAGAGGATAACTCTGAGAACGTCAGAAGACAAAGTATCTGGGAACCACTCAAGGCCATCCCTGAAATAAGCCTGCTCCATCCACATGTACAAACTGCAGTAATTCTTGAGGGTGTCCAAGATTCACTGGCCAGCACCTGACACTGGGGTACATGGGTAATGGAAGCCTTGGTAAATGCCAGTGCTCAGGATGCTGAGATCACTGGCTCTCCTCTCAAGGCCATTAATCTGCATCTAAGATACCCACATGGGGCTACCTAAATGCAAATTAAATAAAATGGGAAATTCAGTTCTCAGTCACAACAGCTACATTTACATGTACCACAGCCACAAGCATCTCAAGGTGACTAGGTTGCCATACGGAGCAAGGTATACATCCATTGTGACAGCAGAGCCATTAGACCTGGTCCTATGGAAAGATCAACTCTACACCAGTTGCCTTTGAGATATATTCTTACACTGCAGCCCAAGCTGGCTTCTCTTGCCCTAGCCACACCCAGGGATGATGGGAGAACGTTACCTATCCAATTCAACTATGTATGTGTGTATATCTGTGCACCATGTGCACGCCTGGTGGGTGTGTAGACAGGAGAGGGAGTTGTATCTCCTGGAACTGGAGTTAAGACCGGCTGTGGGTGGCCATGTGGGTACCGGGAACCGAACCTAGGTCCACTGGAAGAACAGCCAATGCTCTTTACACTTGAACTCTCTCTCTCTCTCTAGGTTCTAAGCTAGACTTTTTTCCCTCCCAGAGTTTGAGACAGGGTTTCTCTGTGTAATAGCCTTGGTGGTCCCAGAACTTGTTCTGTAGCCCAGGCTGGTTTCAAACTCATAGAGATCCACCTGCCTCTGCCCCGAGTGCTGTGATTAAAGGCGCGCGACACCACACCCTACTTAGCTAGACTTAATAGCATCTTCTCAATAGATTTTCACACTGCTGATTCTGTAAGCTGTTGCAAGTCATCCCACTGCCCATGTCCAAACCCCAACTTTCAAGGCTTACAAATAATACTTGATTGGCTGGACTCACTGTACCAAGATGGAAACTTACTGGCAGGTTGGTCAAGTTTTACTATTGATGCTTGTAGTGCATAAAGTGCTTGCAGTTCCTTCTCCGTGTCTGAGTCTAGGTACTTGAGTAAGATCGGCACTCTCTGCTTGATGACAGCAGTGTCCACTCTGAAGGTAGAACAGTCAGCTGCAGTGACAAGAACCAGAGTTAACACAGAACCCTCTCTACTGCTGAGAACAGACATGCACATCTATGGAAGGAGAAGTAAGGGGCTCTAAAGCAAAGACTGAACTCTGTACACTCTTCTGTTGCACTGAACCAAGTGCCTCACACACTTGGCAAGCTATCCCTGAACTTTTCATTTTGAGACAGGGTCTCACTAAGCTGTCTCATAAGCCTTAAATATTCTCTGTAGCCCAGGCGGGCCTTGCGCTTTTGATCCTGCTGCCTCCACTTATAGGCCTCTGACACTAGTACACTTTTAATGGTATATTCTATAGAAAATGATATAAACCCTGAAAGGGAAACGCATGTGGAAGGCAGATTTCCCAACTTTTTACCTATGTAGATTATAATGAAACAATACCAAGGTTTTATGGCAACTTAGGAGAGCCATATTAATCAGATATCTCATCATAAAATTGGAGAGCTGACAGATATGTTGATTAGCTTGATTTAAACATTCCACATTGTAGACATTATCAAAACATCACTTTTAGCCTACGAATGTGTACAATTATAATTTGCCATGCCAATTAAAAATATTACTAATTAATAATGTGGGAATTCAAATGAATACTTTAAAAATGCAAAAATAAAGCAAAATTGGGAGCTGGAGTTATAGGTCAAGTTTACATGGCATAGATATTTAAACAATAAGCCAAACTTGGTCACAGGTAACTATACTTTTAACACAAGGGAGGCATAAGCAGGAGAGCTTGAGGTTAGCCTGGGCTACATGAAACCTCACCTCAAAAAAACCCATAAAAAATATTCAACCCGCTCTTGAATGGAGGACATGGCCTTGATGATGGAAAGAAAAAGTGGAAGGAAAAGTCTACGTGCACCCAAGGAGCAGTGCACAATTCCACTCAACTGCAGAACATGAGGTAGGCAGGCGAGGGAGGCTCAGACCTGTTCTTACTGAGAGATCAACTATTAACCCTTGGCTGAGACAGCAGGTAGCACGATATGATGCCACCATTTATGCAGAAACTGCAAGTGCCAAGAAATATAAAATGAGATCATGAAACGCAGAGGAGACAATGTGTACTTTAGATGCTCGGAACCACAACCGGCAGACACCACTCACCTATGATAGCTGCTTTGCAAACGGCCGTCATTAAAGCTCTAAGGAATGTAGGCGAACTCATCTGGTTTTCATCTAGATTAGCCTGGAAGTGAAAACAGAAAGGATGTCTGTCAGTGTAAGGCGCTTGCACTTGTCTGTGCAAACGCTCCAGGCAGTCAGGCAGGTTTGAGGACTTCGTTCTCTGACCTCAGTCAATCACGCAGCACCATGGATTATGGTCATTTAGAGCTGCAACCACTGAACAACATTCCGCCGTCACAACCCACAAGGAGACCCAACCTGTCTACGTATGCAAAAGTGACCGCACTACAGGCGAGGGGCTGCTGCCCATGTCTAAATTTTAATTTTAGCACTGAGGGTTTGGGGAAGGGGAAGAGAGAGAGGACAGAGGAGGACATTCTGTGAGTTCTAGGAAGCTTGGTTTACAAAGTGAGCTTGAAGCCAGCTAGAGCTACATAGGAAGATGCAGCTGCACCATGAAGCATGAATGCATTGTAGCCTGGATCATATTCTCACCATGCGACTGCATCCTTGGACCAACACTGCTGTTCATTTTCATCTACAGCAAACAGGGTTGATTTCCAGAACAGTCTGGAACCTTTCAGGTGTTGAGAAATTCATTCCACTGATGTCTAATGAAGTCAAAAGGACCCTAGATTCCACTCCACTGCATGGATGCTGCTTAGCCTTACACTAAGATGATGGGAAGCAACAGAAAAAGGCAAATGCACCGGGAGACAATCCCTAAGAAAGGGTTTCAAATATTTCCATAGTATCCCAGGGACTTTTCCATCAGAGAGGCAGCCTGAACACAGTGCCTGGCAAGAAACACTGAACATGTCATTGTTTGCTTCTGGGTTTGAAAGTTTAGCCATGTAAGGTCGTTTAGAGACAGGCCAGTGTAGGACTTTACAACTGAGGCAGATCAAGGAAACCTCTTCCTGACACCTGCCCTCAATCCCACTCAGCAGGAACTTGCGGGATCAGTGAGGGCAGGCAGTCAGATGGTCAGATCTTTGGGACCACCACTGTAGCTAGGAAGGACTTTATTCCATTAGAGTTTCATGACCAGGACAATCGCAGAAACAGAGGCATGTGGGGCCAGTGCCACATCTGGGGACGGACTATGGAAAGCAGTGGGTGCCAAGAGACATGCTGACAAAATGCACCTGCTTTACACTACTTTAAAAGTACTCAGCTGGACACGGTGAAGCACTGTCTGGTGAGCAGTGCACGCTCCAGGACTGCCTGATCTCTATAGAGAGACCTTCTCTCAAAAAACAAACTCAAGCCGGGCGGTGGTGGCGCACGCCTTTAATCCCAGCACTTGGGAGGCAGAGGCAGGCGGATCTCTGTGAGTTTGAGACCAGCCTGGACTACAAGAGCTAGTTCCAGGACAGGCTCCAAAGCCACAGAGAAACCCTGTCTTGAAAAAACAAAAAAAAAAAAAAAACAAAAAAAAAAACAAAAAAACAAACAAACAAAAAAAACCCCAACAAAACAAAACAAAAAACTCAAGATAACCAACAACAACAACAAAGGACAAAAACAAAACAAAAACCAAAAACACCCACACACAAAACCACCCATATAACTATATTTGGATTGAAGCCAAGCCTCAAAGAGTTACTTTTTCAAACATGGGAACAACTATTTTTGAAGAATAAATAATAGAAAAGAATAGTGTGTTATTTTAAGATAATGGGCTTTTACATTTTCACTCAACAATATTTTTATTTACGTAAGTATGTATGAATGTATAGGCAGGGCTTCTTTTGTAGCCCTGGCTGTCCTGGATCTCACTCAGTAGACCAGGCTGGCCTCAAACTCAGAGATTCATCTGCCTCTGCCTCCTAGATGCTAGGATTAAAGGTGCGTGCTAGCACTGCCAGGCTAAACTGACATTCTTAAAAACTCCAAATAGGGGGCTGGAGAGATGGCTTAGAGATTAAGTGTACCAGTTGTTCTTCCAGAGGACCCAGGTTCAATACCCAGCACCCATATGGCAGCTCACAACTTTCTATAACTCTGGCTCCAGGAGATCCAACAGCCTCACACAGACATACATGTAGGCAAAACACCAATGCATATAAAGTAAAAATAAGTAAGTTATTTTTTTTAAAAACCTCAAAACAATTTTTTTTTATTTAGCTTTCAGTTAGGCTGCTGGAATTGAAGTTGTACACCACCACTGCCTGGCCATTCAACAGTATTTTTTAAAAAAAGGTTAGCAGAGCAATTCTAAGTACTGGACAATACTTGAAATCCACAAAGGATGAGATTCCAAGCAAGGAAGCAAATAAACCAATTAACTAAATGTAATTAGACAACACTTGTAGACCATTTGAGTGTTTCTCCTCAACAGCTACAAGGGAATGAACTGCTCCTTCCTTGCACAAATAAGGACAAGTATTCGAATCCTAGCATCTCACAGTAGAAAAGACTTGGAGAAAACGGCAAAGAAGCCTCCAGGTTAAGCAACAAAGTGAAGGAAGGAGGATGCTAGGCCTGCTGAAGGCTGTTGACAGCCAGACTCACAGGCACTGAGAGATCAGCCACTACTATGGCTTTCCTGCTCTCTCTTCTTGGTTTTTAAAAAGTTTCTTTTATTAGGTAAAATCTACATTTGTTGAAACTTATCTTTATTTATTTGGTTAGAATAAGGCACGTGTGTGTGTGTGTGTGGCTGTGAGTAAGGTCAAAGGACAGCTTGCAGGCGCTGTCATTCCTCCATCATGTGAGTTCTGGCGACTGAACTCAGGCTATTAGGCTGCAACAGTCTTTACCTGCTGCCCTCTTACCAGAAGAGACATCAGCAAAAACATCAAGCTGGCTGGGCCTGGTGGCCTCCCTTTAATCCCAGCAGAGACAGACAGTCTCAGTGAGTTTGAGGCTAGCCTGATTTACAGAATGAGTTCAAGGACAGCCTGGGCTACAATAATAAGAGAATTTCTTTCAAATAAGATCAAAACAAACAAGCCGGGCGGTGGTGGCGCACGCCTTTAATCCCAGCACTTGGGAGGCAGAGGCAGGCGGATCTCTGTGAGTTTGAGACCAGCCTGGACTACAAGAGCTAGTTCCAGGACAGGCTCCAAAGCCACAGAGAAACCCTGTCTCGAAAAACCAAAAAGAAAAAAGAAAAAAAAAAAAAAGGAAGAAAAAATTCCTATGGAAAAGAAAAGAAAATCCTATAAAGCTGAGTGTGAACTGGGGAAGGATTTGGGAGACCTAGGGAGGGGAAAGAATATTAAAATGTATGGAATTCTCAATTATCCCTGCTAAGACTGTTGAACTGAATTCTAAAGAAACTACTGCAAATGTTAGTGCAATAGAACATAAGAGTGGACAAATATATGCATTTTTTTGGTAAAGCAATGTTAATTTATAACGAAGTTGGACAGTTTAAAGAACAAAAAGTAAAATCACAAGTATGTAGTGAATTCTGAAATGAAAGTTCGACCACCGACACATTGTCCATCTACAAAGTCATGAGGGGACGGCACTAAGCACATGAGTGGAGACCTGACTTTCAGAACAGAAAGCAGGAGACCCACGGCTCAGGCTACCTGAGTTCAAGAATAAAAACTGTGCTGCTGGCACAGTGGTCAGCACAGCTGCCGTCTAAGACTCATTATAGCAGAATGGGTTAAGATTAGGAAAGAGATGGCTACCCATCTATGGGTGGGAGTCCCAGAGATAAGCACTGCGGGAACCAGGAATGGTCAACACACAGGGTTCCTGAAAAGGAAGGTATCAGAAGCTGCGACCCATCCAGAAGGCTGGGAGACCTTTTGGGCTTTGTGAACAGACTATACTGATCCTCCCCCAAACCTTTATTATGAGCTTCTCAATCTACAGAATCCATCTTTATGGAAGATGTCACATGTAGTCAATCTACAGAACCCATCTTTATGAAAGATGTCACATGTATTTTACAAAGAGTTTCAAAGTAGTCATATCTTAAGCTTTATTGTACACTAGGATTTTTTTTTTTACCAAAATGTGCTAAGTTGTCTAAAATAAACTACTTGGGATTAGATTCCAAAGTTTGGATGAACATGGCTACTTAGTCATGTTGAACCAAACCACCTTCGTGCCTCCCTCAAATTGTTACTCTGCTGACCATGATAGTCACAGAGACCCCTGCAGCTACAATCGAAGTAATATTCAGAAAAATGTAGCCATGTTAAAGCAACCTTTAATCTTAATTACTCTTCTTAGAATGAGACACAATTCCTGAGTCCAGCAAGGCATCTGAAGCTATCTAATGATGGATCTTCCCTTGTGGGTGAGGTATAAATGGTAACTACAAAGCCAAGTGGAGGACAGCAATGTCCCCAGGTGGGGGAGCTGGACAGTTCGCAGTTTTGCCCTCAGAGCACTGCACTCATCCACCCCTCAGTTCCCCTCAGACCTAAGTGACAAGGCGGGCACATGAATGAAGCCTGAGGATGATGAAAAGTGAAGACAGCAGATGTCACGATTCAACCCAAATCGTAAGTATTCTCAGACCAGAAAGCTATCTGACTGAGAACTAATTTGAGTCCAGTGTGGGAGTTCCCAGGGAATAGCCCCAAATCAAAGTGGAAGATAAGGCTGGTGTGGTTGTGCACACGTTACATAGCACCTGAGAGGCGGAGCAGGAGGACCAGGAATTGGAGGTAGTCTTTAGAGACATGGGGGTAACACGTGACTCTGTCTCAAAACAACAAAAACAAGTATCTATTCAATGCATCTCACGCCCTAAACTGCTGGTCTGCACGTGCGGCCAAGCTCAGACAGCACAGACAGCACAGACAGCTTTCAAGGGAATGCCAGAGCCTGCCTGTCATCGTAAAGATGGTTCACAGGTCCAGTGCTTACTGCTCATGTCAAGAACAGAGTTTGCATGGGTGGTGGTGGAGCATGTGTTTAAACCCAGTTCTCAAGAAGCAGAGCCAGGTGGATCTCTGTGAGTACAAGGCCAGCTGGTCTACAAAGTGAGTTCCAGGATAGCCAGGGTGATACACAGAACACATAGAGAAAACCTGTCTAGAAAACAAACAAACAAACAAACAAAGAGTACCCTTGCTGTGCAGCTAACAACAACCTACAAATAATAAATAAATAGAGCAGTGATTAAGAGCTTGGAGAGATGGCTCTGTACTTAAGGAAACTTGCTGCTCTTCGAGAGAACCTTGGCTTGATTCCCAGAACCCACATGGTGGTTTACAACCATGACCATATGACACACTCTTCTGGCCTTCTTGCGCACCAGTCATGCACACAGTGCAGACATATATGAAGGCAAAATACCCACATCATAAAATAAAATATTAAAAAAAATATATATATAAGCAGTGATAAAAAAAAAGAGAGAAAGCAAGATTTCAAGAAAAGATTACCAGGTACTGACAAAAGAGAAAAAGCAATCAAGTTATTAGGGTCGGTTGCGTTATTTCTCAATGCCTGGAGTGGTTAAAGACCACAGCGGGTTGTTGTAAGAGAGGCCGCTTGTTGGTTCCTGGCTGCTCAGCCCCGAAATAATCACACAGAAACTATATTAATTAAATCACTGCTTAGCCAATCACTTAAGTGTACTGCTAGCTAGCTCTTACATCTAGTATTAACCCATTTACAGTATTTTATATTTTACCATGAGGCTTGTGGCTTACCGGCAAGGTTTCAGCATGTCTGTCTCTGGTGGAGGATCCATGGCTTCTCCCTGACTCCACCTCCATTCTCCCAGCATGTAGTTTAGTTTTTCCTGCTTAGCTAAATTCTGCCTTGCTATAGGCTCAAGCCAGCTTTCTTTATTCATTAATGGTAATCACAGCACTCAGAGGGGAATCCCACATCAGCGGACACAGTGGGGTAAGGGGAATTCTGCTTCTGTGACCTCATAAAAAGCCTGTAAGCACCTTCACAGATAAGCATTACCACTCAAAGAAATATAGCAACAGGTTAAAACACACAACATGCTCGAACACTGAAGAAAAGTCAGTGTACGTCACAGCAACTGCATGCTGCTCATCAATTTCATCTAAGCTAGTACACAAGTGATAGAATATGGAATGCATTCTAATGAAATGAAGTCCAGAGAAATGGGTCTGTGCTCTGAATAGGTTTTTACTTGACTTGTTAAAGACTAAAATTGACTGGGCATGGTGGTGTATACAAGCAGAGGCAAGGAGATCTCTATGAGTTCAAAGCCAGTCTTGTTTACTTAGCAGGTTTCAGACTAGCCAAGGCTACATATGTGATCTTGATTTAAAACAAAACAAAAAATAACCAAACAAACAATCCCCCAAACAAACCAATAAATAAATAAAAGTGGTAAAGAAGACTGAGTACTTGTAAAAACCCTCTGGTCTTTGAATTTCAAATACGCTACACACATATAGGCACAAAAGAAACAGGGCACGGGGGAAAGGTCTGAGGAAAAGGACTGCCGTGGGAACTCCAGAGAGACAGACAGCAGAGCGTGGCTGGTGTCCGTACCTCTATCCAGTCAAAGATCCGCTCGTCGTCTGCCCTGTCCTCCATGATGAGTTTCTCCAGCCGCTGAGACAGCTCCTCAGCAGAGAGTTCTTTCTTCGAAAGTGCTTCAGAGGAACAGGAACTTTCTGACTCTATGAAGTCCAATTTCTGGAACCAAATAGGTAACACTGATATCATTCGGTGTGCCGATTCCATGATACTGGTACTGTTCAATGTGACAATTATATGAGACACAGGTAGTGTTCACTGTCACTACCACGTTCAGTTCCATGGACAGGGAAGGTTGGCCATGAGCAGCAGACACACTCCACACGAAGCTGTGAACGTCTGCTACTTCAGCAGCATGTCCATCAGTCTCCAGCCTTTCAAACAAATTGTATGTAGGGGACAGAGAGATGCTCAGTGGTTAGGAATGCACACTGCTCTTACATAGGCTCTGGGCTTGATTCCCAGCACCCACTAGGGTATCACAACTGTCAGTTACTTCTAGCTCCAGAGAGATCCATTGCCTCTGGCCCAAGGGCATCTGCACTAAGAGACACATACACTTAATTAGATCTAATTTTTAAATTGAAAAAAAAACTATTTAATATTTGTATGTATGTACATGATATGGAGGCCAGATAATAACTTTTTAAAAAGTTATTTTAGTTTTAATTACGTGTCCTTATGGGCATGTGTACATGCAAGCGCAGGTGCTCTCAGCATCCAGAAGAGGGTGTCTGACCTCTTGGAGCTGTGAGTTACAGGTGGCAAGACATCCGCAGTCTGCCACGGAACTGACCTCCACAGCAACTGTACACACACTCTTATCTGCTGAGTCATCGCTCCACCCACACTTTGGGTCCCAAGGAATAAACACAGGTCCCCAAGGCTTGTGTAACAAGTGCCTTATCTGCAGCCATCATGTCAGCCCAATCTTCAAACTTTTATATTGTGCATTTCTATGCTCCATAAAAAGGCAAACTAACTCCCCATGGTTCTCTCTGCCTTGCTACCTCCAGATCACTGTGAACTGCATGCAGTCTTGCAGGGAGTTAGGATGCAGGGGGCCCTGAGGGTTAAGACTGCAGCTTCTCCATAACCCTACAGAGACAGCAGCAGCAATACGCCCTAAGGATCCTGACCATGCTAACCACAAGGGCGAAAAATGATGGTATCAACTGTCATGGAAACAGTAACCAAAACCCACACTGTTCCGTCAGGCAGTAAGTAAGATACATGGCTGTGCCTGGCTTTAAACCATATTTACATAGGAGTACTAAAGATAATTCAAACCAAGTTTTCTCCAGTGCTTTTTAAAACTTGGTACTGATTAAAAACTAAAACCTGGGCTGGAGAGATGGCTCAGAGGTTAAGAGCACTGGCTGCTCTTCCAAAGGTCCCGAGTTCAATTCCCAGCAACCACATGGTGGCTCACAACCATCTATAATGAGATCTGGTGTCCTCTTCCAACTCATTTGGATTCTGTTTTTGATTCCAATGTTTTATTTCTTCCACACACTGCCTCTCCTATCTCTCCTTCTCCCCGTTTTTGCAGTTTTTAGTGGAATCCGAGACTAAGAACGTGTCATATAAGCATTCTGGCACTAAGCCACACCAGCCTGGCCCAACATTGTTATAAAGTATTTTTCTGTTTCAGTGTTGGTAAACAGTATGCTCCTCACACTTCAACACACATAAAGAAGCCTAAGAGGACAGACATAAGTTTTATTAAGAACGATCAAGAGCTGGAGAGCTGGCTCAGTGATTAAGAGCATTGCACTGGACACTCTTCTAGAAAACTCAGGCTCAACTCCACCCACATGGTGGCTCACAACCATCTGTAATTCCAGTTCCAGGAGATTTCACTCCTTCTTCTGGCCTCCTTGGGCACCAGGCATCCACCTGGAGTCCATACATACATACAAACAAAACACCAACCCACGTAAATAAAAGCCATCAGTGTGTACAACTACAAACTTTCCATGACATGACCCAATGCTCTGAGGGATTAAAGTATCTACAAGGAAAACCTAACATTTCACCAGAATTTACAGAACTTACTTTGAGCTATGAAGCAATTAACAGTATTAACATATCAATAAAAGTAAAAAATTTTGAAAACAAAGCTTCACCACTGATGAAGGCAATGCTCAGGGAAACACACGTACAGTCCCTGTATAGTATTTGTAAAAGTTACCTCTCTTTCTAGAACCTTGAGCACTGGGCTGACTTTCACTTATACCCAAGTTCACCAAAGCAGCTTTTATTGTTGTGGGGTTTTGACACAGGGTCTCTGTGGGAGTTTGAATGTACTTGTCCCCAAGTGGTACTTCCTTGTTGAAGGAAGCAAGTCATTCTGGGAGCAGACTTTGAGGTTTCCTAGGCTTAGGATACCGTCTAGTTTCTCAGCTGACTTCCTGTTGCCTGAAGATGTAGGACTCTAAGCTACTCCTCCAGCACCATATCGGCCTACATGCCACCATGCTCCAACCACAATGATAAATGGATTGAACTTTTGAAAATGTAAGTGAGCCATCTCAATTAAATGTTTTCCTTATAAGATTTGCCATGGTCATAGTGTTTCTTCAAAGCAATAGAAACCCTAACTAAGACAGTCTCACAGGCTAGGTTGGTTTCCAATTCATTATGTAACCAAGGAGAACCTTTAACTCCCGAACCTACTCCGCACCTCCCAAGGGGTGGATTATGATGCTTGACCTCATGTCTTTGAAATCACAGGCAACAAAGGGAACATAGCCCGAATCCGAAGCCCACTTTTACACTGCCAGGACTACCAGAGGGTCTCCTTTCAAGTATGACTTCTGCATTGCTTCCCATATCAGCAACTTCATTTCCCTGTGTTCAAGAAAGAATTTTCAGCAGGGTCTCACTATGTGGCCCTGGCTTGGCCTTGAGCCAAGAGATCAGCCTGTTTCTGCTCGGCGAGGACCAGGAAAGTAGACACACTTTCTTGGTTTCCTACAACTGAAAGATTGCTTTGTGGAGTTCAGTATTATTTAGTATTACAGAAAGACCATGGATTCTCGATTTGTCTTTGCAGGAACATTTTGAACTACAACCTAAATTCTTGTTCTGGATACTGGTTCCCTTCAATGAGGCTAATGAATACAGTAGCATAGAACTGACTCAGACATCTGACTCACATTTTGGAATAGAATTCATAATAATGCCACTACTTTCTGTTGCAGTGGTGAGCACTCTTGCCTTTTCCTTTAAACTTTTCTTCTAGCTCTGTGGTGGTGGTGGCACATGACTTAGTTTTTTTTTTTAAATATTTATTTATTTATTATATTATGTGTATAGCATTCCTTCCACGTGTGCCTGCAAGCCAGAAGGGGGCGCCAGGTCTCATTATAGATGGCTGTAAGCCACCATGTGGTTGCTGGGAATTGAACTCAGGACCTCTGGAAGAGCAGTCATTGCTCTTAACCTCTGAGCCATCTCTCCAGCCCACATGACTTAGTTTTGTTCTGTTTTATTTTTGGATACAGGGTTTCTCTGTGTGGCCCTGGCTGTCCTGGAACTCACTTATGTAGACCAGGCTGGTTTTGAACTTACAGAGATCCACTTGCCTCAGTGTTAGCTACAGTGTGAGTTTAAGACTAACTGCTCAGCCATCTCTCCAGCCCTGTGGTTCTTCCTTCTATGAGCATGTCCCTAGTATACCTAGACTACAGCCGCAACTGCAGCAAATGCACAGCCACCCAGTCACTGTCTCTGTGCCCAAGATGACACTTCCTTGCTTTGGTTCTGTTATACTGCTCAAGCTGGCCTCAAATTTCTGGTAAACAAGTGATCCTCCTGCATCAGGCTTCTGAACAACCGTGAATTCAAGAACATCCACCCCATAGCGCACATCTCAATACACTGCAAGTAATTAATTAATTTATTTATTTTTACTGACATTATTTTTACTACTGTGGGGTTTTGTTGTTGTTGTTGTTGTTTTCTTCAATTTTTTACCCCCTTGGAGATAGGGTAGCCCTGGATAGCTTTCTCTATGTAGACCAGGATGGCTTCAAATGCACAGAGATGCCCTGCTGACCCCTGAGTGCTAGGATTATGTGCACCAGTAGTTATGGTCATTACTGATTATGTTATGACTGGCCTTAGTTTAACTTTGTTGGTCTGAGACAGTATCTCACCATTTAGCCCAGACTGATCACCTGTAGATCCTACCTTCAGCCCCCATGAGGTGGGATTCCAGGGACTGGCACACAATGCCCAAACTCAAGGGATTCAGGATTTGGATTTGCAGGGGTCCTGTGTGCCTTGACTTGGTGTCTTACAGTGGCTTGTTTAGTACCAGAATGTACTCTGGCTTGGAAATTTCTGCATTTGGCTATCAAATAGGAGGAAGCTAAAGAAGGTTCTGGTTTTAAGATCCCTCCAACTAGTATCAGTGGGGTTTTAAACAGTCTGTCTACAATTCTCTCTCTTATAAGCGGCATTCTAGTCCCACCTCCCGCCCCCCACACTCGAGAGCACCTCGTGGCTTCAAATTGGAGCTCAGAACACTGGCAGCTTTTGTGATGTCACTACTTATCAAGTCCACTTCTAGATCACCAAGTCAGTTAAGTATTCTTTTTTAAACTATGTGTGTGTATACGGGGCTATAGTCATGTGTGTACATGTGCATATATAGGTGTATATGCACATCCATCTACCTTGCTTTGAAACAGGGTCTCTCACTGGCCTGGAATTCACTTACCAGGCTAGACTGTCTGGCCAGCAAGCTTTACCAATCTTCCAGTCTCTGACTACTCAGTACTGGGATACAAGTCCACACCATTTTTTTACAGAGGATTAAATTCAGGTCTTCAATGCTTGCACAGCTTCCTGGTGTTGAGAACAGAGGAAGTCCCGAGTGTGCGGTTATCCTTGGTGAATGAGCTCCGCGTCAAGGACCCATTAGCCTCAGATCCAGGGGGAAATGGCAAAGCCTTCTTTACTGGTCCATGCAAAAATGATGATAGTGTGCGCAGAAATGTCCACTACAGCCTTTCCCACTAGACATTACGGCCTGAATACTGTCCCCTGCAGAGACTGCGGCTTCTGAGATTCATTAAAATTGTCTCTTTGTTTATCTGTATGCAGAAATCCCACCTCTCTGTTCAACGCTCTATAATAAACACGCTGAGCTTCCCAGAGAGGCCAGTTCACCCAAATAAAACTTTCCTGCCCATGCACCTACTATCAGCAGAGGGTCCTGAGATGTGCTGGATGTGGTACCTGACACCTGCCTTTACTATGGTTCTCATCTAAGTTGCTGAAATGTTGGGGTCAAACCCAAGGCTCTACTGAGCCAGTATCCTAGTCCCTTAACAGTACTACTTTTATTATTATCATTGTCTTCATCTGCAATGATGTGCCTAGAACCCAGGGTCTCATGAATGCTTTAAGGGCTCTAACAACCTCAAACCAACCATCGTCAAAAGGAACTGTTACTCACCTGCTCCAAGAGAAAATTATGTACATCTTCCCCTTCTGGTAGAAAGTCCTTCCAGCTGAGGTCAGCCTCCCTCCATAAGGCGCCTACTTTCTTATGGCTCTAAAACAGAGATAAACCAGTTTTGCTTGCAAGAAGGAACAAAATTTTGCGTGATATACCTCTAGAGACTAAAAATAAAATAAAATTCAGTACTGATCCTTACTAGCGGGACTATTCTCTTCCAAGTGGAAATGTTTGAATACATGTAACTGTAATGGTGATTCTGGCCAAACCAAGAACGCCCATACTTAGGAGGCTGAACTCATCTTGAGTTCGAAGCCAGCCTGCACTACATAATGAGTTACAGGATAGTCTGGGCTACAGAGTCTCCCAAACCTAAAAATAAATATATACATAAATAAATAAAACGGTGAATGACTTAGCATAACTGCTTATGAGTCAACTATTCATTTGCTAGATGCTTAATTTAGGACACTGCCAGCAATTACTAAACATCCTAACCAACTAATTTTACATGTTTATACTGCTTCCCCCTCCCAGACAGCTCTGCTTATACACTTCATGAAGCAGACACAGGCCTCTCTGGCACCCCGATCAGGGATCACCTTTTGACTCAAGCAGAACCACACTCAGCTGGACAAATATGAGCAGGTATCCTTGCTGCTTCACAAAGATGATGTAACAGAAAACACTAGAGGCTAATGACATCATCATATAGTAGAGCAAGAAAAGAGTTGGTTTCAGTTGCAGTGTGGCACATGCCTGCAATACCAATACTTGGGAAGGTAGCAGGAAGACAGTTATAAATCTGAGGCTAGCCTAGGCTGTGAACTGGAACTCTGTCTCAAAATCATAAAAATATACAAGTAAAAAAAAACCCATGAAAAAGAGACAAAAACACACATCAAAATCCTGGGTTTTGTTATTTGGTTTCTGTTACTGAAAATTAAAGTAGATAACAAATTTGAAGTGAGAACTGAAGAAGGTAGAAGAGGGAAAGCTGAACTATAGGAGTTCAGTAAACACTTTAGTGTTGCAAGGCAGAGAGAGCTATCACAAGACAGGAAGTCCCCAGAAGTGGGCTGTTGAAAGTGTCTAGCTATGTAATACGGGTTCCACAAATGGGGTCCTGAAGGGCTTTTGCATGTCAGAGTGAGACAGAAAGCTGTGGTTTAAAAAAAAAATAAAAATAAAGCTAGGCAGTGGTGGCACACACCTTTAATACTAGCACTTGGGAGACAGAGGCAGACATATCTCTGTGAGTTCAAGGCCAGCCTAGTCTACAGAGTTCCAGGACAGGCTCCAAAGCTATAGAAAAACCCTGTCTCAAAAACCAAAACAAAAAAGAATGAAAACTTACTAAACTGTAATCTATCACCCCAGTACCTCCAGCTCAGACAGAATCACAGCAGGAGCCCCCAGCATCTTCCCAGAGTCCTGCTGTGCTCTGACATCCTCTTCCAGGCAACATTGCCAGGATGGAGCATTCTTACCCCTTCTGCGTGAATGGCTCACCCCTGCCTATCTCCCTCTCCAGCCTACACAGACTTTGAAGGCTTAGTTATCTTTGAGTAACAGACATTTCCCTGAGAAAAATTCATCATCCCGTAAATCACTTTAGCACTTCTCTGCAGCCACATGAGACTAGACCTTGGCAGTCAAGGTACTAAAATCAACTGTTTGTGACTCCAGAAGCCCTGGAGCAGAGTTAGAGTCCTGAGTCACCATGTGGGTGCTGGGATCCGAACCAGCATACTCTGCAAGAGCAGAAAGTTCTCTTAATCACTGAGCCATCTCAATTCCAAGTATTAACACAGTCATTTTGTTTCAAGAAAAGACAAACTCACAGTCACAAATACTAAGTCTCTTCAGATTCTTTCGAACTATTATAGCAAACCATTCTAGTTGAGACTGAACAATTCTTCCCAGAGATCCTGATAAAAGAGTGAAGGCAACTCTGACAGAAACAAGCCAAGCAGTGGCACACTCTTCTTCCCGAGATCAGAAAAGGAACAGACTCACTGTTCACATCACTGCCCTCTGACCACACCAACAGGCCTGACGTTCAGCTAACGCTCACCATTTGTTTGCATAGAAGGCGCAGTATTTCAGAAAGCAGGATCCCAGCTCTTCCCACGGGAAGCAAAGGCTTGCTAAATTCTCTGTAAAAGACAGGAGCAGTTGAGTGAGAACTGACATAGCTTCTGTTCCGTAGCAGTCCACATTGGAGGCGTGCCAACGGAGACTGTGTGGGCCAGCTACTCAGACTCCCTGGCCACCTTAGGCTTGGTGGATGAACAGGAGTGGGACTGTGGGAGCCCGGGATTTGTCTTTATTGTTAGGACTTAGGTGACTCTACTTACCTGCGACATCAAATGAAAGAGTGATGTTCATTTAAGGCTCAGTCACAAGTACAGTTAAGAGAAAAATTTCTTTTCTTTATGGTATTTTCTGAGTGAGGTGAAAAGAAACCACTGTGCCATAGTCTAACCCAGTCTTTCCTAAACTAAGTTCTCTAGGGCCAACATTGTAAGCTCCCCAAGAAAAGGTTCTTCTGCCAAATAAATGAGACTATGCCCAGTTAAATCATTTTTCTTGCTTGTTTTCTCGTGAGAGTCTCAAAATACCCAATGTGCACTTTGGAAATCTTTAAGAGGAGGGTCATGTGATACACGTAGTCAATCTTTAAGGGTCATGTGGTTTGCAGAGTGTGACAGTATAAACTGCTTTAGGGACAGCAGTGTTCTGAAAGAGAGACGTATCAGTAACACAAGCAGCACTGATCCCAATTCACACCCAGTTCAGGATGCTGTCATTTTAACTGTGAGCCTGGGATGTAGCAGAGCAGCTCAGCAAAGGCAGGCACAAACAGAGACTAATGGGAAACTTCCAGAAACAATCACTTCCTGGACTCTGAGCTGTGTCTGCAATGACTGCCACCCTCCAAGGACCACAGGGCTCTTGTGTCCCAAACATATCTCCAGTGTACACAATGTAACAATTTCTCCTTGAAATTGAAGGCTGAGAGTCAGAGGCTGTGTTTCATGAGTGTCCAGAGGCACCAATGGACAGCACTATGCCAGAGCAGGGAAGTTTTGAGACCATTTACCTTAGTAGATGTTAAAAAGAACAAATACAACTTACACAATAAGTTCTCTCATGGAAATTCCCCCTTCTTTTAACAAGGGGGTGACTAGTTCAGCCAGGTACAACCAAATATGCGGAATATCAATGGCCATGTCATCTGCCAATTCCAAGGTTTCAGAAAAACTGAAAAAAGAACAAGAGAAAAAAAAATCACTGAAAATGTAATTTAAAAGTTAAAATTACACGGGGACCCAAACCAGTAAGGTACGAGTTTGTGGACGCTAAGCCCATCCTCTGTGCAGGCACTGGTCAGCTGCAGAGGGACACGAAGATGGGTGCAATGCTCTGGAGCTCACGTTAGTGTGGGGCGGGAGAGGCCAACTGAAGACAGAGTGAAGAGGCAAAACGGGCATGATGGGCAGCGCCAGTGGGGGGCAGAGAACCTCTGTACGGATGTGACTTCTCAAGTACTTAGCCATTTAAAGTGTGGGACTAAGCACATGCTACCATATAGCCAGAGACACGGGAGGAAAGACAGACTTCCATATCTTAGGGAGACACAGGACAGGAAAGCTGGAAGATGAGGCCGGACTGCTACAAACACTATTCTAAGTTGCAAGTTATGATGGTAGAAGAGTTCTGGCTTTTGTGCTATGGAATGTAGGTATTTCTTTATGTGAAGTAAAATAAAGAGGAATTAAATATAAAACTTAGAAGAGAGCTGGACGCAGGGTCACATTCCTGCATCCCCAGCTGTTTGAGAGGCTAAGGTAAGAAGGCTAAGTTCAAGTTTAAGATGAACTGTAACAGAGCCTGACCGTGTCTCAAAAACACAGAAAGAAAGAAAGAAAGAGAGAGAGAGAGAGAGAGAGAGAAGGCTTCTGGGAGTCAGTAGAGTCGTGTGTGCTGAAGGCTGCAGCTATGGACAATGCAAACTATTCAGGTCTGTTAATGGTTTTTCTGTCTTCCTACACCCCCCCCCCCCCCCCCCCCCGCCAAACTCTGGATGTCCTGAAACTCACTCTATAGACCAGGCTGGCCTTAAAATTCACAGAGATCCGCCTGCCTTTTGCCTCCCAAGTGCTGGGATTAAAAGTATTTGTTACTACGGCCTGGCAATGGTTTTCATATACAACAGATTTTAAAAGATTTTAAAACCAGAGGCAAAAAACATGCACAAATCTGCCAGCTAAGTCAAAAGAAGGGAGGAATGAAGGGAAAGCCAGGAGCAGTGACTGCTGTGTCCTTAAATACCACATGTGCTTTTTTCCAAGGCAACACCATATTCCAGTCAGGAGTCACCCAGCTGGGAGGGGGGGAGGGGCTCCACACTACTTCATTTCCATGTAAAAGGAGCTTGCTCTATAGGAGCTACCATTTCAAAACATTTGTACACATCATCTAACTATGCTTTTCAGATATGCTACTGTCAATGCTACGCAGAAGAGATTAGCCCATGCTCTCATTATGTACGCACACTCTGAGGTTCATGTGTCTCTGGGGGACACAATGGGAAACTCCAGGATTTCTGGGTTAATGACTTGATCTTGTCCACTCATGTTCTGTGTGCTCTCAGCATATAATGTGCCCAACAGACAACCGAAACCATCCTTGTTATTCAATAATAATACATCATTTTCATCTCGTAGTACAACTAAAAGCCACTCATATTCTTGATATTTGTGTTTCCACTTTGCAGTCAGCCAACCTTAGAGCAGCTGACAAGACACAGCTGGGAATCAAGTCCATACTGCTGATAAAACCACCACCTTTCCCCCTTCTCAACATAGGGTTTCCATAGTACAAGTTTTCAGGTATTTTTTCTTTCTTTTTCTTCTTGGGAGGGGGAGGGAAGGACAGGGTTTCTTTATATAGTCCTGGCTGTCCTGGAACTCGATCTGTAAACTGAGCCGACCTCAAACTCACAGAGATCCGCCTGCCTCTGCCTCCCAAGTGCTAGGATTAAAGGTGAGAGCTCAGCAGTATTCCCTTTTTAAGTTTATATAGTTAAGAACTTTTAGAAGAAAAAATTTTGGGGTATGCAAATTACTTCTATTTGCATTACTTAACCATCTTCTGTGTGTTGAGGGAATGAGAGAGCAGGATCATGCCCGTGTCCATGTATGCAGTGACCACAATGTCCATGGGGCTGCACAGGCTGTAGTAAACTGTGCTCTGTACAACAAACAGCAAACCACTGACCAAGGAAAAACCACTGACCAAGGAAATCCCTAGGTCTAAGTCTAACCAGGAAAGTAAAAGACCTCCACTCTCCTTAGTGGGAACTCTGAGGACATTAACAAAAAGTGAGGGAAAGAAAAGTCATCTTAAGACAATGGATTAGAATATTTAAAATGATAAAACATTCACTATCATTCAAAATGATCCACAGATATAGAGCAACTTGTATCAAAATTTCATATATAGCTCAATTTAGGATTTTGAAAAGCCCAGAACTTAAAATATCTTAGAATTACAAAAGACCTCAAGCAGCCAAAATGTTGGAGGAAAAAAGCTCCAAACAACAAAACAAAATTAAACAAAACAAAGTTGAACGCATGCCTCTAAAGAAATTATCTCTGAATTCAAGAAATTATTTCAAAAAAGTATAAAGCAGTTGTAAGCAAAACAGAATGACACTGGATAAAAACAGACCCACTGGCCAATGAAATAGGAGAGAAAACACAAAATAAGCCCTGCGCACAGCCAGTTCACAGTCCACAAAGAAGAACACGTAGTGGGGACAGGACAGTCTGAAAAGGGCAGTGAGAAAGCCAGGTCTCCACAAGCAGAACAGTAGGCTGATCCTCTGGCCCATGAAAAACTCCAAAGTGGACTAAAGATGTGACATTAGACCTGAAACTACTAAAAGCTCCACAGTGCTAACCCAGGAGACTCAAGGTTGCAGCAACCTAAGCAGCACTAAGACAAACAGGATGGGAGCGAACCCTGAAGCTGTGGAGCACAGGGAAGCACAAAATATAGACAGACACAGACAGCAGGCAGCACTGGAGCTAGGCAAGAACGCTTAACTGCCTCCCACCAGGAAAACAACCGGGGCACACTGTGTCATTTCAGCTTCTGGGAGGAAGAGGCGGTGGGATTAGCAGCTAAAAGTCCAACTGAGCTACACAGCAAGGAACAGTCTCAGGCAATCTCTGAGAACTCCATAAATTTAGACGTTTCTGGAGGAGAAACACACACATCAGTAAATTTCTTTCATGAGCCTTGTGATAATGAGCTGTGGTTATTTTGGTCAGGTCTTTTACATTACAGACATAAGATGGACGTCTCAGAGAAAGCCAGAAGATGGATGCATAGCCTAGCCTAGTATAGAGATTGCCATTATATCAATCAGCATTGCACATGATGTTAAAATACTACAGTAGACATAAAGGTCATTGATGGAAAATATTACCCATCAGCTTAGATGTGAGGATACCAACCCTTTGAAAAAGTCCTGCTTGCTGAGTTTTTCTGACTGCACCAGCTGATACAGTAACTGGCCCATGTGATCCCTGGTGATCTGGCTCCGTTCCAGGGTGAATTCGACACCCACCTTCACAAAAACATGCAGTGGGCCCTGGGCACCCAGCTCCTCAATGCACTGCGTGGCCTCCTGTTCAAACAACAAATAAAGGCTTGCTTCAAAACATACTTACATTAAAAGCAGTACAAAGCTTTATAAACAAGACAGTTTTCAAATCTAAGCTTTTATCTTATTTAACGTTAAAAAAAGCTTTTATAGCAAATTCCTAAAAGAAAGGAGGAAAGAAATAAAAATGTTCAGTCAGGTATGGAGACATGTATAAAGAAGGCCAAGGCAGAAGAATGCCTGGGCTATACACTGAGTACAAGACCTGCCAGGGTGACACTACTAGGGCCCATATCAGTAAATAAGTAAAAAAAAAAAATGTATCTAAATATAAATCTGAACACGGCGATACACATCTGTAGTCTTAGTTGTGATCAGCTGGTTGGAAGGTTGAGGCAGGATGATCACTTTAATCTGGCTTGAAAGTGGTAATTCAGTGAGACTTGAGCCTCCTCCCCTCTCAGAGGACGGCCTTACATGGCTGATACTCTGGGTGCATTTTAAATTTATCTTTGTAATTTACATGTGTGCACGCACCTGAATGTATGTATGTATACCACAGGCGTCTAAAGTTGGTTATGAGACTTGTGGGTGCAGGGAACTGAACCTGAATCCTCTGCAAGAGCAGTAAGGGACCTAAACTGCTGATCCATGTCTGTAGCCCTTAGGTCAACAGTTTTATTAAAAGTAATTCAAAGGACCAGCATCAAAATATATCCTAAACAGAGTGTGATAGTTCATACCTGTACTCCTAGCACTCAAGAGGCTGAGGCAGGAGGATTGTCACAAGTTTTGAGGCCAGTCTCCACTACAGTAGGAGAATGTTTGAAAAAACAAAAACATAACATATATGTGTGTGTGTATTATTTTATACTGTGTTTACTGACTTTGAAAAAAGATGTTAATTAACATTTATGCATATAATGTATATGGATGGTAGGTTGGTCATAAAACATCTTAAAAATCTAAAAACAAGATACTGTGAAACAGAAAACCGAATACCAAAATTCAAAGACCTTAATGTGAGTTGGAAGTGGTGGTGCATATCTTTTGTCCCAGGACTGTTTCACAGGGGACCTCTTCCCCCAAATACAAACAAGACCTAATGTCTCAATGAGATCAACCTGCCTTGGAATGCCAGCACTGGCACAATCTTCCATTGCACAAAGTTACATGGATTATGGAGCGACCTGGCTAGGCAATTCTCTGAACTGGAGAACAAAATCCCATCTGCCTGGCCTGCTCAGTTTCCAAAGCAGCTCTCTGCCCTCAGCTACTACAAGGGCTGGGGGAGGCGAGAAGGTGGCCACTGACTGCAGAAGTGTCTGCAGGTGTCTCTGTTTACACGGGACACAGGCTGCTGCTCCCTAAGTACAATGCAGCTCTTTGTTGGTGTGTTCAATAGAGAGCTGGAACCCCTTGTCATGCTGTGTCTTTAGAGCCCTCTAGTTACCACATCCCTGACATCTGAGACACATTCTTGCCAGCTGTCTTGGGACTGCTGCCTTTCTGCTCACCTTATCCTTGACAGGAGAAAGCACGGATGCAAACTATTCAGTCTCCAGGCAGCTGTACATGGCATGTGCCATGTGTCCCAGGAGACCCATGAGTTTGGCTCAACACATTTCAGATGACATGTCACATAGCTGGACATGGGCTGGTGAGACAGCTTAGCCATGGGGCGTGGGAAGACAGACGACAACTTGCAGTTCATGCCTTCCTTCTGGTCATGCGGGACCAGAGGATTAATTCCAGGCCTGCTAGCACGGCAGCAAGTATCTTTACCTGCTACATCATCTTGTTGGCCTTACTTTCCTTTTTCTAACTTCTGTCTGTCAAATTTCCCCACAACAGCCCACTATGCTATTTACCATATAGTAAATCTAGGTAGCATTCCCTAAAATGGGGTTGAAACACTTTAGAAAGTTCAGTAAGTATAGATAGCATAGGCTAAAAACTTATGTTAGAGAATAGCCTGGTTTATAAAGAGAGTTAAAGGACAGCCTAAGCTACATGGTGAGAACCCTTCTCAAAACAAGAAACAAAAACATACATGGTAGAGCAGGACAAATAGGAAGTCTTAAGTTCTGGCTCTGCCTATATTACTATGTGATTGCAACAGTGTAATAATTTCTTAGTCACACACACACCACTCCACTTCTCAGCTGGGGTTCACATGGAGCCAAAGTTAGCCTTGAACTCAAAATGTTTCTACTGTTTCTACCTCCTGAGTGCTGGAATTGCAGGTACACACTACCAAGCCTGCTAACTCAAAACCACAATTTTCTAAGAATGGGTGTATGAATGCATGTGAGTATGCACTTGAGAACTACCAGTCACAAAATAAAGGTTCCACAAACATTACCTTGCACTAGCACTGGTACCAGATAGCTAAAAGAGCACTTAAGAAGGTAGGAAGCACTTCCCTGGAGTGAGCTCTGCAGGTCCTTGTGCACTAACACTGTACAGGACATGAGATGAAGCTGTTTGTGGTCTGCAGCTAAACTCAGTATTGTATCTTCACAGGCGACTCAGAATGGCTTTACACCTTGTTTTTCTTTCTGCAAACGTGACTTTCACCATAATGGAAACTTCAGGACTCATGAGGTAGCTCTATCACTGGCTTCAAGTGCAGGAAGTACTGGGTCCAATTCCAAGGAACCCATAAACCAGGCATGATGCCTGCAGTTAAGGCAGCAGGGTCAGGAGGTGAAGGGCATCGTTGGCTAGATACATTGGGAGCTTGAGGTCAAAAATCAAGAGGCCAAAATCACTTTCAGAGGGTACTATATGGATTATGCAAAGCAATATATAAACGACTCGCAGAAGAGCAACCAGCACACAGCAAACTGTCAGAACTGTCTATCACTGTCCAGTCCACACAGCCCGTCTGCATGCACAGCTGCCTTCTGTGGGGAACAAATGAGGCCTATCTGACTCCAACAGTCCCATCCGGGAAACCTGGCTCAGCCCTATTCCTCGAGTTTAATAAGAACTTCCCCCTGGCTGGGCAGTGGTAGTGTACACCTTTATCATCATCAAAAGCCAATTTTCTAGCTAGGTCTGGTGACCCATGCCTGTAATTGCAGTAAGGAGGAAGATGAGGCAGGAGGATTGCCACAAGTTCAATGCCAGTCTAGTCTATATATTGCATTCCAAGTTAATATGTGCTACTGAGCAAGACCCTGTCTCAAAACAGAATAAAATAAAGCTGTGTTGGTGGTACAAACCCAGCACCTGGGAAGCAGAGGCAGGAGAACTCAAAATTCAAGGTCAGACCTGGCCACGGAGGGAGTGTGAGGTTGGCCTTGGCTACACAAGCCTAGGTTTCAAAAGCAACCAAAGCCAAAGCAAAATAAACACAACCAAACCAAATACAACTTCTCAAAACAAACACAACCAAACCAAATACAACTTCTCAAAACAAACACAACCAAACCAAATACAACTTCAAGCCTGGGACGCACATAATCAAGAGAGATGCACACAAAAAGCAGGTATGGACTATGTTATTCAGAAAAATGGATGATGAGATTTTCGATACTAAAGCAAAGTTATTTAAGACAGTTGACAAATGTTTAACAGAAGGGATACTTCCTGACCTCAGCAGAGAACTAGATTGTGTCACGTGACCTTTGCCATTTGCCAGCTCCTCCAGCTCAGAGGACATTTGTGGAGTTATCTGCTCTGTCTGTCACTGGACTGTGGGTTTCTGTCAGGCAGAAGGCCTATCCTACTGACCATCATTTTAAAGTCTAGGTGGAGAAGTTAGAAGGGCAAAATCACCTAAGGGTCTTGAAGTGTTGTAAGGCTGCCTGACTTGGAACACACAATGTCCTTCTGTGCTTCCCACTTACAAAATAAAGAAAAGTGGTGGCACCCATAATTCAAGTCAACATGAGAATGACGAGGATGTGTTCAAGGGCTCAGACAGGTGTAAGCTTCCCACTTACAAAATAAAGAAAAGTGGTGGCACTCATAATTCAAGTCAACATGAGAATGACGAGGATGTGTTCAAGGGCTCAGACAGGTGGATGTGGAGCCAGGAGAAACCAGTTGTAACATGCTGCCTCTGATCCCAATGCCACAGTCAGTTTAGTCTCCACTCGGTTACACTGTCACTAGGATCCATTCTCTCTTCCCATTACATTTGTGAATGACAGAGAGCATCAATTTAAAACATGGTACCTGTCAGAAATGCTTGAGCTAAGCAAACTGAACCTTGAGGACTCGATTACTTAATCTATGCCTTATTCGCTCATATTGACACTGTTCAGACCCAACCCCACGGCACTCTGACTCGGGCTGCCTAAGAGCTACTTCCCTTCGTCACTGTCAACATTTACCTTAAAGTCATTGATGTGCAGGAATTCATCAATGATAGACTTGGACTTCCTCTCCACTTCTTCTTCTGACAGTGCAGGCTTGTCAGGGGCTGACATTGCACACATGTCTGATTTCACTATGAGTAAGACCAGAAAGAGCAGGAAGTATCAGTAAAGCAGGGTCATGCTGGTAATATTTACACGCCTTTACATCAGTTTTGCAATGGAGATATTTTCTAGGTAGCAGTTTGACAGAATCAGACACATGAGAGCAGAATCAAGAAGCCCTTTACTTTAGAACAGACAGGCACAGAGTAAAGTAACACCGTGGTCTGCTCTATAGCCACGAACAGGAGTTGGGATATTGTTAACCTTTAGCGTTTATTTATTTTTTACATTGATTTCCCTGCAACATTCCAAGGTTTACTACACGAAGGCCTATAGCACACACAAGGGCTGGGGTCCTGCAGGCCACACTGATCCAGTGTGGTACCTGTGTAAACACGCCCTGGCTTTTCCCACTGCAACTGTGCATGCTGCTCCCTCAGCAGAGCTTCCCCTGCTTCACATCTGCTCATCTCTATCAGGCAGGCATCATGACCTCTAAGACCATTCACATCTTCACATCTGCTCATCTCTACCAGGCATCATGACCTCTAAGACCATTCAAAACCACTCTATCAGTTTTGATCCAAAAATGTCTTTATGCCAGTTTCCCACTTTATTTTTGTAAGAACTGATAAGAGTGTAGGTGCATGGAAATAAAAACAGAGCCCAGATTAAAGACAGTTACGGCATCACCAAAGCAAGTTTGGGGAGCACATGCATACTAAATACAAACAGACCCCACAGAAGTTACCAGAGAGACTGGAAAAGACATTCTGATACCTTCTCTTTGTTAAGCAGAAATAACGAGAGCCTTCACACCCTTCAGGGTCTTTAACCAGCACAAACACTCTAATGACAGTGGACAATGAGGGGCTGAAAGGACTTGTGAGAAACTCAGAATGACAAACATAAAGAAAGAGGGCCCTGTCACCTCGACACTCCAGAGACAGGGAGACGGAGAGCACTGTGAAGACAGCTCAGGAAAGAGACCCATGGCAGCAAATGACACTGCTGTGCAGGTGCTGCCAGTGTGGGCCCTGGATTCTGCCCATGCAGGAAGTCTTTGTGGTTTTCACTACTCCTTATCTCCCTTCATGGGTATTAGTGTTGTGCCTGCACCAGAGTGCTGTGTCCACATAGGTCAGAAGCGGGTGCCCAAACTGGATGGCTGTGAGCCACCATGTGAGTTTTGGGAAGGATCCCCTGGAGGAGGAGCCGGCGTTTTGAACTGCTGTTTCTCCAGCCCCTGTATTTTGCTTCTGAATTTGATGTCAAGAGCTAGTTCTGTCTTGTTCCCAAGAGCCCTCTCACCTAGCTCCCTCGGCTTGTTTCGGTCAGTATCGGAGCTGGCCCTGTCGGCGCCCACACCTCCAGTCAGCTGCTTCACAGTCTCCAGCATCTCTCTGCGTTGCTCCTCCTGAGACTGATCGTCTAGCAGGTCTTTGCTGCTGCCCCTCAGGAAGGTGTTGGGACGGGCTGTTCCAGCTGGAAGTGGCTTGTCACTCTTCTCCCTGCCCATGCTTCCACGACTTAAAAGACAAAAAAGATATGTTTTAAAAGACACTTTATATTCAAACCACAGAACAACACTGTAAGCATTACCAACTACCACTGAAAATGCAGGTTTTCTACATAGAACTATATTTTAGATGCGCATGTCATGGCCTTTAAGTAGAGGTCAGAAGGCAACCTTAGGGAGTCAGAGGTCTCCCCCACCTTAACATGGGTACTGGCGATGAAATTCAGGTCATCATCCTTGATTGGCAAGCACATGACTTGCCGATCCACTTTCCAGCCTCCCACATGACTTTAGATACAAGGCGCTGACTATATTTCAAAGCATACTACTCTTGAAACAGGCTCAAATCCAAGTTTCCAGAGGAATACTCCCTAAGATGGTTTCATTTCACCTGTAGTAGGAAAAAGGATACTTCTTTTTTAATCTGTGTGGTCTTTGATTTTTTTACTTAGAGTAATTTGATGGATCTTATATATAAAGTGCGACAGTTTTATTTTCAAGGATCAAAGGCCTCTTTAAAAATTCCTGCATGAGCCAGGTGGTGGCGCTCATCTTTAATCCCAGCACTCTGGGAGTAGAGGCAGGCTGATCTCTGAGTTCTTGGTTAGCCTGGTCAAGAGAGCAAGTTCCAGGACAGCCAAGGCTACAAAGAGAAACCCTATCTCCAAAAACAAAACAACAAAAACCAACAACAAAAACACCAAACCAACCAACTAAAGACTGCAGAGTCAGGAGCTTCTCATAAATGACACTGCTGAGGGAGACAGTCTGTTCTCCTTAGCCATGTGAGCCATGGCCTGCTGCCTATGCTCCTGTGAATGCCCTACGCCAGGGAGCATCTGGGCAGCTCTAACGCTACAATGGTTTCAAATATAGATTTGTATGTATAAACAAAAAGGAGCCAGGTGGTGATGGCGCATGCCTTTAATCCTAGCTCTTGGGAGGCAGAGGCAGGCGGATCTCTGTGAGTTTGAGGCCAGCCTGGTCTACAAGAGCTAGTTTCCGTGACAGAAACCAAAGCTACAGAGAAACCTTGTCTCGAAAAAACCAAAAAGTAGAAAGTATGAAGTTGGAAGGAGAATATAGGGGAGGAGGGCCCAGTGGTTTATAGGAATGTGAATAGATCTAAATACACTGTGTTCATATGTGAAATCACCAAAGATAAAAAGCTATTAAAGTGGAGGACCGTGAGAGCTCAGCAGGTAAATGACTGGAGTTTGATCTCCAAGACCAAGTCTTCCCAGTCGACCTGTCCCGAGCTCCACACATACCACTGCACCTGCCAGCCCCTCCCAATGCACACAAACGCAGTAACTCAAAGTGCAGAGTGGAGGACAGAGCTGTTTCCAGGAAGCACCGAGAGTCTATGTGATAAGACTGCAGGCCTACATGGCACAGCTCAGAAAATTTCATTATCAACTGGATGGTTCTGAGTATGGAGGTCTGAGATTAAACCCAGAGCCTTAAGGTGGTTAAGCATACGCCACACAGTCTAGGTATACCTCCACTTAACTAAAATATTTTAGAAGTCAATGCTAATTCCTTATTCATTTATAGAACAGCAATGAAGAGTGAGCCGAATGAATGGCAGGAAACCACCATTAAGAGAGCCCAGACTGGGCTGGAGAGATGGCTCAGAGGTTAAGAGCATTGCCTGCTCTTCCAAAGGTCCTGAGTTCAATTCCCAGCAACCACATGGTGGCTCACAACCATCTGTAAAGAGGTCTGGCGCCCTCTTCTGGCCTTCAGGCATACAGACAGAATATTGTACACATAATAAATAAATAAATAAATTATACATAATAAATATTTAAAAAAAAAAAAAAGAGAGCCCAGACTCACAGCCTGAGAGACTCCAGAAACTTTAGAGACTCGGGAATTATCTGAGAGAAGCACAAGTAACCTTTACCAGCTAAAGGCATGCACTTTATTATCTCAAGAGAACTCTGACGTCTCCCTGATGATTTATTCAGACAATTCTCGACTGTTGCGATGTAGAAGCAGAACACTGATGGGGGGGCGGGGTGGGGTGCAGAGGCAGACAACTCAGGCTGGACAGAAGTTGACCCAAAGAACATACACCAGCACATGAATATCAGAACCACCAGAGTCCACAGAAGCAGCGGGCCACAGACTAGTACTCAACAGACCTCTGCAGAAGCCTCAGGAATGAGTGACTGGGTCTAGACGTCTACTAATGGAATACAGTATTGAGCTTGAAGAACACAAGAGACAGAACTAAACGGCTGGCTAGTGACTGCTCGTGATCCTTAATTTACACACTCGAGTGCAAGGATATTTCCACGCTGGAAGAACGTTCCAAGGCCTAGACCTGCCTGCACTGTTCTCTATCTGGGCCACCAGACTTTCCTAAGGAAAAGTAAAGCCAGATATCCTGCTCTTCCCTGATTCCACCAGATCCCAACGCCAAAACATGATTATATCCCTACCTTAGAAACTATGGGGTGTCAAGGTTAAAGGAAGACATTAACTTTAGGGATGACAAGAATGCATGCAAGGATTATTACCATAGCTCACATGTGTTACAGGGAGAGAGAGAGGGAGAGAGACGGGGAGAGAGAGAGAGAGAGAGAGAGAGAGAGAGAGACAGACAGACAGACAGACAGAGGAAGGGACAAAATACACCCGTGTGCCAGGGAACAGCCATTAGTAAACGCGAAAAGTAAATTCTCACCTGGTTAATGCCCTTCGGGAATCAAACTCTAAAGGTGTGGCTGATGGCGACCCTGAAGGTGCTGGAGGTTGCAGAGGAGAAAATCTATTTAAACTGGAAGCACTTGACCGTAAGGCATCTATAGGTGTTATAGATTTAGAAAAAAAAAAAAACAACAACAACACAAATTACATGGTCAATATGTAAATACTCTGTTTTCTTGCCTCCCGGGAGTAATGAATAAAAGCAGGAATTTCTTTCCTTTTAAATCTGAAACAGGTCTATGTTGTCCAGGTGGGCTCTGACTCCGGGGACTACAAGTGAACTCCATGCCCCCTACTCCCCTGCCACCCTTGTTCATTTTTTGATAAGAACTCATATAGGCCAGGCCAGTATAGAACTCACTATGTAGCTGAGGATAACCTTTAACTTCAGATCCTCATGACTCCCATCTTCTGCAAGCTGGAACCACAAGCATTCTCCACCACACCCATTGCTTGAGTTACTAAGGCTCAAACCCAGCGCTCTGTGCACACTAAGCAGGGACTCTACCAACTGAACTGCACCCTAGCCCGGAGGGCAGAAACTTCTCTAAGCAAAAGAGTGGAAATGGACAGTTTATCAAGCAAGAGAGCCAAGGAAAGTTAGAAGCTCAATGACCAGTAAATGCTCCCATCTGAAGTTCTAACCAGGCCCACTGCTTAGTGTCTAGCAGTAGCAAAGGGGACATGGCTACAGACAGTAATTTTTTTTTTTTTTTTTTGATTTTTGAGACAGGGTTTCTCTGGAGTTTTTGGTGCCTGTCCTGGAACTAGCTCTTATAGACCAGGCTGGTCTCGAACTCACGGAGATCTGCCTGCCTCTGCCTCCTGAGTGCTGGGATTAAAGGCCTGTACCACCACTGCCTGCCCAACAGAGACTTCTAACAAGTGCAGCTGACACTTATCATATTCTGACAAGTACATTACAGGGCTTTAGCATATCAGAGCCTAGAGAGTTTGTTCAGCACAAATCTCTCTCCTTAAAAACATTTTTAGCCAACCACAAAAAAATGAACAGAAAAAGCCCCTAAGTATGTAAGTCACCTGAGTAGGGCACAAAAACAGATGTGGTAAGCAGGTGGAAGGGAACAAAGCAGGACACAGCACAAAACTACCCAACATAATGCTGTCATTTATGTAGAAGTAAAAAAATAGACATTGGGATTGAAAAGAATTTAAGAAAACTTAAAATTTCTTAGTTTTCCTTTGAGTCATTGGGTTTCTCAGGTCTTCAAGACAGGTTTTTGATGGTTCAGGCTTTTTCCAATTTGGTCACATGTGCTAGAGGCATGAATTTGGACCAAGATAAAACAATGATTGCAACAAAAACACTGTGAGATGGCAGTTGGTGGTGACACAGGCATTTAACAATCCCAGCACTCAGGAGGCAGAGGCAGAGGCAGAGGCAGAGGCAGAGGCAGAGGCAGAGGCAGAGGCAGATCTCCGTGAGTTCAAGGGCAGCCTGTACTACAAATAAAGTTCAAGACAGTCAGAGCAATTACACAAAAAAACCTTGACTCGAAAACCAAACCAAAAATACAGTATTGTGAGAATTTTGCATATTTGCAATAAGACTGTATGGTTCTTGAGCATAAACTTAAAAAATATTTTTACTAATTCCTTAAGAATCATACAATGTATTCTAATCATAATTACTCTCAATCCATTCCCCTAAATTCTCCCAGATCCACTCCTAACTCCTCTCAACTTACTGTTCTTCCAAAACAAAACAAAAAAAAATGCCCCACCAAGTTCAATTTGTGCTGCTTATATTACTTATGGGCATGGATCATGACAGACTTATCAGGGACCACAATTATTTTTGGTCTGTTTTTTGAGACAGGGTTTCTCTGTGTACCTTTGATTATCCTGGAGCTGTCGCTGTAGACTAGGCTCACTATGAACTCAGAATGCAAAAGATCTGCCTACTTCTGCCTCCTGAGTGCTAGGATTAAAGTCATGAGCCACCATTGCCCTTTCTTAAAGAAAACTAATCCTTCCTCCCTCAGAGGTCATCAAAGGTTAGTGTGGGAATGTGTGCCCTGCAGATGATAATATCCTGTCAGAATGTCACTCATTCTTAGTCCAAAAGTCAAGTCTGTAAAATATCTGCTCTTTCTCTCCTCCTCTGCTGCAGAGTGGCCCTTGAGCAGTTAGGCAAGCAATCCATAAGCCACACATTGGCCTGCTCTTTGTTTCTGAGACATGGTCTCACTGGCTTGTAGCTCTGCTGGTCTGGACTGATGGAGGAAGGTCATTGGTTAAATAAAAAGAAATTGCTTGGCCCTCATTGGTTAGAAGATAGGTGGGAGGAGTAAACAGAACAGAATGCTGGGAGGAAGAGGAAGTGAGCTCAGACTCCACAGCTCTCCTCTCGGGAGCAGACACCTCAGAAGACATGCCATGCTCCAGGCTCCTGGGCAGACACACGCGATGAAGCTCCGACCCAGGATGGACATAGGCTAGAATCTTCCCCGTAAGCGCACCTAGGGGCGCTACACAGATGATTAGAAATGGGCTAAATTAATATGTGAGAATTAGCCTAGAAGAGGCTAGATAGAAATGGGCCAAGCAGTGATTAAATGAATACAGTTTGTGTGTTATTTCGGGCATAAGCTAGCAGGCGGCCGGGGTGCTGGGGACGCAGCCCCGCCGCTTGTATTTCAACACTGGACCTTACTGTGTTGCCAAGCTGCGTGCCCAAACTTACAGCAGTTCTCCTGCCTCATGAGGGCTAGTATCACAACACCTAGCTGCAAACTAGCTTTCTGAAGATATGTAACTTAGGCAGGCTTGAACAGAGGATCTTCCCATCTTAATCTCTTGAATTCTAGGAGTTGAGGCATTTGGAGGAAAAAACAAAACAAAACAAAACACCTAGTGCTGGCCTGGCATGTCTTTAATCTGAATACTCGGGTCTATATAGTGAGTTCCAGGCCAGTCAGGGATACAGAGTGAGAATCAGTCTCAAAAAACAAAACAAAATATGTAAAAATAAAACAAACAGCTTGACTAAAAAAGATATTTTCTCTAAAGTTTAAATGTTACTCAGGTAGTAGTGGTGTACACCTTTAATCCCAGCATTTAGGAGGCAGAGGCAGAACAACACACAGAAACCCTGTCTCAAATTACCACAAACAAACAAACAAAAGCAGTAAATGTGGAGAGGGCTGGAGCAACAGCTCAGTGTTTAGAACACTGAATGTTCTTCCAGAAGACCTGTATCAGTTCCCAGCACCCACAAGGCAGCTTATAACCACTTGCACCTCTAGGTCCCAAATTCCAGACCCTCTTCTGACCTCAGCAGGCAAGAAGCAGGCATGTGGTATACATACAAGCCTCCAGGCAAAAATGGTCATACTGATAAAAACAAATCTAAAAAAGTTTACAATTTTTTTCTAAATATTGAGAGAGCCCTATAAAAAAAGAAGCTTCTATGTGATGTTATGGAGAGGCACTGAGGAAGTCCAGGCAGGTTAGACTATAGACCTTTTCCAAACAGTTCCAGATTCTGGGGAAGTGACACAGGGCAACGGTATTACAGACCCAGGCAGCCAAAAAGGGCCCTCCACACATACCAGTCTCGCTTGCCTTTGCTCCACCGCTGCTGCCTTTGCCCCAGCTGCCCAGCTGTGCCTTAGGAACCAGCTGAATCTTCTCGTCAATGGTGGGCTGTAACAAAAGTGGCCAAGGATTATTCACAGGTAAATTCTAGAATGGTTTTCTTCAGTGCAGTACAAACAATTTTAACAAACAAACAAACAAAAAAAAAAAAGTTGGTCTTTCAGTTTAAGAAACTTGAATTTCTCTGTAGCTTTGGAGCCTGTCCTGGAACTAGCTCTTGTAGACCAGACTGGCCTCAAACTCACAGAGATCCAACTGACTCTGCCTCCCAAGTGCTGGGATTAAAGGCGTGCGCCACCGCCACCTGGCAAGAAACATGAATTTAAGCAGTGGTGCACACCTTTAATCCCAGTACTTGGGAGGCAAAGGTCCACGCCAAGCCTAGTTTTACATAACAAACTCCAGGCCAGCCAGGACACCCTGCTTCAAGGTAAAACAACCAATTTTCTTGGATTAGGCAAACCAGACCTACATGATGGCCACACTGGTTTCCAGGATACTCAGGTCTGCTCAGAATGGCTTATTAACTTGCCAAATGAAACACAGTTTCAAATGACTCTTCTAATATAACAATGCCAGCAGTTTGCAAACTGTTTTGTCAATTTGTTTACATAGCCCTGACTGGCCACAAATTCATAGCAATCCTCCTGCGGTAACTACCAAAGTGTTAGATTTACAGGTGTGTACTGCCACACTTATACATGTTTAAAAATCTCAACACATACACCATACACCTATTTGGGGCTTGTGGGCTGCAAGGTTTCATGTAGCCTAGGCTGGCTTTAAATTGCTGTGTGGCTGAAGAGGACACGGACTTGCTCTGATCCTCCTAATCACTGGGATTACAAGCATGCACCCAGTTTTGTAAATTTTTTAAGCATCATACTTCTTGGGCAGTGATGGCACACAGCTATAATCCCAGCAGAAGCAGTGGACCTCTGTGCGTTTGGGGCCAGCCTGGTTTACAAGAGCTAGTTCTAGGACAGGCCCCAAAGCTACAGAAAAACCCTGTCGTGAAAAACAAAAACAAAATAAAACATTATGCATCATAGTCACCTTAGTGATTTTCAGAAATTTGGAGGGGTCCAGAACTCGGCTGTTCTTGGCTCCTTGAACAGTATTCCATCCACCTTCGTCCACTCTTTGAACACCTGCAAGGGGGACATAATATATCAGTTCCTCATCACCTCAAGTCAGTCTGGTACTAGGTGAGCAATACTGTCTACTGAGAGATGCCAGGAGATGACAAACAAAGTTATTAAAATATTAATGACATCCCTGTTGAGGAAGTTCATTTTCCCTTTTTAGAGACTGAGTTGTACTGTGTATACCAGGCTGGCTACATATGGAAGTAAACCACCACACCTGGTCAAGAACCTTTAATCCACATAGCATGACTCTCAACAAACATTACCAACAGATAAAAACAACCGACACAAATGACTCCTAGCTATTGGCTGAGGAGGAAGGAGTCTGGTGTGGGCAGAGCTAATGGTAACTGTATCTGCCCCATGGAAAGAGCTAAATGAATGGTTCTGTGGAATGGGCATGCTCTCCTCTCTCTCCCGATTGATCCTTAGGTGCTCAGGAGGAAAATCCTGACTTCTTTCCCTTTCAAACTTCATTTCTAATTGTAAGCTCTTGCCAAGTACACCTTTAAAATATAAGCAAAGCCAGGCATGGTGGCACATACCTGCCAACTCAGAATTTGGGAGGCAGAGGCAGGAGAATCGGGAATTCTAGGCCAGTCTGGGCTACACAGAGTTCCAGACTGGCCACATATACATAGCAAGACCCTGTCTCAAAAACAAAAGATAAAAGAACCAAATCACATAGTATGAGGATGGAGCCCTTTTCAGGTTGCTGAGTTCATGGCAGCTCTAATCAAGCTTCCAAGATCAGGATAAGAAATGGCTTTGGCTCTGTATCATGGCCAATAATGTGTTCTATAAAGTACAAACATCTTGCTGTTGTTCTGTTTGAAATACATCTGGTTGTCGTCATCCCAATGAGAAAAAGACAAGATGTACTAACAAATGGCCTACAACTAGTTATCAGTTTTCTGGTTCCCAGTGCTCTGTCCCTGTCTTTTGTGACCCTTTACCATCTAGGTCCAGAGCTCTAAGCACACTCTTCCTGTTGCGGGCCTTTGAGCTTTCTCTCCTCTGTACATCTCCCTCCTTACTCAGATGTGCGCATAACTTCCCAGCCTCACCTGTTTCAGGCTGGCTTGGCAGCACCAGCTTCTCCCTCATCTCCCTGGTCAAAGTCCTCGGGGATGGTGAGATGGCTCAACAGGTAGAAGCAGCTGCTGCGAGACCTGATGACCTGAGTTTGATACTGGAACCCACATGGTAGAAGGAGAAAACAGGCTCCTTCAATTTGTTCTCTGACCTCTAAGGCAGGCCATGGATAAAAACTATAAAAACTGCACCCACTCCCTTTAACTTTTTTTTTTTTTTTCGAGACAGGGTTTCTCTGTGGTTTTGGAGCCTGTCCTGGAACTAGCTCTTGTAGACCAGGCTGGTCTCGAACTCACAGAGATCCGCTTGCCTCTGCCTCCCGAGTGCTGGGATTAAAGGCATGCGCCACCGCCGCCCGGCTCCCTTTAACTCTTGCATTCCCCTCAGTTCTCTCTCCTCACTGTTCCATGGAACTGAGCAGTTCATCAATGAAATACTCTGCTTCAGTGTTTATTCACTGCTGCCCAGCACATGACCTAGCAAAGTGACAGGCACTCGGAACTTGAACAAACGAAGGGATGAGCGGTCACTTCCCTGCCATGGACTAACGGCTACCTGATCTTGGTGCCATCAACACACTCGTGGCTTTCAGTGGCACCAACACTCTAGCTCTTTCCCATCACTCTGCTGTCAATCACTTTCTTTTTTCAGTCACATGTGCACATTTCCTATGAATTAGGCCTTAACAAAATCTCTGATTCTTTCTCCATTTTGCTCACCAGTAAACAGAGGTCATTACCTGAAAGGCATGCTGCGAAGTCCTTGGTGGGGCAGCCCTTGAAATACAAATGTAAACTTTGCTTTCCTGACTGCTCTACAATGGGTGAAACTGTCTGCACCAGCCAATAGCAATTGAATGTTCACTCCAAGCCAGATGTTACTGCTAGACAAGGCAAAATTCCTTAAGTCCACCTTGCAAACAGTATCTTGTGCAAGATCATACAGCTATGAAACAGCAGAACTGACACGGGGAGCCGGCAGCTCGAGTTCATGCTTTTAGCCATTGCTCTACAAAACCTAGCCGAGTATGTCACCCACAGAGATGCTAACTACTGTGCCTGCCGTGCTCACTGACACGCAGGGCACACTAACATGACCTATGTTTACCTGTGACAAGTTCAAAAGAAATTGACTCTTTTGGGAATGTTTGGAAAGTTTCTTTCTTCTTCTTCTTCTTCTTCTTCTTCTTCTTTTTTTTCCTGAGACAGGGTTTCCCTGTGTAACAGTTCTAGCTGTCCTGGAACTAGCTCTTTCTTTTGGTTTTTTGAGACAGGGTTTCTCTATGGTTTTGGAGCCTGTCCTTGAACTAGCTCTTGTAGGCTAGCCTGGAACTCACAGAGATCCGCCTGCCTCTGCCTGCTGGGATTAAAGGCGTGTTTCAGCACCACCCAGCAAGTTTGGAAGGTTTCTACTTCTGCTGCTCCGAGGCCAATTTCAGACAGAAGGTGCCTTCTGCATTGACTTCACACAGTTGTATCTGTGGGTATGGGTGTTTTGCCTACATGTATATCTATGAACCATATGCACCCTTGGTGTTCTCAGAGGCCAAAATAGGTTGGATCCCCTGAGATTTAGAGTGACAGATGGTTGTGAAGCACTGTGTGGTGGTGGGAACAGAACCTGGATCCTCAGCAAGAACAGCTATTGTTCTTAATCACTGAGTTATCTCTCTAGCTCTGATTCCTTCTATTTCTATTGGTACAAAGTCTCAGCTCCTTACACACAGAATTTCAGAGACAGTTGCAATGCTGAGTTTTGTGGAATATTACTTGAACTATGTAAAGATGTGCTACATTTATTTAACGATGTAAAGCTGTGTTGCTTTGCCTGCATAAGGCACCTGATTAGTCTAATAAAAAGCTGAACAGTCAATAGCTAGGCAGTAGAGGAATAGGTAGGGCTACTGGGCAGAGAGAGTAACCAGAAGGAAGAATCTAGGCTGGGGGGGACACACACACCTCAGGCTGGCCAGCCAGCCAGCCAAACACAGAGTAGGACATGCAAAATAAAAATAAAGATAAAAAGACTTGAGGTAAAATGTAAATGAAGAGAAACATGTTAATTTAAGTTATAAGAGCTAGTGAAATAAGTGTAATGATGAAAATTCTTTTTTTAATATTTATTTATTTATTTATTATGTATACAATATTCTGTCTGTGTGTATGCCTGCAGGCCAGAAGAGGGCACTAGACTTCATTACAGATGGTTGTGAGCCACCATGTGGTTGCTGGGAATTGAACTCAGAACCTGTGGAAGAGCAGGCAATGCTCTTAACCACTGAGTCATCTCTCCAGCGCCCTGTTGAAAATTCTTAACTAAAATTAAGTCTTATGTCATGATTTGGGGGATGGCTGGTGCCCGCCCCCCAAGAAAAGAAAAAAAAATTGCTACAATGGAGTTTAACAAACACATATGATTGGTGCAAAAAGCCACAAGCCTGGAGCTTATAGGACATCAACTGCAGCCTGTCTAGCTGACACACAAAGGACAGGCGTTCTCTTGATAATTCCACTTGCTTAACATCAGTCCTTTGTTTACACGCTTAAGAGGGGCAGAAACTAAGTTCCTGATCTCAGTTCTCCCAGCAAACAATGTCCACTTGGTCCGAACATGAGAAATTATACCCGAGACAGGCTGCTTACTCCCCTTAGGAACTGAGTGTTTATTCACTTCACAATGAAAACCCTTTAAAATAAAAGCCAGGTTTCATCTATTTCTGGGCTCCTCCCTTAGAACTTCACACCATTCTTAAATCTAAATTTTAAAGCCTACATAGAAAATCTGTCTGCACAGAGGACAGCCCCATGTTCTCTCTACACATTATTTCCTGCGGCATCAAGCCGTGCAGTTCCAAGAGAGTTGTTTTCCACTGCTTCTCTTACCTTGCACGGATAGTGTAGAGGGAAGATGCTCACTGCAGGCCTATGAATGCCTGGCTTTGCATAAGTGAACACCCATTTAAAAGCAGCACTCTCTTAGTCAATGGTTGGTCTTAGGTGTCTTTGTGTTGCCTGACAACCACCTCTCTGTTCTTTGTGACCTCATTTCCGGCTCTTACCTAAGAGTACCAGCACTCCATCCCACCCCAGCCATCTCTGCCCTCACCTGGCCTTCTCTTCTCCTTGGTCATCAGCTGCTGGACTTTCCTCTGCTCTTCTTGTTCTTCTATTTTGGCCTCTTTGTGAATCTGCTCAATAGTTTTTGGGCCCTGATCTGCTCTTCGGGACACCCAATTACACTATGAAATAAGAAAATAAGCTTATCATTCAAGTAATGCAAAATTTCACAAAAAGGGCGGGGAACCTTGCTTGGTGCTTGCCTAGTATGTACAGGAACAATACCATAGTAATTTTCCAAATAAAAATAAATTAAATGCCTATACTTTTGCCTGGTGGTAGTGGCACACACCTTTTTTATTTTTTTTTTATTTATTTACTTTTTTTGGTTTTTCGAGACAGGGTTTCTCTGGTTTTGGAGCCTGTCCTGGAACCAGCTCTTGTAGACCAGGCTGGTCTCGAACTCACAGAGATCCGCCTGCCTCTGCCTCCCAAGTGCTGGGATTAAAGGTGTGTGCCACCACGGCCCGGCTAGTGGCACACACCTTTTATCACAAAACTCCAGAGGCAGAGGAAAGTGAAACTCTGTGAGTTTGAGGCCAGTCTGGTCACAGAGCGAGTTCTAGGATGGCCAGGGTTACAACAAAGAAACCCTATAGTGAAAAACAAACACAAAACAACAAAACCTCCCAACTCCATCCTCCACCAAAAAGAGCCTGTAACTTTCCACCACAGGGAACCAAAGGAACCCAATAAGATAGCGACACAAAATGGAGCACTGTGCACATTCTTAGCTGGTCACAGATGATGTGTGCTCTAGAAACTCAAGCTAACAAAATGATCAACTCTGGCAGAGTGCAGGGCACAATCCAACAACTGGTGGGTGAAATCAAAGGAAAGAAGATTCCGATACAGCCGTCATTACTGTCATCATGGGGAAAGGAAGGGACGTGGACCAGGAAGAACGAGGATCCCCCAGGACCTAGTAACATGAGGACTTGCCACAGTTCACAGGGTTCTGCGTCAAGGGCAATGGTCATTTTTAGTACATCAATAACATGACTCTGATCCCAGAACTAGAATGCCACATCAAACCGGCCTCTCTCTCTTCAGGAGACAAAACCGGTCTCCCTCCATCCTGGCTACCTCTCAACAGTTAAAATGAGCAAGTGTGGTGGAGATGGGTAGAATTTAGTGTGTGGGATCTAATCATCTGGTCACAGCTTTTGCTACTGAGGTCACACCTAGGTTTAGTGAGACAAAAGGGCCTCATCAATGCCATGGGGACTGGGTGTAATGAAGTGGGGCCTAGGATTTCAGCTGCAGTAGTCAACATAGGGCGTAAAGCAAGAGAAAAGGAGGCAGACAAACACTGCAGCTGGAATGACAGGGTGCACGCAGGGTACCGAATAGTACCATCTAGGAGTTTGCACTGTACACAGTTATCTCACTGAACATTTGTAAGACCTCAAGGGTAGCAACAGTGCTATTGTGGAAAGGAAAACACGAGGCTTAGGAGTTTAACATGTTCACTGTGGAGATGAGGCTTTGAGCTTACAAAGAGTGGGTCTCATTGCCCACCACTGGATTCAAATGGCCAATGTCAGAGCTGCAGTGTGTGAAGACACACTCAACAGAGGGCAACTTCCTCTTGCTGGGCAAGAAGGAAAACATCTTTTCACCCCTACAATCATCACCGTCTTATTTATCCAATTCCTTAAAACAGATGGGACTCCATTGTGGTTTTGTGGTTTCTTCTTTTTTCCTTTTTTGTCACCTTAACACAGAGTTGTCTAGGAAGAACTTCCATTGGGAAAATGTTTCACCCAGATGGTCTGTAGGCATTTTCATAATTAATGTAGGTGCATATAAAACCTGGACTGGTGATCCATGCCTGGTCAGCGTGCTAGTGTACACCTTTGATCCTTCATTTGGGAGGCAGAGGCAGGCAGAACCCAGTGAGTTTGAGGCTAGCCTGGTTTACATAGTGCTTTTGGTTAGGGTGTTTATCGAAATGACAGAAACTGAGCATACCAGTCTGAGGTCTATCACATCCTGAAGCATGAATCGAATCCTGGATGAAGTTTTTCTTTCCTTGACGATTTTCTCCATCTGGTTAAAGTACTGGTCCATACGTGGCTGCAAAACATAAAGCCACCAAGATTTCTGGCTGAGAAACCCAACTTTCTTCTTTCCATGTACTTTTGTTTTTTTGTTTTTATTATAAAGGGTCTCTTTCTGCAGCCCAGGCTGCTTTAAACTTGTGATCCCCCTGCCATAGTCTCCTCAGTGCTGGGATTATATAGATATGTGCAACCATAAGGTAACAAGGAAATTCTTACGTGATTTAAGAATAAGATTTTAGTTGGGCGATGGTGGACATGCCTTTAATCCCAGCATGTGGGAAGCAGAGACAGGTGGATCTCTAAGAGTTCAAGGCCAGCCTGGTATACAGAGTGAGATCCAAGACAGGCTCCAAAGCTACAGAAAAAATTCTGTCTTGGGAAAAAAAAAAAGAAAGAGAGAGAGAGAGAGAGAGAGAGAGAGAGAGAGAGAGAGTGTTAGATCTTGCCAGGTACTGGTGGCGTACACCTTTAATCCCAGTACTTGGGAGGCAGATACAGGAAGATCTCTGTGAGTTCAAAGTCAGCCAGATCTACAGAATGAGTTCCAGAACAGCCAGAGCTATAGTGAGACCCTCTCTCAAAACAAAACAAGAAAAGATAGTGACTTGAGGCATGCATGGTGATGCACACATGTCACCCCAGGGTAACATCTAAGAGGAAAGAAATAATCCTACTAGCTAGTTTTACTCCCATTTTCAGGTCTGGTGTGTTTCTTAACCCATTTCTGCTTACAGCCTATAAAATGGTAAAGAGGAAAAAAAGAGAAGGACCAAACAAGCTAGAAAATCTACAAACTGATCTGCATTTTACTAGGGACCTCCTCACCTCAGATCTAAAGCAACAGTACAGCCAATTTCTGTACTTGACTGAGAACCGCTACTCAGTCTTCTGAGTCCCTGGGTCTTTACCTTTGCTTTCTCGAAGTCCAGGTCCTTGCCGATGGTGGTGAGCAGGCGACACAAGCACTCTAGGGACTCTTCGTCATGGTTCTTCAGTAGCTTCACCACGCAGTCATGCATTATGGCCTCTGTCAGCATCTTGAGTTTAAAGAGTTCTCCAATAAACTTGATGTTGCCAATGGATCTCCGACGGGCTTTGTCCTTGGCTTCCTCCAGTTCATCATGAAGCCTTGTCTTCTCCTCTGGCTGTTGGGTAAAAAGGGGTAAGAGCATCTAAGATCTGGGGCCTAACGCTTTTTGGACTGAAATGCCCTCTGGGGCTCTGACATAGAACAAAGAAAGGGCCTAACTCCTCGAAAAGAAAATTACTTGCAGAAATGTGAATACATGAAGATTTATAGAACCCAGCATCCTCTCTCAAGGACAAAGTTAGACTGACTTCTGGTATGGAGCTGAGTGCCCCTGACATTGAGCAATAAAACATCGCTACATGCATGCGCACGCGCGCACGCACGCACGCACGCACTAAAAATAACAGGTCCCTTCGCATCTGCCACAGCTAGCTATGGGACCATTCTGGCAGTACTTGATGTGAAGTCCTTACAGCGCTGGCAGCTTCCAGTTCTTTCTGCTTCTTCTCAAAGACATCATCATCTGCTTTATCTTTTTCAAACTCCTTCTGGCAGCGGTTTAGCAGCAGTTTCCGGAAATTCACCGTGTTACCGGGCTTCTCTGCCATGGGAACCTTCAGCTGCATTCAGAGAATAAAGTACAAAGGCAGCGAGATTACTTAACGCAGATACACAAACAAGTAAGCATTCTAAAAAAGGCATTTCCACAGTCCAGTGAAAAGGAGAAAAATGACACACCCTCAGACACACCTCTTGTCTTTTGTGAATATGCTTCCTACCAACATCTGCAATCAGCACAGCTGTTAGCCTGGGTATACCTAGACATAACTGGGGAGGGTTACCTCTTTGTTTAAACCTTATTTATTATTGTATTTACACAAGGAGTGTATGTATGTATGCGTGTGCTCATATACACACATGTTTCATGGTGCATCCATAGAGGATTCTCACTTTCCACATGGATTACAGAGATAATTCAGTCTATCAAAGTGGTGTGACAGCGCCTCTGCTCACTGAGCCATCTCACCAACCCTTTTATCTATGCTCTGTTAAGGGCTTGCGCGCAACCGAGGTGGCCCTGAATTCTGATCCTCCTGCTCCACCTTCCAGGAATTTGGAATACAGGAGTGCCCTACCATGAAGGGATTTTGCACAGCATTGGGGGTAGGAGTTGCATGTATGCCAGCCACCCTACTGCCTGAGCCACACCCAAAGCCCCTAGATTAAAAAACAACAACAAAATGATTTAAACAATTTTTGCTTAAAGGAACAAAACGAAATAACAAAGTAGGGAGAATTCCAGGACCACAGCAAAACCTGGGAAAGGGCAGGGCTTTTGAAGACTGACTGTTGCCCTAGCTTTTCTCAGAGGGACGTCCTTACACTGGACCATACTTAGCAAGACTATCAGTATGCAGTAGGGTGTTTACTTTTGTTTCTTTTGGAGACAAGCCACAGAGTGTTGCCTAGGCCGTTCCTGAATTCACAGCCGTCCCAATTCAACCTCTAGAGGCATGCACCACAACACCTAGTCTTTTAGGTGGCAAAATAAAGATCGTGTTAGATTTGAGTTTGGCCTACAATTAGCCATTTTAGAAATTTCCTGACAGCATAAAGACCAGAGTGGAAGGGCTAGTCCACATGGAGGCAAGCAGTGAGGGTTTCTAGCTACTCCCAGTAAGAACTGCTTCCCAACACCTTCAATGGCTCCCTCCTATTGTTCCTATCACCTGTAATACCCTCTACCATCAACTTCTCCTGAGCAGTTACTGTACAACATCCAAAAGGGCTTTTCTGGGCTCACAAAGAAGATCCAACAGGTCTGAAATTGCACTGGAGGACAGAGCCGTGCTATTGTAGAGCAAGGGAGGACAGAGCCGTGCTATGGTTGAAGACTAGTCAAGTGCTCCCTCTGATGCAGGAAGAATTATTTACAGTTTCTCCTCAACAGTCCAGGGGCCAACACAGCAGCAGGAAACACTAGCCTAGGAAGCAGGGCAAACTAGGAACTGCAGTTTAGACAAATGCAGCAAAGCTGCCATAAACCAGATGTCAACCCACAAAACACAGCAATGAGATCATGATGCAGTCAGGCCCACAGCCTTCAAGATGACAGAGACTGTGATGGCACATGTGAAGTGGCACAGGGCTGCAAATCCAGCATTTGGGAGGTGCAGGTGGGAGAGGGAGGGTCAGAAGTTCAAAGTCATCTTTAGCTATAGAAGTTGGTCTAAGCTACAATAGAATTCTATCTTAAAACAATCCCTCCCACCCCCTTGAAATGAGAGAAATGAAAGCAAATGCCTTCCAAAGTCAAAGCCAAAGCTAGACCATGCCATCTACTATATGACACCCAATATATGGCAATGACTACAAAATACAGCAGAGAATCAGGAAGTGTATCTATCAACAGGCTGGTATATGAGAGAACACTAACCTGACTAGATTCTAGAAATACCTAAAGGTTCTTTTTTTTTTTTTTTAAAAAAAAATATTTATTTATTTATTATGTATACAATATTCTGTCTGTATGCCTGAAGGCCAGATGAGGGCGCCAGACGTCTTTACAGATGGTTGTGAACCACCATGTGGTTGCTGGGAATTGAACTCAGGACCTTTGGAAGAGCAGGCAATGCTCTTAACCACTGAGCCATCTCTCCAGCCCCCCTAAAGGTTCTTAATACCCCTATTTCTATACACTTTGGTGCTGTCCAAGGACACAAGCAGAACCAATACAGTTCCACCAGCATTTTGGAAAACCCACCAATCTCAATTATAATAAGTGCAAAACAGAGCGAAATGGGAATGCCAGGCTAACTGTCCATGGTGGTGCATACCCCTAATCCCAGCACCAGGGAGGCTGATGCAGGAGAGTGAGTTACAGAGCAGCCTCAGCTATACAGAAAGGCCCGATCCCAACAGGCCCAACCCTACGCCAAGGGGGTCTGACACTATACTATCAGCCCTCATGGGATGTTTCCTGTAGTAGAGATTATGTAGAAAATGGGAAGAACATGGAAGTTCAGAAGTGCACTACCCACAGTACAATGAAATAAACACAACTTGTGGTGGTCTATGCAGTGGGAAGAAATAAAAATGAGATGAGTCAGAGATGGAAAGATGGCTCAGCAGTTAAGAGCACCTGCTGCTCTTCCAGAGGATCAGAATTCCGTTCTTAGCACCCATGCCTAGCAGGTCAAAACTGCCTATTAACTCCAGCCCCAAGAACTCTGACACCCTCTTCTGGCTTCCATAGGCAGCCTGAACACACATAGCATGTACTTACACAGAAACACACACTCATACAGAAAAAGGAAAAGAAATCTTAAAAGAAATGAGCTGAGTGAAGCATGGGAGAACGCCCCACATACAACACTGCAAGTCAGGGGAACCTTTAAAGCTAGGCTGAGAGAGCCAGGCCAAGGGTTCAAAACCTCAAGTTCTAGTTATTTATGTTCATATGTAATTATGGATTGGATTAAATGTCTGTGGACTTTTTTATTTTTAACATTTATTTATTATGTATACAGTGTTATGTCTGCATGTATCCCTGTAGGCCAGAAGAGGGCACCAGATCTCATTACAGGTGGTGGTGAGTAATCATGTGGTTGCTGGGAATTGAACTCAGGACCTCTGGAAGAGCAGTCAGGGCTCTTAACCGCTGAGCCATCTCTCCAGCCCATCTGTGGACATTTAAAGAACAGGAAGGTATTTATTTATGTGCTTTTTGCTGTTGATAGGATCTTACTCTGTATCCTAGACTGGCCTATTCCTAGCACGCCTTCTCCTGAGTGCTCGGATTGAAGGCAGGAGCTAATACGCTCAACAGGACAGGAAATGATCAGATTTTAAACATTTTTGGTGACAACTATCTTTTCATTTCCAGAGGCCAGAATTAGAACAGTTAATTTAATTTTAAATTTAGTTCATGTTAAAGTTAGCAGCTGCTCTCGTTCTATAAGATGACACTCCAGACATAATTCCACATTGCTAACTTAAGCATCCTCAGTCTTTCCAGGTTGGAGGAATCATAAGCCTATGCCAATTTCAATCAATCTCCATAGACCCCCCAGTGGTGGGGACAGACATTACTTTGGCACAGATTCTTTTTAATCAATAAGGACACTACACATGAGCACTAGCAATATATTCTCCCCTTTTCATTGCCCCAATAACACTCTGGGAAGAATGTGCAGCGAGGGGAGAATATACCTCTTGGCGGTTCTGCTTTAACTGCTTCCTCTCTTCTTACCGTTACTAGGCATCGACACATGTTTGCATACGCCACAGAGAAACTGGGCTCATCAATAGCCTTCTCAAAGACCAGGTCGATGACTCCCTTCAGTCGCTCCTCGGTGTCCACGGTAAGTCCTGACACTTGTTTCATTAGTTGGTTGAACATTTGTGGTGTTAATTTATTTAAGATACTCCGAACTTTTCTGAAAAGTTCCTAGGAGGGTTAAAATAAAAAGAGCATTAACTAGTCTTACATACATCCACGTAAACAAGGCCAATGCCCAACACCCACTTTCGGGTACTGAGCATTTTAGGAAGGAAAGACTTCAGTTACTTAAAGGTCAGAAAAGTCACCTGCAGTTTTAATGCCCCCTATGGCCCCAGGAATTCCACCTGGGGCTCCCAGTACCCTATACAGGACCAACTGCAGAACAGCCTATTGTGCCTTTCTCAGAAAACAGGAACAAGAGGCAGCTAAAACTTTAAAAAGGTTACATGAACTTTTAAATCATGATTGTTTTTAGAAATTTATTGCTAATTAGGGTTAAGTAAAAAGATTTTAATTGCCAGGCAGTGGTGGCGCAAGCCTTTAATCCCAGCACTCGGGAGGCAGAGGCAGGCGGATCTCTGTGAGTTCGAGACCAGCTTGGTCTACAACAGCTAGTGTCAGGAGAGGCTCCAAAGCTACAGAGAAACCCTGTCTCGAAAAACCAAAAATATAAAAAAATAATAAAAATAAAAAGATTTTAATTAAAATGAATCTTTAAATAATGTAGAAATGATCCAGGCAGTGGTGGAATATGCCTTTAATCCCAGTTCTCGGAACACAGAGGCAGGTAGATCTCAGTGAGTTCGAGGCCAGCCTGGTCTAGCTACCAAGTGAGTTCCAGGACAGCAAGGACTGTTACACAGAGAAATCCTGTTCAAAAAAAGTACATGCATGAAAATGTCATAATGAAACCCATTATGTAAAAAAAGCATGCCTCATATGAACACAGTGAGAGCCACAGAAAAAGACACAGTGATTTCTTCTTTTATCTTTGTATTGGGGATCAGACTACAGCCTTGCCCAATCTCGGTAAGCCTTTGCAGAGTGACATTTAGATCCACCAGTAAAGACAAAATAGATTATCATTCCTAAGGCTTACAGAACAATGACATTAGAAAAAAAGGATAAAAAGCCAGGTATGATGGCTAACATTTTTAACGTGTCAGAATCTCTATGAACTGGAGCCAGCCAGGACCTGTCTCAAACAAAACAAAACAAACCTTTCCACATACTAAAAAAGGCAGAAGAACTTACAAAGGAAGGCTCAAGCTCACGGAGCACAGGCACAACCTCCTCACCTGCGTTTTAATGCTTTCAGGGTCGTCGGCCTGGTTGTCCCGCTTCTGGCTGGGCTTCCATGCATTCTCCGCCTTTCTCAAGTGCACATCTTCCTTTACAGACACGGTGATGATCTTTCTAGGCTCCCTTCTCTGGCCGGGCTGAGACCTTCGAGGTCCAACATTCAACAACTAGGACAAGAACATTACATTCATTCATTCAGAGAACCCAGAGTGCCTGCGTCTGCAAGGCTGCTCAAGCTTCATGCTCACAGCAAACCTTCTCCATGAAAAGATGAGGCATTAGGTGTTCGAGTTAGAAATAATCTTAAGAGGAAGAAAAATGGTCTCGAATACCATCACTACAACATCTCTACCTCTTAAAGTGCCAAAAGGATAAAAAAAAAAAGGGGGGGGGGGTCCATCTCTGATAAAGTGCCGTTTCCAGTCCTGCTCAGGAAACCTGTGCTCCAGGGAAGCTGCACTGCACAGGTCACGGTGGCCGAATCATAAACACTCACAGAGTAGACCACAGTGGCAATCTGCCCCAAACAGTAGCTGTTAAAAAAAAAAAAAAAAAAAGACAAGGAAAGAAGAAACTATTTGTACCAGTTGTGGTAGCACACACCCATACACCTGTCATCCCAGCACACAGGACAGGACACAGAAACATCCACCTGAGCTAAAGGTGAGACCCTGTAGTCATATTTTGTTTGTAATCTAACAAACAAAGCTTGCCTGAAGATCAGAGGGCAGAGTTAAGCCATTAGAGGCCAGGGAGTGGTGGCATACATCTTTAATTCCAAGACTTGGGAGACAGAAGCAGAGGGATCTCGGTTAGTTCAAGGCCACCCTGGGCTACTTAAGATTGAAATATGGCTAAAAAAAGAAACAGCTCACACAGAGGTAATCCCAAGCACTAGGAAGGTGGAGACAGGAATGATATGGCTGGGTGGAGAGAGGAATGTCAGGAGGGAGGAGACAGGAGCTCAGAGCAGTCTGAGGATCACCCCTGCAGTCTGAAGGACATGATGGTCCCTTCAGTTTGAACATCAGCAGACGTAAAAATTCTCTCTAGTGGCTGCTCTGCTTCTCTGGTCCTTCAGTTTTCATCCCCTAATATCTGACTCTGGGTTTTTATTATTAAGAACAATTAGAATTTGTGCTACATTTGACGCCCAACTTTCGGGGTACGAATTCATGAAAAAGCCACTTTCCTTATAGGTTTGGAGCCACTGGCCCACCAGCTAGGTTTTCCTTTTTTCTTTCCTGGTGGTATTTCCTTGGACCCTCTTCTGGGACTGCTGCCAGACTAGGTAACTGTCTTATAACAATCATCAATCATGCACTAGGAATGGTAGTGACAAGCGGGCATCAGAATAAAAGTTTGAATCCCCATTGAGATTGTCAGAAGAACAAGTAAGGACACAGCACTGATGACAGGGTCACAAACATTATAAACAAACAAGTAGATGGGGAGACGGCTCAGTGGTAAGCATCAACTGCTCTTCCAGAGCACCCGGATTCAAATCCTAGCACTCACATGGCAGCTCATACCTGTCTATAACTCCATTTCATTGGACCTGACATCCATGGGAAAACACCAATGCACAAAAATACAAAAACAAAACAAAAAACAATATGGGTTAACTGAGAGACACTAAAGACTAGGAAAATTCCATCAGGGACAGTTGCTAAACCAGGCTCTAAGGACACTCACTTACAAATGAATCTTCTACATAAGATCTAGGTCAAACAACTCTGTTAAGACACTCAGCCAAAGACAGTATGGATTTCATGATCCAGATGATGTTCCTGAGGCAGATCCTGTGGGTAAGTTATCTTTCCATCTGGTGGATATAATTCAACAACAACGTTTACAGACATTCAATCTAACACACACTTGGATATGAAAATGTGTCAGAACAAATGCAGTTGGGTAAAATGAAATGACATAAAGTCACGGAGAAGTCATGGAATGAGGGATTGGGAGACGAATTGGGTATCAAAGAGCAGGCTGCACAAGATAAGGACTGGAGTTCAGAATCTTCAGCATCCATGTAAAAGACACATGCATGGACGTGACAAAGCATATCTGTAATCTCAGTGGACTGGGGCGGAGACAGGTGATCCTGGAAGCTTGCTGCTAGCCGGTGTAGCTGAAATACGGTCTCAAAAAGTAAGGTCAACTGTGATACGGAAGGGCACTAGATATGGAACTCAGGTATGACCACGGGCACATACCCTGTCACACATTTGCACCATACACACATGGACCCCATACAACAAAAACTTTTATCTGAAGATAGTCACTTACAAAGACTACTGCAAACACCAGTGAGCAGAGCTCGAGACTATAACCTCCACCAGTCACTTACAAAGACTACTGCAAACACCAGTGAGCAGAGCTCGAGACTATAACCTCCACCATCTCTCCACACGCTTCATTCAATTCCCAGAGGAAGTCACCCTGAGATTAAAAGGTCACATACAAGGCAAACTGATATCTGAGCTTCTGTGAACCTGGAAAGCTGAATGTCACAGGTCCTAAGTCACATTGTCCTGGCTCCCGTATTATGCCATTTATTGTCCATCTCCGTGTTTGACCTAAAATCCCTGTGACCATTAGGCAATTCTCTTGGCATGTACTCACAAAGTGCTAGCTTCCACTAGCAGAGGGGCTAAGAATGTCATCCGACAGCCTGTGAGGCCCGAGGCCACGATTTCCCTGCTTGGTTATAACTCCCTACCTAAAATCTCCACCAGTATATTTGAAGAATGATACTCTTTTGCTGTTAGTACAAAAAGTCACAGAACTGCTACTAAGTTAGACTATGATATTTGACGAAACCTGGATCTGTTTTCCTGGGCTTTGACCACTCATACTGGGCTCTGGGATAAACTCTTACTGGAGTTTAAGATGAGAGCTGCAGTTTCCACTGACACTATAAATCATCAAATTTAAAGTATGTATTAAAAAAAAATAAACATATACATATATTCTTTAAAAACAGTTCCATATCGTGAATGACTTACATCCCACCCATCCATATACATATATAATTTGAACCCACACATGGGATCCTGTTCTGTGATTATGACAGACTGAAAACGAGGTGCAGGGGTGATAGGTGAGCACTATCATGTCTACACCTGGCTTTTCACATGAGTTCCATTCTAGGAACTGAACTTAGGTCCTCAGGTTTAGTGGTAAGCACTTTACCAACTACGCACCTCTCTCTATTCATTTTCTGTTTTCACTATTTTACAAGATACAGCTTGTCCCCAACTTACACAGCTTCCTCTGGTTCAACTATTGGAAAACAATGAAAAAGCTGGGAATAAAAACTGGGAAGGTACATGGCAAGGAGGCACCTTAATCTGTAACGTTCAGGAGTGACTTATGGACAATATTGAGCAAAACAGGAGTAGCACAGATGTCACCAGCCAGAGAATAACCAATCATCCCAGACATCTGCAGCTCTGCGAAGAAGTAAGCAGGGGCAAGTGTGATGCCCAGCGCAGATCCCCTGGGGATGCCAACTCCTCCTCGGAAAAGCCTGCCACTGTGTATATGACAACCTGTAGGTTACCAGGACTACACTTGTCATTTGTCTAAATTTCGACTTCATGGCCTAGAGTAAATAAGAGCAAACAAAAACTACATCACCACAGACATGTCTAAAAAATAAAATAAAAAGATCTAGTCAGTACACCCCTATAGGTAAACTCTTTAGGGGTGACACAGACATCACCACCAGTGGAGTGCAGCCTGGGGCTGTGCTCAGTTCCAAAACTGGCAATCCATGCCTGCTCTGTACTTAGTAAATCTGAGGAAACAAAGTCAGAGAGGATGAGCTGAGTGTCACTGGACACTCTAGGTGACCGTGATGTCTCAGCATCCTACCAAGGTTGGTGCTACAGCAAAAGTATGTGCAGGCCACTTCAAAAGAGAAGTCAGAGACAAAGACCAGACCAGCTCAGTAGAGAAAAAGGCATGCAGAGGTGCACTGTGTTTTTCTTTGGTATTGATAAGGACGCTATGGAGGGTTGTTTTTGCCTCTTCTACTTCTTGATCACAGGACTCAACAAACAATGACACCACTTCCTGTCCTCAGACAAGATGTCTACCACAGCTTTCTAACTGACTTGGTTGTTGTAGGAAGAGGCACTTACAGGCACGCCTCTTCCGCCAGGCGTATGCCTTCCAAAATCTGCAAAGGCTGGGGTGAAGTCGGGTCCGCGAGGCAAAATGCGAGGGTCCAGGGTTCGCATTGGCAATCTGGGCTGGTTGATCTGCACACATGAAGAAGCACAGAAAAGCTTAAAGCACACAAGTTCCCGTTCATTCAGGGCCAGAAAGTTAACACAGACTTCTGTGATGCCGCGAGCTGACGAGGTAAGTCCTGGACTCTCCACCAAAGGAATTAGCTCCTGAGCCACTAGGATGTCAGTGGCTGTCTCCAGGGACGATCGGCATTAGACCTGTGAGGCGCGGGTTTTACCCATGCTTCACCCCATGCCCTTACTCTCTTTTTTAAATAAACAGCCCTGATTTTTAATAATTTTCAGCATGCACCATATAAACCAAATATAAAGAGGAAGGAAGCTGGGGCTGGGGAGACAGTTCAATGGTTAGAGCACTTGCTGCCCTTGCAGAAGACTGGAGTTTAGTTCCCAGCACCTACGTGACAGTTCACAACATCTGGAACTCTAGGCCTAGGGGATCTGATACCCTCTTCTTGCCTGTAAGGACGTTAGGCAAACACGTGATACACATACAATCATGCTGGCAAAATCCCACAGACATAAAGTTAAGAAATACATACTAAAAATTCAAAATAGGAGGGATGTCTATCTAAGTGCAAAGGTCTAGGGACTTTAAATCACTTTAAGTAACTATTAAGACAATTTTTATATATACAATATCTGAATTATGTCGCCTGCCAGTGAAGCATCATTTTGGAACTGTCTCCTCGGGTTTCTGACCCCTCCTTGTTGCTACCATATCAAAGTTTAGAACCCGGGAAAGAGCGCTATGAATGCAGCCTTGTCTCTTCAACCTCACAGAAGGTTTTATCCCATCACTAGAAGAATAAACAATAAACAGACACATTAATACAGTCTTAAAAACCAACACTCAGGGCTCAGTAGTTAAGGGCACTTATTCCTGCAGCAGAGCAGGGTTCAATTACCAGCACCTACACAGTGTGGCTCACAAGGATCCTCAACCCCAGTTCCAGGGAATCTCTGACACCCTTTTCTGACCTCACTGGGCACTGGAAGCATACATGCACGTGAAACACTCATACACATAAAATTTAAAAGAAACAACAATTAAAAAAAAATCAGTACTGAAGAAGGGGCCTAAACATGCTTTTCAATATACTAAAGAAGAAAGTAATTTGGGAACACCTAGTTCTCAAGCATTGCATGTGGTACTTGGATGCTTATGATCTGATATAGATATGAATAATTTGTATTAGTATAGATTTTGCTTTATTGATAGAGATTTAAGGTCAATTTTGTTATATGTATATGCATATTTCTGCTATTGATTAAGATATTGTGATTGTGTAGTTCACTTAAAATGTAATATACATAGCTTATTAATAGATAATCATAATAGTCAAGTTTGTAGTCATGTTAGTTAAGATTTTCTAGATTTGCATAGATATATCTTAGATAGGCATTCTTCATATCTATCAAAGATTATAGGATATGGCATTTTAAATGTTTTAATAACTTAGGGTTTTTCATGACAATGAGACACTCTGCTCCTGGCAGCACTAATCTACTTCAAGAGGAAGATGGGCATCGAAGAGGATCCTTATGGAGTTTGATAGCCATTTGGGCAAGAAACTGCTCTTGCCTGGACGATTGCATAAACTGGACACAGAAAACCCACAGAGAGTGGACTGCTGAACTTGCCTAAAGGTGAGATGGTCTTTTGGGGTTCCTGATTCATGAAAGAGTCTGCGAGACATTCTGCAGGAAACAACAGATAGTGACTGAACTGACTTTGAAATTTCCTGCTTTGTGGAAATGTCTGCTGGAAACTATGGGCCTGTAGGCTGAACATGGATGCCCCAACGGTACAGAGGAACTTTGGGTGACTGTCCAGGCAGCGAGATGTCTCTGTCATTTCTAGAGTTTTAAAAGTTGCTTTTTTCTTGTTTGCTTAGGTAATATTGTATCTTTCTGGAGTCTTTGATGGAGTTAAGAATAGTTAGTTATAGTTATAGTTTTCCTTAGTTATGATAAAGATTATTGTAACTTTTACTTGATAACTGTTTTGTTATATTTTGCTATGTTAAAGTTAAAGCCTTCCTTTTTTTGTTTAAACAGAAAAAGGGAAATGATGTGGGAGTGTCATATATCAATCTGTTGATTTCATTGGTTAATAAACAAACTGCTTGGCTTCATAGCTTAGAACATAGGTGGGTGGAGTAAACAGAACAGAATGTTGGGAGGAAGAGGAAGTGAGCTCAGAGACTTGACAGCTCTCCTCTCGGGAGCAGACGTCTCAGAGAGACGCCATGCTCCCGCTCGTGATGAAGCTCCGACCCAGGATGGACATAGGCTAGAATCTTCCCGGTAAGTGCACCTAGGGGCGCTACACAGATGATTAGAAATGGGCTAAGTTAATATGTGAGAATTAGCCTAGAAGAGGCTAGATAGAAATGGGCCAAGCAGTGATTAAATGAATACAGTTTGTGTGTTGTTATTTCGGGCATAAGCTAGGCAGGCAGCCGGGGTTCTGGGGACGCAGCCCCGCCGCTCTTATTACTACAAATGGCGCCCATACGTGATGGACTAAACCCACTTAAAAAACCTGAGAAGGCTTAAAAATAAGGGAGAGAGAGTTTAACACAGATTTTTGCTGTTTGTTGGTGGCGTGCTGTGGAGAGATTTCCTGATTCGGCAACAGCAGCAGAAAAAACGCTGTGTCATTTTAAAGCGCAGCTTCTTGGGGCTGTGCTACCAGCATGAACTCTGGCTTTAAAGCATTTCAATGCATTTTATGGGACTGGATGTTTGTGTTCCCACATGGGATCGGAAGGAGAGTGCTCTGAGACGTGCTGATGGCTCAGGGCTCCCCGCCTGCACCTGGGCAGATGGCTGAATCAGGATTAGGCAGGTGGGAGAGTATGGAGGATTCCTGCCGCCATATAGAGACGTGTTTTCAGACTGCACAGTGCTCTGCGTGTCAGATTTGGATGTAAGTTGGATGAAAAGAATTTCTGTGCTGCACGCTCAGTCTCAGAATTAAAGTGCTGGCGGCCCCAGAGCTAGCACAAAATGGTACATCCTCCATTTTGAAATTTTCCTGACTCAGCAGCAGGAAAAAAACCTGTGTTGTTTTAAAATGCCAGCTTTCTGGGCCATCCTGCCAGGGCAAACTCTGACTGTTTGAGGCAGGAGGGCCAGCTACCGAGAGGACTTGAGTGTTGTCTGTTGTAGCTCGCTGGCTGGCAGGGACCTTGAAACTCCATAGAGTTGTGGCTATAAACATGGCTGCAGCCTGTATATCCGCCACGAGGCTGGAAAGCTAAGGAATGGACTGGATCTAGGTGGCAAAGCCACGGCTTTAGTCCTACTGATATTGCTTGGTAAATTAAAGACTCATGTGGTCAGAAAAAGAGAGATATACAGTAAAGAGAGATTCAAAGACAAAGAAAATTTCTAAATGGTTTACATTGTGTTAAAAATATATGCAGGCTAAAAGTTGAAATTCTTAAAGTAAAAAAAAAAAGAAAAGAAAGAAAGAGAGTTGTTGGGTGTGGTAGTACACACCTTTAATCCCAACACTTGGAAGGCAGAGGGAGATTGATCTCTGTGACTTCAAGGTGTGGTAGCACACGCCTTTAATCCCAGTGCCTAGAAGGCAGAGACAAACAGATCTCTGTGAGTTCAAGGTGTAGTAGCATACACCTTTAATCCCAATGCCTGGGAGTCAGAGACAGGCGGATCTCTGAGAGTTCAGGGACAGCCTGGTCTACAGAGTTACTTCAGGTCAAAGATACAGAGAACCTGTCTCAAAAAAGCAAAGAGTTAAAAGTAAAAATAAAAAAATAGAGGTTAAAACAAAGCTGCACAAAGATGGAAAATACACAGAGAATTTTGATACTGTATGCTATTATGCTCTCTTTAAATTATTTAAATGCTGAGGAAGGAGCAACAGATGCTAAAAGATATTTGTTTATAAATGCTGCTGAACTAATCCAACATAGATATTTTGATGCCTTGACTTTGAAATTTGGATCTAAGGACATGATGCTTTGGAAAGGCGTTTCTTATTTTGTTTTCACAGAGGATGAGACCCTGTTCATTTCTTCTATTCCGATTTGGTATGATGAACCAAGCCCTCCTGAAGGGTTGGTGTGAACACCTTCAGAAAATTGCTTCGCTCAACTGCCAACTGAGATGAAACTAGCACACAGGTTATACCATGAAAGACCTAATTAACGACGCCCCCATTCTGCAGGAAGCAGTTTGGAGAGAAATAACTGCGCCCATATTTCCAAAAAATGTTTATAAATGTTCTTTTACATTTAAAGGGGGATATGATATAGGTATGAATAATTTGCATTACTATAGATTTTGCTTTATTGACAGAGATTTACGGTCAATTTTGTTATATGTATATGTATTTCTGATATTGATTAAGGTATTGTGATTGTGTAGTTCATTATTAAAATGTAATGTATAATTAGGAAATATAGGTTGTTGATGGATAATCATAAATAATAGTCAAGTTTGTAGTCATGTTAGTTAATATTTTCTAGATGTGCGTAGATATATTTTAGATAGGCATTCTTCATATTTTTCAAAGATTATAAAATATGGCATTTTAAATGTTTTAATAACTTAGGACTTTTCATGACAATGAGACACTCTGCTCCTGGCAGCACTAATCTACTTCAAGAGGAAGATGGGCATCGAAGAGGCTCGTTATGGATTTTGATATCCATTTGGGCAAGAAACTGCTCTTGCCTGGACGATTGCATAAACTGGACACAGAGAAGCCACAGAGAGAGGACTGCTGAACTTGCCTATGGTGAGATGATCTTTCGGGGTTCCTGATTCATGAAAGAGTCTGTGAGACATTCTGCAGGAAACAACAGATAGTGACTGAACTGACTTTGAATTTTCCTGCTTTATGGAAATGTCTGCTGGATACCATGGGCCTGAAGGCTGAAGATGGATGCCCCAACGGTACAAAGGAACTTTGGGTGACTGTCCAGGCAGCGAGATGTCTCTGTCATTTCTAGAGTTTTAAAAGTGGCTTTTTTCTTGTTTGCTTAGGTAGTATTGTATCTTTCTGGAGTCTTTGATGGAGTTAAGAATAGTTAGTTATAGTTATAGTTTTCCTTAGTTATGATAAAGATTATTGTAACTTTTACTTGATAACTGTTTCGTTATATGTAATTTTGCTATGTTAAAGTTAAAGCCTTTTTTTTTTTTTTGTTTGAACCAAAAAAGGGGAAATGATGGAGGAAGGTCATTGGTTAAATAAAAAGAAACTGCTTGGCCCTCATTGGTTAGAATATAGGTGGGATGAATAAACAGAACAGAACGCTGGGAGGAAGAGGAAGGGAGCTCAGACTCCACAGCTCTCCTCTCGGGAGCATACGTCTCAGAAAGACGCCATGCTCCCAGCTCCCAGGCAGACGCACGCGATGAAGCTCCGACCCAGGATGGACATAGGCTAGAATCTTCCCGATAAGTGCACCTAGGGGCGCTACAAAGATGATTAGAAATAGGCTAAATTAATATGTGAGAATTAGCCTAGAAGAGGCTAGATAGAAATGGGCCAAGCAGTGATTAAATGAATACAGTTTGTGTGTTGTTATTTCGGGCATAAGCTAGGCAGGCAGCCGGGGTTCTGGCGACGCAGCCCACCGCTCTTATTACTACAATGATCAAGCATTTCCCTACGAGCTGCTCATACTGCACCTGTCACACGAGCACTCAGACTACCTGGCTTTCTTGCGAGCATGAGGCTTACCTTGTCGAGAACCACGTCGCTGATGGGAGGCAGCCCCTCTGGTTTTTGGATACAGGGAGGCATATACTGGAAGTCCAGTAGGAACTCCCTGTCATACTGCTTCTTGCCTTCAGTATCCACAGGCTTCCAGGACTCTAAAAGAGCATCATAAGCAGAAACCGTTTGTCCAAACCTGTTTCAACACCTCCTCAAGGAAACAAAGGAGTCAGCTAAAAAGCCAGCACAGGATGACAGCCAAAAGAATGAACACTCCAAACCAATCTTGGCTCTTTCAAAATTAGGAAAGCCAAAGCAAGGAGCAAGCACTTTCTACACATCCCCACGAGAACCTTATGACAGTCTCATAAGGACATACAGTAGTGCTTTTAGTAAATAAACCTTAAGCCAAGAAGACAGTAGGAATTGGGTAAGACGTCGTTTCCTGGGAATATGGTTGGCATATGGTTGGTTGCTCACATAAAAATGTTATTTTAGAGAAAAGAAAAGGTAAATAAAAAGACACAAAACAAAAAGAATTTGCTTCAGACAATGAAAATCTAGTCAGCTGAATAGAGATTTTCTTCTTTGTCTTCAGCTTAATTTGAAGAAAGCTGAGGGTACCCACACCCTTCCTCTACAACACCCTGACTTACAGGTTCTCTGAGTGAAAATGTCATTGTGTGTTTGGAAACAGTATGTCACTATGGAATTCAGCTCAGACTTCTGGGGTAAAGTGTGAACCACCAGGACTGTCTTAGCTCTCATCTTTATTAGGAAATTTGAATTAGTAGTTTGCCATAGAATTTACCTTTCTATTTGTACTATATGAACTATATAACCTCACCCTTGTAAAAAAAAAATCAGTTAAAACATTTAATTATGTGTATGTATGTATCTGTGTGTGGGATTGTGTCCATGAGAGCAGGGCCTGCAGAGGCCAGAAGAGGGAATAGGATCCCCTAGATACAGGCAGTTGTGAGTTGTTTGAGGTTAAGGCTGGGAATTGAACTCTGGTCTACTGTATGATCAGTATGTGCTTTTAAGGGTGTAGCCATTTCCAGACCCCTGACCTTACCTTTATTACATAAAATTAGAAAAATTCTATATGAAATTTTATTGGACATTAAAAGCAAGCCATTATCTCCTTCTCTCCTTTCCTTCTTTGACAAAATTCATTGAAAACAAGCCCCAGGCTGTAGTGGTGGTGGTGGACGCCTTTAATCCCGACATTCAGGAGGCAGAGGCAGGCAGATCTGAGTCTGAGGACATCCTGGTCTACAAAACAAGTTCCAGGACAGCCAAGGATACAAAGAGAAACCCTGAGGGGAAGAAGAACAGAATCAAGCCCCAGATCATGCCAGTGTAGCAATCTATTTTATATTAAATAATTTATTAAACATTAGGTAATTTATTGGGTCCTAGGATTAAACCACCCCATTCCCAACATTACTGCTACACACTGGATTACAAAGTCAAAGGATGTCAGAGAGCTGGACCCTGCAACTGGGCAATGACAGTACTGTCATCACAATTTGTGAAGAACAGGCTGGTGGTCACCGTCAGTGTTTAGTGATCTGGTATAAGACGGTACCTGAAATACTGTTCCTGAAGTTTAAAAAGAAGTTTTTAGGCAAATGGATTTTTTTGTTTAATAGTTACAAAATTCAATGTGCAGTATGAATGTAATACCATGATTTCAAAAAGCCCACGCCCAGCAGTGGTACCATACACAACAGGCCACTTGGGGAAGTATATGCATGTAATCCCAGTTCTTCTGGAGGCTGAGGCACAAGGACTGCAAGCCAAGGTCAGCCTGGAATACAGAGTGAGTTCTGTTGTAGCCTGGGTGACATCATGGCAGACAGTCTCAAAAGTGAAAAGAAAAATAGAGCTGCAACACAGCTGAGTGGTAGAACATTTTCCAAGCATTAAAAACTAGATAAAAATTTTAAAAATTAGTACTTCAAGATGGGAAATATAGGTTAGTCACTTCCAAACATTCCGGACTACACAAATGTTCACAGGACCTGGGGAAAGTGAGAGGAAGGAGCTGGAGAGTTGATATGATCAAGATGCATTGTATGTGTTTATTAATTTGCCCAAGAATAAATAATCATTTTTAAAAAGTCAGGAGTGGTGGACGGTGCCTATAATCAATCTCTCGTTAGGCTGAGGCAGGAAGATCGACACAAGTATGAGGACAGACTGGGCTGCATAACGAGATCTTGACTCAAATAAATTAATGAAGAAATAAGGATTTCATGAAGTTAAAAATAGAACTAAAATAAGTTTCTCAGAGCTATACTTACTTCTACGACAAAAAAACCAACAACAAACCATAGCAACATTTTTCATTTATTATGCTTTGTAATTTTACTGCTTATTGCTCTGCAATTGCAGCCTGTACATGGAGTTAAATGCTGCAGTTTGAGAAGCCCTGGCCTGGGTTATCTCCAAGTCTCACATGTTTACATTCTAACTCTGCAACTTTACTTTGCACTGGGAGTGGAAGAAAACCTTTCACCAATCCCAAACTTCTCATGCAAGGAGCCACCTCTCCACACGCCGACAACAAGGCCCTCCATAATGTCCCACAGCAATTAGGTGTGCAGTGGTTACTGAGGTGCTGAGACCAGATCAAACCTCTGTCATGCCAGGACAGGATCTGTATGCACCCACGGTGTCCGGCTGTGAGTGAGACCCTCCAGAGCGCATGACCCCCACTCTGCAGCACCTCCTCGCTATGCAAGTCCACTCTACCTGGATGGTCTGTACATGCATTCAGTCACTAAGAGTCAGTTCAGTCAGGGGAAAACAGACTCTCAGGGTACTGCTTATCACTACAATATAATACCCATTTGACCAGCGCAAAGAGAAAAGCCCCGTTTCCTCAAGCTGCACTGCAGATTCCCACTGGCTGCTGCTCTCGGGCAGTAAGGTTTGGACAGGACTCTAGATTTACTAGTCACTAAGCGCCATATTAGGCTAACCTATCTGTCCTGTAAATCTTACTTTAGAATGAGTATTTTTCTGTGGAGACATCTCCTTAAGACCACGCAGGAGGAAACCATGAAAGGACACAGGAAGCCAGGGCCAACTTACCTGCTTTAAATGGTAAGGTGATCCCATCCCCAGAACTATCAGTAGAGCCTGAATTGGCGTCACCTCCTTCCCCCTCAGAAGTACTCTCGGCACCATTGCGTAGAGGCTCAGCTTCTTCTCCATTTTCTTCCCCAGCTTTCACTCTTTTCAGGGCAGAGGGGTCTCTCTCAAAGTGAAACCCTTGGTTCATTTTATCTTGCTCAGGTTCAAGTACTCTGTCATCTGGAAGCTCCTCTTCAGTTTTAGGCTGGAGCACAAGGCAACACAGAACTCACATGAAATATACATAACAAAAGCATACACTACTCCATCAAAACAAAAATAATGAAACACAGGGAAACACGCCACTCAAGCTGAGTATCTGGACTCAGCACACGGCATAAGAACCATTTCATCAGTTACCACACGACAGACAATTCAGACAGCTATTGAAATGCTTCAAGCTGGGGCCGACGGAAGCTAAATGTAGTAAAGGCTTCGTGAGAGAACTGCTAACTCTCACTCTCTCTCTCTCCTTTTTTTGAGACAGGGTTTCTCTGTGTGTAGTACTGGCTGTCTTCCTAACTCACTATATAGACCAGGCTAGAAATCAAGAATACTCCTGCCTCTGCCTCCCAAGTAGACCATCCCCAGCTAAGAATTACTAATTGTTAAAAGCTTATGGCCATGAAAGAATCCAGGTCAGAAATCTAAGCAAGTATGTTCCTCTTGCTACCATAATTCATCACATATCAAAAGACACTAGAGGGCAGAGGATCCTACAAGCCTCTAGCTTTGAAACAGTATTGGGTAATTGAATTAGAGTCCTATAATCATACTCTACTTTACAAAGAGGCCATAGGTAGTTAAAAATCTGTTGTTAGAATCCAAGAGCATATATAAAGAATACACATACACAAGAATCATTTACAGAAAAAAAAAATCTCAGAACAGTGTCTTTCTGGGAGTCTATAGGCCAGGAGAAACTATTATTCCTCAGTTCATTTCTACCAAAAGTCTTGGTGTTGAGCAAGATGTCAAAGGTCTTCATGAGCAGCTGAACTCTTGAGCCAGCGCTCTCTGTGAAGTGAAGTGTCTGGTAAAGGGGGTACCCTGAATACAAGCCTTCCCAACCAGCACTCACAAGGAAGGGGTTGCGACAGAAGGTACTTGGCAGATAAGCAACGGAGCTGCTGCAACAGCACACTGTCCAGCACACAGGATGCTTTACCTTATCTGATTCATATTAAATCAATTTTGTTAAACTCAAACATTTTTACTTTATCAATTAAGTATTGAAAAATACTAGCAATGTTTTCCTACAATATAGCAGATAACAAGGAAAGACACATTTTAGCGTTTTATCAAAAGATATGGATGATCTAAAAGACCTACACCTGCCGAGTGGTGGCGCACACCTTTAATCCTAGTAATTGGGAGGCAGATCTCTGTGAGTTTGAGGCTAGCCTGGTCTACAGAGCAAGTTCCACGACAGGTACCAAAGCTATACAGAGAAATCCTGTCTCAACAAAACAAAACAGAAACAAAAGACAACAACAACAAAAGACCTACACCTACATAACACACATACCACTTATTATTCAAGGTCATCGTAGCTACATAGAAAACTCTCTAAAATCAGTAGCAGGTGTCATGCAGAGACTTGAGGGCTAGTATGTGATCTATGAAACGCTGTCTCAAAACAAAAAAGCAAGCAAGCAATCTAAACTCTAAAATCTAAATGTAGGTATCAACTTCTAAGAAAACAGACTGGAAATGATTTTTTTTCAAGGAGGCCACTTTCAACTTTTGCAAAAAGAAGACTGGGTGAAGCTAATGGTTAAGAGAAGGGCCTCAGTCCCATGCACCTGACACTTTAGCATGCTCTGAGTACACTGACAATGATCTTGAGTTACAACTTTCCACTTCAGTGCAGGTCATCCAGAAGATTCCTCTGCTACAGCTTCCAGCAGGGGGAACCACAGGCTCTATCACTAGACGATATCACTATTCTTCCCTCCTTCCCCACAACAGTCTGGCTGCTCTGGAACTAGCTCTTGTAGACCAGGCTGGCCTTGAGTTTACAAAGATCCTGTCTCTGCCTCCCTCCCGAATGCTGGGATTAAAGACATGTAGCACCACCGCCTGGTCTATATCACAGTTTTAAAAATTCTTACTTAAGACCTTGCGGGAGAACTGTCTACATTCTGTCAACCATGTTTCAAATAAACGCTGATTGGCCAGGCAGGAAATATAGGCGAGAAAACCAGACAGGAAGTAGAAATGACGTAATGAGAACAGAAGAATTCTGGGAAGGAGGAAGTTGATTCCTCCCACTCCTGCCCAGACCACTGAAGCAGCAGGATGTGATCTGCCCCACTGAAAAAAGGTACTGAGCCACATGGCTAATATAGATCAGAAAAATGGGTTAATCAAGATGTGAGAGTTAACCAGTGAGAGGCTAGAGCTAATGGGCCAATCAGCTTATAATTTATGGAGACCTATGTGTGATTTTCTTTGGGGCTAAACAGGTGTGGGGTACTGGGCAGTACAAAAAACACAAACAAGCTGCCCCGTTCATGTAAAGTGTAGAGGTGAAAGTCATTTCCTAAAACCAGAAGCAGGCAATCATGTACAAACACAGACTTGACACTTGGAAATCCAATTTGTAACCACAAAAGAAGCACAAGACACCTGTGGCATGAATAGTAAGCCCCAATGTAAGGAGGATACAGAATCACTGAGGAGACCATCTTGCTGATCCTTAAGGAGCAATTTTAAAGTATTTTCTTTTCCTCCTATTTATTTATTTGTTTGTTTACTTATTTATTTATGGTTATTTAAAGACAAGCGTTCTCTGCGTAGGCCTTACTGTCCTGGAACACACACTATCACTCTATAGTTCAGGCTGGCCTCGAACTCAGAGGTCCACCTGTGTGTGCCACCAAATGAGTGTATTTTCATGTACATTTTTAAGGCTGTAAATGACTAAACAAAACATTTGTATGAACACCAATATGTAGTCCCACATTAACTATTCCTTAGCTATATTATTTTTAATGGCTGAGAAAATAATGTATGAAAGGGTGAGACTACCTGTGAAAATTAAGGTAAAAGCAGCTAGTATTTAATACACTGCTCTCATGATTGTTGTATTAGGAAAGCACAGGACTACAATTCCTGAATGAAGACTATATGAAAAGGAGAAAATATTTTAAAAATTATAAAAATATTTCATTTCTGTGAGTGTGTACGTGCACATTCATGTGGGTGCAGTACCCATGGGGTCCAGAAGAAGTCATCAATCCCTAAAACTGGAGTTATAGGCAGTGATGGGTTACCCACTACGGATGCTAGGGTGTTCTGGAACAGCAGTCTATTCTCTCACCCCTCTAGCCTCACTACTTACAATTTTACACTGTGTAATTAGAGAGTAAGTGGCTGCTTCGCAAGGAACCAAAGCAGTTTTCACATCCCCACAGCACGACAAAACAGGGCTACAACAAACTCTTGCCCACAGTCTGGTTCTGGCTCACAAACTACTTTCATAAATTGTACAAATTAAGGATAATTTTTATTCTTGCTACGGTTGCTATACCAAAAAGAGCATGTGTCTTTTAAATACAAATTCCAATTTCAATACACATTAATAAGTTTACTGGAACACAACCACATTTCATCACTGACACAGTGTGTACACTGTGTGGCCTCAAGGGTTGTGGTGGGAATATTAGTATCACAACCTTTTAAAAGGAAGAGGTCCTGATCCACACTAAAGAAAACAATGAGTATGTGAAGGTTCATCCCTTCAGTATTCAGTAACTCTTAGAAATGGGTCCAGAGCACAACATGAAAAGAGTAAACTAAAGTGAATGAGCTAAACCCGGTGACGTCTCCAGAGGAACCCACGTGCGCCGCTCAAGCCTTACCCGGACTGTGTGTGACTCCCCAGCCTCTAGGAAGTATCTTATCCTCTGCAGGAACATCATTTTCAAAGCAAGCTTCAAGGCAGGAACCAACTACTTATACCTCTCTAACCTAGTGCTAAATCTTGTCCCTCAGCAGCACGATGATGTCACATCCATACACCTTTTTAGTGGTTGCTAGGGAACTCACTGTGACATCAACAGAGCGCCGTGTAAGGAAAATAATAGGACTGCAGAAGCAACAAAGGATACAGTTAGCTTTGTGAACAAGACCAAGTTTTTCATAGAAACAATGGCCTCATAGAATTATCTGAAAGCTGCCTTAGGCAGCGAGAAGCCTCCACAGGCAACACTTGCCTTGAAAGGCTGATGACATGAATTGGATCCCCAGAATCCACACAAAGGTGGAAGAAAGACCTGACTCCAAGGGGCTGTTTTATGACACATGGAACATGACATAAATGCAGGTACACAAACACAAGCTGACTCAATGGAGTGAGGCTTAGAATCTCCCTCCCCAATCCAAGTCTAAGTTGTAAATATGCCCCCTTCCTTTAGAAAAATACAGCAACCCTAAAATGTAAACATATTGTATCTTCAGTAACATGTAAGAACGAAAGAGTTTAAGGGACTATCAAGAAAGTCATCTGGGAATGTCCACTACAAAGTGCTAGGCACAAGGAACCCCAGGGTACAGAAAGGCATATCACTGGAACTCAGTGACCAGCCCAGCTAACTCATCTCCAGGTTTAGTGGCGACGGACTAGAAAGTTATGGATGAGGTGACAGAGTAAGACATCCAATATGGATGGTTTATACACATCTAATGTACATGCATGTACCTCAATATACAGATTCAAACAAATGTAGACGTATCACACACAACACACAAAACAACAAATAAAACCACAAAAAATCCTAAATATACAGTTCCTAACTAGGAAGAGTCGAGCAAACTTAACTATTTATAAGAAATATTTTCACAGAAGAGCAACAATTATTCAAGGAAATCAAACATGTTATCAAAAGTCTTAAAAACAACTCCCCCTCCCGACATTAGATTTTTAGTTTGATAAACCAAGATCTGATTGGAAAATGTTATCTCAAGAAAGCCAAATGTTGCAAGGTGGTGGTGGTGCACAACTTTAATCCCACCCAGTACTCGGGAGGCAGAGGCAGGCGGATCTCTGTGAGTTCGACGCCAGCCTGGTCTACAGAGTGAGTTTCAGGAGAACCAGGGCTACACAGAGAAACCCTGTCTCAAAATGACAAAAAAATTCCCCAAGCAAATAAACAAACAAAAAAGAAAGTGGGGGCTGGAGAGATGGCTCAAAGTTTAAGAGCACTGACTGCTCTTCCAGAGGTACTGAGTTCAATTCCTAGCAACCACATGGTGGCTCACTACCATCTATAATGAGATCTGGTGCCCTCTTCTGGCCTGCAGGCATACATGGAGGCTGAACACTGTACATAATGAATAAATAAATATATATTTTTTTTAAAAGAAAGAGGGCTGGAGAGATGGCTCAGAGGTTAAGAGCATTGCCTGCTCTTCCAAAGGTCCTGAGTTCAATTCCCAGCAACCACATTGTGGCTCACAACCATCTCTAATGGGGTCTGGTGCCCTCTGTTGGCCTGCAGGCATACACACGGAATATTGCATACAAAATAAATAAATAAATAAATAAATAAGAAAGAAACAAACAAACATGTCTTCATGAAATGACATCACTGGCCTTGGAGAAGCTCAAGGGGGCTGTCACTCACCTCTGCCTCTGCATCTAACACCTCATCCGGGGTTCGGGTTCGCTCTTTCACTTTCTTCCATGTCTTTGGTGCAGTGGTGATGGTTTGCACTGAAATACAGGATCAGTTCTGTTACTTACCTCTGCAGTCTGCATCCTTTACGTGATCCTACACGTAAAACATCCTTGCATTCAAACCCAGAAGCACAGAGAAAAATCACCTATGTTCAGGAGCCAGATGACGGCCAAGTGAACACTCATACGGCAGTAGCCTCACTAATGCAATGTAAGGTAAGTGTGTTAGACACAGCTCAGCTTTCCACTAGTGGCATGTGATTCAGAAGGGATGGAACACCCCTAATCTAAAACTTCAGAACCTAAAGTTTTGTTTTGGGTGGTTATTTTTGAGGCAAGAGCTCACCATGATGTGCTGGTTGGCCTGCAACTCTATGTAGACCAGACAGATCTTGAACTGAGAGAGATCTACCTGCCTCTGCCTCCAGAGTCTGAAGCAGCTGGACTTTCAGTTAGAGACACTCCTCTAGTCGTGTCTGCACGTGCACTTCTGAACTGCAAAGCTGAGGTCTGAAAGGCTGAAGTTCCCAGCACATCAGATCATGGTGACACAGACTGGCAGGAGAGCTAAGTCTAAACCCGAGTCTGGTCTTACTAGGCAATGTGTGATCTTGAGAAATCCCCAGTAGAGGTCAGCTAAGACAAGGTGTTCCTTGAGATTCAGGCTCCGAAAGCTCTCTGTGTAAGGAAAGCTCTCTGTGTAAGGTTTTTCTATGGGAGGCAGCAGTGACCAATACCCACCTTCATCTAAGATCAATGTCAATGGCCAAGGCTTTTATGGTGCTGGGGAAAACTGACCATAAAGGTAACTTTTTCCAAGTATTTCTATTGGATCAAAATTCTAAATGGAAGATTGAGTTCACAAAGGCTCTTCTCTTGTTGTTGTTATTTGTGGTGGTGTGGAGGACTAAAGGCAGAAACACAGCCATAAAAGAAATAAAATATTCATTAGACTTATGGATCTCTCACAGATCCCACGTCTGTGTCAATACACGGATATGAATTTATCTACAATTTAGTCATCACAGGGTGAGCAGAAAATGTTAGAAGGTCCAAGGGCCACTAAAGAGGACTAAAGATAGGCAGAATTTTGAATTAAGGAAAGTCACTTAACAGAAACACAAGCAGAGTACACAAGCCCAGAGTAGAAGGGCTCCACGTCTCCATGGCTGTACTGTGAACACACAAACTGTTTAGGATCATCAACATTCTCAAAATCACTCCGCCATCACACACATGCTACCGTCACTGCAGGAACGTGACGGCAGACCTCAGGTCCATTTACCTTTAATCTGTTTTTCTTCAGGGATCACACTCAGCAAGAAAATATTATGCCAGCTATTATTTTTCTTTTGTGGCCCATATGAAATAAAACATTTCGTCAGAGTATAGAAGTTGTGGGGATATATATTCTGGAGTTACCTGTTTCTCGTGGGTCTTTTGGTCTGACATAGACACAGCCTATTTAAAACAATTCTCCAGAATGGTTTTGGTTCTCATTTTGCTTTCACCCTACTAAGAGATACAGAGTTTGAAAAATCTTAGTATTTTAGGTTTCATTTATTTTAATATTGGCCTAAACTCGGTCCTAAATTCCATTCACGGAAAAGGCAAGGACATTTGAAGGATGATTTTTTTTTTTGTGTGGGAGGGAACTAAATATAAGCTCAGAAATAGTTTTCTATAAACAACAAAAACAACACAAAACATGAAAACCTATCAGTGATTTCTTCCAATAAGCGATGAAATACACTTAAATCTAATAAGCAGCAGAAATTGATACTAATAACTGGTAGCCGCCTTGTTCAACTGGCTAAAAAGTTACTTAAAAGAATCTGAAGCAGTAAGTTGTGGCGCACTGGAGTGGGAAGTGAATGAAAGAGATACCCCTTCCTTCTGAAAAACCGAGCGCTGCACGCCGGAGACTGCTCCTCCATTCTACCATGACTGATGGGGTGGAGCAAAATGCAGGAGTGAGAAGCTATCAGCTCTGGAGGGAAGAAGTTAGGAGGAGAGGCAGAGCTGCAGGCTCAGATCCCAGGACTTGGTGAACTAGGCTGAGGAAGGTGCTACAGTTGACAGGGCCTCAGGCTGTCGCTATTCTGGTCCCCTGCAGTTGCACTCGACAAGACCCAACAGGCTGTGGAAAAGAGGCGAACTGTTATTATCGTCTGCGCTATCAACAGTGCATCAGGCCCCACACATGCTACATTGGTAAGCCGCACCAGCAGTCTGAAAGAAGCATTTGAGACATTTCCCAGACAAGGATGGGGGGTCTCCACTCTTGTGCCAACACTGTTCAGGCAATAGAAACCCTGAGGTGTTCCTAGTCATATAAGCCTAGACATGCCCAGCTTTTCCCTTTAAGAATGACATGTCTACAAGCATGCATAATCAAAACATAAAATACTAAGTAACACAGATGACCCATGCAACATTATCATCCCATCCTTCTCCACACTGTTACATGGTCAGAGGAAAACTATTTAATTTTCAGAGTTTTCCATGAAGTGACTCACTGACAACCATGAGAACTTAAGGGAACACAGGAACATAACCAGCAGATGTTCACAAGACTGTCTTATCTGGAGGTTTGGAATAGAAATTAGAGGCGGAATTAGGGCAGGCATACTCCCAGTTACCCAGGCACACAATTCAGACCCTATATAATATTGTGCCACATTGGCTGTGTCAAAGAAAACCTAGAGCACATGCATCTTCCCAGTGCCTAAAAAAGGTGTAAGAACAAGTTGGACTTGTGTTTTAACACATTCCTCACGTAGTCTCTACTAGAGACAAGCTGCATTCTTCCAGAAAACTGTCTTCATCCAGTGTGGTGGTGCACACAATTGATCCCAATATTCTGAAGGCAGTGGAAGGCAGATCTCAATGAGTATGAAGTCAGCCTGGTCTACAGAGTGATTTCTAGGCCATCCAAGGCTATATAGTGAGACCCCCATCACAAAAAACAAAACCAACAATCATAACAAAAAAAGAATTAAGTATCTTTACAAAACCTAGGAGATAAACTTTGTCAGTGAAGTCAACAACTAGGTAAATGCAAAAACCCATACATCTGCTGATGTTTATTAAACCCATGTGCTAAGTTAGGATTCCTATTACTGTGAAAAGACAGCATGGCTACAGCAACTTTCATAAAGGAAAATATTTAACTGAGGTGGGGTTTTATGGTTATCATCATGGTGGGGAACATGGCGGCACAAAGGCAGGCGTAGTGCTGGAGAAAGAGCTGCTGCTACAAGCTGACTGGAATGTAATAGAAATTATCTGAGGTACTGGGAATAGCTTGAGCATAGGAGACCTCAAATCCCACACCCAAGGCCACACTTTCTCCAACAAGGCCAACTCTACACTAACAAAGCCACACCAGCCTCATAGTGCCACTCCCTTTGGGGGTATTTTCTTTCAAACCAAATGTGTTACTGTTTCTGTTACTATTACCTTGAGACAAATGTGGCTGAAATGGCTTTAACCTTACTGTATGACCAAAGATGACTTTGATCTACCTGTCATCCACTAAGCATGGCCAAATTTATTATTAATGATCTTTTCCAAAGCTCAAGGCAGTTAAAATAGTGAGCAAAACTAAAGTGTTGGCTCTCCAATAGATCCAGCCAAGAACAACTAAGAGCCTGGCTTATTCTGTATCCCAAGAAGACAGGTGGTTGAAATCATGACATTTTTCTCCTGGAGTATTATGCTCCATAGAACAAACCCCAAATACCTGAGCTTCCCAATTAGTTGGTCAGGTCAATGACATGACCAAAGACCAGAGCAAAATCAATTGAAGGAGCTAGTTATTTTGGTTTGTGTTTATTTTTATTTAAGTGTATGAGTGTTTTGCCTGCATGTATGTATGTGCACTACACGTGTGCCTAGTTTCTTTGGAGGCCTAAAGAGGATACCAGATACCATGGAACTAGAGTTAAAAAACCTGTGTTCTGCTGGCCTGGCCTCTGGGTGGCCAACTGTGGGAAAACACCTCCAGAGGCTGTAGTCAGAGCCCTGAGGTACCATTTTTAAAAAAAAGTATTTAAAGAAGCTCAAACCTTAGAGCAAATCATTATATACCCCAAGGTACCTTTTCTATAGTCTCATGGCAAAGTACTTGGCTTCCTGGTCTCCACGCTCTCCATCCACACTTGGAGAGAGGCTCTCACTATGTAGCTTTCACTGGCTTAAAACTCTGGGTAGACCAGGCTGGCCTTGAGCTCACAGAAATCCAGGCCTGGCTCTGGTTTCTTCCTAACAGATCTAGTGTCTTGGCTCTAGCATCCTAAGTCCCTGACTCACCAAAACCATCAATGCTGTTTTAGGAATTTTGCTTTGATTTTGCTGCCAATTCTCACTCTCGACTTGTCTAGAAAAAGCTGGCTATAACCATGCCACAAGCCAGAATGCTACATCTAGGAACTTCCTCCTGAAGGCCAATTAGTGACCTTTCAATTAGCTCAGAGTCTCAGGGCATGTGCAAAATAGAAAAAAAAATTTTTTTGATGCAATATGTAACAAACATTCCCCCAAATTCTCATCCTTATGGCAAAACCTACAAGCCTACCCTTGACTGTGTGTGTGTACTGAGAACAGTGTTCCACTCTCTACACTAATACCACAACTGCCCTCCAAGCCCTGCGCACAACATTCTGGGGGCTCTTCTAAAGTCACCCACATTCCTTTCCCAAATGCGTAAGAGCCAAGCAGGAGGAAATCACAGCAACAACTTTACTTTGCATCACAACTTTATACTCTGTCAGATTATCTGTGAGGGAAAATATGAACAAAACAACCCGAGGCAATGAAATTGTCAACTGAAGCAGAGGAATCTGTTATGGTGGCCAAGAAGCAGACAGGAGAAAAGTAGCAATAGCTGGTTCTCCCCTTCATCTCCTTCCACTCAACCTGGGCCCTTGGCAGGCCGTTCCTCGTTAGCTAACCTTCTCTAGGAATGTGTTCAACCCAGCAATGGGCTCCACTCATCTCCAAGACACTCTGCACAGTTGAGAGCACAGTAAATATTATCCAGTAGCGTCCAGAAGCCTGACTCATGCACTTCAGACACAATCCTTTGCAAGATGGGGGAAGGGAGAGGGTCAACCATAAAGCACAACGCTGAAAGTCATCTTATCCTGAAGTATCACAGGGATTTTGGCCAATTTTCTCTCTGTCATTTGGAAATAACAGCTGCAGGGCGGTAGGGCACACCTTTAATCCCAGCACGTGGGAGGCAGAGGCAGATGGATCTCTGTGACTTTGAGGCCACTCTGGTCTACAAAGCAAGTTCTAGGACAGCGAGGGTTATTAAACAGAAAAATTCCATTTGATTGTTGTTCTTAATAATAACAAAAACCGGGAGTCAGAAATAGGGAGGGGTTAATGCTGAAAGATCAGAGAAGTAGAGTAGCCAACCATCAAAGAGTTCTTACCTCTTACCTCTCTTACCAATGCTCAGACCAAAGAGGTCTCTACAAATCCTCAGACTGCATGCTCTGACCGAATCCTCAGACTGTACCTGAGCTCCTGTCTCCTCCTGCCTTATATTCCTCTCTCCTTCCAGCCACAGCATTCCTGTCTCCACTTCCCTAGTGCTGGCATTAAAGGTGTGGGGTCCCAAGTGCTGGAATCACCTTTGTGGAAGATGTTTCTCTTTTAGACTCAATCCTGTGTAGCCCAAGGTAGCCTTGAACTCAAGAGATCCATCTGCCTCTAAATCCTGGGATTAAAGGTGAGTGCCACCACTGCCTGGCTTCTATGGGTAAACAGTGTCTTACCTCTGCACTCTGATCTTCAGACAATCTTTCTTTGTTAGAACACAAACAAAATAGCACTACACCTATCTCAAAACAAACAAACAAAAAAACCCCACAAAGATAGAAATAACAGTTACATATATATTTCATGTTTAGTTTACAGTCTGGCTATTTTTTTTTATTAAATTTTAAAAATTAAACAAGAATCTAAACCTTTAATGTATTGGACTTTTGTGGAAAGTTCCAACAAACCAACTGCCAAAATTACTACATATTCACTGTGGGGTGAAAAGGGCCAAGGAAAAACACCCTGCCCCTGAGTAGACTCAAACATGGGCTTGAAATCCCACCAATCCCTAGCCACCCTGAAAGTTCTAGGCCCACAAGAAATCCTATATAAGCTCCAAATCCTGTTCAATTTGCTGCTGTTTCTCACCCTAGAAGTAGTCACGCTCCTGGAATTTTCCTTCCCAATAAATCTTTTGAAGCGGTTTGTTGTGTGTGTGTGTGTGACACTTTTGCCAGATTGGAGCCCAGCTTTAGCATTTGCCCAAAGCCAGGCCAAAGCAGAGCTGTTACACTCCATCAACACTTTCTCCTAGTAAGCAGAGATCTAACACTTGGCAGGAGCAGGACCTTCACTGGGGAAACTCTCCCCTGCTGGAGTAGAGCTCTTACACCTGCATTGGGGAAACCTTTCCCTGGAGCAGAGCTGTAAGCGCCAGGCTTACGTGACTTTGTGGTGTTCTTTGGCTCCCAGCGGCTAGGACACCTTGCTAATCAGAACAACAATGCTCACATTGGCTCCACCGAATGGGCCTTATATTAGTGTTCCGGGGGAAGAAAGTGCTGAGTCCCAGGGGTAAGGAAGGCTAAGGTTTCAGAAGGTAATAGGCAGTGAGAAGACCCGAGAGCTAAAGGAACAGGAGGTGGCTCTGATGAAGGCATCTGCCACTAAGCAAGATAACCTGAATTCAATTCATGAGTCCCACAAGGTGGAAGGAAAAAAAATCAATTCCCACAAGCTGTCCTGACAGCCAGACAAAGTGTTGCACACTGACAGAAATGCACAGAATAAAATGTTAAAAAGACAGTAAAAAGTAGGAACAGAATGGAATGTTGGACTAGCCTATGCAAAGTTCATATCAATATGAAGTTAACAGGCTTGCACATCCAGGGGCTCTGATGAGCCACTGTTGGTGGCAGGTCCTAGAATCCAGAACATTCCCTACGTCAGCACCATCAATCTACACAAAATCGTGTCCTTACTCCTTTCCATAGGACCCATTCTACACCTGCATCCCAGGGATATACATTTTATCAGGATTAACACACAGGGTCAAGAAGCAGCCTTCATAGCTTTGTCTCCCTGTCACAATGGGACTTCTCACCCAGGTACCGGGCCCTAGCAACTACCTGTCTGTCATAAAGACCTGAGTTGTGCTTTTCATTTGAAGAGAAGCAACTAACAGAAGGTCACTGCAATTCAGGATGAACAAGGTTGGTCCCTGACGAGATGGCTGAAGTAAGGGGAACTACAATTTAGGGAATGGTACGTGGTAGTTGATGTAGTACAACTTCATGGTTAAGACCAGCATGGACACAGGGAGCTCAAAGCCATGTTGGCCTACACAGAAAAAAAAAGCTTGCTGCAAGAAGGCAAGTGCTACCACTGCTCCTATCACTTACGGTAGTTACAGCCACCAATTATCAGCACAAAATACAATTATGTCAGAGTTACATCAAACTAATTTTTAATTTACTCATTTAGCTGACTTGAGCATAGCTCATGGAGGTCAGAGGACAAGGAGCTTGTCCTTGTCTTTCAGCATGTGGATTCAAGTGGAAGCCAGGTCGCTTGGTCAGGGCTGCAGATTCTTAGGTTCTGAAGTCTTTCTCAGGAACTTCCCAGGGAACTCAGCCCAGCACTAGCTTTAATAATGAAGTGGTTTTGCTGCTTTTCTGTGTTCCTGTAAATTCTTTAGACTGTGAAGAGACTTCACTCTCTTGTCGCAATCTGGTAATAAGAATTAGGAGTGTGGCTGCCAGGCGAGCCTCAATTACAGAAGGATGCTTTTCCGCCTTTCCACACTCTGGACTCGGTGTGCATTCCCCTCTAGTTTGGACCAGTGTGTTCAGAGTACAGGGTTCAGGGCTCAAGTGACATAAAAATGAGAAAGCATTTCACCTGCTGAAGAGGGGCAACTCATTGTCACAGGCGTATACATAAACAGAGTAGAATGTTCCAGCAATGGAACTCTCACAGGGTTCCTACCCTAGACACCTGGCTTTCAACCCTTCTCACCATCCTTTTCTCCTCATTTTAGTTTTCCTCTTAGCTCTCTGCCCTTCAGTCAGCACTAAATCACAGTCCTCACACTCCCAACCTCTGGGCCTCTACCAGGTTTCTTTAGGCAGTGTAAATTATTTTGTCCTCCCCAGTGACATTTTTGTTTGTTTCAGAAATTCCCATGGGATTCTAGAGAAAAAAAATATCGATTTATCTTGGAAACAAGGATAATATGGGTGAGAAAAGAGAAATTTTACAGTGAAGACTGCAGGGCATGATGGCAAATGTCTTTGATTCCAGCACTGTGGAGGCAGAGGCAGGTGGCTCTCTGCGAGTTTGAGGCTAACCTAGTCTATATTGTAAATTCCAGGACAGCATGGCTTGTCTAAAACAAGACAAGAACACCCACCACAAATGGCGACTGCATAGATAACTGCAAAGAATCTCATCAATGGGGAGATGCATGAACGCTGCCTGGGAGAGAAGCACTCAGGATGCTGCTTCTGAGGCTCCTGTGAGGTTGGTAACTGCTTCATGTTCAGTTTAAAGCTTTTCAGGGCTGAGCTTCGGAAACAAAAATAGGATAATAAAAACGAAAGGTTCAGCCTTATGTTCTACCAAAAATAGATAACTAGATCTAACTAAGAGTTTTTACTTCTTGCTCTAACATTATTCCTCAATAAGGCTAATTAATGGGTGACATCTAGGTGAATTCTATTGATGTTTTCAATAAACACCTCGTATTTTCTATTTTTAAATTTTGCTAATTTTATCTTCATTTTTTTCCCTTCCTTTGAATTTAATAATAGTTTCTGAAGGTGGATGCTGAGACCAAAACTATGAAGATATTATTCTTTCAAAATATATACAATTATTGGTTTAAATTTCTATATAGTTGGGTGGTGGTGGCACACACCTTTAATCCCAGCACTCAAGAGACAGAGGCAGATGGATCTCTGAAGTTGAGGCCAGTCCAGTCGACAGAGTTCCAGGACAGCTAGGTCTACATAAAGACCTTTCTTGAAAAACCAAAACAAAATACATTTTTTTCATCTAAATAATCAGCACTGCAATATACTATGCAGAATAGTATCACCCAAAATGCTCATATCACAGCCCTACGACATCATGTATGGCAGTGCCCTTGCAGATGTGGTAAAATCAAGCATCTTCAGATGGACAGGATGCCCATTATTGCCAAGTAACCAAAAAGGCGTTTTAAGATAAAGGAGGCAGGAGGACCGAGGGAGATGTGTGCAGGAGGACTGCACAGCAGGAAACAGTAACTAAGAAAGCAAAGGAGAGGCTCCCCCATGAGAACCCCAGAGATCTGGGCCTCTGGGAAGCTCCCGTGCATGCCATTGTGGACTTCTGACCCACAAAATTGTAAGATAATAAATACCCACTGTTCATAATAAATTTACAACAGCTGCTGTAAAACAGCATGAAAAACATTCCAGAAAACCTGCCATGTTGGGTTCTCATTCTGCTACAGATGAAAATGTTTGTACACTTCCCTTTGGCTTTTCCTCTGACCTACCAGGAAGTAATGGTGCCTGGATTCTAAGTGCTGGAAAGAATTGCAGAAGTGGTATTCTCGATGATTTCCAAACTAAATTGCTCCATGGCAAGAGAGAACACCTGCTCTAACTTAAAGCTTAAGGAATTTAAGATACTGATTGTGCTCGTACGACAGAGGACAGCTTGTGGCAGCTGGTTCTCCACCATATGGTCTCTGGAGGGAAGCAGGTCATCAGTCTTGGCGACACATACCTTTAACCATTGAGCCAACTTACAGACCCAACTAGAATACTTAATTAAGACTTTTTAGCCGGGAAGTGGTGATGCATGTCTTTAATCCCAGCACTTGGGAGATGGATCTCTGTGAGTTCGAGGCCAGCCTGTTCTGTAAGAGCTAGTTTCAGGACAGGCTCCAAAGCTACAGCAAAACCCTATCTCCAACAAAACAAAACACAACAAACAAAGAAACAAACAAGAGACTTTTTAAATGAACCGAAACGAAATCCATCTTGGTAAATTTGTCATGTGCACTTGAAAAGAATGTATAACACATGTTTTAAGGCTTTCCCACTAGAATTTCTTTTTAATTTATTTTATGCATTGGTGTTTTGCCTGCATGTTTGTCTGTGTGAGGGTGTCAGATTCCTTGCAACTAGAGTTTCAGACAGTCATGAGCTGCCTTGTGGGTACTGGGACTTGAACTCATGGGTCTTCTGGAAGAACAGTCAGTGCTCTTAACCCCTGAGCCATCTCTCCACCCCTCATATGAGAGTTTCGGGGTTTTTTTGTTTGTTTGTTTGTTTTAAGTCCAAATAATTAAACTTGACAGAGTAGCCTGCTCTTTTTTCTACACCATTTCTGTCTTTCGTTTTGCTAGTCTTGTCAAGTCTGTGTATTCCCTTCCTGTCAATTCGTGGTCTCCACAGTCTGGACATAATGAAACAGTGACAATAACAGCACAGACAAGGACAACTGGTTCAACCAGACCGTAAGGTATGGGTAAACTGGACCTCTGTTTCTCTTCTTCTTGAGTTATGTCTTTTCAACTAACTTACTGGAAAATTCTACCAAATATTTGAGGGAAAAAACAAGTATGCAGTTCTATTTCATCCTAGGAGGTCATTACATAAATATATAAATATGACAATTAGCCAGAAACAACACTGGCATGAATTTAGATGCAAGAATAAAAAAACGAATAAAAGCAAACAAACAAAGTTTCACAGGCAGAAATTCAACAATAAACACTGCCATACAAACCTTCTGATTTCAAGTTACTGCCCAGATTCCATGGTGGAAGGAAAGAAAACAACTCCTGAGAATTGTCATCAGACTGCCAGAGATGGACCATGGCACATGTGGTCCCACGTGCAGACACACAAACACATGCAAACACAGTAAGACAAGCAAAAGGAAAAATTGATTTTTAGATCAGGATCAAGTTTTATCTCAGGAAATCAAATTTGGTTCAATACTTAATACTAAAAAGAAAAAGTAAATAAAAAAAGAAAGCACTAAGAACATCTCAATGGATGGAGGAAGAACACTGAACAAATTCTATTTATATGCCAAAAATAATTTCTCAGCAACAAGAAAAACTCTCCAACTAACTGGGTACAAAATAGTGAGTGTGTGCTTGATTCATGCAAAGGAAGAAAACAGGGATAACTAGAGGGTCAACTGTGTTGACAAATAAATTAAAAATATCAAATCTAGTTACAAATGTGTTGAGAAAACATAAAACTGGTAAGAGGGAATAAAGGGGATGGCTCAGGACCTAAGTTCGACCTTGAGATCTCATTAAACAATGTATGGAAGCCAGGGACAGTGACACAAGGTTTTAATGCCAGCACTCAGAAAGCAGAGGCAGCCTGATTTGTGTGGAGAGTTCCAGGATAGTCAGAGTTACACAGATAAGAGTCTGTCTCAATCCCGAAACTCATTAAAAAAAAAAAAAAGTTGTTATTTGACCTCTACAAGTGTGTAATTGTGCATGTGCATGCATACATGATTGATGTATGTGTGATTATACACACAACAAGAATAAAAAGCAAGGGGCATAGAGAAATGGCTCAGAGATTAAGGGCACTAGTTGCTCATCCAGAAGCCCTGAGTTCAAGTCCCAGCACCCATACAGTGGCTCACACCATATAGAATGAGATCTGGTGCACTCTTCAGTTTTTATTTTTATTTATTCGTTTGTTTTTCAAGACAGGTGTTTTTCAGTAGCTTTGGAGTCTGTCCCGGAACTAACTCTTGTAGAGCAGGATGACCTCAAACTCATAGAGATCCACCTGCCTCTGCCTCCCGAGTGCTGGGATTAAAGATGTGCACCACCACCACCACCCAGCTAAGATCTGGTGCCCTCTTTTTTCATGCAGGCATACATGCAGGCAGTATACTGTATACTTAATAGATATTAATAATAACTAATCTTAAAAATAATAAATAACCTTTAAAAAATAAAAAAACTAGTTAAGTGAGCTTTATCAAGGTTTTCATGATGAGTTCAATATTGGCATTTCTCACACCAACAATGAATGAGAACAGACATAAAAGATGAACGAAAGTGCTCAGCAGTTAAGAGCATGTGCTACCCACTCATGAAGACCCAATGTTCAGATACTAAAACACACATAAGAAGCTGAGTATCTATTGTGTCAGGACAGAGAAAACGCTGGGAGGAAGCAAGAAAGCAACATGGTAGAATAAAGGCAATAAGGCTACCAGGCAGAAAGTAAATGAATAAAAATGGATTAATTTACGTTATAAGAGATAGTTAGAAAAAAGCCTAAGCTATTGGCCAACCTTTGATAATTAATAAGTCCTGTGTTGTGATTTGGGAGCGAGAAGGAATAACAGAAAACACCCACCTACAAATGGTGCCCAACGTCTGGCCACATATAACTACACAAGACCTGAGAAAATTTAAAAAAGGTTCGAAATACACAAAAACAAGAGTCAAATGTGGCTTCCTAGTCTCATGTCTCTCATGCTGGCTGCAGTACAGAGAGAGACATGTCTCTCAGCAACTGCCTACATGTTTGAGCCGCTAGTGTGTCATGAGCTGAGCGACATGCGTATTTTAAGGCTTTGTTCATGCAGACAGAAAAGGTTACAAATATACAGTAAAGCAGATTTACATGGGAAAAACCTCTTGATAGGTTACAATGTGTTTAACCATGTGTGTAAGCTTAAAAATAAGCAAGTGGGTATAGACAGTCATATTAAAAATAATAAAGTCTTTAAAGAGAGAGTAAAGTGATTTAAAAAAAGGCCACGTATGGATGGAAAATGTACAAGGAATTTGGATCCTATATGATGGCTTAACTTTGAATTTTTATATATAATGTACAAAAAAAACCCAAAAGAAAACAACAACAAAACAGCTGCTGAGAGACACTGGATTATGGAAACCGGAAAATTAAAAGAACCTATATATTTTAAAAATGTCTTAAGTATGGGGCTGGAGAGATGGCTCAGTGGTTAAGAGCACCGGGTGCTCTTCCACAGGTTGTGAGTTAAATTCCCAGTAACCACATGGCTGCTGGCTGAGTAGCCTCACAGACCACTTTAGCCAGGGCTTCCAATAAGCCCTGCACTTTCCCATTGCACAGAGACTGAACAACAAATAATATAGCAAACTATACCAGGACTTAACCATTATCCCAATTTTCCCAGGGGCTCCTAAAGATACCAGCACTCCCGGGCAACAGAAAGCAGTCTAGAGAACAAGAGACCCACATTCCCAAGAGGTGGAGTAGATGGCTAATGGTCATTCAATGGGTTATAGATGTTTGGGATATTTTTTTTTTTTTTTGAGGGGAGAGTGTGGCTGGTTTTACAAGCTATTACTGATCACATTATAGAAAAAAGCCGAAGAAGTCAGACTCAAGAATTTCCTGAAATAAAGGATATAGTACAGAAATGAAGGAATAAAGAGGTAGATTATTGAGTCTACACTTACACAATCACTAGTCTCAAATATTTGACACTGTTATGGACGTCTCTACAGTAATAAAAATTACGGTTTTTATTTATTGATCTCTACATTTTTCTCTGCCTCAATCCTCCTCCAAGGTCCCCATGCTCCCAATTTACTCAGGAGACCTTGTCTTTTTCTACTTCCCATGTAGATTAGATCTATGTAAGTCTCTTTTAGTGTCTGCATTGTTGTCTAAGTTCTCTAAGATTGTGGTTTGTAGGCTGGCTTTCTTTGCTTCATGTTTAAAAACCACCTTTGAGTGAGTACATGTGATAATTGTCTTTCTGTGCATGGGTTACCTCAATCAAAAAAATGTTTTTTTAGCTCCATCCATTTTCCTGCAGAATTCAAGCTGTCGTTACTTTTTTCTGCTGTGTAGTACTCCATTGTGTAAATGTACCACATTTTCCTTATCCATTCTTGAGTCAAGGGGCATTTAGGTAGTTTCCAAGTTCTGGCTATGACGAAGAAAGCTACTATGAACATAGTTGAGCACATGTCCTTGTGGCACGATTGAGCATCCTTTGGATATATACCCAAAAGTGGTATTACTGGGTCTTGAGGAAGGTTGTTTCCTAATTTTCTGAGAAATCACCACACTGATATCCAAAGGGGTTGTACCAGCTTGCATTCCCACCAGCAATGCAGAAGTGTTACCTTTTCCCCACAACCTCTCTAGCATAAGTTGTCATCAGTGTTTTTGATCTTGGCCATTCTTACAGATATAAGATGGAATCTCAGAGTTGTTTTGAATTGCATTTCTCTGATGACTAAGGATGTTGAACATTTCCTTAAGTGTCTTTCAGCCATTTTAGATTCCTCTGTTGAGAGTTCTCTGTTTAGGTCTGTACTCCATTGTTCTATTGGATTATGTGATCTTTTGGTGACCAATTTCTTGAGTTCTTTGTATATTTTGGAGATGAGACCTCTGTCTGATGTGGTGTTAGTAAAGATCTTTTCCCATTCTGTAGGCTGTCGTTTTGTCTTGTTGACCGTGTCCTTTGCTTTACAGAAGCTTTTCAGTTTCAGGAGGTCCCATTTATTGTTTCAGTGTCTGTGCTGCTGGGGTTATATTTAGGAAGTGATTCCCTGTGCCAACGCGTTCAAGTGTATTTTCCACCTTCTCTTCTAAATTTTTTTTGTTTTTTTTTTTTTGGTTTTTCGAGACAGGTTTCTCTGTGGCTTTAGAGCCCGTCCCAGAACTAGCTCTTGTAGACCAGGCTGGCCTCAAACTCACAGAGATCTGCCTGCCTCTGCCTCCCAAGTGCTGGGATTAAAGGCGTGCGCCACCACCGCCCAGCTCCACTTTCTCTTCTATAAAGTTCACTGTTGCTGGCTTTATGTTGAGGTCTTTGATCCATCTGGACTTGAGTTTTGTGCATGGTGATAGATATGGGTCTATTTTCATCCTTCTACATGTTGATATCCAGTTATGCCAGCACCACTTGTTAAATATGCTTTCTTTTTTCCATTTGATATTTTTTTGCTTCTTTATCAAAGATCAGAAATTCGAAGATGTGTGGATTGATATCTGGGTCTTCTATTTGGTTCCAGGTTATTTTGTATACTGTATAATATATATATATTATATATATTACACATATATATATTATACATATATACTATACATATATATATTATACATATATATTATACATATATATATATATTCATTCTTGTTTAAGGTATTGTACCTATGTAGCTCCTTTTAAAAGGTTATGCAATGTTTTAGGCACTGAAAGATATTTAGGATAATAAATACAGGTTAGTAGTTAGTGATCTAAAACTATCAAACTTATAGGCATGTTAGGTATGTTTTCAAGGTTATATAGAGATATAGATAGGTGATCTACAATCACTTCAAAAGCCTATAGAATACGGTATTTAAAAAGCTTTAATAGGCCGGGCGGTGGTGGCGCACGCCTTTAATCCCAGCACTCGGGAGGCAGAGGCAGGCGGATCTCTGTGAGTTCGAGACCAGCCTCGTCTACAGAGCTAGTTCCAGGATAGGCTCCAAAAACCACAGAGAAACCCTGTCTCAAAAAACCAAAATAAATAAATAAATAAATAAAATGCTTTAATAACAGGCTTTTCTTGACAATGAGACATGTATGCTCCCGGAGGCACCAATCTAAGCCATAAAAGAATGATGGATTTCAAGTAACCTCCATATGGAGTTTCTTTCATTATGGCAAAAATCCATCCTTTCAGGCAAAAAACTGCCCTTGCCACGAAAGGCTGACAGTTTTCAAACTGGACAAGCAGAACACAAAAGAAAGAGACTGCCAAACTTTGCTAAGACAGAGTAGGACAGTCCTTCAAAAATTCCTGCTTCACAGAAAGGTATGTCAGATATCATAAGCCTGTAGGCTAAAGATATATGCCCCAACATTATTGAGAAACACTGGGTGACTGTCCCATCAGCCAAATATCTATGTGGTTTTGAAAGTGGCTTGCAGTGCACTTTCTGTTCACACAGGCAATAGTATATCCTTCTGAGGTCTTTGGTCGAATGGAAGACTAGATAGCTATACATATAGTTTTCTTTAATAATGATAATAATAGAAGGTAAACTAGGTATAAAACTTTGGATTCACCAAAACAGGATAAAGAGTGTAATATTTTCTTCAAAACTGCCAAATACAAATGGACTGAACATGGTAAATATAATTCTGACCTGATAATTGTTATAATTATTTATAGTTTTATTATGCAAAGAGTTAAAACCTTTCCTCTTTAATTAGATAAAATGGGGAAATGTGGAATATCTCTTTATGTGAAGATATTTTATTGTGACTGGTTTAATAGAAAGCTAAATGGTGAATAGCCAGGCAAGATTTTCAGGGCAGAGAGAACACAGGAAAGAAGGGCAGAGGCCAGACATAGAGGAAGCAGGAAAGCAATATGGAAAGAATAAAGGAAGAAACCCATGAGGCAGAGAGTAAATGGACAAAAATGGGTGAAATTATAAAAGCTAGTTAGAAACAAGTCTAAGTTTTTGGACCAAGCTTTCATAATTAATCTCTGTGTGGTTATTTGGGGGCTAGCAGGCAGGACAGGTAAAGTCTGCCTACATGTATCACGCAAATGCATTTAAATTCAAGCTCCAATGGTACTGGCATGTACGTGTACCTACCTGTACCCACACAGGCATGCACAAGCAGGGTTTCTGACACGATAAAAGGTAGGAGACTTACACATTATACTTTAAAACACTGCTGAGACAGTGACTTACATAAGTAAAAAAAACACTATACTGAAGATGATAAGCCCCCAAATTACCAGATGTCAGTTAAGCTTCAACTGAATGAAAATCAACTAGGTCTTGTCTTACTTTTTTTTTTTTTTTTAACCAGGCAAGTTCCTGCTATGGAGCTTAAAGTGACCAGGAACTCTGCGGTAAAGCAGGGTATTTGTTTATATACAAATACACACACAGGAAACAAACAAACAAACAAAAAAACAAAACTCAGAACTTAAAAAAATCAAAATAAACTAAACCAACAAACCAACCAATGAGCAAACAACCAATGGAATGAGGAACTTAACAATATCTGACGTGAAGACTTAGCACATACCCCTGCTAATCATGCCCGTGCAGTGCTAACGTGAGTAAAGGATCCACAGTCAGGCATGGAGGCACATGCATAGAATCACTGACGTCTCACCTCAGAGACTGGGTTATGGTGCTAGGGCAATGAGAAGAAATTAGAAAATCCTGAAACATGTAGTACACAATGAGGTAAATGGACATAGGGCCTTGATTACTAACATACCTAACATCATAGATAACTTACAGAATTAAAAATGTTAATAAAACTGAAACTGCAGGGATTTATGAAATGTAAAGAAGCAGCATCCCCCCCCCCCACTTCCACCCCAAAGACAGGATTTTTCTGTGTGGCCCTGGCTGTCCTGGAACTTGCTCTATACACCAGGCTGGCCTCAAACTCAGAGAACTACCCACCTCTGCCTCCCAACTGCTGAGATTAAAGGCATAATACACCATCATCTAGCTAAAAGAAATTATTTCCATTTGTGTGTGTTTGTGTCTGTTGTGTACAAGCTCATGTGTGTGTATTTGCATGCAACAACAGGTGGCTGAATTCCTTGGAGCTAGAGTTGTAGGCATCTCTGGGATGCCTGGCTTGTTTGGGATCGAAACTTGGGTCTTCTGGGCAAGCAAGCACGTCAAGGTAATAAATATGGCCATGTTCTTGATGTTAGATTGCCTAACAAGAGTAAATGGTTGTGAAAATTAAATATGTGAAGTAGTTTTATGTAAACATCATATCACAACTATATTTCAAATGACAGTGTTCGGGAGTCTGAGTGGTTCATAAAACATTGCATGCGTGAAACCTAACAGCATGCTCACAGACAGTGGATTTCCTTTTATGAAAAGAAAGAGTCTGTGCATCAAGTAGTAGGCACCCAGACACCTTGGTCCAATTTCCTTTGATTTCTGTTGCTTTAAAATTTTTGTTGTAATGGCTGGTAAGATGGCTCAGCGATTAAAAGTACTGGCTGTTCTTCCAGAGGTCCTGAATTTAATTCCCGGCAACCACAACCACATGGTAGCTCACAACCATCTATGATGAGATCTGGTGCCCTCTTCTGGTGTGCAGACAGAACATCGTATACATAATAAATAGATAGATAGATAGATAGATCTTTATTAAATGACAAAAATGTCAACTAGAACAAATAACCATAACAGTAATGCCTATCTCAACTAACGCCTGCTCCTGCCACGGTGAACTTTGTCTACAGTATAGAAGTCTTGGGTGTATTTAACTATCTTCCTGCCCAGACTCCTCTACATAATCAAAACAGACAAGCACATTTATACACTGCAATAATGACTGTGCAAGCTTCCTGTTCACTTAAGAAAATGCCCCCTGGGGCTGGAGAGACAACTTGGTGGTTAAGAACACTTGCTTGTGCAAACCTGCAGCACTGAGTTTAGATCTCAAAATCTACGTATCAGGCCAGGCACAGCACAAACACCTGCAATCCCAGCTCTGAGAGAGGTATCTGACCCCCTCTTTTGTATACACCGGCTTTTTTTTTTTTTTTGAGACAGGGTTTCTCTGTAGCTTTGGTGCCTGTCATGAACTAGTTCTTGTAGACCAGGCTGGCCTCGAACTCCCATAGATCTGCCTGCCTCTGCCTCCCAAGTGCTGGAATTAAAAGAATGCGCCACCCTGTCCAAGCTGTATACACCATTCTTTCTTCAAGACTTTCTGGGTTGAAGTTTTTTTTGCTACAAAGCCACACACAAACTACATGCACGTGCACAGATGCACACAAATACTCCTCCAATGATACTGTTACTCCTGAGAATGTAGCAACAAAATTAAACATAGCTTTCCCCTTATATATTTACTATATTGCCACATATTTTCACCAAAATTTAAATTTATATTCTAGCTCACATATGATGCTTCTTTTTCTTCTATTCTCACAAGTATTCCATAAAAAAGTTATTAAATAAAAAATATTAGAAAATGAGGGCACCGGGCATGGTTAATAGCAGCACTCTGGAGGCAAATGCAGGCAGATCTGTAGGTTAAGGCTAGTAGAACAGTTCTGGACAGCTAGAGGTAGAGATATTGTATTGGGAGGGGGGAGGGAGGATGATAATCTTTCCTATTTTTATAACTACATCCTTTTTCTGTAAATTTACTAGTTATGTCAAATATCGAATATGCAATTCATTTATTTCCCTTAAGGAGTAAGACAATTTATTATTTATATCTCCTATGAAATCTTAGTTTGATTTTCTTTTCACTGGCAACTGTTCTGTATACGTAATTTTTATTTCTTGTCTACTGATGTCCTTTTTGGCAGGACAAAATACTCAATTCTAGTAGCTATAACTTTATTCAGAGGTTTCTCTAGTGAGTATGTGCTACCTTTGAAAACTATGCCATCAGGGAAACTGAGAAGGACAAGTGCTTCTGTCCTACACACAGCAGCGACAACTGGGGGGAAGACTTAGCCCCTGAAAAAGCCAGGGGAGGCCATGTCATATTTAACTGCAACACTTAGAAGGCTGAGGAGAGCAAGCCCAAAGCCAACTCAGGCTACACTGAAATCCTGCATCTAAGCCAGGAAGCACACCTCCCAGAAAAAACTGCTGGGTGGGCGAGCTACTATTCTGTTCTAGTTACAGATTATGAGATCAAAAAGAAAGGATATTAACAAACCTTCCTAGGGGAAGCCCAATAGTAGGTTCGTTTCCGTTGTTGACAGGGCTACCCTGATGGACAGCAGAACGGACATGATATGGTGTGCTGTAACGGGTGTCAGCTACCCTCAGGAGACAACTGTCATGACACAAAACTGAAAAAGGGGGCATCTGATTGACACAATATTGACCAACTGTTTAACATTTTAACAAAATACTAAAATACCTGAAAACTCCCAATAAAACTCAGGTAGACACTATTTGATAACTGATGGTACACGTTGTTAATTCCAGCATTCAGTGGAGTATAGAGAAGGAACTTGTCAGTCTACCAACTAAATAAAAACTAGCCTTCACTTACACAGTGAGTTCATGTGAGAACCTGGTTCAAAAAGAAAGAAAAATTTTCTCCTAATTTTCATTAGTAGATGATCAGACAGCTTATTTCTTATTTTGGGAGGAGGGATTTAGGTACATGAAAAACAAAGAGAAACCAACTTATCAAGGTGTGGGAAGTGGGTGTGTCCCACAGAACGGCAACAAAAATGTGTGGAACAGACAGAGAAACATGATTTCTATTTCCAAGAACACAAAGTTAATAACTTTAAAAATTTGCCTGTGTGATTCTCTCTTAGCCTATCTGTGTGGGTTCTGCGGCTCTAACTCAGATCTCCAGGCTTACACAGAGGCATTTCACTCACCCTTGCACAATTATGATTGAATTCAGCTATTTTGTATTCAGAACTAAATTAGAATTCTAAGCGCAGTAAGCCTTTGACACGGTTCAGCTCTTACAGCAGAAATCATCAGATTCTCATTTTTTTCTATGTTATCTGTTCTGACCAAACCCAGGTGGTTTGGTGATTTATCCTCAAAGTCCCGACCTGCACTTAAAGACTTGATAATAAACCAGGTGTGTTTTGTACCAGCGCCCTTGCTTGTACTCTGGGGGTGCCGCTTTGGAACTCATCAATCTGTGTCATGGAAAGCTCACGTCCCTGAATTGCCACAACTGCTGTATTAACATCCATTTCAAACAGTCTGCCTTCCTGCTGCTCCTGGAAACAGGCCGTGTGGTTCATCCAAACGTGTTGTTGTTTTAGGTAACTGATGTAGTGATGAAAATGTGTACAATTTGTATTTAGCCAATTTAAAATTACTCCATAGGAAATCGCAAATGTACTTAGTTATAAAGAAAAATTAAATGTATAAACAATCTCATTTTTCCTCTGATCCAAAATTGTGTAGGGCAATTTATTTATAAAGCAAATATAAAGGCCAAAAAGGTTAATGTAATTTTGACACAGAATAAGCAGTTAGAGAGCTCACATCATGTGACTGAACAGAATAAAGACAGAAGAAAGGAGGCCGGAGGCCACTGGTACATACTCAGAGAGAACTGATAGCAGAAATGCCGCGCCAGCTCAGCATGGACTTTCTAGAAGCTGACCTCAGTCCCTCAGTGTGCCTGAAGCACAGTTGCTGGGCTCCAGGCCATGATAGGGCCATAGGACTGCCACTGTAGCGGTTAGTCACCCGTCATCAAACTGGACTCCAGCATGAGCAGCTGGTCACTGCTGCATCGATGGCCTGCAGCCCGGGACAGCAGCAGCATGAGGAACTCACACAGGCTTCTGAGCCTCTCTCTTGCGTCATTCAGCCCATTCCGTCTATCTGTCTGGCAACTCTGGCTGTTTCCCCAGACTCTGTTGGCTACATGGCTGAGATTGGCGTTAACCTTTCATTTCACACAATGTTTCTGCATCTGTTTGGGTGTCTGAACTGTCTGAATTCAATGTCCTTATTCATCTCTATCCTCAGAATTAGCTGTGACATCCGCAGAGTTAATCACGACGTCCTTCAGCCTACTTTCCTACCAGGCGCCACGTTCTGCTCTCCACCTTAGGACTGTTTCAAGTAACAATTTCAGATGACTGGCCTCTTGTAGTTTTTTACAGTTTTAAAGGAACTAATTCTGAAATGAATTTACTTTTACAAAAGTGAAACCACCAAGGTACTTGACTTAGGACCCCTCTTCAAGACCCTTCACATAAGCTCAAAATTTAGCTTCTATTTGGTATCAGATCCATTTTCTGCTCTATTGTGCCAAAATGTTCACCACACTTCATTGTGTCCTTGCTATTCTTCACAAAGATTAAGTGTGTTATATGAGTTTAAGCATTTTAATGGAAAAGGATTTATTTTATTGATCACGTCTAATACAGATGCTTACTGAAGATGCAGGAACAAATAAACCAACAATCAAAAGCACATCTAGGGCAGTGGCCACTTAAGTCTTTGTGCCACCCAGCTAGAATTTGTTCAGCACAGTTTTAGAGCAAGGAAACTATATTGCACAAAGAATAACCTAGGAAGTAAAAGATGGCATGGGAAGGAAGCCCAAAGGTTTTAACTACAAACCCTTGTCCTTCCCATGTATCTCACAACTTTGCTTTGCTCCTGTGAAAGTTCCTTAGAATTCCAGCTGCACTTCGTCTCTTCCGCTCTGTAACTTGTGGAAGATGGGACAGGAAGTGCAGCAAAGGAGAACAGAGTGAGGAATGTTTTGTCTGTTGGCTGATACACATATGTCAAATCAATAAGCAAATGAAAAGTTTGCTACAGCACACTTAGCAAAGAGCAGCCCATTGAGTGACTTTGTCACCAGTGAGAACACAGATCATAGCAGCGAGACATTTGGCGAAGTCTACATATTATTACAGGACTTCACAGATTCTTCGACTAAGTACTTCTGTGCTTCTTTTACCATCATCAAACTGACTGCAGCTTAAGGTAAATCTAGTACAGATGCAGATATATGGATCTTGACAGCACCAACTTATAACTCAGAGAAGAGACTCCAAGACAAATAACTAGCTTTCCCTCTACAATGCTCTTCATCTCTGAATGAGAGGATTCCTGGGAACATGGAAAAATGTCCCATTTGCTCATCTAAGTTCTGGGGCCTACAACGTGGAGGCTGCAAAGACCTTCAGTCAAATGAAGCTTCACAAGCCCGAAACTCCTGTGGCTCTTCACCTTGTCCTTCCTGGAATTTACACACTTGTCTCTACAGAAAACCACTCAGAGGAAAGGAACGCCAGTCTCTTCTGGAGGTCAAAGGTCAGAAGATTAATATGTTACATGCAAATGAAAACCACCTAAAAAAATAAAATGAGGTTATTACTCAATTTAATCCCAGATATACTATAAAGTGACATGAGTGAGGATTTAATAATGGTCATAATTAGGCCACCAGGATTCTTGGCATTTTCTGACAATACAAAATTTGAGTATATTTCCCCCTGCTCTAAATTGTGAGTAAGAAGATGTAGCCAAAAAGGTATTCTAACTTATTTAAAACTAAACACCGAGGCCGGAGGCACTACTCGGGAGGCAAGCACATGACTGCATACACAGGACTCCAGGTCCAGCCCAGCACCTAACAACAAGAACATGTGCCAACAGCTGTCAGGAGGCCTGTGCTCCGTCACTAGACATGCAGAGAATGTCAGTACCACTTACTGCAATTAGAGCTGCTCAAATGATTGTTAAACCAACAGTATTAAATTATGAATCTAAGAAAGTAAACATTTTCTGCAATCCATTTATATGAAAATCTGACCTGAGGGGCTTGCAGTGAAGCCTGCTGAATTGAGCTTGAGCACCTGAACCCATAGTGATAGGAGAGAACCAACTCATGGAAAGTTGTCCCTGACTTCTCTCTCCTATTCACTCTAAATTAAATATATAAATCAAATATGACAAAATATAAAAATTATGTATGTACACACACATAACTAAGAATATATACATGTGAAACCAATTATACAAAATAGTTGGGTGGAAGGTAGGCAACATGGTTACTAACATCCTTGAGGTTCTGGCATATTTCATATGGAAGATTTTTCTGCGAAAATACATTTCAAGAAAATACATGTCTGCGAAGAAAAAAAGAGAAATTTGGACACAGGCTCTTGGTCACAGAGGAATACAATAACATACTCTAAGGAAGATATGTGGGATGCAGGGATGATCAACAGATGCATACATAGAAAGTAATAAAGGCTGAAGAGGGAGCTGGCTCAAGAGAAAATGGCTCAACAAAAAGCAAAACGACACAAGGACCCGTTGCATGCACAGGAAGCTGGGCATTATTTCTCCAAACACTGCCTTTCTGGGTTTGAGCACAAGGACCACTTCCAAGGCTGCTTTCCTGGCCCATCCAGGTTCCTCATTTGTGATGTCACTGAGTGTTGGTGGCTTTAGAATACTCAGCAGCTACCTCAAGACAAGGCTCTCAGATTTAGTGAGATGTAACTAGTACCAGTAAGAATTGTTTGGGAACCATAAAATCTGGGGCTGTACTTCAGGTAGTCAATAATGATGGAACTATAGCAACCTATTTCCCAAACTGCCAAGCCATTGCTCCCCTAAGACATTAGAGTTCCTGTCCAGCTGTTTGCTTTCCCAACCCCTGACAAGCATTCCACTTTGTTCTGGATATTTCCTAGAAATGAAACCATGTTTTATGAAAATGAAAACATTTTCAAAGGTCTGGTTTCTTCTGAAGCAGAGCAGATGCCAGCTTACTGTGCTTATTGTAATGTTAAAATGACATAATGTGTACAAAAACCTTTAATCAAAGTCACATCTCCATAGGGAATATTCTAGAAGATGTTGCAATGCAAGATTTTTCAGTCCTGGTCCTGGTAGTGCACACAGCTTTGATCAAAGTACTTAGGAAGCAGAGGCAGGCAGATCTCTGTGAGTTCAAAGCCAGTTTGGCCTACACAGTAGTTTCAAGCCAGCCAACAGTAAAGTGTTTCAGTGTCTTGTTTCCAATTTTTTTCCGAAAAGGTATCAATTTCACTTGTTCCGTGTGATGTCACTGAGGTATTATCAAATAACTGACAGACCGCTCAGCAGGCATACACTGAGAAGTAACACACTTTTGCTGTGGGACAATGGTCTTGTACTTAGTAAAGTTTTGTCACTTGTATTTTAATAAAACGCTGATTGGCCAGTAGCAAGGCAGGAAGTATAAGCGGGGCGACTCGGCAGGAAATAGAGATAGGGCAATGAGAACAGAATTCTGGGAAGAGAAAGCTCAGTCTACAGACAAAGAGGAAGCAAGATGAGAACACTTCACTGATAAAGGTACCAAGCCCTGTGGCTAACACAGGCAAGAATAATGGGTCAATTTAAGATGTAAGAATTAGTTAATAGGAAGCCTGAACTAATAGGCCAACCAGTTTATAATTAATGTAGTAGACCTCTGTGTAATTCATTGGGACAAACGGCTCCAGGACTGTCAACACATGTTACTTTAACAATTTTCTGAATGAAGAAACACAAACTCAGGGCAAAGGAATGAAAAAGGCTATGGCTCAGGTGTTTCTGTTATTTACCTCCACACATTACTGCTGAAGTTTAATCAAAACCAAGAGAAGCTGTATTTAATCATATACTAAAAGAAACACGTTTGTGCTTTAAAATCCTTAGAAACAGTGCTGTGGCTTCTGTACAGGGTGAAGACAGCAGTGGAAAGCTGGGCATCATTTAAAGACAAAGAAATTATATTAGGCTGTCTAGAAGAAGGTATGATAGCAATAGATCTGTGGCAGGAGGATCAGGAGTTTATAAAGTCATCATCAATTACACAATGAGTCTGAGGGTAGTTTGGGCTTCATGAGACACTGTCTCAAAAAGCCAAAAGCCAGCATAAAGATTCCCAAGACCACAAAGGAATACCCAATTAGCAAAGGGTTTGGTGATCAAGTTCAATCAGCATAAAAACATCTGGCTACTCTCTGACACTTGTTTGAGTCTAGAAAGACAGACACAAACAATTTTCACTTTATGTGGGCAGTCATTCTTTAACCCCAATTATGCAGAACTGCAGCATCCTGATGCACCTACGACCCCCACCTGGAACAAGGCAATGGAGTACAAGGTCCACTTTTACCAAGTTTATCTATTAATCAGTCAGGACAAACCAAGTGGCACCTGACTTTTCAGCACTGGGAATTGCTGATAACCAAAAGAAGTGCCTATCAACCACAGGGCATATTCATAGCCCATATGAACCCACTGTTCTAAGGAAAGTGGTTCAACTGCCAAGTGCACAGAGCACAAACCACACAGCCTAGGGCAGAGCTGCAGAGGACGATTGTGCGACTCAGATAAGTCAGCACTTATATATTCTGAGCTGCCAGTCAAGTGGGAAGTGCCAGGGAAACTTTGGTGTTTGATAACAATTTCAGGCTGGAGAAATGTCTCAGTGGTAAGGAGGATTGGCTGCACCTACACGGCAGTTCACAACCATCTGTAACTCGGTGACATCATCTCATCACACGCATGCATGTGGCACACATACATATATGCAGGCAGACCTTATACTCATAAAGTAATCTTAACATTTTTTAATTGATAAAAATTAAATCCAATCATCAGACCTAGGTGATACTACATTAAAAAAGAGTTGGTGAAGACTGTAAGAGTTTCAGAATAAAAACAAATATAGAAAAACTTAAGGCAGGGGGCTGGAGAGATGGCTCAGTGGTTAAGAGCACTGATTGTTCTTCCACAGGTCCTGAGTTCAATTCCCAGCAACCACATGGTGGCTCACAACCATGTGTCACAACCATCTGTAATAAAATCTGGTGCCAACTTCTGGCCTGCAGGGATACATGCAGGCAGAACATTGTAAACATAATAAATAAGTCTTTATTAAAAAAAAAAAAAAAACTTAAGGCAGGAGTGGTATACCGTCCTGATAGGCCAGAAGTCACTTTGTAGAGAGGGTAGCCTCAAGTTCGAGGGTGACCGGACTTCCTGCCCCGATTCCTGAGTGCTAGGATTACAAGTGCACACTATCACTCAAAGCCAGTGAAAAAGATTCAAGTATCTAACAAACAGAGCAGCTGGAACCTGTGGTGTCCTGAGGGCTCTTTCCCCCAACAGCTCTTCATGGCAGACATTTAGTTGTGGACTGGTCAAGACAGGATTGGGAGCTACAGACCACGCTGGTTTCCATGCCAGCTTCAAAGTAACAACGAAACTCTTGAGGAAATGAGTTTAAAAACAAAACAAAACAACAACAACTCAACATGTATAGAGACATATACCTTGGAGGCAATTAGTATATTTGGGAACTCTCATTTGCATTTTTAGACAATGGAGTAACTCTTTTGCAGGCTGTACTAAAAAACAAGCATACCACTGAAGAAATCAGACTAGGAATTTCTGCATTCATTCGATGTTTCTGGAAGTCAAGGAAAGTAGCCAATTAAAAAATAACTCCATCACTGTCTCTTCTTCATGGTCAGCAAGCATAAAATCATTAAGGGCAAAACGGCTTACCTGGGGCAGGGCTCCTTCTTGAATTTAAGTTCTGAGAATCCACAATCTCTTCTGCTTTCCCAACTACTTTTGCCTCCGTTTTGTTCAGAGTCTCATTTCCATCCTCTCCAAGGCAAGTCCTTATGTTCTCTCCCTCTTCAGCAACTCTCTGGACCACAGGGGCAGCAACAGGAGAACGAGCAGAGCAGGCAGAAATGACAGGAGTGCAAGGAGGAGAAGTTGGGGGAGTTGGAAGAGCTGGTGAAAAGGAAGGCAGCGTGGAAGGGGTAACAGGAGTTGCGGTACACTCCACTTTCATTTCTTCCTGGGGATATTGCAGAATCTCCAATTCAAGAGTCAATGGCAGCACTTCCTGTTTTACCATGTCCACAATGCTTTCCTTGGCTGGCAATTTTTCACCAACTCCATTCATTTCATTAATTAGATTAGTACTAGAAATCAGCTCAAGATTGTGAGGTGCTACACTACAGGGGTTCTTGCATATATCATTGTCATCTGTTAGTGAAGGGGCTGATGTAGCTGTGCAAGATGTGGGGCTGGGTACAGGAAGTGCATCTTCTTTTGAGGGAGGATGTTCACATTTGTCCTGGAGAACAGTAGTGAATAGTGGCTGGCTGCTCAGGGCAGCGGAAGTGGGGGAAGGAAGTGGAGGAAGGGTGGCAGGTGATGAAATCCGAGGAGGCTCTGGGGTAGGCCCTCCTGCAGTAGTCTCAGGCACTTGGCCTGCTTGCTCTTTCTTCTCCCCACTAAGGACAAGCCGAAGGACTGTGGAAGGAGACTGGAACACTGGATCTGGTTTTGGTTTTTCTTCTGAGGAAAAAGAAATAAAGAATTTTAAGAATGATTTTGAATCGCAGATGACACAGTACTACCTTAGACCAAGTTCACAGGCAGCAAAACAGAGACTAAAGTATTAGACTCCAAAAATACTGTCCTGTTTGTTTCTAGCCACGCTTACTAGTACTTCGTCTCCAGGTCACCAGACACTTATTTTCAAGGAAAAGAGGGAATCAGGTCCCCAAATGATGAGTCACAAACGAGCACACAAGGAAGACTCATAAAAACTAAAGTTAAATCTTTCCCATTGTGACACAGTCTTACTAGGTACCCTGTGCTCATGATCCTCTTGCCTATGGAATGCTGGGATTACAGGCATGTGCCACCCTATCCAGCCAAGTTCAACCACTTTTTACAGTAAAACTTTTATCTCTTCTGTATTTTATTCCCTGTGACTATTAAAAGCACACAACTGTCTGGCCATACCAATTTAAAGGCAAATAATTAAGAACTTGTTATAAACTCCATTTTAATGACCAATGACATCAAGCACCTGAACATGGAAGATAGTTTCAAAACTCACTTCCATTTCTCAGAACAGCTTCTAACCAAAACAACAGCGGTGTGGAAACAGAATCAATTGTTTAAGTAAGCCGTTCCAAAGTTAACAATCACATAAATCAATCTGAGAAAAAGAACACTGGACATCTCTATGCGGGAAATATATAAAAACAATCTGTGTTCAGAAAAAGTAAGATCAAGACAGGAGGAAATGAAAACCATAAAAGTACCACAAGTACAACAAAAAGAAATACTAATCAACGTTGACTATCTCTTGCCAAGCCAATGACTTGAGAATCAAAGGGAGAGCAGCTCCCTGACACTGCCGCGTGGGCTTCCCTAAACTTCCAGCTCTCTTGTAAGACAAGGCTAAGAGACTTTCCTTTCAATGCTGTATCCCAAACGTGACTACATGGCAGTGATGTCTGTGAATGAGACCATGGCTACCCATATCAAAACAGAACATATTACCACGCTAAGGTCAATGCATTCATAGCTTTGGAATTCACTTAAGTGACGGGCATGGAAGCTAAGGCATCTAAAAGAGTCATAACTGTAAAGAGCAGTAAGTGCTCACTGTCAAATCTCTCAGATTAAGCTATCAGGGCAGAAACCAAAAAATACATGGGAACCATAAGTGTTCATTATATGAGTGTGCTCTCTGTGCATCTTGTTTAACAGATATACATTTATTACAGCTCTGAGTAACTCCCATTTTGTGATCGCTAAAAAGGTGCCATGGTCATTTATTAGGCAGAGACCAAGAATAACAAGCATCCTCCACCTGAGGAACAGACATGCCATGAATGCTAACAGAGCCCAACAGAGCTAACAGCTGGGTAAGTGCATACAGTTTCTGAATGCAAAGGGAATGTCTCCAAAAATTACTTCAACAGACTGTAGAGAGTGTTTTACCCTTGTTTCAACACACCTGACTAAAGGAAGCATCTCCCTCAGGAAACAGAAAGTGCCCTAGCTATGCGTGCTGTCAGAGAGAAACACTGATAAATATCTTAATGCATTTAATAGTTTTTCTCTTTAGAAACAAATGTGAACTATTGTTTATCTTTATAAAATGCTAAACAAAAGGGAAATAGTACATCTGTCTTTAACATTTGACTTGTTAGCCATTCAGCTGCTCATGTAAAAGAATTCTGAGAGACCAGATTACTAATGGCAGTTGGCATTTATTAAGCACCTAGCAGAAACTGAGTTCAACAGCCTGCATACATTGTTCTTCATTTCTTAAAAGCACCTACCAGGATAGAGACAATTGTTTGACTAGCAAATGGTTTAAGTTTGATTTGAAAAGCCCATTTTTCCAAGCAGGGTGGAAAGGCTCATGAAAAAATAAAAGCAGTGAGATGGGACATTCTGTTACCCAGTGCAAACCCTCAGTAGTGGCATGTCCATTGGTAAGAACAGTGACAATGCAGTCTCCCTGTGCAGCCCCAAGCCTGGAACTACGTATGTATAAAAGGCTGGCCTCCAAGACAGAAATCTGCCTGCTTCTGCCCAAAGCTGTGTGTCAACTTACAACTCTTTTAAGTAAATGAGTGCATTCCTCCATACTTTCTTCTCCTAGAAAGAATCACCAGGTGGTGGTGGCACAAGCCTTTAATTCCAGCACTCGGGAGGCAGAGGCAGGCGGATCTCTGACTTTCAGGGCAGTCTCAAACATTTGCCAATCCACCCATATCTATATCAAGTCAGATCAAAAGGCTTTAATTTAATTTAATTCAAATTTCCTCTAAGCAAACGAAACAAAGCAAAATAAGAAACCTGAGGGGATTTTACATCTTCCCTTCTTGAAAATGTCAAAAACATGTATTTTTAAAAACTTAGCATGAAGGTCCAGATGATCATTATTCAGCGTGCTGTGTGGATGGTTTATAGCTGAGCGCAGCTGTGGATGAAGTAAGCATCCTCTTTATTTATGCCCCTGCAATGCTTACGCATGCACGGGTAACCCGTTTATGGAGGTTCTCCAGGTGTTCCACAGTCTTTCTTTTATGCTATCTATCCAGCGTTTTTTGGGCCTTCCTCTTTATCTTATCCTGTGTACTCCTCCAAGCAGTGCAATCTTCAGGTATCTGCCGTCATTCACCTCAAGCGCCGTTGGAAGTCCCTTCCTTCTACAGATGGAGATGTTACTTAATGTCATCATTGTGTAGCCTGTCTCTTCATGTGATGCTTAGAATCCCCGAGAAATGCCATCTCAAGCACATTCAGGTGCTATCTGTGGAGCGTTTCATTGTCCAGGTTTCGAGTTGTAAAGAAGACAGCTGAAGACAAGTGTCTCATATTCTTGTAATTTTGTTGTTGTTGTTATGTCTCTTGCTGACCAAACCTTTTCTAGTGCCTGGAATGCAGCCCTCCCTATCCCTATCCATCTCTTAACATTTGAAATAATTCCCTCCTTTGAACTGATGTTTCCTCCCAGACAGACAAAGCTGACTGTTTGCTTGAGGTTCTGACTTTTTATTACAATGTTAAAATCCTTGTGTGCCCTTCCCATGGGATGTATCTCAGTCTTCTCAATGTTTACTTTCATACAAGGTTTTAACTTACTTCCACCACTCTTGCAACTCATTGGGACTTTCAGCAAGTAGAGCTTTATCGTCGGCGAAATGCAAGTTATTGATTCGCTCACAACCTAATGCACACCTGTCTCCTCATTCTCCTGGGCTATTATTAATTCCTGCTATTATTATTTCCAGGGATATAGTAAAGAGCAGTGGTGGGGATGCATCCCTGCAACACTCCTACGATAGTCTTAAACTGATCACTTGGTTCTCTAGACTTTAATGGATGCAAAGGTATCTTTATAGGCATTTTCTAGTATTCTTATAATTGTCTCTGGGTACCTATAGAATCTCTTTGTTTCCCAAAGTCCTTTCCTCCAAATGCTATCAAAAACCTTCCTGAAGTCGAAGTATGCAAGGAAGATGTATTTAACAGACTTGTGCACGGACATGCTTAATTTGGCCAGCATAATTCTAAAAAGAATAGATTACATTTGTACAAGAGTGCACTAAAATTTTAAAGCAAAGCTCCTAAAAAGTAATTGTTATTAAATGTAAAAAAAAAAAATCAAGCAAGATGTTTGCTGCTAGTGTTTCGCAGCCAGCTGTGGCAGCACACGGCTACAAAGTCCTAGCACCCCAGAGCCAGCCAGCAGGACCACAGTCTGACAGCAGTTTGGATTCTATCTCATTCCCAAACAATCTAGCTTCAAACCAGACCCTGTTTGAAGTTTTTGAGACAAAAAAATAGTTTCCCTCGACTAACAACAGCCTCTGCTACAATTCAGCATCAAGCTCCCATGAGCCTTATATAGTTCTGCCAGTGATGTACCCAACAGCCTTCCGAAGCATGCCACCTAAGGGTTTACTTCTTTTTGGGTTAAAATCTTACAAAAGTTTTAATGCCACTTGTCAATACTCACGGGTGTGTGTTGTGTCTTGTATTTCACATTATCTTTTCATCTTGTTGACAAACTCTGAACTGGAGAGGTGCCTATCCTTAGCACTCAGAAGCCTGAGGCAGGAGACTCAGGGTTTAAAGGCAGCTTGCACTACAGAGCAAGTTCTAGGCTAGCCCAAGCTACAGTGTGAAGACTATTTAAATAAACCCACCAACAAATGGGAAAAAAACACCACAAATTAGATCAATTTAAAAGTCCACATTTCAAACTTTTGTGTAATTAATTTGTGAAACAAACCCTCTTAAAAAATAAAAATGGAACCATGCTAAAATTAAAAATATCTGTTAAAATATTTCTTTTTTTTAAGATTTATTTATTTATTATGAATACACTGTTCTGCCTGTATATATGCCTGTATTCCAGAAGAGGGCACCAGATCTCATTACAAATGTTTGTGGGTTACCATGTGGTTGTTAGGAATTGAACTCAAGTCCTCTGGAAGAGCAGCCAGTGCTCTTAACCTCTGAGCCATCTCTCTAGCTCCTGTTAAAGTATTTTTATCTTAAGGACAATCCCAAGTATCTTTTAAACAATTATGTTTAAAAAATATATTTAAAATTAACTAGCTCTAGTAGAAGAGACTTGGATGAAAGCGGTCAGCACAGAATGGTCTCTCCTCACTGGAGAGTGAAGCAAGAAGAGAGAACATGCTCCCTGCCCCCTGCCCCCTGCTCCCCGCTCCCTGCTCCCTGCTCCCTCCTGAGAACTAGTGCTGACTTCAGCGAAGGGACAGCTAAGACCTAGTTCTCAGGAAAGAGAAAATTTCCTTTAACGTTCATGTTTCTATGCCAAAAAACACTATATTTGTTCTTAACAAACAGCTGGCAGCTCCTTCCCCTGGTCAGAGCACCACAGTAGGGTTCCCGCATCCTGGCAGCAGGTGGGAGATTTGCCCACCAGTGAAGAAAATGGAAAGTACAGGTGAGAGGCTTTAGCAGGACGTCACAGCTGCCTGTGTCTGCTTCCAGAGCTCCAATTGCTTGTTCTCTAATGGGGTTTGGTGCCCTAGAGATATGTTATCTTCTATAAGAAATAGCAACATCCCCTAAAAATATGATTTGTGCTGTTTTTGTAAAGTATATGAGAGAAATGCTTTCATTAATCTCCCCACACAAACTTTGTTAAAAAAAAAAGCAAACAAGCTAGGCAGTTACTTACACATAGATACCAAGCGCGAGGCAGGTGCAATGTAAGATCCTTCCCCCTAGTTTCCTAAAAGTATACTTTCCATCTTAGATTTGCTGCTGAGCAGGTATCTGAGTAATTCTCAGGTATTTGATGAAACACCAAGATCAATATACTTAATAAAAGAAACTAAAGATAAAGGAAGGAAACAGTCATACACAAACCTTGCTTCTGGTCGCTAGCTGCAGTAACAGGGGTGCTGGCAGCAAGATGAGCGCTCTCCACAGTCCCATATACCACAGGGCTGTGCTCGGGGACCTGGCTGGGCAGCTGCTGGGATTTGAAGTACAAAAAAGGGTGATAATGAGCGCATGAACATAAAAACTAGCAACATGGAACTCAAGCAAGGAGGGGAGACACAGAGAGGAAGAGGTCACAAAATTAAAAGAAAAGCAGGGTGGGGAGGTAACACAGGGCAATTGAATAAAAGCAAGGGCAGGGAGGGGAGGAAAAGAGATGATTACTATTAACCACAGCAAGAGCAGACAGCACAGGCATCCGCACATCCACTCCAGGGTTCCTTTCAAGCACTCACTGACTTCTAGCAGTAATGGCTGCCAATGGAACAGGATGCCACAGTGGAACAAATCAACGTTCTCCCAGACTAACAAAAAAGTTTTGGTCAGCTTCACTTCATGTGCCCAAAGCAGGGCAAACTGAGAACATGAAGACTTTTAAACCCAGTAATGCCACTGAAATCTCAGACGAACATTAATGGGCAACTCAAGGCACTTCCACCATCGCAATAGCTGCAGCTTTGGAGACGCTTCAAAGAATCTGAAACCAAAGTAAAGTCTTTGGCTTCTCAGGATGATGAGATACTCTCATTTTGCACTATGCCATTCTCTGGGACTAAAAAACGCCTATCAAAATTGGAGCAAGCAAGTCGAGGAAGCTACAGTCATTGTGCAACTTAGAGGGAACAGAATTAACAAGAAAGTACAGACACACTCATCTGTACCCCATTGGGGCCTGAGGGTCACACGACAGCCACAAAAGAAAGCAGTGTCTCTCCTTGGAGAGCTAAGGCCCATTTCTGACAGCCCAGTATCATGAACTGAATTCTACAAGGACTGCCACAGAAGCCCCGCACTGCTCTATGTAAGAAGGGAGCAGTGCAGGGTGATTAAAATAGGAGGATGTTTAGGGCAACAGGGCCACTCAAATGTGAGGGCTAGTAAAAAATATTTTCAGTTCAATGTCTGCCTTAAACTTCCTAAAGGAAATATAAATGGAAAACATTGTTTAAAATAGGTAACAAATGATTAGATACTGTCTATATACAGCTATATGTGTAAGGGGAAAATATAAAAAAGGAGATGATGCTACAATTTTGCACATGTATTAGGCCATGAAACTGTTCACATTGCACAATTATTTATCAATGATGGCTACAAAAATTATATTGAAAGATACAAAGTCACTAGTTTTATTTTGAACTACAGAGAAATAAATGCCAACTACCACAATTATCCAGAATTCTTATTTTCGGGGAAAACATTATGTTAAATAAGAAATTAGGAAGGCCTCAAACCAAAGCTAAAAATGTTGATTTTGTTCAATTCTATGGGCTAAAAGCAGATAAGGAGAAAAGGAAAGACAAGTTATTTGGTGCTTATTAAGCAATTTACTACACAGGGAAGAAAGTTTTGCACAATGTGTTGATTATCTGAAAGAAAGAAAATATCCACTATATCAACTGCCCTGAAGATCAGGAACTAAAACCCAAGTTGACAAAATAGGAATAAACAGCTCAAGACAGTAAACAGTAAATCTCTCTAGCACAAAGAACTCTGTGACTAAGGACTTTAAAACAGTATGAATGGAGCAACTGCTATTCACTAATTGGAAACAAACTCTTGGTATACTGCCGAGGTTGGTTCTAAAGTCCTGAACTCAAGCAGTCCACGTCTCAACTTCCAGTTAGGGTGATAGGTGTGTATACACTCTGATTGTGCCATAGCTGGGAAACAGATCCCAGGTCTCTGGCATGGGCGAGCATGCTAACCCCTAACAGATCTAGAAACAAGCGTCGTAAAAAAGGCAGATAGAGAAATGGATCAGACACTAAAGTTGTCTGTCACATAAACATAAAGACCTGATTACTTGTGTAAAGCCTGGATGTGGGGGCATACACCTGTAACCTCAGGGGAAGAGGGTGGCAAGGTAGAGGCAACAAGATCTCATGAGCTCATTGGTCAGCCAGTCTGGCTAAATGGTTCAGTGAGACTAAGCCACAAAACAATGAGGTGGAAGAAGACTTCTTACATTGACCCTTGGCCTCCATACTTGAGAACCTGAGTTTTAATCCTCAAAGCCCATGTAATAAAAGCACTAGAAAGCATTCCTATAATCTCAGGTGGTGATGGTAGGAGGGGCTGGTGCCACTGGTGGATACATCCTCAAAGTTCACTGACTGTTCAGCATTACCTAATCCATGAGCTACAGGTTCAATGAAACCATGTTTCAAAAAATAAAATGAAATGAAATAAAGAAACTTGGGCATGGTAGCACATGCCTTAATTAATCCCAGCATTTAGGAGGCAGTGGCATATCTCTGTGAGTTTGAGGCTAGGCTGATCTATAGAGCTAGTAGTACCAGGACAGCTAAGACTGTTGTTACACAGGGAAAAACAAAACAAAACCTATCTCTGAACACAGAAACAAAAACAACAACAACAAAAAGTGGATAGTGGAACAAATGCTATACAAATAACCAATCACTTTCGTATTGGATTTAAGATCCATTCCGTAAGATGGAACCCATACCTGAAACTGCTAAAGTAGCCAAGAACCTGAGACTAGAGAGACTATAGTTCCTTTGGGAATATCTACTACTATACTACTATTCTACTAAACAAAGCAATCAAATCGACTCCTAATAACATACATTGCTATACTCATAGATGGGTGCTTCACTCAGCCCTCATCAGAGAAGCTGCTTTTTGCAGCAGATAGGAAATGAAACAGAAACAGAGACCTACAAGTGGACAATGTAGAGATTTTAGAGCACCCAACTCTAAATGGGATGTCTTCATCAATTCCCTTTCCCTCAGGGCTTAGGGATCTATGTGGAACATTCACAAATATTTTAAGAGTCAGAGATACTGGGTGACGCCAAACAAACTCCAAGGCAGACTCGTGTCCAGGAGCAGTTGACCAACACAATGGATTCCATTTTATTTGCAGGCAGGCAGGTTTTTTTGTTTCAATATTTTTGTCTTATTGGGGTGTGTGTGTGTGTGTAAGAGAGAGACAGAATCAGAGAGGGAAAGTGAGCACACAAGCATTCAAGAGCACATGGAAGAAGTTGGATGGAGAGGGAGGAGAGAAGATGGGGGTTTGAGGGAGGGGAAAGAAAATGATAAAAATATATGAAAAAATTAATAAAATAAAAAAGTAAACTGATTAAGAGAAGAAACCCAACACTGTCCTCAGATGTATACACACTCACATGATGGCAACTTGCACAATTATGTACAATATATGCATTAACAAATACCACACACACTTAGGTGCACACATGCACACTGACGAGCACACAACTAAGATGACTTCTTGAGTTAGCAGAAGTTCTGAGCCCAAATACCCACTGGGAAGGTGTAAACCCACAACCTTTGAGGACATGCTGTTGATGGTTCACTGTGTAATGAAGATCCACTAAAGGGTCTATGCTACCTTAAACTTGAACATTTCATACCCGATATTATGAAAATGACAATATTAACATAGCATATGCTTTTAATCTCATTCTCCATTAGTTTTAATCTACCATAATCTCAATTGAATCACCATGAGCCTAACAGAGGAGTCCTCTATCTTGCCAAACCACAAATAATCATAAACTGCTTCACCTAACAAGTCATAAAAATCAGAAGTACACAAAATAAGAAGACTCTAATATAAGCATCTGGACCCATGTAAAGAAACTGAGTTCCACCAAGAATTCACAGGACCCCCAACCACTGACTTCAGGCACATTCTCTATCAGTAGGAATGATAATGTCAGAAAGGACGACTTGGATGAACATATGAACAAGAAAGATGCTAGGAAGTCACAGGTACAAATCACGGCTAAGGCAGCAAATCTCTCCACATTGTTTCAATGGTTTATAATCTGTGCCAATGCTAAATTGTATCCTGCTAACCCTTGCTAAGATCCATGTTGTCAGGAAAAAGAGGAAACACATACTGACGAACACAGTGAAAGGGAAGTTTAAATGAGGGCAGCAGACAAACTTCCAATAACACAGGAAATGACCGTTTTCTAACTTCTGGTTAAGATGATCACTCTTAATGGGAATTTAAGACTCTACGATTAAACTTCGGGATCCAGGAGCAAATAATAGAAGGCCTGGGCCCAAATATTGGAGGAATTCACTCCTGAAAAGCAGGTTAAGCCAGGTATAGGCTCAGTCTATATAATCCAGCCCAGAACAGATGCTGAGATAGGAGGCTTACCACAAATTCAAGCATGCCAGCGCTGTAAATCTTGTCTCACAAAGCAAATACACAATGACAACAAAAGCATCTAATTATTTCCCTGCTAGACAAAGCAAGTAGCCAACAAGGCAGCATATAGCTGCCCTGCACTCGGGAGGCTAAACAAGAGACCTACAGGTGTGAGGCCAGACTGGGCTATGTGATGAGAATCTGCCTCAGAAAGGGAAAATAAAAGGCAACAGAAATCTGAAAATTGTTCTCAATATTTCTTTGCACAATTGAGTTCTTTCTATTACGGTCCACGGTTTCTGTATTCCGGCAGAGGTCAGCACATGTGGCACAGGGTGCACTGGCCAGGTCTGGACTTCATCAGAATATTGAAAGATACACATTTTGAAATAGCTGGGGCAGAAGAAATCCAGAAAAAAAAAACCTCAACACTTCAATATGTGAAAATATGTGTTGGTGCCCACGAATCCCCTGCATTGGAGTAGACATTTGGTGTCACACATGGCTGCTTCTCTGCTGAAATGCTCCAACCTACAGCACCAGAGACAATGCAGCAAGATTAGTTTTAATCTAGCATAATCTCAATTCAATCACCATGAGCCTATGACACTACCAGCCCATGACAGAAAACGTTTGCCCATCCTATTACTAATGAGAGGAAGGCAAAGACTTCCAATAATTATGTACAAATAAGCAATAAATCTAGGGCATTTGCTGCCGAAATCAAATACCACTTCAATATCACATATTCTATCTTTTCCAGATTTACCTGGTGTTCCTAAAAGCCCATTCAGTAACTTTAGAATAAACCTTATATAAAATGTCTCACATATTTAACATATATAGATCCAGAAAATAAATACATATAGAATTTCACGGAGAAACATCCAAGACAAATAGCAAAATAACAGCACATTTAATAATGGAATTAATTCTTTCATGAGGAAGAAAATATGCTACTTCCATAAGTGAGACAGAATTACCCATAATTACACAGCTGTGTTCACTATGTACAAAACACTGGGAACCCATGGGGAACTAAGACTAATGCTCCACAAATTTATGCACCCAATATTTGGTCAAAGTAAATAAATACCAAGATAAAAAGCACAAAAACAATCACCAGAATTCACCTGGCTATCAAGGTGATACTGGAGGGCCAAACAGTATAGAGAGAACACAATCTGGAGATGTAATGTGAGGCTGAGAGGGAGGGTGAAGGAGAATGAGAGGTGCTGGGACACCTACAGGAGGAAGTGCAGGAAGAGGAATTCCAGGCAGAAGGGAAGTTCATATGGGTGAATGGTCAGTTTATACGGGACTAAGAGGAAAACCCAAAGTGCCAGCAAGCTAGCAGAAGGAGGCAGGCCAGTCAGAACACAACAGGAGGACCTACAAGCTATACCTGGGGTTTAGGTTTTGATCTCCATGACAAAGAGGAAGAAAGGAATGGACTTTTACCATCAATGTGACACAATGCAGAATTCTGCTTTAAAAACTAGAAAATACTATCCTGAGTGAGGTAACCCAGACCCAAAAAGATGAACATGGGATGTACTCACTCATAATTGGTTTCTAGCCATAAATAAAGGTCAGTGAGTCTATAATTTGATATCCTAAAGAAGCTAAATAAGAAGGTGAACCCAAAGAAAAACATATAGCTATCCTCCTGGGTAGGGGAAGTAGACAAGATTGCCAGGCAAAAAATCGGGATCTTAAGGGTGGGGTGGGAGATGGGGAGAAAAAAGTGAGTAGGGTATGATGGGGAGAACTTGGGGCAACGGGATGATTGGGATAGGGGAGCAGGGAAGCACATATCTTAATTAAGGGAGCCATCTTAGGGTTGGGAAGAGACTTGGACCTAGAGGGGCTTCCAGGTGCCCAAGGCGAGGTCCCCAGTTAGTTCCTGGGACAGCTGAAGATAGGGAACCTGAAATGATCCTATCCTATAGCCATACTGATGAATATTTTGCCTATCACCATAGAACCTTCATCTGACGATGGATGGAGATAGAGACCCACACTGGAGCACTGGACTGAACTCCCAAAGTCCCAATGAGGAACAGAAGGAGGGAGAAGATGAGCAAGGAAGTCAGGACCAAGAGGGGTGCACCCACCCACGGAGACAGTGGGGTTGATCTATTGGGAGCTCACCAAGGCCAGCTGGACTGTGACTGAAAAAGCATGGGATAAAACTGGACTCTCTGAATATGGCGGACAATTAGGGCTGCTGAGAAGCCAAGGACAATGGCACTGGGTTTTGATCCTACTTCATGTTCTGGCTTTGTGGGAGCCTAGCCAGTTTGGATGTTCACCTTCCTAGACCAGGATGGAGGGGGGAGAACTTTGGACTTTCCACAGGGCAGGGAACCCTGACTGCTCTTCAGACTTGAGAGGGAGGGGGAGAGGAGTGGGGGGAGGGGGAGAGGAGTGGGAGGCTGGGAGGAGGCGGAAATTATTTTTCTCAAAAAAAAAAAAAAACTAACTCCAGTTCCAGGACAGCTAGAACTGTAATAGAAAAACCCTGTCTGGAAAAACCAACCAACCAACCAACCAACCAACCTACCAAACAAACAAAAACCCTAACTCTAAGGGCTCAGCTGTTACAATCCTCTGTTGTTCCCAGGGTCGACACAGTGGCTAACAAGTGCTGTGGGACAATGATCTTTTTATCCTGTCACTTGCATTATTTTTAATAAAATGCTGATTGGGCCGGGCGTTGGTGGCGCACGCCTTTAATCCCAGCACTCGGGAGGCAGAGGCAGGCGGATCTCTGTGAGTTCGAGACCAGCCTGGTCTACAGAGCTAGTTCCAGGACAGGCTCCAAAGCCGCAGAGAAACCCTGTCTCGAAAAACCAAAAAATAAAAAATAAAAAAAAAATGCTGATTGGCCAGTAGCCATGCAGGAAGTATAGGTGTGGCAACGAGAATTATGGGAAGAAGAAAGCTTCAGTCCACAGTCATCACCCAGACTCAAAGGAAGCCAGACACAGAGCAAGCAAGATGTGATTGCCTAGCCAAAAAAGGTACCAAGTCACGAGGATAACACAGACAAGAATTATGATATAATTCTAATATACGTTATAAGAGTTAATAAGTAGACTGAGCTAATAGGCCAATCAGTTTATAATTAATGTAGGCCTCTGTATGTTTATTTGGGACGAAACGGATGTGGGACCTGGTGGGACAGAAACCTCGGTCAACAAAGCCTGTAACTTCAGTCCCAGGGAATCTGATGTCTTCTTTTGGCCTCCACAGGCAGCAAGCATGTAAGTTTATACATGCAGGCAGCGAGTACATAAGTTAATACATGCAGGCAGCGAGCACGTAAGTTTATACATGCAGGCAGCGAGCACGTAAGTTTATACATGCAGGCAGCGAGCACGTAAGTTTATACATGCAGGCAGCGAGCACATAAGTTTATACATGCAGGCAGCCTGCTCACACATACAAAATAAATACTTAGAATTTTAAAAGAAAAAATTAATTCTGACTACTGATAGCGGGGCAACTGGAGGGAAGAGTAAGCAGGCCACATCATAAAGTTAATACTGCCCTGTGAAGGAAGCATTATAGGTGGTGCTGAGGGCTCAGGGAGTTTTACTGAAATAGAGGAAAGAACCTGACAGGCCTTAGCCACTGAATACATACAATATGCACAGGGTTGAGGAGGAAGACAGAAAGATTTGGTTTCAGCTATGTATGAAGGTGGGGAGAAAAAGACCATGAATTTAATTGTTAACCTCAAAATGCTACGGTATACCACATTATAGAGACTAAGTACAAAGCTGGCCAAGTGTCATAGTCAGGGTTTCATTTGCTGTGAAGAGACACCATGACCACGGCAACTCTTAAAAACAAAAACTTTTTTTGTTGTTTTTTTTTTCTTGCTGTTGTTTTGGTTTATTTTGTTTTGTTTTGTTTTGTTTTGTTTTTCAAGACAGGGTTTCTCTGTATAACAGCCCTAGCAGACCTGTAACTAGCTCTATAGACCAGACTGGCCTCGAATTCACAGAGAGTTGCCTGCTGGGATCAAGAAAGTGTGCCACTACCACCCAGCTAAAAGGAAAACATTTAACTGAGTGTGTAGCTTACTGTTTCAGAGGCTAGCTCATTGTCATGGTGGTACATAGGCAGACAGGGTGTTAAAGAAGCAACTGCTACATGTTAATATGCAGTTCATAGGAAATAGACTGTCTCACTGGGCATGCCTTGAGCTTATATGAGACCTCAAAGCCCATCTCCACAATGACACACTTCCTCCAACAAGACCACATCTATTCCAAAAAGACTCTATCTCGTAATAGTGCCACTCTCTTTGGGGGCCATTTTATTTCAAACCACCACACCAAGGAACCCAGATCTCTTAAGAATGGCCATAATGCAATATGGAATGGTACACAATCACTTCCTCACCTAGGAGTGGCTGCAGTGACTACCGACAGCAGCAATAAAGTGACAGTAGGCTAATTCTCAGCAGAATTAGAGAACTGAGGACTGGAATACATGGTAATACCTGTGCAATCTTAGAAAGGGCGGGGTGAGGGAGAGCAAAGCCCCGAAACACAAATCACTAAGGAATATCTAGACTGCCCAGTGTAATTGTCACACCCCTTTTAATCCTAGCACTCAGGACACAAAGACAGAAGTATCTCTGTGAGTTCAAAGCCAGCCACAGCAACAGAGAGACCCAGGCTTAAACAAACACAAAACAAGAAATGTTAAACATTTAAGACTATAAACATTCAAAAGCTTCTATGTATCAAAAAGGGCTATTAATAAAGGCAGAAGGAGACTATGAGACAGGAGAAACATATCATTGTAGTTCCTATATGTGAAGTTTGCTGCTGGAAACTTAATTGCCAACGCAACAGTGTAGTGGGTGGGGCAGGATTTGGTCATTATGTCATCAGGGCTCCCAAATGTATTCAAGTGCAAAGAGTAGGACTATTAGGGTCCACTGGGTGTGGTAGCAATTGCCCTTAGTCCTAATCCTTACCTCCTGAGTTTAGGGCCATGCTGGTTTACACAGGGAATTCTAGGCCAGAGAGGGCCTCATAGTGAGATCCTGTCTCCTACTAAAATAAAAAACAAAACAAAGAAAACCCAGCAAACTGTTGAGTAACATTAGTTTAAGATGTGTGATATTTATTTATGCTGTGGGGTACTTGTTTAATGATGCAAAAATGTGTTGCATTCTTTTATGCTGCATTTGTTTAACTCTGTGAAGCTGTGTTACTGTGCCTGTCTAAAACACCTGATTGGTCTAATAAAGAGCTGAACTGTCAATAGCAAAGCAGGTGAAAGGACAGGTGGGGCTAGCAGGCAGAGAGAATAAGCAGGAGGAGAAATCCAGTCTCAGGAAAAAAGTATGTGGAGCAACAAGAGGAGGAGAGGGAGACGAAAGGGGTCACCCAGCCGTGGAGTGAGAAGGAAAGAAAGATATATAGAATAAAGAAAGATAAGAAGCCCAGAGGCAAAACACTGTTAAAGAGAAATGGGATAATTTACGTTAGAAAAGCTGGCTTAAAAAAAGGCCCGGAATTCCCAAGTAATAATAAGTCTCCCTTCAGGAGCTGAGTGGCAGGCCCCCAAAGAGAAAAAAAAAAAACAAAAACAAAAACCAACCAACCCAACAAACAAAAAACCTACAGAAAACAAACTAGGTAGGTTTGTTATAAATGAAAACACTCCCTTCAGGACTGCCAGTCTTCACTCTTACTGTTTGGATGGAACATCAGACTTTCCCCTGCATGATCTCGAAGCCCTGTTCCCTCTCATTCTCCACCCCCCTCTCTTTGAACAAAGAAAAGGCATAAAAAAAAAAAAAAAAAAAAAAAACAACCCTCAGTTCTGCACTCTTGGCGGCTATTACAGCTTCATCCCCTGAAGCTGCCAGCCATCTAAGTCCCTGCTTAAGCACAATCAGCTTTTGATCATATTTGAGCATAAACTCAGCTTGTGGTTGACACATCATCACCCCTCACCTACAATCTATACAACTTTCCCGCCCTGGCCTCAGAGCTCAACTTCTCTGGCCTCGAACTCTGGGACTGGAGAACCAGCACAGGACTTGCTTTGCTCAATATACCTGTTGTTATAGTATTTCAGTTTGGCTTGATCTGACTTACTGAACACACACACCACCACTGCAGACCTGCTTTTTACAGCTACAATTCCACAGTCCAGAGGGCACATAAGGTGAAGCCTCACACTCTAAAAACAAAGGCTAACTCAGAATTTGATGAACTATAGTTTACATAAGTAGAAAAACAGAATCTAACGAGACGAACAGTTTATGTAACCAGCCAAAGCATGTTTCCTCACAACAGTAAGGAACTGCAGAAGTGGCCTCAAGTCAGAGGAATTTCCTAATTGCTTAAAAAAAAAAAAAAAAAAACAAAAAACAAAAAAAAAAAAAAACAAACAGGAAAAACTAAGTTGTATTTTTAAAATTAGATATTTTACCAAAAACAGACCAAGTGAAAGTCATTTCTTGGGTACACTTCACTCTAAACAACAGAACAGTTTAACAAGCAACAGGCCCTGTTCACCATAACATCATTTAAACACAAAAAATGCACGCCAGCTTAGTACCCAGAGTTTGCCAAGTTGTCGAACAGTACCATACTTAACTCAAGGGCTGACACTAACACTACTATATTGAAGGGAAGAACAATGTGGTTCAACTTCCTAGCTGCTATTTTACTGCAGCCACCATTAAAAACCATGACAAAATGCTTCCCAGAAGAGAGTGGCCAATTTACTGTGCCAAAGACATAAATGACACAACTTTAAAAGTAAGGACAAGCCTGGCGGTGGTGGCGCAAGCCATTAATCCCAGCACATGGAAGGCAGAGGCAGGCGGATCTCCAGGAGTTCAAAGCCAGCCTGGTCTAAAGCAAGACAGGCTCCAAAGCGACAGAGAAATCCTACTTCAAAAAAGCTAAGACAAGACTTTGTAAATGGTTCTGCCTCCAAGCTGTACATGCGGGAACTTGGCTCCTCACTGTAGTTTATGCGAACATCATCAGCATTGACCTAAGCCTCCAACCCAACGTAATGAAACAACGGACTGTTAAGGCATAAAATAACTCAGTGGTAAATGGTCACAGACTTCCATTTCCCAGAGGCCTGCAGAGTAGTTCTGTAAGGGACAACTAGCCTGCTGGCTTTGGCAAATTTCCAAAATACAGAAGAGGATTTCCCCTTTAAGCAATCAAGTTTCCAACCTTTTCCTGACCATGCTCTTTGGTATAAGACCCTTTCCCAAATTTTAGCTTTGCTTTAAGGGTGATCCTAAAAGGGATGAGAAGAGGGAAAGGAGAGGTGGAGGGTGAGAGGGAATAAAATGGAGAGCATTTTTTAAAAATGTACTTTGGGGCTGGAGAATTGGTTTAGCACTTAAGAGCATGTGTTGCTATTATAGAGAACCCAGGTTCAATCCTAGCACCCACATGGCTTTGCAATGACAGCACACGCAGCTGTGTCCAGAGAGGTACCGAGAGCCCATCTGCCATGGTGCACCAGCCAGATGCAAATCAGGGTTAAAGCAGATACATGGACACGTCTGCCATGCTGTGCTCAGGGGCCTGGGCAGAAGACTGCTATCAGTCCGAGGCCAGTCAGGGCTACATAACAAGAACTTACTTCAGAAGAGATCAAGAAAACGAGTTACAGTCACTCTTGGTAGTAAGAGCTGTAAGTTGGTTCTGGGAGCATTTCTTCTGAGGCTCCTCCTGGTAAACAGGCGGAAAAGCTGAGGGTGGGACAAGCAGACGCCCTGTGTAGAAGTTGTGAACACTCCTGTGCTAGCCTGGCTACCTTGAGCTAAAAGGCTGTCAGTTCAACAGCTGGGCAGACAAGCCTTATGTCAGTAGTGACCATTTGGAACACTCCATGGATTCCTTAAAAAAAAATAAAAAATTACAGTTACAGATGTTTGCCCCAGCTTCTAAAAACATAGCCAACCAGGTCTGCTACAGCTGTCAAGTTTGTGTTAGCACAGTCCCTGATGGATTCCAGATGACCCGGTAGCCATTTCCATCTGGAACACAAGGGGAGCAATTCACTTGCTGGCCTAGCAGAAAGGCTGTTGTAAATGATGTTAAGGAGACAAGACTGTGATTGGAATAGACATAAACCTTTGTTTGGATGTAGGGTAAGTTGTGATCGACTCAAAACACCTCTCCTATGGCTCCACAAGAAGGCTGTTCGAGCCCAAGTAGTGAGTCTGGTGATGTGACAAAGTCCAATAAAAGGCTTCAGAAGTTGCACTTTGCCTACTTTGGGCTGTATGGGATGAACTTACAAAGAAAAAAAGAAAGAGCAAGGTGACATCAATGGCAGAGAATGTTAGCAGGAATATCCCTGAGAGATGGTGGTAGATTATACAGCAGAAGAGGCAAGGCAGTTGTGGCTGCTTGGCAGCCAAAGGAAAGACAGCTGAATGGTTCAAGAATAGACAGTACAAAAGAAGGTGAAAGGAAGATGGCAAGGGAGGACAGAACAAGACTGAAGGATAAAGACTGCTGAGGGACCACAGGGATACAAACTGTGGAGCCTGGTCACTGGAAAGAGTTCCAGAAAGCTCTTGTACCTAAGAGCTGCAAGACTGCTGTTAAACACTAAGGGATCCTGACTGACCAGACTTACACAAGAACCACAGCACTGGCTGCATCATGGACACAGCAATCCCATCTTCTAAGATCTACATAAAGACTGTTAACACTAGGGGTGTCGCCTGCTCTCACACACCCAGAACCTGCTCACCTACCAACAATTTCGCCTGAACAGAGCAAAAGGACCCTAACCAGAAACAAAAGAGGATATATTGTGAAATCAAAAAAGACTCTTGGCACTGCACCGTGACACAGAGGGCTGTCCCTACAACAGGTTTTAAACCAGAAAGTCATTCAAGATGGAGCTGAAGGCTAGGTGTGGTGGGGCACGCTTTTAATCCCAGATCTCGGCAAGCAAACAAAGGCAGGCAGCTCTTCTTGAGTTTGAGTCAGCCTGGTGTGTACAGTGAGTTTCAGGACAACTAGAGCTAAATAGTGAAACAATATCTCAAAAAAAAAAAAAAGAAAAAAAAGAAAAAGAAAAGAAAGAAGGGAAGGGGAGGGAGGGAGGGAGGGAGGGAGGGAGAGAGAGAGAGAGAGAGAGAGAAAGAAAGAAAGAAAGAGAGAGGAGGGAGGGAAAAGAGAAAGAGGTGGATCTGGAAATGTGTCTGACTTGCAGATGTGTATTCTCTAGGCCCAAGGCTGAGGGCTTGCATTGGTCAGCACTGTTCTTCCTGGTAAGAGAATTCTGTTAACATCAGTGTTAACATCAGAACCTACAGCCCCAAGGAAAATAGCAGACCAGCTTCTGATAGTCAGTGTTTCTTCTCATAGTTAATACTTTTTGGCACAGCAGAACAAGGTCAGCCCTGTGCACAACTTTCTATGACTTCCCAGAAATGAAGCCAAGAGCTGTTGATTTTCTTATGAAGAAAAATATACATATTCATTTAAAAATAACTATGCAAGCCGGGCGATGGTGGCGCACGCCTTTAATCCCAGCACTCGGGAGGCAGAGGTAGGCGGATCTCTGTGAGTTCAAGACCAGCCTGGTCTAGAGAGCTAGTTCCAGGACAGGCTCCAAAGCCACAGAGAAACCCTGTCTCGAAAAACCAAAAAAAAAAAAAAAAAAAAAAAAAAAAAATAACTATGCATCCATCCCCAAAACTCCATGCATAAACAAAGACAAGATTTAAATGTATGCATTCAAATGTGTGTCACTTAATAAGAGACACTCATGCAACATAGAAGAGACAATACTCAAAAAGAAGCTCTTCCATTGTGGTCAATGACTGTGTCTCTAACCTGCTACAAATGTAGCCAATGGGTTCAGGATACACTGACACCAACACTTGTGTTCATGTCCGTGATCTCAAAAAAAGGGGGAAGGACTGAACATGGGCTGGAAAAGCATAGGACCACACTTGCAAGATTAAAAGGCAGGAACATGTTGAATAGAGATGGACCAAAAGCACTCACTGTGCTTACACAAGCTAACACCCACATCAGCATGTAACTCCAGCCCCAGGAGATACTACCTTCTGGCCCCTAAGGGCACCCATACATGAGTCAGACATTTACACAAACACACACACACACACACAAAAAAAAAAAAAAAAAAACAGCTAAACAAAACCACCAGGCAGACCAAGGACTTAAATGCAAAAAGATAGAGAATTTAAAGACAATCAACAGATGTTGTCAACTGCACCCTATTTTAACTGATGTTTGGAAACACACTCAAATATTAATGTCCTGATCAATCAATTGTAAACTTTCCTACAGTGTTAAAACACGGCTGTCCATGTAGGCTATTTCAAATTAGAAACCCTCCCTATTGCAAGTTCAAATCTAGAGAAGAAACCATATTCTTAATCATTCAGACGTTCAGGACAATTTTTAAAAAAAGTTCTTTAACAATCTTGAAACTCTCTTATCTAGGTGGTCACATATTCTTCGCTTCTCTGTAATGGGGACTGAGACAAACCATCATTCATGAAGAATCAACATTTCCAGGTGAAATATACCATTACACAACAGAGCTATTCAAGCTAACTCTAGTCCATGGGTGTATAAGGGTTCTAAGTCAAACTAGCATTCAGCGGCCTCGGTATTTAAGTGTACACCTTCTGTGACAATAAGTCGATGAGTCGCTATTCTGATGTGTCTTCTGTATTACCTACTTGTACACTAGTTCTGGGGACTCAACTTCCAACCACAGAGAAAAGCAAACCATGCCCTTAACAGCTGCTTCTGTCTATTGGACTCTAGGTGACTGAGAAAACTGGAAAGTCACCCAGCAAATAAATAAAGTTTCAAATTTAGGAAACCTATTTTATTTTTAATTACAAGTTACAGTTTGCTAAAAACTAGTTCCTGTTGGGATGCTAGGATTCCTTCCAAGACCATAGACACATTCTTCACCAGTCCCAACAAAATGTATATACAGCTCTTGGAAATAAGCAGAGGTGATATACACTCTACACAAGAAGCTCATCTGTATAGTCTTCAACACTAAGAAACGCCTGTGATCAATCCATCCAAACTTGCTCTAACAGAGGCAGTCATCTGAAGCATCGCAGTCTGCTAAAATGCTTCAATTCTCAATGTCATCATGCCACTCCACAGCATTTCCTAAGGCTCTAGAGTGAACTCATAAAATGCTCATCCAATGAGGTGGTTTCCATACGAACACAGCTCCTCTGGATATCATGCAATAGGTCCCTAGGAATAGCGGCAGCAACTGTGCTCTGAATGTGAAGTCAATACACAGAAACATCACCAATAATGTCTTAAAGCAACTAGGAAAGAGAAACATGTCTGTCTTAGCAATATTCAAGCTATGAAACAACCAACGTAAGTGGGAAGTACAGAAAGTGACCACTGGAAAAGAGAGCCAGTAGAGGTTAGTGAACTGGTGCCCATCACCCACCACCATACTCACTCTACTTACCTGAGGAGGAGTGGGTGTGGATGTGGGTCTTCCTATAGGTGGAGTGGGATTTCTGCTGCCACCTCCAGACATAATCTCCTCTGTTATGTCTTTACCTCCCTGATTTGGATCTCGAATTCTTATCTACAAAGTTAAATAAAACGTTAAGTATAAATCTAGGTGTCTATGTACGAGATTTAGATGATGAATCAAAGGTACACATGGAGATAACTATTAAATCTGTTAATCTCCACAGTGGATTAAACTTCAATCACAAAACTATATAAGGTCATCTCAACACAAATGTAGGCAACAAGCTGCAACCTGAACTAAATATAAAAAGAACTAAAAGCAAGGAAAGTAGGACCAAGCTGACTGAATTTCTAGGTCAAAAAAGTAAAATATCTACGCTTGTATAAGACTGCCAAATACATTGATTCTACTTATAGTTCTTAATATCAAGGAGAGCCAGATATAGTTTAAGAATAACTAAGTGCCTGAATAGGTTTTCAATGTTCTAAATGGTCCCCTGAAGCTCACTAACAAAATACATACATTTGCTAAGATTTAGGAATAGGATTTCACCTGCCCAGAACTTTGTATACTTTTATAAGGGCGCTGGCTGCAGAGTGCTCTGTACACTACGCGCACTCCTGTGAGGATGCTGGCTGCGGCGTGCTCTGTACACTACGCGCACTCCTGTGAGGATGCTGGCTGCGGCGTGCTCTGTACACTACGCGCACTCCTATGAGGATGCTGGCTGCAGCGTGCTCTGTACACTAGTGCACTCCTGTGAGGATGCTGGCTGCAGCGTGCATGTACACAATGTACATACCTGTGAGGATGCTGGCTGCAGTGTGCATGTACACTAGTGCACTCCTGTGAGGATGCTGGCTGCAGCGTGCATGTACATAATGTACACGCCTGTGAGGATGCTGGCTGCAGCGTGCATGTACACTATGTGCATACCTGTGAGGATGCTGGCTGCAGCATGCACGTACACAATGTGCATACCTGTGAGGATGCTGGCTGCGGCGTGCATGTACATAATGTACACGCCTGTGAGGATGCTGGCTGCAGCATGCATGTACACAATGTGCATACCTGTGAGGATGCTGGCTGAGGCGTGCATGTACATAATGTACACGCCTGTGAGGATGCTGGCTGCAGCATGCATGTACACAATGTGCACGCCTGTGAGGATGCTGGCTGCAGCATGCTCTCTGTACACTATGTGAACTCCTGTTAGGATGCTGGCTGCAGTGTGCATGTAGACTATGTACATTCCTGTAAGGATGCTAACTGTACTGTTGCTTTTTCCGAGTAAATGCCCAGACACATCATTCAAGCCAATAGGGAACAGAACAGATCAATATTATCCTAAACTTTTACAGTTAAATTATCAAAGTACCACTAGGAAGGACAAGGCAGATCTAAATGTACTGACAGAGGATCTCTAAGCTAGAGTGGAACACAACACTGTGACATGAGCTTCCTGTGAACTTTCAATGGCTCTCCATGCTTATGGATGTCAAAGAGGATGGTGCTGTAATGAGAGTGGAGGACCTGGGTCCAGGACCTCAGAGCTGGGACAGTGGGGTAGTAAGTAGGTTCCCTTCTGAAGTGCATTACCTGCACAACTTAGTAAAGTAACTAATTGCTTGAAAACTTCATAGAATTCACTATCAAGAAACTTTAGAATATCTGGAAGGCTACAGGGACCTAGGTGTCATTATCAGCTCTTTTTGTTTGCTTTTCAAACTGTCTTTCTATGTAGCCCAGAATGGCCTTGAACTCACTATGTAGCCCAGGCTGCTCTTGAACTTGATCAATCCTCCTGCTTCAGCCTCCCTAATATTCAGATAACAAGTGTGTGCCACCACATCCAACTTCCTCTTTTCTTATTAACGACCTTCATCATCACTACCTTTTACTTCTGTTAGCACCATTTCTCTCAGCATTGCAGACTGCCATTCAGTCAACTTTACCATACTGACTTAACATTTTAAAGTCCCATTTCTTGCCTGCAGTGTCATGCTAAATTGGAGTGTTCTGTTTATGGTGATATGTTCATAAGTCATTTATTTCTAGTCAAAGCACCAAATTTGAATTCTTTACTTGTTTTAAATAAGAGCACTTCGGGAGTGCTGGACAGCTCCACTCCCTCCTGGGGCACCTGTGGAGATATGGGCACTACTGACTGACAGTCAGCATCATCTATTGTGTGTGTTCTGCTGGGTAAAATGCTAGAAGCCAGTCTTCTACAAAACATCCTGCAATATATATGTGGTGCTGGGCTCTTGGGTGTGTCTTACTAGACAGAGGCAACACCTTTATAATAATGTAGTGTAAATAGATATATTTATTAAATTTGGCTTGCTGTTTCTGTCTTCCAAAGTTTCTTCCCCCTCCTTGTGACTCTTTAGGATTTTGGCTCTTTTTACTTTGGCGCTACTGTTTTCTTCTGGCAGTTCAAACTTGCTGCTCAGCACTGCAGTAAAGGAGAGTCAGGATCCACTCAAGCATGCAGTATGCCTAGCAGGGAAAAGGTGACACTAGGGGAACGGGTATGCAGTTTCTAGTTAAGTGCCCAGAAACACTAGGCTAGGGGGAGGCAGTGACACAAGGGAGAGGAAGAAATGGCACACTGTACACTAAGATTGATAATGATCAGATATGCTTGGTTGAGAAATGATTATATGCCCCAATTTATGACAAATCAATGAAGATCTCTTACAGTTTTTTTCTCTCTCTTGGCTGGAGGGGGCTGCTGCTGCGTAGGCACTATGATAGATGCTGACTGATACACTGGCTGACTTGGGTAAAAAGGCGTTCCTAAGGAATCAGAACAGAATAAGAAGCATTCAGTTATTTTGTCAAACACTACAGGCCTGCAATGGTGTGGTGCCCTGAACAAGCTCTTGGGAAAATGAAAACAAACTACCGACTTTTCTTCGCTTCATATAGGGTTTGGACTCTGTGGCCCACACTGACCTACAAGTCAGATCCCCCTGCCTCTGGTTCCCTGGGATATAGGCCGGAGCCACAAACCTGGGTAGCATTCCCAACCTCTGTCCTCCAGCTACTATAGTAGTCAAGAAATTACCCCTAAAATATGTAATATCTCTAAACACCAAAAGAATCTAAAGAAAACAGTTCAGTGCCCAATTCCTACAGAGTGACACCAGGATTATCTGGTGTACCCTGGTTACAGCTTTCAGGAAGAATCTTGTCTTGAGGCCCACAGTTCACAACAGTGACTCTCTAAGTTACTGTCTTCTGGGACTTTTGTTTGGGGTAGAGATGATGCAAATTCTTTGGTATCAAGAGCCAGAGCTGCAGCATGCCAGTGGTTAGGTGAAGAGGCACAGCTACAGAAGGCCAGTGGTTAGGCTCCCTACAAGTCCTTAAGGAAAGAGCTTTAACAAAAGATAGCAGGGAAGACAACATCCCAAGAAGAACCAAGCTCCAAGCTGAGTTCCAATTTCTGCACACTCAAGACTACATCCCCTTCTCTTTGCACCCTCTTCCTACTCTCATCCCTCAAGCACGCTGACAACAATCACATCCAAGTTAAAAGACAGACTTTATTCACGCTCTGACTCTACTGCCCAACAGTCAAAGCTATCTTCTCCCCAGACAGACCTAGATACACAAAGCGTTTTTTTTTAATATCCAAAATGTAGAATATTGTTCTAATTACTATCAAATCGTGGTACACAGAAGAACGGGAGGGGAGAGATGGTGCAGAATTAGAAAGCCAATCTTCAGTATCTGTTGACTGGATAATGGTGTGGAAGAAAACATATTTAGAAAAGAAAAATTGTTGAAGGTTGTTTTTTTTGGTTTTGTTTGTTTGTTTTAAATTTTTGTTTTGCCTGAGAGAAAGAACAGAAGAACTACTCAGGGAAACATGGAACATGAAAGAAATGGCCAGAAACAAAAGGATTTCAATTCTGGAGCTGTTTGAGATGATTACTAGTCACAAAACAGGCAGGAACTAGGTACCCTTGTATGTCTGGTTACTTTCATCCAGGGCATCAAACAACAAAGGCTGACACAGAGCTGCCTAGGCAGTCAAGACAGACCTGAACTTCCAATTCTCCTGACTTCACATTCCCAGTGCTAGAATCAGAAGCCTGGATCATGATACAGGTTTATGGGGTGTCCAAGGTGGAATAGAGCACTGTGCAGATTAAGCAGACACTCTACCAACTGAGCTACACCCTCAGCCTCTAAAGTTATTAATTTTGTAATCAGTAAAGGCTTTTTTGGTTTCTTTATTTTTCTGGAGAAGGGTTTCTCTGTATAGTCCTGGTTATCCTGAAACTCTCTCTGTAGACCAGGCTGGCCTCAAACTCAAGAGATCCAGCTGCCTCTGCCTCCTGAGTGCTGGGATTAAAGTAGTAGCCAACCAAACTAGCAAAGGTTTTTGTAATAAGCAACACCAAAATCATGGGATTAGATAAATGAGAAAATGAGAGCAGATAAATAAGCCCAAGAAGCCATCTTTGTCAGAGGCCACAGAAGAAAAACCAGCAGGGAGGGAAACAAAGGCAACAGCTGCAGCTATCAGGGAAGGAGGCAGGCATGGGGGTGCCGTGGGGCATGCAACTATCCCAGCACTGAGCTGAGGCAGCAAGATCCTGAGTTCAAATCCAGCCTGGGCTACAGAGTAAAACTTTGTCTCAAAAATAACAAACAGGAGAGTGTATAGGTCAGTTCTGAGATTAGGGACAGTAAGTAACCACTCAGTTTGGCACAGGGGGGAGGGGAAGGAACCAGCAACCTTTGGTCTCCAAATGAGCCCCCTTTGTCAATCTGAGGCTGGGCTAAACTCTGTCAAAGCAGAAAGCATGCTTACAAAAGCTGCTGAGGAGAAAGCTCAACAGAGAATGGGAAGAAAGAAAATAAAGATTGTGAAGATAGATAACCCTTTTATCTCCTTAAAAAGTTTGCTGAGGGGCTGGAGAGATGGCTCAGAGGTTAACAGCATTGCCTGCTCTTCCAAAGGTCCTGAGTTCAATTCCCAGCAACCACATGGTGGCTCACAACCATCTGTAATGGGGTCTGGTGCCCTCTTCTGGCCTTCAGGCATACATACAGACAGAAAATTGTATACATAATAAAGAAATAAATATTTTTAAAAAAAGTTTGCTGAGCCAGGAGTGGTGGTGTACATATTTAATGCTAGCACTTTGAGAGGCATAGGCAGGCAGATCTCTGAGCTCAAGGCCAGGTTGGTCTACAGAGAGGTCCAGGCCAAACAGGGCTGCACAGCAAGACTGTCTTTGTTGTTGTTTTTCAAGATAAGGTTTCTCTGTGTAACAGCCCTGGCTGTCCAGGAACTCCCTCTGTAGACCAGGATGACCTCGAACTCACAAAGATCTGTCTGCCTCCACCTCCTGTGTGCTGGGATTAATGCCATGAACCATCACCACCAGGCTAAGATTCTGACTTTTAAATTTAACATTTGCTTAAAGGAAAAATACAGAAACAAGGCTATAACTGAACAGGAGACTAGAAGCCCCTGGCCCCATATTATTGTTGATTACTGGATATAAAGGGTACCCTCCCTGGTGACTCATCCCAAAGGGAAAGTCTGAAAGTGACGCCGCAGTAGAGAGGCAAGGGCTACAGCACTATCCTTAGGGTCTGATGCACAAGAAGGAACACTCTAAGGTCACTGCACTGTAACATCTCCAAATGTAGCTTCCTGGGAGCTGCACGAGGCAGTGTCAGACTCTTTGGGTATCTGTGGCATCTCAAGTGGTTTGGAAAAGATCTAGGCAGAGGGCCACACTAGAGTTGCAGGAAGTTCAAAGGGAAAGAAGCCCTTCTGCTCCCCTGCCCCGCTGCAGCAAGCACACTACTCTGGCATCAAACACTCAGGAAATAAGATACAAAAGGTGACATGAGAGAACAGAATTGGTGAGGTTGTTGTCACACATCCGCCAGATGGCTGATCAATCAACGAGGTACAAATTGCTGACCTCAGCATAGGCTAAGCACAATCAGTAAAACACGGAGCTTTCTCAGCTTTCCAGCAGGGCAGGAAACTGAGTGAACCAAACAGGAGTTCTCTTTTATGAGCAAACCCAAATTCTGAGACCACCAAGAACACTTAGGAACACATAACTATAAAAATGAGAACATTTATCACTTAAGTTAGTTCATGTCTCTTGATCTCAAGGTTCTTGAGTGGGAAATGAGACAGGGTTGCTTAGAACAGGACTCAGTCAACAACGAGCAAAAGGCAAAATCAACCATTTATTTTATAATTAGGTGTTCTACTGAAGACACGCCCATTGAGTAGCACTTACTATCTATCTGCAGTAGAAAAGAAAAGAGCAAAAGCAGGGACCACAGCCTTCAAAGCCTGAGACGCCCACCTTCTCAGACAATCCCAGTGGTTCCCCAACCTAGACCATATGAAAAGCAGGAATGAGGTGAGTAAAACTCACACACTAAGAACCTCAAAATTCACATACACATAAACAGTCTTTTATTTACTTTTCTGGCACAGGAAAAGTAAAGAATCTTTAAGAATATAGATTTTTCAACGTGACATCTTTATAAATAACTGGTGCTATTTTTAAGTTACATCTTGTTTCTTATTGAAACATTCTTCCATTATAAAATAATACTGACAGCAAATAGCAGTTTTTAAAGGTCTTACTGGCAAAATTAAAGATGTACTAATCCCATATGGTTCAGTTTTGATTATGTTAGGTTTTAGCCATTTTACTTGCCTAGGATAGTGAAAAGATCAGGGAATTAGTGATGTACATATATTCAGTATTTAAGGCTTCATCTTATTGGTAAAATTCCAAGTATTAACAATTAAATGTGTATTTTGAGATGTTAAAGACAAAAATATCTTGACATCTACATTCTACAAAATATTTAACACCATGTCTTATACATCATAGTTCTGGGGAAAAAAAAACCAAGAAAATTTGCATTGGCCTTAGAAATGAAGATAATGTAGTGACTAAGTGTCCAGTAGGGATATCTTACGACACACTCAGAACAGCAGTTTGTCACTGTCCATCAACGTCACAACACACAGGATCTCTTTGCTGGAGAACAGAACAAATGACTCTAGTTTTGTTTTATCATGATTCAGTTTCCTGCTCGCTGTACAGTTCAAATGTGCCTGAGGGCTCCTAGCAGCTCAATGAGCCAGACTTCCAAAGAGGCCCAGGAGAAGAAGGAAAAGGTATAGGTGGGGTAGACTAGGTCAAAACAGTGTAGCAAGGCCTGTCATCTGGCAAATTTTCTCTCCTTTTCTTTATCAATATTAACTGCTACCACTAACCATACCCTTAAAAACCTAAAACTTCCGTCAACATGGGAGGCTAGTCTAAGCGTTCAGCACTCTACTTTCCTCAAAATTGTCAAAATACTTCAAGAATCCTACCTTTCCAGACACTGAAGGAGAATCATGAACCTGGGAACTAAGGGTGGGAATCTAACTCTACGGTAGAACATGTACCAAGGTCTCTCTGTCTGGGAGACAAGGACTGAAGGAGTGGAATACAGAGCTAGGAACCTATCCCACATACACTATGAATCTATACCCAAGAGAGGCGCAGGACTAGAGAGAGAAAAGTATCTGACAGCGGCACAGCTACAGAAAGGGACTCCAAGAAGAAGGTGGAGGAATGCCACAGCACACCATGAGATGGTCAAGTGTCTGCAACTAATGGAACTAATGTAGTAGGCCAGAATTCTGATTATGATAAAAGCACAGTAACTGGTAACACATTTTTACAGCTAAAAGTATCCATCCAAATGATGAAAAAATGTGAGTAAAAATTTGATTTATGATTCGTTCTAAAAACAGATTATACTATTTTTAAAACAAACAAATATGGGATTTTTTTTTAATTTTTTAAGGTGAAGAAGAAGAGAGGGCAAGACAGCTGCACAAGGGTTCCTGCCAACATGCATGATGACCAGATCCCCAGAATCCATTAAGTGGATTGTGCATTGACCTATGACCTCTACATGTATGTACACATACACACAGGAAGGGGGGAGAATATCAAAATGGAAATGTGTTTGAGAACACACTGAAATAGGAAAAGATGTGTGAGATTTCTAAATGCCCAGAAATTTCACGATATTGAAAACAGTTAAGTGCCACTTGAAATAAGTGAAAAAGAAAATAACAACTGTTTGTGTTATTTCTGAGGGACAGTAGCTTTCTGCATCCCGTTCTTTGAATTCTCATCACTGTTTTGGTTACTGACATACTGAAATGGAGATCGCTTTTGAAACAGTGTAGTATAGATGATGTTCGGCCCACATCATGGCTATAGGACATGCCTAATAATTTGTTTGTGGGAAAGGGACTTGTCAAAAGAAACAGATGTCAATCACAGAGGAGCTGAAACTACTTATCAACAGAGCTGCTTCATAAAGATAAGTAAAGCAGTGTACTTGGAACAGGAAGAAAAGTCAAAATTTTAAAAGATTTATTTATTTATAATGTCTAATATGTTCTGTCTGCATATATGAACGCATGCCAGAAAAGAGAGCCATATCTCATTACAGATGGTTGTGAGCCACCATGTAGTTGCTGGGGATTGAACCCAGGACCTCTGGAAGAATATCCAGTGCTCTTAAGCTCTGAGACATCTCTCCAGAACGAAAAACTCATTTTTAAAAAGTCAGTGTTTCTCTGTGTAGCCCTAGCTGGCCTTGAACTCAAGAGATGTCTGCCTCCAGAGTACTGGGATTAAAGGCATGCACCACTGCCAGGCTAGAAAAGCCAATGTTTAACATGACAGATTGACAGCTACATATTACTCTTATAAGAGTCATACTAAGAGCAACAGCAAGCAGATGCTCCAAAATGGAAGAAGAATTTAGTATGCTATTTCAGAGTCAAAAGATCATTCTAGTAACCTGTAAGGAAGCTGCAGATCGCAATTCAGGGAGGAACCACTGAAAACAGTTCTGTCGATCAGAACATGACCCTTTGCAACATGAAATTTAAGGGAATATTAATTTTAGCATGTTTACTATGAAAATTTCAGCTTTTCTAATTACAAAATTTTTGTATAATATTTATTGTGATAATACAAATTAACAGAGCTGACCTATAGTTAAGAAAGCTGTTGAGGTCTTGAGATTTTATAGATTATAAAATAAATCATTTTTAAACAGTGCCATGAGGCAGTACTGACCCACAAGATGGAAAGGTTCAAACTCCAAGAACCTCACCACCAAAAAAGACTGGTTACCCCAAAATACAAGTAACTGTAAAAACAACCTGGTGCTACTTAAATACAATGGGAGAGACTCAGTGAGTGGATTACTGCGTTAAGTTAGTTGAAGCTCCAATGCCTCTGCTTTGCTAGTACTACAAAAGACCACTGATGACTGAACCTTAAAGCTTCATTTTCTAATATCCTCTAATTTTCCTCCTTGCAGTTCAGGTTCTGTGGCATGAAACAAGGGCCATATACAGTAAGTGTGCTAGACAAACACTCGGCATGACTTCCGAGTTCTGACAACCCACAGGCCAACTCTTAGTTGGCATTTACATTCGTGCACTAAGAACACCTTAAAAGCTGAGGCAGGAGGATTCTGAGTTCAAGGACAGCCAGGCTACCCACTGAGAACCTGTCTCCTGTCTCCTTCCCCCACAAAAAGCATTTTTATCTCAACTAATCCTCAGAACATGCCCAGACAATAGCGCTGACTGAATATCTACAGGTAAGGAACACATCACTCGCTGGGCTTGTGTCATAGCAGAGAACAGAACAAACTGAAATATCTGCTTCATGGATATTATATGAAATGGGGGAAAGAGTGGGTTGACAATAAAGTTCGGGGTGGGGGGATAAAACTCAAAGATAGGAGGCAAATTTATATTATACTATTAACCAAACATAAAAATGTGCGTGACAGTTGTTTGGTGGGAGAAGCCAGAAACCTACCATATGGATTCAACAGGAAAAAAAAAAGTTGGTAAGATTTTATTTAAAAATCCTTCAAACCGCCGGGCGATGGTGGCGCACGCCTTTAATCCCAGCACTCGGGAGGCAGAGGCAGGCGGATCTCTGTGAGTTCGAGACCAGCCTGGTCTACAGAGCTAGTTCCAGGACAGGCTCCAAAGCCACAGTGAAACCCTGTCTTGAAAAACAAAAAAAAAAAACAAAACAAAACAAAAAAAAATCCTTCAAACCTTTAAGTGGTAATAGCTAATGTGAGCCAGCAAAGAGTAAGAGGAACATGACAAATGAGCAGAATGGCTTGGCTTTTTACTCACCGTAAGCATTAGCAAAGTCCCCAGGTCCTGGTCCAGGATAAAAAGGTCCCGGCCCTGGTGGCTGAACTGGATATTGCTGTGGGGGCCCCACATACGGAGGGCCACCATGGCGGTACTAGAAGAAAACACACATTTGCAGTTGACACAGGGGGGAGTTTTAGAAAACACAGCACTGTGTACAGAGACTTGAGAAGACCTGAAGGTGTGGCCGTTAAATGTTCGTTTGTCCGTGACGGCGAGAGTGAAGTGATGACATGAAACAACACCATAGGAAGGATGATACTGGGGAATAATTTCACTACCAATTTGTAAATTTGTGTTAAGAATCTTTGTACAGTTTTAGGAAAGTTGGCAAAAATGGCTAGACTTGCAATCAATTAAAAAGCTCCCAGGACACTAAAATCCAGTCTATCAATCACTACCACCACCCCGATCCCCATTAGAAGCCAGGCTCCCTTACCTGTGGTATACAGTACTGAGGCCCCTGGGGAACAGGGTATGGCATAGGCAGATGGTTAACCATCATGATGTGCTGGTTGGCCTGGTACACGGCAGTAGGAGTCTGTGCACCAGGACGAATGGAAGGACTGCTGTTTGGGATGGTCGCTCTGGGAGGCTGGATCTGAGGCCTCTGGAAAAACTGGGAGAGGAAGAAAGAATTTTTGTTTTTCCACAAAGGCTAATATATAGATCTAATATCTTGAGTTTTCTCCCCCCCCCACCCACTATTAAACTGATTGACTTAAGAGTTAGAATATGCAGAAGACAATAGGTTGTCTAATAACTGAATTCATAAACTATCTTCACATGGAATCAGATTCTGGTCCATGTCTCCAGACAACAGCACAACAGGGCAGTCTCAATGCTTAGCATCACCTATTTACAACTAAAAGCCATGCACTGTAATGATTATTTTTAACATCAGCGATAAAAACAACAAAAGAAGTAAGTGGTATTTCTCTACATGTTCTGTTTTATAAAAAGCACTGGCTTCTGAATAAAGAGAGAGTTGCTCAAAATCAAATCATTAAAAATTAAAAGTAGTCAACCTAATACAATACTGCCAGCCATTTGTAGAGTATTTAGGAGGACAAGAATCTCCACGGACACAAGCATTTTCATCCAAGCCCATCAAGCCAAATTAAAACCAGCTGTAAGGCTGTCACAACAGAAAGAAGCCTGTTAAAATGGTGATACAACCTCACTCTAAACTAAACCCATTTTTGCCTTCTCAAATATTTTGTAATAAAAGTGGAGAATCTAGTCAAGCTTCATAATGGCCTGAAATGAGCAGAGTTCAGCCCTCCCACATGACAGCCATCACTGTAGTTATGCACAGTTAGTTCTTGCTGCTTAAAGCTACACCCTATAGTGCATTTCTAGTATGACTAACCATTAGCAACTGCGCTGTAAACTAACAAGAAGGCAGAGTTATAAAGAGGCCATGCAGAACCAAGAGCTTGTTACCTGGATGGGTCTGAATCCTCCCTTCAGTTATGAAGCAAGCAGCAGCAGGAAACAGAAAGAAAGCCAATGGAAAAGCTTACAGATCAGTAGGAAGGGCAGGCTACAGCATGCAGCTCAACAAAAACAGCTTTCTGTTCAGTAACTCAGGAGAAAAATGAAGACTAGAAAATCAGAATGACAAGTCTTCACTTGAGGACTCTAGGACACATGGAATCAAAGTTCTAATATTTAGTTGAAAAATTGAGAAAAAGAAGAAATGCATCCACTGATAAACCCTTCTAGCGGCTTCTGGTTATCACACCCTAAAAGAAGTACGTGGTAGCTAAAGTACAGCTGGGACTACTGACTCTTATTTGGCTCTTAAATGTCCAACTGCATGACTTTGGATTATTTTTCAACAATCTAGTCACTATCTTAAATAGGGCATTAAAAAAAAAAAAAACCCACAGAAACCTCTAAATCAAAGAGCTCTAACACCAAGCTGAAACATTGGCCAAACTCTGAAAGCCCCTGAATTGCCTCCTGACCTCTGGCCCTCTCGGGTCTTTTTCCATCCTTTTGTTAATAAGCATCAAGATATTCCAAGTGTCAGAGTAAGTTCTCACTTTGCGCTAAAGTGGGAAAACGGTATGTTTAAGCCCAACCCTCACTCCCTTTCAACCTTCTACAAGGAAAGCCCTAAGGAGGTAATGCAGGCGATAGGAAGCTGTTGCAGGAGAATGGATTGAGTGAGGAATCCACTGGGGGGAGCCAAAAAGGAGTTGATGCAGATGAAAGGCACAAGAGGCAAAGTTGGTGTCTTAGGAAGAGGAAGCTGGGGAATGATAACCAAAGTTGTCTATCTCCACCGACAGCACTTCTGTAGCTGCAAACAAGAAGGCTGAAATGACGGTTCTCCCTTCCATGGCCAGCAGACACATTCACAGTTATATAAATCTGCTGTAAATACATTTTTTAGAATAAACTTCAAATTTTCTAATCCATTGTCAAAAGTATTGCTGGTTAAAGGAGGGACAGTCATTTACCTATCAACTACTGAACCCTGCAGGATGCAGGAAAGATGAAGAGATCCATGCAGTGAGATCCCTTTCCATCAACTCCAGAGGCAGTCAAGACAAGAAAAGCCACAAACCTAGAGGCACTATCTCTTTTGCCAGCTCATCAAATGAAATTCCACACTCGCACCTCCCCTAAAGAGTCAGTCCTATTATGGATTGGCAAGAAGAGAAGACAAGAAGGTACTTGGCTCACATACAAGTATATGGAAGGCCGACAGGGCAAATACTCCTACATCCTATGCATGAGTGTTTTTCTCACCATCCTGATGGATTTTAACCAGCTTATCCAAAAAAGTAACTGAGATTTCCTTATCAACAGGGTTTCTGAACAGTGTGTTCTCTTCAGTCATGTCGAATCTGAATGTTTCTGATAAAACTGATGTAAACATAGCCAAGCCAACACAACACAAAGCAAGACATTTTTATTATTTCAACTTTGAAACTGGGTAAAACCTATTAAGACAAACACATTAAGTGACAACAAACTAGCTCTCTCAAGCATTAAGGAGCTACCAAACTCGGCCAAAAGCTTTAACATAACACTAACTCACCCTCGCTCTGTCTCTAAGGCATGTGCTACTGTGGACGCCACAGATGCAAACAGAGAAGCAGAGTTTCACTAGAGGGCTGGGCATCCTCACCTGCAGTTTAAACACGTGGGGTCTGGACTGGTGGCTATCCAGTACTTCTCATGAGATAGAAAGTGATCGACCACAAGAAATGTATTCATTTCAGAGTCAAAGGGGACTTGGTGGGAGCTTGATCCACTACACTAAAGTACAGCACATCCCTAATCATAACTAACCACCAGAAAAATGCATTGATTACTTTATGAAATTACTGTTTCCTATTCAAGGCAATACCTTTCTCCTATCCCAAGACTTATTATGCCCTTTAAAGAAACAAGCACTTGTTTGTGTTCATGTGCATGTTTCCCACACCATCTGAAAGACCTATCCAAACTTTACTGCATGACACTTTAGAAAAACAAGCTACCAAGAGTTGATCTATTCCTCTTACTCATACAGATAGGCGCAGATGTGAGCGCACAAGCGCACACACGCACACGTACAGGACTACAAAAGTCATGATGCCTGGAAACACAAAGTAGGGGCTGAGTTTCTTTTCTATGCCCCTTCCTAACCATTCACTGGTATATGAATCCTACTTAATAGTAGAGTAAGAAATGTAGGTTATTTTTCAGATGGGTAGGCATGGCAGTAAACTGCCAGTTACTAAAAGAAATATTAAAAACTTGAGCAATGAAATACGTAACTGTTTGGTACTTAAATGAGTGTATGTCTTTCTTTTTACTGGCTCCAAAGTGTTCAATCTACATCACCTATCCACTCATTCACTGTCTGTCTCTGAGAACTATAATTACGCCTAACCCTTCTGTAGAAGGGACAGTTCTCAGTTATCTGAAAACCACCATCACATTTCAAGTGATTGGTGCCATACGCAGCCAGTGCTACAGTAGCGAGGGGAGTGAAGAGCTAAATGCCCACCATCACAAAGAGTTCTGTTGAAGTGCTGCCATAGAGGGCTGTGTCAGGTAGAAGAGAATGGGAACCAAGGATTCTGTAAAGATCTGCTCTGTCAAGTGGGGAGTCTGGAAGTGAACATCCTTTTAGAACACTTCATTCCTAGTTGTAAAATAATTGGGATGGAACTGGAACGGTCCATCAGTGGGTAAGAGCACTTGCTGCTCTTCCAGAGAATCCTAGCTCGAGTCCCAGCACCCCTGTCAGGTGGCTCCCAGCTGCCTAGAACTCCAGTCCCGGGAGGGATCTGATGCACTCTTCTGGTCCAGGTGGCTTAAGCACATGGACATGCACACATGGGGGAAGGGGAGTGCCAGAGACCTTTTATTATATGCCAAATATTTTAACCCTTGAATGCCCACACAGCAAATCAAGGAAGATACTGTCGAACCCATTTTGTAGATAGGAATGCTAAAGCCCAGGATACTCTGTAGTGAAGCTAATCAGCGAAAGCCAGCTTTAACTTGTTTCTACAACATCTTACTACACCGTCAACAAGACACCAGATTAAGAGTGCCCATCGTGGTCATTCTTCACACTCGGTACCAACCATTAGCACAGCTCCCATGCCTGGTCTGGTGCCCTATTTACTTCTACCATACTCTGCTGTACCCAGGTGTGCCCTCAGAGGAAGGCTGAAGCCTTTACTTACTTTTCTTTCCACATCTAAAAAACTGTCTACACAATACAGACATATCTCAGTAGTACACTTCTCTGTGAGAAACCAAGTCTATGACGGGAAAAAATAAATCACAAGCCAAACTGGTTTTAATGTTTTAGCAAAACAAAGCATGCTACAATAGGAATCCATGCATTTTGGTGCTCCTCCACAGTGCAGACTGTCCCAGCACACTCGGCTCATCTCTGCTTATGCTAACAACTGAGCCCTGCAAACACGACATATTAGTCAGCATCTGTCAATACCACACAAACAAAGAGCATGGAAGCAACTGCAAAATGACTTTGTGCTAGAAATACTTTAAGATACCAACTTCCTGGTTTTCTCTTAAAAGACAGAACGGCTGGGCATGATGGTGTATGCCTTTACTTCTAGAACTCAGAAGGCACAAATAGATGGGTATTTGTGAGCCTAAGGCCAATTTGTCTACACAGTGGGTTGTGGACCAGGGAGGGCGATACAATGAGACCCAGTCTCTATAAAATAGGAGAAAATAATAATAATAATAATAATAATAATAACAACAACAACTGACAAACTACAAAAAACAAATACGTTATCTCATTGTGAAACCCAAAAGCAGGATGAGGGTAGGAATACAGGGAAGTCCAAACTACACAAATTTCAAGAACTAAATACATCAAACAACTACTAGCAGGAGAAGAGTTTAACTCACACCGAGTGGGTTGTGCACATCTGCTCTCTCAGGTTCTAATCAGGTTGAGATTTTCAAGCAACAAGGAAAGATGGCTAGCATCTTTCTAAAATGGCTCAGCAGACATCTGCCTCTTCCTTGGAAGGAAAGTATAATGCTCAAAGTTCTGCAGTTACAAAATGAAAAAATAGAAAAGAACACCAAAAGAAGCCCTGCCCACGCCTGATACAACAGCATGGAGACTGGTTCAGACCTCAGTGGAGCATGGCCCTCCTGACAGGGCTGCAAAGCTAATTCTAGCTTACCAAGTACAGTTAAGGACCTTATAAAAAAAGCAAATCCAAGAAGTAGATTCCATAGCAATTTCTTGACTCTATGAAGAACAAACATTTAAAATGTTCAATGTTTTAAATCATGAGATTTTCCGTAATTCACATAACCCCATTTTACACAGGAGAAAAAAAGTATAGTTTTTAACTACATGAGACAATGTTCTCTTTTCACAGGGATCTCTCCAAATAATCTTCAAATGATAACTCCTTTCCATGACTACTGAGACAAGTACCAAGCCACAACAAGGCACACATTTGCCACACAATCACAATTATCCACTAATGTGGGTCACTTTACAAAACATGGAAGGATAGAGAAGACAAGGAAGTGACCGCTGATGAAAGACATGAATCTGCCAGTCTCAAAACCCTGGGGTAGGCGACGTGAGGATTTTTGTGTTAAAAATTTCACTGAGTATTTGGGTTGGCTTACAAATTAGGGTGCACTTGCTTCAGGCTCCTAAGCAGTAGGATAAATCTAAGGCTAATTCTTTATTGGGGGAGGAGGGTAGCACTGGCTGTGGCCTTGGCTATCCCGGAATATATAGACAAGGCTGGTCTCAAACGCACAGAGATCTGCACCTGCCTCTAAAGTGTTGGATCGCAGAAGAGTACTACTATGCTCCGTTCTGAAGCTAATTCTAATTCCTGCTTCAATCATATCTGGCCAAAACAAACGACCACAGGTAAAAAGTCTTTTGTAGCTTTAACATATGCCTGGGTCTTAACAAGCCTACTAGATCCTAGGACCAAGATGGACACATGCTTTTCTTTAAAACGTGTGTTTATGAACTTTGTCTCTGAACAGCTTTCGCTGTGCGGCTATGTCCTGTTTTGTGGAGCTCTGCAATACTGTGCCCCTACCTTCCTCTATAAGGAGATGGCATATACAGATTCATCAAGTCCCAAAGGAATTGTGGCACCATCTCCATGGGAGGGGATGGAACAAGTAGGGCAGGATGTGTATTTTCTGTCACTTTGAAACTGGCTGCAGTTGGGGGTCAAACACTGCAATTTACATGATGGTTGTCTACAGATGCTCATGCCACACATACTTTTGACAGTAAACAGACTCTATCCTGTGGAGGCAAGGGAGCACACTGTTCCTTTAAACAGACATACACCATGCCAACACTGGGATAGGCTCCTCCTGCTGGGAAGCGGTGCTTCAGTCCCTTACCTCTCCACAGTAACAAGCGCTGCTGCTGAAGCTAGGTGGACCATCCTACTTTCTGTTCACAGTCAAGGCAGGCCTCAGTTTCCACTACTATGCCCAGCTGAAAGCTCCTTATTCACTGAATTCTATGAGGTGCAATGAGGAGAATCTAAATGACATTTGAGCTAGAAACAGAAGCCACCTAAATTTTCTGTATTCAAAAGTAATGTTCTAGGTTTCAGCACTTCATCCCAGGAACTTGTCTCCAAAAATGACCATGAGAAACTATTTCTTTGAGGCTAAAGATAATTTGGTTGGTACCATGCTTTCCTAGCATGAGTTCAAGCTCAAGCACCAAGACACAGACCATGTGTGGGTCACCTGCTTACAATTCCAGCACTTGGAAGGTACAGGCAGGAGGATCCCAAGTACAAACCTTGGGCTGGTAAGTTGGCGCAGCAGGTAGGTGCTTCAGTGTGAGCCTAGAAACCCGCACTGGATACCTCTAACCATGTGGGGTGGAATGAGGACACTGCCTAAGTGTCCTCTGGACTCGGACATGCACCACAGTACACACAACCACACATACACAAATAATAATAACTTAAATGACAAACAAAAAAGGTCATCCTCAGTCACACAGATGGCTCCAAGCCAGCTTGCAGTCGCTACCTGATAGCCCGGCCTCACCAAAGCAAGCAATGACCTTTCCTGCTAAAGAATATAAAATATGTGTATACTTCTCTATTTAGCAGCAGAATTTTTTAATAGATTGTTTATCTTGTAAATAGTTTTATATATCCTTAAGAATTTCATCCTTTTTTTAAAAAGCAATCAAAAAAGAACTATTCTTGTTAAGTACGTGTTATAACAGGAAGCAAGGCCAACCACCTGTCCCTAAGATGTGCTGCACAAGGGGCATGGCTACTAAAGCCATCTTATCTCCTGAAAATCTCTGAAAGCCCATCACACACCTCGTGAAAAGGCTTAGGAAATGAGTGCTCAGAATCAGCTGCTGGTGAGTGTTTAATACAGCACACACCTTCAGGGCCACTGCAGCCCATGCCTTTCTGCTTCTGCTCCACCCTTCAAGAACAGAAAGGGTTTCAGATTAACCATCCTGAGAGCCTGTCACTCTAACAAGTGGGGCTGATACTAGTAACAATGCTTTGGTTTTTCAGGATTACCCTCAAGTCAGTAATCTGTACTTCGCACCACCTACCAAAAGAAGAGGAGAAGAGCGGCCAAAGGCAATCCTAATTACTGCTACTGGCGGTCTTCCCTGAGAAAAACCAATGTTTAAGAAACACAAATGTGAGTGAAATGCCCCTTATACCAAGGAACTCAAAAGGCATTGTCCTTCTCTCTACTGAACTCAAAACACCCCACTTCTTTTCCCTCTGCTTCGTGGGCACAGATGCCCCATTTCTCTCTTAGGAGCATTTGGTTTCATCCTGATTAAAAGAAAAACTTTGTCTCTGCAGAATTGAATAATTTCTTAAAAATGATAGTAATCCTGGATCTTGGAGGATTGCTGTGGTTAGAGCACTGGCTGACTCAGATTCGATTCCCAACACCTATGCAGTGGCTCACAACCATCTCTAATTCCAGCTTCAGGGGATTCAGTGCTCTCATCTGGGCTCCAAGAGCAACAATACACACATGGTGCAGCCATACATGCAGGCAAAACACCCAAATATATTAAATAAAATAAATCTGCAGACAATTCTATCATATTAATGATATCAATGCTAGGGAAATCTATTTCTAAGCTGGAGCAAGCGCCGTGTTCCACTGCATCCTGCTGGCCACCTATATTATATTACTGGTCCTCACGTACTTTCTTCTTTAGCATCATTCTCATCCTAGAGATGAGGAAACTGATGCTGAGGGCAGTGAGTAACTTATCCAGAACACTCAATTAATAAGGGGGAGGAAACCTACGTCTGTCCTAGTGCCAACATTCCCAAGTCTGTGTAGTAGGGTATCTTCAAGCTGAAAAAATAACCAAGTTACATTCTTCTCCCAGAAAAATCAAAGAATAGCCATCCATGCCATATCTATGCTTGGAAAACCTCAGAATCCAGTGGCCTTGTCTCCTCCAACTTGTTAAGACTACTTAAGAAATGGGGCCTTGTATTAAATCCCTCAATAAAAAGATTTGAAGTGAGGCAACACCTTTTAGTGAACAATAAGAATTCTGAACATAGGCCGGGCGGTGGTGGCGCACGCCTTTAATCCCAGCACTCGGGAGGCAGAGGCAGGCGGTTCTCTGTGAGTTCGAGGCCAGCCTGGTCTACAAGAGCTAGTTCCAGGACAGGCTCCAAAGCTACAGAGAAACCCTGTCTCAAAAAACCAAAAAAAAAAAAAAAAAAAAAGAATTCTGAACATAGGAATGAGTTAATATAGGAAGGGCCCACCTCATGTTTCTCAACAGAATATGTTGCTTTAAAACATCATTAAAAACAGCTGCCACTGACTGTGCAAGCTGTGTCACATGCTGTCACATCCTTCACACCTCCTGAAGTTTCATCTGCTTCACACAGAAGGGGCCTGAGGCTTAGAAAAAGCCTTGCCTAGTACAGCTGGTCACTGGTAAACGTGAACCCCAATATGTCAGACTCTAACCTTAGTTCTTCCTACTTCACCAAAGAGAAAATGTCTCAGGACACTTCATGAAGTGTTGGTGTGGGAGCAAGGAGATAACTGGAGTCTTTATTTCTCGCATAAGGTCACCTTTACTGCACACCTACGAAGTTACATAGGACTGGCTTCTTATTTTTTTAAACTTTAATTCCTATTAGGTTCTCATCTTTCAGAATTAGTCTAAATCATTAATTCAGATTAAGTATGGTATAGGCAGAGTTCTATGCATCAAATGAGAGCACCTTGTTGTTATGTTAGTTTCTTATAAGGTCTATGTTAGTGATTCACAGTAGTTGTAGAGATCCTAAGGCTGCTCTATACATCGGTACCAGTTACAGTAGAAGGTTAACAAAACCCTTAGAATGGTGCCCGCTCCATTAGGTTAAATTTATTAACAAGGCCTGTGAGGACTTAATTTACCTAATGTTCCACAGTTATCTAAATTCAAAGTAATCTTTTCAAAGAAAGAAAAGAAAGTTTTTAACCTTGCTATAAACATAGGCAAAGGGGCTTGTTAAAAACAAAATATCATGAAAAACAAGGCCAACTGACTCTGACTGGACAGAGGCTGCTCTTGAGGAGTCATTAGGGATAGCACCCGGGGTGGCAGCATTCTAAGGGCCAACAGCTACTAAGCCCCACATATTAGTCAGTGGAACAGTGAGGGGCAAGGGTACAGTACCTGATGATGGGCAGGTCGAGGCCCCGCTGCAAACTGAGGAAAAGGGAGAACAGACACAAAGGGAAAGGCACAAAGAGTCAGAAACACAACAGAAACCAAAGTTACACAATATACAACAAAATAAAAGCTAAAAACCCACAAGAGAAAAAATAAAAACACAAAACATTAAAGGCTTTGCTGCAGGACAGTGACAGACAGGCACCAAGATCCAAGAGGTCAACACCACCACCCAGATCTCTTCTCATTCAAAAGCTGGGGAAAAAGTTATTAAGCTACTAGCACCTGGGTGCTCACTCATAGGAATAGCATGAATAAATAACCCTCCCCTGAAAAAACAAAGGGAAGTGTGAAACACTAGATGGTTGTATTAAAACAAACATGAAAACCAAGTATGTGGCATGAAACTATACAGCTGGAGAACACCAGAAATGTTTTTAGATCGCAAAAGCACACTAAATGGATGTCAGAGATTAGATTTAAAATTTCTTTAAATGTAATGGGTGTCTGATACACAGGCTTGACGTGTGTGTGTGTGCATGCACACGTGCTGAAATGCAATTAACTAGTAAAGCTGAATAGCCAGTAAAGAACAACGGTCTCTAACACAATCGGTCAAAATGGCATTATCATAAACTGGAGGAACATGGGCAAAAAGGACAAGATTTCAACTCTATGTGCAGCTTGAAGCAAACACTGGAGGCCCCACTGTGGGGCCTGCTTGCCCAGATACTAGACACTGGCCATGAGAGAAGGGGAACTTAAGTCCTCTGGGATTTCCAACAGTTGACATGCACTCCCATTTGGCCTCTCTCAGAACAATTTCCCAGTCAGGATTTAAAAAAAAAAAAAAAAAAAGGTCAAACCTCTAGAATTGAACAATTTTTCAGAGCAAAATTTGGGTTCCTAATGATAATTTTAACTAAAAAGGACAAAGAGAATACATCATACAAAGCCATACCTAGATGCTCAAACCTCTTCGGTTCTAATGCAGGCTACTTTATTCATCAGTGAAGAGAAAACATACAAAAGCCATTCTGCACGGGCTTTTATTTACAATATGTAAGGACCAACTATCTGCGCCTTCACAGCCCCGAGGAACCAAGCTGCAGACTGAGATCACTCTTTTCTACTTAGCACTTCATCTACAACAGGAACACACCACGGTGTAACTCTCCCAACTAAGCTACCCTGTACTCAAAATGTCCAAAAGTGCCATGGAACATACAACCTCTGAACACATTTCTGCCAAGAAATCCTGTCTCTGAAGCTATAATGTCACCAAGTGTTTAAAAAAGTGACTTGATGGTCTGTGCTTGCTCAGGGTGTGAGAAAAGCTGCCAATTTTGGCAGATCGGTTTTCCAGAAGGATGGAAGATGGCAATTAAGAATCTTCTAGAAATTTCTCCTATCCAAATTGAGGTTTTGAATTTTAAGATTTTCATTTATGAGAACAGAATAGATCGTTCCTCCACTATGGGCATCAAGTTTTGAGATTAGGTAATACCATTCATAAACTAAAAAGTAGAGGGGAGAAAAAGAGATCTCTGCATGACACATTTGAAGAAAACAGAAGAGAGAGAAGAGCCATTTCAGACACCAAGCTGAGTGAGGGGCCAGTCTTCTCACTGTTCTGCTGAAAGGCCCCAATTCCAAGATTCTAACAAGAAAACCCAACTTTAGATAGGTGCAAAGTTCCATTCAAGAAAGAACAAAAGTGTGTGTGTGTGTGTGTGCGTGTGTGTGTGTGTGTGTGCGCGCGCACGCGCGTGTGTAAAGAACCCTAACTCAAGTCAGTCTGAAGTCCTGGCTGTCCCCTAGACTACTCTGGCCTGGTCCCTGACGGCTTAGGGGGTTTCTCTGCGGAGTGCTACCGCAGAGAAACCCTATGGATGACTGTAAGCAACAGAACAAACTGTAGTCGCTGCTGGCCCGTGTTAAAAATAGAAACTTTTCTCTTAAAAGGTAGAACTTTGAGATGGTGAGGATTATAGATATAAAAGAAAACAGCCTTATGTGAACTGGAATCCAGTGCTAGTGCCACTTACCCATGCCCTCACCCTGCTGTGCACAGTTGGTAACTGAGTATGGCCAATTAACAAAAAAAAAGATTACTACAAAAGCCAAATTGTCTCCACTCCAAATAGACTTCTCTAACTTCACTATTTTTTCTTAGACCATTTAAAAATAGACTGCAGTTTAAAGAGCTCCATCAAGAAAGTGGGGCAGACAGGCAACATTTTTAAATTTGGAACAAGATTTTCCGTATTATGAACTTAACTAAGAGACTATGTATCAACTAGAAATATAGACAGGAAGAGATCCTGAGGGAGGGAGGGGGCATTTGGAGCCAGCAGGATTGAAAAAGCAGATGATCAGGGAAGAATGAAAAGGCTATACTATGCATTGCCAATGGCCTATTAAAGCAGAGATAGAATGGAAAACACTCTCACTGCTCAGCAAGCTGCAGGGCACCTCCACACAGCCCCACGCCTCTCCTTTCCAGTCCAAGCAGCTGGAAAATGAATGAGACTAGACCATGGCAACTTGGGATGGAAACAGAAAATACAATCCTGCCAAGTTTCACTGCAACTCTACCCTCCCAGCATGAAGACAAATGAAATAAAAAAGATATCAGACCCAAAACAATAAGCAAGAGTAGTCTGTGTGCTGCTAGTCTTGCACTTGCTTTGGGCATGTAATGGAATATGTTACCTGTGGGTTTGGGTAATGTGGGTGGTAACAGTCACTACCAGAGGAAATGACAAAAAAATTGCATAAGGGATGGCATCTGAAGAGTTTATGACCACAGGGAAAAAATGGCTGATAACTGCAGACAATTGCCCCTTGATAGTCAATTATAAAGTAGAAAGGGTAGACAAGAAGCCTTGAGATTTATTTTTAAATTCAAATTATCTTTTAGATTTAAATCAGAAAGGGATATTCCACTTCACATTTAAAATAAGTGGAAAAAAATGTAAAACGCAAATTATTCCTGTCTGATTCCCAATAGAAGACCCACCCAATTTGTTATGGTTTTCCCACTGTGCCTGGCAGAAACTTGCATGCCAGGCTGGACTTCCAAAGAAGAAGTGATCAATACACTTCTGTTCATCAGCCAATATGTGGATGTGGTCAGAAATAATGCGTGCCAGAGGCACTGCTGCCTGCAAGAAGTACAGTTTGTTATATTGCTTACAATGCAGTATTTTATCCAGCCTCTTCCAGCCAAGGACCTGTAAACGGGAGTCTGTTCCAAAACCTTCCTCCTCTTCCAGTTGTCTGTGCAATGTATTGGCACTGTTCTGCTGGGCTGTCAAGAAAACTGGTTTAGAGATGCAGCTCTTCAGTCGGGTTTTGTGCCAAGCTCTAACCATGTAATTTCACTCTGATTGTCTTCCCCAATCATTAAAATGGGAGAGGGAAGAGGGCCAGAGAGTTCTCTGAAGTAAGAGCTTACCATAACATTCCATGCTTAACAATCAGAACCGGGGCCTATGGAAAAGGATCTGTTGAGATCTCAGGCCCATCCAATAGACAAGTATCCACATCCCCAAACCACTCTCAGAACAAAACTTGCACCAGACATTAGGTTCACCATTTCAGTGAAAAAGGAGACAAGCAAGCAGGCAACAATGACTGAAGTCCTACAACTCCAGAAATGGTTTCTCTGACCTCTGGGGAGGACCAGGATCTAAGAACAGGTATTGGAAAAGGCACCAAGGGAGAGGAAGGCAGGAAGAGGTGAGAAAGACAGGCCACTGTGTGCAGTCTAGACTCCTAGTTCTTCAAGCAGGGCTCCAGAACATTTCAACAATTCAAACTTCATGCATAAAATCAAATGAGCAGGAGCTAATGCAATGACCTTCCTATGCTACAAGCAAAAAAGCAGGTTGGGGTGCAAAAAGAAGATCCCTGTATTCCAAGAATACACAGAGCTCAAGTACAAAGAGGGATGTGGGGTACAATGAGATGTCACAGACACCTTCTGCCCAAAGCTACTCATGCAGGGTAGGAAACGACGCTAACAGTTGGACAGCTGAAGCCACTGTGCACTGTGAAACAGGAGGATGACCTGGAGTCCATCTTACTAAGTGCTGCAATCCACATGAGGGGTGAACAAGGAGGATGACTGCATTTACATCTGTATGACAATAAATCTACTACTGAAGAAATGAATACACCTGGGTGAATGTCATGCACGTGATCATACTGTCGAGTGGTTAGAACGATCTGGTGGCACGTGTTCAGAAACCCTACTTCCCACAGCACTCAAGTCCGAGGCGAACCAGTAAAATCCAATCCGCTTCTAACATCATGTTTCACTTTTCAAAATTTTGAATAACACAAATAAGACATGAAGGACGTGAAGGAAAAAACCCTGAGTGTACTGGATTGTGCAGAAGGAAGCTCATGGCACACACAGCTCCACCCTCTCCCCCCTGAGAAATGTAAACTACCCCTGCATCTAAGCTGGTGCAAATGCAAACGCTGCAGCCCCGGCACTGACAGTGTAGTGGCAGTGGTGATAATGACGGTGAGAAGTCTTCCCAGAGCACAGTGAGGATTCACAAAGAGATCCCAGCAGCTACACAGAGGAGAAAGCTGCACACTTACCGGAGACCGGGTCTGAGGCTGTGAATTCATTGTCTGAGGGGCTTGAGGGTAGACCAGTGTAGTTGGACCTGCATTCTGTCCAGAGGGATAAGGGGTCTGTCAGAGAATGGCAAAAACAACATTTAAAAAATATATAGGCACAGCAACTCAAATCCAACACATTTTTTAAAGTTCATAGAAGTGGTTTGCACTGTGGTCCGCAGCTGTTTTTAAAGTTGTAACTTAGTCAATGGAGATTTCAGAGTCGGTGTACACCTCCTGACAGTGCTATCAGCAACCCAAATCTAGGCACAAATTTTTCAAACCAGGAGTGCAGAAAACCTGCTGAAATCCCATCTACTTCTTGTGTGTGCATGTTGGGGGGGGGGGGGGGAGCTATGGACGTGGAGGCTAGAGGGTGATGAGCAATGCTTCAGCTCCATACAGACAGTTCCACAGCAGACAGAAGACCAAAGACTGTCTTGAGTTCTTTCTTTACTCCAACCCTATTAAGTCCAGCCACAAACTGAACAACAGGGCAGTAAGTTACCTGGTCATAATTATTACACATAGTCAATAATTAGATGGAACTGAACAAGCTGATTCAAGGTTTCATTTTATCTTACCAAAAATATTTTCATCACATACTGCATCGAAAAACTTCTCCATACCAACTTTTTCAAAAGTAATGTGGATTTCTTACCAATTTTGGTTAATAGAGTCGAAAGTATTCTTCAAAAACTTGCCAATATATATCAAAGCAAACATCTTAAATCCTGGAAGTTGAGGGGTGTATGTGCAAAGAATTGGGAGTCTGAGACCAACAAGGACTAAATAGGAAACCCTGTCTCAAAAGACTTAAGATGCTGTGTATAAACATAAAGAAACATTCTCTTGCTCAACCTCAGACCCTTCAGAGCATCTGACATTGCTTTTTCATGGGACATGCTGGAAAGATGCTGGTAGCCATAGTGACTTGAAGCAACAGTGACTGACAAGTCAAATTTTTAGTATGTCTTCAACACATTGGCCAACAAAGGCCACAAAAGTAGCCAATGGAGAACAACACAAATCAGCATTCAGGCACAAGGCTTTTCTATTCCGTAGAACAGCACACATCTAGCCAGAGGTACTGTCAATGCTGTTTACAATGTACCTTTCAAAACCACATCACCATTCCCAAACATTCCCAAAACCATTCGCCGTTACACATATAACATATAGAGCATAGTGTCTGGTGCAAGCACACACACATATAAAGCACAGTGTCTGGTGCAGGAACACACACACAACACACAGCACCTGGTGTAGAACACAAATGCACAGCGCCTGGTGCAGGAACACACACACAACGCATAGTGTCTGGTGCAGGCACACACAAACAACGCACAGTGTCTGTGCAGGCACACACAAACAACGCACAGTGTCTGGTGCAGGCACACACACACAGTGCACAGTGTCTGGTGCAGGCACACACACACACACAACATACAGCATCTGGTGTAGAACACAAATGCACACAACACACAGTGTCTGTGCAGAAACACACACAACACATAGTGTCTGGTGCAGGAACACACACAACACAGTGGTACAGGCACACACACACAATGCAGTGTCTGGTGCAGGCACACAAACTGTTCCGTTACAGTATAAGCTTCTGTGCCTTCAGCAACATATGCTCTTCATCAGTGCCATTCTGCCAACAGCGCTCTTGCTGGGCATTTGTCCTGTTGTGCTCTAAGCAGTGTAAGAAGCAGATGCCTCCAAAGCCTTTATTCCTTTCCTACACGTAAAGAATGACTAACCACATTTCTTGATGGACTTCTTAACTTACTATGGTGTTTTACTAAAAATTACACAAACACTTCAACAAAAAACATTCTGTTTTAATATTTATTTTTCACCATGTGACTATGTTTCTGTGTGTGGTATGTGCATGCGCTAAGTCTGGTACCTGCAGACTCTAGGAGACAGTGTTGGGTACCCTGGAGCTGGAGTTACAGATAGTTTGAGCCACCCAATGTGGGTCCTAGAAATTGAACATGGGGTACTATGCAAGAGTGCATACGCTTAACCACTAATCTATCTCTTCAGCTCAAAACATCCTTTTCTTAGTTTTTATAATGTGTTTCTTTATTCTTGGTATGAGTGCTCTTCCTGCACATATTCATGTGTCACTTTGTGTATGTAGAGGTCAGGATCCTGTTCTCTCTTTCCTCCATGTGGAACCAGGAAGTGAAATTCCAGCCATCAAGCTTGGTGGTGAATGGCTTTACCCACTAAGCCATCTTTCCAGTATCAGTACAAAGATTCTTTGACCTGGCTGCATAACATCAAATGCATAGAGGACAAGGGATAAGTTGATGAGGTAACATTTCAAGAATTACTAATGGTTTTGACAACTGTCCCTCTACAATGACTTTCAAAGCCTTCTCAAGGCTGCAGCTGGAACTCTGTGGTAGGTCAACTGCCTAGCACATACAATGCCCTCGGATTTAATATCTGACACTACAATACAGAAAAAAAAAAGGTAGCACACATCAGAACCATCACAGTAATTTAGTCTCACAAGGACTACACAGCACTTCCTGTATACTGTCCAAGTTCATAAAACCGTAGACGAATATTCAGATTTCTGTAGCTTAGTGTTTCAACTAATAACCTGATAGCACTGCAAGGTAACGAAGACAAGTCAGCTGCAGAAGGTCTTAGTCACTTACACAACTTTTAAGGCGATAATTTTTATTTATTATATATACAGTGTTGTGCCTGCAGGCCAGAAGAGGGAGCTAGATCTCTTCTACACAGTTGTGAGCCACCATGTGGTTGCTGAGAATTGAAAGCAAAATCTCTGAAACAGCAGCCAGTGCTCCTAACCACTGAGCCATCTCTTCAGGCAATAACAATGATTTTTAATCACTGATTTCAACAGTGAATTCCACTGGAAGATGAACAAAACTGCATATAAGCTACAAGACTCCAGAGACAGACACACGGGACTCAAACATGGACCTAGGATGGATTTTCTATTTCTACAATGGAAGACAACAAATTTAGCTGACAAAACAATGATGATATGAAACATAGCCTTACTGCATTTCACATGCTACCTGCTGTTAAGATTTTACACATAACTCAGAGATAAAAAGTCATTTCTTGTTTTAAGGTAATCTGTTCACCTTAGACAAATAATACCATTTGGACTAAACTCAATATGGTATGTGCATGAGAATGTACACACAGAGGACTGAGTAGCCGAGCTGCAAACTTCTCAAGGGCTGTAGGATGATCTTTACATTACTGACCTCCCTGACCCCAAAATTCCATCTCTAGGAATGCAGTCTATAGATGAAACTCATGCTTCCACCAACCCCAACAGAAACATTCTACACTTCTTTTTTTTTGGGGGGGGGGGTGTTGTTGTTGTTTGTTTGTTTTGTTTTTCGAGACAAGATTTCTCTGCATAGCTTTAGTTCCTGTCCTGGAACTAGCTCGTGTAGACCAGACTGGCCTCGAACTCACAGAGATACACCTGCCTCTGCACCCCAAGTGCTGGGATTAAAGGCATGAGACACCACGGCCCGGCCATTCTACACTTCTGAAGAGATGAGGATGATTAGTTATTATTATTTGGATCTCGCTATCTAGCCCTGGCTGTCTTAAAACTCGCTAAGTAGTCGAGGCTGGCCTTGAACTTAAAGAGACACACCTCTGTTTGCCTCCCACGTGCTGGTATTAAGTGCACCACCACGTCTGGAGAGATAATTAATTTTAAAAGAATTAGGCAAATGTACACATATATCAACACCATGGCGTCTTGCACATAGAAATACATGTATGAGAAGGAAGATCATAAGTTCTAGGCCATTCTGCGCTTATGGAATGAGTTTAAGACTGGCCTGAGCAACTTCCTGGCACCTTGTCTTAATTTAGAAATAAGCAAAGCAGTGGGGGAGTGGGGGGGACGAAGCACAAGGAAGACACTGGCAACAGCCTGCCAAATGTATAAAGAAAGCCCTGAGTTCCATCCCAACACCACAAAAACAATCTTATTAACTATCTTAACTATTGGAAGTGCACAGTACAGCAGTGCTAGCTCTTTATACAGCCAGCAAGCTCCATGCGAGGTGAGTAAACTCACATAGTGACCTTTTATCACAACTCAGCCAGGCACTTGGCAAACAGAACACTGTACTTCCTTCCTAATGAATTCAGGTATCCACTGCCATTTAAAATAACCTGGAACTCATGTTAATGGAGGTACTTATGATGAATCTCAAAGAACAGGGGCACCCAAGTATCAAAAAGAAGTGTCCATCATAACTCCTAGTTTCCCAAATAAATGAGCAGAATGTGATCACGTGTGCTTGGGCTTCTCCGTGTTCTTGCCCTCAAAAGCCAGACTATAAATAGGCTGGTGCATCACAGTCATGATCACATCTGGACACACTAACGGCTCAGTCACAGCACACGTGGCATAAACACTCCTAAAGGGGGAGTGAAGGCGAACCATTATGTGGGCACTGCCACCAGTATTCAACAGCGAGGAGAGCCAACAAATACCTACAATGACTTGCTATGAGGAAAACACAGTTCTTACATAAAATTTTAACAATGACCACTGCATTAATGATGGCACAAAATGGGCCTATTTGAACAAAAAACAAAATGAAAAGGTACCTAATTGCTTTCTAGGGAATAAGAATATCTTCAATTCCTATTCTGTATTTAAATATCAGAGCAATAGTACCAGAGGAGGATATAATGCCATTTATAAAAGAAAGGACTCAATACTGGGTCTCCAATATGACTTTCATCTTGCAATACTAAACAAAATATAAAAACAAAACAAAACCTACACAAGTTATATTTAGTTCATGGCTGAGCGGGATAAGTCAACATTGCCTGCTGTGTAATATGACTCCCAGAGAATTCACCCTGAGGACAAACATCACATGACCAAGTTCAGAGAAGAGCTGAGTCACCCACCTCTGGCTCTCCACTTTGATTTCCAGAAACTTGGTGGAATCAACTACAGTCCCATAACTTTCTCAGCTGTTCTTCCCACTTCCACCAGTAAATCAGTTTCCTTAATTAGGCTGGCGGGACACTTGAACCCAAGTGTACCCTATCTGCGTCAGAGGCAGCAGCCTCTATCCACCTGGGGGAAGTATCAAGCACGCTACATGACTTGTGCATTTTGAACAGGACCAATACATCCCTAGGGCTTCATTCTGACACATCCTGAACAGTAAAACTGCTTGATTTTCCTCTGGGAATGCTCATTACATCAACAGTAGTAATCAGCATTTGGCTCCCAAAGTCTTTTTCTTCAGATCAGAGTGAGAGAAGCAATTCAGCAAATGTATGGCATTCTGGGTAGATATTGAGAACAGTAAGACAGATGAAAAGGTGGGAAAAGATCAGTTAACAAGCGATTCACAATTCATTAAACAACTGTAAAATGTAGGTCATTACATGTATGTAGATAATAAGTAAAAATATACAATGAGAAGATTTCACTGAGAGGTATCCAGGTAGCAACAGCAATGACAACCTAGGAAACAATGACATTCAGTCATCAGTGTAAAGAGAGCAGCATCCTGAGGAGGCAGAACAAGGAGAACGTGTTACCTAAGCAGGAAGGGTCCTCGGGGGAAGAACTAAAGGAAGCAGAGTGAGGTGAGATTGAAGAATGTGGTTTTAGGGCTATACTAAAGTCATGTGTCAAGAGAAATAAGAATCATCTTAGAAGATGCTCAATGAGGCAGTGTTTGTTATCCTCAGATGTGCTAACTAGGAGAAGTATTATACAAAAGGGAAGGCATGATGGAGATCGGTGTAGCTATCAGAAAAAGAGTTCAAGCACATGGTACCTGCCGTGAGCCTGAATGAAGAAAGCAAGCAAAACAAATAACATACTTAGTAGGGTTAGCCAATGGCTCACCAGGTAAAGGTACTTGCTGACAACTCAGGTTTGCTCTCCACAGTGGAAGGAGAGAATTGATTCCCACAGGGGTGTGAACGTACACATAACCAAACTCATGCACTAAAAGCTAAAAACTAAAAGTGGAAAATAGTAGCAGGACTCTGAGCAAACAATCAAGGCTGAGCTCTGACATTCCTGAGGGAGCACAGAACTCAATGATTAAATGGCCAAGGATACCGATAAAGTGTTGGGCCTAGGACCCAACTGTCCCTGGCTCTTGGGGACAGTCCCCAACGACAACAATTGGAGGAAAAGGGATGCCACCCACCCATCCACCCAAGAAACACAGGCTCCACTGTTCCAGTGAGGAAGAGATGAGCAGACAGCAGTGCAGGAATACACTCAACATCATAAAGAGCAATACAGCACGACCAGAAACTAGGGATTCTACAACAGCAACAAAGACCTGAACGTCCCAACGCAGATAAAGAAGAAAATGACGTTAAAAATAACTTTATGAAGATGATTTAGGCCCTTAAAGAAGAAATGAAAACTTCCCTTAAAGAAGTGGAGGAAAAACACCAATAAGTTGGAAGAAATCATCAAATCCCTTAAAGGAAACCAAAAAAAAGCAATCAAACAGGTGAAAGAAATGATTCAAGATTTGAAAACTGAAATAGAGTCAATAGAAAACGCAACCGAGGGAAATCTGGAAATAGAAAATCTGGGTAAATGATCAGGAACCACAAAAGCAAGCATAAACAACAGAATATAAGAGATGGAAGAGAGAATCTCGCGTGTTGAAGATACAATACAGGAAATAGATTCATCGATCAAAGATAATGTTAAATACAATAAATTCTTAACACAAAATATCCAAGAAATCTGAAACACCATGAAAAAAACCAAACCTAAGAATAATAGAAACTGAAGAAGGGGAAGAAGTCCAGCTCAAAGGAACAGAAAACATAAGAGAAAACTTTCCCAATCTTTCAAAGAACATGTCAACGAAAATACAAAAAGCTTACAAAACACCAAATAAACAGAACCAAAAAGACAAAGTTCCCTCACCACATAAAAATAAAAGGCTAAACATACAGATTAAAGAAAAAATAAGAACTGCAAAGGAAAAAGGCCACATAACATATAAAGGCAGACCTATCAGAATTAAACCCTAATTTTCAATGGAAACAATGAGAGTCAGAAAGACCTACCTGGTCAGGCATCATGCAGACACTAGGAGACCACAAATGCCAGCCGCCCAAACTACTATAACCAGCAAAGCTGTCAACCAACATAGACATCCCATGACAAAACTAACATAGACATCCCATGACAAAACCAGATTTAATCCACAAATCTACCTTACAGAAAGTACTAGAAGGAAAACTCCAACCCAAGGAAATTAGCAACACCCACAAAAACACAGGAAATAGACAATCACACAACAGCAAATTCCAAAGAAGAGAAACCCACACATATACCAACAATAACAAACACAAAAATAACAGGAACTAGCAATCGCTAGTCACTAATATCCTTTAATACCAGAGGACTCAATTTGCTTGTACAAAGACACAAACTAACAGATTAGATACAAAAACAGAATCCATCCTTCTGCTGTCCGGGCCAGCCATGATAGGCTAAGTATCAACAGGTCACCCAAAGAAGTTCTTTACTTCCAATCATTATCACCTGCCAGAGTAGAACTTGGCCATCAATAAATTTAATAAGAGGCCTGAGTCTCAGTAGTTTACCCTGAGGCAATGCCTGGTTGCAGGAGAAACCACAAAGTGAGATTATCTAGCACCACCCAGAACAGACCATCCAAAGGAAATGCCTGGCATTCTAACTGCTGTAGAAAGGATCTCCTCCCAGTACACACTCACCACGACACCCCTAGATAAATGTCAGCCAATCAAGGGTCCTAAATCTCAGAAACCACTCACCCCCACTTTTACTACTATAAAAACCCATTTCTAACTGAGCTCAGGGCTCTCCAGATATTCCAGTAAGCTGGACAAGTGGAGAGACCGAGTTTGCCAACTTGATTAAAATAAAGGCTCTTTGCTTTTACATATGGGACTCAGTCTCCTTGTTGGCTTTTGCAGGGATTTGGGCATAACATCTGCTGCATACAAGAAACACAACTCAACTACAAAGACAGATATTATCTCAGAATAAAGGACTGGGAAAAGGTTTTACATTCAAATGGATCTAAGAAACAAGCTGGTGTAGCTATCCTAATATCTAACAAAACAGATTTCAAACTAAAATTAGTCAAAAGAGATGAAGAAGGTCATTTCATATTCATCACAGGAAAAATCCATTAAGATGAAGTCTCAATATTGAACATCTATGCCCCAAATACAACAGCACCCTCATTTGTAAAAGAAACATTACTAAAGCTTAAAAAACACATCAAGCCCTACACTAAAAAGTGGGAGACTTCAACACCCCACTCTCACCATTGGACAGGTCTACCAGATAGAAACATAACAGAAAAATAAAGGAACTAACAGATGCTATGACTCAAATGGATGTTACAGACATCTATAGAACATTTCATCCAAACACAAAAGAATATACCTCTTCTCAGCACCTCATGGATCCTACTCGAAAACTGACCACATACTCAGTAACAAAGCAAATCTCAACAGATTACAAAATACTCGAATAGCCATGTCTTATCGTATCATTATGGCGTAAAGTTAGAATTCAACAATACTAATTATTGCAGAAAGCACAAAAACACATGGAAACTGAGCAAGGCTCAACTGAATCACCACTGAGTCAAGGAAGAAATAAAGAAATTAAAGACTTCCTAAAATTCAATTAAAATTATTGTACAACATTCCCAAACTTATGGGACACAATGAAAGTTGTGCTAAGATTAAAGTTCATAGCACTAAATGCCTACGTGAACAAGCTGGAAAAATCCCACACTAGTGAAATAACAAAACACCTGAAAGATCTATTACAAAAAGAAGCAAACTCATCCAGTAGTACTAGACAACAGGAAATAAATTGAGAGCTGAAGTCAACAAAATAGAAAAAAAACAAAAACAATACAAAAAAAAAATCAATGAGACAAAGAGTTGATTCTTCAAGGAAAAAAAAAAAATCAACAAAATAGACAAACATTTTTCTAAACTAACCAAAAGGCAGAGAGAGAATATTCAAATTAAGAAAACCCAGAAATGAAAAGGGGAACGTAACAACAGACAAGGAGAAAATTTAGAGAATCATCAGGTCATATTTTGAAAACCTGTAATCCACAAAATTGGAAAAATTAAAGGAAATGGACAATTTCTGGATAAATATCACTTACCAAAATTAAATCAAGACCAGATAAGCAAATGAAATAGACCTATAACTGCTGAAGAAATAGAAACAATCATCAAAAGTCTCCCAACCAAAACCGCCCAGGACCAGATGGTTTCATCATAGAATTCTACATGATTTTCCAAGAAAAACCAATACCAATGCTCCTCAAATTGTTCCACACAATAGACACACAATAGACTCAAATTATTCTTTTGAGGCAACAGTTACCCTGATACCCAAACCACATAAAGATATTACTAAGAAAGAGAATTACAGGGCTGGTGAGATGGCTCAGTGGTTAAGAGCACTGCCTGCTCTTCCAGAGGTCCTGAGTTCAATTCCCAGCAACCACATGGTGGCTCCCAACCATCTATAATGAGGTCTGGTGCCCTCTTCTGGTCTGCTGGCACCAGAATACTGTATACATAATAAATAAATAAATCCTAAAAAAAAAAAAAGAAAAGAAAGAAAGAAAGAAAGAGAATTACAGACCAATCTCCATCATGAACATTGATGCCACGACACTCTATAAAATATTGGCAAACCAAACACATCAGAAAAATTATCTACCGTGACCAAGTAGGCTTCAACCCAGAGATGTAGGGATGGATGGTTCAATATTCAAAAATCCGTCAATGCAATCACCATATAAACAAACTGAAAGAAAAAAAACCCACATGATCATCTCATCTCATTAGATGCTGAAAAGCCTTCAACAGGTCTTGGAAAGAGCAGGGATGCAAGGAACATACCTAAACAAAATAAAGGCAATATACAGCAAGTCAACAGCCAACATCAAACTAAATGGAGAGAAACTCAAAGCGATCTCACTGAAATCAGGAACAAGACAAGGTTGTCCACTCTCTAAATATCTATTCAATATAGTACTTGAAGAGATCAGGGGATCTACTTGAAGAGATCAGGGGATACAAATCAGAAAAGAAGTCAAACTTTCATTATTTGCTAACAATATGCTAATTTACATGAGTGACCCCAAAAATTCTACCAGGGAACTCCTACAAATGACGGAAAGAGAAAAACAACTACACAGGCATCCTCTGGCCTCCACATGTGCGCCCCCACACACCTCAAAAAATAAAAGCTTATATATACCTGCAGAAGCTGATTATGTGCTTAACTATGGATTAATTCCAAATCCACAGGAGCAGACTGAGAACACAGAGAACAGAGGGCCACCATCCACCACTTCCCTTCACATAGGCTCTATGCTGCCTTAACACAGGGCTGCTTGAGTGCTTCTAGGAAAACTTCAGATTCACTCTTTCTGTTTCAAAACAGTACTAAGGTCACTAACTTCTACCTCTGAGGGATTTTCTGGATTTTTAATGCGCTGTATTATACACACAGTTTTCTGAAGGTTTTTGTGATCTTTTTAAATAAAAGTATAGGGGCAGTGGGAAAGGTGCTGCCACACAAGCATGACTGCCTGAGGTCTTCTTTCCGTGAACTGAAGTTTCCTCTGACCTCTCAGAACCACACATAAGCACACACCTTGCATGCATACACACAAAAGTAAAAATACATAATTATCCACAGCAATCCCAGCGAGGGTCTTAGCAACAATGCCTTGAGTATAAAGTGCCGTGACCTGACATCAAAGAGGAGATAAGGCACTAGAAATCTGCTATGGAAATCCAGCAATGCCAGCTTTAATCCTAGCACTCAAGAGGCAGAGGTAGCGTCTCTCTGCGCAGCCCTGGCTGCTCTGGAACCCACTATGTTCAAGACCAAGCTGGCCTTGAACTCACAGAGACCCTCGCCTGCCTCTGACTCTCAAGCATTGGGACCTGGACCAGTTCACTATTTTTTAAATGACATGCTGGAGAAATTACTTAGTTGGTAAAGTGCTAACAGAGCCTCCCTTTCAGATATACAACTTTTGTTTTAAGTAAGGGCAGGCTACACTATGTAGCCCAAGTGGGCCTCAAACTCAGGACAACTGCTTCAAATGGTAGGATGATAATAATGTACCAGCAAACATGGCTGTCTACAGCTGCCTTTATGCCACAGTGAACTGAGAACTTTTTTATAATGTGGATGTGCTAGAGGGTTCCCTAGCCCATAGAGAATACAGATGTGTGATCAATCCCCTTTTAGCTCTCTAACTCAAAGAAAAAATTTCCCAACAAGTTTACAAAATGCTCCAGTGGAGAGGTTATTCATTCTGGAAGAAACTGCCTTTCAGCACCAGGGGAACTGTACAACTGTAGAGGGCTATCTGCCACAAATACTACTCTACTTAATGGTGGCTTGTGGAAAGTTCTGAATTAATGTTTTAGGCAACCATCCATTCATTAAGACACAGTACTTAATTAGTCCACATTAAAGTCATGCAATCACCCTGACTGTTACCTTGTAAGCCGATAGCTAATGGCCACTGTCCTCAATACACGGAAACAGCTTTAGTCATTCACCAGCACCTATCTCTACGGCTCTACTTGTCACCCTCAGCAATCCAAGTCAAAATATCGATTATCTACAGAATCCTAGAATGTGGTCATTCTGAAAGCAAACTGGTTTTTCACCACCCTCTATAAACTGAAATACCAGTAACATAGTACAAAAAAAAAAGAAAACATGCATATAAACAAACAAAAACCTCTAATCTCTCATGTTACATTTTTTAAAATACTTTAAATCAAATAGGTGGGAATAGTATTTCGCTATATCTAAACACTGCCCATGTTTTCATAAATGCTTATTTGCTGACTGTGTTCTGGAAACATTCAGCTCAGAAAAAGATAACTCATTCTCTAGGTCACGCCCACAGTTTCCTGATTTTCCAGCTCAGGAACTCAAGGGAGTCTTCACAGGAAAGGGTAGCATGACTGAAGGAACCCTTCCTCCTCAGAAAAAGATCTCCACGGGCAGACTCAGCATTTTATAGCTAACCTTCTATGGTCAAAAAAAAAATAAACTTCTACTCAAAGTTTATCAGTACCCACTCACTCTTAATAAAAGATCTTCTCTTTTATATAAATAAAGCAAGCATTCACATCAATAAACAGTCAAAGGAAGTAACTGCGAAATTTCATTTACAGCTATTTTTCTCTGGTCAGACTCAGGACGTACTACAGGTCAAGTCAGGCACTATAAATCCTACGGAAGGATCTGTTTCACTGCCTTCAAATGCTTGGGAACAATTGAATTTAGTTTGAAACCCATGAAGACTTAACTGCACATAAGGGAAGCACCTGTAACCAATCAACAGTTAAAGCCTCAGGACATAATCCGGCTCAACCACCAAAAGCTAGAGAGGACACAGCCACAGAAGGAACACCTCTTGCAGCACTACATAAATATGCCTTCAATCAGATGAAGAAACAGCCCCGTCTCTCTCTCTCTCTCTCTCTCTCCTCTCTCTTTCTCTCTCTCTCTCTGTGTTTGTGTAGGACGGGGGCTGTGTGCTCCTTAGGAAACTCACTTCTGGCAGTGAGGAGCAAAAGGGCACTTCCCACACTTGTCTTCTCAAGGCTAGGCACTCATCATAGTACCCAGGCTGAGACCCAAGCACTGAAAAGTGCATCCGTGAGCAATGGGACTCACAGTATCAGTTGATTCCAGTAGGAAGATAAGACTAAGAACTCCTGAGATGAGTCTCATTTTTGAGCACTGACATCACAGAGAGCTCCATGAACAACCATTTTCATATTCTTTATAATTAGTTCAAGGTGACACGCCATGGTTTTCCCTGGGCCTTGATAGACTCATCTAAAAGTATGGAACTCAGAATACATTTATGTCTGGGGTGCTTCATAGTCTCGCAATAGTAATGATATTGTTCGCCCTACAAAGCCATGAAACATCAGGTGCCGGCAGAAAGATCCTAATGGTTCACTGAGTCCCCAGGCACCTACAGACATTACAACATCTACTCGGCTGGGCCTGGGCTAGACCCAACACCACCTGAACCTGCTCTGAAATCTGTGCTGCTTTCTCCCACCAGCCACACCTTTATTTAGTCTCTAGATTCTTCCTTGCATTATCTGCAGTAATGGCTCTGATTCCATGCATCTGTCAGAGCATATGCAATCTTGTGTGGGTCCTATAACCCCTCTTCTTTTTGAGTACTGAACAGATAAATGTTTCTGCTTTTGTGTTTTGAGACAGGTTTCTCTGTGTAACCCTGGCTGTCCTGGAACTTGCTCTACAGACCAGACTGGCCTAGAACTCAGAGATCTACACACCTCTGCCTTCCTGAGATTTAAGGCATGCACCACTACTGCCAGGCCTGTGCAAATAAATTTTTATAAAGTTCAATTGTTTAGCAAAGATTCTCAAGTTGACTGCTTAAAAAACTGGAATGTATTGTTTCATTTTGTGTGTGTAGAGTGTGCGCCCCCACATGTGGGTGCACAGGTGCGCAGTCATGTGTGGCAGACAGACACGACATCAGGTTATCATAATCAATTGTACTCCATCTTATTTCTTGAGACGGGGTCTCTCATTAAACCCAGATTTCATCACCTGGCTAGCTGGTCAGTAAGTCCCTCCCTGGTCCTGTCTCTCAGAGCTTGAAAATATAGACACATGCCATCACGCCTAGCTTTTTTTGTAGGGGCTTGCCCTCCTCCTTGGAAAGCAAGTGATTATCTACAGGGCCATCTCCCAACCCTAAAACATATAATGAAACATATTATTACACATGTGTGAGCGTTTCCCCCACACACACCGCATACACACAGGGAAAAGGAGGGTTTCAGATTACCAGCATCTAGAGCTAGAGGTGAAGTGGCACGCCTGATGTAGGTCCTAAGACATGAACTTTCATCTCCAGGACAAGCAGCAAGTGCCCTTAACTGCTGAGCCATGTCTTCAGATAAGAAATGGTATCAAAGGACATATCGTGAATGATAGTTGTGTTTCCAGAGTGAGCTATAAAAGCCTCGCATGCCTAAAAATGATGTACAATAGTGAATTATGAGAATACAAGGAAGACAGGAAGCTGGGAACTGTAGGTAAACAATGTGGCTCAGTGGTGGAGCACTTACCTCAGATGGGTGATGCCCTAGGTTCAATTCTCAGTAACAGAAAAAATAAATAGAAGCTGGGAACTGGGGGTGCTGACTTTGTTGTCTGCCAAAGATGGTATCTGAAGACATGAATCAAAACATTCCACCTATCAAATCAATCTGTCTCATTCTAAAAAATGAAAATAACCACACCTGTGTCACAAGGTGCCCTGAAACCTTAAGTGTTGACCATCTAGCTATCATCCTGGCAATAGCAACCTGGAATTCAGAGTACCTGTGCTCTGTTGTGAACAAGTTCTGTTGTGATCTAGGAAGAACAGCTTTCAGTATTTTAAATTCAATTACTTTAATGTTTGTAGAGTCAGATATGCCTAACACCCATCTCTAATCTAAGGAAGATCTGGTGTGTTTTAGAATTTGGCCTTCTGACGCCTGAAGACTGAGTGCTCCTTCGGGAGCTTTTATTGCACTATCCTTTTCAAAGATCCCAGAGAGGGCCACTCTTCAAGAAGTCTTTATTCCTTACAGTTTTTAAGAGTTAGGACAAGCTTAACAGAAGACAAAAATCTCTTGTGTATGTACCTACCATTTTTTTGGGGGGAGGGGGGGAGATAGGGTTTTGAGACAGGGTTTCTTGGTCCTGAATGTCCTGGAACTCTATAGATAAACAGGCTGATCTTGAACTCACAGAAGAGATCTGTGTGCCTCTGCATCCTGAGTGCTGGGATTAAAGGCATGTACCATCACCCTCTACCCATCTTTTTGATAGTTTTCATTTTTATAGAGATAATACTCTTTCTAGTATTTCGGTATTTGTCTACAAACAGTTTCTGCCTTTACTGATGCTCAAGCTGCTTTAACCATGCTCAAAGCAGAAGAAGCAAGAATGAAACCTGCAGGTCAGCCCTCTACACATCTGATCATCCCAGGCTAGCCTCCAGTGCCTAAGCTACTTCCTCCCTTCTAAAGGTTGCCAAATGGTTATGTAAATGAGCCAGCTGGCTTCTGAGTCATCACTCTTATTCCCAACTTCTCCATTCCCAGTGTGAACCTTGAATAGCTCTATGAGCCCTTAACAGCAGTCAGAATTTCAGTCACCTCCTAAACATGGAAACTGGACAGCTGACCTCCCTCACTCCAGGGGAGAGGCGAGTGACAGCTGTTGTTCAAATATTGGTTTCTATTACCTGTCTACTTGGTAACCCAAAATATTTCTCTCTAAACCTGCTCTAGTTTCCTAAAAGAAAATCTTCATGTGTGTACAATGCTAAAAGCTTTGCAACTTGCAGAAACAGGCACGGTGGCACACAGTTATAATACCAGCAAGGATGAGGCAGGAGGATAAAGAATGCAACCAGTGTGGGTTATACTGCAAAACTCTTCAAACAAGCAAGCAAACAAAAACAAAGTCTACTGTCAAATGCCTCTTTAGCAATCCCATTCCCTGGGCAGGCTCGAGAACAGTCAGGCGGTGATGCTCTTAATACAGGAAACTACAGCCTGAACGCCATGTCCTCTTAGTCCTCTGAAGCTAAGAACAACATCAGGAAAAATTATAAAAAGTACAAAGTGGGTATATGACACTAAGAAATAACTTGGATTATAACCAGTGGCAATAACAGAACTGATAGAAACTTTCAGAACTTATCAATGAAGGGCATCTCATGATGCTGGGCACTGAGGAGGCCTATCACCTTGGTCCAGAACTTCATTCCTAATCACTCTAAACACCTAGGTTTTTGCACTACCACCATTTCTATTTCACTTCTGCAGCTGTGTGGATAGCAGCTGTTTATCGCAGTGTTCATTTCTAGATTACATCAGCCTCATGTTAATCATTTGGCCAATACAATAAACTGATGTTTTGAATACCCTCTCTTTGAAATACCTTGCTGGATGGTGGTGGTATGTGCCTTTAAAAAAAATCTATTGAGCTGGGCGGTGGTGGCTCAGGCCTTTAATCCCAGCATTCAGGAGGCAGAGGCAGGTGGATCTCTGTGAGTTTGAGACCAGCCTTATCTACAAGAGCTAGTTCCAGGTCAGGCTTCAAAGCTACAGAGAAACCCTGTCTCGAAAAAGAAAAACAAACAACAAAAAAAAAATCTCTTGAGTAGATGGAAAAGGAGAAGTGAAATTCAACAGCTCAAGAGCTATTATGTGGGAGAAGTAAATGTGACCCATCACCTGGTAGACGGTTTAGGAATGATCTTTGCACTCGCAAGGCAGAGCAAGGCCTAGACTAAGTTACAAGAGAACCTGTCTCAAAAGAAAGGGAAAAGGAGTTTTTATATACTGTTCTTTGCAGTTCATGAACTTTCAAATAACCTTCCTGTTTGCTCCCTTTAGAGCCAACAGTCCTTTACTGAACTGTTCTGCTCCACTCCCTACACCCCTGACAGCTACCCCAGCAAACTTAGCTCCTCTCTCTGAGTGTGATGCTCATTCCCTCTGATGATCTTCCCTCTGGGGTCCTGCTGGTCCACCCCAGAGCTGCCTGCTCAATCACATGCATGCAGAGGGTATTTCTGCAAGAAATGTTACCAGCACTTGGAGTGATCAAACTGTCTTGACTTCCTAGTCTCTATAAAAGCAATCTGTTCCAGGACTGCGGCTCTAACTCAGTGGCAGAGCACCTGTATCACACACTGATCCCCAGTAGGGCACTAAAGATAAACAGAACACTACCCTACTTTACTCTCCTTTCCAAGATTCACTTTCATGTGCTGATTTCTGAGTGGAAACAGCAACACATTGAACTATCAAAAACAATGAATGAATGAATGAATGAATGAACCATCTGTATGTCTCATTAGTTCTAGAAAGTGGCAACACTTAGGCCAGCAGCTGATGTGGAAGTGTTATTAATAAAGAAACTGCCTAGGCCCATTTGATAGGCCAACCCTTACGTAGGCGGAGAAAACAGAACAGAATGCTGGGAGAAAGAAGCTGAGTTAAGGAGTCGCCATGATTCTCCCACTCCAGACAGATGCAGGTTAAGATCTTCCCTGGTCAGCCACCTCGTGGGCTACACAGATTATTAGAAATGGGTTAGATCAATATATAAGAGCTAGCCAATAAGAGGCTGGAACTAATGGGCCAAGCAGAGTTTAAATGAATACAGTTTCCGTGTAATTATTTCAGGGCATAAGCTAGCCATGCAGGCGGCCGGGTGCCAGGGACACAGCCCCGCCGCTCCTATTACTGCAAGCAGCAATCAGAGCTACAGGAAGTACAGATCTACATGAAATACAAGTGTCCACAGAAGGAAACCTGCATGGTAAAGCAAGGCTTTTTTGTTTATTTGTTTGTTTGAAGCAACTTACTCAAAATACCCAGGGATAGGAAAGGGGACGCAAGAAGAGTCCCCAGTTGTACTCAGAAAGTTATTATTTCCCCTGGCAGAATTTAGGTAAAAATGAGAAGCACCAATCACAAGCTGATCCCACATAAAAGGCAACAAGGATTGTCTATGAAATCACATGTTTGATTCTTATAATATCATTTCATGCCGGGCGGTGGTGGCGCACGCCTTTAATCCCAGCACTCGGGAGGCAGAGGCAGGCGGATCTCTGTGAGTTCGAGACCAGCCTGGTCTACAAGAGCTAGTTCCAGGACAGACTCCAAAACCACAGAGAAACCCTGTCTTGAAAAACCACAAAAATAATAATAATAAGCCGGGCGGTGGTGGCGCACGCCTTTAATCCCAGCACTCGGGAGGCAGAGGCAGGCGGATCTCTGTGAGTTCGAGGCCAGCCTGGTCTACAAGAGCTAGTTCCAGGACAGGAACCAAAAGCTACGGAGAAACCCTGTCTCGAAAAATCAAAAAAAAAAAAAAATAATAATAATAATAAATCATTTCATTTTCGAATTTTCTAGATTTCTAATATGGATTCTACCTGTGTAGGTAAGGTAGCTTTGCCAAGCAGAACCATACCCTCTGGGCTCACTGTGTGCCATCTGGGTAATAACCAGTCATTACTCTAACAACAGTACTTAAATATCAGGCAGGGAATTTTCTACGCCACTGGGCTATTTTTGCAACTATGAGAAATGCAATGCAAGGAAAAGTACAATGAAATCAGCATCCGAAGCTGCTCTGCAGGTCGGTTCACGGTGAGGTGGTGAGGTAGAAGACTGCTAAGGTGAGGCATCAGCAGGAACGCACGGCGAAGTCCTGCGTTATAACTACAATCGTACTGTCCTGTGAAGAAAGGAGCACACGGGCCAAGTCCTGCGTTACAACTACAATCATACTGTCCTGTGAAGAAAGGCTAAAGAAAACGGAGCAGTGGCAATTCCCTAGCTGTTCTGACACATTAAAGCTACCACAGTTACACATAATGTGAACATACCGCTAAAAAACCATTGGGTTGTTCCAGGGATTTAGAGTTTATTCATTATTTTTTTCCTTCTTTTTGCCTAGAATTCCTGATCCTCCTGTCTGATCCCCAAGTGCTGGAATTACAGTCATGAGCCACAATAGCAGGATACTATTTCCTTATGTTAATAACAACTATGAAGAAGAAAGATGACAGCACTTGTTCTAGTGGAAAATGACAGTATACTCTAATTCCAGGCAGGAGGGTTTTGAGTTCAAGGCTAGCCTAAGTTATATGGTAAATTCCAAGCAAGCTTGAGCTATACAAGACCCAGGCTCAAACAAGAAAACAGACAATAGTTTTTGAATTTTTTTTTCAAATGTTTTTAAGTATGATAAGATATTATCAAAAGAAAGCAAATAGCAGTTGGCACCAACAGGGCCTGCATGCTGTCAGTACTACACACAGCAAGACACCTTCAGCAGCCCCAAGGATGGCTTCCACACGCCACTTCCTCCAAAGAATGTACTTCAAGATAGAGGAAAGGAGGGATTGAGAGATGGGTCAGCAATTAAGAGCACTTGTTGCTCTTGCAAATGACCCAAGTTCTGTTCCCATCAGCCCATGTAGTGGTTCACAGTCATCATTAACTCTAGTTCCAGAGGTTCTGACTCTAGTCTCTTCTGGCCTCCTGGGTACCAGGCATATATGTGGTCAATACACAAATGCACACTTGTTCAGGCAAACAATGTATATACATATTTTTTTTTTCAAGACAGGGTTTCTCTGTGTAACAGCTCTGGCTGTCCTGGAACTCACTTTAGAGACCAAAATTCATCTGCCTCTACCTCCCAAGTGCTGGTATTAAAGGTGTGTGTCACCACCATTGTGTTTAAAAGTACTTTTTAAAAGATGGAAAGGAAATATAAAACTGTAAATTTTACTTTGTTCTTCTTTCTAAGGAAATCCAACAGCCATCTATTCCAGCAACAAGATATGACGAGGAAAAATAAAGCTTGAAACTTCCCTATTTAGTAAGGCTATTTGTCGAAGTCATGAAACTACAATTGTTTTCTAAATATATAAAAGTTACCAATAAGTAAAATGATTAGTCACGCTAATAATAAAAATAAAATAAAATGATTGTTTAAGTACCAAAAGCTTGTACTTCTTGCTAGGGAGAGACTGAAACAGAGGACTGCCACAAACAAGGCCTGCCTGAGCAACTTAGTGAGACCCTATCTCAGAACATTGAGTAAACAGACATAGTTCAGGGGACACACCTGCCACACCCATATGTGGGTGGGTGCGCGTGTGCACATGCTCTTCACTTACTGGATCCACTCATGAAATCAGGCACAATCTTAGCAGACAGACCCACAAAGGAACTCAATATAATAACTGGTGGTCCTTCTCCTAAGCTTCCTAGCTATTCATGTGTTCTAGTATCTAAAAAGCTGATGAAATGACAGAAAGGATGGCTATTGTGGCCTCACAACTGATACCCACTGAGAACACATCCTTTCTTAAATGCAAACTGTGCGATTCTAGTGGATTTCAGGACATTGAAGAACTTTGGACCAGCTGCTTTGGTCAAATCACACACTGAAAAGGTAAAAATCTCAGTTGTGGAGGGCTCTCTCTCTCCTTATTCACCAACTGTCAGCTGCTTGCTTTCAGATCAAAAGTTGCCTTGTTTCCTGTGATGGAAAAATGGATCTGGCTCTATAAATTATTTCAGCATCTCACCTGGAACACTATTGTCAACAGAGGGTGCTACGTAGGCACCCTTCAGAAGACATTGTCTTCCAGCCAGAACCACCTATCCTGGCTCCAAACTCTGGTTTCTCTGCTGGCCAGTTTCCAGATGGGCACAGCTTACTCTGAGCAGATGCCTGGTGCCGTACAGAGGGGCAGCAGTGCCCTGCAGCAAACAGCTAACTACCTGGCAGATTTGTAGGAAAGAACCTTCCTGAGAACGGCTCTCCCTCAACAGCACAAAGGGAGAACTACAGCCCTCTCCAAAGGGTAGATCTCCACCAGGGCCACTCAGTAAGCCATACCACTCCCTTTAAACAAGACCCAGAACCAGAAAGGGGACACTATGTACCTGTGCTGGTTAAAGCTCTGTCAACTTGACACAAAATAGAAAACATCAATTGAGAAGATGTTACTGTATAGAGACATTATGACCAAGGCAACTCCTAAAGAAAGCATTGTTTACAGCTTCAGAGGGTTAGTACATGACTATCATGGCAGGAACATGACAACACACATGGCAACTGGAGCGGTAGCTAAGAGCTACATCCTGACCCAAAGTGGGAGAGAGGGGAACTCAGAGATGGAGAGAGGAAGAGGAAAAGGAAGAGGAGAGAAGGAGGGAGGGAGTAAGGGATGGTGACAGATAAGACAGACAGACAAGGCCTGACATGGGCTTTTGAAACCTCAAAGTCCACCACTAGTGATATACTTTCTCCAACGAGGTCACACCTATATGAGCCTATGGGGGCCATTTTCCTGAAACAACCACAGCCTCCATCCATTTGGCTTGCAGGCAAGCCCACTGTGTACTTTTTAAATTGATGATTGATGTGGGAGAGCCCACCTCATTCTGGGTGGGGCCATCCCTGTGCTGCTGATCCTGTACACTATCAGCAAGAAAGCTGAACAAGGCACAGGGAGCAAGCCAGTAAGCATTGTTTCTCCACAGCCTCTCAAATATTTCCTGCCTCCAGGTTCCTGTTTAAGTTTCTACCCTGCCTCCCTTCAATGATGCACCGTAGGTTGTAAGCTGAAATCAATCCTTTACTCTCAAGTTGTTCTTGTCCAATGCGGTGCTTTGAAAAGAAATGGCCCCCAAAGGGAGTGTGGCACTATTAGGAGGTGTGGCCTTATTGGAGTACGTTGTGGTAGTGATGGAGGAAGTGTGTGCTGCTGTGGGGGCAGGCTTTGAGGTCTCATATAATCTCAAGCCAAGACCAGTGGGACAGTCTACGTCCTTTGACTTGAATATCAACATATAGCAACTTAGCCAGTACCATGTATGCCTATACACTGCCATGTCCCACAATGATAATAGACTGAACCTCTGAACTGTAAGCGAGCCACCACAGTTCAATGTTTTCCTTTGTAAGAGTTGCTATGATCATGGTGTCTCTTCACAGCAATAGAAAACAAACTAATAACATACTATATTTTAAAAATTGCACAAAGTTTAAGAGTTCCTTTTGCATTTTCTATGCAATGAATTGTAAGCAGAGACTGCTCATTTGTTTCCCGGCTGCCCAGAACCAAATAATCACGTAGAAACTATATTAATTACAACACTGCTTGGTCAACAGCTTAGGCATATTTTTACCTAGCTCTTTTATCTTAAATCAGCCAATTTTTATTAATATGTATATTGCCACAAGGCTGTGGCTTACCAGTAGGTTCTGGAGTCTGTCTCCTTCAACAGCTACATGGCATCTCTTTGAATCTGCCTACTCTCTATCTCTGTTCAGACTTCCTGCCTGGCTTTACTCTGCTAAGCCATTGGCCGAAACAGCTTTATTCATCAACCAATAAAAGTAACACATGTACAGGACATCTCACATCATTTCCCCTTTTCTGTCTAATTAAAAAAAGAAGGTATTAAGTTTAACATAGTAAAATTACATATAACAAAACAGGTGTTAACCAACAACTACACTTATAATATTTAGTCTATTTGTATTTGGAAAGTTTCATATCTAATTTATTTTTTATCATGACTAAGGAAAACTATAAATATTTATCTCCAACTTTTCAAAGACCCTAGAAGGAAACAGAACAGAAAGTGCAAAGCAGCTTTATTCATTAACTAATAAAAGAAAAGCAACACATATACAGGAGGACATCCCACATCAATGAGTACTGTATTTCAGTATGCGGCTAACTTCTAAAGTCATTTGGAAGTTTTAATTTTAATGAGGAAGAGGACAAAAGGAAATTCTGCAGCAAGCACAGCTTGCGCCACAGCTTCCACCACTGGTGACTCCTAACCCATTCACTTAACGTTGCTGTAAGGCCTGGACCATTTGTACTGCAGCAGCTCTTTGTTAGAGATCAATGCAAGAAAAAGAAACTTTCCCAACATTCTACAGGTCAAGCTTCTAGCAGGTTCCAAAGGAAGCACTGTGAGCAAGCTCAACGGTGCAGCACTAGAGACCTTTCTACCATAAGGAGTCACAGCTTCGACGTCAGCCCAAGAAACGGGTTCTTAGCCGGGCGGTGGTGGCGCACGCCTTTAATCCCAGCACTCGGGAGGCAGAGGCAGGCGGATCTCTGTGAGTTCGAGGCCAGCCTGGTCTACAAGAGCTAGTTCCAGGACAGGCTCCAAAACCACAGAGAAACCCTGTCTCGAAAAACCAAAAAAAAAAAAAAAAAAAAAAAAAAAAAAAAGAAACGGGTTCTTGTTTCCCCTTCACCCATCTGCCCTTCTTACATCCTCAGAGTACCTTCTTTTCATTCAACCCATCTCCACTACAATCCGTTATTCTTAATTCATTATACTCAATATTCCCTACTCAAGCTGCTGCAATTTTTCTCTTGATGAGATTCAGACTAATATACCTTAATAACAGGTTAGACAGTTCTGTCTAAGAGCTAAGTAAAAAGAGTTTAAATAAAGGTTTATTTATTTAATATATGAATGCTCTATTTTCATATACAATTTTATGCGAGAAAAGGGCATCAGATTCCACTAGAGATGATTGTGAGCCACCATGTGGGTGCTGGGAATTGAACTCAGAACCTCTGAAAGAACAGCCAGTGCTCTTAACCACTGAGCCATCTCTCCAGCCCTTAAATATTTAAAATTGAAGTTCTATTATATAAAAACAAGCATTTCACAAAATCCATGAAAAATTAATTCATATAGTCCTTAACAGAGCAACAAATGGATTATGATCTAGCAAATTATAATTCCTGTTGGAAACATAAACTCTGATTAATAACCCTAAACATCATAATCATCAGGTTTAGAATTGTTTTTATTAACTTTAGAAGCTTCCTAATCGTTAAGTTGTAAAACGCCTAAACTATGAAAACAAAAGTTTTAAATGGAGGCTGGAGAGATGGTTCAGCGGCTACAAGTGCTTGTCGTTCTTCCAGGGGACCAGGCTTCCTTTCCCAGAGGTTTCCTAAGTCTAGACCACTCTCAAGCACAAGGGAAAAGAACATGTGGTCACAGGACAGTATCTAGGGAAAGGCAAAGGATATAGGAGACCCAGTGATGCTATAAAGTAGGATGAACATCTGTGCTGCCCATCGAGCAAAACCTGCTGAGAGAGTCCTGATACAAAGCAAACCCAAGAATTCCTGGGGGGGAGACCCAAGTTACCCCATAAAAAAAGGCCATCTGGGGGGCTGGAGAGATGGCTCAGAGGTTAAGAGCACTGACTGCTCTACCGGAGGTCCTGAGTTCAATTCCCAGCAACCACATGGTGGCTCACAACCATCTGTAATGAGATCTGGTGCCCTCTTCTGGCCTGCAGGCATGGAGGCTGAACACTGTGTACATAATAAATAAATATTTAAAAAAAAACATATAAAAAAAAAAAGGCCATCTGCCTTTCACAGAAGCAGAAAAGCACTGTCCCCTCCACCAAAAAGAAACAGGAAGGGCAGAGGACACTAAAAGGCAGGTTCAGCACATCTAAGTATCTTCTCTTAACTAGTTTTAGAATCACTGACCAATTTCTCAAACAAACGGGAAAAACTAAATATAAAGTCAGTTTCTTTCTTTCTTTCTTAAACACCCCAAGACAAAAAGTGTAAGTTCCAGCTGCCAGCAGACACACAGGACAGGGACCCGAGCCTTCAAGAGCGCTGCACTAACTGCCAGTGAGCAGAGTCGAATTTAGAGAAACTGAAATACAAGGATTATAAGGAAATGTCTTTTAAAAGAAAACAACACAGAAAACCTGCATTTCTTACTTGAGAGAGTCCAGGGGACGATGCATGTCCCGGGGGCGTGGCCGCAAGATTGGGATGCCCCTTGTTTATTTCATGTGCTGAGTAAGGGGAAGGGGCTGGGGGTCCCGGCTGTCTTGCTACCTGTGTTACCTGTGAGGAAGTCAAAGAACAGTAGATTAGTGACCCGATCTACGAGTACAGCTGAAATGATTAAACCTGGACTCTATGCCTCACAAGTTACAATAACTAGTACTAGACTGAGGAGCGGTTTACTATCTTAGAATACATGAATATTTCCATGTTTGATAAATTCCTAAAGCATATAATCTCCAGACAAAGCAAAAACCCTAAAACAAAAATAGGTAAATGAAACTGTATCTAGCATTTTATAAAGACACAGGAAATCGATGGCTATGGGAGTGGAGAGGAGAGACAGGAGGCTCAGCTAGAAAAAAGAAGAAGAAAGTAGCATGAGGTGAGACTCACAGGACTTGTTAGTCAAGACTCTCAGAACAGCCCCTGTGATGGCTTTTTTTATAATCCCAGCACTCTGGAGGAGAATGGTGAATTCAGGGCTGGCTTGCGCTCAACAAAGACTGTCTCAAGAGAAAAGGGAGAGGCTGGAAGAGTTAAGCCCTCTTGGCTTAAGCCTAGGGGCAAACCTGGGCAGCACATAAACTGGGCTTGATGGTGCTGGCCTGTAACCCCAGCTCTTAGAAAACATGGGTAGAAACAGCAGGAGGAGTTCAAGGTCATCTGTGGCTATGTAGCAAGCTCAAATTCAAGGCTGGCCTGGGTTCCATGACACTGTCTCAAAACAAAGGAAACAAACAAAAAACTGTAAGATGGAGTGGCCTGGGCAGTATATGGAGCCGCTGGCAGTGGAACCAGGATCTAACTCTAATGCATGAACTGACTTTGGGGAGCACATTCTCTATGGAGAGACTGGGGGACACGATACTTGGTCCTGCCTCAAAGAGGTGATGGGACACATTTTGTTGACTTCCCGGCAGAGGTCTTACCCTCTCCAAGGAGCAGATGGATAGGGTGGGGGAAGGGGAGAGTGAAGAAGAGGAGAGAGGGGGGACCTGGGATTGGTATTTAAAAAAAAAACAACTGTTAGGACAAGGACAAAAGCAGCTATATTTCCTAGTTAAAACTGGCTTGAGACCCACTTGCTGAACTTTAGACGGCACGAAAGCACACCTGCAAGTCAATGAATTATAGCAGCTAAGCACTACTACAAAGCCCTCTGCCTGACTACAGGCTAGTCTAAATGTTCTGAGGCCAGCAAAGGCGGCTACACTATTCTACAGTTTAGTAGGTTAGATTCAATGCATTTTCAATTGACTTGAGTAAAGCACTTGCTACAGAAGCATGAAAACCCACACAAAAGACGCATGGCCACTCATGCCTGCAAACCCTACTTTGGGGGAGAGAAGGGCATGCAGATTAGGAGCTCCAGAGATCAACAGTTCACCTGTCTAGACAACTGGTAAGCCCAAGACTAAAAGAGGCCTCCAAAAGTTAAGGTGGACAGCCATGAGTAGTAGGGCCTGCTATCAGTCTCTGCACTCACACAGTCCCACACGGGAATGCATACTGTCACGTATGTGTGCACGTGTACAAACATACACACACACAGACAAAAATCTAATACAGCCCAGCTCCCCTGGACATTCTAAGACTTACTGAAAACTGCAGCAGACTCACAAGATTTTTTTTTCTATATTTCTCTTTTTTATATTCTATTTTATTTTATTTTGGGACAGGGTTTCACTGTACCATGGCTGTCCTGAAATTCGCTCAGTAGATCAGGATGGCCTCGAAATCACAGGAATCCTCCTGCCTATATCTTCCAAGTGCTGGGACTAAAGGCAAGCACCACCACAGCCCAGCTGACTTGTGAGTTTCTCCTCAAGATTTCTACCTAAAAATAATCTCCTGCAAAATTAATGACATTTAATAGCAACTCAGGAAGATAATGCAAATTAAGCTGTTCATTAAGTGAACTGGTTCAGCTATCAAGCACTATCTTAACTAATTTGATCAAATATAGTAATTTAGAACTACCTCAATATGCTACCATTTTCAAATAATAATTACAATGTGTGGTGAGGCAGGAGCCTGAACATGAGAATCCTTTCTTAGGAAACATGGGGTAGCTGACCAGACATAATCACATCTGGGAAGAATGGCCACTAGGGGGCGGGGCCAGGCAGGAATGTGGAGTAGTAACATAATTCTCTAAACTTCCACTAGAAACCACAACTGAGGATTCTGTATATAGCCACAGTGCAAGCTACTAAGACATACACTGCATCTGAAACACAGAAACAGCCACTGTGGATGCAGTTAGGTCACCTCCGCAGTATCTCCAAATCGAGGCAATGCAGATCCACACAAAGCACTCCTCAGTCATACGTCTTTAAGTTTGATGAAAACACATACTTAAGCACACAGTAAGTCTTTACCAAATAAATAAATAAATCTGACATCACCCAGAGTCCCATCAAATATATTAATCTCTCTTTCAGCAACAAATTGTCCCTATAAAGGTCAAGGACAAATGGCTTCTATTGACGTCACCACTCATTACTTTTCTCTAAGCTTGCCTGGTGGGCCACGTTTGTAGTCCCAGACAAAAGGATCAGGGATTCAAGGGTAGCCTGGGCTATGCGCAGAATCCCAGGTCACCATGTATCACATGAAAGATCTTATTTCCAAAAGCCAAATAAAATACAAAAATAAGTGCTCAGCAATTAAGAGCACTTATTTCATGTGCAGAGGACCCAGACTGAGTTCCCAGCATCCAGGTGGTGGTGCCCAACCATCAATAATGCCAGATGGATTCTAGGGGATCCAACACCTGCTTCTGACCTCTGAGGATATCAAGCACACACACACAGTGTAGACACATACATGCAAACAAAATGCCCATACACATAAAATAGCTCAGTAAAATAAATACAAAAACAGGCACTAACATTCAGATGGTCACAGTCCCACAAAATGGCTACTTTAACCAGGGTGACAGACAGATGCCTGAGCTTTGCTTTCAGATGTGACAGCCCTCATCAGTTTCCTACCATTCTACCTCTTCCCTCAGAACATATATTTTCCCAAACAGATACTAGAAAATAATAAAAGCAGATCTATGCGAGAAATAGTATGGATCTGCCAATATGACCAGTGGATAAAGCACACGGATCCCAGAGACCCAAGTTTGATATTCAGGACCCATGTGGCAGAAGGAAAGAACAGTCATCCACTATCTGTGTTGTGGAGCATGTACACCCACACATACACAGACATACACGGAGTAAATGTAAAATATGTACACATACAGTATTCCCTAAATGAACTAGTACAGTAGATACTAAAAAAATCTTATTGAACATCATAACAATTTTCATATTCTGATATCACTATTCATCCACAGGAAGGAAGAACTGACAGATGGGAGGACATGAGGAAGAAGGCTTTCTCCCCTTTTCTGTTCTACACTTTATTAGTTTGGGCTACTTGCAATCCCAGGTATTCCAGTACATTTTGACCTTTTATAAAACAAGTAATTCTTGCTACCAGACTGCCTCATCCAGTTCTAACAGATAAAGTGCCTAGCCTCACTGCTACTTGATATACCATGGCTGGTAGATATCCATGGCAGGGAGGTCTGTCTGCCTGTATCCAAAGAGAAACAATGGAGGAGGAGTGGATGGAGTGGGGGTGGGAGGAACTGGGATGAGGAGAGGAAGGGAAGCTTTGATTGAAATGCAAAAACAAAATGGATGGATTGATGGACAGAAGGACAGATGATGGAGGAAGGTCATTGGCTAATAAAGGAACTGCCTTGGCCCATTTTATTGGTTGAAAGATAGGTGGGAGGAGTAGGCAGAACAGAACACTGGGAGGAAGAGGAAGTGAGGTCAGACTCCACAGCTCTGCTCTCCTGAGCAGATGCCTCAGCAGAGACGCCATGCCCCGCTCCCGGGCAGACACACGCCATGAAGCTCCGACCCAGGATGGACTAGGCTAGAATCTCCCCGGTAAGCGCACCTTGGGGTGCTACACACAGATGATTAGAAATGGGCTAAATTAATATGTGAGAATTAGCCTAGAAGAGAATGGGCCAAGCAGTGATTAAATGAATACAGTTTCCGTGTAATATTTCGGGCATAAGCAAGCCGGGCAGGCGGCTGGGGTGTTGGGGACACAGCCCCTCCGCTGCCCTTACTACTTCAGACAGAGAAAAATCAAACAATTCCATGAGTCCTCAAGCCAAGCTTAAGCACAGAAACAAGCAGACTCCATATGTTTTATGATGAACTCAGAACAGGGCTCAGTTATGATGGATGTACCAAACAAGCAGATGTTTATTTTGTTAAAATGTACTTTTTGTTTATTTTGTAACTATGTTTATGTGTCCTGTTTATGTTTATTTTGTAAGTATGAACTCAAACAATGAAAAGAGGATACCTCTGTACTATTATTTATATGAAGCATTTTTCTCAGAACTGAAACTAGATTATAAAATCAAAATAGCAATCAATTCTGGAAAACACTAAAGATGCCCTCTGTGTCCTGTGGTATCAAACATTTAGACAAGATTTAATTTCTTATACAAAATTAAGTTCAAACATTCATTTGCATGCAAATTTAATTTTGTCTTTAATACAACGAGAGAAACAATGTGTGTATCTGTGTATACCAAAGAACTGTTCCCAAAATTTATTCATGATTATTGTTGTGCTGGTCTGGAAAAAAAAAATGACCCCCAAAGGTTCACAGGAGGTAGCACTATTAGGAGGTGTGACCTTGCAGGAGTGGGTGTGACTTTGTTGGAGAACTGTTAAGTCACTGGGGGCGGGCTCTGAGGTCTCAAATGCTAAAGCCACACTCAGTGTGACTGTCTCTTCCTGCTGCCTGCAGATCCGGAGGTACAACTCTCCAACTTCTTATCCAGCACCATGTCCACTCCACCTGCATGCCGCCACGTCCCACAATGATGATATGAACTAAACCTCTGAATTGTGAGCCCAATTAAATGTTTTTCTCTATAAGAGTTACGATGGTCATGGTGTCTTTTCACAGGAATGAAATCCTAACTAAGACAGTAGCAAGTATTTACAAAACTATTTTGTATATATATAAACCAGGACCACGTAAGAAAATTCTAACATGAAAAGGAGTCACAGACAGACAAGTATTAGAGTCACAGCAGTAAAGATAGAGAATGTAGACTATATCTTAGAGGGAGAGACTAGAATTATGACAAGACAGAACAAGGGCTGGCTGCGAGGCTCACTCAAATAACCAGTATTTACTGATGGAATTTACAGCGTGTGAGAGACCACTGAGCAGGAAAGAGTCCTACCTCCATGGACCTGCTACTCATGCTGACCTAAGACACATTCAGAGTCTCCGTGTGAAGATATGAATGGCCACCAACATGACATGCAGACCACACCGGCTGTAAACTTGAAGCCATTCTCCTTGTCCAGCCTCCCAGACATTAGTATTATAGCCTATGCTCAGCTTGTATACTACATTGAAAGTCCTAACTTCAAGAAAATCAGAAATCCTTTGGAGTTGTGGCTTGAAGTACTGGGTCTGGGGAAGTGCTGTTCTGAAATGAGAGGCTGAAAAGCAGGACAGACCTAAGGGAAGAGTAAGCAAGAATCACGATACAACACCTACCAGATAGCTGTCCAGTGGGAGCAATGAGTACCTGCTGGATCTGTATGAGCTTGAGGAGCTGGGGTCAGACCAAAGAACCTAGGGATGGGTTCATTATCAATACTATAGATGGTATCTAAACTAATTACCAAAACTAGCAAACAAAGACTTCAGAAAATGACACAGGGCAGAGGGCTGACATTAACTTCTGGATCAATATGGTCAGTGTAACTGTAGCGGTTAAGACCATATGCTCACCCCATGTAGTCACTGGGGTTTATATCTCTTCTTAAAACTATACAAGAAAAGCCGGGCGATGGTGGCGCATGCCTTTAATCCCAGCATTCGGGAGGCAGAGGTAGGCGGATCTCTGTGAGTTCGAGACCAGCCTGGTCTACAGAGCTAGTTCCAGGACAGGCTCCAAAGCCACAGAGAAACCCTGTCTCGAAAAAACAAAAAAAACAAAAAACAAAAAACAAAAAAAAAAAACTATACAAGAAAAAAAGAACCAAAACTGTAGAATAAATCAATAATGCCTGCTAAAATTAAATCAAATCTCAAAATTACTAAAGTGATTAAAGGGTTATCACAATTTCAGCTGTCCCAAGAGTAAAGCAGATGTCACAGCAGAGAAATCAGAAACAGAAGTTGTCCAATTGTTTACAAATAGGAGAATGAATACATCATGGTCTCAGGGACCGCATCAAGCCAACAAGACTAACTGCTTCTACCATGCTACTGAGAACCAGCACTGGGCCAAGCACCGGGAATCGGGCCTTCCAGATACAGATAAGGTCCTGCCTTCCTTCTAGATCCTTAATAGGAAGAAGGGCCACAGCAAACAGAAATGGGTAACTGTAAAGTGCTGCTGAAAACCAGCAACAGTTCCAGGTCTGAAGTGGGAGAACCCACATGTTCTTTAGGAAGGGAAAGGCTGAGTTCAGACTTATAGGTAAAGACGATTCTAAAAAGAAAAGGCTAGAGTTGCCACGGCACATAATATAAAAAGAAAAGAGGTCTGCGTGGGAAGAGCTGGGGAAGAGAATTACACGAAGAGAAGCCTGAGTTGAGACACTGGCGAGCCTGTGGAAACCACCCACATTTCTCCTGGTGGAGACACTTAGCAAGCAGGGGCCATGCACTTGCAGCATCATTACTAACTGTAGTATGTGAAGCCAGCCCTGACCAACACTGGGGCTGAGGGTGGCAGTTAGGACCCAAGGAACGCAGACTCTTTCAAAAGGAATGGAAATGTCCTAAAACTGACTACAGCGACAGGATACAATAAAATCTACTGACCTGGACACTTAAATGGGTTGTATGCTATTGTAATTATGTTAGTAAAAATGGGGGAGAAAAGGGAATGGTTAGACAGGCTAGAGTTGGGCAAATGAGGTTAAGTAGCCAGAAAGGAGATGATTTTCCCAAAGCAATCAAGTCAGAAGACCCTATTGAGAAACAGCAGTGACTCTAACCCAGACTTTGCAGGTGACGGCAAGCGCTATTGCAACTACATCCCAGTAAGACATGGTGCTCAGACAGAGACTGGGAAAGTTGGGAGGGCACCTCACACTGGATACTGCAATACCTGGAAGCTGAGGCAGGAGGACTACTGAGAGTTCAGGTCGAATAGCACACAGTGTGAGTTCCAGGCCAGCCTGGGCCACCTGAGACTCCCGACTTTAAAGAAATCAACCAAAGAATCATCTCTCACTGAAAGAAAAGTCATGGTCAATCTAGAAGTCTCTCTCCCATCACTAAACTCACCAGTAGTTTTGTAGCAAACACTACACTTCTTAGCTGCTATCCCTCCTCCAGTCTCTCACACCTTAGAACTGAAATCCTAAAGGCTCACATTGGCAACCAATCGTGAGGAGAGAAAGCAGGCAGACCAGATTGATTTCTGAACTATGTAACATGGTTTCACTTTCCAAGCTGTAATAACAATACATTTTAGAAAGTATCCAATATAGTGTTTGATATATAGAATTTCCACCTACTACAGTGTCTGCTCACATACTAAACCATGACCTCATGACCCAATCTCTTCCTGGCAATCCTAACCTTAGCATATGAGGCTTTGGGGACCTTTCAAACTCAACCTATCACAAAAAGTAATGGCAGAGAGACAGAAACTAAAAGTGCTCCCAAGTGGCTCCATCTAAACAAAGGAATGAGTAGGAATTGTTTCTATCATTAGAAATCCTTCTATATTATTTTTTCACGCCACATGCATTCAATTATTCTGATCATTTTCTTTAAGAAGGACAAATAAATGTCAATAAGATATTTAAGGATCAGCATAAAGAATTAAGACAACAAAGACTATAAGCAAGGATGCTCAACACAGCAAATACAAGAATACTGGTATAGAGCTGAAAATGTGGCTCCGTTGGTAGAGTGCTTGCCTGACATGGGTAAAGTTCTAGGTTCAATCCCCAGCACTGCATAAATCCAGGCACAACGATACACACTTACAATCCTAACACTCATGAGCCCGAGGCAGAAGGATTGAGAAGTCAGGGTCATTGTTAGCTAGAATCAAAGCCAGCTGGGTAACCTGAAACCTTATAACTCTACCTAAAAAAATAACAGAGTAATACAAATGCCATAACTTGAGAAGTAAGACTAAGCAGAGGAGAACAGCGGCAATACTGATAACATCCTGCCCCTGAAAAGGTCTCTTCTCAATATACCCAAAAGTTGGAAATGATTTCTTTCAGTACTTTATGGTACATCCAAGGTCTACTAAAACAAGGCACAATATATATGATAATAAAACAATATATATGACATATATATATGATAGATTAAGAAAAATGCAAAATGTAAGCTGTGTTTGAAAGTATAAATTAAAGGTGCCAAGAAGGCTCAGTGGGTAAAGGAGCTTTGCCACACAAGGTTGGCAAATCAAGAGTTTGAACCCCAGAACCTACATAAAGGAAGAAGGAGAGAACCAAATCCACAATGTCTTCTGACTTCCAGTGTGTGTTTTGGTACACATGTCCACATATATCCACCAAGCACAGAATGAAACAATTCAATATTCTAAAGATGTTAAGTATGAGTTTAGCATGTACATTTCCTATGTCTATGAAAAATCCTTCTCTCTAAACTGTAGGTATTTATCTAGAACATAAAGTAGTATCGTAATTCAGTTCTTTTCAGTTTGGGTATGTTTCTGTTACTATTTAATCAGGAAAGAAATGTAGGGCATGAATCTGCTATTTGACTATTACATTTGTGACAGTAAAATAATCATAAAAACAAGTCAATTGGGAAACAAATCCTTTAAAAAAAAGTCTATCTAAAATGTTTCATATTTTTCTGTGTGTATAAGGCATGTGTGTGAGGACAGATACATAGGCATCGTGCACGGCTCAGCAAACAACTTTTAGAAGGTAGCTGTCTTCTTCTACCTCGGTGATTGGGGAATCAAGTTCAAGTCAGCAGACTTGCCAGGCAAGCCATTTTAGCTGCTGAGCCATCCCATAAGGCCAAGAAAAAAAAATAATACATAAATGGGTGGCTCATTAGCCAGACAGTGCAGCAGCACCACCACCTGCCTTACATTTTAATCTGTATTTCTATTTTTCTAGAGAGCATCTATTACTTCAATTCTGCGATTTGGAACTTGGAAGTTTCCACACTGGTCTATAAAATTTCACGCAAGATGCCAGAGTATGGCACACAACTGTACACCCAGCACTTGAGATGTGGGACATGATGACAAGTTTGACCCCAGCCTGGGATACAAAGCCAGACTGAGGCCAGCCTAAGACTCCATAGTAAAACCTTGACCCCCAAAAGAAAGAATGTCCAGTGTGAGCCAATGGATGAGCAGAGGAGGCAGCCTGGCCTCAAACTCACAACAATTCTCTACCTCAGCTTTCCAAAGGCTTGTCTCCAGGATGTTTCCATCCAACAGGACCCCATGTCCTCTTTCACAAGTTCAGAGCCCACTGTACAGAACTCAGCTTTCCCCAGCGCACTGTCAAATACAGCAAGGGCTACCTCGGAATCAGCTGCCATCTTTCCTTATGTTTTGGTTTTTTTCAAGGCAGGGTTTCACTTTGGCTGTCCTGAAAGTCCAAGCTTGCCTCAAACTCACAGAGATCTGCCTGCGTCTGAATCTGTGTTGGACTAAAGGCCTGCAATACTACCACCCAGCCAATTTCCATCATAAAACATGATTTTCACATTTATACTTTGATTTTACTGCTGACCTCCCATTGTTAATAAACTGGTTACAAAACTGAGCCAAAGCAATTGGCTCTAATTCCAAGGTACTAGTGGAACCCAGTATAAATTAATAATAAATTCAATAAATAATAAGTTCAAATGTGTTATCAAAATCAAATTGTTAGATTGCTCTGGAATAGCACATGTCACAGAAGAAGTGTCACTATGTCCCCATTCGGAGGTTAAGTTACAGATCATTACCTACCAGACAAAAACTTAAAACAGAAACCTATAGACTGCAAACAAGTTTTATCTATTAATAAATACCTGTATATTTCTTAGTTCTGAGCTAGTGTGGGATTCCTTTTATTATGCGCCAGACCTCTCTTCGATCAAGGACTGTTCACCTTCAAACAGTATCAATCATACATCTGGAAACACCCTAACTCTAATGCCTCTTCTCCCGAATAGACTCTTACAGTCCACTGCCCTATGATGCAAGCAGACCTCCAGTTACTGCTCAGTTCATTGCCCTCCTGCAGTATATTCAATAAACTTAACCTTTAAAAATAAAATAAAATAAAATAAAATAATGAAGGTTATCATGTGAACTTCTTTATGAAATCTGTTAAAAGATGTATGCCTCACAATGCTGGAATCAAGTATTTAAACATGGTAGCTACTGTGTTTAATTTTGTTAACAACGTTTAAAATGAAGGTTTTAAAATCTTGAATGACAGTTTAGACTAAAATGACTGGTACCCTGACTTTTATTTTCACACCTGGGAGAATAGGAGAGGTTTAATCTAATGCAGTTGGTGTCTCTAGACTAGAGGCACTGGCACCACCTGGAAGCGGGATAAAAATGCAGAACTACCAACAGTAAGGCCCCAGCAGTGCTGGCACAGCACCCCAAATGTCCTGCTTGCTGTTTTCAGCCCACAGGACCATAACACAAATTAGCTGCAGACAGTCTACTGGACACGCACATGCTATGCTATGTGACCAATGCACACAACACTACCTGCTGCCACAAATATCTAGGTCTGAGCTTTTTTCCCCAACAAGCACGTCCCCTTTGCTGCTTGTGATTATTCGGCTCTGGGCAGCCAGGAAACCAAAGAACAGTCTCAGTCTATAGCACAGGGGCTGGAATACTCCACAGTTTAAAGAAACGCACTATCAGCCGGGCGACGGTGGCACAAACCTTTAAACCCAGCACTCAGGAGGCAGAGGCAGGCAGATCTCTGTGAGTTCGAGACCAGCCTGGTCTACAAGAGTTAGTTCCAGGACAGGCTCCAAAGCTACAGAGAAACCCTGTCTCAAAACACCAAAAGAAAAAAGAAAGAAACACACTATCAAAGTGCTCTGACACAGACTCTTTCTACTCTTATCTGGGAAACCTGAAAGCCATTCCTCACTGGCATTTACCAGCTGGCTACTCCTTTACATCTCCCAGCTTAATCCTCCTTCTAAAGGAGGAAATCAAGCAAATACATATTAAATAATATTTTAATTAGGTATCTGATTTAACATTTAATGAGAAATCCACATTAAATATTAATGAAGAATCTAAACTTTCATAAATGCCATTAATTGGCAGATACAAAGACAGGCAGGAAGGCAGACCCAGACTGGTAACAAGCAGCCTCTAAGGCCCTAAGGTGCTGACAGAAGTACTTTAGAGGGACTTCAGGACAGGGAGAGGTTTACTGGAAAATAGTGTGCTCTGCCTTGCAGTCAACAGACCTGAGTCTGGATACCCAGTACCCACATAAGAGCAGTGCATGGAGGTACAGAAACAGTATATTCCAAGAGTTTCTGGCCAGTTAGTCAAGCTGCTACAGTAGCCACAGACTCAATGAGAGACTCCCTTAGAAGACAAGGTAGAAACCCAGAACAGAGGCACATGCTTAATCCCAGCACTTAGGAAGCAGGGGCAATCTTGTTCCAGGAGAACCAGAGCTACATAGTGAGGCCATGTCTTATAAACAAACAAACCAGAATAAACGATCAATAGTAAACAATAAATAAGCCGCCCTACATCAACCACTGGGGTCTACGAGTTCCATCAGGTTCAATTCTGTCACTCTAGTACACAACGTGCACATGCACACATATGGAATGCACAGAGAGAGAGAGAGAGAGAGAGAGAGAGAGAGAGACAGACAGAGATCCAAAAAGTGGAATACAGCTCATATCTGCAAATACAACATTTTGGGAGGCTGAGATAGGAAGATGCCATGAGTTTTAGGCCAGTCTAAGATACATGCTAAGTTCTTGTCCTGCTTCAGCTATATAACAAGACCCTGCCAAAAAAAGAAAAAAGAAAGAAAAGAAAAGGCCCATGGCCACACCCAAACCCTAGCATTCGGGCGAATGAGACAGAAAAACTGTGGGTTAAAGAGTAGCCTTGGCTCCTCAGTCAGCCTTGGTCTTCTTGGGATGAATGCTAACCATTTCACCCTCACTGAGGATGCTTGTGGGCTCTCATAACACTTACCAACGTGCACATTCTGAGTGTGCAGAGCACTGTGCACCAGTTTTGTCTCAATGTGTATAAATAAATCACCACGCCACAGGTTTAAAACAATGGACTGTTATTCTGTGGGGACAGCACAGTCAAGCAGACTCTCACCTGGATGGACACTACTGCTCAACAAGAACTGACTGGGCCAGGCCACGCTTCTCGGCAGTAGGATCTCCACTGACTGCTAGTCTACTCAATACTCAGAGGCTGGGGAAATTTTGAAAAAACAGGATTTTCTATTTTTTTTTTTTTTTTTTTTTTAGCCATAAGTATTTATTAAGAAAGAGGGAGAGAGAGAAAAAAAGAAGAGATAAAAGGAGAGAGAGAGAAAACATGTGCGAACGTCAAGGAAGCAGAAAAGGAAGGGCAAACAGGATTTTCTAAACATTACATACAGCTACAGGATGGAAGAGCCGGGACTAAATGACATATAAAGTATAAACTACTTACAAAAATCAAAACTGTAACAGCAAGAAAGTAATTCATCTCTGAAGAGTAACTTAAGTAACACAGGAATCTCTGAAAATGAATGACTAGGAAAGCCTTCCTTCCAGTCACCCTGAAGACAGACTTCCACCCTGAAAGTGTGACTGCAATCCACATAGCAGGCTTAACAGTCAGAAATTCTAATTTCTCTAAAGACAAAAGACAGAATTAAACACACAACAGACAGACTGCACAGCCACAGAGAGTTAACAGCTAACACACTGCAGATCAGCTACCGCCTCCCCCAGCTGTCATCTCTCCTCTACCCTGAATACCCTAGTACAACTTTTCAACTATTTGTTTGAATGTTCATGGTTCATTAATGGAATCGATCTCTCAAATGACTTATCTTTGATAAATATTTAAAATAAATGAATACAAAATAACCTAACTGACACATGGAGTCATTCCAATAGGCTCGTCCAACTGCGGATATTCTTTAGATGACTGGCAGACTATCTATCAGAAGTGACTACTCAAGTCTACAGAAGATGACCAGTCACTAAAAAAGCAGAGTGCTGAGAGCTTTGGCCAGGAATACTACTGCCTTTAAAGAATTTAACCAACTCAATTCAAACATTATATGGCACTGCATGTCAGTGTAGGTAGGGAATGAGTGAGGGTTAGCCTTTATTTGCTGACACAGAAATGGGGAAAATGAACCTACAGAAAAATAATGACCAAATACAGAATCCTGATGCTTGGACGGGGGCACTAAAACCTCAAAGACCCCAGCCACATGCTCCCCTACTCACTGGCAACAATATGTACAATAATAGGAAAGTCTGGACTGGGAATCTTCAACCATTAAGACTATAATAATTTGCCAGGGTAGTGACAAACACCTTTACTCCCAGCACTCTAGAGGCAGAGTCAGGAGGATCTTTGAAAACATAAAGCCAGCCCGGCATATACAGCAAGCTCCAGAACAACCAGAGATATATAGTGGACACTGATGCAAAACAAACAAGAATGCAAATAATTCATTAAAAATGAAAGCACTCCAGAGGTAGAGGCATTTCCAGATCTCAAGTAAAATAAATGTAATTTTTAAGTTGAAGAAGAAACCTACTACCAGGAAGTCTAAGGCAGACTTCACTCTAATAGTCTGGGACCGCTCACAAAATACAGAAACAACTAGACATTAAAAAACAGAAATAGCTGGGCAGTGGTGGTGCACACCTTTAAAACAGTGACACTCTAAAAGGCAAATTAGTTCTATTTCTCTTTCTCCTCTTTTTGTATTTCATTATACCAGGTCTAAGTTTCAAAACCTCTACACAGCCTATAATTTCCCATGTTATCTGATGCCCCAAGTCCAACCTCTCTCCACACCAGCATCTGTGGTTTTGAAGACTCTGCTAACCCACAGCCATCCCAGGGGTTCTGTACTGCAGGGGTGCTCTTTCTCTAGAAATCATCAATTTTATTTTATTTTGTTTTTCTTGGCAGCAAAAACTATGCACTTCCAGAACTATGCACATGCTAGACCAAGTGTCTACTAAGTAGCTCACGCTAGCATGGAACTAGGGATCTTTCTGCCTCAGCCGCCCCAGTATTGGCATTAAAGTATGCACCGCCACTCCAGGCTTTCTAGTTCCCTAAATGCCTTTTCCAAGAGAATTTCCTTGAGCGCGTTAGCTAGGGGAGCATATCCATCCTCTACCCTTTTATCTTACTGTTTCCACCAAAGCACTGAATACAACACCTGAACAATGTAAGCCTTTATTTTGTTAAAAGACGAATGCTCCAACTTTGAGCTGCATGCACTTGCCTAGCATTTCTGAAACCCTGGGTTCAATCTCTACTACTGTGCAAGAATTAAACTGATTCAAGACTCAAACTATTAAGAATCATATTACTTTGGATTGCAACGATTTATTGCCCCATTTCTGTCAGACTCTAGTTTCCTTTCAGAACAGGAGTAAACGGCAGATATAGAACAGGATATTAATAGACAGGTATGTCACCATGTCTCTTAAATTCTCATAGGTTCACTGGAGAACATCATTTTAGTAACTGAATTTTCAAACTATAAAACGAACCTTCTCTTACAAATTCGTCATTCAAAACATAATTCAAACCTCCTCTTGGGTTCACTTAGCCAATATTTATGCATATTTTATATGGAATCAGGGACAGAAAAGGTAAAGGAAAAAACAATTAAGAAAAGGAAAACTGTGAGTTCAAGGCCAGCCTGGTCTATAGATCAAGTTCCAGGACAGCCAGGGCTACACAGAGAAAACCTGTCTGGAAAATAAAACTAAAAAAAATATATGTAGCCGGGCAATGGTGGCACACACCTTTAATCCCAGCACTCGGGAGGCAGAGGCAGGTGGATCTCTGTGAGTTTGAGACCAGCCTGGTCGACAGAGCTAGTTCCAGGACAGGCTCCAAAGCCACAGAGAAACCCTGTCTCGAAAATACCAAAAAAAAAAAAAAATAGTCAATAAAAATTAAAATTCAGGGGCTGGAGAGAAGACTCGGTGGCTAAGAGCACTCACTGCGGCTCTTGCAGAGGCCTCAGAAAGGATTCCAGCACCAACACGGCGGAGACAATCATTTCCAACTCCAACCCCAGGAGATCTGAACACACAGGTGTACAGGTACACATGCAGACAACACCATACACATAAAACAAGTACAAATTAGAAAATAATAATTTAAGTTCGGTGTAAAAATTATTAATTCCAAGGGAGTGGAAGCACGGCTGCATGGTAGAATACACGCAAGGACTTGCTCTATGTCCCCAACACTGCACAACAGAAGTCAGAGTTTAATAACTATAGAGAGAGGGCAACGGGCAGATGTGGAAGTCCAGCCAACCACATTACGGTGTTCACCCCACTTCCACTCTTAGATTACAATGGTCACATGATATACATCTAATTCTACTGAGAATTTATTAATCTTTTACTTGAAGCCTATGTCAATCCAACACTACCAGAAATTCTAAGCACTAATGTGTGCACACAGACAACATGACAGACACTTAGAATGCTTACTGTGCTGTAGACTGCAGAGACTGTAGGAGGGAAGATCCGATCCTCCAGAGGCTGCTGTACGGGTCCTCTAGGAATCCTGGAAAGTGAGTTAAGGAGGCGAATACACAAACAGAATTGCTTAGCAGCTAGAGAAAATTCTACCAATGACCCACTTTTTTTTTTTAGCCAACCTGTGGTGCTGTATACTTATCCCTCCCAAGAAACTGGAAACTCAAGTATTTCAAATTTCCTATCGTGATTAGCAATTTCTCCAACATTGCTTCCCACAATAACCTTCCATTGGAAATGAAAACAATGACTGAGTCCCCAAACTGTAGGCCCATTATGAGACTCTACCGCCTTTAGACAGAAAAGAAGTGCAAGCAAGGTCAACAGACCACAACTGGCGCCTCCAGCATAGCGGAAACAGGGCTGCCTTAAGGAACTTACTCTGTAGACCAGGCTGCCCTTTAACTCAAGAGATCCACCTGCCTCTACTTATGTGCTGGGATTAAAGGTATGTACCACCGCCACCCAGCAAATGTCTCACTTTTAAAAAGAGGTTCTCCACCAGTCACTTAAAATATTTCAGAATACAAAGACAACATTGCATTAAAAGACAAAAGACTATCATTTTATTTAACTTCAAACTAGGAGACAAGCGCTGTCCTAGATGATGTGGTACCATTTTAAGAAGAAATGCTTACACGATGTGGCTTATGTGAAAGGGAAAAGATCACAGCACTGTCCCTGAATGACACAAATGCATGCCGGATTATGTCTCTTTACAATAAACACAAATGATACAAATTATGTGAATTTTACCTATTTCTTTTTAACTCCAACAAGCCTGTAGTCAGATTCCAGTTGGCTAATTCATGACTAATTCATTTTTAATTATTGTATCACTAATCCCAAATGAAAAAATTTTCCTCAATTTAACACTTAATACTTCTTGTATAATGTTTCTTTCTAATTCACTGAGAGAGTTGGGAAGACAATAAAAGAGCTACTGCAGGTGTAGTGACTGTTAACTGTGACCCAGTACTAAAGAGGCAGAAGCAGGAGACCACTGAAAGTTCAAGGCCAGAATGGTCAAAGGAGTGAGTGAGTCCAAGGCCAGCCAGGGTAACACTTTACTGAAACTATTGCTTCAAAAAGAAAAGAGAGCCAGAGAGATGGCTTAGGAGTTAAGAACACTTGCTGTTCTTACAGAGGACCTGGGTTTACTTCCCAACACCCACACGGTGGCTTACAGCAGTTCCACAGGATCTAATTCCCTCTTCTGACCTCTACAGATACCAAGAATGCACGTGCTTTCCATACATACATGCATACACACACACACGCACAAAACACTCATACACATGAATTAAATCTTTAAAAATTATAAATAGAAAAAAAATTATAAATAGAGTGAAAGAAAAAAAGTAGTGGATGTTTGTTTGTTTGTATTTTAAGAATGACTCAAAGTTGCCAAAGTCTGAATCATTCATTAGTAGATTCTTTATTTCCAAGCAGCAGCTTAGAAGACTGCAAACAAAACAAACACACCCTCTGTTTTAGTCATTAAAATGTCTAAAGAGACTACAGTGGTCTCTAGACAGTTTTTAAACTAGCAACCTCACATAACAGTTAAATATTTTGTGTGCGCACTTGCTGTTCTGGGAAGCAATGGAGCTGAAACATTTCACAAAGGAACCATTTCATTTTAACCACACACAACATGCATACCACTCAATCCACATGCACCCTTCACACCCACATCCACATTCTCCACACATCCGCAAGCACACTGCAAGTACACACACTTTACACCCACAATCTACCCAAACATAATCCATACATATATACACTATACACACATAGCACATACACTCACAAAGCACACTATACATGTATACACATTATACATACACACTCCGCACTAAATATGCACACTATACACATACACACTGCACACACTATACACACACATCCTACACACTCTGTACACACTATCCATTCTCCACACAATCCAAGCACACATGGTATATATACACACTACACACAGCACAAACTTCACATACTCTCCACACAATCCACAAACACATATGGTATACATACATCCTAAACACACACACACTATAAAATGCAGAAGCCTAACAAGTTCAAAGACAATGCCTTCATTATGAGCTCACAACTCTTCACACGAGCTCTACATTTGCAAGGCAGGTGGAAACGGAGCCATACTTTCTTCTGTGCTTCCAACTGCCACAGCTTTTTTACAGGAAGGACCTAATTCTCATCATGGGAGAAGCAGTTCTCAAGGAGTTCAGGACTCTGCCTGAGAAGCTGAGGCTAAGCCAGTCAAGACTCCGCTTTCTGTTCCCCTGCTAACCAACCGGATGACTATAATAACAAGAATGCTAGAGCATCATTTGCCTACGTTACAGAACAAACTTTCTTCCTGTTTCTACAATAAAGAATGCTCATTTCATTTTTATATTCTACAAATAACTAAACGCTGCTTACATAAAACAAAACTGCAGTACTATCAAAAAATAATTTTTTTTTTAAAAAGTCAAATAGGAATCAAATAATGTAGCTCAAGTCTGGCTACAAGTCCAAACAATGAAAAAAGGAGCTCGGTGTGGTGGCTGTAATCCCAGAGCTAAACCAGGACTAGACAGAGATCTCTTAGCAAAAACTAAGGGAGCTGAGAAGACAGCTAAGCCAGCACTCACTGGTCTCTCATAGAAACTGAGCTCAGTTCCCAGTACTCATATCAGGACTGGACAGAGATCTCTTAGCAAAAACTAAGGGAGCTGAAAAGACAGCTAAGCCAGCACTCACTGGTCTCCCATAGAAACTGAGCTCAGTTCCCAGTACTCATATCAGGCAGCTCACAACCACCCTACTTATGGGCTCCTGCAAGTGCAGGCACACACACGCACGAAGACACACACAATAAATAAGAAATAAAAAATAATTTAAATGGAATTTTTTTGTCTGTTTGTTTTCCGAGGCAGAGTTTCTCTATATATCAGTACTGGCTGTCCTGGAACTCACTCTGTAGACCAGGACAGCCTCAAACTCAGAGAGAGCCATTCCCAAGTGCTGGGAATAAAGGTATGCGCCACCACTGCCCGGCTAAACTGAAATTCTTAACAACTCCAAATAGGGGGCTGGAGAGATGGCTCAGAGGTTAAGAGCACCAGCTGATCTTCCAGAAGACCCAGGATCAATCCCCAGCACCCGTACAGGAAGTTCCTAACTGTCTATAGCTCCAGTTACAGGGAATCCAACAACCTCACACAGACATACACATAAGCAAAACATCAATGCACATAAAGTAAAAACAAATTATTATTTTTAAAAAAAACACTAAACAAGTATTTTATTAACTTTCAGTTAGGCTGCTGTTTAGACCATCTCTCCACTTAAAACCCTGAGAGGGGTCAGCCAGAGACAAGCACTGGGGATCTGTTCTGTTCAGAGACAGGTGAGTTCCAGAAGTGATTCCACCGGCCTGCAGCTGAGTGCAGTTCTTACATAGCTTAAGTCACAGGCTCCTTATAACCCTTTGAGCTGAAAGAAAGAAGCAAACTTTTTTTTTTTAATTTTTCACAATTTTTTTTAAAGATTTATTTGTACTTGTTAGCGTGAAGCAGGTATGTATGGGAGCCATCAGAGGGCAGGAGGACAGTAGATCCCTGGAAAGCCAGAAGAGAACTCAGATGCCCTGGAGCTGGAGTTTCAGGCAGTCGGGAGCTGACAGAGCAGAGCAGAGTGCTGGGTACCCTTCTCGGGCCTTTTGCAGCAGCGGCATACGTGCTCTCTATCTCTGGGACTACTCCCCAGTCCCTTAGCTGTTTCTTAGCTTGAACTGCAGGTGTGTAGTTTATAATTGTACATCAATGTGACAAACCCAACTTTGAGTGCAACTCAGAAGAATGCTGCAAACCCCACCTAAGCTGGTTAATCTGTTATCTACATAGAGCTACAAGAACAACAAGATGTCTTTAGAAGGGTAGAAAATTATTTTGATTATATTTGAAATTCTTTGATTTGTGAAAATAGAATCTATGTAGCCCAAGCTAAACTGGACCTGAAAACCTCCTGCCTCTATCTCTCCAGTACCGGAATTACAGATGTGTATCACAGTGGCCAGGTGTATGTGTTTTTAGGTAAGAACAATATATGAATAGTCCCTTACATATAACTCCCAGCTTATCACACAGAGTATTAAAAAGATGGTGTATGTCCAAAGAGTTGGGTTTATTAAAATTAGTAGCTTTTGCTGTCTTATCAAATACATTAAGTGTGAGAGCTTGGTGAGGCACACACACTTGGAAACCCAATAATCAAAAGGCTAAAGAAAGAGGATTATAAATTGCTCTAGGCCATCCTAGAACATAGCAAAAACAAAAAACAAAGGGCAAGCAGTGTGCAGTGGAGAATACCTTTAATCTCAACATTCTGGAGGCAGGGCAAAATGATTTCCAGGACAACCAGGGCTATTCAGAGAGATCCTATCTCATTCTGTGTCAAAAAACTGGGGGTGGGAGGAAGCTGGGGTGGGTGTGAGGATGATAATGACATGACACTGGAGAAATGTCACACAAGAATGAAAACCTGGGGGGGTGGAGAGATGGCTCAGAGGTTAAGAGCACTGACTGCTCTTCCAGAGGTTCTGAGTTCAATTCCCAGCAACCACATGGTGGCTCACAGCCATCTATAATGAGATCTAGCGTCCTCTTCTGGCTTGCAGGTATACATGGAAGGAATGTTGTATACATAATAAATGAATAAATCTTAAAAAAAAAAATGAAAACCTGACCCTCAGCAACTTGTTAAACAGTCGAGAGCAACAGTGGGAGCCTGGAATCCCAAAGAAGGGGAACACGAGGCTCCTTGGGATGCCCTGCTGATAGTCTAGCCAAATCAGTGAGCTGCAGTTGGTAAGGGACTCTCCCTCAAAAATGAAGAGTCAGAATGAGGTGGCATTAGTCTCTCATCCTCACACCCGCACACACAGACAGCACACACATACATATACATATATACACACAAAAGTTAAATGAGAAGTCAAACTGTCTTCTTGTTGCTACTAGTGTTTCTGTTTGGAGAAAGCACACTGTTAAATCACATCATCACTACCAACAGTTGGGAGCCCACGACCTTCATAGGACCTGAGGTGCTCACAGGTTACCCACCTTTGATTTGGAGCATTAAGTGAAACTACCAGTAAAATGAGAAGTGACAAGGAAAATCTTACTGCACTCACTGAAACAGCTCTGATCCTATCTCTGCACAGCAGACAGGCTGCCTAGGAAACTCTTATAATTCCCCAGGGCCAGAAATTCAGCATTCCTCACACCTACAGTCAAGTACCTTCAAGTAAGAAAAACTTAGGTGAGTAGGCCAGAGGCACATTGCTCCAGGAAGAAAAGCATCAGGGACCCCTCCCTTCAATGGTGCCATGCCACATTAACTCAAAATCGGTCATCCAATGAGGTCATCAAACAAAATCCAAAGGGCTTTTCATTCATGCTGACAGAGAATCACTGTGCATTTGAGAAATGAAATATGAGTACTCATTAATGCTCTTTATGGAAAAAGAATGAGCTGATATGTCCACTGGTATGTGCTGCAGAAGGCACATTCAGTAAACAAAGTGGCAACAGTGAGTGGTCCTCTCTGCTGCTTGCCTGGAGCTGGTCTTCTATGGTAGCCTCAGGGGCCACAGCACACCATTGTTCACTGAACCCTTGGGGATCATCCCATACCTCCCTCCACTCAGAACAATTCAAATCACCAGCAAAACAGCAACTCCTCGCTCTCTCACTCGCCCACCCCTCCTCCTGTTCTTTGGCAGTGGGAGGTTTGAATAGCTGAGCACAAGCCTCAGCCACTACTATCAAGTGTTTACCTTGGCCATGTACAGCACCCAATAGGCCAACAGCTCTGGATGGATTCCTCACATCCCACAAAACCTTTCAATCTGTGAATGAGTACAGGCAATCTCAGCCTGTGAATGAAGCATATCAATTCTAGACTAACAGAGATTTACAAAATCACATTGGGCCTCAGGAAGCTACCCATCAGCTACCTACCCTACTTGCTGCCTGTCGCCCACCACAAGAGCTAAAGCTAACTTCTAGAAACACCATGGTTCGTCATAAAAAATACAGTAATGCCTAATGCAAAGGGTTCCGAGTCCTGTTGACAGCAGAGAAGGCACAAACAGCAAACACTCCCCCAACTAAAAGATTAAGAGCTTGGTTTCTCTCCAGCAAAAAAGATCAAACTGAGGCCCAATACTTCAATAAAATGCAAAATAACACATTTTACCTCAAGGCACATTTACACATCAGGTTGGTGGCATGCAGGTGAATTTCTATTATAATCCCATCCTTCCAAGTCACCAGGATTCAGATTCTATCTTGTTTAGGTTTTTTTAGAAGTTTTGATGTAGTTCCAATGTTTTAAGACAGAGCCTTGTTACATAGCCTAAAATGGCTTAAAACTCACCATGCCATCTAGGCTGACCTAGAATTCTCCATCTTTCAACCTCAGCCACCCCAGATTAGTCTTAGAGGCCAGAACCACTACACCTAATTCCTATTTGCATTCTTACAAAACTTTTTAAGCTGGGCCCAATGCACACACACAGCTCCCACCCAGCACCAGGGGTGGGGCAGATGTAGGCCAACTCGGATTACCAAGCAAGATCATGTCTCAAAAATAATTATTTTTGCTGGGTGGTGGTGGCGCAGGTCTTTAATTCCAGCACTTGGGAGGCAGAGGCAGATGGATCTCTGTGAGTTCGAGGCCAGCCTGGTCTACAAGAGCTAGATTCAGGACAGGTTTCAAAGCCACAGAGAAACCCTATCTCGAAAAAATAATTATTTTTTAAAATAATCCTCCACTTCACATTTATCCGATGTAACATAAAAAGAAGAACTACCAGGGTCGGAGTGAGAACAGCGCTAAAACGCAAAGGCATGTACTGCTCTTGCAGGGGACTTCAGTTCAGCTCCCAGCACCCACCCAGGATAGCTAACAACCACCCACAACTCCACCTTCGGGAGGATCCAAAGCCTCTGGCCTCCACTGAACCTGAACTCAAATGTCCACCTGTGAGCACACATGCACACACACAAGCACACACAAAGTTTTTTTAAAAAAGTTTTTAAAAAGTGAACTGTAATACCATCCAACACTGGTGATTGACTCTTGTGGTTCATAAATTAAAATAAAGCACAGTAATACCTTAGGGAGCTGCAGCCACACAAAAACAAATTTCTTGAGTTTTAAATGCAAATTACCTGAGTTTTAAATAATCGAATATAATTTTAACAAGACCAAGAAGTACTTCCACAGTGGCACTTTGATATAAAAAGGTACCTTTTCCCAATAAAGAACAGGGAAGTTTTTGGTTTACATATATTTCAAGAAACTTGATTTTCCTTTTGCAACTGTGAACTATTAAATAAAGAGGTGAAATTCTCAAAATAATACAGATGCAAAGTGCCAACAATGAGGTCGAGAGTGGCGAGCAAGAGAGCCAGCGTCAACCCAACAAAGGCTCTGCACAGCAGCTCTGGAGACCCTGCACCATGAAAGCACTCCTTGTCTTTCTGGTGAATACAAGTCCTTTCAATGTCACAGTATATAGTTTAAGAAAAACAAAAAAGGGCAAGTGAAGTGGAGGATGGGTCTACTTCTGTAGGGGACATCTCCTCAGCTGCCTATCTACGACTGAAAAGCTTTGCAAGCCTGAAGCTACTGAGTATGTCTATCCGCAGAGACCAGCAAGTAAGACTCCACAGCTGTTCCTACTAGAGTTCTAGGAACTGCATTTCCATCCCATTGATCATTCAGAAGAAACGAAATGTGCTGTCATCTACCTCTGTAGATGTTATCTATCTCAAGGATAATTGCATCAGTTTTGTCTGATGGGAGAGCAGAAAGGGTTAAGACAGACATCTGTGGGTGGTGGTGGCACATGCCTTTAATCCCGGCACTCAAGAGGCAGAGGCAGGCGGATCAATGTGAGTTTGAGGCCAGCCTGGTCTACAGATGAGTTCCAGGGCAGGCTCAGAAGCTACACAGAGAAACCCTGACTCGAAAAACCAAAAGCCAAAACAAACAAAAAACCCAAAAGACATCTGAGCCGGAAGGTGGTGGCACTCACCTTTAATCTCAGCACTCAGGAGGCAGAGGCAGGTGGATCTCTGTGATTCGGAGACTAGAGTCTCAGCCAAACTCTGTCTCGGGAAAAGAGAGGGGGTAAAGGAGTTCAGACAGACATCTGCACCAGGTGTTTTTCAGAAGGCTGCAGCAACAAAGGACTTCTCTAACAAAAGGCATTAAATGCTGTATTTGCATAATAGTGAAACAAGATGCCATCTCCACCCACTATCATTATTACTTTTAAAACAGTAAGCAACCCTTGGTATAGACCACAAGTGTTCTGATCAATACCAATCTTCACCAATCAATACAAAAGTAAAGTTTTCATCCATGAACGAAAGTGGAGAAGACTTCAAGTGTATGTCCAGACACTACAGGTGACAAGCATCCAGACGTCATTCCCTCTGGGCCTGTAAGCAAAGCTCCTTCTCTACTATAGGTTAAGAACAGAAATGGTGTTTGCCTCATATTTGCCTTCATGAAAGGAAAGTTTCAAGCTCCACCTCTACAAGACTTTGTGAATGCATGTGACCAGTTAGTTTAAGGCAGTCACAACAACTGAGAAAAGCAGCGACAAACCAAGCCAACGCATACTCTGCAACCTCTTCCCTAGGCTTCATAACCTCTGAGCACTCATCCCCCATGCACTCCCAAAGGCATCTGAACCCATACTGACTTCTGAAAAAAAGCACTCTTTCAGCTAGGCCGCCTGGTGGGTACTTCAAGACCTATCTAGCCGGGTGGTGGTGGCGCACGTCTTTAATCCCAGCACTTGGGAGGCAGAGGCAGGCGGATCTCTGTGAGTTCAAGACCAGCCTGGTCTACAAGGGCTAGTTCCAGGACAGGCTCCAAAACCACAGAGAAACCCTGTCTCGAAAAACCAAAAAAAGAAAAAAGACCTATCTAGACAACTTAGTGAGACCTTGTCTAAAGTAAAAGAGCGCTGAGACTATAGCTCAGTAGCAGGGCGCTGTGTGGCAAGTACAGGTCTAGGTCTGACCACCAAGCCTGAAATAGTTAACTCATTTCAGTGAGAATAAAGGAATATGATAAAGAATGTCAGCTGTCTTTACTTGATAAACAAAGGTTTAAAGACAGCTGTGGGTGGTAGCTCCTGTCTGTAATCCCAGAATTTGGGAGGTTAATGCAGAATTCTCCTAGGTTCAAGGCCAGCCTGGGCTACACAGCAAAACCCCATCTAAAAATCAAAATAAAAAGTACCTTAAAAAAACAAGGCAAGTAAAATTAAAGATATGTAAAAGCTAGCCATAGTCTGTAGCTCCGCAGACATGCTGGATTCCTCAGTGTCTTTCTAAAGAATACCTTGCTACCGGAGAAATGCTTACCCCATACAAGGGGCATTGCAACAAATCTCTAAGAAGGGTGTGGGATCCATCTCTGAATCCCCAGAGTCACCATCAAGCTGCCTGTATCTGTGCAGAGAATGTCTACAAGTACACATTTTAACAACCGCTAAACGCTGCTCCTAAAATTAGTGATCATTCTTAAATGATCCAAACTACCTAGTAACTAAAGGCTAGGAGAGGAAATGGCTAAGCTACCAGTCATTCATACTACCAAAACGTGACGAATATGGCTAGAAAAAGGCAATGAAAGGGGGCAGGTGATAAAAGCCTTTATTCCCAGTCCTCAGGGGGCGGGGCACTAGCAGGAGGATCTGAGTCAGAAACCAACTGAGCTCACATAGCAAGTTCCAGGTTAGTGAAGGCTAATCAGACCCTGCCTAAAATTATGAATAAATGAATGAAGTGAAATAAAGCAAGAAAATGTGTCCAAGTGTTAACTGATTTCATCATCCCAGCTACAAAGATCATACTCAGCACTTATTTCCACACAGTGACGCCAACTACAATATAGACACAAGATAAATGATGCTGCTGCTTTGGACAGTTGTACAATTTATTAACCTTTAACAGTCAATTTCATTTCCTCTGTTTCCTTTCAAATGCATTGGCTCAAGTCTGCTTTAATCCAGTAGTCATGCCTCAGAAAGGGAATGAGGCCAACCCCTAAGCTAGCAGCACTGCAAATTCGACATTTAAAAAAATCAGCATATGAGAACCAACGTGGCTACACAATCGCCATCACACTTTCCCACAGTTCTAAACTCAAGATGCATATATGTGTTTGTTTTTAGGAGATGGTGAAGCTCACTATAGTGCCAATACTGAACTAAACTCAAGCAATCCACTTGCCTGGCCCTCTTGAGTAGATGGGGTACAGGCATGTACCGCCATGTTTAGTTCAAAAACAACCAGTGTTAAACATGCATATCCTGACTGATGGGACATAAAGACTATACAGTACTGCACATAAATCTCACCAACTCATCCAAGATGCATTCTAGTACAAGGGTAAGAATGTGAACTTTAAAGTCAGGCCTGAATGGCAATTTCAGGTCCACTGCTAAGCTTCCATTTCCTAAACTGTACAATGACAGAAATGTGTTTGCTGAGACAGGGTCTCACTCAGCCCGAGCTGCCCAAGAGTGTCAAGGATGTCCGTGAACTTCGACATTCCTGTCTCTGCCTCCAGGGTGTCAAGATTAAGATTCTTAAATGCTATTTATTTTTCTTTTGGTTTTTTGAGACGGGGTTTCTCTCTATCTTTGGAGCCTGTCCTAGAACTAGCTCTTGTAGACCAGCCTGGCCTCAAACACAAAGATCTTCCTGCCTCTACCTCCCGAGTGCTGGGATTAAAAGTATGCGCCACCACCGCCTGGCTAAAGCGATATTCTTAAACAGGAAGGTACAAGGCAGAAGTTCAACACATGGGCACAATTATTATCACACTATCAGCATTCCAAATGAGAGCTCTCACAGCATGAGTAAATTACTTTTAGTTTTGAGACAGGATTCCACAATAGAAGCTGAGTTTGCCTCAAACTTGCTGTGGTCCTTCTGTCTCAACCTGCCAAGTGGGGAGTTCCAGGCTCATTGGTGAAGCACAGTTTGTACACAGGAGACTTTACCCACAAAAGCAGTCACTAAACAGAGATTAGATTATGATTTAAAGATATTGAAAATAAATATATTCTGTTCCCTCAGTTAATAGGTACACACATGTGTAATAACAGTTAAATCTTTTAGAAATATGAAAACTCCACATTATTATTACAACCTAGAGTTGAATGTCTCTAAGAAAGAGCACACTTCCCCTCCCACAACGCCTTGAAAACAACCCATACCTCAACCCTCAGCAGAGGGGTCTCCTCAGGCTAACCAAGGATTCTAGTAGAACACACACGACTTCACCCACAAATGACTACTTCCTTCCCTGCCCTCTGTCACTGGCAAAACAAAGCCACCACAGTTCCAGCAAGAATGCCGGCTTCCCTCACTCTCAGCTATGAAATCCTTTATTTTGAGAGCAGTCCACATTTACCATGTTTACCTGCCAGCTCTACAGTTAGGAGTCACAAACCTGTAACTACAAGAGTTGTTCTGAACAAAAGGGTGTCCGTCTGCTAATCCTGCCCCTGAACGTCCCACACACAAGCACGGCGAGTGCAGGCCATCCTGAACTTGGCTTGAAGTACTTCCTTCCCAACACTCACTGTTCACCATCTGTCCAGAAGCCACCTGCAACCTCAACTTCCCCAACTCCCTCACTGCCCAAGTCAACTGTGTCCAACAACCATAACCGTGTGGAAAGTGGAAAGAGGGTACAGTAGGGGTTGAGAGCACTTGGCACCCAGCACCCACAACACAATGGCTCTAAGCACAGACTCAGGAAATCTGATGCCCTCTTCTGGCCTCCAAAGGGTACCACACACAAGCCACGTACACAAACACACACACAAACATAAAATATAAAAAATAACTTATTTTTTTGGTTTTTTTTCTTTTCCCGAGACAGGATTTCTCTGTGTAGCTTTGGAGCCTGTTCTGGCACTCACTCTGTAGACCAAGCTCACCTTGAACTCACAGAGATCCACCTGCCTCTGCCTCCCAAGAACTGGGATTAAGGGCACCTATCATCACCGCCCAGCTAAAAATAACATCCTTAATGAAGGTCTTTTAATGAGGAATGTTTCAAGTAATCTGCTTCAGATATGCTCAACAAGTAAGTCTTGTTTAGCCACTGCAGCTAAGAGTCAGGCGGCATAGCGGGAGGGGAGGTCAAATCCTAATATCTGAAGACAAGTAAGAATGCATACTACTAAAATAAACAAACAGAGAAAAAGCTCCCGGCTCCACTTCAGTCTGCTCCAGGCATGAAAGAAAATGTTGGGTAATGAGGGAGGGGGATTATAAACCAAATATAGCAACAGTGTATGCGGAGTCCTCCCCACCAAGCAAAGGATTCACCTTTGTCACGTAAGACCCTGAAGAGCACGTATACCTACAACAGGTGCTGTTAACAGACCCTCACTACACCTCAGTGATTACACAACTCCCTCCCAGTCACATGGCTAGTAAGACTCAGCACAGACTCAACTCAGGTCACCAAGCTCCTCTCCCAGCCAAGCCTGCAGCCACTATCTTCTACCACTTCACCTCCAAAATGAATTTCTGTGTTCCAGAAACAAGTTTAAACACAAGCTTTCAGGAGATCCCAGCAGACTATCGCATGCCCTTCATGCCACACACTCAGGATGTTCAAGACAGAAACCTCCTCACACCAAAAAATCAACTGGAACTACTAAACAAACAGGAACAAGAAGTCAAATACCCCGCTTCTCAAACAGTGGGAAAACAAAACAGGACAGGGAGCACTAGGCACACAACAGTTTGGGTTGCTCACTGTGTCTAGAGCACATGGGAGAGACTTTTCACACAGTGCAGATGAATGGAACAACGGTCTCACATTTCGAAACAAGCGCCTCATCCGATGCACGGTCACACACCTGATGCTTCAATACTGCCAGTAGGGCAGAGACTTTCTCATCCCAGTTTGTGCTAATTCAGGTTTAACTGTGATTCAATTACTACAGTCCAGGCTAACAACGCTGAAGTTTCTTGTCAGCAAGTAACACAATTGAAACGTGTGAAACCAGCAAGTAACACAACCGAAATGTGTGAAACACTTCTTTCCACTGCATTTAGCACATCGGCTGGGGGCTGGTCTGCCAGGATGCACTCACTTGTGAACTGCGTCTAACCACACTGTACCAGCAGCAAGTCAGGTTCAGACCGCTCTCACTTCAACTTAAAGCAAACTCAAGGTGAGGAGGACAACAGCAAAGGTCAGACACAAGGCCACACCATGTATTCAGGCACAGTGTATATGTGGAAACATGGGAGAAAATCTAACATAATCGACTCAATTCAAAAGTGGATTCCGGAGTCAACCAAACACCTGAGTTGAGTCCCAGGACCTACATGGGAGAAAGAGAACTGACTCTCAAAAGTTGTTTGCTGACCTCTAAACAGACCCAGAAACAAAATAAAATACACAAAAGAAATAGTCAAATATAGTGGCCCACGGCTTTAATCCCAACACTCCAGGGGCAGTGGAAAGTAAATCTCTTTGAGTTCAAGGCCAGTCTGGTCTACATAATGAGAGATCAGGAATAGCTATGGCTCCACAGAGAGACCCTTTTGCCAAAATGGATGAATGAATAAATGAATAAACAAACAAGCTGACATAACTGGATATCAACATGTAGAAGAATGAAAATAGACCGATATCTATTACCATGCACAAAACTCAAGTCCAAATGGATCAAAGACCTCAATATAAAGTCAGCCACACTGAACCTTATAGAACAGAAATTGGAAAATACACTTGAACACACTGGCACAGGAGACCACTTCCTAAATAGAATCCCAACATCACAGACACTGAGAAAACCTCCTGAAACTGAAAAGCTTCTGTAAAGCAAAGGACACGGTCAACACGACAAAACGACAGCCTACAGAATGGGAAAAGATCTTCACTAACCCCACATCAGACAGAGGTCTGATCTCCAAAATATACAAAGAACTCAAGAAACTGGTCATCAAAAGAACAAATAATCCAATTTAAAAAAAAATGGAGTACAGACCTAAACAGAGAACTCTCAACAGAGGAATCTAAAATGGCTGAAAGACACTTAAGGAAATGTTCAACATCTTTAATCATCAGAGAAATGCAAATCAAAACAACTCTGAGATTCCATCTTACACCTGTAAGAATGGCCAAGATCAAAAACACTGATGACAACTTATGCTGGAGAGGTTGTGGGGAAAAGGGAACACTCCTGCATTGCTGGTGGGAGTGCAAGCTGATACAGCTCTTTTGGATGTCAGTGTGGTGATTTCTCAGAAAATTAGGAAACAACCTTCCTCAAGACCCAGTTTAGGGTATGTATCCAAAGGATGCTCAATCGTGTCACAAGGACATGTGCTCGACTATGTTCACAGGAGCACTCTTTGTCATAGCCAGAACCTAGAAACAACCTAAGAATGTTGTTTCCTCTCAACCAAAGAATGGATAAGGAAAATGTGGTATATTTACACAATGGAGTACTACACAGCAGAAAAAAATAATGGTATCTTGAATTTTGCAGGCAAATGCATGGAGCTAGAAAACATCATTTTAAGTGAGATAACCCAGACCCAGAAAGACAGTTCTCACATGTACTTACTCATAAGTGGTTTTTAAACAAAAAGCAAAGAAAATCAGCCCACAAATCACAATCCCAGAGAACCTAGACAACAATGAGGACCCTAAGAGATACATACATAGATCTAATCTACATGGGTAGTTAAAAAAGACAAGATCTCCTGAGTAAATTGGGAGCATGGGTACTTTGGGAGAGGACTGAAGTGGAGGGGAGAGGCAGGGAGGGGAGCAGAGAGCTCAATACAAACCAATTTTAAAAAAGGATAAACAAACAAATAACAAGGCTTCCTATGCAAACTGTTATTCCATGCAATGGTCAGGCTTTTCCACTTTGAGATGTCTTCACTATCTTCCCCAATCTTGCTTAACAACAAATTATCTAAGTATTTAATGGTTGTACAACCTTGGTCTCAAAGACCTGCAATTTTTATTTTTATTTTATGTGCATTGATATTTTGTATGTAAGAATGTCAGATCCCCTGGAACTAGAGTTCAGACAGTAGTGAGCTCCCATGTGGATGCTGGGAATTGAACCTAGGTACTCTGGAAGAACAGTCAGTGCTCTTAAGGCCTGAGTCATCTCACTAGCACCAACCTGCAACATTTTTTTTTTTTTTTTTTTTTTGGTTTCTCGAGACAGGGTTTCTCTGTGGCTTTGGAGCCTGTCCTGGAACTAGCTCTGTAGACCAGGCTGGTCTCGAACTCACAGAGATCTGCCTGCCTCTGCCTCCCAAGTGCTGGAATTAAAGGCGTGCGCCACCATCGCCCGGCTCCTGCAACATTTTTTAATCTGTCCTCAGTACCACTGATTCTGAGGCTACCACAATACACTGAGAAAGAAGTAAACGGAACCAACTAAAGAAAATAATAATAATAATAATTGTGTAATCCCAGTTATTCAGGAGGCTAACGAAACAGGACCACAAGACTCAGGACAGCCTGAGCTCCATAGTTAAAACACTGATGAATGAAAGATAAAAGGAGAGAAGAAAGGAGTAAGGGACACGGAGTAGAACGCCTGCTAAGCACTCAGGAGGCCCCGGATTCACTCTGATGTTCTAGACCAAAAGCTAAACACCGTGAAACCCCTCAGAGATGTGGCTCAGTTAGCAGAGCGCTTGCCTGATATCAAAGCCTCGATTTGAGCCGTAGCACTTCCAAAAACTGAGCACAGTAGTTAAGTCTTGAATCTTATCACTGCAGAAGTGGAGGAAGGAGTTCAAGGCTGGCTACTTAAGACTGTCTCAAAAATAATATAAACAAATTGATCAAAGAAGACAAAAAAGAAGAGATGAGGAGAAGACCAGTCAGAAGCCTTTAGTATCTACTTGGAAGGACATCAGAACATTTGCTCCAACCATCAGACTTAAATGTAAAAACAGGAACAGAGGACTGAGACTACATCGGACAGTTAACATTAAAAGCAGAAAACAAACTTATCTGCAGAAAAAGTTCTTTGGAAGTTCATGATAAAACGACATTCTGCCATAGAGATGCGGGGGAAAGACCACACTCACCTATGCTATCATGCCCTGCAGAGACAAGCATGCTAACCAGCAGGTGTTTTCCAAGAGCATTGTTGGGGTTGTTAGCATTCGGGCACCTGCACTGGACCCCTTGGGGACCTGACAGGATAAGCACGTGTTCTTGCCAGTGCTCAGGCAGTACAAATGGTCTGCTCAGGATCCTGACAACTTGGTCTCAGTGCACATGTGCTATGTCCCCTCCCAATAAGAGACAAGCTCCACCTGCCTCCTCTATCTGCCTCTCTGCTTGTTACTCTCTGTCTCTCTTTCCTCTCTTCCCCGTGCCTGTCTCCAGAGTCAGGCCTCCCTCATCTCCCCTTCCCCTCCCCAACAAATAAACCCTCCATCTGTTGTGCGACCTGACTCCTTCCTGCGGTTTGTTTTTTGTTGTTGTTGTTGTTGTTTTTAATTATGGTGTAAAACTCAACAGGCTCTCCTGGTAGTTCTCCTGCCCATTGCCAGTCTGAGGCATGCCGGGACCCTGTCTACCCACAACAGACACCTTCCAGCTCACCACCCCATTTACCAATGGCAACTGCCTTAAGTTTTCCCTTCAGTCAGTGTAAACATTTACCTGGACCAAGAAAATAACCACTGATTGTCTAGCACCCCTCTGGCACTCTTAGGGGCAGAAGTACACCAGACACAACCCTAAAGGCTATGACTGTCTCTCTTCACTTGACCCCACCTCCATCCTTAGAGCTGCAATCCTGCAGTTTCACTAAGCCCAACTGGGCTTTGTGACCCAATTCTTGACCTTTTCCTATGGATGAGGCCCCTTGGTCTTGGCTTTCGTCCTGGCCTTCTGGTCTCTACAAAAGCTAAGGTACCAGGCACAGAGTCTCCTCTGGCTTGGCCAGGCTAAGCCTGACCACTGCTGAGTTGGATGACAACCCTCTGATTGGCTTGGTCCTCATTTGGTTCTTCCCAAACCTCAGGAACCCCACGACTACAGGCTGTAGTGACCCTTTTCTTTCCCTCTCTCATCCATGGGAACTGAGTCTTCTAAACCCTCTTGTAATGACTCTTAGAAACCTTCTGCTTCTACATCTGACACCTGACCTGAAGGGCCCTAAACTACTTCACTTTTACAATCAAATTTTGCCTCAACACCCCTTAGATATCAATCCAAACGGCCACTTCTGACAGCCTTTTTAACATTTTAAGACATTTTACAGGACCTTTTCATCATTCTACCAGTGATCTGACAGATGGAAGCGGGTACCCTATTCTCAATCTTTCAAGTCCTTTCTCTGTTGTTTCTAACTCTGCTTCTTTCATTAAAAAAATTCCAATGGAGCCTGGCGGTGGTGGCGCACACCTTTAATCCCAGCACTCGGGAGGCAGAGGCAGGCGGATCACTGTGAGTTCAAGACCAGCCTGGTCTACAAGATCTAGTTCCAGGACAGGCTCCAAAACCACAGAGAAACCCTGTCTCGAAAAACCAAAAAAAAAAAAAAAAAAAAAAAAATCCAATGTTAGTTTCCGCAGCAACAACCTGCCTCTGCCGCCCAAGTAGTTCCAGGTGGCCAGGTTCTTTCCGCCAAAACTGCCCGCCAAGCAAAGCTCATTCTCTTTGTCTCTTGTCTTCCACTCCTTTGTCTCTAATTTCCTCTCTTGCTTCTCTTCTTCCTCCTGTCTGTCTGCCTCTCAAGTCTGCACTTAGACACAGTCTTTCACTCTTTCCCTCTCCCCATTCTCTCTTGCACTAACTCTGTTGTTGTGAGAGGCATGTCTAATTAGTGGTAGGGCCTGCTAAAGGTACCCACTTTCTCCACTGCCTTTTTCATTACTCCAAAACCTGCTGTGTCTGTCTGTTCTCCCTCTCTAAATGTCCTGTCTAGGTCTGCTTCAACGTGGGAGTCAGAGATGGAGAAGCCAGTTTCATCTTGCTCAGCACCCACCAGTTTTCTCTTTTAATTTATTCAACTCCTTTTTAAGATAGAAAAATATTGTTTTAAACAGAAACCACATGGCTTTCCTCCATCTTGGCTGGTGACCTCATCATGATGGAAACAGCCATTTAACTAGCAGTCATCCTTTACTAAGGTTAAAAGTACACTTCTTAGCCAGGCGGTGGTGGTGCACGCCTTTAATCCCAGCACTTGGGAGGCAAAGGCAAGTGGATTTTTGTGAGTTCGAGGCCAGTCTGGTCTACAAGAATTAGTTCCAGGACAGGCTCCAAAGCTACAGAGAAACCCTATCTCAAAAAATTTTTAAAAAGTACACTTCTTGGGGCTGGAGAGATGGCTCAGAGGTTAAGAGCATTGCCTGCTCTTCCAAAGGTCCTGAGTTCAATTCCCAGCAACCACATGGTGGCTCACAACCATCTGTAATGGGGTCTGGTGCCCTCTTCTGGCCTGCAGGCATACACACAGACAGAATACTGTATACATAATAAATAGATAAATATTTTAAAAAAATAATAATCTTTTCTTCAACTCTTAACCAACGGAAGAAAATAATTAAGGTCTTCTATTATTAAAGTGTTTTCTGGTTGTAACTATTTAATACCAAATAATCTAAAAATCATCTTCAGATATCAGCTGTTTCAACATTCAAGTTTATAAAGAACTCCTGCAAGTCCTTTCAAGTGCTAAGTTCCGTAAGCAGGCAATGCAGGCTACCAACAGGCAGTATCAACTGCTATCATGACTTCAACAAGGTGTCAAGAAATTTAAAGTCCTAAAAAGCTAGGCTAGGAAAATGGGTTGATGCAGAGTATTTATAAAAGGATGAGAGTTCGCATCCAAAGCACACAGAGAAAGAGAGAGGGTGTGGCAGCAGACATAGAGTATCCAAGGAACAAGTTGACTAGCAAGCCAGAAAATTCAGGGAGTCCTGGTTTCTACTGAGACCTTGCCTCAGTAAATAAAGGTGCTTGACTTCAACATACACACACACACACACACACACACACACATACACACTTACCCAAATACATGCATACCTCTGCTTCTGCCTTCCAAGTGCTGGGATTAAAGGTGTGTGCCACCACTTGGCTTATACTTCCATCTTGATGACTGCCTCTCTTTTCCTTGAAGTAGCAGTAATGTGCCATTCATTGGTGCACAGCACTGTCTTGTCATTCAGAAAGCAGAGTTTGTGTTTGACCTCAGCTGCCTGGGAAATGAAATGCTGCTGTAGTCGGCAAGGTGGCTCATCTGGGAAAGGGGCTCGCACCAGGCCTGATGACCCAGGCTCCATCCTGAGATCCAGCTGGTGGGAAGAGAGAATCTAGCCCTGCAAATGACTCTCTTTTTACCAAGCACATACATGTGGCCCCCTTCCACAAGGAAACACATCTCTGTAGTATTACTCAACTCTGGAACCGTGTCATTTTGTGTAATAGGACTTTTTATTTTGTTTTGGGTTAAGTAAAAATGCTTACATGGCAAATATATAAAACCAAACCAAACTTAATTCACTATTCAGAGAATAGTAGTCATCCTCTTTTTGCTCTTTGTGGTCCTGCTGGGTAAAATGCTCTACTTCTAAGCTGTATTTCCAGAGCAGTTTTCAGTTTTCCTGGCTAGTCTTGACCTTATAATGCAGGAAGACATTCACCTTGCAGTCTTCCTGCCTCAAGTAGCTGGGATTATAGGTTCTCTACACCATGGCACCTGATCTCACAGAGATCCATCTGCCTCTGCCTCCCAAGTGCTGGGATTAAAGGCATGCGCCACCACTGCCTAGCTGATATTCACTACATGTTGGATTTGGTATTCTTTCTAGAAGAAACTGTCCCCGTTTGAGAATATATTCACAACAGATTAGGTACTTCCTCAGAATTAACAGAGCGACATGGCTTCAGGAGAAAGTGCCTTGCTCAGGCTGTGCTGTGGCTTCATCCTGGTCGATAGGACTAGGATTGCTTTTGTCTCTGTGAGTTCGAGACCAGCCTGGTCTACAGAGCTAGTTCCAGGACAGGCTCCAAAGCCACAGAGAAACCCTGTCTCGAAAAACCAAAAAAAAAAAAAAAAACTGCACGGAGGCAAGATGCCTTTTCCATGCCTCATCTCCACAGTTAGTCTGTTTATGAAGTAGCATTAACCTTTATGAGGCTCTTCTTTGTGTCTTTAGAAGTGAAGTAATGAGCAAACAAGGAAGTCATGTTTAGTCAAAACTGGGCTATAAGCTCTCTGGCTCTCCAAAGAGCCCCACAGGAAATCTTTGGCAAGTGGGAGTAGACTGGTGGTCTGGCTGGGGAGTCCATTTGAAGGCCGACAGCCTGTACTGTCAAGAATCACTGCACTGTGGCTGGGTGTGATGGTGCACACCTTTAATCCCAGCATGGGAGACAAAGGCATGTGGATGGATCCCCGTGATTTGCGGCCAGCCTTGTCTACATAGTGAATTCAGGCCAGCCATACATGGTCAAACTCTGCTATTCCCTCCAACCCCCCACCAAAAAAAAAAAACCAAAAAAAAAAACAAAATAACAACAAAAAAACTCTAACCAAACCCCAGGACAAACAGGAAAGAAACCAAATCAGAGTAAGAGAAAAGAATCACTGAGTTTTGCACTCTCCTCAGTTTCCTGTCATCTTTGTTTCTTGCAACTTCAGCTCTGATGGGTTTAAGACAGCTTGATGTATTTTAGGCTACATAGCCCTTTTTTTTTTAATTTTTTTTTTTTTTTTTTTTTTTGGATTTTCGAGACAGGGTTTCTCCGTAGCTTTTGGTTTCTGTCCTGGAACTAGCTCTTGTAGACCAGGCTGGCCTCACAGAGATCCGCCTGCCTCTGCACCAATGAATGGCACATTACTGCTGCTTCAAGGAAAAGAGAGGCAGTCATCAAGATGGAAGTATAAGCCAGGTGGTGGCACACACCTTTAATCCCAGCACTTAGAAGGTGGATCTCTGAATTCGTGGCCAGCCTAGTCTATAGAGTGAGTTCTAGACAGTCAGGGTTACCCAGAGAAACCCTGTCTCAAAAACAAACAAAAAAGATATAATCACAGAACAGCACAGGTTCAGAAGCCAGCAACAGGAAGCCACCAAGCTGCAGGTTAGCCTGGATTCTATGGTGAGACCTTGTGGGGAATTTACAGTGGAAGAGTCTTTGTCCAGCAGGTGGAAAGCCCTTGAGTTTGTCCCTCAGCAATGCAAACACGAAGAGAGGGACTACATTCATTTTGATATACACCTAACTAGGTGGAGTGTTTTAAACAATGGCAAACTAGATTTCAAAAATATTACATTTTTTTAAAAAACTCAGGCAGACCAGAAATAAAGCAGTAATGAAAACAGGCTGGAAGAGGAAGCAAGCAGCTGAGAAGACCTTGAGAAATGCGAGCCTGCACGCAACTGAGTTCACAATGAGTAGACTGTTCCCTGACAGTCTAACAAGGTCTTTATTGGTGAATTACTAATTACCATGAAATTGAATCAAATACACTATTAAGATATAATTCTGTTATTTGGGTTATGACTCAATTATACTGTTTAAAATTCTTTTACATGTGAGCGTGTGGGCTGGAAGAAGAAAGATTTCACCAGACTACATCTCAAAAAACGACTTCATTCACAAATCCTGTTCAATAACTAGCAGATACCAACAAGCTTCTTTTGTTTCCACTTTAATGAACCGTGGTGTAACTATTTCTTTCATATATGTCTGACAAAAAAAAATTGCTTTAAGCTAATCTGGAAAGAAACTGCTAGTCTTCGCAGGCACCTTTGCCATCTATTTTCCAGAGAGTTGCAGAACAAATACAGTCTACAGACAAGCAAAGCGTGAGACAGGCCTGGGCACCCACTGACTCACATATGATGGGCCCATTAATGCCAGATGTACATTCTCAATGAATTCCTCCCCCCTTAAGACTGTTAGTTGCCTCCGTCAGCTTCTCCCCAGTTTCCTTGATAAAAACAAAAGGGTCAGCTGGGAGGGCACACCTTTAACCCCAGCACTCAGGAGGCAGAGGCAAGCGGATCTCTGTGAATTTGAGGCCAGCATGGTCTACAGAGCAAGTTCCAAAAGAAGGCTCCAAAGCTACACAGAGAAACCCTGTCTCAAAAAAACAAAACAAAACAAAAAGGGTCTAAGAGGCTCTGGTGTTCTAAGACGTCAGGAGACTCCTGTCCTCCCCTCTCCTTCCTGCTAACTGGGACACAAGCAAGCAGGACTGAAGTAGTTCAGCCAACATGGGGTGAGTATCTCTGACACCCAAGTGCCTCAATGGCTCAAGATCAGATAGCATGCTAATTAGGGATATTCAAATGAAAAAGATCCACTTCTGTTTCATACCAGGGATAATACATTCACTCCTGCAGCACTCACCATCTTTTTTCAGGTTTTGTAGGCTTATAGATTTTCAGAGAATCTGACGTCTTACTGACTCGCACAAAGTCCCTGTAAAAGAAACTGCTAGCTAGGAAAACCCACAACAGGACAGAGCTCAGTGGTGTGGAGCTGTCGGCCTGATTCCCACCCAACACCACAAAAGAAAAAAAGACAGTTGACTTTACAGTGGGCAGGAAGATGGGTAGTGGCTGTCAGCAGCCATTACTATGTTAACCTGACAAACTACATACCAATAATTAATGTTCTAAGTTCTAAGAGGATATCAGGTGTCAGGCATAAAGGGTGGATTTTGCACATCAGGTCCCAAGAGATTTCAAAAGAACACTTAACTCGTTTGACAATTCTACTTCAATAGTAATGTAGAAATAAAAACTAAAGGGCATATCCACTGAGAAATTAAATCAATTCATTTTTCCATCTCTCTTGCACTCAATACTCCCAATGTATTCCTGCAGCAGGGGCTGGCAAGGTGGCTAAGAGAGTGATGGTGCTTGCTGTGCAAGTCTGGTGTGGAGGCCCAAAAATGTGAGCCTATTGCCACCTTGTCTGATAGCAGCAGAGAGTTTGGAGGTTGCTCAAAATGGTTGACAAGCACAGCTGCACTTCCCAACTCAGGACGTGATTACCTGGTTCTTTTGACATTAAGATGGCTCATACAAGTAGATCCATTCCATCCTAACCGATGGTCAGGATATGCAAAGGTACTTCTGCTCCTTCTTTTGTAATTATGAGATTACCTAGCAAATGGCTGTCTTCAGGATACTTGGTCTAGAGTGGTTTCACCTCCTGAACAACAGAATGCTAATGACTTGATGCCTCAAAGTGTTGAAGCAATAAACTGTTCGGTTGTCCCTTGTAGCATGTTAAAGAAGTCTTTTGTTGCCTTTGTCCCCTTTTGTATTAGGATATAAAAGCATATGGAAAATTAAACAGGGACGATTTCAGTATTGATTGGAATGTCCTCTCGGTACTGTTCTATGGTTTCTGTTATATTATTTTCACAAACGTCTTCGTATTCTTTACTAATATTTCTAAATCCCCATGCCCCTACTCTGGAAAGAGGTGTTTTTGTTAAGGCCAGTTCCCACAGTCTGGGAACCAACTTCAATCCCAAGCCACTAAAAAGTGAAAGAGAACAATTCCACAATGACACTGTCTGTCTCCACATGTGCCACATACACCACAAACAAAAACAAATCATAATAAATGAACTATAAGAAAAAGGATTGCCCGAATAACTATACAAGCCCCAATTTAACATCACATTTAATATTTAAGACCTAAATTAACACCCAACTTATAGTTACTCTAACTTTCTAAACCAGATATATTTTCCTACCTATCACCCACAGCTCTGAAATCTAATTCAGGTCTGCCCCTCTCTTTTTTTTTTTTTGGTGGGGGGAATGAGCTTTGCTGTGTAGCCCACCGCCCTTCAATTCTCAGACTTCAAACTTCAGCCTCCTGAATGTTGAGATTGCAAGTGCACTTTTGTTTTGTTGGGTTTTTTTTTTTTTTTTGGTATTTGGGTTTTTTTTTTAAAGTTTTTTGAAACAGGGTTTCTCTAAGTAGCTTTGGCTGTGCTCAGGAGGAAGAGGCAGGCAGATCTCTAGTTCAAGGTCAGCCTGGTCTACAAACTGAGTTCCAGAACACCCAGGGCTACAAAGAGAAATCTTGTCTCAGGGGTGTGGGGGACAGTGTAATAAGTGCTTTTCCCTAGAAGGCAGAATGTTGTCTAGACAAACGTAGACAGCTCACAAAGATGAACTGACGTCGCCCTGCCTCACCACAGGCACATGACGTGAGCAGAAGGAGAGAGCAGCAGCATGCACACGGTGACTTGCTCTTCCCCTAAAATCCAGGACCCTGAGTCTGCAAAATGATACCACACTCAACAGGATCATAAACCAAGATAGCAGTATTCAGACTGCCAGACTCCATGCTCCAACTACATAACAGCATCTTCAGAATGCAGACAAAGCTGGGCATGCCAGCACATGCCTACAGTTCCAGCATCAGGAGTGGCAGAGGTGGTAGGCAACCTCCACAAATTAAGGCAAAAAAATAAAAAGGCCAGACAGACTAGGATGGAAGATGGTTCCTTATTTCTCTATTTTGTAAAAGCTTTGAAGCTTTGATTAAACTCTTTACATACATAAGAATAAACACATGTTACCAGCTACAAAGATAAAATCTACTGCTGTAAAATCACCCACAGGGAAGTAGGTAATGCTCGAGGTCTTCAGCAGCAAGAGCTCACACGGAATCTCACTATATACACTGCCGGGCTAGCCTGGAACTCACCAGCCTCCAGGTTCTCATCATGCGCACACACCAAACATCCAAATAAAGTGCTTTGAAGTACAGTTAGCTACCTATCAGTTCGAGAACAGTTAATAATTCCAGCTGGGAAAGACTGTTGAGTCAGGAAGAGCTTGTCTTGCATTCACAAGGACCTGAGTTCAACCCCTAGAACACATACTTAAAAAAAAAAAAGTCATGGGGCTGGAGAGATGGCTCAGCAGTTAAGACCACTGACTGCTCTTCCAGAGGACATAGGTTCAATTCCCAGCACCCAGATGGCAGTTCACAACCATCTGTAACTCCAATTTCAGGAGACCTAACATCCATGACGAAATATCAATGAACATAAAACAAAAATAAAGTTAAAAAAAAAAGTCAAGCGTGGTGACGCCTGCCTTTAATCCCAGCTCTCTGGAGGCAGAGGTAGGCAAATCTCTGTGAGTTCAAGACCAGCCTGGTCTACATAGCAAGTTCCAGGACTGCCAGAGCTATATAGAGAGAGCTATTTTTTTTTATTTATTTATTATGTATACAATGTTCTGTCTGTATGCCTGCAGGTCAGAAGAGGGCACCAGACCCCATTACAGATGGTTGTGAGCCACCATGTGGTTACTGGGAATTGAACTCAGGACCTTTGGAAGAGCAGGCAATGCTCTTAACCTCTGAGCCATCTCTCCAGCCCGAGAGAGCTATTTAAAAATAAAAATTAATAAATAAATGTAAAGGCGTATCAGTACAGGCTTGAATTTCCAGCATGGGGAGATGGGGACAGAGGGGTCACACTGGTGGTTTCAGTAAGAATGGCCCTCATATGGTCATACATTAGAATGTCTGGTCCCTAGTTGATGGATGTTTGAGTAGGACTAGGAGGTGTGGCCTTTGTTGAAGAAGGTGTGTCACTGGCGATGGGCTTTAAGATTTCAAAAGCCCTTGAGGCGCAGAATGCATACACATACACTGCCACTCTCTGTGATCAGAATGTAGCTCTCAGCCACTTTCTTTTTACAAGAGTTGCCTTGGTCATGGTGTCTCTTCCTAGCAATAGAACAGTGACAAAGACACAGAGAAACACACTGTATTTTAAATAATAATAGTAATTAATGAGTAAGAAAGATTTAAAACTCCATCTTTTTTATTTTTATTTTGTTTTGGTTTTCTTTTTTCTTTTCTTTTTTTTTTTTTTTGGTTTTTCAAGACAGGGTTTCTCTGTGGTTTTGGTGTTTTGGTTTTCTTGAGGCAGGGTCTCACTGTGTAGAACAATAGGGCCTTAAATTCATGGAGATTTTTTTTTCCTGCCTCTGCCTATCTCCTCAGTCCTGGGATTAAAGGCCACCAGCCCAGTCATTTTTTAATTCTTTTACATTAGCATTTATCGTTTGTACAAAATACCAGGTTTCGTCTGACATCTTGTATATGAATGCACTTGGTCACTTTCACAGAACTGAATGCTTTTAAGTAATGAAGGAAACAGAAAAGGGGCTGTGGCCTGGCATTAGTCCATGCTGTACACACAGGCCCCCTCCATACCTGACTCTGAAAAAGCTGAATGAAATCAGTGCCTCACTTTCAACCACTGCATTTATAAAATCCAGCTGGGAGCAGCTCTGCCACCAAGCACTTCCTTGGCATGAGAGAGGCCCTGGGTTTGATCCTTCAAAAGCACAGACAGCAAATGAAGTAAAAATGCTGTGCACAAAAAGCCAGCCCTGAGGCCATGCTGGGAAGTGAGACTAACGCAGACAGAGGAACTGCTGGACATTCTGCGCTCCAGAAATCTTTCCTAAGGAAATATCTGAAATACTGTCAATGAACTGCACAGAAATAGTCCCAGCAAAACTACTGGACAGCCATAAAGACCTCTGACCTACAAACACATACACCTGCACGCGCGCATGCACGTGTGCACACACACACACACCCATTAGAAGAGGAAAAGCCCTTTTACGTTTTCTTTAAAGATGACCGTGTCTTACTGCCCATGGAGATATACTATTTCTTCCTGGTTGCTAAGCAGCCGATCCTGGTATCCGACATCACATCAAATCTGTGTCTAGTCACAGACAGAAAGGGCAAGAACTCAGGCAAAACACATCCACCCAACCGGCAGTGTATCCAGTACAGGGAGTGGCCCAGGCGTAAACACAGCAACTTCAATTCCCAAATCCAACCACACCTACCTCTCACCTGGGGCTTCTGAGATCGGAGTATTCCTCACCCCAGCTGCACATCAGAAGACGCCTCTTTAATTCTGCCCCATTTGCCAATCACTTCACCCTCAATAACCATTTGCATTTCATCCAATTTGCAAACTAATCAGCAATCTGAATCATTCTGCACACTGCTGTCATCAACTGCCAGACAGGTATGCCTTGCTGCTCCAAGCAGCCAACACTGCTTGGCAAACGACAGCATCTGCTAAGGTTTCTTGCTGCGGCAGAGAAGGGGTGGGTCCCTTGCTGGAGCTATAAATCCCAATACTAGTGGCATTTCCTCCCAACTGCAGCATCCCTATATACTCTCCCCTTCAAGCAATCGCCATTCTGGCAACAATAATTCAGAGAATCCTGGCCCAGGGCACTGTCCCCCAGCTCCTCCCGCTTCACCCCAGGAAGAACAGCAGCTGGATCCTGTACCAGCAATACTGCAGTAGCAGCCATTTTTGGTTCAGCTCTGCTGGAGCTCCAGCTGGAAGGCAGGACAGCAAGAAAAGACGCCAAACGACTTTGAAAAGGAAACTACTGAACACTGTGTCTCACAAACACTGCACTCATTCTTCACGTCATTAAAAAGACAGCCCTCCTTTACATCAGATGTACAACTTCCAGCTATCTCCTAGCTGCCAGTGTCCCAGTACCAGTGTGGCAACTATGGTAAAACACAGACAAATCCTACTGATTCAGGAGCAGGACACTCAGCGAGTTGGGCTTCTATTAACTTAGACAACAAGCAGGTTTTCCATGATTGCTTTGGGATGGAGGTTCAGTGGTGGGGATTACACCCAGGAGCCTGTCCACACTAAGCAAGCACTCTAACATTCCCAGCACTTAAAAGCCAAACGGAAAAACAAACAAGTGCTGTGATAAGAAGCAGGACCGGAAGGTAGGAGGAAGCCTTTCTCCTCTTCTCCCTCATTTCCCTGTTGAACCTTCATAAATGTTAAGTCCTCTTTTTGCTCTTAAATCAATGTAACTTAATCTGTTTTACAAATACAGGCCCCTAGAGAGCCAGACGAACTTTATTTCATTTTTCAAAAAAATGTTCGTGTTCCCGATTATAAAAGCAGCACACGAGGGCTGAGGATGCAACTCAGTGGTAGAGCACTCATCTAGCACATGCAAGGACCTGAGTTCAAACCTCAGCACCAGGAAAACAAGTATCACTTATGTAAAAACTACCTACCCTCACTAGATGATCCTAGGAACACTAATATACACAGGACCTTTCCACATTTATAACTTTATTATCTTGTGTGTATATAATGAGTCTGTTAAGCACACATGTCACAGCACTTCTATAAAGGTCAGAGGACAGCTATGTGGAGTCTGTTCTTTCCTTCCACATTTACATGCTTTCTGGGGATGGAACTCAGGTCACAAGCTACTGAACCATCTCGCTGGCTCCTCCAGGCATATTTTAAAAATAAAATTTGAGCCAGGCAGTAGGGACTTATGCCTTTAATTCCAGCACTCAGGAGACAGAGAGGCAAGCAGATCCCTGAGTTCAAGACTCAGACCAAACAATCGAAAAGCGAACTATTTTTCAGTGGTATAGCACTTATCCACCACAAATGAGACCCTGGTGTAATCCCAAGAACTTGAAGAAAAAAAGAAAGAAAAGAAGCAGGGTTGATTTGAAATCAATCAATCTGAAATCAGTTGCAGAATATTAAGGATATCTGAGACTAGAGAATAGGCCCAGCTGTATCAGGCCTTCCCTGCAACCCACCCCCAGCACAGCAAGATGATTAAGTACTAAACATTATTTATATTTAACATAGTAGTAGAGCTCAATTTCTACTGTATCATCTACGGGAACAAAAACTAAAGTCCCCGGCCAGCTGTCTCTCACCTGCCCTGTTAGGGAAAAAGAGACTGGGTGGGTAGGCATTTGCTTTAGTTCCAATGCTAGATATTCATCTATAAACAAGAGTATCTTCAGACAAACGCTCATATCAGAATCTTAAATCACTCATAATTTATGATCCAGGAGGCTGAGGGTGTAGTATCATCGTACATACAAAGCACTGGGTTTGATCCTAAGCACTACACACACACACACACATATATACTGGAGAATCAAGGTTCAAGTTCAAGACCAGCCTAGGCTACACAGTGAGAACCTGTCTCAAAAAGCAAAGGGAAAAACAAAAACCTGCTCCAGCCCTCCATCTGGACAACGCTGAGCCCCATCCCCAGACTGCAGGAATTAAAGTACACAGAAGAGGTTCTGCACACGCAGGTCCGTACCTGACAACTAATCAAGCACCTCTAAGTTGCAGTGAAGCTGAAAGCAACAAGTGCACTGCCAAGCACTGTGAAAGCTGAGGAATGATCTCTAAAGATTAAAAAACAAAACAGAACAAATACTAAACTACTGACCGAAGTGCTAACAAATTTAAATAAGCATTATTAAGTATCAGGTGAAACTGAAATAACGGTGTTCACCTTTAAGACCAGTAATGGGGAGACTAAGGATCCCCAGTTCAAGGCCAGTCTGGGCTATACAAAGAACTCCTGCCTCAAAAAATAAATATAAATACCTGGGGCTGGAGAAGTGGCTTAATGATTAAGAGCAATGGCTGTTTTTCCAGAGGACCCAGTTTCAATTTCTAGCACCCATGTGGAGCCAGGTGGTGGTGGTGCACACCTTTAATCCCAATACTCGGGAGGCAGAAGCAGGCGGATCTCTGTGAGTTCAAGGCCAGACAGCTCTACAAGAGCTAGTTCCAGAACAGGAACTAAAGCTACACAGAGAAACCCTGTCTTGGAAAAACAAGATTAGATAGATAGATAGATAGATAGATAGATAAAAAATAAATAAATAAAATAAAAAAAATGACTAGCACCCATGTGGCAGCTCTCTTCCGGTCTCCTCAAGCACTGCATGCATGTGGCACACAAACATTCCGGTAAATAGACAAACACATAAAATAAAAATAAATAGCCGGACAGCAGTTGTGCACACCATTAATCCCAGCACTCAGGAGGCAGAGGCAGGTGGATCTCTGTGAGTTTGAGGCCAACCTGGGATACAAAGTGAGTTCCAGAACAGCCAAGGAAACAGGAAAAAAATCTGTGTCAAAAAAACAAAAACAGGGCTAGAGAGATGGCTTAGAGGTTAAGAGCACTGCTTGCTCTTCCAAAGGTTCTGAGTTCAATTACCAGCAACCACATGGTGGCTAACAACCATCTGTAATGAGATCTGGTTCCCTCTTCTGGCCCACAGGCAGGCAAACCACTGTATAGTTAATAAATAAATCTTAATAAAAATAAAATAAAATCTCCAAAAAAGTTGTCAGCTAAAAAAAAATAAACAAAAAAGTTGTCAGCTAAATAAGCGTACACACAGTTACATTGATCCCTAAAATGTCCCACTGTTTCCCACTCCTCTCTCAAGTTAATGTTCTAGTTACATTTACATCTTTTCCAAGTCCAGGGGTCATTCTTTACTTCATCCTATGGTCCTCCTGAGACAGCACCGTATGCTACTCCTACACCAAGCAGCGTTCAGCCACTGTCTCAAGAGTCTCATCTCCAGGATTCCTAGATGAAGTCCTGACTCCTTCAGCCTGGGGAAGGCTAGCTCTCTAACTCAGCTGTGGCATCTGCCATTGTAACATGTCCTTCTGGTAGCTAAGGCATTGAGAAGAGACTGAAAAGAGGATTTCCATGACCTACTCCAAACCAAACATTCTAGCTCTTTGCATCCTCAATTCCAACATAAAATGATGCCGGTTGCTGTGGGCAGTCAGACGCTGGCAGATGACTAAGCAGGTGAAACCATGGGTGAGCAGCGGTTTCATTACACTTTGGACAACAGAGAAGCCAGCAAAAGACAGCTGTCATTGTTTACATTGCTGAACACGCTGTCGGGCTTCACAGGCTTGTAAAGCCACCCATTGTAAAGTCAGCATGCCCATTTTCCTTAGTTAAGGGTTCAGAAGCATCAAGTTTAGCAAGTAGCTCCTAAAATGCTGTGAACAATCTCCTTTCCCAAAGGACAATGAACTCATCATTTCTGGAGAGCTGGGGACCACAAAGCAGGTAACTGAACACTCAACAACCAACCTGATCACTAAAGCCTGCTCTAGTCACAGTAACCTGAACAGACACAGGAAAGTGCTTCAGTAACACACAAATAGACGTCAGAGGCATTAAACTACTTAAAATACAAAGAGAGGAAGTGAAAACAAGTGAGATAGGAATTGCTAATCTCTCTGTGACAGTCACTTTCTGTGGCAAAGCACCATGAGCAGTCAGTGAAACTCTGCTTTTGAATGTTCTCTACGCAGTTTCACGTCTAAGAGCCAAAAGCGACCACCTTTAAGGACCCTTGTGTCGTAAGATCTCCCTCTCCAAACCCACTTTTCTAAGTTTTCATTTATAACAGAATGACCGAGAAGTTCCCACTGACATCATACACAATGGTTTACCTACATATTTTCCCCTGTAGTCCAGTTACTAGAGAGAGTGGGGCAAGAGGATCAACTGAGAACCCAAGAGTTCAGGACCAGTACTCCAGACCCCATTTAAAAAAGAAAAAGACAGAGAGCCTGGAAATTAGCCATCAACATGAGGCACGAGACCAGCTGAGTATCAATAGTTCCTCCTGCTTAAAACTGATCATCAGCCTTGCCCAGTGCTAGGAAGGCAAGGGCAGGCAGATCTCTGAGTTCTGAGGCCAACCTGGTCTACACAGGGCTTCCAAACCAGCCAGCGTTATATAGTGAGACCTGTCTCAAGAAAATAAAATATAAAGCCTGATAAATAAGGGTGAGGGACAAAGGGATGAGAGTGCACATTTAGCAGGCAGGATCCTGGCTGCCAGGAAACAAAACTTAACACTGTCCATCAACTGCACATCATTCCACATTAGCATTTAAAGATCTTTTATCCATAAGGAAGCTCAGCAGGAAGACTTCACAGCTGTCCCGACTCACAACAGCTTCCTTATCAGATCACCAGCCACAGCACGGACTCTCAGGACCTTCACCTTTCTTGGTCCTTCCACTGTACTGAAATCATCACAGACTTGTTTTCCAACCCTTTCTGCTCACATGGTTTCTTCTCATTGCAAACCCCTTCAGGTATCTCCACTTACTAAACAAACTGAACGTGCCTTCCACTCACTTCAAGCCCAATATATCCTAAACTAACGAACACAATTAAATTCTACATCTTCCTTTATTCGTTCAATGACAGCAGTCTCAAAAGGTAGTAATAGAGGGCAGGAGAAATGGCTCAGCAGCAAAGAACACTGGATGTTCTTGCAGAGGACCAGGTTCTATTCCACATAGTGGCTCACAACCCATCCTTAAATCCAAGGTCCAGGGGATCCTATGCCCTCTTCCAACCTCTGCATGCATTAGGCATGCATAAGGTACATACGTGGAGACAAAACACTCACACATAAAATAAAATCTAAACAAACCAAAAAAACCTTCCAACTATTGTGGGAGAAAAGCACAGACTGCACAACTAGATAGTCAAAGGGCCTCCTAAACTGCCCCACACATGAAACCTTCAATGCTTTCCACTAGTAGGTCTTCTGACCACAGCAAATTCACCATGGGCCATTTTTTTTTTTAAGATTTATTTATTAAGCATACAATGTACTGCTAGCAAGGAAGGCACCAGGTCTCATTACAGATGGTTGTGAGCCACCATGTGGTTGCTGGGAATTGAACTCGGGACCTCTGGAAGAGCAGCCAGTGCTCTTACTCTCTGAGCCATCTCTCCAGCCCCGATCAGTTAACTTTTTTAAAGCAAATATTTAAATAATTTATTGCCATTTAAGTCACAGACATGCATCTACACACTATGGAAAATATGGATACTTGCTACAGACTACATAGCTGAAGTTGTCCCAAACAACAACTTAAAAAAGAACTGGAGTTCTGAGTACAAACTCAAAGACACAGTTTTCTATACTCAGAGGCTAAAATACAGCATGTACACCTGTGTGTGTATGTGCGTGCCTTAGTACATATTAGCATTCCCAGCTGTGTGTCTAGACCATGGCATCACCAAAAACTGAATGAATACGGTAGGGTGGTGCCGCCACCCAGGACCCACACTTTGTCTCCAGCACCGGCCGCCAGTAAAGACAGGCAGGGTTGTGGGGGCGTGGGAGGCATATACGGCCTGTTCAGGGGAAATACTAGATGAGTCTAAAACTAAAACACTTTTTAGTGCCAGAAAGTAAAAGAAACACTTTCTCAAGAGGGTGACTGGCAGGAAGGACCTGCACAGACCTGCAGGAACGCCTCCCGGCCAAGGCTGGCACAATCTGAGCAGCAAACAATAATAGTAACTGCAGGTTTTCCCTCAGAAGAAAGCACTTGAGCCCATGATATGAACAAATAGCTAAATATGAGAGAAGCTTCCTGGAAGACTGAACAACCAATAGAGAAAGAAACGGCAGAGGAGAGAGTCACAGTCGAGCATCACCAATGTGTATGTGAAGGTAGGACCAGGGATTGGCAGGAAGGCCCTCTGCAGAAGCCAGCTTCGCGCACATCTCTCAATCAACTAAACATCCTCACACTGCAGAGGGATACACCGCACTGCTCTCATGAGAAAACACTAAGAAAGCAAGGGGCATTCTCTACAGTGACTCATCACTAACATTCTGAGTCAAGGACAGGAATACAGGGACAGGGCAGAGGTAGCACAGATGATTAGCATGTGATGCCCAGAGCCCAAACCCCAGCACCTCAACAAAAATAAAAATGGAGCCAGGCGGTGGTGGCTCACACCTTTAATCACAGCACTGAGAGGCAGGGGCACGTGGATCTCTGAGTTCGAGGCCACCCTGGTACAGTGAGTGAATTCCAGGACAGCCAAGGCTACACAGAGAAACCCTGCCTCAAAAATAGCAAAAATATGAAAATGTAAAGAGTACCGACGTTATGAAAGCTAAGACCACTAAGTAAATACAGAAGAGGAAATTAAAGAAAAAGGATTAGGCTGGTGGTGCTGCCCTGTAAATTATAGCTACCTGGGACGCTGAGGCAGGAAGAACACAAGTCCAGGACATTAGCAAAAATTAATCTGAGCCTGACCGAGCTATGTGAGGCCTTATTTTTAAAATGCTGGGTTTGGTGCAAATCACAGCCTAAGGCAGAGAGATTACAAATACAATAGCAAGACCATCTCAAAATAATTTTAATGAACCAGGCATGGCTCACACCATCTCTGGAGTCCCACCACTCTGGAGATGCAGGCAGGCAGGGGGATCAGATCATCTGCGGCTACGGCAAGCTAGAAGCCAGAGATTTTTGTCTCAAAAATTAGTACAAGCCAGATGGTGGTGGCGCCTCTAATCCCAGCACTCAGGAGGCAAAGGCAGGTCAGTCTCTGAGTTCAAGGCCACCTTGGTCTACAGAGCAAGTTCCAGAACAGCCAGGGCTACACAGAGAAACCCTGTCTCAAAAGAAAAAAAAAATAGTAAGAACAACAAAAAAGTGGAAGAGGATCACTGGACAGCAACTCTCCCAGAGGATTTATCGGAAGGTAACATTTGAGGATGGGGAAAGTAGGGGATACCTGCAGGGATGGAGTCACCGGTAAGGAGCAGATGCCGCTAGAAACAGGCTCCCGCTAAGGCTCCTGTAAACAACTCTAACAAGAACCTGCAGGCATGGCCCAGCTAATGAACACGTACTGGTCTCCCAGAGGACACAGTTCAGTGCCCAGCATCATGTCAGGCAGCCCAGATGTCTGTCCACCTGTAACTCCTTGCTCCCTATTCTAGCATCTGCCTATACTTGAATACACACACACAATAATTTTAAAATCAATCTTTAAACAATTATAATGAAACTCTTCAGTTCACCAAAAATTAGACGAGAACCTCAGCAGGTAAAGGCGCTTGCCACCAAGACTGACAACCAGAGTTCAATCCCTAGAACCCTCATCCCGGAAGGAGAAACAACCCCTGCATATTGTCCTGACCCCCACTTTACTACAGCACTCATGCACCCACATACATGTACACCCACAATAAATAAATGTAAATAAAAAGACATAAAAGTAGAGGAGGACTGGATTCAGAGTAGGAAGAGGACAAAAAGAAGCTAGGAGGAAGGTGAAAAACAAAACACATTATATATGTGTATGAAAAAGGCATAAAGAAATCCATTATATGACCCCAGCTAAGACCCTAAGCAATAGTGGAGAGGGGGCCTGAACTGTCCTTCCCCTGTAATTAGACTGAAGACTATTTCAAATGTTATCATCCAGCAACTGATGGAAGCAGATGCAGAGAACCACAGCGGAGCACTGGGCTGAGCTCCCAAAGTCAGTCGGAGAGGGAAGAGTGAGAATATGAGCAAAGAGGTGAAGACCATGATGGGGACACCCACGGAAACAGTTTACCTGGGCTAAATGAAGCCTTCCAATTCTGGCCTGACAGCGAGGAAACGAACATAGAACCAAGCTAGGTACTCTGAATGTGGGTGACAGTTGTATGGCTGGGGCAGAATGTGGGGCCACTGGCAGGAAGACCAGGATTTATCCCTACTGCTTGTTCTGCCTTTCTGGAACCCATTTTCTCTGGAGGGGTACCTTGCTCAGCCTAGATATAGTGGGGAGGTCCTTGGTCCTGCCTCAAAACAATGTGCTAGACTTTGCTGACTCCCCATGAGAAGCCTTACCCTCTCTGGGGAGTGAATAGGGGTGGGACAGGGAGGGAAGGGGAGGGGAAGGTGGAGGGAGCAGGAGGAGTAGGAAATGGATTTGGCACGTATAATAAGAAAAGATAGTTTTAAAAAAATAAATTAAAATAAAAAAAGGTCAAAAAAAGAAATCCATTATATATAACTAACATGCTATTAAAATGGAGGAATTTTTTTTTAAAACAAGATTAAAATAGCTCAATGGCAAACAAGTGTAAGGCACTGGGTTTGATCCCAGCAACAGAGAAGGAAGACAGAGAAAAATCAAAAGAAGGAGGATGATTCTGGAAAAGAAAACATTAAAAACAAATCAGGTAAGCCGGGCGGTGGTGGCGCAAGCCTTTAATCCCAGCACTCGGGAGGCAGAGGCAGGCGGATCTCTGTGAGTTCGAGACCAGCCTGGTCTACAAGAGCTAGTTCCAGGACAGGCTCCAAAACCACAGAGAAACCCTGTCTCGAAAAACCAAAAAAAAAAAAAAAAAAAAAAAAACCAAATCAGGTAAAAAACAGGTGAGTTCTGCATCTTACTAGGTAGTACTGTGTGAGTGTCTCACTTTCTCCTTTTTTAAATTTTATCTTTTAATTTTTATTTTTTCCAGAGAAAACACAGGGTCTCTCTATATAGTCTTGGCTGTCCTGGAACTCACTCTGTAGACCAAGCTGGTCTCATACTCTGCCTGCCTCTGCCTCCCAAGTGCTGGAATTAAAGGTGTGCACTACCACCTGGCTAATTTCTTCTTCTTACTAATCATGCCAAGGTTATAAGAGATGCTAATAACAAAGTGGGTACAGGATCTCCTTCAACAACTTTCCTGCAATTTAAAAGCTAGTTTCTACCTAGACAGATAGCTCAGCAAGAAAAGCATTTGTCAAGTAAATATGAGAACGTGAGTTCAAATCCTCAGAACCCACACAATGGCCCCAGTGCTCCTACAGGGAAAGGGCAGAAACAGGAGAATCCTACATCATTCATGGGCCGGCCAGCCTGATGTTCACAGCCAGAAATGAAGTTCCTGTCTCAAACCACCTGAAAGGCAACAGCCCAAGGCTGTCTTCCAGACTCCAAAAAATAAATCAATCAATAAATAAAACTAGCTTAGTAGCTCTTCTTAAACAGGGGTGTTGACAAGAATTTGCTCCTATTTAAGTTTACGTGTTAATGTCACAGACCTTCGCAACTTGAAAAAATTAAATGAAATACAAATTACTGGACAAAGGGCTACCTCACAAAGCATTTCAGCAATACACCTAGAAATAACACGAAGCCTTCCAGCTCTAAATTCTAAAACAGATACTAGGTGGGGTAACCATATGACTTGCCATCCAAATCAAGAGAGTAACAGAAAAGGGGGCTACCCAATTAGATAACTGTCAGTGTTGCACAAGCTCTCAAATCACTAAGTTCACAAAAAAGAAATGCTCAGGCAAGTGACCCTCTCCTTGCTAAGTCTCTTAAAAGCAAAGGGAAGATGGGAGCTGAAAGCTAAATCCAAAAACCCCCAAATTCCCTTCCAACTTAAAAAAAAAATGAAAAGCTGGAGAGATACTCAGAGGTTAAGAGCACTGCTGCTCTTGCAGAGGACCTGGGTTCAAGTCCCAGCAACCACAGGGGTGGCTCACAACCATGCTAACTCTAGGACCAGGGGACCTGACACCCTCTTCTGCCCTCTATGGGCACCAGGCACGAATATGGTACAGACAAAAAAAACATACACAGAATAAATTAAAAAGAAAAAAAAAACAGCTCATGGAAAGACTCTTCAAACTTTATTCTTCACTTTTTTGTTTCGTTTTTTTCAAGACAGGGTTTCTCTGTATAGCCTCACACACAGAGACCCACCGCCTCTGAGTGCTGGGATTTGAAGGTGTGCACCACCATGTCTGGTGTTTACTTGATGCTGTTAAATTTACTCAAACACATATTTTTAAATTTTCTAAATACTGAACTAAAGTACACTTAGATGTCTGGACAGTTATGATTTTTTAAAAAATATATTTTCTTATTACTTGGATGTGTGTATATATAAGGCACGTGTGTGTAGGTGCTCAGAGGCCAGAGAGGGTGTAGGATCCACTGGAGCTGGAATTATATGCAGCCATGAGCCACACAACTTGAGGACCCTCTTAACCACTGAGCTACCTCTCAAGACCCCCTTCGTAATTTTTTTTTTTAAAGTCAAGAACGGAATCACTGATTGTCCACACCAACACTCAGCTTTTAATGTTGCCTAAGATGAAAGCACACTCAGACACATCATGAAGGGTCTATACTAAGGTCAAGTGCTCATGTCAGCTTCAGAAACAGAAGTTACCTCAGGAAGTTGAACTGGTTCCAAATTCTACTTCTGAAAGATTGACAATTTTAATATTGAGAGTACTGGCTGCCTCAATAAGCCTCAAGAATTCAAAAATTTAGTCGCTAGATACTTGATGGCATTAAAATTCTGCAGAGGCTAATGAAGATCCACTTCTGCATATTTATCAGGGAGACTTACTAAAAAGTAGATACAACCTTACTGCTCTAATATTTAGAATTCAAGTCATGGAAAAGGTTTTGTTTTTGTAGGGAAATTTTCTGGCTAAAATTAATAAAGCCCCTGTTTTATTAAACTCATGTGGTTATTAAAATCCCTCTCTTCCTTTTCTGAGGAAGCATCTACCATGCAGCACTGACTGATGTGCAGCTTTGTGTAGAGCAGCCCAGCCTTGAACTCATGACACTCACCTGCCTCTGCTTCCTGAGTGCGCACACAACATTAAACGTGAAAAGGCTGAATGGGAGACTTTGTCAAGTCCTTGTATTTGATGGAAGCCTTACATTCTGAATGGGAATAAAAACTAAAGACTCGGGCTGGAGAGATGATTCAGAGGTTAAGAGAACTGACTGCTGTTTCGGAGGTCCTGAGTTCAATTCCCAGCAACCACATGATGGCTCACACCCATCTATAATGAGATCTGGTGCCCAGAACACTGTATACATAATAAATTTAAAAAAAAAAACAAAACTGGTTGGAGAGATGGCTCAGTGGTTAAGAGCACTGTCTGTCTGCTCTTCCAGAGGTCCTGAGTTCAATTCCCAGCAACCACATGGTGGCTCACAACCATCTGTAAAGAGATCTGGCGCCCTCCTCTGGCGTGTGGGTATAAATGGAGGCAGAAAGTTGTATACATAATAAATAAATCTTTAAAAAAATAATAAAATGTGTTTATAAGAAAAAAAAACAAAACTAAAGACTCAAGGGGGCTGGAAAGATGACTCTGCAGTTAAAAGCACTTGTTTCTTGTTCTTCCAGGGAACCCAAGTTCTGTCCCTGGCAGTCAGTGGGCTTCCAACTACCTCTAACTCTGCTCCTAACTTCTTCAGACTCATTCCGAGCCCCTCAGAATCTAGATTCATTTTCTCAAGCATTCCACTACCAGAATCAGGAGCTCCCAGCACTCGGGTGGGGGACCCTTAGGACCCAGTTTCTGCTGTGCTTGTTTCATAGTGGATAAATAAGAGTCCCTACTCTTAACTCATTTCCTCTGCATATCCAGACCCTTTTCTCTTTACACTCATCTTTGCATTCAAGCTGTTTGCTTTCTGTTGGTGGCAGTGAAAATGTTTTTCCGAGACGATGTCTCGTGTCGCCCAGACAGGCTGTAGCCACGGATCACTTTCAACTTCCAGTCCTCCTGTGTCCACCTCCCATACTCAGCTTGCAAATTTATTTTCTATTCTTAGAAATTATTTACTGTGTGTGTATATGTACATGCATTTGCACAAGACAAAGAAGATGAAAAGACAGCTTATGGAAGTCAGTTCTCCACCCATGGTTCCTGGGCCCAAACTCCGGAGGTCGGATTTGGCAGCAAGCAATGATAATCTGGCCAGTCCTCAGGTTTCTTATCAACTATCTTCCAGGGCCCTGCAAAGCCTAGTAAAAAGACAAACGGCGCCTCACCCTTCCTCACAGGATTCTGCCTATCCTCAAGGATTTAGACTGCTGGTTAATTTTCTATCTCTACCTAGTTTTGCTGTCATTTCTAACTTCTCTTTGTCCCCCCTCAGCCCTGCTACCTAACCCACTAAATCCCTCCTCTCGCAACTCACTCATCACAGAAACACTTCCTGAAACCAAGTTATGATCTCTATGAGTTTGAGGCCAGTCTGGTCTACAGAGTGAATTTCAGGACAGCCAGGACTACACAGAGAAATCCTGTCTCAAAAAACCAAAAAGAAGAAGAAAAAAATCTAAAACTATAGACAGACATTCTGACTGTATTTTCCAAAAACTAACAGAGTTTAAGTCTAATACAATTCAAATCCATACAGACCCGGTAGCTCAGCTCAGCAGCTAAGCATATGATTAGCTTACTTGTGTACTGACAGGATACGCAACCCGGAAACAAGTACATTAATAAAACACAAGGGTACATTAATAAAACACAAGAGCCCAGGAAAGTTCAGTGGCCATACTCTACAAAACCCCCAGGCGTGGTGACATACACATGAATCCAGCACTAAAGGCTAAAGCAGAAGCCGACCCTGTCCAAAACCAAAAACCAAACCCCTTCCGAATCTTAATCTTCTAAGGTTGACAGGAAATGTTTCCGAGCCAAAGTCTAACGTCACAGGGGTGGAGGTCTTATGAGACACACGTGTATTTTTTACTTCTGTTTTTTAAATTTTCTGCTAAAGCCGGGCACAGTGACAGTGCCTTTCATCCCAGCACTAGGGAGGCAGAGGCAGCAAATACCTAAGCTTGGTCTACATAGTAAACTTCTAATGTTACTTTGTATGATAAACCGTTTTTAATCTACAGATGTTGCTTCTGTGGCCTCTGCATGACACCCTAGTCCCCATCCCCATAATCTAAACCTCAAACCCAAACTAGCCACTTCAGATTTGTAAACTGGGCCAGCACTAGTCCATCTCACAGGAAATCACACCAGATTGTCAATTTCATCATGGATCAGGATGAAACAATTTCAAGGCAACCCGGAATGCTGAAAGTGAGTTAAGATGCCATGCACCGTACCCCTAAAACCAAGCACTATTTATTCTAAGTCCTGGCAAGCCCACGGTGAACAGGATAGGCACTTGCACCCTATCAACAAACACTAATATCTTAGGAGTCAGGAAACACAAAGTGGGCTCAGCACACACCAAGAAGCTGTAGCTAATAAAGGTCACAAACTGACAAGTTTCAAATGCACTTAAAATAGACTCAACTATCTCCAGTTTCAGCTGAGGCACCAAGAGAGTGAAAGGCTCCTCCTGGTTGGCACAAATCCAAAGCACTGCAAGTCATCTGAGAATCCTGAAGTCGCATGGGACTCTGCGGCATGTCATCCGTTGCAATCTCAGCTGTGCTTTGGCACTGCTGAAGTAATCTGCCTGCCCAACAATCAGGAAACCGTTTCTTACTGTAGTAGCTCAAAACACTATCCCTAAAGAAAAACAGCTCTCCTCACCAGAGTTTACTCCAGAACCCACTTCCGCTCGGACCTCATAATAAACTAACTATCCTCACCCAGAGTGACCCAGTCACTGACCATAATAACCTTATTTTATGCTCTCAACCAACTTTATACAGTCTAGAGCATGACATGTCACAGAGACATTTCAGTCTCTGGCTAAATCTAGTAGGAAGCCTTATACGAGCAAGCTATCTTCACTGGGTCCATATTAGCATCCTTGGAGGACCAATAAATTGCCACAAAAACATGGGTCCACCAGACCCACAAAGATAGCATTAATTGGTCCAAATAAGTCCTGCCCTATACTTGGAATAGCAAAACACACCTGCAAGCCATCTTCAAAATCCCAAGCCCTTGTAATTCAAGGTCACTAATCCCTTCACTTCAGAGAAAAGGAAGAGATAATGCCAATACAACAGCTCTAAAGACAGAAGAATCATAAGTTCAAGGTCATCTTCAGTGATATAGAGTTTAAGACCAGCCTGCCCTACATAAGAACCAGTCTCATAATTAAATAAATTAGTAAGAGCAAACACAAACCCTCCAATTCAAACACAGCACTTCTGAATATATCAAGCTCAATCTTGTATTTTAAGGTTGACAGAGATTATTTCAAAATTAAAGTATAGTATCAGAAGGGCAATGATCTTTTTTAAAGATATGGTTATTTTAGATTTCTCTTATTATTTTATGTGTTCTGTGAGCCGTGTGTGCACGCTTGTGTCTGTGGGGGAGGGGGTGCCTGTGGAGATGTCAGAAGAGGGCATGAGAGCCCCTAGAACTGAAGTTGCAGACAGTTGTGAGCCATCAAATGTGTATTTGGAATACAACCGGGTCCTCTGCAACAGCCAGGACTCTTAATCAAAACCAGTGCTCTAGCCCCAAAAAGTCAATGGTCTTATGGGATAAAACGGGAGGACGGCACTGAAGGGCAGGTGAAGCACAAATGCTCAGACCATCATGTAGGAGACACTTTGAATCTAGAGCAATTACATTTTCAATAGTACTTCCTCTCATTCCCCACACTGGGGAGAGGCAGACAGAAAAGCAACATGACTATAATCTACTAACATTCTTTACAGCAGTCACAGAACTGAGGAAAGCCAGCTGGTGGGCAGGCAGCTCTAGGAAGCTGGATCAATTCTAAATCATGGGTCTAACCTGCTCAGACATCAGCTCCGCCCAGGAAGCTCTAACTCTGCTGTCTGCGGAAAAGATGCACAGCAGAGTCAACCCTAAGCCCGACCTCAAGAGTGCCCTCTCTATTGGCCGGCTGGGACCAATCTCTCAGGGCAAGGTAACCACAACCCTAGGTCTAGCCCCAGTCTGGAACACAGTAGGTGATAAACGAGTAAATTCATAAACTCAAGAGAAACAGGCAAATGTAGTCATTCTCGCTATCACATGGGAAACACCGTTCTTAATTTTTTTTCAAAGAACGTCCCTGTCAAGATTTATCGGAAACGTCAATGTAAAACATCAACCTATTAGTGCTGAGGTGGCCCACACTCAGTCTGACCAACACCCACCCCTGTCACCAGTCAACCCACTGAAGGTGAATGCAGCAGCTGCTCTGTGACACAGGTACCTGGAAAGAGTTCCTCTCCAATCCCATTTTGCACTGTCTCCCTTCCTCCCTCCTATGAGGATCTGCCTTCAAAAGTTTGTTCCGTTTGGCTTGGTTTGAGACAGGGTCTCACTGTATAGCCCTGGCTGGTCTCTAACTCAGAGATCTCCCTGCCTCTGTCTCCAAGCATTCAAGATTTGACACTTGCTTAATGGAGGGGCTTAGGAATGGAGACTTGTTGGACGCCGTGGCAGCCTCAGCATTCCAGTTACTAGCTATAATGGAATTTTGCTGGAGGCCTTGCTGACTCCTGAACAAACAGAAACATGAGCTCAATCCAACAGAGGGCCCCTATGCTGTCAGGCTCCGTGAGAGAAGACAGCACACTTGTCTAGCAGTATGTGGCTGTGAACTAATTAAAACCCTGTACAGTGTGGCTGTGTTCTAGATTACTCCACATGGCTTTTCTCAAATACAGGGGAAAAATGGATTCTTCCTCCCAGGCCCTATATGCAGGCTACTCGCCCAGCTGAGGAAGAGAGGTACCATGGGCTTAGCCTTGGTCACTAGTCTGCCCACACACTACCTTTCACGAGCATAGGAAATGTAACTAACTTTCCTGAACATCAATCAGTACCCTGTCTGTAAAACAGACAACACCTACCTTATTAGACGTCCTGGAAAAATTAAATAGACTCCTGCATGTATGACTTCTAGAGCAGTGGGTATTATCCAAATCTAGTTATCAGAGAGGCAAAAGAAAGACATTACAAGCTTCACCCAGTAAAGACCAGCTTAAAATCAATGGGAGGAAAATTTAAAAACAAAACAAAACATAAAAAAAAAGAAGAGCAACAAGAATATTGCAAAGACAGCAAGAACACTTATGACAAAGGAGCTAGAGACAGAAGTCATATTCTGGTTGACACAGGTCTCTACCTATTTCTGTTCCTGGGAAGAGCTACTGTATCGTTTTTGCTTGTTTTTAAGACAGGGTTCTCTGTGGAGCTCTGGCTGTCCTGGAGCTTGCTCTGTAGTGCAGGCTGGCCTCAAACTCACAAGAGATCCACCTGCCTCTGTCCTGAGTGCGGGGACAAAAGGTGTGCACCACCCCAGAACAGCATAATCAGCAAATGTCTTTTTTTTTTTTAAGATGACTTACTTATTTTTATTTCCTGTGCATTGGTATTTTGCCTGCATGTGTATGTGTGTGAAGGTGTTGGACCCCCTGGAACTAGAGTTACAAGCAGTTGTAAGTTGCTATGTGAGTGCTAGAAACTGAACCCAGGTCCTTTGGAAGAGCAGATTGTGCTCCTAACTACCAAGACATCTCTCCAGCCCCTCTGCCTTATTTTAACTGGCTGCCCCAAAACAGTAAGAAGACTCCCCCAAGAGTTTCAGCAGCCCTGAGAGAAATCATACCCTGAAGTCCACTATGCACAAGGAATACTGTATTGCTAACATATGGGCACCTAACTCAAGTTCATTTATCTAAGATTTTCTGAAAGGTAGGCAGGCAGTTTCAATCTAAAGAGCTAGGATTTTTTATTTTTTTATTTACTTATTTATATTTTGTTTTTTTGAGACAGGGTTTCTCTGTGTAGCTTTGGAGCCTGTCCTGAAACTTGCTCTGTAGACCAGGCTGGCCTCAAATTCACAGAAATCCGCCTGCCTCTGCCTCCCGAGGGCTGGGATTAAAGGCATGCACCCGGCTAAGAGCTGGGATTTAATGGGAGACCCAGTAAGCCCCTAAAGAAATTCTGTGCAAAGACAAATTTTGATGAAAATGGTAGTTACTCTGTCAGCCAGAAAAAGGATGAACACTGTCAAGATTCTCAACAGAGCAGTCTCAACCTCAACAGAGAGCTGAGCATACCTCAAGACAAATATTCCCATATCCTCCTTGCTTTTAGTACTTTTCCTGTCAGGCAGGTTTTTCACTGTCCTGCCCTGCCATCCACTGACTCTCTGCAGTCTATGTGGCCATTTCTCCTTCACCTGGCCTCAAGATCCTGCTGTGCAAAACTGCGCCTGCTTAGAAATAGCTTCTCGTTTACATTCAGAGCCTTTGTTTTCAACACTTCCCTTCATTTCAACCACACTTGAACACTCAGAACAAATGAAAGACACCTGGCCATGCATCGCCTCCCCCCCTTTTTTAAATAAACTGCTTGAGCTAATTAATATGAAGCAAGCAATTGTACCCATATGTTTTGAGAAAATGGAGATCTACTCAAGCCACGGAAAGAGCAACTCCAGCTCCAGGGCTTCACTGGCACCAACTCACTGCACGACGGCGCTTGACCAACCCAAATTCCCACATTCCCTCTAGTTCCAAAAGCAGAATTGCTCTACTTCGATCTATTTCCGACCTCCTCCATTACCAGATGACAACATTTTACCACTGATGTGTTCTGAGATGCCTGTAGCCTATGCTTCATTTACTATCTAGATAAATGCTTACAATTTAGCAACGTAATCTTGCCAGGTGAAAGGCAGGAATGGTAGAATACATCAAGTCTAAAATGCCAACTGCCATACACGAGACAAAATATGACCCCAAAACAACATGGCTGAAGCCAATATTGCCACAAAGAATTTAAAATCATCTCCTCTGAAAAGGCCACCTTAAACCCACTCATCCTTAACAGCTGCAGTTTCTACTTTATAGAAAAGATAAAAATTTAACTTGAAGCACCAATCACTACTGCAGCTCTGAGGTTTTCCAGTCCTTCAACTGTGAAGTGCACAGAAAAAAGGCACACTTGGGATACTCAAGTCACCCTGATTTGTATCCGAAGAAGCCACCAACTTTACCGAGGGCTGCCTGTCACATACAGCACTGTGACTCCCTACTTGCTATTCTGTACGTCACAAGCGCACACTACTCACGTCCTCTGGTTTAACTCCCTAAAAGAACAGGTAATGAGTAACTCTCTTGAGACAGAAACCTACAAGCACAGACCATCAGGACAACAACCCTAAAATTAAGAAGGAATTTGAACTAAGCATGAAGGGAAGCTAAGCAGACCAAAGCGACCCAATTCTACACTGAAGCAGGCTAAACAGCCAACCTGCTCCTTCCCAGGCCAGCAGCTGCGCATGTGGGTCAGAAGTAACTGGGTTTTCCATGAAACACTAAACATTCTCAACAGTGAGCGCTCGCAGGGTCAAAACATTATGAAATCAGTACACACAGCACACTGGAGCATTGAAAGATGTGGACTAACAACACTTGGAGAACACAGAAAGGACACTTGACAGAAAACAATGACCTGAGGTGACCCAAGAAAGGAAGTGTTTTTCCCCTTCTCAAAGAAATCAATACAGACAAGAATCAAACTAGACTAAGACGATCTGCAGCCCTTGCTGCCAGGACTTACTAGCTCAAACACCACTACTGCGTGTAAAGTCAAATACAGGGTAACTAATGCAAAGACCACAGCACAGTAGACATTCAATAATCATTTGTTGATTTTCACCAAGTACAAGGGACTTAGGGAGGAGGGGCGAATGATGAAATGTTATTCTCAGGTAGCTAACAAACACCTTCCTTGCCTGGCGGTGGTGGCACACACTTTTTAATTCCAGCACTCAGGGGTCGGCGGCAGGAGAATCTCTTTAGTTCGAAGCCAGCCAGGTCTAAGCCAGGGCTACACAGAAAAAGCCCGTCTTGAAAAAAACCAAAAAACAAAAAAAGAAAAGAGGGGCTGGAGAAATGGTTCAGTGGTTAAGAGCACTGACTGCTCTTCCAGAGGACCGGGGTTCAATTCCCAGCACCCACATGGCAGCTCACAACTGTCTGAAGATCCAGTTGCAGAGGATCTGACACCTTCACACCAATGCACATAAAATAAAGTTAAATAAACCATAAAAAAATTAAAAAGAAGAAAAAAGAAAAGAAACGCCTCCTTGCTGAAGCTCCGTGGGAGCTGTAAATTCGACATTTCAGTCGGACTAAAACACCTGGTCGCCAAGACTTTTCAATCAAAGCTATCCCGACTTTGACATCATGAAATTAAGACACGCTGGAAACTAGACTCTTTCTGGGGAGCCCTGGTACCCTCCAGATATTAGAGGCACACTCACTAAAGCCCTTAGGGAAAAATGTTCAGCATAACATCAGTCTTGGAAGAAGTGACACTTCTGGGGGTGCTGGGTAATGTGAGTTAACTTCCTCTTCCTTTAAAAAGGTCAAAGAAAGGGAAGAGTCCACTGTAACATTTCCTCCTTAGCCGGTTCCACCACAAACCACAACACAACTCTAATTGCTTAAAATAAAAAAATAAAAAAGCATTAGCCAGAGGGAGTGCTTTCTGTACACTTGTACGATATGGCAGAAGACCCAACTTACCTCGGGAACGAGCTGATTCGTTTCGAACAGGAAATTTACCAATAAAGTTTACCGTAGATTCTAAATAATAGAAAGGCCACCGAGCGAGTGCCGCTGACGGCAGGGCCTCCCGACAATCAGAAAAGCCTTGCCTGCAGGGCTGGTCCCAGGCACCAGCAAATTCTGCCCAATAAAGGGGAGGGGGCCTTCGAGGGCAGAGCTCCCCCAGATCCTCGAGAGCTGCAGAGGCATGGACCGGGGGAAGCTAGTGCTCACGGTACCGCAGAGGGTCCCGGGGTCCCAGCAATGCGGCCACCGGTGCACCCCAAAAAGCTCGGGCCAAGCCCCGTCCCTTCCCTTACTGGACAGTGGTGGCAGGCAAGGAGGTTCCCACCAAGGGTCGCTCTGGACCGCTGGAAGGCGAAAAGGATACTGTTGGGGCGCCGGGGTCTGGAGGGCCCTGATGTTAGGGTGAGGAGGGGCCGCCGCCGCCGCTGCCGCTGCCGCCGCTGCCGCCGGGTGAGGAGGCGGTACCGCCGCCGCTGCCGCCGCCGCTCCGGTACCGGGTCCGGTTCCTGCTGCAGCCGCTGAGCCTGATTTCAGAGCCGGTTTCTGCGGTAAACTCATGGCAAAGCGAAGCCACCAACCCCCCCAGAGCGGGACCGGGCGCGCCGGGGTGCAGGGGCCGGGGGCAGCGGAGGGGCGGGATGGGGGCAGACCCGGGGAGGCGGCGGGAGCGGGGGGCCGGGGGGAGGCTGGGAGGAGGAGGAGGAGGGGGCCGGGACCGGTCACACACGCCCTCCGCCGCCGCCGCCGCCTCCGCCGCCGCCGCCGCCGGCAGCAGCAGCCGCCCCGCGGGCCAGCACCACCGGCTGCCGGTCTCCGTGACAACGCGACCCCGGGGAGGGGGGGGCCGGACCCGGCGGGGGCAGGAGGCGGAGAGACCGGACCTTTCACGGCAATATCCTCATGGGCCGGCGGCGGGGGGTGTCTGTCCCCCTCCCCGGGGGAAGCGGCGCCCTTCTCGGTAGCGGGGCTCGGGCGATGCGGACGGATTTTCTTCACTCAACGAGCAGAGCATCCAACATGGCGCTGCGGCCGCCTCCAGCAGTCCGGCAGGACGGCCGCTCGGAGCTTTTCGGCCCTTTTCGGAAGGGCTCGGCGGACCGAGGGTGGAAAGTTCCTTCGGCTCTTTCCGGAGACGGCGAACGGCCGGGGTTCTTCGGGAGCGCTCGGGAGCGTCTTCGGCCGCCGTTCGGGAGAGCTGCTGGAGCTGACTCTATTTCTCGCGAAAGATCGGTGATCCGTGGCTGCTGAGGCTCTCCGCGGCACGGTATCGGGCGGAGGGATAGACCAAAGGAGAGGTTTGTAGGGCGAGAGCCCTCCCCTGCGGCCCAGCCTCGAAGAACAATAGTAACGGCAGCCGAGGCCAAGGTCCGCCGAGACCTACCAGCAAGCGTCGAGAGGCGCCGGAGCGAGAAACCGAGTCGCTATAGAGAGAACGGCTAAGCCGGAGCACAAGGCGACTGATAGGAACCCGCCTGCCGCAGGGACTTATTAACATAACAGATGCCACTCGCCGGCACTTGACGTCGCAAGTCACGGGCATTATGTCGACACGTCGTCCTCGGATGCTCTTCAGTGCGAAATGGAAAGAAGAGTCCCATTTGCGGAGGAGGCCCAAAGAAGAAAAGTGACTTCCTTAAGGTCACCCTGCTGGGATTGAATGAAGCGAGCCCGAAATCTGGATTCCACCTTCTCTGGGACAAACCTTGCCTTCCAGGATGCCAACGGACCTGCCTTTCCAGCAACTTTAACCCAGGGCTCTGTAGGGTTTTCCCAAAACCTTCCCAAGACTGTAGTCGGCTCCCCATCATCCTTTGCTGGGATGACACTTGTTGATAAGGTCTCCACCTCCCATTCCCATCCACACTTTGCACACCACACCTGCACCCCTCAGTAGGAGCCTTGTCCCCAGCACACAGTAACATTAACTGACAAGGAGTCACAGGCATCTCCGAACTGTGAAGACAGAGTATTTCATTAGCTCATACAGTCCCAAGAAATAGGTAATCCCATTCTTACTAATGAAGAGTCTGAGCACCAAAAAGCCTAACTATCATCCGAGAGAGAGAGAAAGAGAGAGAGAGAAAGAGAGAGAGAGAAACTTGAGGCTCAAAACTGACAGTTTGACAAGGCCACGTGATCACCAATGCCTTGAACAGAGGAAATTAGTGGATGTGAGGACATACTTCAGTAATAAAGAATGCTTGTCTTGCAAACATGAGGACCCAAGTTCAGTCCCCAGAATTTACCCAGAAAGTCTAGCAGGATGACCTACCTGTGTTTACAATCCCAGCACTGAGGAAGTGGTGACCAGCAGGTCCCTCATGCTCACTGGCCATCCAGCTGACTCTGTCTGGTGAGTTCTAGGCCAGGAGAGACCCTGTGTCAAAAATAAAAAGGTGGGGGCTGGAAAGAAAGATGGCTCAGTGGTTAAGAGCACGGACTGCTCTTCCAGAGGATCCCAATCCCATTCCCAGCACCCACATGGCAGCTCATTCCAAGATCTGACACCCTCACACAGACATATGCAGGCAAAATAGCAATGCAAATGAAATAAAAGTAAATAAATTGTAGATAAATAAATAAAAAGGTGGCCTCCACACACATGAACACACATAAGATTGTGTCCAGGGCAGTGCTAGCAAATGCCTTTAATCCCAGCCTTGGGGGTAGGGTCGCAGAGGCAGGTGGATCTCTTGAGTTCGAGGCCAGCCTGGTCTACCAAGTGAGTTTCTCCAGGATGGCTAGGGTTACACAGATAAACACACTCTCTCTCTCTCTCTCAAAAAAAAAAAAAAAAAAAGATTGTCTTCTAATTCCTACTACTGTGGTGGGTTTGGGCCAGGATATAGGTTAATATTTCTAGGGTTTTTTTGTTAGCTTACTTGTTTTTTGAGAAAGGGTCTCAAGGGCTGGAGAGATGGCTCAGTGGTTAAGAGCATTGCCTGCTCTTCCAAGGGTCCTGAGTTCAATTCCCAGCAACCACATGGTGGCTCACAACCATCTGTAAAGACGTCTGGCGCCCTCAACTGGCCTTCAGGCATACAGACAGAATATTGTATACATAATAAATAAATAGATATTTAAAAAAAAAAGAGAAAGGGTCTCAAGGCTCAGGCTAGCTTCAACTCTTTGTGTGCCTTAGGATGACCTTGAACTCCTGATCTTCTAGCTTCTTCTGGGATTATAGGCATCTACCACTGTGCCCTGCTTGGGTTTTTTGCTTTTTCGAGACAGGGTTTTTCTGTAATTTTGGAGCCTGTCCTGGAACTGGCTCTTGTAGACCAGGCTGGCCTTGAACTCAGAAATCCACCTGCCTCTGCCTTCCAAGTGCTGGGATTAAAGGCGTGCGCCACCACCGCCCAGTACTTTTTTTTTTTTTAAGCTTTCCGTGTCGTGGATACTTAACTCGTAACAACTCCTGGAAGCCCCAGGTGCTCCCAGAAGGAGAAAAGAGCATCCAGATGGCATAGTCCCCACCACCTCTACCTGGCTGAGCCTCCATGGTTCCCAGCACCAAAAGGAAAGCCTCCTCCTCATCTCCTGACCAGGACACAGCAGCTGCTTCCTACTCTGTCATCCTCAAGTGCGGATTCTCCACTCCTCCTCAGGCTTGACTAACTCTGGGGAAAATTCCCAGGTGGTCCTTCAATCCCCCAGATTCTCATTTCAGGTTCTGATACCTCAGGCTTTTTTAACCCAATCAAAATCTGTTCCCAGATGAAAAGATCTGACTTCTTGTTTACCCTAGGCTGATAGCAGATTGATAATTGCTTAATTATCTGAGCTAGTTTCCTTTTTTTAGTCTTTTTTTTTAAATTTATTATGTATACAATATTTTGTCTGTGTGTATGCCTGCAGGCCAGAAGAGGGTACCAGACCTCATTACAGATGGTTGTGAGCCACCATGTGGTTGCTGGGAATTGAACTCAGGACCTTTGGAAGAGCAGGCAATGCTCTTAACCATTGAGCCATCTCTCCAGCCCCTCCTTTTTTTAATCTTAACAATAGCTATAAGCATCATGCATGCAGTTAGTGTGTGTCTGGCCTTTGCTAAGCATTTTGTGAGCATTATCAGTTTCAGACAGGGTAGATCCTGGGGAAAATGATGTTAAAGTGTAGATAAGATCCTGGCCTCAGGTGATCAAGCAAAGGATGCTCCAAGAGCAAAGTCATGGAGATAACGCTCTCTCCTTTCAGCCAAGTGTGAGCCTTAGGGCCAGGGCTATAGTTCAGTGGTAGAACAAACGTCCTGGCTTCATCTTTAGTGTGTGTGTGTGTGTGGTTTTTCAAGACAGAATTTCTCTGTGTAGCCCTGGCTATCCTGGAACTCGCTTTGTAGACCAGGCTGGCAACACTGTAAAATGAGTGCTATACCTCATTCACCAGCAAAGAAATTAAGACTCAAGGACCTGAAAAGGTAATTCATATGGCTTCTAAGTGGACACCCTGGGCTTCAAACCCAAGGTGTTTACTTCTAGATCTGTTAGACACCTTGCCTTCAGCATAACAACCCTCTCAACACAGACGCTGGCAAGAAAATCTGATTGGGTGTAAAGAGAAGGTTCACAGGTTATGACCACTAGTTGCTCACCCAGAGGACCCAGATTTAGTTCCCAGTACACGTGGCAGCTCACAACCATTTGTAAGTCCAGTTCCAGAGAATCTGATGCCATCTCCTGGCCTCCTTGGGCACCAGGCATGTACATGCACAGACATATATCAGGTAAAATACCCAACACATAAAAAATATTCAAAGATCTGATTTCTTCACCTTGTCCATTAAGAACTTTGTATGAGGACAATCAAAATAGCTTAGTAAGTGTGAGTTCCTGCTGTCTGATGACCTGAGACTAGCTGAAACCTGCATTGTGGAATGAAGGTGGTAGGAACAGGCCCAAATGCAGGAATGGGGGCCTGGTTGCCAGAGACTAAAGTAGCTACTAAGACTAAAGGATAGAAGAGGAGCCTGGATTCTGAAGAATCTTGGATTTAGGCTAAATCTTGAAGGGTGCGGAAAGATTCATGGCATTCATGGAAGGCTCTTATTTTCATTGAAAAGTGTGTGTATGTGTGTGTGTGTTTCATGAATGCTGGTGCACAGAGACCAGAAGAGGATATCAAAACCCCTGGTGCTGAAGTTGACAGGCTATTAGTGCAGAGAATTGAACTCAGGTCTTCTGCAAGAGCTGTACACACTCCCAACCACTGAGCCTTCTCTCCAGCCCCTAGAGAAAGGTCTTAATCCCCTTGAAGCTAGATTTTCCTCATCTGAGAAACTCCACCTCCTGGAGTGTGGGGAGTAAACACAGAGCTCTTCCCCAAGGATTCCCTGGTGCGCAGTCATTTTTTTTTTTTGGTACACTTTAACCGTTATGATTCATTTATGCAGAGACATTTCATTGTCTTTTAAAAATCCCTCTGATGTGGCTAGTGCTCAAATGGAATATGAAATTTGAATGACTTAATAATTATGAATTGCCAGAGGATTTTATGTTACCCCGCAGGAATCTCGGGCAACACAAGCCAGGCTCTGCCTCACCACACAGGAAGAAAGAGGGCCAGAATATCTTAGAACAGGCAGACTTCATGCCCAAGAGGAGTGTTGTCAATTTGGACGGCCAGCAGCTATTCCCAGAGCCCACTGCACCTGTGGCAAACACCTGCATTCCCTGTGAGCAGAAAGAACACTCATTTTATGCATATTCTCAGTTAGGGGTATTGCTGTTTGCATGAACATGAACTGACCCAGAGTTCAATGCCCAGGTTGTCTCTACCTCTAACTCCTAGGCTTCAACAATCCTGCCTCAGCCTTCCATCCAACCCTAGATGTAGCTTTTGTTCTTTCCTCCTTCCTCTTCCCTGCCCTCCTTCCCAACGTTAGGGATGAACCCAGGACCTCATCCGTACTAGGCAAACTACCACTGACTTACTACCCCGGCCCATTCCCGTGGGGGGGGGGGTGGTGTTTGGTTGATTGGTTGGGTTTTTGGTTTGGTTTGGTTTGGTTTTTAGAGACAGATCTGCCTGCCTCTGCCTTTTGAATCCTGGGAATAGGCAGGCAGATCTCTGTGAGTTCAAGGCCAATCTGGTCTACAGAGCTAGTTCCAGGACAGCTAGGGATGTTACGCAGAGAAACCCTGTCTCGAAAAACCAAAATAATAAATAAAACAAAAAAATTATTTTCTGGGCTGGGCAGTGGTGGTGCACACCTCTAATCCCAGCACTCAGGAGGCAGAAGTAAGTGGATCTTTGAGTTCAAAGCTAACTTGGTCTGCAGAGTGAGTTCCAGGACAGCCAGTGCTGTTGCACAGAGAAACCCTATCTTGAAAAAAAAAAATATATATATATATATATGAAATATGGGCTGGACAGGTGGCTTAGAAGCCAAAAGCACTGGCTGCTCTTCTCTCCCAGGGCACCCAGGTTTGATTCTCAGCACCCACAGGAGAGCTCACAAATCATCTGTAACTCCAGTCCCAAAGGATCCAATACCCTCTTCTGGCCTCCGTGAGCACAAACATGGAAATAATGCACAGACATATGTCCAGACAAAACATACACATAAATATAATAAAGGAAAAAACACAATTATTTTATGTAACTATGTATGTGCTTGGATGTATATATGTGTACTACATGTGAGCAGGAACCTGTGGAGGTCAAAAGAGAGCCCTGAATGCTGTAGAACCAGAGTTACAGATGGTTGTGAACCACTGTGGTCATTTGAATGTACCTGGCCCCCATAAGCTCATAGGGAGTGACACTATTAGGAGGTGCGACTTTGTTGAAGTAAGTATGGCCTTGATGGAGGGAAGTGTGTCACTGTGGAGGCAAGTTTGGCTCAAGCCACACCCAGTGTCTCAGACCACTTCCGGTTGCCTTCTGATCAAGACGTAGCCAGTACCACATCTGCCTGCACACCACTGTGTCCCGCCATGATGATAATGGATTAAACTTCTGAAAATATAAGCCACCCCAATCAAATGTTTTTTCTTTATAAGAGTGTCATGGTGGGGGGCTGGAGAGATGGCTCAGTGGTTAAGAGCATTGCCTGCTCTTCCAAAGGTCCTGAGTTCAATTCCTAGCAACCACATGGTGGCTCACAACCATCTGTAAAGAGGTCTGGCGCCCTCTTCTGGCCTTCAGGCATACACACAGAATATTGTATACATAATAAATAAATATTTAAAAAAAAAAGAGTGTCATGGTGTCTCTTCATAACAATAGAAACCCTAACAAAGATAGCCATTATGTGGGTGCTGGGAACTGAACCTGGATCCTCTACAAGAGCAGAGCCACCTCTTAACAGCAGCGTGATCTCTCCAGCGCCCCCCCATCCCATCCCCGTGTGCTGTCTTTCTGCTGTTTTTTGAGACAAGTTCTCACTGTGTCACCCTGGTTGTCCTGGAACTCATTCTGTAGATCAGACTGGCCTCGAACTCAGAGATTTGCCTATCCCTGCCTCCCAAGTGCTGGAATTAAAGGCGTGTGCCACCACCTCCTGTGATTTCTTAATTTAAAGCCCGTGAGGCTTGGTTCATAGAGTCCTGATGATATAATCTTTAAAAAAACAAATACCTTCCAAAACTATGTTGGCAAGCTAGAACTACGTGGTCCTTTTGTTGGTTTGTTTTTACTGGAGGAGCAACTTTTTGGCATAAAAACCAGCCATGTTAATGCCAAGAAATGCCATCTCCATTAGCCACAGATGTTATGTGGTTATGTCATGAGGTTCATCTACTTGATGCATACCAAGCTTTGCTAAGAGCATGCTCATGTGGGCCTTGATGGCCCAAGATCTAAACACAATTAAGTGCAGACATGAAAAGCCCAAAGGAAAGAAAAACAGCATGTGGGAGGCAGAGGGAGGAGGATCAGGGGTTCAAGATGCTCCTCAGCTATTCAGTGCTCCCAGGCCAGCCAACCACACGAGACACTGTCTGATAACAAAACAAAGCTGAGGTGGAGACATACTCTTGTAACTCCAGCCCTTGGAAGGTGGAGGCAAGAAATTCAGGCATTCAAAGTCTTCCTCAGCTACCTGGCAAAAGGAGGGTCACATAAGCATTCCTAGACCCTGCCCCCAAAATCAGAGAGCTAGGGAGGTGGCTCAGCAGGCAGAGCCCTCTACTGCACAGCATGAGACTGAATTCTCACTGTTAGTCCACACAGAAGCTGGTGCGTGTGGCTGCCCTCCAGTGACCCTAGTGCTAAGAGTGGAGATGAGGGATCCCTGGGGCAGGCTGTCAAGAGAAGCCAACCCTGGGAAAGAGCCACCCGATGTGGCCCTATGGCTTACGTGTGTGCATGGGAGATGGGGGATTGGCAGACATACGGGTGTGCACACACATACCACGAAGTGAGAGGTTGGGGGGACAGATGGACGACAAAGACATCGAGATTGAGATTTGTTGGTATTCCAGAGACAGGAGGGCCGGCAAGTTTGAGGCCAGGGTGAACAGGGAAGTTGCCAAGTTATCTATCTCCACCTCCTGAATTGAATGCTGGGATTGCAGGTATGTGCCTTAAAGCAGCCCACTACAGAGTCTGTGGTTGAAAGTGACAGATGAACCCACCTTCTCCCTCCTTGTCTAGCAAATCACTCAACACATTCAGGTGGCAGTAGCTGGACCTGAGGACAAGGTGACCTGTGGCCATGCTGGTGCCAGGCTTCCTTCCTTGCACCAACCCCCTCACTTCAGCCCACTGAAAAGTCTCTAGACAGCTATGCCAGGGTATTTCTCTAAATGACAAGCTCATAGCATCTGGAATCTAGAAACCACATCCTTGTTCCTGGGTGGTCCAGCCCTCCCCTGACTCTTAACCTGAAGCCATTTAAATATCCTGCCAAGCTGGGTGCCTTGGGAAGACCCTGGATTCTATCCTGCCTCTGTCTAGTGACTGGAGGAGGAAGCTGGATTTCCAGATGCCCACAGCTGGAACCAGGCTCCAGGCAGCCTCCAGCGATCTGATCTTCATGGGAGCTCGCCAGCACTTCCCAACACCTGGAAAGAGGCTGGGGGATTGTTCTGCCTTTGGCCACCAGCAGGAGACAAAAATAGCATTTACAGTTAGAATTAATTCTACAGTTTAATGTCTTTTGGTTTCCCAAATTCAGCGAGTCCCCCACCCCTCCTGTCTCTTTCTCCACCCTCATTACGTGCTTTCTCTCCCACTGGAACAGAGAAGTTGAAAATGCCTGGTGCTCCATGTGTATGCAGCTTAAGTGACAATAAAGAGACTCCAAAATTGCTTGACTAAACGCGCGTGACCCTGTCACATATGGTTCTTGCCATCCTGGCTTCTTAATTCTTATTGTTTCCACCCACACTCTGAACTCCCGCTTTCTATCCAGTTTCTCTCTCCTCCCACCTCCACTAACGCCTGTTCCTGGAGTACCTACAAGCTCCTATTTATCCTTCAAAACCCAACTGAGAGCCAGGCATGCACCTGTAACCCAGCACGGGGGGGGGGGGCACAGCAGGCTTGCCAAGAGTTTCAGACCAGTTTGGGCCACATAGCAAATTCCAGGACAGCCAGGGCTACATAAAAAGAACCTGTCAAGAAAAAAAAAATTAGGAACTGAAACAAACTAGGAACTAGATTTACAGTCTTATAGGATGAATTTACCACAGTTTCTCCTCTTCCTTAGCCAGATGCAACTGTTCTGTTCCTTCTGCTTCTCCTGTGTTACGATCTTATTTCTTGTGATTCTATTACACCGTAGTAATAAGGGACTTACACAACTCAATGCATGGAAGATAGTAGGTACTCAGTAAATCACACACACACACACACACACACACACACACACACACACACACGGTCCCTAGACCAGACTGACCTTAACCATCACCCCACTCCCTGTGTAGGTGAGAATCTTTAACTTTTGGTCCTGCATCTGCCTTTGCCTCTGCCTCCGCCTCCTGAGAGCAGGGATTCCAGCATACATGTTCCACCATGCTCAGTTTATGCAGTGCTGGGGACTGCATAGGCAAGCACTCTACCGACCAAACTATAGCCCCAGCCCGTGAGCTGCTTTCCACTTGTGAGACACGGTCTCACAAAGCTCATGCTGGCCTTAAACTTGCTGTGTAGCCAAAGATGATGCTGAACCCTGATCCTCCTCCTGCCTCCATCTCTAACCTGCTAGGATTCCAGGTATGTATACCCGGCTTCACAACTTCTTTGAACATAAAGAAAAACCTCTTATGCCTTTAATCCCAGCACTCAGGAGGCAGAGGCAGGCAGATCTCTGTGAGTTCGAGGCCAGGCTGGACTACAGAGCTAGTCCCAGGACAGCCAAGGCTACACAGAGAAACCCTGTCTCAAAAAACCAAAGAGGGAGAGAAATCTCATTTCATTCTTAAAGTGAACCCATCCAAGGCTGTCTCCCAGGGACAAGGGCTATGACTTTCACTTTTGTCACCAATGTCCAGAGCCTGACTCACTGGGACATGAAGAAGAGCTCCAGACACTGGAGAGATGATGATTCATCTTATGTAACTCTACTTTGGCCAGTTTGGGGGACAGCCTTCACTTGGAGAGGAGGGAGTCCTCTTCCTTCCTGGTGTATGTGGAGTCCTTTCCTGCTGAGGAAACGGAGCCCGGTTCTTGGCACTGTGACCAGGGACTATGGGATTAAGGCCCAGGGTTGACCTACTTCTGCAGCATAGGAAGTGGGTTTTAGAAAACTGTGGATCATGGCACTGAGCCCAGCTCTGAGACCGTAGTTAAAGTGTTTTTCTCTCTGGACCTTGTCAGAAGAGGCCTGCGGTAGTCCTGACATTCCAGCAAAGTCATGAGAAGAAAGATCTAGCAAGATCCAGAGACATGCAGGATGTTGACAATAAATGAAGCAAGCACCCCTGCCTTCCTGGTAGTGATGGTGCATGCCTTTAGTACCAGCACCTGAGAGGCAGGTGGACCTCTGTGAGCTTGAAGTTAGCCTGGTCCACAGAGCAAGTTCTAGGACAGTCAGGGCTACACAGAGAAACCCTGCAAAAAGAGGAGGAGGAGAAGAAAGAAAAGAAAGGAAGGAAGGAGAAAGAAAGAAAGAAAGAAAGAAAGAGAAGGAAGAAAGAGAAGGAAGAAAGAGAAGGAAGGAGAAAGAAGAAAGGAAGGAAGGAGAAAGAAGAAAGAAAGAAAAAGAAAGAAAGAGGGAGAGAGGGAGGGAGGGAAGGAAGGAAGGAAGGAAGGAAGGAAAAGGAAGGAAAGAAGAAAGCAAAGTGCAGGTCTGACGCAGCCAGGTGGCTTGGGATCAGATCTCTCAGCTCATTAGCTGGGTGACGGCTACATCCGTCTTTTTCTCTCTGATAGTCACTCATCTCACCAGACTTCATAGTGAAGTAGTGGAGAGTGCCCGGTGGTGGGGACTGTGACTCACCGCTAGAGCGCGTGCTTAGCATGCACAAGGCCCCGGGGTGCAAATCACTAAGAGTGTAAATCTCACAAAAGCAGTGTGAACCAGCGCTCTTCCAGTCTAACAAATTTGCACACTCTCTTGCGTGAAACATCCTGCTAACCGCCCAGGACCCGTCATGCCACCGGGACTCAGTTTCTCCGGAGGGTATTTCGGCTTCCATTCCTTGCTGATTCTCACTCCAGTCCAGGCCTAGAATGGAAGGGAAACCTGACCTCAGTAAATGGACCCAGGTTTACAGCACGGCTCCAGCGCGTACCCCCAAAGTTCATGGATTGAAAACGGGACCCCCAGACATTACACTGATGGTACCTAGAGGGTAGAGGGTAGATCTTGCAAAGTAATGAGGAGTCAGTGAAGCCATGACAGAGTGGAACCCAGTGATGGTGTTGTGGCATAATGTACCCAGTCTGTGTGTATCTATGTATGTTCACATGGACATGTGTGTGCAGATGTATACAGATGCGTGAGCATGCACGTGGAGCTAGAGATCAGCTTTGGATGTTATTCCTCTGCAGATACTCACCTTGTTTTACGAGACAGGGTTCTCCTGGGTCCTGGGCTCACGGATCGGCTAAGTGAACAGGCTTCTGGTGACCAAGTCTACTTCTTCAGCACTTGGATTACAGAAATATACCATACAGCTGACTCTTTTACATGGGTGCCAGGGCTCAAACTCCGCTCCTCATGCTTTCAAAGCAAGCACTTCACTGACTGAGCTGTTCATGGGCTTTTTTTTTTTTTTTTTTTTTTTTTTTTTTTGGTTTTTCGAGACAGGGTTTCTCTGTAGCTTTGGTGCCTGTCCCGGAACTAGCTCTTGTAGACCAGGCTGGTTCGAACTCCCAGAGATCCGCCTGCCTCTGCCTCCCGAGTGCTGGGATTAAAGGCGTGTGCCACCACCGCCCGGCTGTTCATGGGCTTTTAAAAAAAGGAAGGGAGCGGCAGGGCAGATGGTTCAGTGGTTAAGAACATCTCCTGTTCTTGAGAGGACCCAACTTCAAGTCCTAGCCTCCACATCAGGTGGCTCCCAGACACCTTCAACTCCAGCTCCAGGGGACCTAGTGCCCTCTTCTGGCCTTCTGCAGACACTCATCCACATGTGCACTGGCACAAATATGATTAAAAGTAAAATATGTGAGTCAGGCATGGTGGCACATGCCTTTAATTCCAGCACGCAGGAGGCCAAGGCAGGCCGAGACCAGCCTAGTCTACATAGTGAGTTCTAGGACAGCCAGGGCAACAGAGTGTGACCACCCCCCTTTTGGAGTTTCTCTGTGTAGCCCTGGCTACCCCGGAACCTGCTCTATAGACCAAGCTGGCCTCTGCCTCCCAAGTGCTGGAATTAAAGATGTGCACCACCGCTGCCTGGCTTTTGAGACCCTTTCTCAAAATAAATAAATAACCCAGTCTGTGGTATCAGACAGCGGTAAACAGACAAGGAAGATGTGCAAAGTCTGGGCTCTGGATCTGGATTCGAATCTCAGCCTCGTACCTCTCTACCTAGCGGGCTCCTCTTCTCCAAATCCCAGATTCCCATTGAGAATGACCCTATCCATCTCACAGAGCCAACTTGAAGAGTACATGATCAGAGGGTTCATTCTGGGGCCAGGCCTACTGCCAGTGCTCAGGGAATAGCAATTTCCCTCCTTGCCCTCTGGCATCCGCCTCCTTCCCCAAGCTGGCACTACACACCGAATTCCAAGTGGCCACGGTGGCCATTGTTTCTGAGAATACAACCCTTGGCTAGTCTGTGTCTTTTCAGCCACACCATCCTCCAGCCCTCAGCATTTCAAAGGAGGAAAAGCCCAAGTGTTGTGCCCCGAGGTTGGCAAACACACCAGAGAATCTGTGGGCCAGCCACTGAGCCTAACACTCAGCCCCTCAGTCCCGTTCACCCACGTCTGACAAGGTCAATGAGGAAGGTACACAGCAGTGATCAAAAGGTCTGTCTAAAGCTCTCAGGCGCAACTCTCCCGGCAGGATGTCTCACCACACAAAAGTGCGTGCAGGGGGTGCTCCATAAAAGCTCCTCCACTCACAGACATCCATCATGCCCGGAGATACCAAAATCTGGTTCCCATGACAACACTGCTTCAAACGTTATATATAAATGTGTGTGTGCGCGCGCTCCTGTGTGTGTGATCCTGTGTGTACACAGTCACCCAGAGATGCACGGAAATAAACTCTTGGCACAATCTCCCCCGCCCACACTCCAAACAGGAAATAACCTGCAAGGATTGATTGCTGGCGGGCCAGCTTTGGAATAAACAGGCTTCCAAACAAAGGCCTCCCAGTGAGTGACAGCTGTTTCGGTGTGCATCTGCTTAGTCTCCTGCACCTGGAATAAAGCCATAAATCACTGCTGAAATAATGAAGAAGTGTGGCTCAGAGGTTAAGAGCAGTAACTGCTCTTCCAGAGGTCCTGAGTTCAAGTCCCAGCAACCACATGGTAGCTCACAACCATCTATGAGATCTGGTGCCCTCTTCTGACCTGCAGGTGTACACTTTATACATAATAAATAAAAAAATCTTAAAAAAAAAAGAATAAAGAAGTGTGCCGGGAGTTGTGGTACATGCCTTTAACCCCACACTCAAGAGGCAGAGGCAGGCAGATCTCTGTGAGTTCAAGGCCAGCCTGGTCTACAGTGTGAGTTCCAGGACAGTTTCCAAAACTTTCTAAAGCTACACAGAGAAACCCTATCTCAAAAACAAAAACAAAACAAGCAAACAAAACCAGAAACAAACAAAAAAAATGAATATGTGATGGATAAAAAAGAAAAGAAAGCCAGGTGTGGCGGCACATGACTTTAATCCCAGCACTCAGGAGGCAGAGGCAGGAGGATCTCTGTGAGTTTGAGGCCAGCCTGGTCTACACTACAAAGCAAATTCCAGGACAGCCAGGGCTACACAGAGAACCCCACAAAAGGGGGGAGGGAGGACGACAATCGGGGCTATAAATGTCTCACTGAATGTCAAGTCACATCTAACCCATTTTGTTTTGTTTTCCGATGGAGAGACTGAGGCTCATGAGGAGGATGGTGTTAAGTTGGGAGCATAGCCCTCAGCCCCTGGCATCCATCCCAGCCAACCTGGCCTGGGAGTTGCATTGCTCTGGACACCAAATCCCAGCATGCCACTCCCACAAGGTATTTAAATGGGCTCCCAGAGGAGAAACACGTGGTTTTCGGGTCTGCATGGGCTCCCTGCTGTCCTGTCTCCCTGCCATGCGCTTGGCCACCTAAGAGCTTCTTACTTAATAAAACTATGGGCATTTTGATTCTGTTTGATTTGACCTAATTGGATTTCTTGCACCGGCAGAGCTGCCCATTTCTTATTATTTTTTCTTAACAGATGGAATTGCTAGGCATGGAAGAATCTGTAATCTCAGCACTAGTGGGGCAGAGGACCCGAAGGAGGAGGATTGCACATTCAAGACCACCTTAGGATAAAGAGTGAGTTCAAGCTCAGCTTGTGACACACAGTGAGATCCTCTCTCAACTGATTAATTAATTTAATGAAATAAACCGTCCTGGAGAGGACATGTCCATTGCACTCATAAACTCCCCTTAGCTGCGTTTACCTACACGGGATCAAGTCAGCACTCTGGCAGGCCAGCACTAACTGGACTTGGTTACAAAAAACAAACCTCCTGTCCTCCCACCAACTGACACAAAAGAAAAAGACACACGACAGGGAGAGTTTGGGGTGGGTAAACATGGCTGGGGAATATTCTTCTCAGCTGTGTTGCTTCTGTTTATGCTGCATTTGATTAACTGTGACGCTGTGAGTCTTTGTCTAAAACACCCGATGGTCCACTGAAGAGATGAACGGCCAATAAAGAGGGAGGAGCAAGGATAGGCAGGGCTAGCAGGCAGAGAGGATAAATAGAAGGAGAAACTCTGGGAGGAGAGAGAATGAAGAACAGCAGGAGAACAAGGAGAGGAGGACATCACTAGGCCCCAGCTGCCCAGCAACACAGCAAACCATGGAGAAAGAAGGAAAGTAAGGTATACAGAAATAGAGAAAGATAAAAGCCCAGAGGCAAAAGGTAGTTGGGATATTTTTTTTTCTTTTTTTATTGATTTTATTGAGCTATACATTTCGCATGCTCCCTTCCCTCCCTATCCCCTCCCCCTCAACCCTCTCCCATGGCTCCCACGTTCCCAACTTACTCAGGAGATCTTGTCTTTTTCATGTAGATTAGATCCATGTATGTCTCTCTTAGGGTCCTCATTGCTGTCTAGGTTCTCTGGGATTATGATTTATAGGCTGGTTTTCTTTGCTTTATGTCTAAAAACCACTTATGAGTGAGCACAAATGATATTTGTCTTTCTGGGTCTGAGTTATGTCACTCAATATGCTTTCTAGGTCCATTCATTTACCTGTAAATTTCAAGATGTCATTATTTTTTTCTGCTATGTAGTACTCCATTGTGTAAATGTACCACATTTTCCTTATTCATTCTTTGATCAAGGGGCATTTAGGTTGTTTCCAGGTTCTGGCTACAACAAATAATGCTGCCTGCTATGAACATAGTTGAGCACATGTTCTTGTGGTACGATTGAGCATCCTTTGGGTATATACCCAAAAGTGGTATTATGGGGTCTTGAGGAAGGTTGCTTTCTAATTTTCTGAGAAATTGCCATATTGATATCCAAAGGGGCTGTACCATCTTGCATTCCCACCAGCAATGCAGGAGTGTTCCATTTACCCCGCAACCTCTCCAGCATAAGTTGTCATCAGTGTTTTTGATCTTGGCCATTCTTACAGGTTAGGATGGAATCTCAAGAGTTGTTTCAATTTGCATTTCTCTGATGACTAAGGATATTGAACATTTCCATAAGTGTTTCTCAGCCATTTTAGATTCCTCTGTTGAGAGTTCTCTGTTTAGGTCTGTATTCCATTTTTTTATTGGATTATTTGTTCTTTTGGTGACCAATTTCTTGAGTTCTTTGTATATTTTGGAGAACAGACCTATGTTTGATGTGGGGTTGGTAAAGATCTTTTCCCATTCTGTAGACAGTCATTTTATCTTGTTGACCGTGTCCTTTGCTTTACAGAAGCTTTTCAGTTTCAGGAGGTCCCATTTATTAATTGTTTTTCTCAGTGTCTGTGTTGCTGGGGTTATATTTAGGAAGTGGTCTCCTGTGCCAATGAGTTCAAGTGTACTTCCCACTTTCTCTTCTATGAAGTTCAGTGTGGCTGGCTTTATGTTGAGGTCTTTGATCCATTTGGACTTGAGTTTTGTGCATGGTGATAGATATGGATCTATTTTCATTCTTCTACATGTTGATATTCAGTTACGCCAGCACCATTTGTTAAATATGCTCCCCTTTTCCATTTTATATTTTTTGCTTCTTTGTCAAAAATCAGGTGTTCATAGCTGTGTGGATTAATATCTGAGTGTTTGATTCGGTTCCATTGGTTCTCCTGCCTGTTTTTATGCCAATACCAGGCTGTTTCCAGTACTGTAGCTGTGTAGTAGAGTTTGAAGTGAGGGATTGTGATGCCTCTAGAAGTTCCTTTATTGTACAGGATTGTTTGGGCTATCCTGGTCTTTTACTTTCCCATATGAAGTCGAGTACTGTTCTTTTGAGGTCTGTGAAGAATTTTGCTGGGCATTGCACTGAATCTATAAATTGCTTTTGGTAAGATTGACATTTTTACTGTGTTAATTCTATCTACCCAAGAGCGTGGGAGATCTTTCACTTTCTGGTGTCTACTTCAATTTCTTTCTTCAAAGATTTAAGGTTCTTGTCATGCAAGTCTTCCACTTGTTTGGTTAGAGTTACTCTGAGATATTTTATGCTATTTGTGGCTATTGTAAAAGGCAAAAGGTTTATACGATCTAAGAGAAACCAGAGTATTATTTGTAGCTATTGTGAAGGGTGTTGTTTCTCTGATTTCTATATCAGCCCATTTATCATCTGTGTGAAGGAGGGCTAACTGATTTTTTTGAGTTAATCTTGTATCCTGCTACACTACTGAAAGTGTTTATGAGTTGTAGAAGTTTCTTGGTGGAATGTAGCCCAGGCTAGCCCCAAGTTCCTGCCAGTACAGAGATCACAAGTGTGACCTATCACACTGATTTTGCCTGTGCCCAGTACTTGGAATGATCTCATTGAAAATTGCGGCCATGCAACAGACGTGCTAAAGCTCTATCCTACAGGGACAGGGATGGAAACGGCAACTCAGAGAGGTCCCTCGGGACCTTGATTGCTCTCCCTAGCTGTAATAAAACACTGACTAGGGCCGGGCAGTGGTGGCACACGCCTTTAATCCCAGCACTCGGGAGGCAGAGGCAGGCGGATCTCTGTGAGTTCGAGACCAGCCTGGTCTACAAGAGCTAGTTCCAGGACAGGCTCCAAAACCACAGAGAAAACCCTGTCTCGAAAAACCAAAAAAAAAAAAAAAAAAAAAAAAAAACCACTGACTAAAATAAACTTGGAGACGAAAGGGTTTATTTCATCCCTCACTTCCAATACCAGTTCTTCCTTGAGGGAAGTCAGCGCAGGCACCTGGGAGGCAGGCACTGACGCAGGGACTATGGAGGAATGCATCTCACAGGCTCGCTTTTCCTGCTGCAGAGGTTTGAAGAGAATGCCCCCCCCCCCCCCCCCCCCCCCCCCCCCCCCCGCCACCATAGGCTCATAAACTTGCGTGCTCAGTCCCTAGCAGCGTGGAAGGATTCGGAGGTGTGGCCTTGTTGGAGGAGGTGTGGCCTTGTTGGAGGAGGTGTGTCACTGGGAGTGGGCTTTGAGGTTCAAAAGCCCATGCCAGGTCTAGTGACTTTCTTGGCCTGTCTGCCTGCAGAACGGGATCTAAGGCTCCCAGCTACTGCCACGGCACCATAGGGGCTGTCATGCTCCCGGCCATGACAATCACGGACTAACCCTCTGAAACTGCAAGCAAGCCCCCAATCAAACGGTCTCTTCACAGCCGTAGAATGGCGACTAAGACGCCCAACTTGCTCCAGTACTTCCTTATCCAGCCCAGCACCCCTGATTAGGGGTGCATCAAATTGGCAATTAAGAAAAATGTCCTCCCCATGCCCGCAGGCCAATTTGATGGAGGCAATTCCTCAACTGAGGTCCCTCCTTCTCAGGTGACTCTAATATCAACCAGGTTATGGTTAGGGGTTGGCATGGAGATTAAACTCAGGTCCGAAACGCTGAGTTCTGAGCTTCCAGATTGGCCAGCCGTCTATAAAATGAGGGTGATGTGGAGCCTGGACCTAGGTTATAACTTCTGTTTTTGTTACTGTTAAGGTTCAGAGATCAAAGTAACGTGCCCACGTCAGGAAGGTGTGGGAGAGGAACGAGGGACTAGAACTCACATCTTCAGGAGCCTAGTCCACGGTTACTTTAAGTGTCCGCCCTGCCTTCTAATGTCTAACGAGTTAGGGTGGGTCCTGTCAGCTAGATTACCAGGATGTGGACCCAGGCCTGAATCCTTTGTGTTTTGGCGCCACCTAGTGGTCATATGTGAACACTGTCGCGAGAAACTGCTTGCTTGAGCCCGCGTATGCTCTCTGAAGAACCAGACACGGTGGTAGAGCCCAGACACAGGTTCCTTTCTACCCTGGGTGTGGCACACACCCCACTTTCCATGCTCCCTGACGGACTGCTGTTTCCATTTCTATTCCAGACATCTGCCACTCCGGTCTTCATACAGCTCCAGAACCAGCTGTGAAAAACCTTTCAATGCTGGGTCAGGTGTGGTGGCGCACACGTTTAGTCTCAGTGCCCAGGAGGGAGAGGCAGCTGAATCTCTGCTTGATCAAATCCTACATCCTCCCTTACATGGTGCCACTGCCTCAGAGTTACACACTTCCCTTTACCTTAGGTCACTGCATGATGTGCTCACCTGGCAGGGTCAGAAGACACACATTTCACATGATGTCCAGGGTTCCACCTGGTGCACACCTGTAGTCTCCACTCCTGGGAGGTGGGGCAGGAGGACCAGGAGTTTAAGATCAGTCATCCTCCGCTACATAGTAAGTTCAAGGCCTGCCCGGGCTACATGAAATTCTGTCTTAAATAATCAGAACAGGGGGCTGGAGAGATGGCTCAGAGGTTAAGAGCACTGCCTGCCCTTCCAAAGGTCCCGAGTTCAATTCCCAGTAACCACATGGTGGCTCACAACCATATGTAATGGGGTCTGGTGCCCTCTTCTGGCCTACAGGCATACACACAGACAGAACATTGTATACTAAATAAATAAATATTTAAATAATCAGAACATAACATAAAACAGAATGGTCCTCGGTACTGCTGTGCTTTTTCTCATCAACATCAGTCAGCTTCACAAATTCTGTTTAAGATGACAATGTATCAGTCGGGTGGTGGCGGCACACCCTTTAATCCCAGTACTTGGGAGGCAGAGGCAGGTGAATGTCTGAGTTCAAGGCCCGCCTGGTCTACAGAGTGAGTTCCAGGGCAGCTGGTGCTACACAGAGAAACCCTGTCTCAAAAAACCAACAACGAAAACAAAGACACGCTGCTGCGGAATACTATTTTAACTAGGCGAAGGTGTGCTACATTTGCTTATATTGCATTTGTTCAACTACGTAAAGATGTGTTGCTGTTTTACCTTGCCTACCTGAGGCACCTGATCCGTCTGAGAAAAGCTGAACAGCCAATAGCCAGGCAGTAGAGGGATAGGCAGGGCAGAGACAGTAAGTAAGAAGGAATCTAGGGTTGGGAGAAGAGAATGAGAGGAGAGAACTGGGGAGAAAGAGGGAGCCGCCTGGAGCCAGCCAGGCAGGGAGCCGCCAGCTAAGCACGGAGGAAGAAGCAGTAGAGTAGGATGAGAGAGAGAGAGAGAGAGAGAGAGAGAGAGAGAATAAAGAAAGGGAAAAGGCCTGAGGCAAAAACGTCGATGAAGAGAAACAGGTTAAGTTACAAGAGCTAGCAAGAAACAAGCATAAGATAAGGCTGGGCATTCATAATTAAGATTCCACATCATGATTTGGGAGCCAGCTGGTGGCCCAAGAGGAAGCCTGTTACGATGACAATGTAGCTTAGTGGCTGTAGTGCCCACCAGCACCGATGCTCTCACCCAGCACCACACCCACCTGCATACACTCTCACAGATAATTCTGTTAGGAGTTCGGTTGTGAGAATGCTGGTGTCTATGAGCACTGAATGGCTCCTCTAATCCCCCCCATGCACAGTATACCCGCTGGCTCTCTGGCTCACAGTGAAAGACTTCGGATCGCTTACATTTTCAGTTCTTCTGAAGACACAGCTGTTGTCTCCACCGTCCTCAGCTGGAAGGGCAAGCCCCAAATAGCCACGCAGGAAGTTCAAGTCCTGCGTGGGGAGGGGCATGGCTAAGGATGGCAAGGATGTATTGTTTTCAAAGAGGCGGGCAGAGAAGAGATGTGGGGACTCAGGGCTGGGGACCTGGAGGCCATCTGTTCTCTTGGTTGTTGGAAAAGGGGTCCTGCTCAGAGTACTAATGTGCTGGGTGGTGGTGGTGCACGGCTTTAATCACAGCACTCAGGAGGCAGAAGCAGGCGGGTATCTGTGAGTTTGAAGCCAGCCTGGTCTACAGAGTGAGTTCCAGGACAGTCAAGGCTACACAGAGAAACCTGTCTCAGAAAAAAACAAACAAAAAAAACAAACAACAACAACAACAACAAAAAACCCCGGCTGGGGCCTGGAAATTAAGCGGGAATCTGACAGATGTTAGGTGTCTCTTCTTGGGAAAGGGGTGGGCAGCAGCCAGTGCCACCTCTGTCTGGTGTGTGCATGGGTGTGACTCCCTCAGGAGCCAGGAGAGAGGCCTGGAGCATTCTTCCTGACATGCAGAGGAGGAACCAAGCCTGTCACCACCTTGATCTTGACCTTTGAGCTTCCAGAACTATGAGGTAATGAATTTCTGTCATGTTAGGTAGTGAGTTCCTGGTAACTGTGTTGGCTCAGAAAACTGACACACCCTAGTCGGAAAGAGAAGGTCTGTGTGGAGTAGGAGGTGAGAGAGGGCTTCCTGGAGGAGGTGATACTGCATGCGGCCTTGAAGGATGGGAAGTTTATAAGGCAGAGAAGCCAAGGGAAAACGCTGTAGACAGAGGATGTTGTGGGCTGTTTTACTCTTTTGGCTTTTTTGGGGGGGCTCACCACCCAGATCTCAAGTAAATCACATATACATGGAAGCTTCTTATTACTTATGAATGCCGGGCCTTAGCTTGACTAATTTCTTGTCAGATTTCTTTAAATTATCCCAACTACCTTTGCTTCTGGGCTTTTATCTATCTCTATTTCTGGACCTTTCTTTCCTTCTGACTCCATGACTCGCTGTGTAGCTGAGTGGCTGCTCCTGATGTCCTCCTCTTTCTCCTTGTTTCTCCTTCTATTTATCCTCTCTGCCTGCCAGCCCCACCTGTCCTTCTCCTGCCTCGCTACTGACTGCTCAGCTCTTTTAGACCTGCAGAGAACCAACCACAGCTTCAGTGAATCAAATGCAGCCTAAACAAGAGCTACACACCTGAAAACAATATTCCCCAACAAGAAGATGCATAGAAAACTGCTGGCTCGCTCTTGAGCCTCTTTGAAAATCTTTACTGGAAAGTTCTTTGCTCTAAGACAACGGAAACATGACTTTTCAGTGTATGTGCACACATGTGAGCATGTGGGGGGCACAGTTCTCACCAACAAGGGGTACTCCCACGAGCACCTCCTTGAAAGAGTGGCCAGGAGTGGGCACAGGAAGCAGTAACTTGGTATTCCTCAGGGTCTGAGACTTCTACAAGGGTGGGCAGCTTTGGTTGACCAGGGTCCCTCTCATGGCCCCACAGGACACACATCACCCAAGGACGGACACTCAGACACAGGCGCTTGGTACAAGAACTTTATTGTAATTACAATAGTGCCACGCCAAAACTACAGTAGCACAAACGTAATAATACAAAAAATAGATTCCCTAGCTCTGAACCCCACGTTCTGTACCCGCAGGGAAGCTCCCAGCATTGAGAGGAGGGGTCTTTCTGAGAGCAGCAACCCTTCTCACTTCTGCCTTTCTCCAATCTCTGGGGGTGGGGGTGGGGGTGGGGGTGGGGGAGCAGGCTGCTGCTTTTATACCCACCCATCCTTGCTCAGCCTGGGCTTTCCTGCTATGGCTGCCTTGCACACCCTGAGCAATGACCGGATCGCTGACTCCCGGCTGAGGACCCTGCTTCTACATACCGGTGCTGGACTCTTTCCAGAACTGCCTCTCCACAGGAAGGCAGGACGGAAAGGGGCAGGGGCCTGGAAGGTCCACCTTTACGTGGCAGGACATGGTTCCAGCACCTTCCTGCTTCCCGTGCTACCTTTCCCTGAAGAGCTATGAGACCTTGACCGAGCTTACAGGAACCAGGAACTTTGTCAGGGGCTAGCTTTCAGCTCCCTGGCCAAGACCTAAGGCTAACCCTAAACTGGCAGGATAGAGACTACATTTCTGAGCTTCTTGACCGAGGAGGAATATGGTATTGGGGTGGGGAGGCTTGCTGTGCGACGTGGGGCAAGGCCTGCCAGGTGGTGGGTGGCACTCTTGGGCTCCCTGCTCACAGGTCTGGGGGCTTGCCTCCCTACAGCAATCATGAGAACCACAATAAGTGCCACCCAGTGGGGACCCATACATCTACTACTGGGTGATGCTGTCGGGCAGACGACTTCCCTGTAGCCCATATGGGGCTGGGATCCTTCCATTCTCAGCCTCTTCTGGCTCACAGATGCGCACCTCCCCCCCGCCCCACCTATAAGAACTGGCTTGATTCAACTCAGCCATGGGAGGCTGGAAGTCTGAGAGGGATCAACAGCTCCCAACACTGGACATCTGGAACAGCTGCTCAGTAGGCAGGCTGGGACGGCAACCCTGGGGGTCTTGGGTGAGGTGCTATGGTAGTGGCTTCTAGTCAGGTGCTGCCTCCTTGGTGGAACTCAGGGGCCACAGCCTCAGTTAAGGCACTAGAAAACAGGTCCTGGGAACCAGGCCAGGGCAACTCTGGGCTACAGAGCTTGGAGGGAGAACTGGACTACTTCCTTGTGCCAAGGGTCAGCGAGGCGTATCCCTTCAGAATGTCGGAAGTGCTACAGAGTGGCATCCGATCCTCAAGGCCAGAAGAGGTGGGACCAGAAGAAAGACATCTTTGGAGAAGAGTGGGGGTCATGGGACTCAGCCTTGAGGGGCTCCTGTTCAGGCTGCCTCAGCTCTGGGTACCAGACCATCCTTGTTGGGGTTCCCACGGTTAGATTCCAGAGACAGGGCAGGTGAGCTGAGAAGGGTCATGCCCAGACAGGAGGTCCCTCAGTTGGCTCCTCCCTCGTCCTGGTCCCTGCGTCTCCTGTCTGCACGGGTGACTGCAGAAACAGTCACACCACCAATGGGCAAATGTAGCGTTCAGTCTAGGGGCTTGTTCAGCAGCCTGGGGTCCCCGGGGTAAATCAGTGGGGCTTCCTTTGTCCACAGATTATTTAGAAAAAGAGAACATAATAAATATACTAATCTTTCTTTTTTTTTTAAAAAAAATGTTTTAAATGCATTTTTCCCTGAATATTTCCAGTGTATTCCATAATGCTTAAAAAATAGTCTCCCCAAAAAATATATCTTTAAAGCATTTGACACAGTGGTATTGTGGTATAACTGGCATTGGATGTGGGCGAGGGCTGTGTCCCATTGCCGTTGTCAGTGTGAGGCCCACCAGCTCGACATACAAATGCCCTCTAGCATCCTACATGGGTGCCAGGGCTTTCACAGGGGTCAGATCTTGGGGTCGAGTGATGGACCGCCACCATAGGCTTAGACGGGATGGCTGTATACCCTCCAGGGTGGGGAAGGGGTCCTAGGCAGCTGAGGGGCTGGGCCAGGAGCTGGCTGCGGGCCCCTTACCCTCTTCCAGGTGTGCTTTCTGTGCTGCCGCCCTTACCAGACTTCGCATTTGTGATGAGGGTTCATGGGGGACCCAAGAGGGCAGTGAAAGTGTTCTGAGAACTCCTTGGAGTTAGAGACGGAGCCGATGACCCGGAAGCGGGAGGGGCTGTGTGGGTCGGTGATGAGGCCTTCATGGGAGCTCTCAGGTGTGCGGACGGAGCACCAGACCTAGGGGAGGGGTTAACAAAGGAAATCTGGGGTTACCATGGGGCCCTGAAGCTGCTCAATTGGTCCCACCATGACAGCAACAGAGTGAGCCTGAGATCTCGGGGAGCCAGGAGGACCGCTAGGTGGATTTCTGCCCTTCCATGACCCTTGGGATACAGGGGAATATCCCAAAGACAGTCTGCTGATTTAGGAAGGTGCCATTTGTGGGGAACCTGCCTTTGGCTGTGGAGCTCGTGTACATGCCCACGATGGAACACACCTGCCTTGCCGCCCAGTGAGCTCACCTGTGCAAATCCCAGGAAGAAGAGCTGGTTGTTGGTGAGACCCAGGGTGGGCAGCGTCTGCTCGGCTCCATTCTTCTTCACCCAGTTCTGGTAAGCCTGGGAGGAGAGAAAAGCAGAGGCGAGACACGACACAGGTGAGGGTGGGCCCCACAGGTGAGGGTGGGCCCCTTGTGGAGGTTCAGGGAAGCCCTACTACCGGGCAGAGGTGGGCACCCGGGTGTCAGGGTCCTTCTGTGTTCTCGTTCAACCCGATGGCCCAAAACACACACCAGTCAGGCCAGTTGTCAACTGTATGCTTTCCACTCCAGTCTCTTTCCCACGGACACCTGGACAGGTACCCATGAAGCGCCTCAAGTTCAACACAGCAGGAATGTCCTCGTGCACACACAGGTGTACACCAAGCTTTCCCATCATAGTCAACGGCAACCCTCTCCAGCTGCTCAAGCCCAAAGACCAGATAGAGCACTTCTTTGATTCTTTGCTTCCTTCCTTTTGTTTTGTTTTGTTTGTTTGTTTGTTTATCGCTTTTTGAGATGGGGTTTCTCGGTATCTTTGGAGCCTGTCTGGAACTCACTCTGTAGACCAGGCTTGCCTCAAACTCACAGAGATCTGCTGTGGAATAATACTTTGTCCCCAGTAAAGATTTGTCACTTGTATTGTTTTAATAAGATGCTGATTGTCCAGTAGCCAGGCAGGAAATATAGGCAGGGTGACCAGACTAAGAGAATTCGGGGAAGAGGAAAGGCAGAGACGCAGTCACCAGCCAGACAAAGAGGAAGCAAGATGAGAATAATGCGTCACTGATAAAAGGTACTAAGCCACATGGCTAAACACAGATAAGAATTATGGGTTAATTTAAGTTGTAAGAGCTAGTTAATAATAAGCCTGAGCTAATAGGCCAATCAGTTTATAATTAAAATACGCCTCTGTGTGTTTTGTTGGGACTGATGGCTGTGGCACTGGGAAGGACAGAAATGCTGTGCTACAAATGGCACCAACATGAGGCAATGACATGGACGTAAAACCCAAGAGGGTTTGGGAAGGAATTCTAGACACAGAAAGAACAGAGTTAGGCATGGCTTCTTGGTAGCAGCATTTTCCCAGCTGAGCTCTATTTGCTAAAGGCAAGCACATTTCCTTTAAGAGAAGATTCATGACTCAGTATTAGCAGCATAAACTGTGGAGCTCTTTTAAGAGGCCCTGCCACTAAACACTTACATGGTGTTTATGAGCAGCCACTGGCATGCTTCTTGGTGGTGGCATGGACTGAGAAACTCCACAGAGTTGTGATAAAAAATATGGCTCCCACCAGTACCTCCGCCATGAAGCTAAGCTCTCAGAAAGCCAAGGAGTGGGGTGGATGCAGTTGCCAAAGCTGCAGCTTTAATCCTAGCCATGTCACTTTGCAGACTAAAGGATTCGTGGTCAGAAAAAGATATACAGTAAAGACAGACTCAGAGAAAAAAAGAAAAAAAAAACACCTCTAAACGGTTTACAGTGTGTTTGAAAATACATAGCCTTGGCAGAGAAAGAAAAAAGGGCAGAGAAAGTCCTTAAAGAAACATAGTTAGGTGTGGTAGCACACACCTTTAATCCCAGCACTCCGGAGGCAGAGGCAGGCGGATCTCTGTGAATTCGAGGTCAGTCTGGTCTACAAGAGCTAGTTTCAGGACAGGAACCAAAAGCTACGGAGAAACCATGTCTTGAAAACAAGCAAACAAACAAAAAAAAACCAAAACAACGACACAAAAAAACCCCTAACAGCAACCCCAAAATTAAAAATAAAGAGTTAAAAAAAGCCACACATAAAGATGGAAAATACACAGAGAGTCTGGATACTGTATATTATTGTGTTGTCTTTGAATTGTTTGCTGAGAAAGGAGCAACAGCTGCTAAACGACATTTGATTATAAATGCTGAAGAATTAACCCAACCCATATATCTTGAAAATGCCTTGACTTCAAACCTTAAGTCAAAAGATATATTACTTTGGAGAAGAGGTTTTGTTTTTGTTTCTACAGGAAATGAGAGGCTGTAGATTCATTCTGGGTTTAGAAAAAAATCAGGTTTGATCGAGGAATAGCCCTGGAAAAAAATCTCCAATGGGAGCAGATGGCCAAGATGATCCAAGATCTCAGAGCACCTCTGTTGCAGTTTTCTCTGAGTTCTGCATCCAGAACAGCTTCAAGACTGCTGGCTGAGATGATCCAGCCTCATAGAACACTCCAGTCAGGATTGACCATAATGCTAAATTTTCTTTAGGCCCTCATAAGATTATCAGTGCCTCCAATCAGTAGGAAATAGCCTAGAAAACTATGCCCACATTACCAAAAAAATGGATTATGGATGTTTGTCTTTGTTTAGTGTGTTGGTTACAAGTTGATAACGGTCAGGAAAAAGACAAAACAAAGGAGATTAGATTTAGAGTTCTTGTTTTGAAAAGAGAAAAGGGTGAAAGTACTGTGAGATAATACTCCTGTACCCTGTAAGGATTTGTCACTCATATTGGTTTAATAAGATGCCTTATTGGCCAGTAGTAGCCAGGCAGGAAGTAGAGGCAGGTGGCCAGACTTGGAGAATTCGGGGGTGAAAAGGAAAGGCAGAGATTTTGGAATCACCAGCCAGATGCAGAGGAAACAAAATGAGAACGCCTCACTGAAAAAAGGTATCAAGTCACATGGCTAAACATAGACAAGAATTATGGGTTAATTTAAGTTGTAAAAGCTAGGTAATAATAAGCCTGAGTTAATAGGACAACCAGTTTATAATTAAAATAAGCCTCTGTGAGTTTTGTTGGCACTGAATGGCTGTGGCACTGGGCAGGACAGAAACTTTGTGCTACAGAGATCTGCTTGTCTCTGCCTCCTGAGTGCTGGGATTCTGGAATTAAAGGTGTGTGCCACCACTACCTGGCACAAACCTCTTTTCAAAAATAATTTTTACCAAAGTTTCTTTTACATTTATTTGCTCTAAGAATCTGAGTGCTTTGCCTGCATGTATGCGTGTGTATTGTCAGAAAAGGGTATTAGGATACCCTGGAACTTGTGTAATGAATGGCTATGAGCCATTCTGTGGATACTGCAAACCAAACCACTTTGTTTTGTAACCTAATTATGCAGTTCTCAAGCATGAAGTTTATTGGCAATAACATCATGTTGCAATGTCAAAGATTGGCCAGCCCTGGTAGGCTACAGTTCAAATGTCATTCCTTCTAGAAGGCCATCTTTGGACCCAACAATCCATCACTGGCTCCATTCAATGCTCTTTCCACAATTAATGACATACAGGTTCTCCCTTCTGTTGTCAGGCTCTCTGTGCTTGCCTTCTGCCCCCCAGTTCATGTCACAGGCTGGGCAGGAGCAGCTCCCACCTGTCAGCTACACTCTGTAGCAATTCAAGTGCAGCACAGGTGGGCAGAAAGCTCCTAATACATGCCTGCTGGCAGACAGATGTTAGGCCAACTGTGAAACGCTACTGAACTCAGTTTCCAAACCTGCGAAATGGAGATTCAGTGCTGCTGAGGAGCAATCTTTGTACACTGTAAATAAGTATTCCTCTCGTTGGTTAATAAAGAGCTGCTGGCCTAGAGCTGGGCAGGAAGAGACTGGGTGGGAAAGCCAGCCTAGGAGGACACTGGGAAGAATAATGGCTGAGTCTCAGGAGTCATGAGGAGACGCAGAGAAAGCAGGAAATGAATTTGTCATACTGAGAAAAGACACTGAGCCAGGTGACAGAGCATAGATAAGAAATATGGGTTAATTTAAAATGTAAGAGTTAATAAGCCTGAGCTATTGGTTGAGCATTTATAACTAATGCTCTGGTTATCTTGGGGTGTGTGTGTGTGGCGGGACAGAAAAGTCCGCCTACATGATGCCAACACCAAGTCTTGAACTTGCTGGGGATCCTGAGCCTGCTCGCAGAATGGCCCCAGTAAACAGTACTTTTCTGCATGTCTGCCAGATGCCTACCTGTTCTCGGCCAGTTCTCTCTTCTACTTAACTGACATCTCCGAGTGCCTCTCTGGGTCAGGAGTGGGTCCCAGGCACCTGGCTGTTCTTTCCCAACAGCCCATTGGCGTGGCTGTGAGTTCTCAGGCACACAACTCGGGTCAATTATGCTAGCACTGGGACTCGAACCCAGAACTCTCTCAGTTCAGTTGGGATCTGAACATGAAGTGTCCCCCACAGGCTCACGGATCTGAACACTTGGTTACCAGGTAGTGGTGCTGTCTGGGACTGCTGTGGAACCTTTAGGAGGTGACTTCTCACCGGAGGAAGTGGGTCACTGGGGAGGGGGACTCCAGGCTTTACAGTTCAGTTCACTTCCTATTTACTTTCTCAACCCTGACTGCAGAGGCTATGCGGCTCCTGCCACCATGCCTTCCCACCACAACAGACCATCTCCCATTGCAAACCAGGACAGTGCCCACGGGGAACAGACATACCCGGTAGGCGGCCTTAAGTCCCCCATTGTCGGCGATGTTCTCCCCGAGGGTGTGCCGGCCGTTCACGGGCTCCCCGTTCACGCTGTAGTTGCTGTATTGTTGTACCATGCACTCGGTCTGCTGCTTGAACGCCTCCACGGATGAGTTCTTCCACCAGGGCCGGAGGTTCCCGTCCTTGTCATACTCCCGACCTGTGGAGGAAGGAGAGAGGTCACACACTGGGACCTGCTGCTACTCCTCTGCCACCCTGCAGGCCATGTGACGGAGGTTGGCCAGTCACAGCAGAGACCACACGGGGAAATGGTCCAGGCCATGTGACGGAGGCTTGGCCAGTCACACCAGAGACCACATGGGAAAATGGTCCAGGCCACTGATGGTAAGGTCCAGGGCACAGAGGACTGGGGCTGGCTTTTAATACTGGCAAAGAGTCCCTAACCCCAAAGAACAGACTCCTAGCCAGGGCTGGCAGTGCCAGGATCACAGGTAGGCCCCAGCTTTTCCCTCTGGGCTATGGGGTTCCCAAGGCAGGAAGCAATAAGTGGGATTCTGTCTTTTAGCTAACGATGTGGGCTTGACTGCCATTTCTCTATGGTTAGACCAGAGAAGTTTCTAGAATGGTAGAATGTGGAATATTCCTTTAAATGATGTCACTGTGATTGGGTTAATAAAGAAACTGACTTCCAATAGCTGGACAGGCAGAGGTAAGGTGGGACTGGCAGACAAAGAAGAGCTGGGAAAATGAAGAGACCGACTCTCGGGAGTCTCATGGAGACGAAGAGAAAGCAGAAGAACCTGCCATACTGAGTCACGTGGCAGGCGTTGAGCGGAATATGGGTTAATTTAAGTTATAAGAGCTAGTCAGTGACAAACTGAGCCAACAATCAAGCTTTTATAAATAATAAGTCTCGGTGTGGTTATTTGGGAACTGGCTGGCGGGACAGAAAAATTCTGTCTACAGCAGAGAACTGTACACTCCCTGCTGAATACTATTGCTGACCTCTAAGTAAGAGCAGGGGCTTCAAAGTAACCATAGACCTTCCCAGTGCTACACGAAATCCTCATGTTCACAGCAGAGAGAAGAGGCGTGGACAGGAGATGGGACTAGCTGAAGCTTATACTGAAGGCAGCAAAGCCAAGCTCTAAACACCCATACTTCCATACTAAGAACCTCAGCAGTGAAGAGACCAGAAAACAGACAGGGCGGGCAGGAAGCAGACAGGGTTGGCAGAAAGTAGACAGGGTGGGCAAGAAGCAGACAGGATGGGCAGGAAGCAGACAGGGCAGGCAGGGAAGCAGCCAGGGCAGGCAGGGAAGCAGCCAGGGCGGGCAGAGAGCAGACAGGGCGGGCAGCAAACTGGCTGGTTCCACCAGAATGGGGGCCCCATGTCATGTGTACCTTGATCGTCGAATGCGTGTGTCAGCTCATGGCCCACAACAACACCAATACCACCGAAGTTCAAGGCGCTGGAGGAGGGTGAGAGCACAGGTGAAGGTGATGCCCGCTATGTGACCTCTGGTCCCAATACCCAGTAGGGACCCACAGGGGTTTCTGGAAATGTGGCCCCTGGAGACAGGAGGGGGCTGGGCAGAGTCAACCACAGTGGACTCTGCCCTCTGGGAGCCACGCCTGTGTAAGTCACCTCAGCAGAGCTGGGTCTTTTTTTAATTGATTTTTATTGAGCTCTACATTTTTCTCTGCTCCCCTCCCTGCAATTCCCTCCCAAGATCCCCATGCTCCCAATTTACTCAGGAGATATCTTGTCTTTTTCTACTTCCCGAGTTGGGTCTTTTATTTTTAAATGTTTTTTTTTAATATTTATTTATTTATTTATTATGTATACAGTATACAATATTCTGTCTCTGTGTATGTCTGCAGACCAGAAGAGGGCAGCAGACCTCATTACAGATGGTTGTGAGCCACCATGTGGTTGCCGGGAATTGAACTCATGACCTTTGGAAGAGCAGGCTTAACCACTGAGCCATCTCTCCAGCCCCCGAGTTGGGTCTTAATACTCATGAATGGCTGGGGGCCAGGTCAGCCTCTCTGCCTAAGTGTCACGCAGTGAATATCCAGCCTGGAGTTCAGATCCAGGATGGTACCTTTCAAAGCCTGCCTGCGTGAGATACAGATATAATGTCTGCCCTCCAGCTGTGTTTTAAGATGCTGTCCAGAGAGAACCTGATCCTGTGATGTGCTCCTCCAAGTCCCACTGTGTGGGGACATTCACAGCCAAGAGAGGCCAGGAGGGAAGGGCCGGGGCCACAGAAGCTGTTCCGTCCACCATCTCAGACCTCCTGGCACCCATGGCTTGCTAAGTGGTCGGCTATGGGAGCTGGGCCAGACTGGACTAGGGGCTGCTGAGGCTGGCGAATGGTTGGTGTCAGAGCACCCGGCATGACCTACTTGGGCGAGGAGCGGGTATAGAATGGCGCCTGCAGGATTCCAGCTGGAAACACGATCTCGTTCTTGGTGGGAGAATAGTAAGCATTCACCATGGGCGGGGTCATACTCCACCTGCAAGCCACAAGCACACGTGAGATCTCTGGCAAACTCGGTGGAAGGGGAGGTGGGCAGGACTTAGACATCACTGTCAAGTGGCTGAGCCGGGCGGTCGTGGCACATGCTTTGATCCCACCACTCGGGAGCCAGAGGCAGGCAGATCTCTGAGTTTGATGCTGGTCGGCCTACAGAGCAAGTTTCAGAGAGCCAGAGCTATGAAATCGAGTAACTCTGTCTCAAAAAAGGGAACAAACAAACAATGTAGATTCTGGGGCCTCGAAATGTAGTTTAGAATGGTGAAGTGTTTAAGTTGTACAAAGTCCTGGGTCCAGTTCCCAACGTTGCATAAACCAGGGTAACAGTGTATGCCTGTAACCACGTCATTTGAGAGGTGGCATTCAAGGTCACCCTCTATTAATGTGTCACACATTCGAGCACACGGCTCAAAAGCTTTTACGGCAATTCTCCAAGAGCCTTACGTGCCACCAGGGCCTCCCCAGCAGGAACGCTACCAAAACCAGATCAACATCGTAGGGATACTTTGTGTTTTACCAGATGAAGCTTGCCTGAAGATCAGAGTGCAGAGCTAAGCCACCAGAGGCCAGGCAGTGGTGGCACACACCTTTAATCTCGGGACTTGGGGGACAGACAGATCTCTGTTAAAGGCCACCTTGGGCTACAAGAAATTGATCCAGTCTAAAAGAGAAATGGAACCCAAACAAAGGTGATCCCAGCACTTGGGATCCCACGCCTTTAATCCCAGCACTAGGGAGATGGAGACAGGAGCGATGTGGTTGGGCTGAGAGAGTAAGATAAGGTGGGAGGAGACAGGAGCTCAGCAGTCTGAGATACAGTCTGAGGACAGGATCGCCCCTTTGTTCTGAGCACTGGTAGAGGTAAGAACTCTAGTGGCTGACTGCTCTGCTTCTCTGATCCTTCATCTTTCACGCCCTGGTTTTTATTATTAAGAACAATTAGAATTTGAGATACACAACACAGCTGGGAATGGTGGGATATGCCTGAAATCCCAGCACTCAAGGTGTGGAGGCAGGAGGATGAGAGCAGGAATCCAAAGTCATTTCAGCTGATGTGAGGTCAAGGCCAACTAGGGTGACACGAAATCCTGTTTCAAAAACACCTAAAAAGGGGCTGGAGAGATGGCTCAGAGGTTAAGAGCACTGCCTGCTCTTCCAAAGGTCCTGAGTTCAATTCCCAGCAACCACATGGTGGCTCACAACCATCTGTAATGGGGTCTGGTGCCCTCTTCTGGCCTGCAGGCATACACACAGACAGAATATCGTATACAAAAACACCTAAAAAAAAAAAAAACGGGGCTGAGAAGCCGGGTGGTGGTGGCGCACGCCTTTAATCCCAGCACTCGGGAGGCAGAGGCAGGCGGATCTCTGGGAGTTTGAGGCCAGCTCTGGTCTACAAGAGCTAGTTCCAGGACGGGCACCGAAACCACAGAGAAACCCTGTCTCGAAAAACAAAAAACAAAACAAAACAAAAAAACAAACGGGGCCGAGGTGGGGTGGGGGAGGAGACTGGGGAGATGGTTCACTGGCGAAGAGCTGGCTATGCAGTATGAAGACTCAAGTTCAGGTCCCCAGCAGCCGTGTAAATGCCGGGTGTCATACACAAGGTGGCTGGCCTGCAATTCTAGCACTTGGGAGGCAGAGACAGAGAACGTTGGAACGAATGTGTTAGAGCTAGGAGACCCTTCCTCAACAGAGGAGTGGAGACCGACTAAGGAAGACACCCACATTTGCCCTGTGTGACTTCAGAGGTGCACACACGCCCACATGAGCTCACACTCGGGCAAACACACCAAAAACAAGCCAGAAAAATCCACAATCAAAAAGAAAAGAGAAACAACGCCCCAAGCCCAGCCCATCAAGTCACCCTCGCTCTCTGAATGCTCTTTAGAGGTATTATAGCTGCTGAGTCCATTAAACCCCTCCCCATAGGAGCCTCTTAATTTTCTGTGGGATCACCCACGAAGCACTCTAGCCTTCTTGATGCTGTTTCCGGCGTTTCTTTCAGGATGGCTGACAAACCACAGTAACCTTGGATACTGGATGCTTTCTTGCAAATGGGCAAAGGAAGTTCACAATCTCTGGGAAAACAACTGATGTCATCTGTTTACCCATGACAAGAATGTGAGGCTTCAAAATAAGTTTTGGGTGGGCTAGAGATGACTCAGTGGTTAAGAGCACTGGCTACTCTTTCCGAGGATCTGGGTCCATTCATTCAGTTCCCAGCTGCCACAGGTCAGCTCACAAGGGTCTGTAAATCCAGTTCCAGGGGATTTGATGCCCTCTTCTGGCCACCACAGGTACTGCATGCACGCGGTACAAACATACATAGGCAAAACACACAAAATGAGTAAAATTTTGAAAGGGATGAGAGAAATTATGTAGTTATATTATAATCTAAAAAACTAAAGAAAGTGATAAAAATGTATAATCTTGGGTGGGGTGTGTGTGGTGGCGCGTACCTTTAATCCTAGCACTCAGGAGGCAGAGGCAGGTGGAGATCTGTGAGTTCAAGGCTAGCCTGGGCTACAAAATGAGTTCCAGGACAGCCAGGACTGTTACACAGAGAAACCTTATTTCAAAAAATAAAATAAAAAACATCTTTTTGGTTTATTTTTTGAGACAGGGTTTCTCTTTGTATCCCTGGCTGTCCAGAAACTTGCTCTGTAGACCAGGCTGGCCTCAAACTCACAGAGATTCACCTGCCTCTGTCTTCCAAGTGCTGGGATTAAAGGTGTGTGGCACCACCACCTGGATATTTTTTATTATAAGCAGAATAGAAATATATATATATATACATATATGTATATATGTATTAGAAAAGACTATTAAAAATTTCCCTTCCTGTGGGACACGGTGGTACACACTTTTAATTCTCAGCACGTAGGAGGCAGAGACAGGTGGATCTCTGTGAGTTTGAAGCCAGCCTGGTTTACAGAGCAAGTTCTAGGACAGCCAGGGCTATGTAGAGGGAGCCTGCCTAAAACAAAACAAAACAAAAAAAAATCCCACAAAAATAATAAAAATAAGTCTTCTCCCTTCCTAACCATATGTCTGTGTGAGGCTGGCTTTTCTATCTCTACTTCAAAACAACTTGTGAGAGGAGAGGATGCTGAGGCAGACATGAGAACCCAGCTGCATTCTGTTAATTAAAGAAATCTGAGCCGGGCGGTGGTGGCGCACGCCTTTAATCCCAGCACTCGGGAGGCAGAGGCAGGCGGATCTCTGTGAGTTCGAGACCAGCCTGGTCTACAAGAGCTAGTGCCAGGACAGGCTCCAAAACCACAGAGAAACCCTGTCTCGAAAAACCAAAAAAAAAAAAAAAAAAAAAAAGAAATCTGAAGAGGCTAGGGTATAGCTCAGCGGTAGGGGAAGGCCCTGATTCTACCCCTAGAATATGTTCTGAAAAGAAATGTATAATACTTCTGCCTCTCTCCTTCCTCCCTCCCCCCCCCCACACTCACACACACACGCACAAACACACGCACACCTATGAAGATTTGCGTTTCAGGGGCCAAGAGATGGCTCGTCAGTTAAGAGCACCCGTTCTTACAGAAGGTCTGGGTTTGGTTCTCACCACCATGTGGCGGCTCATGGCTACCTGTGGCTCCAGTCCCAGAGACTCTGTCCTATCTTCTGATCTCTCTGGACACCAAGCATACACAGCAAGACAAGCAGGCAAAACACTCATATATGTGATTAAACAAATCTAAAAACCGCGTTTTTTTATGTGTGCATGTGTGCCTATCTGTGGGTATGGGCAAGGGTCCAGGGAGACCAGAGGTGCTGGGAACTGTATTCGGGTCCCTAGAAAAGTAGGGTATGTTTTCAGTTTTTTGTCTTTGTTTTATTTTCGAGACAGGGTTTCTCTCTGTAGCCCTGGCCATCCTGGAACTCTCTCTGTAGACCAGGCTGGCCTATGCCTCCTGAGTGCTTGGATTAACGGTGTATACTAGCACACTTGGCTATAGGATATGTTCTTTACTGCTGAGATTTTCCTGCCTCTGCTTCATGAGTGTTTGGATTATAGGCACATGCTACCATACCCTGCACATAAAACTTCATAAACTTCATAAAACCAGAGAATGCATGTTTTAAGAGCTTTCCAGATGTCTGCATTGTTTTAGATCACGTTTCATGTATGTGAGGCTGGACTGGAATTTGTTATGTCGCAGGGGTGACCTTACTCTCCTGTTCCTCCTTCCTCCGTTCACCTAAGTTCTGAAACTACAGCTGTGTACGTCACCCTATTTTTTATGAGGTGCCAAGGGTCAAGAATGCCAGGCAAGCGCTCCATCGTCAGAGTGACACCTGCAGAGCTGGGGACACATATGGAAGCCCCTAAGACCAAAAAGGTGGTAACTAACCACATACAGTGAACCAGATAGCCGGCATTTCAGCGTTTTCCTGGCGCAGCGGGGAGAGCCAACAAAGAATGGGAAAAGAGAAAGGGCATTTTCCACATGGGCCCAGTTGTTCTGTTTGCTCCCAGCAAGCACCACAGAGGTATTCTGCCGGGAGTCATTAAGCCACATAAAGATATCGAGAGCTTTCCCACATCACATCTATATCCAAATAACCACTGAAATATTCGTGGGTGTATAACAGAATTTAGGTGAAAGACCAAGTTAAATTTAAGATCAGATGAACTGGCAGCCGTGCCTGTGCTCTGACGCTTAAAAGCCCTTCTCAAGCTTTAGGAAGTACTGGTGAAGACTTCAGAGGAAACAGAGTTCTGCGCCTCTTGTCCACAAGAGGGCGCCAGAGGCAAAGAGGAGTTGTCAGTAGCGAGGTGAGGAATTCTGCAGGATGCTTTTGGGATGGAGAAAGGAAATCACAGGAAGAGGCCTGAGCCGAGAGGGTGCCTGACTTTTCTAAAGAGACTTCGTTTGTTTTATTTTATTTTGTGTTTTTGTTTTGTGACCTGGGGATAGAACGCAAGATTTTATGCACACCAGGGAACCTGAAGCCTGCAGATTTGGCTAGACTGGCGGGTGGGATGTGCCCAGGGGTCCTTTTGTCTTCTCTGCCTGCACTGAGGGAAGGTGACAGACACACAGCGCCCTCAAACCTCTACAGCAAACACTTAAAAAAAAAATAAACTAAATAAAATACCAACACACCCCTAGTTGTATGCAGTAGCCCGTGCCTGTTGTTTGGGCAACTGGGGATGCAGAGTCAGTGGAGCTCAGGAGTTCAAGGCCAGCCTGGACAACATACTGAAATCCCAATCTCAAAACAGTAAAAGACAGACACTGGTCTCGCTCCAAGTATTTCTGACTTAAGAAGCTCTGGGGTTTGTTTGCTGGGAATTCGAACTCAGATCCTTGCATTTGCCAGGCAAGCACTCTACCACTGGGTCACATTCCAGTCCAGAAGGTTGTGTTGATGAAAAAGTTCCCCAGATGCTGCTACTATGGAGAGGTACAGTTCAACTGTTACAGCGGTTAGGGCCCCTCCAGAACCTTCCGCAAGCCCCTATGGAGAAGTCACCACTTTTGTTCACGAGGAATGGAGGGACCACCGTGGGGCCTGCCCCTCCCCAGGACGTCTATCACTTCACTGTCACCAGGGCCCAAGAGTGAGCTTCTTCCTCTGAAAGCTGCTGAGTCAGCAGAGACAGGGCCGGAAGTCACAGCAGGCCGGGCGCTGGGGAGGATGCTGAAGTCCCAGCTCCCAGCCAGGACCACTCTGGCTTTCCATCTCTATCTGCCGAGTGGGAGCACCACCGTCTCCATTCCTTAGACAGCGCCCACGACCACTGTATTTGGCTTATGGCGAGCCAGTGATGAAGCCGCACTCCACCCAACACAGGTCACTCTGGGTCTCCCTGCGCTCAAGGAGCCCACACTTCTGGGAACTCACTGATCTCTGTTGGGGGCTTTCCTGAGCTGGTCGGCTGTGACCCTCCACGAGAAGTTAAAAAATCGCATGGCATTCTCAAAGTAGAGATCAGGAACTGCCGTGTACTGCGGAAGCAAAGTGGAACGAAAGATCAGCGCATGCGCATGGGAACCGAGGCCCCACAAAACCAACCCATTAGTCTTCAGGCCAGAGACAGGATGGAGGGCACAGGGCTGTAGGCCCAGAGCCTCTTTCGGCCTTGACCTTCCTCTCTAAAGACAATAAAAGCTTCACCCAGGGGTGCCCGAGATGCCCTGTTGCAGCATTTGGGACTTCAGCAAGAATATGCTCAGCATGGCAGATATAGCCTATGCCAGTCCCATTCAATATGGCAAACACTGACTGCGAAGAACTTTAAATGGACTTGTCTGGCTTCTACACTTTACTTTAATTGGGTTGGGCGCGTGCTCAGCTGGGAGAGTGCTTGTTTACCAGGAGCAAAGCCCTGGGGGTGCAATCCCCACCTTCATACACTGGACTTCGTGGTACCCACCTGGGACCCCAGCACTTGGGAGGCAGAGGCAGGAGGATCAGAAGTTCAAGGTCACCCTTGCCCACACAGAGTTCAAGGCTAGCCTGGACTATTGTAAGACCCTCGCTCTGAGTCACTAAATGAGATAGAAATGAATTGTTAAATAGGTCCCTGTGAGCAGCACAGACCTAATGACCGGAGCGAGACACTATCTCAGAAGTGGAGGGGCGGGCACACTCCCTCATATGACGCCCTTCAACACCCAGCTGCACCTCCTCATATATCCCTCAACCAGCAGCCTGGATTCTGTCCCAGCCAAATGCAGAGTTCTAGCTTAGATATATTCTAGATCTTTCTAGCTACTGGAAACAGCCAAGGAGTCAGGCCCTGACCTGGGGCAGCACCTGGTGGCCTCCACGAGTCCTTGGTTCTGACAGCCTGATACCCAGGGCCACTTTAAATGATTTTCAAGGAATCGGGCAATGGACAAGAGTCTAACAGCTTCAGAGGTAATTTTAACAGATTCAGGGTTTAAATGTAACCACAAGATGAGGCTACTGTAATGTCACAAGTGCCCCAGCTCACAACTCTAAACCATGAGAGCAGGGACCAATCACAGAAACCGGAGAACAGCAGCCTGCTCAAGGCAGCTGATTGGCTGAGGGCTCCAAGCGCAGGGAAGGGCAATTACCCTTTGCTGCCTGAATGAAGCTTTAAAAGACTATTGGGGTGTGCGTTTCCTCTTTCTGTTGGTGTTTCAAGGTCAAAGTCAAAAGTTCAATCATCTGAGGAAGGAAGAGAGGACCTGGGGCAGGAGGACGTCTGGGAGGAGCAGCAGGGGTGGGGGCCCACTCGGATGCTTTCGGCTCACTGATTCTCACTGTGCCTTTGAAGGTCTGCTTTCTTCCTTCATTTCTTCAAAGTAATAATTTAAAAAACGTATGTGTGTGTATGTGTGTACACCTGTGTGTGCACGAGTGGCCATGGAGCCAGAAGGAGTCAGATCCCCTAGAGCTGGAGTTGCAGGCAGTTATAAGCTGCCCAACACGGGTGCTGAGAACCCAACCCAGGTCGTCTGCAGGAGCAGTGTGTGCTCTTAGGCACTGAACCAGCTCTCCAGCTCCTCCCTCACCCTCTCCATGGTTTGTTTGAGATACGTTCTACCCTGTAGTCCAGGCTGGCCTTGAACTTGCCAGGTAGCCAAAGATGGCCTTGAACCCCAGCTCCTCCTGTCCAAGCTTTTGGAGAGCTAGGATTAGAGACGCGTGTAGCCACGTCTGGTTATTCCCCTATTCCTTTTTTTCTGTTTTGTGGGTGTTGGGGAAGGAACCTACGGCCTCACACGCTCTAAGTTCATGCTCCACCACTGAGCCACCCTGCCCTGGCCATTCTCCTGTACTTTCCCACTTGCTCCCTGGAGCTGGCCGTTTCTAGTGGAGCACACAGCTTGTGCTACAGTAACAACCACTGAGCAATGGCTGAGGGTGGCTCTGGGCAGACAGAAACGCCCACTGACCCATCACCCAAAGGAACAGGGAAAGCCGTCCTCAGGCCCATATCCCCAAACCCCACTCTAGGTCACTTTGATACAGGCTGATAACCATGTTATCTCCAGCATCTAAATCAGGCCAAACTTGGACTTTCTGACGTGGGCATAAGGGAGTTTGAGAGTCAGGTGGAAGCCACTTACGTCATTGAAGACTTTGTCCAGTTCCTTGGGGTCCATGATGAAGTTGGGGTAGCCTATCATGTTGTAGATGGCATCCGCCTGGACAGAAGGGATGGAGTAAGTCAGTGCCAAGTGATGTTGGCCAAGCCTGCCCTGGATCTGTGGGGTCCGGGGCTCAGGGTGTACGTCAAGGAGAGCCAGGGCTAGCCTCCAGCCCCCTTAGGGCTTCTCCATCTTTTCCCGGAACAAATCTCGTAAATTCTGATGAAATGCCACTTCCCCCAAGAGAGCCATTATGGTTTGGATGTGTGCCCCCAGAGCCGATGCACTGTAACTGCATCCCATGTGGAACAGAGAGGAGAGGCCCTCTTGGCCCTCGTGGATGCCACCACGGTTGCAGGAATGAGAGGGGAGGGAGGTTAACCATTACAGGCATTAGCTGGCTCTTATGAAAGGGTTGATCCAGTCCCTCTACAGTGTGCATCTTCCTTGCCCTTCCCGCCTCTGCTATGGGAAATCTCTGGATATCTCACGCCAATGTGGGCTTCAGGGTACCAAGGGTCCTGATGGAGTCGTGGGGCACAATGGCATCTGTGAGCATCTTGACTGGACAGAATCTCTCCCACCCGCTCCCTCCTCCACCAGCAGCCTAGTGCCCTCTGAACTCCCAGGCAGCCTCACCTTTTCCTTGGCTGATCTCCGGGTGTCTTCATCCATCCACTTCAGGGTACTCAGGCTCTCCTCAAAGGCCTTCTTGATCTCTGAGATTATCTCGCTGGCCTGAGGGGACAGACGCCACGACAGTAAGGGCTGGGCTATGACATCACCGAAACGCAACAGGAGCCCTGTGTAGAAGGATGCTGCCAGCCAAAGGCTACTCTCTGGTGCTAGGTCAGGGAGGAGCCCGGCTTCCCACGAGTCCTCTCCCGACAGGCCTCTTGCTATCATGACTAGGGTCAAGTAAGATGAGGCTGGCTTTGGGGAAGTTGGGAAAGCTTCCATTGCAGGATGTTCTCAGAGTCTCCAACATGAACCAGTACACTGAGATTCCTTCAGAGAAGGAAGTGGCCTCTCCCACACTGACCCGAGCAAATAACCCATTTTTAATGGAATGAGCTTTGAATTCTAGAGAATTTGCTTCTGAGGGACATTTCCAAAAATGTTGCAATCACTCCAGAGACAAACAGCAGCCCTGGAAGGTAAGTCTGTCATGGCTATACCAGGAGGACAAAGACAGGTGGAAGATTCTAGAGGACCGTGGCACTGTCCAGCAACAGAAAGGGTGGGGTTTGAAGGCGGAGAGCCCTTGACTCCCAAGGAGTCTGTATGTTAACCACCGACTGCAGTTGGCACTATCAGCAACAAAGGCTAGGGACGCGGCTCGGTCACTAGAATGTTCACCTGGCATGCACAGGGTTCACACCTCAGCGCCCCTAACCACAAGAGGAACTTACGATGTTCTTGCTGTCTTCAGCAAAGGTGGCTTTCACAAACATGGGGCCCAAGGCAAAGCCCAGGTTGTTTTCCGTGTCACTCACGCAAAACTTCCAGCGGGGCAGGCAGGTCTGGAAAACACATATGTGGATGTCAGGGGCTCAATTGTTCCTCCCGACCCCTTCCTTCCAGGAAGCGGTGCCACCAGGGGCCTGCGCTTCCTTCCGGAGCTTCAGAAAGACACCTTTTTTGACCCAGTACGGCTTCTCAAGGCACTGAAGCAGGAAGACACAGGCCTAGGGGTATAGCTCAGCGATGGAGTGCTCACCCCAGTACGCAGCGGAACCATGTCTCCCTGGGACCTGAGCCCACAGCCACAGCCACAGCCACAGAAGAGCCACGTCTCCCTGAGACCTGAGCCCACAGCCACAGCCGCAGCAGGACACACGTCTCCCTGGGACCTGAGCCCACAGCCACAGTGGAACCCACGTCTCCCTGGGACCTGAGCCCACAGCCACAGCCGCAGCGGGACACACGTCTCCCTGGGACCTGAGCCCACAGCCACAGCCGCAGCAGGACCCACGTCTCCCTGGGACCTGAGCCCACAGCCACAGCCACAGCGGGACCCACGTCTCCCTGGGACCCTGCCCATACACGGGTGTGTAGAGCAGCGCGCTCACCTTCTTGGTCCCGTACATGACCTCCATGAACTTCTCATCGGCGTCCTGAAAGCGCTGATCCAGGAAGGAGCTCGTTTTCCTCACCAGGTTCCACATCATGTAGTTGTTGAGGAGGCTGTGGCAAAGGGCCAGGGAGAGCTCAGAGACCCCAGGCAGCATTTCAGCTCAGTTTCTGACCTCAGCTCTTCTCCAGCCTGCCCCCATGGCTGTTTACCACCCTCTACACACAGGGAACATAAGCACCTCATGGTAAAGCTTTGTTCCTCTACCACAGAAACCCCCGGGGTCTAATGCAATCACTCGGATGCGGCTAGTACTCAATAACCACCATGGCTTGATTACTCCATCTGGGCTAGAACGAAAGGGAGGGGCCCACGACCTGTCAGACTCAAGGTTCCATCATTGGCAGCTCCCTCTGACCCATCTCCGGGGTACAGGAAACCTGCCAACCACACTTGTAAAGGAGCCACCTTAGCACAAAGATGTCTGTTTAAGCTGAACGCCTGACAAACGTATGTAGCCAAGCAAACTCATGCATATGATGGGACACTGTGCAGCCAAGAAGACTCTGACCGAGACCTGGGACGTTATTAGGGAAGATGACAAAGGCCATGGGAAAAGCATCTGGTCCTGATGATGGAGAAGTACCATGTATCAGGAAACCTCTCTTTCTCTGTGAGCACACATGAACAAACAGACACATATCCTGGGAGCTCCCTTTTCCCTACACCTTCCAACATTTCTGTCTGTAAAATCCTAAAGTTATCTGAGTATCAGCTGGAACTAGTACATAGCATGTACTGGACTGAAGTACTTCTCAGCGCTAGCTTCCCTTAGCTCTCCCTCTCCACAGCCTGGCTGGGGGGAGAAGGACCCCAGGGAAGGATGCGACCTGCCCCAAAGTTACAAAGCTATGAGAAGAGGGGCTGGGATTTGAACCTGCACTCACAACCAGAAGCATTACACAGAAGCCCACCCAGGGCCCCTTTCCTGAGTCCCCACCAGGCCTGAGGGTGGGGCTGCCAGCCAAGGAGCTGTCCCCGACCATGTGTCCCTTCAACACCTGTGTGCCGCCGTTACCATTTGTCAGTGTTGTTGATGAGGGTGGAGACTTGTCCCAGGTATTCCTTGTCATAGACCACGATGGGCTCAGATTCATTGATCTCCACCGGGTAAAAAATGGTGTTGAGGAAGGGCAACCAGTTGATGGCGGGTGCCAAGGTCTGCAAGGGCAAAGGTCAGTCAGTGTGAGGGTGGCCAGGCCACATCCCCCTCAACCCAGGTCTCTAGGCCATTCCTCAGAAGAGGGCCTCATCACGACAGGGAAGAGTATGATGCTGTCTGCCAGGGCACAGGGCAGAGTCAGGGCCGGCCGGCCAGTTTCTGTCGGAAGCAGCCTAAGGAGCCAGGAGACAAGACCTCGTGGGAGGGGTTGGCGAAGTGACTGGGGGTTTAAGAGTGCTTGCTGCTCCTGTCTGCAAGTTTGGTTCCGAGCGCCCATGACAGGAGGCTTACAACCACCTATAACTCCAGTCCCAGGAGATCCAACCCCTTCCTCTGGAGTCTGTAGGTACCTGCACACACATACACATCCCTGGCAAAACACACATACATATAAATAAATAAATAAAAATTAAAAGGAGACCTCACTCGAGAGCTGGTGTAGCTGAAGCCAGCACCGAGCAGACAGGGGCAGACAGATCTCTGTGAGTTTGAGGTCAGCCTGGTCTATATGGCAAGTTTCAGGCCAAACAGGGCTCCATGGTGAGATCGTGTCTCAAAATAATTAAATATTTTAAAAATGGGGATAGCTGGTCGGTGGTGGCACATGCCTTTAATCCCAGCACCCGGGAAGCAGAAGCAGGCAGACCTCTGTGAGTTTGAGGTCAGCCTTGTCTACAGAGCAAGTTCCAGGACAGCCAGGGCTGCTACACAGAGAAACCTTGTCCTGAAAAACCAAATAAATAAATCAACGACTTGAAAAAAGTGAGAGTATGTGTGTAATTTTGTCTTCCCCTTGGGCTCTCCTAAGGACTGGCCAAGGCTCTGGAGTAACACGCATGTAGCTTTTCCAGTGCACGAGCCACGCATGTGGGGCATGGTGGATGATGGCAGCTACATCTCCGTCTTCCCTCATTTTGATGAAGTTCCCCTTCAAAAAATAACAGGAGCCTCATATGGCCTGTTGGGATGAGAGGCCCGCATCACCACGTCTGGCTAGCCCCATTTAAAAACTACAATCGCGTATCTGCGTATGTGTGCACAACACAGCACGCCTGTGGTGTAGAGAACAGCTCGAGGGAGCCACTTCTCTTCTCCCACTGTCTGAGAGTCATGGATCCAGCTCAGGTCGGCTTGGCGCAGGTGCCCTTCACTTGCTGAGCCATCTCGCCAGCTCTGTATCATCTCAACTTTTTCCCCCAACAAAGTTTCATTATGTCGACCAGGTTAGCCTTGAACTTGCAGTGATCCTCTTGCCTCCGCCTCCCGCTGCTGGGACTGCATCATCATGCCAGGCTCATCTTAGACACAACTGAGCCCAGTTGAGTGGTATTAGTCATTCACTGTTTTGCCACCATGACCCCGTCCCCTCCCCAGCCTCAGGTTCTTAGCATCTTGCCAGACTGAAGATGTCTACTACCAACTTCTCAGGTCCCCAGAAAGCAGAACCATCCACTCTGTTTTCTGTCTCTACCAAATCTACACCAAGAGCCTCAGCTAAGTGAAGGCGAAGACAGACTGCTCTTGTCTATTTTTTCCTTCTGATGCTTGAACCTGGGGCTTTGCACACAAGGTCAATGCTCTTCCACGGAGCTGCCCCTCCATCTCCCAAGTTTGCTCTTTTGTAGCTGGCTGGTTTCACTTAGCAGTGTCCCTGAGCAGAGTTGCACAACTTTGGAACCATCAGCCCCAGCCCCGTGTCACCCACGTGTCCTGTTATTTTTAGTGTGCCACCTTTCAGAACGTGCGGTCTTTCAGGGCAACCGAGACTGAGCTTGGGCACAAATGACCATCTGCAGAACGCACCGCGGACACCAGGCTCTTAGCAAGCCAGCCGTCAATGGCAGTCATTCTGATCATTGTTCAAGTTCTGTCCCAAGCGGCCCTGGCCCTGGGGAATTACAAATTCCGTTCTCACTTCCTTGAGGAAATAAAAAATGTCAGATAAACAAAGGCAGGAGTGACACCTCCGCTGTAAAAGCCCTTCACATGGGAAAAACCAGGAAATGCCACGAAGTTCATCTGTAAGATCAGAGCAACACACAGCCTGTCCTCAAGGAGAGTGGAGGTCAGCCCTAAGACTCTCTATTTAACAGGTGACTGCATGGTGAAAAGTGACCTTCCTGAGGTCTCGTGTCAGCTGACACCTGTGCAGGGCTACAAATCAGGTTCAATCACCACTGGGTTTATTTGCTTGTTGGCAGTGTTGGGAACTGAACTTGGCCTCCCAAATGCTAAGCCCGTGGGCTACACCCATAGGACACCATTTCTGGGCTTCAAAGGGCATTTCAGCTATTGCAGTACAGAGAGCTGGAAGGACAGACATGAAGCTGAGGCTGTGCCTGGCTCCCAAAGGCACTGGTGAGCCTGTTAAAGCTACAAGTCAGCTTCCAGCAAGGGGTTGATTTGTGCCATTGATGGTGACTGTACCGGGCTGGCGACTGAACAGCACAGCGGGCAGGGAGCCAGTGGGCCACAATACATCCCTGCTGCACGGGAGATGTCAGCAGAGCTGATGGAGTCCCTGGCAGGAACCAGTTCAGGGGTTCAGAGCCACTTCACAGCCTTTCTCTAACATGGAGACAACTCCCTCAGCTGCCAGAGCGGTCTGCTCTGTCCTCTGGAAATGGCCTGCCCTGTACCAAGCATCCTTGTCTCCTGGCTCGTCCTCCCTGCCCTCCTCCTGGCAGATCCTCCAGCTCTGGGAGGCTAGGAGGCTGAGAGGTGCACTCGTGAGATCTTCAAATAGGACTCAGTCATTAAAGCCACCTGATGGCAAGATCCTCTGGCAAAGACCCGGGGAAACAGATACACTTTCAAATGTCACTGCTCACATAATTTGTGAGAACCAGGAGTCACTGGGACTCGCTGACAGAGATATGGATGGTGAAAATCACCGCGGAATCTACACAACCTGTCCCTGTGGGGCCAGCAGATGTTCCCAGTGGGAAGCTCCTTGGCTCTGAAGTAAGGAGCCGTGGGGGAACACTAGAACTTTCAAATTTCCAGCCTCGATTGCTTCGGTGATTCTTAACTTAACATGTTTCCATGGAGATTGCTGTTTTAGTCAACTGGGACATTCTCCTGTGACTCAGTCCCCCTGAGGACACTGATGAGCTCTATTTTCCATGCTTGAAGCCAAGGAGCCCTGCTGAGTCCTAACCACCGAGGCGTGGGGAGTTAGAGAGACCAGCCGAGTGGCACACATCTACAGTCCTGGCACTGGGGAGGCAGAGACAGGAGGATCACTAGTTTGAGGCCAGCCTGTACTATAGTAAGAAGACCCTGACTCAAAATTCCCAAGGCTGGGGTGTGATATGGACATCTCACTGATGGCCTGACCTTGTGCAGGGGCAAAGCAGTGTCTTCTGGGACACAATGGGGCACTGTACTCATAGCAGCTGTGGCTACTTGCTTGGGATCAAACCAGTCAGCATTCCAGCATGGAGTGAGAGGGTTCCCCAAACTCCCACCCCAGCCGGGGAGCTGCTGACATTGATGCTCCTGGAAGACGAGTCACCTTTCATTAAGGATGTGATCCTTGGTAGGTGGACCATGTCCAGCGGATGGCCCCATGCCCATGATACAAGGGCAGCACAAAACAACTTGGTAGTTATGAAGAAGGAGGAGGAGGAGGAGGAGGAGGAGGAGGAGGAGAAGGAGACGGCATGAAATTGGGTGTGGGGTGGAATCTGGGAGGAATTAGGTAGAAGAAGAGGAGAAGGTGAATTTGGCCAAAATATATTGTATAGCTAGCTGGGTATGGTGGCACGTGAGTATAAGCCTAACACTTGGGAGGCAGAAACAAGTGTTAGCTGTGAATTTAAGGTCAGCCTGGTCTATATAGCAGGTTCCAGGTTATGCAGTTTGAGGCCAGCTTGTTTTATGCGCGCGCATGCGCATATATACACACACACACATACACACACACACACACAAAGAGACACACACACACAGCCTCTGCACACACAGCACAGGCTGGCCTCAAACTATATAAAACACACACACATAAACACACATATGTGTATATATGTATATATACACATATATATACATGTCTGGAGAGTGGTATATATGTCTCAGTGGGTAACAGCACAGAATGCTTTTGTAGAAGACCCAAGTTTGGTATATAGCACCCATGTCAGGTGGCTAACAACTGTCCATAACTCCAGCTCTAGAGGGTCCAACACCCTCTTCTGAACTCGGTGGGCATTTGCACTCATGTGTACATTCAAGGGACATACACATATACAGGCAATTTAAAAATAATAAAAATAAATCTCTGAAAACCAAGCTAAGACTGGGATGCGGCTCAGTGGTAGACCAGTTGTCTAAATGTGCAGGTTCAGTTCCCAACACTGTAAATAAAATGGGAACAAAGGGAAGAATTGACACGCTAAGATTCCTCCCCCAGTGGAGAAAACAGGCAGAGAAGGGAGCCTCGCCTCCAACAACCTTTGACACAGAAGCTCCTACGAAGGAATGGACAAGTGTCTGGAGAAGGGATGCAGGATGTTTGATTCGTGGGCCTGAATTCAGCCTTTACTCTGGGCTAGCCTGAAGCCATCTGATACAGCAGCAGGGCTAGCCGAGACCCACCATGAAGCTGGCTGTGCCTTTATCTACCCAGAGTCTGGAAAGAAAGTAAGTCTCTGGCAGTCAGAAAAGATGCTCTGTGCTAAATTACTTGCAGCTATTTTAGTGCCGGGGACCCAGGTAGCATTGCCAGTCACAAAGAACAACCATCAGCAGTGTTCATGTTTACCCCTCTCTGCCTCATCATACCCCATGCACAGGTGGGGAGCCAGGCCTACGCCAGCCTCATGGGGTACAGGGTACCTGCACATCTGCCCAGTGCTCCTGGCTAACATCCCCTGGCAGCCGTTTTCCAAAGACCTCGAGAGTTAAGGCGGAAAACTGCTGGCCGTTTGGGCAGGCAGGGGCTGTGTCCCATTTACCTTGGTGTTCTGACCCAGAGCAGGCTCAGAGAATGGGTCATGTGTTACTTTTCCAGGAAGGGGACTGAAGCTCAAGGGGTTGAGCCATGCGACCTGCCTCAACTCACACAGTTTGAGATGGAGTAGGGCAGTGCCATGTTCTGACCCCAAGCCCAGGCTAGCGCTTGTAGGCTGCTGCCTCTGAAGGGACTGTCCCACCTGAGCACTGAGGAGCAGGCTAGGTAGAACCAATCATCCATCTTTTCTCCCCTTTATTCTGGGGACAAATAGCTCTTAGGTACGGGGCAGAGGAGGTGGGGTCCAGACTCCAGTGACCACTGGCGGACCACAGTTGTTCCTTATACCATTGTGGGCATCAGTTTCAGCATGGCAAGCCCTGTGGGGCTGGAGCAAACCGAATTACGCCAAGCAAACAACATCTCCCTCAACCTTTTAGCCTTGGAGTGGAAAACAGTGCCAGATGGTGCCCAGCACAGACTATCTGTCTCCATAACAACTCACTCGGTGCCACGTCCCCTGGGAACCTGCAGGCAGCTGGCAGCTACCGGAGGCCTGAGTGGGCTCTGGCTCCTCCCGGAACTCTTACCGCCTGGCTTAAGTGTGACAATCATTAAACTTGAGTCCCTGGCCTTCCTTGCCCAGGTCAGGGCTCAGCTTCCCCTCCTCCAAAGCTGTTAGCAGAGACATACAGACTGTTTCCTAGGGCAGGCTAGCTCCAGGGCACAGGAGAGCAAGCCCATATGCACCAGAAGGAAGAAAAGAGGGTAAACACAGTGTACTGTCTGAGGGAAGGGACAGACAGACAAAAGCAGGCTGGGTGAGATGGGAGGACACGGTGGTGAAACTATGGGTCCATGAAACAAACATCGTGTCCCTCCTGGGGCAAAAGCAAGGCTCAGTCTACAGTGTCACCTGATGGAAGGCCCTTTCCCCTTGGGACCTAAGAGAAGGCTGAACAGCAAGACAGACCACAAAGGAGGATTCAACAGGCCACCAACTGAGGAGTCCTGAGGTCCAGCCAGCCAGCAGGGGGCAGAAGAAGACAGGCCCGACTAAAGAGGCCACCGCGGGCCTCTAGCAAGCCTCTATTCTGGTCACGCCAGAGTAAGTACAGGTCCAGCAGGCAGTGACAGCTCGAGGATGGGTCACAATCAAGAGCGGAGCTCTAGGAAGCCAAGCCTGAGTCCCAGCTTAGGAGCCTCTGGGCCCTAACCATGCTACTTGGCTGACCAGCTCAGAAAAGGCTGGGGGTATAGTTCAGTAGGGAGAAGGGCAGAGGCAGGTGGAGCTCTGAGAGTTTGAGGCCAGCCTGGTCTACAGAGCGAGTTCCAGGACAGCCAGGCTACACAGAGAAATCCTGTCTCAAGAAAAACAAAACAAAACAAAACACGGTATAGTGTTGCCCATCTGTAATCCTGGCTCTTGTTAGAGATAGAGGCAGGAGGATCCGAAGTTCAAGATTTTCCTTGGCTACCTGTGAGTTCAAAGTCAGCCCACGATATATAATACCCAATTACAAAAGAATGAAGTGCACTGAGCTTTGTAGGAGTTTTTCATAAAAAAGAAAAGGGACAAACTATATCCCACCAACTCTGCGGTATCCCACCAACTCTGCGGTGCTCCATCGCCAAGCACGGGACACATGGTACACGAAAGGATGCACCCATTCCACCTGTGGGAGCTGCCATCACCACCACGGTCTTCAGGGAAACATCTCAGAAAGCAGCCTCACCCTGGCATCCCTTCCTACCCTCGTGGTCTTTACTGGGTAAGGTTATCTCCCCGAGCGGATGGATCAACACCCTCCTTCATCAGAAGGATGATCCTTGATCTTTCATCAGGACCTGGTAAGGTGGGTCCAAAGTGCCCGTGTCCAGTGCCTTCACGGATGCCCCGCCCCCACCCGATGCACGGGCACTCTTTAACCCACCTGCAGCTCGGCAGCCGTCACTTTGTGGTAGATGAGCTCCTCGTCACGGCGCTTCTCCTGGGGGATGGTGATATTGGCCAGCGCTGTCTCAAAGTCCAGGATCTGCTGCATCTGGGGCCGGATGGAGTCCTCGTCCCCACCTCCCAGCAGTTTCCCCAGCTGGACCATGTAGTTCAGGTAGCCGGTCAGCACCTGTGGGATCCCGCACCCCAAAACTGTTGGTGGCAGCCTCCTGCTGCCCTCTGAGCTAGAGGAGTGCAGGACAGACTACAGCCTGTACTTATAGCCAAGGAACTCACTATATAGACCAGGCTGGCACTGAATTCACAGAGATCCACCTGCCCCTCCTCTAAAGGTATATGCCTGGCTTGTTTTCCTATTTTTTTTTTTAAGATTTATTTATTATGTATACAGTGTTCTGTCTGCATGTATGCCTACAGACCAGAAGAGGGAGCTAGATCTCATTGCAGATGGCTGTGAACCACCATGTGGGTGCTGGGAATTGAACTCAGGACCTCTGGAAGAACAGCCAGTGCTCTCAATCACTGAGCCATCTCTCCAGCCCTTGTTTTCCTATTTTTTGAGACAAGGTTTTACTCTGTAGCCCAGACAGGCCCGGAACTCATGGCAATCCTCCTGCCTCAGTCTCCCAAGTGCTGGGATTACAGGCATGTGCCACCAAGTTCAGCTTCTGAAACACAGCTTCAAGAATGATTTTGATGCAGTGTCTGTCCACTGGCTCCCTACAGCCTTCAGGATTGAGGTGAAGTGCTTCCACAGGTCCCAGGAAGGCCCTGCTGCCCTGGCCCTATCTCTCTGGGCTCATTCCAGAGTTGATCTATCTTTTCCATTTTTAGTTTTAGTTTTACACTGTGTGTGTGTGTGTGTGTGTGTGTGTGTGTGTGTGTGTGTGTGTGAGGAGTGTTGGAGGCTGCACGCACCACGCTGTGTCTGTGTGTGCGGAGGCAGAGGACAGGCTTTGGGGCTTAGTTCTCCCTTTCCACCTTTACAAGGGTTCTGGAGCTATCGAACTCATGTTGCCAGGTTTGTGTGGCAAGCCTCTCTGCCTGCTAAGCCATCTCACTGGCCCAATTTTCATCCCTTTAATGCGCCTGCTCTGAAGCACCTGGCACTGTGTGTCTTCTGATCTGAGTCAAGTCCCCGCACTGCATTTCCCCAGCTGCCTCTCCACACAAGGCTGGGCCTCTAGCTGGCTCATCAGCCAAGCGAGGCTTGCCTCTGCTAGACCTCGAGGTCCCTGGGGACCACCTCCTGAGCACTGGGCACCGAATAGGTGCAGCTGGGATAATGGAAGGACACGGGTGTGAACCTCTGACCAGGTGTCCCTTGAGGGCATTACAGGCACAGAAGGTTCTGGAGGAGCTGGCTTGCGTGTACAAACTGAGCAGTCTCCGAGAGTCCCCGAGTTAAAGGCAAGGTAAAAGGCCCATCAGCTTGACAGCGGTGATGCCCACAAAGGCCTGGTACCTACAAACGGTGACGGCTGTCACCACTGTCTTCTTTAGGGAAGGGACAAATGATGACCTTGTGCCTGCCATGCCTGACTGTGATGTCGGAGGATGGGGACACCCCTCCCCCACCCAGGGCTGCCTGTCAACCCCCAGGAGACCGAGCCCTCCACAGAAGCTCAGTTGCGCTGGGCGTGCGCAGCGGGGCAGGCTGGGCAAGCTCACCTTCTCGTTTTCCGTCTTGTTCAGGTAGTAGTCCCTAGAGGGCAAGCCCAGGCCAGACTGGTCCACCTGCAGAGGGACGCAAGGTGAGAGGGAGGCTCCCTGCATGGCTACCACCCTCCCTGGGGACAGGTCCCAGCAGGAAGGGGAGGAGCTGCTAGCTCTCACTGACACATCCACCCAGGGACCAGGGATGGGACGTGCACATTCCCACCTATCTGAGGGACTTGGTTTCTTCCAAAGGGCTAGACAATCCTCTTTAAATCACCCCTGGCCTAGGCAAACACTCTGTTTCACCAAACACTGTCCATGTGGTTTGAGCTACCCCAAGCTATGTGGTTGTGGTGAGGTGACCAAACTTTCCTGATCCTTTGGTTCTTCCTCTAGAAACTAAGGGGAATGGCAGCTACCCTGTGGAACTGGAATGGGAACTTGTGGAGACAATGGTGGCAATGAGTCGGGCAGAGAGGAGAGGAGCATTCTAGAGAGCTGTCATGGAAGCCTTTTGGTTCCCATCTTGGCATACCTCATCTCAGGCAGGAGTCATGATAGTGCATTTAGTCAACAAGGAAACTACTGTTCAGAGAGACTGAACCACTTGCCTACGATCACACAGCAAGTGTGATGTACGGATGGGTCGGGTGAAAGCACGGAGAAATGGACTCCAACCCATTCCAAGCAGAGCCACAAAGCCCAGGGGCCGAGGCAGGGGAGCAGAGGGTGTCATCAGTCCTGCCCAGGAGTTAATGTCACTTCCTAGGCTTGGCCCACCTGGATCACATTGCTGTTGGAGTTCTTAGAGTCGGCACTGACGTAGACAGAGAAGAAGGGCGAGGTGCGGTAGTGGGCTGTGACCACCTGCAGCGTGTCCTGGAAGTTATCTTTGGCCCAGGGTCCTGTGATATTCCAGCCTCCAAGCTGTGGGGAGAGAGCAGACGGGGTGGTGTGTGTGTGCACAGGTGTGTGCCTGTGGTGAGCTGGTGTGAGAACACTATGCAAATCAGAGTCACATGTTCTATCACCCTGGAGCAGTCCAATCATCTTCCCCTTTAAGCCAATGAATGGGGTGATGCTCACTGAGGAGTTCTGTGCATCTTTGTGTCTGCAAGTCTTGGTACTTAGGGCACCATTCATCTTGGGTTTTTAGATTCTCTTTTACAGACAGCCCTGACTGTCCTGGAACTCACTATGTAGACCAGGCTGGCCTCAAACTCAGAGAGATCCCATGCCTTCACTTCTACAATCCTGGGATTAAAAGTGTGTGCCAACACTTAAGTGTGCTAAGAGCACGCGAGGCTGTTGCTCCCGCATGGCTAGGAGGGAGGTGGGTTGGGATTCTGCCATGGATACAGTTTCTTGAGTCACACAGACACAGTGGTATTAAAACATAATTCCAACATATTGGGAAAAGTCTGAGAAGTGACAGTGGTCTTGTCTTGCAAACTGGTGATGAGCGCTTGCTCCACAAATACAGGAATCCAAGTTGAAATTCCTAGCACCCACAATAAAAGCTGGGTACAGCTTCTTGCAGGAATGGAAGGATCGCTGGGGCTTTCTGGCTATCCCCCAGCTCCATGTTCAGTGAGGAGACCCGATCTTAGGGCAGTAAGGAAGAGAGTGACAGAGCAGAAAACCAATGCCCTCCTCTGCCTCCACGTGCCCACATGTGCATACGTGATACGTGAGCGCGCGCGCGCGCACGCACGCGCACACACACACACACACACACTACCTTCGGTTCCCCCCTAGCCTGGCACAAGCTGCCCCACGGAACCTGTGTAAGAGGGGGGACAGATACTGCCCCACAGTCACTAACCCCATGCAAGACCTTCCTTAAGGTGAGCTGAGAGGCAAAGTCCATGAGGAAGCAGGGGTGTCTAGAAAACATTCCCAGCCACCTCTTCCTGCACTGGAAGTCTGGCTAGCCTTGGGCAGCCCTCCCTGGAGGCCACTTGAGACTGCAAATGTGCCCAGAATGAACTGATTGGGGCGGGAGACAGCGATATAGCTCAGCTGGCAGAGTATATATCTAATGTGCACGACGGCCTGGGTTCAATCTGCAGTGCTACACAAAACCAGGCACGATGGTGCATGCCTATAATCTCAGCCCTCAGGAGGTCAAGGCAGCAAGATCAAAAGTTCAAGGGCGTCCTTGGCTACACAGCAAGTTTGAGGCCAGCCTGGGCTATGTGACTCTGTTTCTAAAAATCAAATCAAAACAAAACAAAACAAAACACAAAAGAAAAAACAACAAAGTAAAGAAGAAATGGTTGGGTGACTTAGTAGTAACCAGCAGGTCCTCCTCCTGCAGAGAGCTTAACATCATATACACAGGGCCGCAGCAGCAACAGAGAGGAAGATTTTGATCCTGTCTCCACCTAGACATAGACATTCCTCTCCCCCCAGATGTTGATACACACCCTATAGCATCCACGCAGACAGATCCACCCACATGGAGCCATGCACACACATGCTCAGGCAACCCCAACACCCACAGCAGACAGATGGGCACCAAGCTCCACCTGGGTGGGGTAGCTGGAGGTGTGGGCTGGCTGAGAGCTGGGGCAGAAGCCGGAGGGCCTGGCAGGAGGCTGAGCAGAGGGAGGCAGTGGACGTCCACCTGAGCACCCACCTTCTCAATCAGCTCCATCAGGGGCTTGGCCCGCAGCTCCTCAATCCTAGTCTCGTTCATACACGCACGGTAGTATACTTGGGCCTTCCTCTCTGCCTCACTCACGCTGGCCGTGGAATTTTCTAGAACGTCAAGAAATAACAGAGTTGTGTCCCAACTGGGTGAGTCCTTCCCGGGTCCTCAGCACTCTGGACTGTACAAAAGCACACGGCAATTACTGTCCATGGAGGAGAAGCCTTGTCCTGGGGCTGTAAATGAGGGCCTCTGGGCAGAGCTGACAAGACTAGGTACCCCTGAATCTTAGCTGATGTTTTCCCTCTCTGCAAGATGGCCTTATGGATATGTCACTGGGATGGCAATGTGTGATGTGCTGGACAGTATTATGTCAACTTGACACAGGCTCGAGTCATCTGTGAGGAGGGATGTTAATTAAGAAAATGCCTTCAAAAGATCAGGCTGTAGGCAAGCCTGTAGAGCTTTTTCTTAATTAGTGATTGATGGGGAAGGGTGATTGATGGGGAAGAGGGAGGGCTCAGCCCATTGGGAATATATACATCCCTAGGCACATGGTCCTGGGTTCTATCAGAAAGTAGGCTGAGCAAGCCACAAGCGCAAGCCAGTAAGCAGCTCCCCTCCACGGCCTCCGCATCATCTCCTGCCTCCAGGTTCCTGCCCTGTTTGAGTTCCTGTCCTGACTTTCTTCAGCGATGGGTTACAAAGTAGAAGCGTAAGCCAGATAAACCCTTTCCTCTCTGACTTGATTTTGGTCATTGTGCTTCATCACAGCAGTGGTAACCCTAACTAAAATATGTGTGCCCACCCAACAGATGGTTGGTTTTCCTACAGCCAGCACATGGCCCTGCATCTCTGCCTGAAAGGTGGGCATCCTGCCATGGTTTTTAGATCCCAGATGACCTCGCCTGGGAGAAAGGCAGGAACTGGATAAGGCTTGAAAGGCTTCATTCATTAGGAACTGACTTCCGGCTTCCTCCTGGGAGGGCTAGATTATGTTTGCCAGGTTTACAGAGGGCTCACGGGGTTGTTTTCCACGTCCCACCCTGGGGGCCCAGGCTGTGGCTGTATCTCATCCCACTGGGGGTGGGCTGGGCACCCAGGAGACTCCTTCCCCCTCCCCCTCTCCTGTGCTACCTGCCACCTGCTGAAGGCCAAATGCCTGCACATGTGAGGCCTGGAAGGTTCCTGTTGCTCCCAAGGTAGTCACACCACTGGACACTGCTCAGGTTCTCAAGGGGTCTACTGTGCACTAGAGCTCCTGCCTCTGAGCAAGCACACATGCATGCACACGCGCACACACGCACGCACACAAACACCAGAGTCCAGCTTCAGAGTGGGCCACTCTGAGATGCTGAGACCATCTTTTCTTCCTCTCACATCAGTTTCTGACCTGGAAGCCTTTCCTTTGCCTCCTTCCAAGACCTCCCCAGCCCTTCCTCTTCCTGAACACATCTGCCTCCATTCACCGGGCAGACATCAGAGGTTGACTCTGGGTCACACACCGTGTAACCACTGGGAGACCAAAGGCAAGGCCCCTGCCCCATGGGGTTTCTGCACAAAATCCTGTGGAAGCCAGGCTCAGCTCCCAGGTCTCCTCAGAAGCTTGTGGATCTGAAGCTTTTTATTCTAAGCCTTCAGCACACTGGGCAAAGCCTGGATGCCGGACACCAGGTTGAGCATGAAGTTTTACAGACAGACATGGGACCTGCTCTCTGACTCCAGAAAGGGATGGGAATGTGCAGAGAAAAGCCTGCAGGGGATAAAATGCTTTAAAGAAGGCAATGGCTCTGGCTTCAAGCTGGGATGACCTCAGGCGCCACCATGGTCAGATCATCCAGTGCTGGTGCCACCCCCAGGACCCAGCAATGCTGGGCAACGCTGGGCAAGCATGCTACCAACTAAGTACAGCCCCAGCTCCAGATGATGTTCTGTGTGAGCGGAGTCTCAAAGATTAAAGGGGTTCACAGGATGGGGGAAGGGCTCTTGAGGGGGACAAGACAGCAGAGAACCAAGGAGAGGAGCAGAAAAGGACAAACCTGTGGAAGAGAGAGCCCTTTGTCACAGGCAAGTGATGTTATTTCCTGGGAAGTCTCTCTCTGTCTCTCTGTCTCTCTCTCTCTCTAAATTATGTGTGTTGATGGTTTGTCTGCATGTCTGTCTGTCTGTATGAGGGTGTCAGGTACCCTGAAACTGGAGTTACAGACAGTTGTGAGTTGGCATGTGGGTGCTGGGAATTGAACCTGGGTCCTCCAGAAGAGCAACTCTTAACAGCTCTAACTGCTGAGTTGACTCTTCAGCCCCTCATGGGACGTTTTAATCAGCAGCTGCATCTCTCCAGAGAGTCCTATTACCCATCCTTACCAGAAATGGATCAGCAGTCCCCAAGGGAGTAATGGGACAAGGCCTCTATTAGAGGGAGGGTGGAAACAGGAGAGCCAGTGTCTCAGGCTTGATAGGCAAAGCAGGGATGGGAAGGGGAAGTGCCCCATACCCCAGGGCCTCATCTCCATGGCAACACTCCCACCAGCCCAGCTCTTAGAAGGGAAAGCAGGAGCACCAGGTGCTGTCCAGGCCCCAGAAGCTTTCCATCTACATCTGGTTCTGGCCATGACCCTAAGAGGTCAGCGCCAGCATCAGAGGCAGAACGCTGTGCTCAGAAACAAGCCTGGCATCTGCTTTCCCCGAGGCCCCAAGGCCACGGAGATAAGAGACCTAAAGACAGGCTTCCCAGGGACAGCCTGGCTGTGCTCATCACAGTGTGTTCTGAGTTCCAGCTGGAGGCCACTGACCCGACACCCCTCCATCCCCACCCCAGTATCTGGAGGGAGAGAGAACACTTGCTTCACAAGCGGCCAACCTTTCACCTTTCCTGTGAGTCTTTCCTGACCAAGTTTGGTTTCTGTGGCCATGCTCCTGGCTCCCAGAGCAAATCACTCAGTTCCCAGGGTTGGCAGTGGCTGGGCTAGGTGTAATGGATGCATGGGCAGGGAGCCAGCCACCAAGCAGTGGCGAGACATCTAACTACATACTGGGATAGGGGCTACGTCTAGCCTGCCTGGGCCTCATGGCCTGTATCTCAGTCATCTTTGTGTTCCTAGAACCAGGCACACAGTAGGCCCTCAGTCACACGTGTTACAAGAGCAGAGCTCAGTTCATGGAGAATAAGGCAGAACATCCTATCTGGAAGAGCAGGGTGGTAAGGCTCTCTAGCAGGCCCGAGCATGGCAAACACGGCACTATGGCCCTGGCAGGTCTTGCCCCCTCCCTTGCTGAACCATTAGATTGCACTCCTAAAGTTAGCCCCCAAGGTCCATTCCCTTATTTGGCCTCTGACTCCTTCCTGAGACTAAACACCAAGGTCCAACTATCAAACTTCATTATTCGGCTACACTGGCTGACCTGTCTGATTAGGACTTTCCAACTCCCTCTACCAGAGACTTCCCCTTTTCTCCTTAAGAGAAAAGTCACTCCTGCAAAAACCAAAACAACAAAAACCACCTGCTGCTGCTCCTTGCTGCCTGCTTTTGTCTGATCCAGAGGCAGCCCCCTACCCCTGGGTAATAAATCTCCTTTCTGCTGAGAAACTGCTGTCTGGGTATGCCCTGTACTGACTCCAAGGGGCCCCCCATCCCCTACAATAAGGCCAGTGACAGGTTGAGATCTATCAAAAGAGGAAGGTAGGCAGGATGTGTGGGCACACTGGGGGATGGGCATTCATATCTCTGCCCGCTTTATCTCACCTGTGTGCCAATGAAGACCTGGGTGGGGCAGAAGTTCAGGGATAGCCTGAGGCTCAGCGGCCTCCTCTTCTCCTCACTCCTCATTCGGGAGCAACTATCACCTTGCAAGCTCCAGAGGGACCCGAACTGAATCAAGTTAGCCATATCGAGCTGGGGGATTGGCTTGGTTGGTAAAGTGCGCTATGCAAGCAGGAGGACCTAGGTTCAGATCCCCAGAACCCACGTAAGAGCTGGGTATAGCTGCACACACTTGTAACCCCAAGGCTGGAGGGTGGGGGTGGGGACACGGAGACACAGGTGGATTCCTGGAGCTCATGGGTCAGTCAACCTAGCTGAATCAGTGAGCTCCAGGCTCAGTGAGAGGATCCAGTCAAAAAAACAAACAAAACAAAACAAAAAAACAGTAGAGAGCAATGGAGGAAAACACCTGCCCTTGCTCTCTGGCCTCCAAATGCACGCAGAGGCGCGCGTGCACGCACGCACACACACACACACACACACACCTGTGGGAGAACACAAATGATGGTTGCATGAGAGGTACTTCCCTAGACCAGGTAACAAAGGTAGGTCTTGGGCCAAAGCGTGGCAGAGGCAGGGTGGGAAGCTCTTGGGACGTTTAAGGAAAGACTGAGCAGTGGGCTCAACTTCTTCGGAAGGAGAAATCAGGGAGAAAGGAGACCTCCAGGGCTCAAGTGGGGTGGAAATCATCTGGCAGCATGGGGCCAGACAACAGAGTTTCCAATTGCCTAGGTACTTCCTTCCAGGGACCCCATGTTCCAGAAACTTCCACAGTCATTTCCCCAAAGTCCCAGAGAGGAAAGACAGCACACTGTTTAATTGGCCCTCTCTTTCCTCTGGGAGTTTTTCTTGGATCCCTTTCTCGTATCAGTGCTGGGCTTAGGAAGCAAACGCCCAGGCAGCCAGGCAGGCAGGGGGTCGAGGTGGGCTGCAGGAACAGGGTTCCTGTGAATTCCATGGTCTCCCTGACTGCCACGGCATTGTCTGGTCAGAAGCATGTGGGGCCTGGAGTCTCCATCAGGGCAAGGCCAGTGTTTGTTTTAGATAACACCACAGACTCAGTTCAGACAGCTCCAGGCCTCAAGAGCTCCATACTGGAGGGGAGAAGAGGGACTGATAAAGAGGAGGCCAGCTCTTTGTGACAATACCATGGGTATTTCCTGGTGCCGAGTGCAGGCTGGGCCAGGCCTGTGTCTCATCACCACACGACACAGGGATGGATGTGGTGTTATCAGCCAAAGGGAAGAAAAAGGAGGCCAGGAAGGTGAAGGAGCCTGCCAACAAAGGCTAATCCATTAATGAGCCTCCTGGAATTTGAACCCCGGCATTCTTAAGTCTCCCTGAGAAAGCGAACTGCCTCTTTGCACGTGGGTGTGGCCATGTGTGCAACTAGTCATAACACTTCCCACAAGTGGCTCTTACTTGGATCACACCCAATCTAGAGCCAAATAACTGGGAACTCGTCCTACGTCACGTAAGTGGCTGAGGCCAGGACGGGCGCCCCAGTCTTTCTGTTTGCTTGTTCCTTCTTGCCAGTCAGTATGCTGAAAAATCAGGCCAGAAGACAGTGCTCGCCCACCCCCGAGAAGTCCGCACCCACCTCTCCGCCTGAATCATCAAATCCACTAAAGCCATTCTGCAATGAAAGTCCGCCAACGGCTGCAGACACTACACCAGGGGAAGCCTTTGCACAGCAAACAGAGGACAGGAAGAGGAAACCGAGTGAGACAGTAAGCATTGGGAAAACATAACCAAAATGAAAACGAGATGATAGAATCCGTGCCAAGTCACCAACATGCACTCATCATGAGACTGGAATGTTCTGTGCTCTCAGAATGGCTGGTATCAGGGATATAGGAGAGGAAGGGAGATAACTATCTCCCTCCTACCCCTGCCCATTCGCCGCCCCCCCCTCCCAGCCCTGGTATTGGGGGTGGACCCAGGGGCTTTTGTATGCTAGGCCAGCACTCCCCCTGAGCTGCCTCCCTAGTCTCAACAGCCGATTGTTCTTTACGGCGTCTGTACGGCTTCAATCATCACAACAAATCTGTGATAAATATTTTAAGTATCTATCCTTGTTTTGCTTTTGAGTCTGGGTCTCATAACCCAGGCTGACCTTGAAATCAATATATAGCAAAGGATGGCCCTGAATTCCTGATCTTCCCACCTCTGCCTCCAGAATGCCACGATTAGGGGAATGCAGCACCATGCCCAGCTTTATGTTCTCATCTTATAAGATGTTGTCAGTCTGAAAGGTACAGCCGTCAGTGTGGTGCAGGCCCCAGGAGGCCCTTTGATGAAAGACATAACAGGCAAATAGGCTTAAGAGAGTTTAAAAGGGCTTAGGAGATGGCTCAGTGTCCTAGAAACATGAGGATCTAAGTCTGGAATGCCAGCACCCACATAGAGGCTGGGTGTGGCAGCACAGGCTTGTCACCCCAAAGCTGGGGGATGGAGACAGGTCAACTCCAGGCCTCGCTGGTCAACCAGTCGAGCACTAAGAGTGAGATCTAGTTTCAGGAAGAGACCCTGTTTCAAAAACGTAAGGTTAGAGGAGTAACTGAGAAAGATATTCAGTCTTGACATCTGGCCTGAACACAGATGTGCACAGGCAAGCGCGCGCGCGCACACACACACACACACACACACACACACCCCAAACAAACACAACACTGTACAAGATAGCTATCAGTCTGGTGGGTTTGTGGGGCAGGCTCTCCAGATGGTGAAATAGTATGAGCTAAAGCCAAAGGCATGGCCAAGTCTAAGGGCTGACAGAAGCCAGTCCCAGTAATCCCAGCACTTAGGAAGTGAACACGGAGGCTAAGAAACTGAAAATCATCCTTGGCTTCCTACGGAGCTCAAGGCAAGCATGCGCCAGGGACCCTGAGGGAAGAAGGGAGAAAGGAAGGCATGGCTCCTTCAGAAGACATGGTCTGGTCAAGGCTACACTTCATGTTCATGCTAACACCGGCACTGTTGGGTCAGGAGCACACTCCTCACTTGACACTCCAAATGCCTCACTTTGTCTCCCTAGCTCCCGAGAGCCGGCCCCTGGTTACCCTGAAGGTTCTAAGCACCCCGTGTTCCAGTGCCTGCCAGCTGTTAGCCCTGGCTCCTCCTGAGGCCTGAGGGCCGACCCTTTGTCTTAGCGAAGCTGAAACTGGTTGCTCCTTTGGAGGTTCCCAGGTATCTAAGACATAGCTGAAGAGCCACTTGGCTGGGGAAGGTGACCCTAGGACATGCCTTGGGAGTGTGTATGTGGGTGTGGGTGTCCTCAGTGATGTGGGACCCAGGGCTTGCCACAGGCCTCACTCCCAAGCAAAACCAGGCCTCTCCAGAGTAGATGTGGCTTAAAGAAAGCCAGGAATGAGACAGCACAGACTGAGTCTCCACGGCTCTCAGTCTGAACCCCTAGCTCCACCGTTTCCTAGGAGACCCATTTTTGCCTCTGAGTGTCATTTGCAACAGAGTCACAGGCCTGGACCTCTGCGGATGCATCGCAAAAAGCCAATTAAAACCTTAGCACCTTACAGAAACACCCAGGACCACCTTCCCTGATAACTGGACCACATCACGCTGAGAAATAAGACAGTCTAGGATTTTGCTGTCCTCTGATTCCTCGCCACATCCTTACCAGTGATCTGTGTGAGATTCCACGCTATGGAGGAGTCAAGAACCTGGAGCCCCCTCTACAGTCATGCAGTTCGCTAGGCAAGAGTCTGTTTGGAATTCACACAAAGCTATGCTTTGCTGAGCACTTCAGGGGCCATGCAGGCCCCACGTTCTGCCTCTGAACTGCTGCATAAAGGGCAATACTCACCGCAGCCTTCCCTGTCTACTGGCACTGAGAGCCATGTTTCAGGGGGTTTGGAACTGTGGCATAGATTAGAGCCCTGCGTGAGCCACCAGCTTGGTCTGCAGGGAGCATACCTGGCTTCAGAACTCTACAGTGTGGTCCCAATACCGCAAGGCCCTGCTGTTCCCCAGGTCTTAACACTGCACAGGGCAGATCCCTTCCATCGACTTGACCCCGAGGGGCAGAGTGGATAGAAGGTCATAGCCCAGAACTGGAGGTCACGGCCTGTGAACCCTGACAACTTAGTGGGTAAAGCGATGGCCTGAAGGGTCCTGTGACCTGAGGAGCTGCTGGGGATGGTGGGGGGAGAGGCTGGGTAGGCAGCTTGGCAACAACAGCCCTGGTCTGAGGCTGGGGGTGGGAAAGAAAGGGAAAGTGTCCTTAACCTACTTGCGTCTGAAGGACATGGCTGCCTAAAAACCAGCTGTTAAATTGGAATCATTCCCTATCTCCTGAGAGGACTTTCGTCGCTTGGAGAGGACCTGTCCTCTTTTAAGCAGCTCCTTCTGTGTCACCTACTCCCCAGTACGTTGAAGACAAGCCCGTCATCCCAGCCCTGGGAGGTGAAGACCTGAGGATTGTTTCAAATCCAAGGCCAGTCCGGAGTATACAGGGAGACCCTGTCTCAAAAATCTGAACAACTGCCAAGACACAGATAAGTTTTCATGAGGCTAAACTGTGTCACTGACACATGGAGTAATAGATGCTTCACTATCTGGCCCTTCCCCAGTTTTGGGAGCCCCCTCCCCCTCAAGAGGGCAGAGGTCAGCAAGAGACGGAGCTGGAAAGGTTTGCTTGAGGTCAACGCATGTGGTCTAACACACAGTGGGACTCCTGGGAGAGGAGGCAGTGGGTGGGCACGGTCTTATATATCAATCCGGAAAATAGCACAAACAGCACGGACCTGGGGTCTAACCATGGACTCCACGGTCAAAGGGACTTTGGATAGTAAGGTGTCCTTCAAGGCTGATGACAGCCAGCAGCCCAGGTGACTCTTACCTATGGAGTGACAAACTCTGATCACCTGTTAGTATACATTTTTTCCTGTTTTTTCTTTTTGAGACAGGGTCTGATGCATGAAGTCCAGGTTGACTTTAATTTATTTAATTTTATTTTATGTGCATAGATGTTTTGCCTGCATGTATGTCTGTGTGAAGGTATCAGATCTTGGGGGTTACAGACAGGTGTGAACTGCCATTTGGACACTGGAGATTGAACCTGGGACCTCTGGAAGAACCGTCAGTGCTCTTAACTGCTGAGCTATTTCTGCAGCCCCCAGGTTGACTTTAAATTGAACTTTAGATCTCCCCGCCTCACCTCCCGAGTGCTGGGATTGCAGGCGTGTGCAGATGCCACACCAGGTTCAACATGAGCTGGGTATTGAACCCCGTGGCCCTGTGCTTGCCAGGCAAACATTCTAGCAACTGAGCTATATGCCCCGCCCTCTGGGACACCACCGCTGATCAAAATGTAGTCTGATCTGGAGCGTCTCGCCTCCATTCCTTTCACTCACAACACTGCAGACTCAGTCCGTTTCAAAGAGCTCAGAGCTAGTGCGAGCCAGGCGCTGCGCTGCGCTGTGCCTTGAAAGCTTTGGTGAGAAGCTGTGTGCCTGCTCAGTGCCAGTGGCCTCACCCACGCTCTCAGTGCTGTGAACTGTGCGTGCGACTGATCTCATGTCACAGATGAAGAGACTAAAGCTCGGCATTAACCAGCTCACTCGGGCTCGCACGGCGAGGGACATCTCCCTCCTCAGTCCCGAGGTTGGTCCCCCTGGTTCTTACCCAGCAGATGCTTGATGATGGCTTGATTGTGTTCCCAGAGGTTGCTGAAGGTCCCCCAGCGTGAATGTCCATCGGGCACGGGGTTGGCCTTGATCCAGCCCCCACAGGCGTAGCTGAAGAAGTCCTGGCAGGGGTCTACCGTGGGGTCCATGGAGTTTAGGATGGAGCTGGTCACTGAGACGCAGGCCTCACTCAGACATACTGGGGGTGTTCCTGCGGGTCAAGGACAAGAGGCCAAGGAGAGGTGAGCAGTGCGGGTAACCTGGAGCCCAGGGTCCCAGGGGCCATAAGCCCCACCAGGTCGGGACCTAACTGGGCAGCTACTAGATCCCCTACGAGATACAAACTCGGCAGATTTAGCGTCTCTTGGCGCTTAGAATAAAACCTCTGTTAGCTGAGTAAACTCCCTTCCGTGGTTTCAAAGAGCTCAGAGCTAAGCCGATTTTCTCTTAGCAATCTTTTCTCCACAAAGACTTTTGATCTTGATGCCAACAAATTCATTTGACTTTTCAATACAATTAACAATGAATGTCTTCCAGGTTCTCTCTCTGTATGTGCATGTGTGTGCGTCTGTGTGTGTGAGAGAGAATATTATGCAATGTACATGTCACACACACACATGTGTGTTCATATACCATACATATGCACACATGTATACATACACACATGCACGAACACATACATGCATGCACACAATTAGGGCAGAAAATGTAGCTCAGTTAGTAGAACCCTGGGTTCAGTCCCCAGTACCACACAAAACAGAACATGGTGGCACAGGACTTTCATCCTAACATTTGGGAGGTAGAGGCAAGAGGATCAGAAGTTCGAAGTCACCCTCAGTTACAAAGCGTTGTGGGAAGCCAGCCTGAGGTATATGAGACCCTACCTCAAAACAAAAACAAAACAAAATTATTGGGCTGTTGGCATCCGAGTTGAATAGAATCTTCAAGGGCAGGGAACGGAGCCAAGGCCTTCTTGCACATGGTAGATACGTGTTCTACCACTGAGTCACAGCCCACGGAGAGGCGTTCTGTGGCAGGGGTGACGGTGTCACTTACAGTAATTACTCAGATCATCAGAGTCGCACACTCCAGTTCCCGGCCACGAGGAAGACCAGCACTTGAGGGGAAAGGGAACGTGTGCGCGTTTGAAAAGGGCTATTCGCTATTATGGCATAACTTCGTACTGGCAAAATAATACCCATTGTTTCACTCAGCCAACTGCAGGAAGTCTAGCCTGACAAGATCCTGGCAGGGAATGCCCAGAAGACAACAACATGAGAAGTCGAGCGGTGGTGACGCTGGTGACGCACGCCTTTAATCCCAGCACTGGGGAGGCAGAGGCAGGCGGGCCAGCCTGGTCTACAGAGTGAGGTCCAGGACGGCCAGGGCTACCTAGATCAGCCAAGGCTACACAGAGAAACTGTCTTGAGAAACTGAAACAACAACAACAAAAAACCCAAACATCCCTGGTCCATCAGGAACTTAACGTCTATCTAGCTGACTAATGAATGGTTTGGGGGTCCCCATCTGACCAACTGATATTTGGGGTCCTCTCATCTAAGATCGCTGTTCCTCAGAAACCTTTCCAGGCCGTTTTGTGCTGTGCTCCTTCCTGCCTTTGCACCTGCCGTCCTTCCATGGACTGTGATACACCGCAGCCACATCCCTGTCAACCTCCCGGCAAGGGTATGAACTTGTTCTCACACAGCCTTTGTCCAGCCCCGTGCTGGGCATCCACTGCTGTTCAGTGGATGCTTGTGGCATGAATAAAATGACCTACTGAATGAAAGTGTTTGAAGACCTGGTCACCTGCTGGAGAGGAGACAAATATTCCTTTCTTTTGGGACACACACAATCAGCCGAGAAGGCAGAAACCAGCTCAGACGCAATTTACTCATCTGACAGCACCTGGCCTCCATGCCATTTAAGGTGCTTTAATTCTTTAAAAACACATATTTATTGCGTAAGAATGTGTTTAAGCTCACGTGTGAATGTGTGTATGTGTGAGCGTACTGTGAGATTGTGTGCCACAACATGCGCGCGGAGATCAGAGGATAAGTTCCAGGCACCAGGGCTCTCCTCCATCTACCATGTAGGCTCTGGGGATTAAACTCAGGTCATCAGGTTGACAGCAAGTGCCTTTACCCACTTAGTCATCTATCTGGCCCTCAAGATGCTTTAAAGTGCTCTGCGGAACAGGGTTAGGGAAACAGGTTAGTCAGTAACCCCAGAACCCATGTACAAATGCCAGGAGTGATGGCACACACTTGCAATCCCAATGCCAGGTGCTGGAGACATGAGCATCCACGGGTTTGTTGGCAAGCTGGTCAAGCATAACAGGTGAGCTCCAGGCTAGTGAGGGTCACTATCATGATGAATGGTGTCCCTAAGGATGACATCCAAGGGTTGCCTGGCCTCTTCAAACACACACACATGCGCGTGCACACACACACACTCCACAATCAAAACACCAACAACAAAACTTCCCAATAAAGAGATGGATTGGTGGTTAAAGAACACCTGCTCCTCTTCCAAAGGACCCGGGTTCAGTTCCCAGCACCCACAAGGCAGCTCCCAACTGTCTGTAACTCTGGATTCTAATTTCCAGTATCTGCTTCTGACCTCTGCATGAGGTGCGCAAACACATAGGCAAAATGCTCAGACAGATAAATAAAATAAATAAAAAATTAAAAGTATTTTAAAAAAATTCCCAGAAGAACCTTGCGTTGGTTTTGTTGCCGTTTGGAAAGCGGCTCCAAGTCTCTGGAAAGGAGGCTTCTGAAGCAGGAAAATGGGTCAGAATGTCCTCAGGGGCCCAGACACTGCAGAGAGGTTAGGCTTCCAGAATCGTCTGAGGAGCTGCTTTGCCTGGCCTGGCTGTTTGCTCAGATGTGGCCAAAGTCAGGGCCTGTTGATGTACAATGAGGTTCTGCCAAGCCCCGAGGTGGCTGCTGCTTTCTCGGGTGCTGCACAGATTTCCCGAGCCTTAGCCCAGTTCTACCCTAAGGTGAGAGGGCCATTCCATCCCTTGTCCAGGCTTGGAGGCAGAGAGAGGAATGGACCGAGGCAGACACTAGACTCCTCCCCAGGAGCCTCATCTGGCACAACCACAGCTGTGTGAGGTCTGGGTACCAAACTCAGGCTGTCGGTCTTGGTAGCAAGCACTCTACCCACTGAGTCATCCTGTCAGCCCCACCATGCTTCTTATCTAGGAGTTGTCCTTTGGGAGCTCTCTCTGAGTACTGAAGAAACCTGTTGGGGTTCCCAAGGGGAGTCCCAGGGCAGCATACTTGCTGAGGTCCAGCCTGCTTGTCATTTCTCGGCCAAGAGTGAGCAGACAGTTCCGGGCCCACCCTGACAGCAGGGTCAGAGGGACCCACCGTGATGGCGGGATCAGAGGGACCCACCCTGACGGTGGGGTCAGGGGGACCCACCATAATAGGTCTGGAGGAGCCATCATGTGCCCATTCAGTGTGGAAGAGAGTCATGTGTGCACAGAGACACACAAAGGCCCTGGGGCCTTTCCAAAGAAGCTGCCTGCCCTGGAGTACACTGTGATTACAAAGAGAGGTGGGGCCCTGGCTCTGGATTCCTCTGAAACCTGGAAACTGGCGAGCAAACCCAGGCTCCCACTCAATCCCCCTGGCCTGCAGCCTTGGCTGAGTTGGTCTTAGTGCCTCCGCCACACCTCACAGGGCTCCGGGGAGGAGGAAATAGGTTGCGCGTGTGAGGAGAGGGTCCATGGGAAGCACTGGTAAACAGAAGCCACGACCGACCTTCTACTGAGACTAGGAATGGCAGGAAGTCACAGAGCCAAAGCTAACTGAAAAAGTCCTCGGGGACACCAGATACACGTCATCAGAGTCACCCCTCAAACTGGCATCCCTTGGCCCCATTTAGAGAAGAGGGGGAAAAAATACCCACGTAATTTTGGAAATGAAGAGGTTTGTTCAGCCATTAAGTTGCTGGACCAGGGTGTGAGCACACGCCCTTTTCATTGTGTGGCCTTGAGGCAGGGTCTAAGGTAGCCTAGAAAGGCTTTGAACTCACTAAATGGTCCAGGCTAACCTTAAAATCCTTATCCACCTGCCTCAGCCTACCAGGGTGTTGAGATTATAGGCAGGAGCCATCACACCCAAATTTGCCCTTCTGACTTCAAAACCTTTACAGTACTCTTTCCACCCACCTGTCTGCACCCCGAGCCCCTAGGCATCTGTTTCCTTGGCTTTGGAGGTCAATCCCAGCTTGAACAGAAAGACCCCAGCCTTGCACCGATTGACAGGCGGAAAGGATGGTTACGCCTACCACAAATAATAGATGCACCTACTTGTCCGGTACTGGATACCCAGGGCTGCCAGGCAGGCCACCAGCCCTGCCGCCAGAAGTGCCACCAGCACCACCAGTCGCTTCTCCACCGAGGTCCGAGCTGCCCAGCACCTCTGGCCGCTCCGGGGGCTTCGAAAGTTCACCTGCAGGGAAGGAGACAAGAGGGGTGGCAAGACTGTGAGCCCCGAGCCCCCCTTCTCCAAGGGGAAGGGGTTCTGCTGCAGGCCCAGGCCCTGGGGAGGCATCAGGCTGCCGGTCTGTCTCAGGGGTGGGCCAGTTCCCACAGAGGCTGCCTTAATCCAGGAACAGAACCGCCACCCCGGGCAGTAGCTTAGAATTGCGCTCAGACATCAGAACTAGCAGCTCAGCCCAGGAGGGCTTGTGTTTTCTGTGACACCCGATACCGGTAGATGAAAAAAATCTACAGTGTTCCCATTTCTCCAGTAAGAAGCTCAAAAAAAGAACAGGATGTTTGGACTTGAAGGCATTCAGAGGGCGGCCAGCTGGGCCCTCCTTGGAGCTCCCGCATCTACAGAGCCCGAGACGAGCAAGACATGACTGATCACAGCTCTTGCTTCCTACAAGTGGGGACACATTCGGCTTCTCAAGCCTTTCTAATCCGATCAGGGCTGCCTGCCTCGTTGCTTCTCTTTTTACAAAGGAGGAAACTGAGGGTCCCGGTCTCCTGTCACATAGCTGAATGGGCAGCTCTGAGATCTGAGGTGGTCTGTAGATCCAGAGCCCACTAACGGGCCAGAGACATGGGCCTCAGAAAATGGCCAGGGAAGACAAGACAAGAAATAGCTTCGTTTGGGCAGATCTTCGAAGGGAGAAAAATGTGCCAGGCCCCCGTCGTCTGGCTAAACAGGAAAGGAGGCACAATGAGGGGAAGTGGAGGGTGTGGCAGGCCCTTGGGGGCAGGGTACTCGAGGAGGGACATGCCTGCCAACAGCACTCAGGACCCTCAACCCACGCTCTTCTTCACACCCAAAGTCAGCTCGGGGGAGTGAGGGTGGGGAGGTCTCTTCTGTTCCAAGAGGTACTTCCTGCAAAAGCCAGGAGGGGCAAAGCCAGGAAGAGTCCCCAGAAGGTGGGGCTGTTCAGTGACGTCACCCTGGACGAACAGCTGGGCACCGATTCAAAGGGGAAGAGCTGGATTCCTCTGTTTTCATCAACCGCTTACAGCCAAGATGGGAGACAGATAACGAACAGATGCGTGGGCATGGAAGGCTTCCTGGAGGAGGTGGTGTCTGGGTTGGAGGTGGAGATAAGACGGCCGGGGGTGCAAGGCATGGCTCTGAGAAAGAACAGGAACTTCCTCCACAGGACTGGCGAGAGATGTCGCTACACCTGCCCTTTAGGGTGAACAAGGAGCAGGGAGTGATGCTCGCAGGGAACAGAAGAGGAACAACACGAGTCCCTAAGACATCCCTGGCATGCCAGGGGACCTAGCAATCCCTGATTCCGTCTCTCTGACTCCCCACACGGCTGTGCAGGGGCTGCCCCCACTGCAAACAAGATCTAGGTGGGGCACCCTAGGGAAGGGCATCTTAGTCATCCTGGGGTACCCCCTAGGTGCTAAGAGAGAAAGAGGAACACGGGGACTTCTTATGAAAGAAAAACTGGGATCTAAAACTGAAAAGGGGACACCAAGAACTGGGACACTCTGTGTGACCGCCCAGGAGGCGTGCACCCCATGGCGGTAGCCAGCTGGTAGTGGGGTGGCCAGGTGGTGGCAGGGCCGCTTGAAGAGATCCTCTCATCTTTCTCAAACAGGCTTCTGACCAGGGTACTCTCTCTCACCTGCTCGGAGACAGCCTGGGGCGTGTGCTCCCGTGGGCACAGCACCTTTTGGCCATCTTACCTTGCTCAGGCTTATCTCAGGGTCTGTTACCCAGAGGCCCCAGGTGCCAGCCAGGTGCAGCCTTTCCCCGGGGACACTGACATCAGTGGCCCGTCACCTGGATGGTCTGCTCCAGGACTTGTCCCAACCTTCCTCTTCCTTCTCGTAGCCTCTCCGGCCCTACGGTCATGGCTCAGTTGACAGAGCATGAACACAGGGGGACCTTGGTTTAAGAGGCCTCCTCTGCTTGGTGCCAACTCTGGGGAGCTGGTGGGACAGACTGTTCAGCTTGGGGAAAAGCAGGGGAACCACCTCATCGGGACACCAGAGGGCTGTGGTAAGGGGAATGAGGAGACAGCTAGGTGCAGAGACATCAGGGAGATGAGAGAGGACGGAAGAGACGGCAGATAAAACAAACAGATAGCAACTTAGGAACACTTGAGCGCTGACGGTTGGGCACCTAGCACCCATTTGTTCTGTCTTGTTGACTGGTGGGGGAGCTCCCAGGAACAGGTACCAGTGGGAGCTCTAGAGGAGACACAGCTAGCGGGGGGTTAGGGGACGGACGCGGGAGGGCAAACCGAGAACCATCTCTCTATAGAGATCATGCAGTCTTGTCCACGAGGCCCTGCCACCTCCCCTACCAGAAGGCAGGAAGGCTGGGACGTCGTCGTTGCTCCACGTCAAGCTAAGTGTTTAATCTAAACAGATGGCATCCACTGTGAATTAAATTAGAATTAACTCAGAATTGAATTAAAAAGCCACAGTTCCACGTAAGACCAGTGAACGGGATTTGAAAATAGGGTCATTAGCTTTTGTCATGCTTATTGCTTGTCTTTCAAGGCTGGGCCAAGCACTTCTAGGTTTCTGGACAAGCCTTGCCTCTGAGGGCAGAGGGAATTCAGAGCAGTTCCTGGGGATAAAGAGTCACCTGGAAGTTCTGGGTTGGGAGCAGGGGAAGCTGGGTAAATGGTGGTATGGTAGACAGGTCTGGGTGGTTTTAGGGTAAAACTCTGTCCCTTTTCTCTGAGCCTCCAATACATGTGTCCGGAAGTGGATTCCATGAGATGAGAAAGAGAACAAGGAACTATGTTAAGTGTTTTCATGCTTTCTTTCAGTAACGAGGGCATGTCAATCACAGGAGACCACGCTATGGCCACCTGGATTAGTGGCAAGCAGCCCAATCCATTTTGGGAGAGGTGACTGGGAAGTGGCCGTTGTCCAAGTCACAGAGCTGACACCTCGAAGACAGATTAAAGCCACTGGACTCTCAGCCCACTGGCAGGCTTAGCATCCTATTTGACACTGTGAGGTAGAGACAGAAGGATGCCCTCCCAAGTGAGAAGGGGAGGGAGATGAGGAACAGGGAGAGGGAAGGAGCTCGAGGTGGGAGGGAGAAAACAGGGGTGTGTAGCCCCTGGTGTTCCCAGGGTTTGCAGAGCGCGGAACAAAGCCTATTAGAAGCGGGGATAAATATTTGGTTACAGAAGTTGAGTGCCTGGCTCACCTAGGCTTGTAGCAAGAACGAGTTCTACAGGTGAGGAAGGGTGTCTGCCCCGGGGCCCAGGAGAAGAGCCAGCAGTGCAGGGGTGGGAACTGGGCTAAGTCTGCTTTCAGAGTCTAAGGGCCCCCAGCAACCTGGCTTCAGAGAGCAGCAAACAGGGGTTGCCTGCCAAAGTGCTGGCAGGGAGCCTACTCCTCACAGCCCAGAGGCCCAGCATCGTGATGGCTGGCAGGGGGACCATGCTCTCTGTCACAGACTCAAGTCTTTCAGAGCAAGCGGACCATGACAGCTCAGCCTCACGGGGGGCCCTGCCTCTGTGGAGAGATCATCTGGGGAAGTTACTTCCAGTAAAGTTTCCATGAGGTAGACTTCCGGCTGAGGCCACTGAGGTCAGTTCTGAGCAGAACTCTGATGCCTTACCAACTTTGCCCGAGCACCACCTGCCAAAAGGCTCCTCTAAAGGCCTGACCTTGGAGAGACTGGTGACACCTAAATACCCCTCCTGTGGGAGTGGACTTCAGAAAAATCAACCTTTAAGAGGAATCGCAGACTCAGGAAATGTGTGTGTTCCCAGAAGGAATAGGCAGCTCTCCAGCATGAGGGAAACAAGGTGAGCCAGGACCCTGGGAGTGAGCTAAGGCAGCCTCTGGGCCTGTCTCCCAGCTCTAGTACTAGGAAGCTGGGGTGAAGTCCCCAGGTGTGACCATGTCAGATTCTAGAACCTGCCGGCCAAGAGTCTTACGCTGTAACTGGTGGACAGAGCTGCAGGTCCCTCCTGACAAGAGGAAAGTTGTCTGAGAGTCTTAAGTGGGTCTGTCCTTCATATCACTCTCCTAAGACATCCCTATGCAGAGGTATGTTATGGTTCTGGGATTTTCATATCTCAGTTTTCCTTTTCTTATTTTTTCCCAGAAGTAACTGGATGTTTTGGTAGGCAGCTGTGGCCAGGCCCCTCAACTATTTTCCTTTAAGCAACTGCAATCGGGGTGTGTGTGTGCGTGTGTGTGTACCCTCGTGTAAGTGCGAGAGAGAGAGAGAGAGAGACAGAGAGAGAGAGAGAGAGAGAGAGAGAGAAATGGGGGGAGGAGGTAGCTGGCATTTACAAAGCAGAGATTTGAAGGAAAATGCTACTATCACAGGGTATCCCAGAGGTATCAGGCACGTTAAGTTTCTGCAACAGCTAGACTCATTTTCAAAGCACCGGGCATGACATTTTTTCTTAAAAACCAATATTGCCTCATTTGAATCTTGGCTCTAAGAGGTGGATTGCCAACAATAACCCATCTTGTAAAGAAAGCTGTATGAGTAAGGTTCTTTTAGGTTTCTAAAGCCGATGACAGACAGACAGGGCTGCATGGCTTTAAACTTGTCCTTAGAGTGCTGGGGCATGGAGCTGAAGAAACAGGAAGCCCCAGGTTTGGTCCCCAGCACTGACTGACTTGGGTTTACTCTGGGGATGTCATGGAGGCTCGAAGCAAGACTTGCAGGGCACCTAGAGAAACGGCTCCAAATTCTCAGCAACCTTTTTGAGGGAGAATCAGGAGATTCACCCACACAGGCAGCTTGCTGTGGAGACACCAAGACTGAGGTCCAACCTACACAAGGATGCCTTCATACCTGTGCTGTGCCTCACTCAGCTTCAGTGTCTACGATATGGCTACCGTGTGGCTACCAGCCCTTACCTCGTGGGTCACATAACAGTGATCCTAGCAGAGACACAGGTCACTCTATTTTCTCTTGTCCTGTCTTACAGATGTGGGCTTCCAGCCCACATCTTCCAGAGACTCTATATGGCTTGCTCAGAGTCTCCAGTGGAGTCAGAATTCACAGTCAGGCCCCTGGCTTCAGAGAGGGAGAGAGACAGAGACAGAGACAGAGACAGAGAGTTCTCTGTGCTCCAGGGGAACAGTGCTCAGATGAGCACACTGCTGATGTGGAAAGCTATCCATCTACATACACCTGGGTGAACCACTGCAGACAGCGTATTATTTCCCTGTGAATTCGGAGTTGCTTTCACGCTGATACACTTAACACCTTCTAGGAAAAGTCAGACTGAAAGAGACGGCGGATGGGAGAAGGTTGCTTGGCCCCTCATGAGGAGTCCACAGGAAAGAGGTCCCAGACAGGCAGGGCGTGACTGTCCTGAGGTGAGCTGTCAGTCTTTCCAGGTTTCTTCCAGTGCAGGTAGGGGAAGTAACCCTACAGCTTAGAGGAAGTCCTGAAGGTTGTGTGGGATGCTGCAGGGAGGGGGCCATCCCAGTGAGTGGAGGCACTGGGGAGAAGGAGCATGGAGTCTCCAGAGGAGACCAATGGGGCTTACATCACTAACCAGAGGAGAGCGAGGCAGGCCTGGCAGGCTGAGCCTCCACTCCTTCTGTGAGATAAGTTTTGATTAGGTGTCCTTCACAAGGTACCCGAGACTCTTTTCTGTCCCTCCCTTGGCCTGCACAGCAGAAATCTTCTTGGTCCTGGCCCTCTCGGGGATGATTTCTCAAGAACCGGATCCCAGAACTGCCCTGGGTGTTCCTATTCAAAACTCAGTTTACCTACCCATGCCTAAACCCTACCCACAGAGAGGGCTTGGCCAGAAAGGTCTGCCCCAGGGCAGAGGAGAGGAGGGAGCCAGGCAACAACCCTCATGCAAGACACTGTCAAGCCAGGAGGCGATGTGGAGTCTCTGTGAAATTCCCACAGGGGCAGACCCTAGAAGGAAGGAACCAGGCTTCCGGAGTAAGCTGGCAAAGGGCAGAGGTGGGGGAATGAATGGGGGTTGGGTCATTCCTTTCTCCAGTTAATACAGGTAGTCAGGGAGGAGAGAGAGAAATAAAGAGGTCACCCTTCACAGATAGTGCTCTAGGGAGGCAGGACACGCCATGCAGAAGCTAAGACAGCCTTAGACTGTCGGTGCGGAGAGCTGGGCCCGTGTTACCGGGGCGGGTTCCCCACCACCATCGCCACCACCCCAGCTGTTCTGTGACCTGGAGGATCTCGGGAAGGATGGAACTGTAGGTGGGATGGAAGCCAGCCTCTGAGTGCGCTTCTTGGGGGACTCAGAGCTGCGGGGTGCACGGCCCACCTTCTTCCCCTCCCGGCTAAGTGGGGGCGGGGCACAGCTGAACTAGGAAAGGTCAGAGTTCCTACCTGTAAGCCATTGGGGTACACCTCGCCCTCAGAGAGTGAGTCCACCAGGTCCTCTTCGTCCAGCGTGGCCCGCTTGTAGGATGACATCTGCAATGCCAAGTGCAGTACGGACTCCCTCAGCGTCTCCATAGCCAAATGGGGAAGCGGGCCCCGGCGCCCCGCCCCACCCCGGCCACCCGAGATCAGCCCACGGATGGCTGGCCCTCCCTGCGCACCACACCCGCCTCACCCCCAGAGAGGACAGAGCGGCGGCCAGCGGCGGCCATACGCTCCGCATGCTGTGCCCCAAGTTGCCCAGAACGGATCGGATCCCCTGGTATCTCCACACGCTGGCTGCCGGGGGCGGGGACCGCTGGGAAGTGGGCGTGGCCTTTTGGACACAGGTCTCTCCCTGGTCTTCCGCGTTCAGAATGGGGACCTCTTTCTTCACATGCCCAGCCCCTGATCATAGCTGGCAGGACAGAGCCCCATAGAGGCTTCATTCATAATGGGACACCCCCCCCCCCCAATGGCAGAGACCAAGAGGCAAGGTCAGCAAAGGCTAGACGGGTCAAGACACATTGCTTGGCCATTGGCCCTTAGGTGAGACAAGGGGTCTTCCGTCTAGCTAGAAAAAGGCTTGCAGGGTGGGGGTGGGAGTGAGGGGCGGAGATGGAGGCAGGAATCCCTCGCACATCTCAGTTCCTTTCCCCTCTAATTCCGAAGTTTTAAAGCCATAGTTCTGAGTGAAGTTCACACAAATCTAAGAAAGTCCCCTGACTGCTGAGTGACTCTGGAGGTTTCTGCCTTCCAAAGACCCATCTCTCTCTCTCTCTCTCTCTCTCTCTCTCTCTCTTTCTCTCTCTCTCCCCCCCCCCATGCAGGCAAAACACCAATTCACATAAACAAAAATAAATTATTTTTTTTAAAGGTGTATGAAAGTCAGGCAGTGATGGCAAATGCCTTTAATCCCAGCACTTGGGAGACAGAAGCAGGCAGATCTCTGTGAGTTTGAGGCCAGCCCGGTGTACAAAGTGAATTCCAGGACAGCCAAGGCTACATAGAGAAACCCTGTCTTGAAAAAAAATGTGTATGAGTGTTTTGTCTGTCTGTTTGTATGTGTACCGCATCTGTGACCGTGAAGGTCAGAATGGTGGACTGGATCCCAGGACTGGAGTTATGGATGGTTGTGAGCCCCAGTGTGGGTGCAGGGAACTGAACCTAGGTCATCCAGAAGAGCAGCCAATGTTCTTAACCACCGAGCCATCCCTCCAAAGCACCACATGTTGGGCATGTATACAGGTGAACCAGTGTGTATGGGGGGTGAGGTGGCTGTATAAGGTAGGGGAGGGGTTAGTGAGGAAGGTGGGTCCTGGGGTTTCCCAGGCTTTATGGGCCAGCAAGATGGCTCAACCAGGTAAAGGTGATTGCCGCCAAAGCCAGCCACTAGAGTTTATCTCTAGGACCCTCCCTGTGACAGCCCACTCAACTGCCAGAGTCAGCCGGCCATTGTAAACGACATACTCATTACACTACACTTGCTTCAAAGTCCTCTGTGTTCCCCAACCTTTTGCCAGGCTCAGGGCTGCCCCTCCCTGGCCCTCCTCTTCAGTTACCACCCACCAAGGCCCCAGATCTCTCCCCTGGCTTTTGTTCAGATCTGCGAATACCCAGGCTGCTCCTTCTCAGCCAAGTCCTTTGTAGCTGCTGCTCCCTCCATCTGGAACATTCTTTTCTGGCTTTTGCTCCTCCCACAGGCAGCTCCAGTCTCAGACTAAATGCCACCTGCTCAAATGTCCAAAACACCCTAGGTAGCTGCTCACATTCTCTTACAGAAGCCTCTTCCTTTCCTTATAGATGTGATTGCGGTCTGTTACATTTGCTTTGTTTTGGGAGGTAGGGGTTTATTACGAGGCCTAGACAAGCCTGGAACTCACGATCCTCTTGCCTCTACCTCCCCAGTACTGGGATCAGAGGTGTGCACCTCCACATACACCCACCAGCTCTCGGTTAACATTTTGTCTCTATTTTTATGTGCTGACTACCTGCTGCTTTTCCCCCTCCCCCCCAGACCCGTGAGCTTTGCCTACAGCAGCAGGGCTCCTGTGGGAGACTTGCCATCCCCAGGCGTGGAACAGGTGCTCAACAATAGTTCTTCAGCTGAATGGTGGAGCAAGTCACGGTGCCTTCGAATTCTCACGAAAGCCTCAGTGTCTAATGTACTACCTGAGAGCACACAGAACACAGAAAGACAGCCAAGGGACACCGGTCCTGGGGAAAGCAAGGTATGTGTGGAGGGGAAGCATCTCTTTCTAAAGATTCATTTATACGAGGGCTTCAGAGATGGCTCAGTGGTTAAGAGCACTTGCTGCTCTCCCAGAGAACCCAGGTTCAGTTCCTAGTACCCCACATGGCAGTCACAACTATCTGATCCAGTTCGAGGATCAGATGCCCTCTTGTGGCCTCAACAGGCACTGCACGCATGTGGTGCACTTACATGTTAAGTAAAATGTTAAAACAAAACAAAACAAAAAACCCTGCAAACATGAAATAAAATTTTAAAAACGATTTGCTTCTGGGTGTAGTGACACACACCTTTAATCCCAGCACTCAGAAAGTAGAGGCAGGTGGATCCGAGTCCAAGGCCAGTCTGGTTTAAAATATGAGTTCCAGGACAGCAAGGGCTACAGTAAAAACCATTGGAGAAAAAAAAAAAGATTTATACACTCTTAGTTTATGCATGTAAGTGTTTTGCTTGCACATATGTATGTAAGGAAAACTGGTGCCCAGAAGAGGGCACTGAGTCTCTGGAACTGGAAACACAGATAGGTGTGAGCTGCCATGTGGGTGCTGGGAACTGAACTTGGGTCCTCTGCAAGAGCAGTCAGTGCTCTTAACTCCTGATTCATCTCTGCAGCCCCACCTTGGGGGTATGGAAGCAAACCAAATTCTTGACACGTCTGCCTCTCTTTCACTGGGTGGAAGATTTCCTATTACCTCACTCCGGGAGAGGAAGACACCTTCCCAGGCATCCAGACTCATGAGGTCCCCTCAAAACCAAGAGATTTGGCTGCATTAAGTGACAGGCGCTAATCACCTGAGGAAAGCCCCCCCCCCAGAAAAAGAGCACTGGTCCCCCAACACTCCCCTGGGACCTGGGAGGGCAGAGCGGTAACAGTTCCTACTCTCAGTCTGCTGTCCTTTCCCTTTGCTGTGTTTCCTTGCCCCCCCCCCCTTTTTTTTTTTGGTTTTTTTTCGAGACAGGGTTTCTCTGTGGTTTTGGAGCCTGTCCTGGAACTAGCTCTGTAGACCAGGCTGGTCTCGAACTCACAGACATCTGCCTGCCTCTGCCTCCCGAGTGCTGGGATTAAAGGCGTGCGCCACCACCGCCCGGCTCCTTGGCCCCTTTTATGCAGACTGAAACCGAAGCTAAGGGAAGTAGCTTGTGGATAGGCAGGTTAAGCAATGGCTCCTCCCACTTCAGTTCATTTCAGAGACCTCCCCTTCTGGGAAACCTCCTGACCACTGACAGCATCTAGTCCAGAGGTGTCCTCCCAGTCCCTCCAACCCCCGTGCTGCCTCCTCAGAGCAGATATCTCAAGATAGGAGTGGGCTAAAGACAGAGCACGGCCTGTTTCCTCAGGGGCCTGGTCTGGGGCTACAGCCTCTAGATGTTTAAGCAAAGGTGCTTACGGGTGGGTGGGTGGACAACCATGTCCCATCCATCCCAATGGGACGTCTATCTAGTGACTAGACGACATGAGGCTCACATACCTCTCAAGAGAAATAAGCATTGCAAAAAGCTGTGGATTTCTCAGCCCACAACTGTCAGCTGAGGCCTGAAGTGAAACTTCACCTACCTGGGAGGTGTGGAGCATCTTATCCCACCTCTCCTCAGTGGGGAGCGTGTTATGGCTGAGTGGGGGACATCCAGCAATGGTTGTCCTCTGTCTGGACCTGCCAAGTACTCCACAGACGACGACAGGTCCCCACAGCCACCTGGGCTGGCCCAGCAGGTTTATTTTCCATTTATAGAGGGAGGAAGGTGAGGTGGTGGCCGGACCCTACACCTACGGGGTATCACTTAAGATGTCTTAAGTGTCCCTTTGGTCTCACTCAGTACTTCATCCCTCTCAGGCAACATCCTTATCTCCACTTCACAAACAATTGAGTGAGGGTCGGGGAGGATTCATCCTTCAGTGCCCTGGCTGAACCATGAGGTAGCTAGGACACAAGCTTTTTTACCTTCCTGTAAACTCACCCACACTGGCTTCATTAAGTTGTCTCAAGGAGGCCAGGCCACATAGCAAGTCAGTCAGTACCAGAGTCAGGTCACAAGCAGGGGCCCTGGATACCAGGGCCTATGTTCTTTGTGCAAGGCAGGACTACTTCCGGTGGGGACCTCCTGAGTCTGGAAGCCCTGGGAAGACTAGACCCTGGGCTGGTGGAACAACCAAGCCTTGCTTTAATGGCCTCATTTGTGGTTATCTGGGCACCACACCCTGCCCTTGGGAAAGCAGAACTGCTGCTTTGTGGGGACCCCCCCCACCCAGAAATCTGGACTGCATCTGGGCCTGGAACGCACAGAACCGCTTGGCTGAGACCAAGAATGGTGAAGTGGGAACGGCAGCGCCCTGCGGAACGCAGGTCTGGGGTCCCCGATGCCCTGGGGGAAAGTGATGAAAACCGACCTGGAAACCTGCCCTGCAGCGGCCATCGTGGGTCTGGGATGAGCACAAGCGAGACCCAAAGATGCTTCCATGTTTCTGAGGACAAGGCTTTCCTCACTCAGATGACCCTCACAGTTGGTTTGCCCAAGGCAGAGATCTTCTGGGAATCTTGGAGTGGGTCAGGCGTTGGCAAAGGGTGGCATTTTGCGCCTGGGCCGAGAAGCCACACCCTGAGCTGTTTTCACATGCTACATCTCCACTGCTTAGGGGGCCACTCTCGCGGCCAAGCACCCATCAGCTGTCCGCCAGCAACAGGCTGGGATCTGGGAGAAGCTACGTGTCACCCGGTACACACTCAACAGGCATGAAGATGGAGCTAGCGAAAGCTCTCACTGAAACTTCAGTCTGCTAACCCATTCTGCCACTTCCCAGGGGCAGGGAAGTGCCAAGTCCACAGCAAGTGCCTGTGGTATTCCTACCATTAACAGATAGTGTGTGTGTGTGCCCGCAGGCCAGAGGACAACCTCAAGTGGGGTCCCACAGGCACGGCTGCCTTTTTCATTGAGACAGGGTCTCTCACTTGGCTGTAACTCCCTGAGCAGGATGGACCGGCTGGCCAGAGAACCCCAAGGAGTCTTCTGTTTCTACCTCCCCAGCTCTGGGATAACAAGCCCCACCTCTACACACTTGGCTTTAATATATATATATATATATATGTATGTATGTATGTATGTATATGTATATGTATATATATATATTCTATTTTATGTTCTTTGGTGTTTTACCTGTGTGTATGTCTGTGTGAGGGTGTCTGATCTCCTGGAACTTAAAGATCTCCTGGAGTTACAGATAGTTGTGCGATGCCACATGGGTGCTGGGAATTGAACCTGGGTCCTTTGCAAAAGCAGCAGCCAGTGCTCTCAACTGCTGAGCCATCTCTCCAGTCCCAACATTTGGCTTTTTACGTGGGCTCTGGGGACTGAATGGAGGTCCTCCTGACTGGATGGCAAGCATTTTACTGACTGATCTCTCCTCCCCCACACACCCCCGTAGCTACTGCCGTTACTTTTAAAACAAGGTTCTCACACTGTCAATTGATCCCTGCAATGAAACACAGGGCTGGGGACGTAGCTCAGCAGATGGAGCGCTTGCTTAGCATGAAGCCCTGGGTCCAGTCACAAAGTGGGTATGGTGGCACACACCTGTAATCCCAGGACTCAGGAGGTAGGACAGGAAGATCAGGAGTTTGAGGCTATTCTTGACTACATAGTAAATCCAAGGCCACCCTGGAAGATAGAGACCCTGCTCTACATACACCAAGCAAGGAAGGAAGGAGGGGAAGGAGGAGGGAGGACAGAAGGGAGGAAGAAAAGAGATGTCAGTATCAGAATGAGGATAGAAGGCCGTTCTGACTATATAAGACTGTCTTAAATAAAACAATAAATAAAAATAAATGTAACTGGCTAAGGCTAGCAACCTGCTTGCATGCCCAAGTCTGAGCAAGCACTAAGTAGTAGTAGTAGTAGTAGTCGTAGTAGTAGTAGTAGTAGTAATAACTAATAATAATAATAATAATAATAATAATAATAATAATAATAATGTAATAACTGGCCACCCCACCCCACGCTGCTGACTCTCGACAGGCTCTTTTATGCCCTTATCTTATTCATGTCTATGATCATCTTGTGGAACCAATCCTGAGACTCTTATTTCACAGGTTTGGAAACTGAGGCCTGCCAGTTAACACAACTAAAACTTGATCTCAGATTTTCTTCATCTTCTCTCATTTCCCCTTTTCTTGTTGCTCCCCACAACAGGGCCTGGCACTTGGGCAGGGCTCTTTGGAGACCACAGGCCACTCCATCTGAGCTGTGGGAATAGAGGGCTAGAACTTGGTAGATGAGGGAAAGGGACTTGGCTTTGGGCCACCAACCATTCTGGTGGCACTGGCCTAGCAGGGAAGGGGGATATTGGGCGAGAGGTGGAAGGCAGAGAAGGGCTAAAGCCGAGGTTCAAGGAATCACCGTAGGTTACAATAAAGAGGGGAGATCAGGTTGCTGGCAGCTTCCTTTGAGACACATGGCAGTCCTCCTAGGAGTGGGTCACTATGATCGGTCTGCAGTATAACGGAGACTCTATCTACAGATGCCCACTTGGCCCATTGTGATTTGTGTATCTACACCCCGAGGAGTGTTGTTGTTTTGGTGCCTATGGTAGAAGTGGTCCATGCCTGGCAGGCCATCTCCCCTTCTTCCCTAGTGTATGGGTGACCCAATGTACTCGCTTTCCCCTTGCCTGGTATCCCCACCCGTCACCTTTGGCCTCCATGAACAGCCTCAGAGGCTCAGCTCCTCCAGGAAGCCTTAACTTATTAGATTCCGAGACCCTGGCTCTCCCGGTGGCTCATCTCCTACTGAACTCTGGGTACAAAGATGCAAATTACCTGACAAGATCCAGCCTGTCTCCCGCTAACAGACTGACTTCCTGGGGCTACACAATGAAAACTGCTGGCTGGCACCTCCATCTTCTCTCCGTCCACGGATCGAACTTAGTATCTCTCTTGCTTAGTATCCCCCCCCCCATGCACATTGGAACCACAGTGGAACACAGGATCGGGTCCCCTAAGTACGGGTTTCCTGCTCCCAAGCCTTTGTATGCCCTCGGATTTCTTGACCAGTAAACTTCTCGGCTCAGATATCTTCCTCCAGGCAGCTTTCCAGGACTTCACCAGGACCCTTCTGCTCTCCTCTCAAACAGGTCTTCGCTAAGTATCACACTCTAAGCACAGCACGGCTTTGACATCTCAGTTCCTTCTGTGCTTTGATACCTCCCCCCCCATCTCATGGGGATGGCAAGAGTACCCAGCATGTGGGGTCTTTATAGGTTCTGGGCGAAGCAAGGCACATAGGCTCCTTAGCTCGGTGCCAACCAGGCAGGGAAGTGACATCCAGTCACTGTCCTCTTGCATGTAGTAGACTGAGAAAGTGCCCGTTTTTCAGGAGGGAGGAGGACCCACACATGAAAATTGGAGGTTGGCAGAGGGTGTTCACACATGCCCGACAGTCACATACCTGGAAAGCCAGAGTCTGGGTCCCCTCCCTGGGGGTTCCAGCCCTCGGCAGATAGTTCTACCGTGACAAGAGCAGCCACCATCTCCTACCTTCCCACCTCGCACCTGTCTGGTACTGTCTGCCTCGGGCATCGCTCCCTGGGTCTTCTCAGCGCACTGCGTACAAAGCAGACCAGTGAGCTGGCCCTGAATCCGGAGCCACCAGCAGATGCCTGTACCTTGATGCTCCAGCACCCTTGTGAGGAATAACCCAGCTGGGTAAGTCCCAGGCTGAAGAGGCCAGGGGTGCCGGAACAATTCGCTGACCTAATCGTGTAAAAACACAGGACAAAGCGAATCTGTCTGGTTTAATGATATTTATAACGTGCCTGACCTGCTTGGTAATTAGGTTCACCCAGGAAGCAGCTTGTGAAGTGGCGGTAATTAGTATTTGCGTTACCCCTGGTGGGCAGGCGGTGGCTGGGGAGAGGAAGAAACAGATGGGACAGGAAGCTTAGGCGCGCCCCAGATTCGTGAACCCCAAGTCAACCAACTTATGTGGACAATCCTATCCAGCCCTCGTTGAGGTCCAAGGTGGCCATGATAAATCCTTCTGAAGGTTGAGAAAATTAACCCAGAAAGGTCCATGTCACATGACAGCCAGGGTTCACATAGGTTTCTTATTTCCTTGGGCAGCAGGAAGTCAGTAGGGGAAGGGGTGGGGGACAGGAGGGTTACGTAACAGATCTGACATCGACTTGCCCTTAACACACAGACGCTGGAGCGGCCGAGGGTGTAGCCCAGTTGATACAGGGCCCAACACACATGAAGCCTTGGTCCAACACCCTGAACCACATCTGTGGGACGTGGCAGTGCACATTTGTGATTCCAGCATCTGGAAGGAGGAGGCAGGAGGATCAGAAGTTCAAGGCTGTTCTCAGCTCCATAGTGAGCTGGAGGCTAGAGAACATATGAGATTCTATCTTTAAAAATTTTTTTTAAAGGGGGCTGGAGAGATGGCTCAGCGGTTAGGAGCATTGCATGCTCTTCCAAAGGACCTGAGTTCGATTCCCAGCAACCACATGGTGGCTCACAACCATCTGTAATGGGGTCTGGTGCCCTCTTCTAGCCTGTAGGTATATATGCAAAAAGAATACTGTATCCATAATAAATAAATAAATATTTAAAAAAAATTTTTTTTAAAGAAAGAAAACAACAGCAACAAAAAAATCCGGGGCTGGAGAGATGGTTCAGTGATTGGGAACAATGGCTATTCTCTTAGAGGACCCAGATTTGAACCCCAACACACACATGGTGGCTCATAACCATCTGCACCTCCAGCTCAAGGGGATCTACAGGCACTTGGCATACATGTGAAGCCCTCTGTCATCTACAGGCACTTGGCATACATGTGGTACACAGGTACACACAGAAAAAACACTCATATACTTAAAGCAATTTAAAACAAGATTCAGCCCAGCACCCAAAATACAAAGGTAACCTAAGTCGAACCAGAAATGATGGCACAGTAGAATGAAAACCTCAGTGCCATCCTCAGCTACACGGAACTAGAAGTCGGCCTGGATTAGCTATACGACACCCTGTCTGAAACAAACGAAAAGGTCCAATGAGGCTGAGGGTCTCTTTTATGGGGAATTCTGGCCTTGTAGATTAAGCTTCATTGGGCTAAACTGGGAACCTGTCTGTCCCCATCCTTAAAAAGCCAATGCTGTTTCACAGCCGCTTCATAGACGTCCTGAGAGCAGGTATTTAAGCCAGGCTTTCCTCACAACTCTTCCCATTTCACAGACTGAGAAACTAAGGCTTCAGGAACTTCAGAGTGAGGGGACACAGGCAGCATGGGTTTTCCCCACCACCCAGCATTGGGTAGAGGGGAAGAAGCCGCCTGAGAGTAGTCCTGTGCCCAGACTGCAGCCCATGCCTCTTCCCACCCTGCCACCCCCTCTAGCCATGTGGCTGTGCACCTCTGAGAACTCTGGGGAGAGAAGTCAAGTGTGGTGGCACACACATTTAATCCCAGCACGCGGGAAGTAGAGGCAGGCCAATTTCTGAGTTTGGGGCCAGTCTGGTCAACAATGCGAGTTCCAGGACAGCCAGGGCGACATAGAGAAACCCTGCCTTGAAAATAGATAAATAAATAGTATAATAATAATAATAATAATAATAGTAAATAACATAACACATCTCAAAAGCAGGATTTAAATAAAAACAGCAAATGTTTATTTAGCACCAACTCTACACCCACTGAGGGATTTGCAGGCAGGCTACAGCCACAGGGGAGAGTCTAGATAGGTCTGCAGGCCCTTTTATGCCATTTTCTTCAAACACTAGAGATTGCAGATGCTTTTCTCCCCAGAGTGGGTCCTGAGGATGCAACAAGGATCCTGGAGTGAGAGTCGGGATGGGCGTTCAGCTGAGCTCCCCAGCCTCTTCCCTGGGAAGCAAAAGGTTGCCCTGCCAGTGATCCTTATCCTCCGCTTCTCCAGATAGCAGGCCTGTTAGGACACATCCTCAGGAAGTAGGGGTGCCCAGCCCCTAGCACCCCTGAGGCAGCAACATGTCCTGGCCCTGTCAGATTTCACCCTCGTCTTCCTGAGCTGGGCCCCACTTCTCACCTCCCACAAGTCCTCATCAGGCATTTACCAGGTTCCTAGCCTCCTCCTCCCCTCGCTGCCATGCCAGCATTACTAAAGTTGGGGTCCCATCACCCAGATGCAAAGAAAGCACCCAGACGTGAAAGTGGTCCATACCAGGGCAGTCTCAGTGGGCAGGGCTAGGTCCTCCCAGGCCTGTTCTGGGAAAAAGCACCTCACTGGCTGGCAAAGCTGCACCTCAGGTGGCATCGCCATGCCAAGCAGCCTCATCTTCCCTGAACCCTGGAGGAGCATGGGTAATGGTTAGGAACCCAGTACCTGGAAACGGCAATGTTCAAATCTCTGCTCATCCTGGAGCCGGCACTCAATCCCTGCCTGCGGCTCAGCTTGCTCAACTATGATATGGGTTTATTAAAAATCATTACAAGGATTAGATGGCTTCTCAGGACAAGGACCTGCAACAAAGGGAGGGCTGGACCAAGCATCAGCTGCTCCCGCCACTGCTGTCTGCAGGCTCCCACTCCCACTGCTGGCTGGTCAGATCTGGCCAACAGATGTGTCAAAGTCTTTAAAATACCAGCACGGTAAGGATTTTATGTGGAAATCAGCATTTTTAAGTTTCCTTTGTAAAAGCAAACAAAACACAAACACACGAATGCTGCTAGGTCCACATTCTCAAATAGCTGGAGGGAAGACAGATGCCCCCAGTGGACAGATCACAACTCCCCAGGGTATCACAGCCCAGCCTCACTCCTCCTGGCCTCCTCTCTGAGGCCCAGGCTTGGCCGCTCCTTTTCACCACGCTGGCACCATGACATGCAACAAAGAGAAAAGATGCCTCCCGCTAGGAGGCTCCTCAGTCAAATGTGGGGAAATGATTTAAGCCAGACCAACTAAGCAATGGTGACAGACCAGAGGGTGGTGACCTCAGAAGGCAGACTTCCTAGAATGGAGCAAGGCTGGGAAATAGGGACATTTTGGAAGGGTCCTGTCTTGATTTCACTGTGGTTGCCTACACGTGTTTGTCAAAACACGTGTAGCTGCCGCCTGTGTGCTTTACTCTATGCAAGGGACACCTAGACAGGAAAGAAATGGAAACCGAAGCGTGGGGGTTGGGGTCGAGGTCCAGACCGGGTCTGACTCCTCTGGCTGTGAGGATGAGGCCTTTTAATGTGGCATAGACCAGAGACGACAGCAACCAGTCCGCTCTCCTTGCACAATGCCGGCCACATCAGAGGCTGAAATCCAGAGTTTAAAGCTATGAGTGGATGAAGAACACTGTACAGACCCATGGTGTCCAAAACAGAAGCCATCAGCTGCATGTGACAACCTATGGGTTGAACTGGGGCTGGGGATGTAACCAAGTTCGTAAAGTGCACTGTGTAGCACGCAGATGTCCCTGCATTCCAACTCCAGCCCCATGGAAACTGGGGAGGGAGGTGCACTCAGAAGGTAGGGGCAGGAGGCATCCTCAGCTTTAAGAGTGAGTTCAAGGCCAGGACTGTATCAAACTTTTTTTAATTAATTAGTTTTGGTTTTTTGAGACAGAGTCTAGAGCTCCGTGTAACAGCCATAGGTCCTGGAACTCACTCTGTAGAGATCTGCCTGCCTCTGCCTCTTTAATGATGGGATTAGAAGTGTGTGCCATCACTGCCTGGCTAATTTTTTAAAAATATAATTCAGATTTTTAGATTCCCCGGAGCTGGAGTTACAAATAGTTGTGAACTGCCCTAGCACACCTGGGGGTAAAGCCACTCCTGGCCCTCACCGCTATAGGGCATCCAGCAGTCCTGTCCCCCAAGACTCTGACCTCTGTGAAGGGGTAACATTATACCTCACCTTCCTTCTTAAGAGTGGGTACATCCACTCATGTTTCTAGGGCACACAGAACACTAGGGGCCAGTACGAGCTTGCAGGAGAACTGCTGTGTCAGGGGCCCACCCTGAAATTCTAGAGCGGGGGGGGGGGCGGCATAGGAGCAACAGGGGGGGGCAGGAGAGGGCTTTCCATCTGTGACAGTGTGGAAAATGCGTGGGCAAGGAGATAAAACAGGCTGGACTCAATGCTGCGGGCCTGGGAAGAAGAGTTGCTGAGCACAGGGAAAAACTCCCACTGGCCCCCATGTCCGTGGTTGGCCTAGGATCCGGGAACAGCACTGAACAGACACTACTGTGGTCACACTGGTGCAAAAGGGAGCCACACCCATCTGCAGAAAGGTTCCTCTGCCTGGGGGGGTATGGACCCCATTGGGATGGTAGAAGCGGCTCGCTGGCCATAGGGACTGCTGGGAATAGAGTCAGCAGGGCTCAGAGCTCACAGTCAGACAAATCTGCCTTTTAAACCTCCACCCAAACCTCCTACCCAGATTACCCTCTGCACTGAGCAGTGTGGGCCTCCCTCAACACTGTCCCGGGCAGGGCTGTGTGATGTTGACTACCAGTTTTAGCATTCCTGCATGGGGTGAGTACTCTCTGTGGTTGGATGTTGGGTCACACTGTAATATGACAAGAAGGTTGACTTCTGACTTAGCCACTTAGGGACCATGTCATACTGACAGCGTCTTGCCACCTCTCAGAACCTCAGTTTCTCCCTGTATACAGGAGGGCAGCAGTTTCTTCCTCACAGGGATTCTGAGGGAGAGAGGACTCCTTGGGTAAGGTACCACACACAGTGGCTGGCTTTGAAGCCTCCAGAAAAACAAGGTTTAAACTGGCATAGTCCTTGATGCAAGGACTCCAGCTGCACAAGAACACTGGGGAGACCTTATCATGCACCCCAGAGGACATCCTGGTTACCTGCCCCCCAGGCTTGGGGCTATGGATTCTTCATACCTCAGCAAAATAACCAAAGGCAGGAAGTGGGGAGCTCAGACTCGACAGCCAAGAGAGAGAAGCACTTGTGCCCACACCGACAGCTGCTCTGAGCACTGGGCTCTAGACAGGAAGTGGGAGGAGATGGGCAAGCCTCTAGCATGGAGATGCCTAGCAGAGGAGAGGTCCGCTCTGCTCAGGGTGGGATCTGGCCTCCAGCATCCCTCTGTGTGCTCACTGTTTTCTTCTTTTCTTGCTTTCTTTCAAAGATTTATTTATTTTTATCTTATATTATGGGAATGTTGCCAGCATGCACAGATATGTGCACCACATACATGCCTGGTACAATAGATCCCTTGGAACTAGAGTTACAGACAGTTGTGAGCTGCCATGTGGGTGCTGGGAATCGAACCCGGGTCCTCTAGAGGAGCAGCCAGTGCTCTTAACTGCTGAGCCATCTCTCCAGCCCCACTCACTGTTTTCTTAAACCCACAGTGGGTCCCATTTGTGTCACCAGGAAGTCTAGAACAGTCACTTTGAAGAAACCTGGCTGGCCTGCTCTTGGCAAGGAGCCATGACCAAGCCCCCTGATGTGGGAATGATACACCATCCCCTTAGGATCCAGATCATCACTGAAGTTGTCCCTGTCACCTCCCTCTGGCTCTGTTGTTAGCAAATCCTAACTCCCAAGGCTGGGCCTCTGCTGGGTCTCTTCTGTTACAGAGCAAAGTGGCTATTACTCAAAGACAGGCCAACGAGGCGAAGTCCACAAGGGTGGACAGAGCCCAGCACATGGGCTGTGTGACCTCAAAAAAGTTTTTTGCTCTGGCTGAGCCTCCACCTCTCCCTTGTAAACAGGGCTTTCGCCTTTGAATGAGAAAAGCAAGAGGGAGGAGCCTGGGTATGGAGGAGGGCAAGCTGAAGCCTGGCTGTGGCAGAAGGATGGGGAGGGGGCGGGAGGGGCTCCTCTGTTTTCCCCGTTTGCGGCCTGCAGTGCACACTCCCCCTCCTGCCAACTCAGGGCTTCTCTGGCTGCAGTCACTGCAACTCCCCAGTGCTAGGCTACCAGCCAGGGCTTCTTAAAGTCACCAGCTTCCCGCCGAGGGCTCAGCAGGGCCTAGCCAAAGCCCATCACTCACCGCTGGAGATTATCACATCACAGCTTGCAGAATGGCAGGGTGCCTGGCAGGAGCCTGGCACCAGCCCCACGTCCGCCTGGGCTGGGAAATGGCTAGGACGGCAGCACCCCACCATCCTGTCCTCCGAGAATCTTTCTTCCCTATCTCCCGGGCCACACTGGGGCTCCAGAGTTCCAGGGCCACATTCCAGCTATGGACACTTTAGCCTCATCCCCACTAGGCCAGGAGACAGGGAAAGAGCTCCGGGTTGCGTTGGGTTTAAGAAGAGAAACTCAGGTGCAGATAGAATGGAGTTCAAGTTTAGCTGTGTGACCCTAAGTGAGCAACTGAAGCCCTCTGTGCCTGTTCTCATACCTATAAAGTGTCGAAATAACGGCATCCACCATCCTGCTCCTTGGGAGGAGAATCAGTTCTTTATAAAGTGTCTGGAAAGCAGCCTGGTTCTGCCTGAATGCACGGGTGAGAGGATGAGTGTGTCACATGCTCAAGCTCTGTTGCTCAGACATCAGCATCCTCTTAGGACTGCTATCATGACCCCCCCACCCGCTGTCTTTGCCACTGCTCCACAAGAGCCCTTCCCACACAGGATCTCTGAGACGCTTCCTTAATCGGGACCCTCGTGTTTGTGAATGCTATAACCTCAACTCCGGCCGGGTTTCTGCCAGGCAGGACTTGATCCTTCAGACATGCTGCTGGGAATGCCCCCCATGCAGGCAGTGCCCTCCCCACGTGCTACCCACACTCACTCCCACCTCCTGAGACCAGACATCCTTCCCAGTAGGGGAGCCAGTCACGCTCACTGTGTGCAAGCCTAAAAACCTTCTCCCTGTCTGGTCTGACGGATGAAGTCCAGGAGAGAACTCAGGCTGGCCAGGCCTGGGCTATGCCTGCATGTTCTCCTTGTCTGTACAGCCATGCAGCAGACACCATGGTACTGCTAGGGATGGCTCTGGGGATCCATCTGCTACCAGAGCATGGAGTCTTGGAGGCCCAGGCTCTGGTCACTTCGGTCCCACACATCCAATTCAGCAGAAGATCTGAGCTTGGGCTCTTCCAAGCCCTGGAGACTTATCCCCACTCAGCAACGTCACTCCAGAAACTCCACGTGATAAGGAAATGGTGATGTCATCCCTCAGGAAACAGGAGAAGGGCCACTGTGACCCATGGAGGAGACAAGATCTATACTCAAAACAGATTTCCTCACCCCACATGAGGTCCAGGTGTTTCTCAAACCCACATTGATCATCTTGCCTTCATCTCCCATGCATAAGCCACTAGCTTGGTCTTTTTTCTCGAGACTAGGTAGTCCAAGATCTTGAACTTCTGATCCTCCTTCCTCTACCTCCCAAGATTACTGGTACGTGTGTCACAGGACCATTTTATGTGGTTCTAGGGATGGAGCCCAGGGCTTTGCCCATGCAAGGCAAGTATTCTACCAAATAGCTATGGCCACAGCCTGTAAGCTTCTTTATTACCAGAGAAAAGAATTCCAAGGGTCAGTCGGGCGGTGGTGGCGCACACCTTTAACCCCAGCACTCGGGAGGCAGAGGCAGGTGAATCTCTGTGAGTTCGAGGCCAGCCTGGTCTACAGAGTGAGTTCCAGGACAGCCAAGGACACACATAGAAACCCTGTCTTGACAAACCAAAAAAGGGCTGGAGAGATGGCTCAGTGGTTAAGAACACTGCCTGCTCGTCTAAAGGTCCTGAGTTCAATTCCCAGCAACCACATGGTGGCTTACAACCATCTGTAATGAGATCTGGTGCCCTCTTCTGGCCTGCAAGCATGCATGTAGGCAGAATACTGTATACACAATAAATAAATAAATCTTAAAAAAAAAAAAAGAAAAACAAAAAAAGCAAAACAACAACAAACAGACCCAGAATCCCAGAGTCTCGGTTTCCAATGAGAATAGATGCTGTTCATTACACCTCAGAATAGGTGCTGGCAGTGTCCCCCCAACTTTGCAGATGTGAAACCATCTCTTGCTGCACAGCCTTCTTATCCCCACCATCCCATCCATGATACCAGGCTTCCCTGCCAGCATGAAGGGCTGGTCCTCACCCCACACAATGCCCAGGCCTCTTGGGATACCAAGGCTCCACACTGTCAGCCCCAGCCAATCAGAGTGGATCCTCAGTCAAACAGGCTCCTGAGCTGCAGTTGCCTTGGTGACCAGGAATGTCTCTGCCTCAGGAAGCCCACCCAGGCTCAGCTTCCCACCAGGTCCCCCAAACTCCACCCACCACCACCACCACACATGATCATCTTGGGGTGGGAAGAGCCCAGGAGAGGCCTTGGAAGGGGAGGGAGAGTTATCCTGGCTCAGAGGACACAGTCTTGGCTCAGGGTGGTCCCCAGGTATAGGGTAGATTTGAGGGGCTTTGGGGAAGTTCTAGGTTCAGCGTAAGCAGACTGGGAGTGAGCACCAGGCTCTGAGCCCTTGAGAACCAACTGCTCCCCCAGTCTTGGAGGTGGAAGAGCCAAGATGGGAGGCTGTGGACTGTGCTGTGGGTCTCTGTGATCGGCACTGTGTGGTCTCACCACTCTGAGTACGTGTGAAACACACATGAAAGTCGACCTCACTGGCCCCGGATAGAAGGAAGGTGAGGATGCAGGAAAGGACACATCACAATCAAGCACTGTCTCCCGAGAGAGGCACTCCCAGACACCTGGCGTGACGCTGCATGCTACTGTGACCACACAGGAATGTCCTGGCCACAGGAACACGGAACAGAAAGCTGGAATATACTCCGGGTTCAACCCGAGGACTCTGGGGCCCACTGTTGATGCTTGCTGCTGCTTGCAGTAACCAGCAATGGCATCTGTGACAGAACAAAAGCCACTTCCCGGAGGGGTGACTCAGCTGGGGCCATGCAGGTTCTAAGGTAGCCATGCCAGCAACCCCATGTTAGAGATGTGAACCAGAGAGGCACAGAGAGGGTGAATGCAGCCCCAGGTCACACAGCTGGCAAGAGGGTCTCCGCTGTTCTTAGTGCTATGCCACAATGCCAGATGGAGTGTCTGGGAAGGGTGTCTCTGCTGGGAGACTCACACAGACGACATTCCCAAACCCCCTCTTGGGTCCCCGAAATGCTGACTCTGTAGTCACCCAGCCTGGGGTTCCCCTCCCCTCTAGGGCTTGGCTCTGCTCAGCCCAGCTCTAGAGCCAATTTGCAATTGCATAATGGACAATTAGGGACAAGCTTTCTCCTCTTCCAAGGGAGCAGTCGGCCTGATGGCAGAGACAGAGCAGGGAGGACCCAGGAAGCCCGTCCCCTGATCCCTGTCAAGACAGACAGCCCTTCTCCTGGATAAATCGTAAATCGGGACTTGAGTGTACTGTCTGTCCCATACCCCTTCCCCCCTCCCCTGTCCTCATCTGCCTCCTGTCTCCCCTCTAGGAAGACATCCTGACAAGGCTGGACTGTGGCTTTCCTGTGATGCTTGCCACTCCAATGCCATCAGGCTGGTGACACCTGGCCTGTCCCACGGTCACGACTACCTAGGCATTGTACCCAGAGTTACCTTTATACTTGCTAATTCTCCACCCCAGTCGCTTCGTCCATATTCTCACTTCACACAGCTAGCAAACAGGGCAGCTCACGCTGCAATGACTCCTATCAGAGGACATCAGCTAGTCGCTGGCCCAGATCCAACCTCTGCACTTCCCCACGGGTCAGTGTCAGACACAAGAGCCTCTTCAACCAGTCCCCGGTGGTCTCCTAGGCTAAAGGTGACCAGCCAGCTGGCTCCGCTCAATCTAACAGCTGCCAGGATACCTCGGAAAGCCCTGCATACCGACGTCTAGGCCACCAGGCATCCAAAACCTCCCTCATTCCCATGTTCCCAAATGTGTACACAACAGCTTCAGGAGAGAAACAGCTGGCCTGGGTGCTGTAACAGGACTGGGGGGGGCGGGGGAGGTACATGATTAACTGTTCTCTGAGGTAGGAAAGACCCTCCTCAAAAAGGATTAGGCAAGCCCCCAGCACCTGGTACAACTTAATCAATAACCAGATACCTGCACGGACCAGACACCGTTCTGGGCACTGCTCATCACTGGCTGATCCGGAGCCTTTTCCTGTTCCCCTCCCTAATGTATAGCTGTATATACCCAGCGACATGCATCCCCTCGGAAGCTACTGTGGCAACCAGGAACCAACGACGGAAGCATCAGAACACTGGTGACAGCAGGGAAGCAGTCACCCAGGGCCTGGATGGACCCCAGGACACCAAGTGGACACAACTCAGACCCAACAGTTAGGGAGCAGCCAGCAGCAGAAGTGAACAGTCTGTCGTCTGTGACTCACGTGATTCCTGTTTAGGGCACCAAGCCATGCTGTGTATCACTGGAGCACAGCCACCCAGGACAGGAGATTCCCCAGAAGAGGGAGTGACAGGCCAGGCGGTGGTGGCGCACGCCTTTAATCCCAGCACTCGGGAGGCAGAGGCAGGCGGATCTCTGTGAGTTCGAGACCAGCCTGGTCTACAAGAGCTAGTTCCAGGACAGGCTCCAAAACCACAGAGAAACCCTGTCTCGAAAAACAAACAAAAAAAAAAAAAAAAAGAGGGAGTGACAAGCCATGGGACCCCAGGCCACAGGGGTGTGGCCCACTGTACTCAGAATGTTCTATTTCAGAGGCTGGATGGCTTGTCTGCCATCCGTATTTTCGTTGAGGCCTGTGCTTTTCCTTTTCTTTTTTTTAATATGGGGTTTTGCCTGCACATGTGTCTATGTGAGGGGTGTGAGAGTGTTGGTCCTCTGGAATCAGAGTTACACACAGATGTGAGCCACTGTGTGAGGGCTGGGATTGAACCTGGATCTTCTAGAAGAGCAGCCAGTGCTCTTAACTGCTGAGCCATCTCTTCAGCCCCTCAGATTTGTGCTTTTGATGGATACCACAAAAGGCCTGGGCTTTGGAGGGAGACAGATGTGGGGACCCTGAAATGCACAGAGGTTGAGAATTGGTCCTCAGGCCTCAGACGAAGGGCCCACTTGTCACCAGGCCAGTCCCAGCCTACAGTGCTGCTCAGTTGCTGGCATGCTAGGCCTCATGGTTTCGGGCAGTCTTGACCTCTCCACCATGGGTCTGCACTGGCTAGACTCCTCCCTATGACATTTTAAACTTCTGTTCCTTGCCTGAGGAGGAGGGTTCATGTCACCTGGTCCCTTCCTCTCACCTGATGTATTCTCTACTCTGGCCCTCCTGAGACTCTGTGTCCCATTCTGGAAAAGTACCTAGCCTGGACCAAAATCAACCTCCTGGTGACATTTACAAATCCCTGCTATAAATACCACTTTTGGGTATATATCCAAAGGATGCTCAATCGTGCCAGAAGGACACGTGCTCAACTATGTTCAAGGCAGCATCGTTTGTCATAGCCAGAACCTGGAAACAACCTAAATGCCCCTTGACGGAAGAATGGATGAAGAAAATATGGTACATTTACACAATGGAGTACTACACAGCAGAAAAAATGATATCTTGAAATTTTCAGGCAAATGGATGGAGCTAGAAAACATCATTTTGAGTGAGGTAACCCAGACCCAGAAAGACAATTATCACATGTACTCACTCATAAGTGATTTTTAAACATAAATCAAAGAAAACCAGCCTACAAATCACAATCCCAGAGAACCTAGACAACAATGAAGACTCTTAAGAGAGACATACATGGATCTAATCTACATGGGAAGTAGAAAAAGACAAGATTTCCTGATTAAACTGGAAGTATGTGGACCATGGGAGAGGGTTGAAGGGGAGGGGAGAGGCAGGAAGGGGAGCAGAGAAAAATGTAGAGCTCAATAAAAATCAATAAAAAAACATATAAACAAAACAAAACAAAAAAACCAAATTCCTGCTATAGCAGGACTATTCAACTGTACAGTGCAAGTATCTATCTCCTGGCTCAGAGACAGACTTGGATGGGACCCTAATATTCTCTGACCAAATTGGAGCCAGTGTCATCTCCTCAACTTGAGGTGTTTCCTTGAAGGCACCAGGGTGGTCCCCAGCTCTGCCATAGCCCTGGTGGGCTCTCTGTTTGGCTGGAAGTTGACTGTAGCTAGGGGAAGTGTCTGAGAGTAGTTTATGTCTCAGGGCTGGGAAGTAGAGCGCAGAAGGCCCCCATGGAGGTGCTGAGCGCCTGAACCACTAGAGAAGCCATGCTGTGGCCCATGGGAGGGGCTTTATCCAAGTTCCTGAGCACTCTAGGGCGGTACCAGGACTCGGCTCTATGGTAGCAGAGTAGTGTGACAAATGGTTTTGGGTCATGGCATCTGGGAGATCTATGGGCTTCATCTCTGTCCTTTCCTGACTCTGCCCCATGCCATCAACACAGGGAAATTTGGCCTTAGGCTCCTTCTTGGGGACCTGAACTCCAGCTTCGCCTTAACTATTCTTTGTGACTCTCTGGGGGGGGGGGGGCTTTCCCCTACTCCATGTGATGGGTGAGGTGGTACTGAAGTCCACCCACTGCTCTTCTTCTCCTTTTGTGACAGGGTCACACACTGCAGCACAACACAGTCTCAAACTCATCGCTGCCCCCCTTCAGAACCAGGGGTTAGGATGATGGCTGAAACCCCCTTTTTGAGGACATCAAATTAGTGAGCCTGTCTAAGACCCAGTACACAGGCCTAGGCTTCCAGAGCTGAGGAGATCTTTTTCCCGGTGGGGAGAAAGAGACCACCAGAAACTACAGAGGGACCACTGCATCTCAGCCACCCCAACTGGGCCTGTCCCTCACCCTGTGACGGAGAAGGCTCGAGGTGAAGTTCTGTGGCAGAACACTTACTGGTCTGGTACACACAAAGCCCTGGGCTTCAGTCCAATGCTTAAACAAATGATCGAAACAAATTTCACTCTTTTTTATTTGGGGGGGGGACAATAAACCCAGTAGTCTACAGCAGGAATCTGAGTAGGCAGATGGTGGTATCTCTGAGGTGGAGGCTGATGGTGCTGAATAAGGATTGGAACTAAGTTTCCTGGGAAACACTGAGGCAGGTGCAGGTATACTGTCCAAGCCGCACTTCCATCTACCCATCCTCTGCCGTGTTGTAATGTGTCTCTCAAAGTCTCTGTGGTAGAAACGTACGCTCTAGACTCCCATTAGCGTGAGTGATGTGTGGTCTTTGGAGGTTACTGGGGATGGATGTGGCCGGAAGGGTGGGGATTTCACTGCTTTATAAGAAGGGAATGAGAGAGGTAGGTATGGTAGCCCACACCTTGAATCCTAGGGAGGCAGAGGTCGGCAGATCTCTGTGAGTTCAAGGCCAGCCTGGTCTACATAGAAAGTTCCAGGCCAGCCTAGGCTACACAGTGAGACCCAAAATGCTATGTTCTCACCCTGCTGCATAAAATGCTCTGGATCATGTATAAAATGGCAGGGAGGGCCTCACAGATACAAGCACTGTGTTCTTGAGCGTTCCAGCCTCCAGGACAAATAAACCTCTGCTCTTTAAAAATGACCTAGCCTTGGTTATTTTGTTATGGCAACAAAAAATAGACCAGGACACCCTCCCGGAAAACCAAACTTTGTGGTTTTCAAAGGAATTAGATTTGTACAACTCCTATGGTTCAGTTTCTACATTAGCTAAGTAAAAATAATAAACCAGACTAAGACACTGTCTGGAAATGGCCTGGCACATGCCAAGTGGGCAGTAAATGTCAGCTCCGTGGCACCCCTCATCCATCTACCAGGATGCCCCGGCACCAAGTGAGGTGCAGGTCGGCGCTAGCAGCTGGTCCCTGGTTTGCCTCTGTCCGCCAGTGTGCTGACAAGCGTCCGGATGTTTACACTAGATGGTCAGGGCCCCCTGCCTGTCCAGGACAGGCTGTATAAACACATGCAGTCCCACGGTGCTTGCCACGGGCTTCCCAGGAACACACACACTGCCCACCTCTGGGTTGGCCTCATTTTGATGCTCTGCCTATGGCTGTTTGCTCTGTCCCGCTGGCACCTGCGAGACGTCCTGACCAGGTCCACGCCCACCGCAGACAAGGATGAACTGAGAGAGCTGAGTTCTGCTAGATCAAGTGCAGATAAATAATAAATATAAATGTGGAAACAATAGAGCCAGAATATGATGACCATGAAGTGATGCAATGTGGCAAAAACACTCCAAACAGTGCCCGACTCGAGGAAGGAACCAGAAAGATAAGGCTGAACAAAACGTATTATTGTTTCCTGGTTAGAGCATGGCAAGAAGTCAGTGAGACACTGAGAACACATCCTAAGTACAAACAAACTCCCAGATAGACTGTGCCAGCGATTTCCTTATGTTCATTTACGAACCACTTACAACAACCTCAGAAGCTACATCACTGCCCAACATTTATAAAAGGAAGCAAGTCTCAGAGAGGCCAGGTCACTTAGCTGGGGTCACACAGCTCCACCCTACAGAGGCTTGTTTCTGGGTTTCCCTCTCCATGTCTCTCCTCATTCTGGGAAGCTACCAAGGTGGTCCCACTGCATCTAAGCCAGTGGTTCTCAACTGTGGGTTGCAACCTCTTTGTGGGCCAAATGACAATCAGAAAACATAGATATTACACTACAATTTATAGCAGTAGCAAAGTTACAGTTATGAAGCAGCAACAAAATAATTTTGTGGTTGGGGTCACCACAACATGAGGAGCTGTATTAAAGGGTCGCAGCGTTAGGAAGGTTGAGAACCGCTGCGAAGCCATCTGGGCAAGGGGAGCTTCCCGAGACCCTGGGCTCAGCTGTCAGGCCATGTTTGTCCACTGCCTGAGGGCTGCCACTGACAGGCCTCTTGGTTTGGAAAGAGGAGGAAGGACTTCATTATCCAAGTACCTCACTGAGACATCTCCACGGCCCTTACGGCCACCCAAGGCCACAGGTGTTATTGGTCCCTTTCACAGAGGAAGAAAATGAGGGTCCGGGAGACCTCGCCTAAGGTTCACAGCCACTGAGTAAACAGGACAGCGACTCACACAGCTTACCCAACAGGAGTCTCTTAGGTGAGAAAGGACAAGGATATAGACACCTTCACATGAAAGATAAGGCCTTCCAGCTAGGAGGGTGGGACACACACAGTACGGGCTCCTGAAGAATCTGTACAGCATACACAAAGGGTCTCCCCACTGGGAGGAGGGCCCCTCAGACAGACCCAGAATCTGCTGGGAGACCCCGGAAATCCTTTCCCTGAACAACCACATATAGACAGCACCTTCCTGAGAAGAGACTGCCCGCAGGCATGGATTAGCTGGGCCAGCTATTAGCCGAGTCCATTCTCCAGCAGGCCTGCTGCAGAATTCCATTTGAGAGAAGAGAAACTGAAACTCCGAGGGGCAAGCAATGTTCTTTAAGACTTATGACTGGAAGGTCTTAATGACCCTCGTGTCCCTGGCCACCTTCCTCTTCTCTCTGAAGACCCCTGATTGTGGCTCCTGTGACTCCCAGGCAGCTGGGACAATATCTGAGGTCAGGGTCAGCTGCCTGCATCAGTCACTTTCCACATTATTGTGAGCAAATACCAGACAAAAGCGACATAAGGAGGGAGGTTTATTCTGGGCCACAGTTTGTGGATGCGGTCTATCCAGTTTGAGGGTACCCTCTATCATGGTGGGGAAAGTGGGGTCACAGGAGTGTGGGCCACCAGTCACACCGCATCCACAGGAAGAAAGCAGAGAAAGATGGATTCTGGGTACTCAGCTCACTTTCTGTTGGGACACCAGCCCAGGGGATGGTGCTGCCCACATTCGGGGAGGGCCTTTCCACCTCAGGCAATCTAGTCCGGAAACTCTCTCACAGATAGGCCTACCTCCTAAGTAATTCTAGATCCTGACACATTGCCCCATCTTAAACAGAAGGAAACAGAAACTTGGAGAACAGTCTCAGGGCAGTCTTCCATGATGGGTACAGGGGAAGGTGTGTGTGAATATGCACCCCCTACAATCCAGGGTGTGCTTCAAGCTAACAGGGTGGATTACTCAGTGACAGCCCCCCCCCCATATCTATCTCTTGACAGAGACTCCTCTCTCTATGACATGGACCCCCAGCAAGAAGGATTTTTTTTTCTGAGACAGGGTTTATCTGTATAACATCCCTAGATGTCCTAGCTTTGTAGACCAGGCTGGCCTCGAACTCACAGAGATTCACCTGCCTCTGCCTCCCGAGTGCTGGGATTAAAGGTGTGCGCCACCACTGCCTGGCTGCAAGGAGGATTTGATGGTCCTTTGCAAGCTGAAGCAAAGCATCCATCCTGGCTGCACAGTTGCCATAGAAATACCAAAAGATGTTCCTAAGGGAAGCAACAGGTCAACCTCTCTCACCGAGCCAGTACATAAAGCAGCAAGGGCATAAACTAGGGCTGTGCCAGGGCCCTTCCATATGCCCCGTCCCAAAGCCACAGGACTTGTGACAAAGATGGCAGGCTCTAGTTGGTCTTTGACCAATGAACTAGGAAGAATGTGGTGTCATTTGGGGCCCCAGTTGTCAGGAGTTGAACTAAAGAGCTACCCAGGTGAGCAGGACAGAAAAGCACAGGCACGAAGCCAGGTGTGGTGGCACACACCAACAATGCCAGCATCTGAAATGTGGAGGTAGGAAGATCGGGAATAGTTTTCCTGCGCTATATAACAAGTTTGAGGCCAGCCTGGGCTCCATAAGACCCTGCTTCAAAAACAAACAAAGAAACAGTTGGTAACCTCAGAGAACCCTCTTTGTGTGTTATGGTTTTGGTCCCTTTAAGAGACAAGCCACACCCATTCCCCTCCCCATCCGCTGAGGCAAGCTGATCTTCAGCTTCAGGCCTGAGCTCACTTCTCTTTTCCATCTTCCTCTCAGAGAGGCAGCTTCGCTTCTGCCTCTCTCCCCGCTTCTCTGCTTCCCCCCTTCTCTCTTTCTCCTCTTCTCTCTCTCCCTCTCTCTCGGTCCCCCCCTTCACCCTTCCTCCTCCATAACCCCCTGAATAAACATTCAACCTCACCCTGCATGTTGTGTCTATCCATGTTTCTGTTTTCTGCCTGCCCGCCCGCCATGTGTCTCCCTGCCTGGGACCAGCCATTGCTCGGGGACCAGCAGCCGTCTCTGCCTGGGGCCCACTGCCTGCTGCCACATGGTCTGCCACCACTGCTCTGGGACCAGCATCTCTCTCTGCCTGGGACTGGCTGCTCCCAGGGCCCGCTGCCTGCCACCACATGGCCCGCTACCACCATTTGGGACCTACAGCATTTCTGCTGCCTACCGCCGCGGGGATCTTGGAGCATTTTTAAAAAAGAACAACATTGTGTGCTTCATCTTCAAGTCCAGCAGACGGGAGTCTCTCTGGGCGCACTCCTCATCTTCAAAAAGGGAAGCGTGATTTGTGGTTTATATGACAGCTGGTGGCTCAAACAAGGTCACAGATATGGAACATGGACACAGTGCTTAGGGACGGGAGCACAGTTCACCCAGAGCAAGCCACATGCTGCCTCGAGAGGAAGTCAGGAGACCTGCGGTCGGCTTGCTATATATTGTGAGAATGAACGGCTCTCACCCCGCCCAGTGATGCAGCCAGGCCACGGAGCTGCTCTCTTAAAGCCCATTGGTCCAAGTAGGACTAGGAAGGGCAGGCCATGGGGATCTTAGCACACCACCGATCAGATGACACTGGGTGGGGACAGATTAGATGGGGCAGGGCAGTCAGAAAGTGATTCCTTACCTCCCAGGGCAAAGGTCAATGGTGGCCAGCAGGGACACAACCCAGGTTCCTGAGGTGAGAGGAGAAGGCTGGGCTAGCCTGGAATAGGGGTTTGTCAGGAGCCTTGGCAGCTTGGGGCCATAGCAGAGGTTGGAGAGGAAGGGAATTTATCAAACATCCACACGCGCAGCCCCAGGGATGGCACCTTCACGTTCCCTACAGACCCTGGGATCCAGCAGTGTTTTCAGGGGGGCACACAGAAACTAAGGCTTCAGTCCTGGTGTCCAAGGCCACACCACAGGAAAAGATGGAGATTCCCCCCCTCTTTCCCTCCCTCCATTTTCCATCTACACCACTCCACTTTATCTGTTTACCTTTTTTTGAACAGGGTCTTACACAACCCAGGCTGGCCTTGAACTCCTGACCCTCCTGCAGCACCTCCCAAGGGCTAGCACTGCATGCGTGCACCTTCACATTTGGTTTTCTATCCTGCCGGAGTGGGGAGACTGGGGACCAAGGCCTTTACGCATGCTCGGCAAGCACTCTATAAGCTAAGGTACGTACTCCTTCAAACCCTACTCAGTGGCCTCCTACTGCTCTTAGAATAAGGGTAAAACTCCCAACTATGGGGGCTGGAGAGATGGCTCAGTGGTTAAGAGCACAGACTGCTCTTCCAGAGGACCCAGGTTCAATTCCCAGCACCCACATGGCAGCTCACAACTGTCTGAAGATCAGTTCTAGGGGATCTGACACTTCACACCAATGCACATAAAATAAAGTTAAATAAACCATAAAAATGTTTTAAAAAAAAAAACTCCCAACTATGGTCTACAGCCTACAAGGATCCCAGGCGTCACCCTGCTCTGCCTCATTTCACAAGCTGCGCCACCGTCATGATCCTATATCCTAATCCTAGTGAATGCTTTTTCCCCTTGCTTTTCTTTTTTCCTATCTATCTATCTATCTATCTACCCACCCACGCCTTTCACATTTCCTTAAACCACAGGGCCTTTGCACACACTATCTTCTGACCCCACAAGGCTCTTCCCTCCCGCCAAGTCAAGCACCTCCTCTGCAGGAAACCTTCTCTAAGCTCCCAGGCTGGGGCATGTCTCCTGTGACAACAGGCGTTTGTCACTGCTGTAACATTACGCTTCCTGTGAGTCTGCTAAAGCTCACCCTTGCCTTTTGCTTCGCTGGGTTAAATCGGAGGCGTTTGTGGAACACCTACTATGCTCTAGGTCCTATCCAAGGTCCTGCAGGGACATGCTATTGTAGGATCCCCACATTCATGGAATTCAGGGTTCCTGGGCAGGAAGTGAGAAGGGCATGACCTAGGTAAAGGTGTGGAGGAGGGAGGAAGTGGAAGCTGTGTTACAGGACTTCCTGTGAGGCTGGGTGGGAAAGGCACACAGGCAAAGGTTGGCTGGCAAGGCACGCAAGCATTCTGTGGGGAAGACAGAGCCTCTCCTCGGGGTAACAGGCAGCCATGGAGGGTTTTAGGCAGGACTCCGACCTGTCTAGATGCAAGTTTCAGAGATACAGTGGGACTCTGAGGAGAAGGGAAAGCAGGAGGGTACAGGTGGAGACTCCACCTTCATCCAGATGAGCATGTGGCCTGGCCGGAGCCACAGAGGGAAAGTGGGCCATAGACAGAGGAAAAGGAAGGGTCATCAACATCTCAGATCCCACACTGATAACCCCTGGCTGGGGTCTGGAGGAGCAGCAGACTCTGGAACTCTGGAGTTGGGCTCACTTCCCAAAGCAAGGTTTCCTGTGCCTTCCCAAGGGGCCCCGGGGATAGAGGTGTGACCTGTGCCTGGGGGCTGGAGGACTGGGCAGAGCCTTGGCAGACTCGCCTTTCTGTCTAAAAAGTACGCCAGCTCCGCATTCCACTCCCAACAGTGCCTTCTGACTTTACCGTAAAAGTGCCCGCTCTGTGCCCCAGGGCAATCTCGTGCCCAACTGCGAGACCACACGGGGGCAGCTGATGCTGGGCAGGCGGGTGAGGGACCAAAATGTACTTGGCCCCGGTCCAGGCTGGTCACTGCTGGCTGCTCACATTCATCCACTCACTTACACATTCACTTCCCCCAAATGCTCCTTTTATTTCAAGACGACGATGATGATGATGATTTTCAGGCAAGGTCTCTCTATGTAGTCCTGGTAGTTCTGGAACTCTCTATGTAGACCAGGCTGACTTCAAACTCACAGAGATCTGTCTGCTGCTGCCAAACAAGTGCTGGGATTCAAGGCATGCACCATCACATCTAGTCCAAAGGTTATTTTTTTTTTTAATTAAAAAACTGTATTTACTTTATGAGTGTTTTGCCTTCCTGGATGGATGCATACCACGTATGTATGTGCCTGGTGTCCACAGAGGTCAGAAGAGGGCATTGGAGCCCATGGAACTGGAGCTACAGATGGCTGTGAGCCACCATGTGAGTGCTGGGGATCAAACCTAGGTCTACTGCAAGAGCAACAAGAGCTCTTAACCACCGAGACACCTTTCTAATTCCCTAAAGATCACTCTTTTTATTTACACAGATGTGTGTGGGGATGCTCTTGGAGACAAGAGGGAGTCATAGCACCTGAGATAGAGTCACAGGTGGTTGTGAGCTACTGTGTGGGATGTGGGACTCGAACTCCAGTCCTCTGCAAGAGCAACGAGTGTTCTAGCCACTTCTGTAGCCACATTTATTTATTTACTGACTAGACACACCTGTGCACACGCCATGGCGTCCACATGGAGGCTGGAGGACAGCTGCCAAGAGTCAGGTCTCTCCTTCCACAGCGGGTTCCGAGGACAGAACTCAGGTTGTCAGGCTTGTGGACATGCGCCTTTGCCTGCTGAGCCATCTTGCTGGTGCCCTAGTTACTGCTTTTGCAAATACCTGCATGCCAACTATGTGTTAGCACTGTGCTGGGTGGGTTTAGCAGGGGACACAGCAAATACAGCCCGTGCCTTCACGGAATGTCCATGCTAGGAGGCGGAGGCAGAACGAGTAAGACAGAAAATACAACCAGTTTTGGCGAATGCCAGAAAGAGCAACTAACAGCGAAGGGAGTCAGGCTGCGGCACAGTCCTCCCATGCCAGCTCCTCGGAGATGAAGGCAGGAGTATAGCGAGTGTGAGGGCTGCCTGAACGACAGAGCGAGTTCAGGGCCAGACCAAGCAACTTGGTGAGACGCTGGCTCAGAATCCAAAGTAAAAGAGAGCTGGGGCTGGAGCTCAACGGTACTTATATAGCATGCAAGAGCGCCTGGGTTTCGTTCTTGGTCACATACACACACACACACACACACACACACACGCACGCACGCACGCACCATGAAGGGGACAAAGGCTGCAAGGTGAGGGCCGAGGATGAGAACAGCTCTCTGAGATGGCCTGCGAATGCAGACTCGGAGGAAATAGCTGCTGTACAGATGTTTTCACAGCTGGGACTGGTGCCTTACAGACAAGAAAAGGGAGACTCGAATAAAATGGCGTATTTCAAGTTACCTAGGAAGCGCCCGGAACAGCGTATGGGCACCGGACTGAACCAAGCCTCGGAGTTTGTCACTGGAGAACCTGGAACAACCATCCTTGCTTGCCCTGACGGCCATCTTGCTTGTCTCCCTCACTAAAGCCAGATTCCTAAAGCCCCACAATGACTACGGCCAGTCAGTGGGTGAGAGCCGCAGTATGGATGGACCAGGACTGAGGAGCGGATGGGGGGCATGTTCAGGGGTATTCTACACCCACTGTGGGCCTTCTAAGATCATTCAGGTTTAAGAGGATTTGAGGGGATGGATCTATATGGCCCCAGGCTAAATCCTGAGGTGGGCAGAAGAAAGAGGAAAAGGTCTATCAGTCATAGCCAGGCCACAAGACAGAGACCATCTGTGGGGGACCAAGGGGACCCTCTACCTACTCAGCCCTCCCAGTGCTGTAGGGGTGACTTGGTGCTCTCAGAGCTGGGAACCACTGCCATAATCAGTTCTGGCTGCTCCACAGAACACTGACCCTATTCTTCCGTACATGGCTGAAGTGTTTGTTCCTCAGAGCTGAGAACTGAGTCTGAAGGGGACTAAAGGGGACTGTCCCTACCCAACCCTTTCCCCTCCCTCCTCCTACACGAAGTGAAATATCTCCTCGTTAGAAAAATGACTCATTTTCCTTGGGCCAAGGCAGAGCAAGCCAAGCTGGGGAACCTCGGGGTCACCAGACCCATCTTCCACCTAGCTGGGGGCTGAGATGGCTCTGGGCCCCAGGAAGACAGAAAGGAAGGTGCAGTCAAGCAGAGAGAGGGTGCTGCCTCGCTCTCCTTACCCAGTTTCCCATGTGTCACTGGGTGTTGCCCACACTGCTCCATTAGAACTGACTGAGAAGAAAAATTCCTCTGGACTTTCCTGGGAGAGTTCTGTGGCTGACTCACGGACAGCTGGAGACAGGATTAGAGACACAGGCACCAAAGAAAGAAGAGCCCACCTTGATTTGCAGGCTCCTTGGTGGAGGGCCCAAGACCTCCGCAGACATGTGCAGAGGTGTTGTGTTTGGGATTCTGCTTGCTTTCCTTCCTTCCTTCCTTCCATCCTTGCTTTCCTTTCTTTCAAGATTTATTTATGGGGCTGGAGAGATGGCTCAGTGGTTAAGAGCATTGCCTGCTCTTCCAAAGGTCCTGAGTTCAATTCCCAGCAATCACATGGTGGCTCACAACCATCTGTAAAGAGGTCTGGCGCCCTCTTCTGGCCTTCAGGCATACAGACAGAATATTGTATACATAATAAATAAATATTTTTTAAAAAAGATTTATTTATTTATTATGCGGTGTTCTGCCTGCATGTATGCCTGCGGGCCATAAGAGGGCACTAGATCTCATTACAGATGGTTGTGAGCCACCATGTGGTTGTTGCGACTTGAACTCAGGTCCTCTGCAAGAGCAGCCAGTGCTCTTAACCACTGAACCGATTCTACAGTTCCCTGTCTACTGCTTTTTATTTATTTTATTTTTTTTAAATATTTATTTATTTATTATGTATACAACATTCTGTCTGTGTGTATGCCTGCAGTCCAGAAGAGGGCACCAGACCCCATTACAGATGGTTGTGAGCCACCATGTGGTTGCTGGGAATTGAACTCAGGACCTTTGGAAGAGCAGGCAATGCTCTTAACCTCTGAGCCATCTCTCCAGCCCCTGTCTACTGCTTTTTAAAAGACTTTAAAAATTACTTTATTTGGGGTTGGAGAGATGACTCGGTGGTTAAAAGCTCCAACTGCTCTTCCAGAGGATCCAGGTTCAGTTCCCAGCACCGACATGTCAGCTCACAACTGTCTGTAACTCCTGTTCCAAGGGATTTGGCATCCTCATACATACATGCAAGCAGAACACCAATAAACATAAAATAAAGTTAAAAAATAAACTTAAAAATTTTATTTCATTTATGATTTTTGTGACTCTAGTCCTAGGGGATCTGGTGTCCTTTTCTGACCTCCTATGGGCACCAGGCACACATGGTATACATAAATATGTATGCAGGCAAAACACTCGCACACAAGATAATAAAATAAATCTTTTATTTTTTTTTAAAAAAAGTGATAGAGCAGTAGTTAGAAACCAGGTTGGACGGCCAAGGGCAATTTTGTATGTTTGTCATTAGCTAACACTGAACCCTTAACAATATCTCCCTGGTGACCATGTGACTATGAAGTAGCCCTAGGACTGTCCACCTGCACATGGCACAGTCCTGCCAGGCGCTCCTTCCCTCCATTTGCCCCTTCCTGAATGCAAGCATAGAGCCAGGACATATGCTGCAACCCCTGGGAGGTTCCATCTCCTCCAGGGGACAAAAGTACCAGTCACTGTGGAAGGGCGTGAGTGCCCTAGGACAGACTGGGCTGCGTCCTCATTCAGCTCTGAACCTGCCTGCACCTGCCTGCACCCCTTCACAGCAACCCCCGTTGGCTCCCAGGCAGTCTTCCAGCAGCAGCCTTCCTGAATCCAAACAAAACACCAGTGGAGATGCTTCCCAGGGCTGTCAGAGCACCCATTGAGAACCCTGGCACCTCTCGGTGACGGGCCCTGGACATGTTCCCACATCCTCTAGGCTCCAGTCTCCCCGTGTAAAACAATGGGACATAAATCAGAGAGTCCCAGTTACTCAGGAGGCTGAGGCAGGAGGATTACTTGAGCTCAGGAGTTCAGAACCATCCCGAGCATCATGGCAAGGCCTTTGGTGTGCGTGGGAGGAGGGGTAGGAGCCGTCCCTTTGGGCTGACTCTCTGTGAAACAAGCCAATGTATTTGCCACTTAGCCTGGGGCTCGGCTCCATGTTAATGCTTAATAAATCATGCTTTCACCTCCTGCTCCCTGGAGAATGGGAGCAAGGCAGCGAGGCAGTAAGCACAAGTGGCATTAAGGGTCCTGGCTTCTGTCCTCCAGGTGCCAGGTGAGGTTTAAGGACACCTTGGCTTCAGGAGCCATCGGAGGTCTGTCACTGTCCACCCTCTTTGGAAACTCGCTATCCTATGCCCTGATGCAATCAGTGATCCCATAAGAGAGCTGCATCCTGACCCACTTAAACTTGCCTCCCCCCTGGTCCACAGAGCATGGGGACCTGAAGCTAGAGGCCACTGGGCCTGGACCCTTCAGTGTTCTTCCTGTTCCTCAGCCTCCCTCATCTTCTTCCACCCCATGTCCTCAGCCAGCGATAGCTACTTTCCAACCGAGTCGCCATGCCTAGCTCCCTAAACAGAGTACTCTCACGTGGGAGAGGCTGGGGAATCTTGGGGGTGGGGGAGCAGAAGAGATTGGTTACATTTTCTGAGCACCTATTAAGCATCAGGCTGATGTCAGAATACAGAACCCTGGGAGACTGAGGGAGGGGAGGTGAGGGCAGAAGACTGGGTCCCAGAGCATGGGAACTGGGTCCAGGGACAGGGAGGGACAGCAGCTCAAGACCAGGTGAGAAGAAAGGGGGAACCCCAGAAAGAGCTGATGCAGGGGATTCCCCACTGTGGCCCCCAGGAAGGAATGAATGCCCCAAAGGAAGGAGGTGGAGGCAGGCTCCCAGTTGAACATTCTGGTAACTAAGCTCTTACAGATAACACTGGCCAAAGACGACCAACCAAGGAAAAACACAGAACTGTCTGCCAGAGCTTCCAGCTCAGGAGTCAGATGAGGGACCAGACTTTGTTCTGCAGCTCCTTTCTGTGGCAGAGACATCATGGCCGACCTCTGGGACCCCTCCCCATCCACGGTACTTTTTGGACACTGTGGATCTCGCAGCATCCCTGGTCCTTGTGAACCTCCCAGATACCAAGGGCCTGGGTCACTCCAGGGTCACAGAGGTCACAGGGAAAGAATTTGAGGTTAGAGTGCTGCCCCTCCCCCGTTAGCTGCTTCAAAGACAGAAGGCATTCTGTCCTCACAGCACTCCCTGCCTTGAAGTCCCAGGCTCTGCAGAGATGGGGGGAGCAGCAGGGAGCCGCAGAGGCTTGGAGGAGGACTCCAAAGAACAGCTGCCAGCAATGTGGATCCCAGTCAGGGTCTGGCTGGAAGGCCTGGGCAGGGGGGCTGTCTTCCCCCCAGCATCTGGGCTCTGCTGCTTCAGCTGTGGCACCAGTCACTCATGCAATCCTTTTAGACTCTGGACTGTCACCTGTCAAAGCAATGGGCTGGATCTCACCCTGCCTCCGTCAATCACAATGCCCTGCCAACTCCATTCCTCTACCAGTCCCAGGCATGACCCTCCCCGACCAAGGGCCAGAATGAGCACGACAGAAGGCAAGAGGGATCTTGTCATTACCCAGATGGCAACCCTTCCAATTCAAGGCAAGTCTCTACTCTGCCAGCTACCGATTTTCACCTCTTCCTTTCAGGGTTTAAATACGACCTTTGGTATGGAAGAAATAAAAGTGTGACTTGAATCGTCTACACAGCCTTATGGCTCTGCATTCACTGCTTTGGGGACTAAGTTCAAAGCTCTTACCTGGCTTAAACAGCTGTGTAGGGCCCAACCCCTGGCCACCTCCTGCCCTCACCTTAGATCACCTTAGATCTCACCCTTGGCTACTGATTCCAGCTCTATGGAACAATACTATATAGGTCACTTACCACAGGGCTTTCACACACAAATCTTCTCTCACATAGGCCCAGAGCCTATGTGAGCCATCTCTTGTTAACATTTAATTCACCCTTCCAAGTCCTCCAAACAGGTGTCTCCCCCCAGGGAACAACCCTTCTGCCTGAGGGCGGGATGGTTCCTCGGGCACTATGATTACAGCACACACTGCTCTTTAGTAGTCAGCCTAAGGCTAGCACATACTGGCAGGCGCCATCGCTGTTCATGTATCTATTTATTTGTGTGTGTGTGCGTGCACATGTGCATGCGTGGAGCTCAGAATACGCCGCGTCGGAGTCATTTCTCTTCTTCCACCACGTGCATCCCCAGGACAGAACTCAAACTGTCAGGTTTGGTGTCGAGCGCCTTTACCCGCTAACTTTGCCTGTCCTTCACTGTCACCACTGGTCTCAATAATAAAAACCAGGAGTCAGATATGGGGTGAATGCTGAAAGGTCAGAGAAGCAGAGCAGCCAGCCCCTAGTTCTTAACCTCTACTGCAGACTGAAAAGGAGATCCTGTCTCTACTACAGATTTAATCGCAGCTCAGACACTAAACTAGGTACATTTCTTGATGATATACTGGACAAAAAGCAACTTAAGTGGGGGCTCACAGTTTAAGGCGGGATACAGGAGCTGAGATGGCTCAGTGGTTAAGAATGCCCTGCTCTCGCAAGGACCCGGGTTCTGCTCCCAGACCTCATGTCAGGCAGCAAGGCAGCAGCCAATCACCTGTAACTCCAGCTCCAGAGTGAATCAACAACTTTGGCTCCTGTGGGGTCTGCATGCTCGGGCACGCGCGCGCACACACATGCATGCACGCACGCACACTCCTAGCAGGAAGGCAAGAGTCAGGGGCCCGTGGCATCAAGTGACACTGTAATCTGGGGTCAGGAAGACTTGCTCAGCTTCTCTTCTCTTTTTAATTCAGCCTGTGACCTCCAGGCCATGGGGTGGCGCTGTCCACATTCAGGTCAGCTATTTTCAACCCCAATTAACCCAATGTAGAAACTCTGACAGCATGTCTAGAGGTTTGCCTGCTAGATGAGCCTGCATCTCATCAGGCTAACAGGATTGAGTACTACAGCACTCTGGCTGGCTTTGGGAAAATTGCCCAAACTCTCGGAGCCACTATTTCCCCATTTGACTGAAGATTCCCAAGGTCTTCATGACTGTTAGAAATCTCTCTCAAGACTACCTGAATTCTTTGCATCAATTTCCCCAACTGAGTGATACTCTGATGGTGGAAATGGTAAAACAGAACACTGGGGGACAGTGCTGGGCCATGAGCACTGTTGGAATTTCCCAAGAGAGACCTGTCACTCCCCAAGGTGAGAGTCAGGAAGTTTGCTGGAACTGCAGGTTTCGGAACCTCACTCAAAACCTAATGAGTCAGGATCTCCGGAAAGAAAGTAGAGATGCCCTGGCAGCCACTATCCCTCTTGGCTCAGAACCAACCTGGCATAGCTGACAACAGTGTCGCCAGGAAGGTGTAGGACCCATCACATCCCAGGTTGTTCCTAGTAGCTTAAAAGCATGGCCCGAGTCTCAGAGTTGGACCTGTCCAGGGGCAGGTTCCAGTCCTTCCACTTGCTTAGGCCTGTAACGTTGAACTCTGGGCTCATCAGTTAAGGGCCACCTCCCCTGTGTCTGAGGGCAGCTAATGGCCTTGTTGCTATGAGCAGAGGAGGTGCTGGCGTAGGGTAGAGGGTCCCTGCAAAACAGAACAGAAACCACACCTCTGTTGCCAGCTCCAGGGATGGAATCGGTGTATCCTGGGGACCCCCCAAGTCCTAAGCATCCTCAAAGGCAGAGTCTCTCCCTGGCAGATGGGCAGGAGTCTGCAGAGAACAGAGGCAGAGGGTGAAAGAGAACGCAACTGGTGAGCTGTCTGAGGCTCTGTGGAGCCACCAGGACACAAGTCACATCTAGTTGGCATGCTATGTGGGTGAGAACACGGAGTCTGGAGCCAGGCTGTCCAGGTTCTGGCTTTGCCACTCCTGGCTCTGCCTGACTGGCAGACTCCAGGAGCCAGCTCAAACATCAGATCCCTGGGCCCAGTTAGCTGCCAGTTCCTCTGGTCCATCAAAGCTGCCCACACACCCACACAATACCATCCAACAACTTCCCTGCTGGCTTGTCTAGCTCTCCCACAGGCCTCTCACTTCCTGATGAGCCCAGATACCTCATGCCTGGCACTCAGCAGATGTTAGTTCTGTCAGAGTTCCACCATTTTTTGCCTTGTAAGTCCCTTTCCTCCCCCTTCTAAATGCAGCTATGCTAATCCCCATTCCTCCCTCCAAGGCAGCCCCTGGATCTGCTAGGGTCTGAAGTTCTGGATTCCTTTTCCTGGGGGTCTGAATCTGCTCATCCCAGAGCTGTGCTGGAGACTTCAGAAGACCTACTGTGACTTTGTTCCCACAGCAGGTGGAGCACGGAGTCCACACAGCCATAGTGACAGAACCATCACAGCAGCAACAGCCCCCATTACTAAAGACTCTCCGTGTGAACCGCCTACAGGCCTGAGAACTTGACATCCGTCCTCAGCCATGCCACACAGCGGAGGTGTTAGCCATCCTATGTCAGAGAAGACCAAGGCCCAGAGATGGTTGGTCACCAAAGGACCCAGCTGGGACTCAGAGACAGGAGTGAACCAGAACCCATGCCTGTTGGCTCCAGAAGTCACATTCGGAACAGGAAGAACACAGGATCAAGACCCTGGATCGGGTTCTAAGACACAGTACTGAATTTGCTATGTGGCCTGTGGAGAACTCTTGTCCTTTCTAAACTTTTTTTTTTTTGCTTTGTTTTTAAATTTTTGGTGCCCATGAGTGTGATGTTAATGGTGTACATGTGTGGTATATGAACATATATGTGTTTGCAGGTACAAGCTCCCAATGTATGGTGTGGAGGTCAAAGGAGGACATCAGGTATCCAGCTCCATCACGCTCCACATTAGTCCCTTGAGGCAGAATCTCCCACTGGACCTGGAGCTGGGCTGGCAGCCAGCAAGCCCGTGATCCTCGTCTCTGACCCTCACAGCACTGGGGTTACAGACGAGTGTAGGGAGCCAGGCGGTGGTGGTGCACGCCTTTAATCCCAGCACTCAGGAGGTAGAGGCATACAGATCTCTGTGAGTTCGAGGCCAGCCTGGTCTACAAGAGTTAGTTCTAGGACAAGCCCCAAAGCTACAGAGAAACCCTGTCTCAAAAAAACAACAACAACAAAACAAACAAACAAACAAGCAAAAAAAAAAAACCCAAATGAGTGTGAGGCCAGGCCCATCTTTTTACGTGGTACTGGAGACTGAATTCAGGCCCTCATGCCTTGGGCAGCAAGCATTCTTATCCACTGAGCTGTTTCCCCAGCCCTCTTTCTATTCTTTGCCTCCCCAAGAGGAAGTCAGTCTGGAGGACGCCTACATCCCACTTCCAGAGAATTCCGTGAACTCTCCTACCCTCTTATGTCTCCCCACCCTGTTCACTGTTCCTGGAAGTCCAGGAAGAAGTCCACTGACCACCTAGACACTCGAGGAAAACGAAACGCCACCCGGGAACCACAAAGCCACAGGAACGCCCGGAACAGGGCAATAGCCGAGGGCATAGGGCTGTCCTTGTAACTATAGCCACCCATGCCCTCATTCTCAGGAGGCCGGGTATGTAAAAACAGGGGAAGCAAGCTCAGGCTCTGCGGGTTTCTGGGAGCCTGGTGGTGAGAACTGGCTCACTTGGGAGAATGATGAGGCTGAGTTCAAGCACGGGTGAAAGATGAGTCTGTCTAACTGGAGAATAACGACCACCGAACCTTCCTACCAGGAATGGTGGTCCGGATGCATTTTGCACTACCATCCTCTAACCCTCTGCATCCCTAAAGTAACTAAAGCCCAGCCTCTGGAGACACAAGCACAGCCTCACCCTTAGGCTAGGGTGCATCTCCTGCTGGACACAGCCTCTCTTTGCCTCGCTACTGTCCCCTTCAGTCTATCCCACACACAACAGCCAATACCTTTCTAAAACAAACCCAAAGGAGTTGCCGCATTGAAGACCTCCAGGGACTTGACATCACTCTGGGAATGAGATGCCAATTCTCTTCCCCTCCAGATGTGGCTCTCATGACTAGCCCCGGTCCCATCCACCTCCTCTGACACCTTCCCATGATGCCTCTGCTCAGCCATGCCGGCCATCTTCCACCTTAGCATGCCAAGTCCTATGGTTCTATACTGCGCTCTCTGTACTTCCTGTTCTTTCTGCCCCAAATTCCTCCTCTACATCTTTACCATGCTGCCCTCTCCCCAACCTTCCCGCTCTGGCCACCACCGAGAGCCGCCACATCACAGACATTCTCCCGTGCCCCCCAGCTTTGCTTTCTTGCCGCTCTCTGAAATGATGTCTCTGGCAGGCAGGTTTGCACGTGGTGCCAGATTTTTCTCCACTGGACCTGAGCTTCTTGCAGGCTGGGGTTTGATGACCACAGAGATTTTTGTCCTTTGGATGAGTTGGGACCTCATTTGTCTTTTACGACCCCGTAGGTGAAGACGGAGTGAATTGCCCAAGGCCAGAGCCTTGGCGTGTGATAAAAAGCACACGTCCAGGCTGGCCTGATGCCAAGGCTGTCTCTTCTAAACCTCCTAGGGTGGGGCAGACTCAGAAGGAAGCTATCGGGGAGGAGATCAAGAGAGGAAGAGCCATCTTCTCTCCCAGGGCCTTCTGTAGAGGGAAAGGGTAGCTGGGGCTAAGGGATTATCTTGATCCAACCCTGGAGGCAGAAAAACCCTATTGATGGAGAAAGTGGTCCCCCAACAAGGAGACCACCAGAAGCCAGTGATGGGGATCTTCAATCCACAAGATGCTTTGCGGGGGCGGGGGGGCGTGCTCAGGGTAGGGGAGTGGAAGGTACAAGCCTAAGCCATATAGCCAATCAGTGGCAGGACATGCTCGAGGGCCAGGAGAACCTCTTCTTTAACCTGAGGAATCCAGGGCTGGCAGAATGCAGTTCAGGGTTTGCCAGGGCCCGAGGGCAGGGGCAGGGCTATAGAGGAGGAGCCAAGGGATGAGACCATCAGGCCCTGGAAGCATGTTCTAGGCCAAGCACTAGCTGTGACAGGGAGGGCAGTGGCAGGCTCCGAAATGGAACACCTACGTCAGAGGGTGATGGGGCAGCTACATAAGTCAGACACGTATGGACATGAACAAGAATGTCACACTGGCCCCAAACTGAGAGCAACCCAAATGTCAGTCACAGATGGTTACAAGTTTATCTACTCAACAGGACACAACTCAGCTTAACAAAAAACAGATTCTGGAACTGTACAATGTCACCTGCCTATGGGGGCTGTAGAATGTCACCCGCCTGTGACTGGACTATGAGGGCTGTAGAATGTCATCCATCTTGGTCCAAACGTTAAACAGAGACCACACTGGCAAAAGCAGGCGGGGTAGGATGCGTGCGCCCTGGGGACACTGCCAGTACTTACAGTAGTGCCTGATCTGTGCACCAGTGTCACCGCATCACAGTCGGGCAGTGACAATGACAGCCGCCGAGCGCCAAGGAACCCCTAAACTCCCCAACACTGAGCTGGGCTTTGCGGAGCCCCTGGACGCCTCAGCACAGATCCTGAAACAAGATGTGTTCTAACTTGGGCAACTACTGAACGAAAACGTCCCAGCAGGTTCACCCTGGAGAGGAAACCAAGCTCACAGAGAAGACACAGAGCAGAAAGTGACACAGTGGAAAGGGGCGCAGGCATAGCCCAATGGGTAGAGTGCTTGCCTAGCGTGCATGAGGCCCTGGGTTTAATCCCCATCACGGGGTAAACCTGGTGTGATTGTACCTGTAACCCCAGCACTCATGAGGTAGTAGCAGAGGTTCAAGGTCCCCTTCAGCTACACAGAGTGAGCCAGGCTATACAGAATGATCCAGGCCAGCCTGGGCTACATGAGACCGTATCTCAACTAATTAACTAAACAATTAAAAAAAAAGTGATGGAACCAGATTAGATCCTGGGTTTCCTAGTTTCCAAGACCAACTCCCGAGACTCAGTTAGTCCCCAGGGCCCTGCTTTGCTGTGCCCTGCCCTGTCCCGCCTTGCCTTCGTGGGCTGTCCACCCTCAAGCCTGCCACCTGCGGTCCCTCTTCTCAGGGTGGAGGGGACTGGCCTACTCACGTGCTCAATGGACTCACTTCTACAAAACAACTGCTTAGGAAATTAGTCCTCCCTCCCTCCCCATGAGCTGCCTGCAACCTCTGCACCGGCCACACATCACTGTGGCCATTGCAGGCCTGGACCTCAGCCCACACATCAGGAGCTCCACTGTCTGACTGGGGGAGGGGGTTCCGACTCAAGTCCTGACCTCAGAGCACTGGGAGGCCGTGAGGTTAGAGTCCCCACCCTCGGCTGCAGTTTCCAAGTGACGCAAACCAGAGTCTGGATTCAGAGAATCACAAAACATTTCTTTGGAATAAAAGGGCTACCACGACCATTTCTCCTGTCCCTTCCTGTGCCAGCTCTGTTGAGTGTTCTCTCACTGACCATCCAAAACGGGGGCCGTGAGACCCCCCCTCCTCAGGGCTCAAAGTCGGAGTTCAAGGGTCATGTGAAACTGTCCACCATCCCCGGTAGGGAAATGGTAAGGTTAGGTGCAAACCAGACCGACACATGATCAAGGCTGGGTTCGCTATGCTTAGTGCTCTACAGGAGGAGCCTGAAAATGGCTGTTGACAATTCCAGCTTTGTCATTGTGCAGGTGGGGAAACTAAGGCCTGGGAAGGGAGAGTGTCTAATTGGGGGGTCTCTACTTGGCCTTGGTTCTCCTGGAGCACCTGCAGAGGCAGCAGATGGGAGGGGGAGGTTCTGGCTCCAAGCAGAAGTAAATATTGACATGATGTGTTTACACTGTAACCCGAGTCCTCCTGGCTGCCGCCCACACCCGCCCTTGCATCCCAGCCAAGAAGGCAAGGGAGCAGGCCAGGAGGTGGGCTTGGAGAGACCGCTTCTGGGCCAGGGGCTGTGTCATCTACACACAGGAGCATGTGGTCCGAAATCCCAGGATACAGCCAGTCAGGAGTCCTGGGCAGTGCCAGGCAGAGAGTGACTGTCATAGAAGCCAGGGAGATGGGAGGTCTGGACTGTGTGCCAGGCCTGGCTCTGCCTCTCCTCAGCAGTGGGACCCAAGAATGGTGAGCAAAGGTGATCCTGTCCAAGGAAGCAGGCCACCAGCCTTTCAGCCTGGCCAGCAGCCTGGCCCAGCAGCCCCCAGTACCTCTGCCTGTTGCCCAGGGGTCCGTCCCCCCATCCCCAGGAGCTTTCTCAGGAAGGTTAAACAAGTAGCAGTTAGGGGTCAACGCCCTTTGCTCCCTGGCTAAAGACCTCAGCTCCCGAAGGGAACTCTGGGCATCTGCTCTCACAACCCCAGGCCTAGGAAGCTTCATCCCTAGGGCCTCATCCCTAGGGCCTGGGGAGAAATGGGGGGGAGCCCTAGCTCTAAACTCCTGAGTCACTCCCCACTGGCCTTAGAATCAAGACCCAAATCCCTCCATAGCCCTCCCCAAGTGCACCGCTCTGGCCAGCTGCCAGACATCCCCAGCACCCCTCTTGAGCGAGCAGAGGCCAGCTGCTGCCTCATCTTGCATGCGCATCCCCACTGCCTGAAGCCCCTTCTGGACTCACTCGCGCTTCTGTGGTGATGGAGACTGAGTTTCGAGTCCCTCCGTTGGCCTCAAACTCTGGCAACCCTCTTGCCTCTGCCTCTTCAAGGTTGGGATTACAGGCTTGCGCCGTGAAGCCTGGCTCCACTCATTCATTCTTTCTTCGGGCTGTAGCCTGAAGAATGTCATGGTCTCAAGGAGCCTCTTCCAATCCCCAGGCCAGGTGCCCCATCCCCATCCCCTCCCGCCCCCACGTCTCCATAGCAACAGGAACTGCACTTGTCACTTCCTGCCCATAGGCTTGCCTACCCGACTGTGGCCGAGACATGTCAATCTCAGCCACACTGACCACAGTCCCGGGCTGACTTGGTGGATGCATGAACCGGTGACGAACACAATTACTGCAAGTGGACATGACAGCGCAGACACACCAAAACCACCTATCTGTGGATGGCTCCCCCTCCTTGTAGCCGCCTCTGCTCTCCACGCCCCCTACTCCTAACAGGATGGAAGTCTCTGTAAACTGATCTTAGAAACTGGGCTCATTCCTTCCCAGAAGGCAACAGCATCCTTTTTTTTAGCAAACACGGAGGCAATGCAAAGACACATGAGCAGCAGCCACTGCTTGGCTACTTAACCAAGCACGAGCGCGGGGCCATGAATAACCTAGCGTAACCCAGTCTCGAGGCCAGGCCAGGGCAAGGTGGCCACCACCCTACTCTCAGAACCCCCCGCCTCCTACCTTCAAACAATAACACTGTCCCTTGTGTTTTTAATAATTTCTCCATGTTTCCATGTCGGTATCCTCACAGCGACGTCCTCAACAGCAGAGTACAATTGTCCCGCACGGCAGGAACAGGAGCACAGAGAGGGAGGACGCCTGCCCTAAGGTCACACAGTAATCTGATGGGGAATCAGGATTCAAATTTGGGTCCTGGATCTTGTCTTCAGTTCAACCTCTGTTCAGTGAAGACCTCCCTCTATTCAACAGCAGCCCCAACTCAGCTGCCCTCTCCACTGTGTGGAATGTAAGACACCACGGGAACTGTGTGGGAGTTGGGGGTTGCTTCCTTTCCTTCAGCCCCTCTGCTTGCTTCGTCCTCCTAGACCTGGCGGGCTCATGCCTTTAACATCCCACTAGTGTGCCGCTGGACCACCTCCTTCCCATCCCTGCCGCCGGGTGGTTTGAGGACATCTGGAGGTAGGAGATATAAAAAGCCTCTTGGGAGTTCGCATCCCTATAGCTTGCGCTGAGGGACTGGTGAGGGGTGGGGGTGGGCGCTTTAGACAGGAGGCCATTAAGAGCAGTGCTGATTCTCTGCCAAGAGGTGAGGGACCTGGGTGGAGAGCTGGGAGTCCCAGGGAGACCCAGAGCCAACCACAGGAAGCAGCCTGTGCAGGGCAAAGGAACCCCATTAGAACCTGGGGGTGCTCTGCCGCAGGGGTGGGAAGCTGGATTGAAGACCAGAGTGAAGCAGCCCTGAATCCAAGCCCCTCTTGGGAAGGATGGCAAAAGAAACCAGCTTCAGGGGAACCCAAGGAGGCCTGACGTCAGTCCTCACCCCACCCACTCACGGCGGCGCATCAACACTGTGCGTCAGCGGACTATAGTGGGCTTCCGCCCCCTCCCCTGGTGGCAGTCAAGGCCTCTGCTCTCTGTCCTCGCTGTTTCCCAAGCCTGCCTTGTCCCCTCAGCTGCTCCCACATAGCTGAGCGGTAAACAGCCCTACTCTGGTCCAGTCCTGAGTATTCTGTGTCCTCACACCTCAGGTCCGCTATCACACAGGTTCCCTTAACTGGAACAAGTGTTCCTCTTTGGATCACGTCAGCTTGATCACTCCCACCTCTCCAGCCAGAAGGGAACACTCACTGGCCGTGACACAGCCACCTCCCCGAAGGACATGACACCTGGCCTGAGGACATTTAGGGATGGGTAGAAGCCACATCAACACATGGTTTATGTCACCTTTTCTCCCTTGTAGAAGGTCTGGCACAGAGCAAGCATCCTGTAAGCCTCTGTTAAACAAGAAACAGGACATTCCCTTTCTTTAACAATCACTGTCATCTTCTCCTGGATCAACAAAGATCAACGGAACTTCCTAATTGGAGCTTAAGGTTGTAAAAGAAAGTAAATGGTATCCCAGACACTCTCACTTGGGATTATCTCAGCCTGATCCCCACACTGTCCTAGGAGATGGGAACCATCAGCCATCTCACTGATGAGAGAGCAGGATGGGGTTATAATAACCCGACCAAAGCCCCTGTGGGGATGCGAAGGAGAAGGGACGAGAGCCCAAATCTGTTTGGGGACAAAGTCTAAGGTCTTTCTGATGGGCTAGGAAGCTTTTCAAGTGTTAGCCGGAGATGGCCCAGTCAGGTAAGAGCAGTTGCTCTTGCAGAGGACCCCCAGGGGTCAGTTTCAAGCACCTACATGTGGCTCATAACTGTTACTCCGGGTCCAGGAGATCCGACACTCTTTTCTGGTCTCCCTAAGCACCAGGCATGCATGAGGTACACTCACATACATGGAAGCCGAGCACTCATACAAATAAAATCAAATTATAAAAGAAATGTCACCAAGGCTGTTAGTTGGTTTGTTTGCGCTCAGGCTGCCCTTGAACTCATGACCTGCCTGCCGTCACCCCCCAAACACTGGGGTGAGAGGCAGGCACCAGGACACCAAATTTCCTGGTGCTTGCTCAGGAGGAAAAACCTCCTCTTTGTGAGCAGCTCAGGTCGGGGTGGGTACAGAGAGAGGACGTGTGACCTCAGAGTCGGTCCCTCTTTTATTGCTGTCTCACATCCTCGGGTTTTAAATCAAGAGCTGGTCCACAGGTGACGCATTCTCCAGCCATGAAACTATCCAAGCAACACATTCCTGGGCGATTCTTAATGGGGAGGTAAGTCAGGTCCAAGAGGATGCTCTCTGGGCACCTTGGGGGTCGAATTCAGTCATCAGTCTCTAGAGGGACAAGTGATGTCTCGTGGGAAAGATGCCAGTGGGTAAGAGAAGAGCCTCAGAGAACAGAGGAAAGCGGCGTCTAAAGGGAACTTATGTTCCTATCAGTGGGGGTTTGGGGGACCTAAGGGCAGGACAGCTGATCCTGGAGCTGTCACTGCAGACTTTTCTGCTCTCTCCATTCCTCACTGAACCCCTAAGACTTGAAAGTGACATCATAGGAGTAGGCAAGTCTCTGGGACCAACCACAGAGAGCCCAGACGAAAATCAGGTCAGACAGGGTGTCTTGGATCCAGTGCACAGGCCAAAAAGGAGGCAATGAGAGGTTCACAGGGAGAGAAGCACACCTGGCGTGTGATGGAGAGACAATAACAGGCTCTGGAGAGGCAACCTGAGGCTTTGGCTCTGCGTCAGAGACAACTCGCCTACCCGAAGCTCTCAAAAGCAACCGGGTCTGGATTAGATGGGTGTCACTCCTGAGGCTTAAGCTCCAACGAAATCCCCTTCTTCAAGAAGCCCTTTACCCTGGTGCTTTTGCCCAAAGGAGCTAGCACTTGGCCCCTCCTCTGAGTATTCATTACTGGGAGATGCTGGAGACACCAGATAACTCGCAGAACCTCAGACTGTCCGCCCTCCTCTCTGAGCCACCCTACACCACGCGCCACACAGCAGGATCAGCAGTAGGAGAAAAGTACCCGTTCTCCCAAGATGTATAGAGCGTTCTCGAACCCCAAACCCACTTGAACTATGCGGGATGGGAGCTCAAGGCCAGCCGAACCCTGACGTCTCTTGAATCGACCCGGCCTGGCTGCACAAGGTCTCCACGCCAACCAAGCTCAGAGACTTACGCATACCTTAAACCTATCTCACCAGCTGTCCCCCCGAATCCAAAGCGCCACCCCAAGTCTTCCACGCAAGGCCGGAACTAGCAGTCCAAAACCAAGGTACTCGCGGCCCGGACGCCCCCCGGCTTCACGCCTAAGAACAGCGGGACGCGAGCCGCGGGCCGCAGCTGCAAGGGACGCCCAGCCCCCCGCAAGCCGGCCAGGATGCCATCACCGTGCTACTGCCGGGACCGTCGGGGCTACATCGACCCGCGGCGGGCTGCGGGCGTACTCACCATCGCTCGCGGGCTCCGAACGGCCCGGCTCTGGCTGCGCCTCCCACTGTGGCTCAGGCTTCGGCTGCTCGGCGCTGCGCTGCGCTGCGCTCTCCGCTCGGACGGCGCGGCTAGCTGCCGGGGCGGCGCGCGCGGCTTGGGCGCCCAGGCCAGGGGGCGGGACCCACCGCGAACCAATACCGAGGCGCGGGGGCTGTGGGCCCGGGGAGCAACAGCCAATCAGACGCTTAGACCGAACTCCCCTGCCCCCGCGGGCTTCTTAACCCGTGGCCTGCCGGAACGCAGGAGCCCCCGGCTGCCCGGGATGCTGGTGGATCCAGGGGCGCGCGCCCGGTCCTCCAACTCGGCGTGCCTAGACTAGACTTCGTCGGGACCCTCTTCTAGGGTCAGATGGAGCTTGCGACAGGCCCACCTGTGCCCAGTTGGGGCTCTGAGAGTTTGGGCGACCTTTGTCTCTTGCCTGGCGCCTGCACTGGAGTATGACCCTGATCGCTGCAGCTGCGAGTGTGTGTGTGTGCGTGTGTGTGTGTGTGTGTGCAAGGAAGGAGGGAGGAGACAGAAAAGGGGGAAGGGATGGATTCTGCATGCCTGTGTGTTTATGTGGAAAGACAGAGGACTATATTTGGGGATTGTTACTCGTGTGTGTGTGTGTGTGTGTGTGTGTGTGTACGTACACGTGCGCGCGCGCTTGAGAGAGGGGCAAAGCAAAGAGAAATGGAATGAAGGCCCGGTAGGCGTGGGCACTTACACCTCCAGCGGAGAAACTTTCTTCTCATGCCTGCTGTGCAGGTGCAGAGGAGGAAAGAAGAGGAGACTGCGTGTACTGTGTGAGCTGTGCATTTGTGACCTGTTGAGCATGCATGTGGGTGTGGTAGAAAGAGGCTTCGTGCCTCTGTTAGGAAAGAGTAGACGGTGAATCCCGTTCGCTCCACGTGTAGGTGCCCATACACAGTTTAGGAACATGGCAGAGATTTACCACAGCTTTGTAGATGACTCGGTTGGTGAGACATGTTGCCTGTGAGGCGAACATGTGTGCTTTGTTTTGTTTGTGTGACTTTTCTCTGTGACTTTTTTTTTTAAAGACAGGTCTCAGGGCTGGAGAGATGGCTCAGTGGTTAAGAGCATGTACTGCTCTTGCCCAGATAGAGGGTGGGGGAGGGGTGGAGTGGGGGTTTGGTCCCCCAGAAGCAGTATCACACGGCTCACAACTGCCTGCAGCTCCACTGCAAGGGTCCAACACCCTATTCTGGCATCTTCAAACACCTACATTCACATAACATACACATAATTTTAAAAAACAAACTACTGTGCCAGGGTGGTGCCCATGTTTAATCCCAGCACTCGGGAGGCAGAGGCAGACAGATCTCTGAGTTCATAGAACTCGCCCGGTCTACAGAGCGAGTTCCAGGACAGCCAGGACCACATAGAGAAACCATGTCTTGAAAAACCAACCAACCAAACAAACAGAGATGGGTCTCCCAGTACCTAGCCCAGGCTGGTTTGGGAATTCCAACCTTGCCTCTGCCTCTAGAGTGCTTGAGGTTACAGGTGTGCTCACCATGTCCCTCTTACATGACTTTTGTTATTACATTTGTATGGTATCAAGAAAAGAAACAAATGTGTAAGGGACGCGACGTCTATGTTGCAAGACAAAGACATCCTGGAGGAATTGAGATGAGTCTCTGAAGGATGGCTGTGGTTGGTGAAGCCGGAAGGGGAGACCTGGGGAATCTCCGCTACCATCCACACGGAGGCAAGGAGGGGGGGAGGGTTGAATTGGCTGGGGATGGCAGAGGTTTGAATTGGCTGGGATCAGCGGTGGATTTGCGAAGAGAAAGAACCAAATACTAGTAAGGAAGAATAGAAAAAAATGGCTGAAACCCCCTTCCACGGTTTGTCTCTTAGCGCCCCTTGACACATCAGGGAATGAAAAGCCAGACCCAGGCTTTGGATGCAAAGCAGGGCTGTCAGCTCCTGGACGGTGTCTGTGGGAGCTTGGAGGGGTGGACACAGCGTTCCATAGCCCCTTCCACCTGGCGTCACCCTGAGTTGTTTGCTGTGGAGGTACAGGTGCAGGAAGGAGGTCACAGGGCATGCACGGTGACATCAGCAGGTAGGATGCATGGGCTTGAGTGCAGGCTGTGCTGGGCCGCATGTGTTCAGGCTTCAGTGGGGACAGGCCTAAGGTGTCAGAACCCTTCTGCGGGACATATGCATACAAACCATCAGCCTCTGACCTATTTTTCTCATTTCTTATAACCCAAGCTAGCCTCAAACTCCTTGTATAGCATGTAGTGGGAGCATCCTGGGACTCCCTATCCTGTCGCCTCCACCTCCCATGTCTAGAGATGCAGGTGCTCTCCACCGTGCCCTGCATATGTGGTGTTGACTTCATGCATGCTAGGCAAGCATTCAACCAACTATGCTATGGTTTAAGCTTTTTGGCGCCTCCTCAAGTGACCTCCAGGAGTCTCAGTGTGCCAGCTGGAGAGATATCTTAAATCCAGGGAGACAGGAAAGCCTACCCAGTTACCCCAGCTCTGCCCTTGTCAGTACATGGCTTTGGACAGTTCTCCCTCCTCTCTGAGCCTCAATCTTCTCCTCTATAAAATGGGCTTTGCCATTCCTGCCTGCTTCATTCTGCTCATGCCAAAGCTCTGGGAATTCACGTGCAATGTGGCTACTTTGCAGACTGCTACAAACCCTGAAGCCATCTTGCTCTACTTACAAAAAAGTTTAGACATTGTTTGTAGTGGATACAGCCTCTCATCTCAGCACATGGGGACAGAGGCAGAGGCAGGCCAGGCAGATCTCTGTGAGTTTGAGGTCAGCCTGGTCTACATAGTGAATCCCAGATCAGCCAAGATGACAAAGTGGTACCCTAAAAAAAAAATCAGAAAGAAGCAAAATGAGACTGTTGACAGTCCGGCTTATTTCGGCCTTAAAGAGGGAATGATTGACAGGTGGCACTGAAGCTTCTGGTCTGCCCTGTGACGTCAGGGCTTGGGGACACAAGTGAGTGTGCTCAGTTAATAACAGCTCCCGTGGTGTCTGTGTGCCCTTTGTTCTCCCTTACAGTCTAACAATAAATTACGAGGAGGGTGTGGTGGCACAGGCCTGCGAGCCCAGCACACAGGAGGTAGAGGCATGATGGGCAGGCGTGCAAGGCAGCTAAAGTTATGTCAGCCTAGGCCAGCCTGAGCTACATGAGAACCTTTTGTTTTGTGCTTTTGGTCGTTTGAGACAGGATTTCTCTGTGGAGCTCTAGCTGTCCTGGAACTCACTCTGTTGACCAGGCTGACCTCAGACTCACAGAGATCTGCCTGCCCAGGAGACCGTATTTTAAAACAAAACAAAGAGAAAAGGTCAAGTCTCATGTTGCTCACACACACCGTAGACTTCCTGGAATGTGCTATCACTGGGTCAGCAATAGTAGGTGTGGTCCCACCTCTGTGAAGATGGTGGAGGGCGTGAGCACTGACGAGAGAGCCCAGTGGGTAAAGGTGCTTTCCACCAAGCCTAAGGACCTCAGTTTATCCCTGGGAACTCGCGTGGTGAAAGGAAAAAACATCCACAAACCATCCTCTGACCTCCGTGTGCACTGTGACACTCATACACCCCACCCCGGCCCCGCCAGCAGTAAACACAGAAGTACATAAAAAAGCAAAGAAGACAGCCTATGCCTTCCGTGTTCAAAGGCGCATGTGGATGGACAGGACGTGCAGCCTGACAAAGCTCCTGTCTGGCCCGGCACCAAAACTGGGAGCAGAGTGGACCAAGGCCTGTCTGTGCGTGCCACCCTGTTGCTCTGGGAAAGGCCACTCTGGGCCTTATGGAACTCAACGGGAGGTGGGGGGGTGGAGGGGGGAGTGGCCCGTCTGGCACCTCTAACCTTTACCCAGGGATCTAGAGGTCATCTCTAGATCCTGAGAACACAGGAATGCCTAGCATTTGCCGTGTGCTAGACACATACCAGGTAGCTGGTGTTTGTGGTATTGGCTTGACTCAGCCTGTTTCCACGTTGCCAGTGAGAGAATTTAGAAGAATTTCGAGAGCAGCCAGTGCTATTAGCTCAGCAGGGGACCCAGGTTCTACTCCCTGTACTCTCTTGATGGCGCTACTGTAACTCCTGTCTGTAACTCCCGTTCAAGAGGTTCTGGCGCCCTCTTCTGGCCTGCACGTGGTATGCAGCCATACACCTATAAACAAAGTAATAAAATTAAATTTAGAGAAAAATAAATTCAAGACCATCTCCTGCTCCAAATTCGAGACCAGCCTGGACTATACAAAATCCTAATGACAGAGAGAGAGAGAGAGAGAGAGAGAGAGAGAGAGAGAGAGAGAGAGAGAAACAGTGGGATATCCAGCACTAGGATAACAGAGTTAGCGACGACTGTGGGAGGAAGACCACAATAGCTGGCCCACTCCCTTCTTTCCCAAGGAAGGAAACTAGGCAGCTGTCCTGGGTTTTACCCAGTGGGCAGGGTGGAGGGATGGGAGAGAGATGAGCTGCCGAGAAAGGGTGGAGGCTACAGAGAGAAACCAAGAGGAAAGGACTGAGGCTGGGGGGCTGCACCCTGACCAGAGGGGGCTGCTGGGTGAGGTGTTGAGCGAGTGTGGGACAGGTGGGAGGGAGGAAGGAAGGAGACAGAGAAAGTGTCAGGAGGCCAGAGGCCGGACCTGGAATCCCAGGACTAGGGAGGTGGAGGGAAGAGGGGTCACAATTTTGAGGCCAACCTGGACTACAGAAACAGGGACCAAAGAGAGAGTAAGGCTGGTGGGGCAAGCGGGGAGGGAATTTTGGAAACTTATTAGGGTGATAAGTGATTTGATTTTCTAGACCCAAAAAGCTGAATAAATACATATATTGTTTTTTAAGTGGCTGAGTTAAAGGTAAAGACACTTGCTGTAAAACCTGATTTCTTGAGCTGGATCCCTAGAGTCCATAGATTGTAAGGGGAGAACTGACTTCCACCCATTGTCCTCTGACCACCACACACTCATGTGGCATGCTTGCACACACACATACACAGACATACACCATGCACACAGACACACACCATGTGCACACACACACACCATGCACACACACACCATGCACACACACCATGCACACACACACCATGCAAACACACACACACACCATGCACACACACCATGCACACACACCATGAACACACACACACCGTGCACACACATAAAATAATAATAAATAAATAAAAATTTAATTCCATTCTTTTCAGCAGAGGAATTGACCAAGAACGAAACCCAGGCGCTCATGCGTGCTATATAAGTACCATTGAGCTCCAGCTCTCTTTTACTTTGGACTCTGACCCAGGGTCTCACTAAGTTGCTAGGTGTGTGTCACTACAACCATGTCTTTAAATTTCTGTGTATTTATTCCAGTGCTGGGGATTGAACGTGGGACTTTGAACATGCAAGGCGAGCATTATAGTATGGAGCTACACCCCCAGCCTACTGGAAAGGTTTCAATTTCTCTTTTGTTTGTTTTGTTTTGGACCGGTCCCTCTAATTTCAGTTGTCCTGGAACTTGAGACACTCCTGCTTCTGTCTCCAAGTGCTAGGATTACAAGGGTCCATTGTGCCCTGCTCGATCTTCTTTTCATTTTTAATTGTTTTTATTTTATTATTTTGGAGGCGGTGGATTGAGACGGGGCTTACTCTGTAACCCAGGCTGGCACAGAACTCGTGATGTAGATCAGGCTAGCCTTGAACTCACTGCAATCCTCCTAGTCATGTCTTCCAAAGGTGTGCGCCACCAGGCCCAGCTTGAACTTCACTATGTGTGTGTGTTTGAGATAGGGTCATGATTCCAAGTTTCTATTGCTGTGAAGAGACACCATGACCACAGCAACTTCTAGAAAGGAAAACATTTCACTGAGGTGGTAACATAATTTCAAATGTTTAGTCCATTATCATCATGGCTGGGAGCATTGCAGTGTTCAAGCAGATATAGTACTGGCTTCATCTTGATCAAATGCAACAGGAAGTGGACTGAGCATTGGCTTGGGCATATATGAGACCTCAAAGCCCATCCCCCACGGTGACACACTTCCTCCAACAAGGCTACACCTAGTAGTGCCATGTCCTATGAGTTTATGGGAGACAATTACATTCAATCCATCCTAACCGTACACTTCTGATCTTCCTGCCTCCATTGCCCACCTGCCTCCAAGGCACTGAGTTTGTTCAGTGTTTGGTTTCAACCTAGGACTTTGTATACACTAAGCAAGCAACTACAACATCACTGCCATCCTGAGCTACATGAGCGTTCTCTCTCTCTCTCTTTTTTAATTCACAGTGTGAATGAGGAGGTTGAGAGCTAGACAGAGGCAGATTGCTGGGATATAAAAAAGCATGGAACAGGATGGGGGTAGGCAAGGTGACTCGAAGGGCAGGTACAGTAAAGTCAGCTTAGCCTTTTGGAGAAGGGGCAATTGGTGCTGAAGGTATCTGTTGGGGGAAGTGGGATGGGAGGGAAAAAACCTGATAAAAACTGAGAAAGAGAGCTGGCTACATCGGGAGAGCCTTGAAGAGCCCTCCAGGTAGTGGGTCTCACTTGTGTAAAGTTCTTAGCACGAGAAGAAGTCCAAGGCCTCTGAAGACGGGCCAGCAGCTGAGCCGCAGGGAGGGCTGGAGAGATTCACCCTGGGCCGTCTGGGGACCTGCTGTGGTTAGAGCTTTCCCGGGAAACTAGCCTCAGAGACAAAGCAAAACCCGGCAGTCCCAGGGCTGGGCAGGATCTCCACCGGGAGGACATCGGCTGCTGCAGTTATGGCTGCAGCTTTTGAGCTGAGGTGAAGGCTGGAGAGAGGCACCGAGCCGGGCACCGTTGAAATAGAACCATGTTATTCTGCCTGCTGAGCCCAGGGCATGGGAAAGGTCAGATCCACCCTGCTAAAGCTGTCCCCTCTGCCTTGAACGCCCTTTTTTTCAGCTGTCGGCAGCTTGAGTCCAGACCATCACAGCCTTCATGAGCCTTTCCTGACCACTTTGATCTGACAGGGGGCAGGTGGGGTCTTCCCCATCTCGGCTCACACACACCATGTGGCTGCTCATATATACACCTCTACACTACTCTGCCCAGTCGGTTCCCTCTGGTGGTCTCCTCAGCCTGACCCCAATTCTGCAGTCAGCACACAGTGCTCCATAAACGTCAATCAAACTTCTCTCTTCAATGACTATTACTTTAGGCTCCATAGGACTCCCATTTAACAGAAGAAAATCCTGGTGGGGTCAGAGGAGTGAAGTGGTTTGCCCCGCATCACACAGTCTGTCTGTGGCAGTGTGGGATTTGAACCTGCTTCTCGTTTATGACCCTTACCCTCCACTAAGATGTGTCATCATACAGCCTGTTCCCACGGAGAGGACAATGTAGATCCCCCACTGCACCTGTGTATGGTGTGGCCTGTGGGTACAGAGAAAGCTATGTAGAATCTGTAAGTGCTCAGACTCCTTGAATATGAAATGAAAGGTTGGGTATCTTGGGTTTGTGATCCTGCTGGTCCTTTTGCACCAGCTGGGAAGCTGTGGGAAGTGCTTGAAGGCCGATCCTTCCTGGTCAATTGACTCCTCATCCCTAGGGGAGAGGTCTCCAAGTATATAAAACCTCAGGGGCTTTGTATTCGTGGATGGAGAACTGACAGTTAGTGCTAAGTAGGAAGCCACTCTTCCCTTCAGGATGCAAAGAGTAGGACCTGGAGCTGTGTAGGAGTGGATTCTGGTCCCCACCTACCCCTTCCTTTCCCAAGCCTGGAATGAATAGCTTCACTCAGCGCTGCGGAGGTCACACAGCTGGGAAATGGCCCTGGGCTTTCATCCAGTTCTGTTGCTAAGAGCTACAGGTCCTTGAGAGAAGATCCTGGGCAGGTACAGGAGGAGAGTGGGCAGGCTGATCCCCTCCCAGCCTGCAGGTCTCCTAACATCCGTGTTGGCTGCTGTCCCTGTGATCCGTCAGGGGTGCTGAGATTCCCACGGCGCTTTAACTGCATGACTCACACTGTTTGGGCTGCTGCTGTCTGTGGAGACAGCATGAAGTCATTGTGCCTCGGCCACCTCCTAGCCCAACACGTGCCCAGGCACCTCCACTACCCACTGAGGTCCAGGCTCCCGTTGCGGCAGTCCAGAAAAGACATGTAATCACTGAGTATGACATCATGGTTTGGGTTGGGGTGGAGCAAAAACCAACCCTGTGGGAGACTGATGCTGTGAATGTTGATGCCAGTCACAGGCAGACCCCATGCCCAACACCTGCCCCAAAGTAAAGTACTCCTCTCTGTATCACATTCCCCTTTAAATGAAGACAAACATTTATAAACAATATTTGGGAATTTGGGTGTTGTTCTCAAGACTACTTCTTGCTGATTATTAGGCAAAGTATTTTTAGGGTTCATGGAGACTTTTTTGGGGGGTCTTGTTCCATCAAACTACTTTAGCCTGGAAGGAATCCATAGGTTCCCATACTCTGTGGAAACAAAAGCAGACCCTCTTTTCCAAAGTAACATATCCTTAGACTCAAATTTTGAAGCCAAGATACCTTTATGTTTGTTTAACTTAGCAGTCCCCAGAATCAAATGTCTGTCTGGAGTCAAAAAATTCAAAGAAAACACAATAATATACATAATCCAGACTCTGTGTTTATTCCATCTTTACATGGCTTATTTTTCTTTACTCCTTTAATCTATGACTGTCTGTGCTCTTTTATATTACTTTTACTGTCTCCTTAAAGACTTAAAGACTTTGTTTTAATTTTTAAAGCTATTTACTTCTTTTTATAACTGTCTATACTCTTTTTCTTCTGTCTCCATTTATCCTATGTACATTTATCCAACACGGTGACCCATTTAGAGGACTTTTAAATCTGAATTTGTCTTTTTTTTTTGTTGTTGTTTTGTTTTGTTTTGTTTTTCGAGACAGGGTTTCTCTGTAGCTTTGGAGCCTGTCCTGAAACTACCTCTTGTAGACCAGGCTGGCCTTGAACTCAGAGTTCAACCGGGTGCTGGGATTAAAGGCATGCGCCACCATGAATCTATCTTTTTTTTTTTTTTTCTGAGACAGGGTTTCTCCGTAGTTTTTGGTTCCTGTCCTGGAACTAGCTCTTGTAGACCAGGCTGGCCTCGAATCACAGAGATCCCGCCTGCCTTTGCCTCCCGAGTGCTGGGATTAAAGGTGTGTGCCACCACCGCCTGGCTTGAATCTATCTTTATTATATATTTGTGATCATTTTCTGACCAGGAGCACTTCTTTTTTAAATATTAAGTGGGGCATGGCTAGGACCAAGTCCGTGGCCCTGCATGTTTGCTCTGCCCAGTCCATCATGGCGGAGGCATGTTCACTGCTTCTGCAAGCCATGTACGCTAGAATCTTCCTGGTGGGTCACCACCTTGTGGTGTTACACACATTAATGGAGGTGGGTTGATAAGGATGTGAGAGTTGGCCAGTAGGAAGCTGGAGCTAATGGGCCAAGCAGTGTTTATATGAATACAGTTTGTGTGTTGTTATTTCGGGTGTAAAGCTAACCATGTGGGAGCTGGGTGGGATGAAAAGCAGGCCAGCCCGCTGTTCCCACTACAAACACATATACAGAAGGACATCCCACATCAGAGACTTCAAGATATATTTCTGAAAGGGGATAAACAGGCTGTATTTGAACCCAGGCCCTCCTGTCAGGCCGGGAAAGGAGCAGTTGGCTCAAGTTCTCAGGGTCTTCAAAATCTAGAAATATATTGATAGGGTCTTGCTTTGTAGCCAAGGCCAGCCCCAAAGCCTGTTCTTCTGACTCTCTGGAGACATGCTTGCAACACTAGCACTTGGCAGATGGAGACAGGTGGGGGAGCAATCTCAGGTCAGCTTCAACTATACAGTGAGTCTGAGGCCAACCTGGGTGACTTGAGACCCTGTGAGATGGTTAGTACAAACTGGCAGTTTGACAGGATCCAGAATGGGTCTCTGAGCATACCTGAAAGCACTGCAGTGATTATGTTCATCGATGTGGGACGATCCATCCTAACTGTGGGCGGCACCCATCCCTGCAGGAGGCAGGCAGATATCTGAGCTCCAGGACAGTCAGGGATACACAGACAAATCCTGTATCCAAGAAAAGCAAACAACAGGGCAGGGCACCTTGACTTCTCTTAGGACTGGAGAGGGAGGGGGAGTAGGGAGAGGGGAGGGGAAATGGGAGGATGGGAGGAGGTGGAAATTTTTAATAAATAAATTAAAAAAAAAGCAAACAAACAAAAACTTAAATGAAACTTAGCTTACATCACAAATAATGTGTGTGTATGTGTGTGTGTGTGTGTGTGTGTGTGTATGTGTGTGTGTGTGTGTGTGTGTGAGAGAGAGAGAGAGAGAGAGAGAGAGAGAACGAGCAAGCATGTGGCATGGGGTTTTGAAACATCAAAGCCCCCCCCCCCCAGTGACACACCTCCTCCAACCAGGCCACACCTCCTAACCTTTCCCAACAGTTCCACCAACTGGAAACCAAGCATTCAAACCTATAAGCCTATTGGGGCCGCCCTCATGCAAACCACCACACTTTTCATTCCCCAAATAGCCTCTCTTTTACTTTCAAATAATTTTTTTTATAACCCAGTATGTTTTATTAGGTTGCTTATCCAAGTATGGGCACCTCAGCAGTGACATACCATTGAAGAAAATGTCTCTCCCTTCTCCGAGATTACTCCTTTTTATTCCTCTGATTTTTTATTCTCCATATAATCTTGTGGGTTTTTTTTAGTGAATAAAAATATTTACTAAATATATATATATATTAACCTGTGTAGTCTTTTAAGACATAAGTAAATATATATTTAAAAGAGAAAGGAAGGAAAGAAAGAAAGGAAGAAAGGAAGAGAGAGAGAAAGAGAGAGAGAGAGAGAGAGAGAGAGAGCGCAAAGCAATAGTGAACACTCTGGGCCATCACAGCAAGAGGGGCCAAGGCCCTGCAGTATAGAAGCTGCCAGAATATTGGTGCAAGACAGGGAAGTGAGGGAAGAAAGCACACCAGAAAGGGAGCCAGAGCATGTCGGACTGTGAGGACCAGGCCAGAGAGCTACACTTGACCTTGAGAGCCACAGAACTTCACACTGGTTCCCGTCTCTGGGGAGCCTCGTGTGTGTTCCTAGGAAGAAGCTGCCACTGCGATTTCAGAATGCAGACTTCTCCATTTAGTTAGACCTAGCAAGAAGGAGCCCAAGCAGATCCTGCTTCTTCAGAACGGTCCAGCCCAGAGCTGCCTATCCCAAGTCAGTGCTTAGGTCTGCTTGGACCTCATCCGCTGTTGGCGTTATCTGGGGCAGATGAGGAAATCGAGAAGCTGGACTCAGTGTGTCTGTCTTCTTCAGTGTCCTGAGCTCAGCTCTGGAGCCTGGGAGAAGTCCAATGGCCTGGAGCATGCTTCCAACTTGAAATAAGAATTTAAATGATGCCAAAGTAACCACGGCCACCAAAACAACACACCCCCAACCTGTGAACAGAGATCATTTCCATTACAAATTATAAAACTAGATTCCCCCCCCCAAAAAAAAATGGGCTGGAGAGATGGCTCAGAGGTTAAGAGCATTGCCTGCTCTTCCAAAGGTCCTGAGTTCAATTCCCAGCAACCACATGGTGGCTCACAACCATCTGTAATGGGGTCTGGTGCCTCTTCTGGCCTGCAGGGATACACACAGACAGAATATTGTATACATAATAAATAAATATTTAAAACCAAAAAAAAAAACAAACAAAAAAGCCCTAGATTCCCTAATCCCTAAAGAAAAAAATCCATTTGATATGGGGAGTATGTATGTTTGAGTACATCTGATAAGAGAGTGACCTCCAAACGCTGGCACACCAAAGGTCCTTGACGGGCCATGAAGTTACTATGGTTAAAATGGGAGCAGGGCTGGGGCATGGCTCAGTGGTGGATCCAGAGCTCAGTGAAACATGTGGGAGGCCCTGGGCTCCTTCCCAGGGACAGCAAAAGCAGCACAGGATAAGCAGGAGAGGATGGACATGTCGTGTGTGCAGCTCAGGAGAAGACAGACATACGTGTGCAGCAGGGGAGGCCACAGGACAAGCCAGTGGGCTTGCCCAACCCAGTCAGGGCAAGAGCAGGTCAATTGGATCATCACCAAAGGGAAAACAGAAACGTCACAGCTTCTCCGAGACGGAGGCAGCAAGAGCGGGAGTTCAAATTTGTCCTTGCTACATAGAGACTTTGAAGGCAGCCTGAGCCACAGGAAACTGGTTGTGGGAGATCTGGGCTTTGGCACTTTGGCACATTCTTTTTTTTTTTTTTTTTTTTTTGGTTTTTCGAGACAGGGTTTCTCTGTGGCTTTGGAGCCTGTCCTGGAACTAGCTCTGTAGACCAGGCTGGTCTCGAACTCACAGAGATCCGCCTGCCTCTGCCTCCCGAGTGCTGGGATTAAAGGCGTGCGCCACCACTGCCCGGCAGGCACATTCTGTAAATAACAGTACTTTAAGAATCTTTTCCCTGCCAGGGGCTTGTGTCTACCCCCTTCTCAGAAGGTCTCAGTGTCAAACCAAAGCTCAACTTCACCAAAGCTAGATGAATCCAATGAGTTTATTAAGGGGATCCAATGAGTTTATTAAGTTTGCTTACAGAGCATGATGCGGGGTTACTGACAGAAGTGTGGGTGACCCCACTGCAGCTAGAACGCCTGTACCCAGCATGATGGCTCCACTGTGGCTGTGTAGATGGAGCTCCATACCCCCCAAGTCTTCCCCACCTCTATATTATAGCTCCTCCCTGAGACCTGAAGGTCACGTGCAGTTAGCGCAGAGTATCACACAAGCTGGTTGGAAGGAGTGGCTGGATATCCAGGCGAGGGTCCTACATCCTCCCCACACCCTGCTCTCTGAGGGACCGCCCACAGCCAACTCCCCACACCCTCCTCTGTGAGGGACCGCTCACAGCCAACAAACTTAGCTGTGATGATCTACTGCAAGCGGGCATGGTTGAATTCATGAAGATGGTGGCCATTTGGCTTGGAGGATCGAGCTGTCCGACAACTTGTGTTTGTGTGGACATCAGTTCCCAGCCGGGGTGAACACTGAAGAGTTCGACTGTTGGACGGTGTGTGATAAGCGCGCTGCGCGCTGTGAGAAACTGACATTGTTTTCAAAAGGGGCTGCCCCCTTCCTGTTCGCACCAACCTCCTCCAGCAAGCGTTCTGGGGGCTCTACTACCTTGTCAGCATCCGATGCTGCAGCATCCGATGGTTCGTTCTCATAGGGTGTGTGAGGAGGGAGATTTTTTTTCCTTCCTTCCTTCCTTCTTTCCTTCCTTCCTCTTTTCCTTTTTTTTCTTTTTGGTTTTTCCAGACATCCAGACAGGGTTTCTCTGTAGCTTTGGAGCCTGTCCTGAAACTAACTCTTGTAGACCAGGTTGGCCTCAAACTCACAGATATCCGCCTGCCTGTGCCTCGTGGGATTAAAGGCGTGCGCCACCACCACCCGGCTTGAGGGAGATTTTCAAAGTATAAGTATTCTGTTGTCAGAATTTAATGACTTTATGCCAAGCTCAGAATTAAATTTCTTGGGGCAGCCTTCAAAGGCTGGTGCGATCTACCTCTGTCACCCCTGTTCTACTCCTGAGCACCAGCTACCGCCACATTCCTAGAAAGTACCAAACTCATGGGCCTGTGGCCTTTGCAATGCTGTTCCCAGGCCTGGCGACCTCTTCCTTCAGGATGAAGCAAGGTGTTCTTCCTTCCCGGCTGAGTCCCAGGAATGCCACCTTCCCAGGGGGCTTTGTCCCCTACATCCACATGCCACACAGCAGCCCTGCTGTACCAGGCTTTTTCTTTTTGGCCACCAACCAGCTCCCATATCATGACAGGGAGACTTTACTGGTTATGAATGCTCAGCCTAGCTTAGGAACGTTTCTGGCTAGCTCTTTTAACTTAAATTAACCTGTTTCTCTTTATTTACCCTTTGCCTCTGGGATTTTTACCTTTCTTCCTTCTGTATATTTTATTTTCACTGCTTCTCAAGTCTGTCTGTCTGTCTGGCAACTGCCTGGCTGGCCCTGGGTATGTCCCTCTCTTTCTCCTCATTCTCTCCTCCTTACTTCTCCCTGCCTATCCTTTCTCTGCCTAGCTATTGGCCGTTCAGCTTTTTATTAGACCAATCAGGTGCCTTAGGCAGGCAAGGTGGAACAAGTTCAGCCCATCTTTACATAATTAAACACAGATCCCTATGACGTTAAACAAATTCACTAACAAATAGAACACACCGTTACACAGAGTAATATTCCAGAGCGTAAACTAATGTAACCCATCTTTGCCTAGTTAAAATAATATTCCACAACACCTCACCCTTTTCTAGTACACTGCCAAAGCCCTCGTAACTTAGGACATTACTTACCGTTTTCTAGATCCATCTTGTGAGCTATTCTTTCTTCCTTTGGTGTCTAAATCCATGCAGATCTTTCCACAGAGGTAGGTGGCATCCAAGTCCTGTTTGTAACTAGATCTCCAGCCCTTCACCAGAGCTTGGCACCCAGAAGGAACTCAGTAAAAGTTTATTGCACGGACCACAACATTCCATTTCACACCCACTGGAATGGCAAGCATCCAAAGGGAGGCCGTAGAGAATGGAGAGCTTTTATACATTGGCAGTAAAATGCCCATTCCCCAGGAAGGTAAACAAGGAGCTGTCTGTGCCTCAGGGACACGCCCAGGAGAAAGAGAAAGCCACGTCCACACAAAAACGTGCTCATGTTCATAGCAGCACTACTGTCCTGACAATGCGGACGTCCCTCGGCTGCCATAAAGCATGGCTGAGGGACAGCGTCTCTCACACATGCACTCGCTGTGTGACTTCACCTAGGTAAAATGTTCAGGACATCAGACATACTCCTCTGACCTCTCCATCCAAATGCAGACATGACAGACAGACGGACGGACGGACAGACGGACATACAGACACACTGGTGAAAGAAAACTCTTTGGGACTTGGGAGATAGTTAAGGCAGCAAAGTTAAGCCTTGTAAGCATGAAGAACTGAGTTTGATTCCCAAAAGTCCACATGAAAATTAAAATAAAACAAAACAGCAGCTCAGGGCTAAATAGAGGTACCCTGTCTCAAAAATTAAGAGGTAGGAAGGAAGGGAGGGAGGGAGATGGGGGTGAGGGAGAGGAAGGAAGGAAGGAAGGAAAAGCCCAGCATGGAGGTCTGCCCTGTAATCCCAGTGCCGGAGAGGCAGACAGGCAGGTCGCTGACAGCCAGGCCCCTGGTGCTCCCTGACCAATCTGCTCAGCCTGCTTGGGGAGTCCCAGGCTAAGTGAGAGATCCCGCCTTAAACAAAAGGTGGGTTGCTCCTGAGAAGGATCCTCTGGCTGCCATATGCATCACACGGGCACACGCCCCCACGCACACGCGTACCCTCACACACACCTGTGCACCCATCTGCCGTGATTATCACACACACACACACACACACACACACACACACACTGCTGTTTACGGGCAACAGGTTAGGATGCCTGAACAGCAGAAAGGTAGATGCTGGCATGTGGGTCCTGGACCTATGCTCAGGGTGAGAAGCAGTTTGCAAAACAGTGTGCGCACGGGACTGGATGCTCCTTCTCGAGCTTGTGTCTCCTCATTGTCTTTCTACAGCAGTCATCCATTGCTCTTGTGACAAGGGAAGAACAGTCGCTGGACCTCGTGGCTCGGGCCTGCCATGCTCAGCACTTGGAGGATGAAATTAGTTTGGGCTACCGAGTGTGGTCGAGGAAATCTCAGGCAACCTAGTGAGATGGCTTGAAATGGAAACTGAAGAAGAGAGGGGGTGGGGGAAATGACGAGGGGGTAGAGGAAGAAGAGGAGGGGGTGGGAGAAAGGAGGAGGCTTGCACATATAGCTCAGGGTTGAAACGCTTGCATACTGTAACTGAAGCTCTAGTATAGTCCTCAGTACAGAAAAAAAGAAAAAGGAAAGAAAAAAAGCTGGGCATAGTGGTACACCCCTTTAATCCCAGTACTCGGGAGGCAGAGGCAGGCCGATCTACAGAGGGAGTCCAGGACAGTCAGGACTACATAGTGAGACCCTATCTCAAAAAAAGAAAGGAAGGGAGGGAGGGAGGGAGGGAGGGAGGGAGGGAGGAAGGAAGAAAAGCAAAACCCCTGGATGACTTAGATACTACGTGTGTATGTGTGTATGTAGGCTTGCATGTAAATGCCAGAGGCCAGAGAAAGATGTCAGGTGTCCTTATTCCCTTAAGACAGTGTCCTTCTGGACCTGGTGCTAGGCTGGGGGCCAGCAAGTCCCAGGCATCCTCTCTCCACCCCATAGTATTGGGGTTAGAGGCATATATGTGAGTGCACCCAGTTCTTACATGGGTACCGGGGGATTTGAACTCAGGTCCTGATGTTCAGGCAGCAAATCATTTCCCAGCCAACATCCATCTTCCTTTTGAGACAGTGTCTTTCACTGGTCTGGAAGTCACCAAGTAGGCTAGGCTGTTTGACCAGTGAGCCCCCGGGATCTGCTGGGATCTCCACAGCTCTGGGATTACAAGCATGTGCCACCATGTCCAGATCTGTACATGTGGGCTCAGGAGGATCGAACTCAGGTCCTCGTGCTTGGGGGACAATCACTTTACAGAGAGAGCCATCTCCTCAGCCCTAGAAACCTTTTTTTAAAAAAATTTTGTTTTCTTTTTTGTTGTTGTTGTTTGTTTTACAAGACAGGGTTTCTCTGTGTATCTTTGGAGCCTGCCCTGGAACATACCCTGTAGACCAGACTTGTTTTGAACTCACAGAGATCCATCTGCTTCTGCTTCCCAAGTGGTGGGACTAAAGGAATGTCTCACCACCACCTGACTAACATTTATTTATGTGCATGAGTTTATTTTTGTGCTGTGAGTGCCCAGTGCTCCAGATGTGGGGGTCAGATGATAACTTGTGGGAGGTGGCCCTGTCCTTCCACCAGGTGGGTCCCTGGGATCCAACTCAGGCCTTCAGGCTTCATAGCAGACATCGATACATGCTGAGTCTCCAGCCCCCAGTACTTATTTTTTTTAAGATTTATTTTTATTTTATGTGTGTGTGGACAGAGTGTTGGATCTCCTGGAAATGGAGTCACAGACACCTGTGGGACACCATGTAGGTGTTGGGATTCGAACCTGGGTCCTCTGGAAGAGCAGCCAGTGCTCTTAACCACCAACCCATCTCTTCAGCCCTACCACTCCTTCTTGAAGTGACTCGCTACGTGGTCAGATGGAAAGGCTGGGTTCACTCACTCCATCCTTCTGCTGCGCTGTGGTAGCTGACCCCTGACTCCTGAACAAGCACAGATGCGTGCCCACCCGGGGACAAGTCTGGAAATGCGTTGAGCATCATCTCGATGAGCGAGGGAGGGCATTGCAAGATGAACTGTGCTGGAAGAAAGGACACGGCTCCCCGAGGAGGGTTGTCACAGTACTTGGTCTGTCCTCAGGGTCCCATTCAGGGTCTCCTTGAGAAGGGAGTCCTTGAGGTGAGCTCTGACGGATAGTTAGAAGCTAAAGGGAGCGGGGGGGGGGGGGGGGGGTAGGAGGGAGTGGGGAGGTGGGGGGGGACTGACTCCAGCAGGCAGTAGGGCGGTTGTGGATCTGGCCATGGTGCTGGAGTGCCCAGGGGTCGGGAGAAGCATTAGGGGCCAGAGCATGCTGGCCTTGAAGACTGCTCTTGGATTTAGACCTTGCCCCAAAGAAAAATGGCTGCCACCTGTGTTTCATATAGAATGACATCGCAATCAAATGTCCAATCTGCTGCCATGTGGTGAGCATACTGAATGGGGACACCTTTTTGGAAAAGCCTAGGCTGCTGTCATAGTTAGGATTCTATTGCTGCAAAGAGACACCGTGACCACGGCAACTCTTAGGAAGGAAAACATTTCACTGGAGTGGCTCTCTTACAGTTAAGAAGTTTAGTTCATTATCATCACGGCACGAGACATGCGGCGTGCAGGCAGTCATGGTGCTAGAGAAGGAGCTGCGAGTTCTACACCTTGATATGCAGGCAGCAGGGAGAAACTGTGCCACACGGGAGTAGCTTGAGCATGTAAGAGCTCAAAGCACACCCCACAGTGACAAACTTCCCTCAACTAGACTACACCTATCCCTGAAAGGCCACACCTCCTAATAGGCCACTCCCTATGGGATAATCATTCAAATGCGTTAGTCTGTGGGGGCCATACATAGTCAAACTACCGCAGCAGATGTACAATAGAGGCGTGGGGGAGATGCTGAGATGGGCGGGCCAGCCATGGGATGGATGGGTATGGGCAAGGGAGAGGGAGCTCTTCCCAGTGAGTGCTGGGTTTCTAGGTGGTTTAGAGAGTTAGACTGGGGAGCTCTGAGTTGACAAGCTGAGGGGGAGATGTGTTTACGGTGTCCATGTGGAGATAGGTACAGCAGGACGCCCCACTTGGCACCAAAGGAAAGATTAAAGTAGAATATGGCATGATTGACAGGTGGGCTACGCCGCCTTGAGGATTGCAGGACTCCTCTTTGTTATAAGCCAGTAACGCACCCCCTGCCAGGGAGGTACCCCACAGTGGTGGCATGCATGTGGGAGCTGCCAATATCTTCATGGTCACCCAGGGAGAGAACAGGGTGAGGGGAGGGTCTGAGAGGGTATTGCGGAGCCCCAGCCATCTTCAAAAGGGACTGGGAAGTAGAGTTATGAGGGAGAAAACCAAGCAGAGGCCTGGCCAGTGGAGGACGCATTCAGCGGTGTCAGGGGCTGCCAGGAAGGAGGTCACGTGGGCTGAGGCTGGACACTGGCTGCTGGGTTAGAGAACATTCGGTTGGCTTGACTTGGAAGCACGGGACAAAATCCAGAACATCCTGTGCTGAAGGAGACAAATGGGCGTCCTTCCAATGCTTTTTAAAAATTAGTTCTCTGAGAAAGGAGAAAGGTACGCCAGGCTGGTCTTGAACTCTTGATCCTCCTTCCACAGCCTCCCAGTATTTGGAGTCACAGAAATAGGGTTTTTTTGTTGTTGTTGTGGCATTGGGTACCAAACTCAGGGTCAGAACTCTACCATTGAGCTAGGTTTCCAGGCCCTCTTTCCTCCCCCTCCGCTCTACACGACAGGGTCTCATGTAGTCCAGGCTGGTGCTGACTTCTCTATGTATCTGAGGATGGTCTTGATTTTCTGGTCCCCCTGGTTCTGTTTCCAGAGGATTGCAGTGCGCAGCACCATGGCGGGCTGATATAGTTCTCGGAGGTGAGCACACGAGGCAAACGTCTCCCAACAGAGCCACAGCCTGAGCTATAGTCTCTGTCCTACTTCTTGCAAGGATTTTCTTCCTAAGGAAACAGGCAGGCAGTTCAAGTTTGGGCCAGGGTGAGGGAGGCTCTTCTGTTTGCTTTTTTTTTCCTGCAAGATGAGACTCCCAGGGTGTGGGTTAGACCCTGTGTAGAGGAGGGTACGAGGGGGATGGCTGAAGCTGACTTTCAATTCGCTGTGTAGTTAAAGGTGACCTTGAACTTCTGATCCTCCTGCCTCCGCCTCCTAAGTGCTAGGATTACAGGTAGGTCACTACCAGACATATATCTCAGGAAGGGAAACACACACACACACACCTCAGGAAGGGAAATTGAGGCAGGAGGCCAGTGCAGAGAGCCTTGAATACTATGTAGATAATCTGAGAGTAACCCAATGAGGGTAGAGAAGACCAGGCAAACTGCACCTGGGAATGGAGTTCAGGGAAGAGTGGAAAGTTTCAGTTTCTAAGGAGCTATAGGGGCAATTCTGAAGCTTAGGTAAAGCTAGGTTAACTCTCTCTCCCTCCTTCCCTCCATCCCTTTATCTCTCTCCCTCTGTCTCTCTTTCTCTCTCTCCCCTTGTGATATGGCTTGACTGATCGATAACTCCTAGCTCAAGTGATTCCCCTGCCTCAGATACTTGACTAGCTAGGTCTACAGGCCCAGGCTCTGGGTTTTTGACTTTATCTTAGTGCCTCAGTTTCCAATCTATAAAAAAAGGGGGCAATCACAGACCCAGTTCCTACAGTTGCTGTGTGGATTCCTGAGTCTGGTTTGGTCTTGTTGTCAAGGACTCACCCAAGGAGATGTTGAATGTTGAAAAGGCTGGCTTAGTGATCAGCTGCAAACAGGAAAGTTGCCGATGTTTGTAATGAACTGACCAGCAGGGGGCGGCAGATACCCACCGAGGGAGGATCACATCTGCATTGAATTATGGTACCCAAGAGAGCAATGCTGGGGACAGCTCTGAAGCCCCGGCCAAGCTGGTCAGGAATCTGTGAGAGGAACAGAGTAGGAATAGGACATACTACTCCTATCCCAGATTGGGTGAGAGCAACCAGGTCTAGCCCAGGAGGGAGGTAAGGACCAGACCTGGCCCGGTTTGGGGTCAGGGTGGGGGACTCTGTAGCAGAAAGGATGAAGAAACAGCTCTGGTTAAGAGCAACTGCTTGTGCCAGGCGGTGGTGGTAGTACATGATTTTAGTTCCAGCACTTGGGAGGCGGGGCTCTGTGAGATAGAGGCCAGCCTGGTCTACAGAGCAAGTTCTAGGACAGCCAGTGCAGCACAGAGAAACCCTCTCTCGGAAAACCAACAAGAACAACACAACAAAAAAGAATAACTGCTTGGGTAAGAGGCAGGGCAGTGGGGGGAAGGGAGCAGATGTGTCCCATAACTGAGGGAACAGAGTCCAGGCTAAGACGGGGGGTGGGGGCTGTGGAATGAAGCAGGCTGGGAGGGTCACCTGGGCTAGAAGTTAGAGTTGCCATCAGGGAATAGGGCACAGAGCAGGGTGGGGGGAAGGGCCCTAAGAAGAGAAGGGGTATGGAGAGGATGGAGAGCGGGGGCAGATTGGATCCAGCAAGGTCGGGCTGGGGAGACCCTGGGGTGGGGACAGTGCCCCATCACACTTGATCCTCTTGGCAGTGAGTAGCATGGCAGCCTCTTCCCTTTCTTTTTCCCTTGTCATCCTTCCCTGTTATCTCAGAAGACGGTGGTCCAGAGTCAGGGATGCAAATCCATAGCAGGCTACAAATGCAGTGTCCATGGGCTTGCAGATGGAGAGCAGTGGCCACATGCAAGGTGGCCCTGGAGCATCTGAGGCCTCCAGCTGCCAGGGTGGGAAGAGCTCCCCACATTGTCATGCCCAATGCCTTATTGTATGGAAGAGAAAACCAAGACACAACTCCCTTGTGGCCGGGGGATGCCTTCCTGGAGATACAGCTGTTCAAGGGCAGGCACAGTGAGTCAGGTCATGGCTGGAGCCCCCTAAGCTTGGACAATCCAGGCTTATTGACACCTCCAAGGGGAGTCTTTTCAGAATAAAAAATGCTGCCACACCTCCTTGGGAGCTTATGAAATCCTACGTCTCAATTCTAAAGCGAGGGTTCCGAAGAAAGAGGGTGCAGTTAGCGTCTTTAATACGACTGGATAATCTTACTTTCAAATTGAGAACAAACCGAGAGAACGCAATTATAAGCTCTTCTCACCCTGAACACAAAGATGAGAAACTTAGGCAAAGTATCTGTTAGCTCAATCCTGTGTTTATTTTTCTCACCAAATGGGGCTTATCCCAGATGAAAGAGCAGAATTTCGCCTTCTGAAAACGCAGCCATTAAGTTCTCCACGTTAATCAATGGACTAAGGGAGAGAAGTCACAAGATCACCCCTTTGCAGACATACATACGTAGAAAGCTTTTCAGAAAGTCACCACCATTTGCATTTTCAAAAATCCTTAGAAAACCAGGAATAGAAAAAAAAAACTTAGCAAAAGTTGTATCAGGGCTGGACATGTGGTTCAGTAGTTAGAGCACTGGCTGCTCTTGCAGAGGACCTAGGTTCAATTCCCAACACCCACACAGTGACTTAGAATCATCTGTAACTCCAGTTCCTGGGGATCCAATGACCTCTTTCAGACATACAGTCAAAGCACTTATACACATAAAATAATAAATAAATCTAAAAGATTTAAGGTATTAAGACCAGTGAGATGGCTAAGCAGATAAAGGAACTTACCCCTGAGTCTGGAGATCTGATATCGATTCGTGGGACCAATATGGTGGAAGAGAATCAACTCCCATAAGTTTTCCTCTGATCTCCACATGGACATTATGGTATATATGTGTGCGTGTGTGCGCGCATGCACACGCGTGTGCACACAGACGGATGCATGCTCACACACATGCATGCACGCACTCACGCACACATGCTCACCCACACGCACGCATGTGCACGCATGCACACACACACGCAAACACACAAATGTAATTTTTTAAGAAGTCTTTTAAAAGTGTGATTAAAGGCTGGGCATTGCTATATATGCCTTTAATCTCAAGCACTCAGGAAGCAGAGGCAGGCAGAGCTGAGTTCGAGGCCAGCCTGGGATGCATAACAAGTTCCAGGTTAGCCAGAGCTAAATAGTGAGACCCTGCCTTGGAAGACAAACAACAAAAGAAAGAAAGAAAAGAAAAAGGATAATATAAAAAGTGTAGCCAGAGCTGGGCGATGGTGGCGCACGCCTTTAATTCCAGCACTCCGGAGGCAGAGACAGATGGATCTCTGTGAGTTTGAGGCCAGACTGGTCTACAAAGCAAGTTCAAGGACAGGCTCCAAAGCTACAGAGAAATTCTGTCTTGAAAAACAAAAACAAAACAAAAATTTTGTAGCCAAAGTTTAAGGAAACATACATATTTTTAAACTTTATTTCTTTTATGTATATGATTATTTCGTCTGCGTGTATGTTTATGAACCACGTGTGTGCCGTGCCAGAGACAATCAGAGAGGCTATTGGATTCCCTGGAACTGGAGTTACAGGTGGCTGTAAGCCACCATGCGGATGCTGGGAATTGAACCCAGGCCCCCTGCAAGAACAGCTAATGCTCTTTACCACTGAGCTTTCTCTCCAGCCCATGAAAAATACATATTTTTGAAGTATTAGGCATCAAATCCGGGGCCTTGGACATGCTAGGTATGTGTTCTCTACCTCTGAGTTTTACACCCAGCTCAAGTGTCCTCTTTTGTTTGTTGTTCTCTTTCTAGGTTGGCCTTGAACTCATCTTGGTCTCCCAAATACTGGTATTACGGGCACACAGCACTGTGTGACCCAAATTAACGATTATTATTGTTATCTAGAGGGTCTCACCCCAAAGCTGTCCCGAAGTTCCCTGTGTAGACCATGCCAGCCTCGAACATTTAGTGATCCTCCTTCTCCTCAGTGCTGGGATTGCAAAATAGTTTACTTATTTTTACTTTAGGTTCATTGATGTTTGTTTAGCTTGCGTGTATGTCTGCCTGTATGAAGGTGTCAGATCCCTTGGGACTGGAGTTACAGACAGTTGTGAGCTGCTAGATGGATGCTGGGCATTGAATCTGAGTCCTCTACAAGAGCAGCCAGTGCTCTTAACCACTGAGCCATCTCTCCGGGCCCCCTAAAAGCCTATTTTTAAGGGAGATCAGGGACAGCTGAAGGTTGCCTGATGTCATGGTTACTAGTTCGGGTTGCTCTCAGGTTCTTGCTGACGTTCTGAAGAAATGTAAGGGTGGGAAGAGAAGAGGCAAAATGGTCATTACAGATTAAGTTGTTATCCACACAGAGAAACCAATACAATAATTATCAGATCAAAGATCCACCTATGAAAACTAATAGCACTTCTCCGTGTCAGCATGACTGCTAGAAAACACGGGAAAATAAAATACCGAAATACCCAGGAATCAGCTAGCGTCGTCCTGTCTCCTTTTCTCTCCCTTTCCAGAAGTCATCAGATGGGTGTTTGTGAAGAGGGACTTGGAGATGGGGTGGGGTTGGGTTGACCCTCCAGAACAGGAGCCTGGAAGCCTGTCTGGGAGACTGGTGCCCAGTCAGGGTGGGAATGGGCTGTGTGCTTACTAGTTCCTGCTGTTGAGAAGGACCACACAGTGACATGCTCAGATCCTGCCTTCAAAATACTGTTCCCCACCAAAGACCCCTGGTCCCTTGAACAAATGGTAGAACCCAAGATTGGGGTAGAGAATGTAGAAGGGGACCTTGGGTCATTTTCACAAGAGAGCAAGAAAGTGCCTGAAGAATGATGGGATTGACAGTTGTGGGTGGGTAGGGAAGGGAGACAGTTTTCTATAAGCGTGTAGTCCATGGTAGGTGGACCCTGCTTCAGCAGGTGGCCCCACACTTGGGCATACATGTACAGTCCTAACTGCATTCAGGAAGTTAATAAAAAGCAAAAGGAAGGAAAGAAAGAAGGGGAGCCAGAGAGACAGCTTAGCAGTAAAGAGTATTTACTGCTCTTGCAGGGGACCAGGGTTCAGTTCCTAGCACCAGCGCAAAGTGGCTCATAGCCATCTGTAACTCCAGATTTAGGGTATCTAATGTCTTCTGGTCTCTGTAGGCACCTACATACACATGGCACACACACTCATGCGTGCACACACATACACACACGCACACACACACGAATAATACCCTTAAAAAAGAGAAAATCGGGAGAGGGATGTGAGTGGGGAACCCAGGAGAAGTTGAAAGAAGGGTGCATGTGACTGAAATACATTGTGTGCTTATATTAAATTCTGAAAGAATAAATTTAAAATGCTATATAATAATGAAAAAAGAATGCTGGGGACCGTGTTATAAGGAAAAGTTCAACTTGAAAAGTCTCTCACTGGTTAGCCAAGGGAGAATTTGGGGGCAGAACTGATAATGAAGGGTTCGGTTGACTAGACTAGAAAGCCAAGAGCCCAGTTGCAGCTGGATGAAACTAGAATAGTCAGTAGAATAGTCGTATAATTCTAGAGGACCAGTGCCACAGGGCCAGGGGGACCGCCCAGCCAGTAAGTGCTGAGGGAGCGTGAGGACATGGCTTTATACACAACAGCCACGTAAAAAGCCAGCAATGGCAGCTGAGACCTGCACAGTTAGGGAGGTAGAGGCAGGAAACATCCAGGGCTCACCAGTCAGACAGCCTTGCCAAATCAGAGAGCCCCAGTTCACTGAAAGACCCTATCTCAAACAAAAGTGTAAACTCACTGAGGAAACATATATCTCTGGGTTCCATACACACTGTACACACCGTATAGACATGTGTATGCCCACACCTGTACTAAAAAAAAAAAAAGACATTTTAAAAATGGTGAGTTATCCCAGCACTCGGGAAGCAGAGGCGGGCAGATCTCTGTGAGTTCGAGGCCAGCCTGGACTACAAGAGCTAGTTCCAGGACAGGAACCAAAAGCTACAGAGAAACCCTGTCTCGAAAATCCAAAAAAATAAAAATAAAAATAAAATAAATAAAAATGGTGAGTTGAGACAATAGAAAACAATATAAAAATAGAAAAAAATGAGAAAACCAGGGGTACATGTTGCAGCTAGGATGAACATTCCATGGAATAGGTTCTACACACCAAGGGGTAGATTGGTAGGACCTGTCCGATGGCATCTCCATTGAGAGAGCAGAGCAGAGAGAGCCAACGGTGGGACACGGAATGTACTCGCTGACGGGAGCGATGGGAACAGAGTAGCTCCCGAGGCTGGGGTTAGAGACATGCACCACCATGCCCGGCTGGATTCCTCAGATGGTATTTCCTTGGTTCAGCAGGTTAAGGCATTTGCCACCAAGCCTGATGACCTGAGTTCAACTGCCAAGACCCACATGGTAGAAAGAGACAAGCAACTCTGTGAGTTGTCCTCTGACCCTCTGGCCTTACACTTACACCCATGCACACGAAATAAAGCAATAAAATATTTAAAAAAAAATAGTAGTTTTTCAGGAAGCCAGGAAGCTTCTGGTTATCTCCTCCTCCTCCTTCTTCTTCATAGCGTGTATGAGTGTTTTTTCATATTTTTTGTAATCCTTCAGCATACGCGTGTTTTGCCTGCACGTATGTCTGTCTGCCACATGTGTGCAGTGCCCTCAGAGGGGATCCCTGAAGCTGGAGTTACAGATGGTTGTGAGCTGCCACGTAGGTTCTGAGAATCTAGCCAAGTCCTCTGCCAAGAGCAGCCAGTGTTCTTAACCACTGAGCCATTTCTCTAAACTGTGTTTCCGGTTATCTTTTGGTTGGAAAATATAGTCTGAATAATTCAGTTTGTAAAAATGGAGTGTGTGTGTGTGTGTGTGTGTGTGTGTGTGTGTGTGTGTTTCACGGTCTAATATATGGCTTTTATGGAAAAAGCTGCATGTTTGCTTGACAAGATGTCAAGCGGAGCTGGAGAGATGCCCAGGGGTTACGAGCCCTCGCTGCTTTTCTAGAGGACTGAGCTCAGTTCCCAGCTTCCCAGTCAGGGAGCTCACAGCCTCCGCTACTCTGGCTCCAGAAGATCTCCCCTGTCTCTTCCAGCACCTGCACTCCCATGCTCATACCTACAGACTTTAAAATAAATCTTTTTTTAAAGGAAAGAAACGCTCTTTGAATTCTCAAGTCACATTTGTTGACGACATTACTAACTGATCACAGAAACAAACTCTGATGTCACACCTCAGGGATCCTTAGAATCTTTCTCAACCCAGCCCCTCATGAAGCCTCCACCCACTGGCAGGAGAAGGCCACTCATTATGGAACCCATATCCTGTCCAGTGTGTCTCCTGGGTCAGAAGTCTGACTGTGGGCAGTCAGATCTCAGCTCCCCTGTCTTTCGGTTCTCGGGAGCCCCATCTCCCTCAGATTTCTTGCCGGTACACACTGTTAATGACAGTCCTGCTGCCTACTGTGGAGAGGATTAAGTGAGAGCCAAGTGCTTAACTGAGTGACTGCCGCCCAGCAAGCAAGCACCAGCCAGCCCATGCCCTCCTTTACCTGTATGCCTCCTTCCAACCTTGGGCACTGCCAGGCAACAGGAGAACCGCCTGCCTGTCCTCATCAGCTCCTGCTGTTGGCATCCGTACCCCACTCCCGTTCTCCCAGAGGCACCTCTCCCTCAGGAGTCCCATTGCACCAGGTACAACTGCCTCTAGCTGTAGAAGCAAAATCCTTGCAGCTGGGCATGGCTGTGTCACTTTGGCTAACCAATCAGACATCTCCCAGGCAGCTTTTGCAGTCAGATGAGGGACAGAAGGGTAATGGGCAGAAATGTAGTGTCTTAGGGTTGCTATTGTTGTGACCAAAGCAACTTAGGTGGGAAAGGATTTATTTGACTTACATGTCCACATTTGTGGTTTACCTTTGAAGGAAGTCAGGACAGGAACTCAAGCAGAGCAGAAACCGGGAGGCAGGAGCTGATACAGAGGCCAAGGAGGAGTGCTGTTTACTGGCATGTCATTGCTCAGCCTGCTTTCTTATAGCACCCAGGACCACAGGCCCAAGGTGGCACCACACACAATGGCTTGGGCCCTCCCCCATGATCACTAATTAAGAAAATGCCCTACAGGCTTACCTGCAGCCTGATCTTAGGGAGGCATTTCTCTCAATTGAGGTTCTCTCCTCTCTGATGACTCTAGCTCGTGTCAAGTTGACATAAAACTAGCCAGCACACCTGGTCTCTAATTTGGCTCTTGAGTGATGGTAGTAATTTTGAGGTAGGGCCTGGTAGGAAATCCTTAGGTCATTAGGTGTTTTCTTGATGGGAGTTGTGGGACTTCAGAATCTCTCTCTCTCTCTGTCTCTCTCTGTCTCTCTCTCTCTCTCTCTTTCTCTCTTTTTCTCTCTCTCTGTCTCTCTCTCTCTCTCTCTCTGTCTCTCTCTCTCTCTCTCTCTCTCTCTCCTGGCTAGAGGTGAGTGATTTTACCCTTCCATGAGCTTCTGCAAGGTGGTATCTGTCCCACCAAATCAAAGGGGCCAACCAGTTACAAACAGAAACCTCTAAAACCGTGAGCCAGAACAGACCTTTTCTCGTAAAGCTGACTTCCTCAGACATTTGTTTTAGTAACTGTAAAGCTGAGTGATACACGCTGAATAGCTTGGCATTGGCTCATGTCAAGCTTTTCCACGAAATAAACATTGGGGATGCTGTATAGCAGTTTCCTCTGCAGTTAAAGCTTTCCGTCTTGGAGGGGAATGTCTTAAGACATGGGATGTTGCCAGAAAGTGGATGGGTTATGTTGAGCAGGATGTTTGTGAGGAGGTGAAACAGCAGGCTGTTTGAAGGGAAGGTGATGTACTCCATTCTGCAGAGAAGCCCTTTTTTAAACACCAAACAAACAACTGGAAATAGCTTTAGGAAGTCCCTGAGGCTGACCAGATTCACTAGGGCCTCCCTCTCCAAGAACACACATGCAGGGGAGCCTGAGAACCTGATGTGGGATTCCCCTCTGTATGCTGTGAATATGTTTCATTACCATTGTTTAACAAAGAATCTGCTTTGGGCCTATGGCAGCGCAGAATAGAGCAAGGCGGGAATTCCATGCAGAGATAAAGAAAAGAAGGCAGAATCGGAGAGACACCACGTAGCTGCCCAGGAGACAGGTGCCGAACCGAACCTTACTTGTAGGCCACAGCCATGTGGTGATACACAGATTAATAAAAAATGGGTCAATTTAAGAAGAGTTAGCTAGAAATATACATAAGCTATTGTATTGGTCAAACAGGGTTGTAATAAACATGTATGTGGGATTATTTCCGGTCTGCACGGCCAGGAAACAAACAAGCAGTCTCTGCTTACAAGAACCAATCTCAAAGGAGCTGAGCTGCCAAGAAGACTCAGAGAAGCCAAGCAGGAAGAAGCAGAAAGCAGCTGAACCCCCCGGAAAGGACACTCCAGCCTGTGGAGCAGCCTGCAGGCTGTGCAGTGTGCTCCAGGTTCCCAACTTTGTGAGCTGTCACCAAGGTGGGGTGGGTCTTGGTGACGCATTTGAGTCATTTCTGCTCCTGTAAGTAGCCTCTCACCCATATTCCTATAAGTAACCCCGTAAAACTCACTGGCTCACTAAGTTGGACTTTGGTGGCATCCATGCTTTGGTCTGTTTTGGGCACCCTAGGTTGTTAGTAGGTGTATGCATGTGTGCGTGCATGCGTGTGCGTGTGTGTGTGTGTGTGTGTGTGTATTTAATCCTAGCCATTCTGAAGGTGTAAGATGGTATCTCAGAGTTGTTTTGATTTGCATTTCCATGAGGGCTAAGGATGTCGAGCAACTCCTTAAATGTCTTTCAGCCATTTGAGTTTCTTCTGTTGAGAATTCTGCTTAGATCAGTATCCCATTTTTTAATTGGATTATTTGATATTTTGGTGTCTAGTTTCTAGAGGTCTTTGTATATGTTGGAGATCAGCCCTCTGTCAGATGTGGAGTTGGTGAAGATCTTTTCTCATTCTGAAGGCTGTCGTTTTGTCTTGTTGACTGTGTCCTTTGCCCATCCCAGGGTCCCCTAACCCTGCCTCTTCAGGGAGTCTCCACACATCTGCCCCTTTCTGTGCCTAAGCCTGTGTTAGAGATCAGGCAGCGGAGGAAGGAAAATGCCGGTTCATTGTTCCACAAATGAGCAGGTAATGCCGAGTTCCTCTCCAGAGCCGACCACAGGCAAATGTCACACCTGTGCTGATGGTACAAACTCAGGCGAATGCCCTGAGGTCTCAACCAACTGGGTCCTGGCTTTGGCACTCAGCCTGCTCTGGCCTCTCTGGTGTCTTTGCTTCCTGACCTCAGGGTTTTACAAACCATACAGGTTTTGGGAAAAGATAAGGCTCACAGCTGCCATCTGACTTCCATACGTGCTTTGTGGCCCCTCAAAAACAAATTAATGTAGAAAATAAGTCATTGGCCTTTGTGGCCCCTCAAAATCAAATTAATGTAGAAAATAAGTCATTGGCCTTTGCGGCCCCTCAAAATCAAATTAATGTAGAAAATAAGTCATTGGCTTTGTGTTGAACCAGCGCTAAGAACCTTCTCGAACCCCAGAGGCAGGCTTGGTTTTTAAACAGGTGCGTGGTTCAGGAGCGCTAAGTAACGCGGAACACAAAGTCACCCTTCTTAAAAAGTACGGAGTAAAGACTGAAGCGCAAACTTTAACTCCCACCCAGCTATGTCTCTCCAGTGTCAAAGTATTCGACACATTACTACACGCGACTCGCCTGAGAGAGAAGGTCCCAGGAATAAGATGGCTGAATAAGAAGTGGCTGCTGGACTCTCACGGTGCGCAGAGGAACTTCCTGAAGACAAGTCCTTTGCCCACGTGTCAGCGCTGGCTCTTCCACCGTTCTGAATGAGAGAGGGCGCCTTCCACCTGCACAGCCCAGGACTGTACCCACTGGTCCCAGGGGGCTACTGGGCACTTAACCTGTGGCTACTGATGGGGGAACAGGATCTTCAGTGTCATTCATTTTTAATTAATTTAAATTTATGCATAAATCACTACCTGCGGCTGGTGGCTTCGGTGTTGGACAGTACAGCTGTGTGACTTGGGGGCTTTTAAGCCACATGAAAGGAAGCTGCAGACAGATGTCTGACACATCACCCCCAAGTGCTTGGGTTTCTGTAGCTAAAATAAGGACGCTTTCCTGCGTGGGCTGCTTTCACACTTAAGAGTTTTATCCCTAAAGATCTTTGCATAGTTTTAAAAAAAATTTCATGTCTTAGCCGGGCAATGGTGGCACACGCCTTTAATCACAGCAGAAAGAAAGAGACAGGCAGATCTCTGTGAGTTCAAGGCCAGCCTGGTCTACAAGAGCTAGTTCTAGGATAAGCTCCAAAGCTATAGAGAAACCCTGTCTCAAAAAGCCAAAACAAACAAACAAAAGGCTATGTCTTTACTTTTATTGGTTGAATATTTTGCTTTCATATATGTGTGTATGCCCATGTGTGCCTAGTTCCTGTGGAGGTCAGAGAAGACATCAGATCCCCTGGAACAGGAGCTACAAGGGGCTGTGAACCACTGTGTGGGTGCTGGAACTCGAACCCAGGTCCTCTGCAAGAGCAGCTAGTGCTCTTAACCACTGAGCCCTCTCTTCAGCCACTGACCTTAGCATAATTTATGCCTCCAGTGTGACATTGAAAGACTTCCTTATGTCTATTGAGAATTTACAACCTATGGAACTCACCCCCTTAAGAATATAACTCTTGGGGCTGGTGTGATAGCTTAGTGGTTAAGAGTGTTTGCTGCTCTTGCAGAGGACCTGGGTTTGGTCCCCAGCACTGATGTTGGGTGGCTCACAACTGCCTAGAACTCTGGCTCCACAGGATGTTGTGCCCTCTTCTGGTCTCTGCAGGTACTGCACTCAAGTGTAAGTACCCATACACAGATTCACAGACATACACATAATTAAAGATAAAATAAGTCTTTAAAAAAAGAGGTGGTGGTGGGAGGTAAAATTCTAGGCCAGGTGTGGTGGCACATGCCTGTAACCTCAGCATTTGTGAGGTGAAAGCAGGAGGATCAGGAGTTCAGGGTCGTTCTTGGCTGCACAGTGAATTCAACTCCAGCCTGGACTCTATGATACCCTGTCCCAAGATGCCAAACAAAAAGAATAGGGTTCTAAATGCTTCTGTTATTTTTACAGACTTCTGAAGACAACCCACTCAACCTGTGGACATTTTTATCCCCCTAAAAAGAAGTCCATGTCCCTGGTGATCTCTCATCATTTCCCCCCAGCCCCTCCTGTCCCCAGCTCACGCCCACCCCAGGCAAACACAGCCACTTTCTGACATCACGGATTTGCATACCCTAAACGGTTTTATTTAAATGGACTCTTTGTGTGGTCCTCAGACTCATTCCTTCTACTTTGCAAGGTTTTAAAATCCATGCTTTTTATAGCATGCTCTGGTGCTTGAGGTAATGACCTGAGGAGGTGCCTCAGTTGGCAGAGCACTGGCCCAGCGTGCCCAAAGCCCCGCGTTTCAGCCCCAGCAGGGCGCAAACCTGGAGCTGTGACACACGAGATGGGGATTCCCAAATTTAAGTCAGCCAGGCGAAGTCCCACGACCTTTCATGCCAGCACTTGAGGCAGAGGCAGGCAGATCTCCACAGCCACTTCCAGCCAGGGCTGCACAAGGAGGGAAAATAATCCCCAAGTCACGGCATAGAATTGGAAGCTAGCTGGGGTGAAACTTACATTACATTGGTAAATTATCGTGTACTATATGAGAAGCTGGGCTGCTCCTGCCCGGTTTCAGATCGAAGCATATTTGTCTCTGGGTCCTCACGGGCTCCTTGTTTGGGGCTGGGCTCCCCAGCTCTGTGACAGGAAAGGCAGAACGGTCTGAGAGCAGCTGGAGGGAGAGGCATTTCCGGCTAGAGATAGATATTGATTATCGATGGTATAAAAGTTCTAGCAGAGGCTGGAGAAATGGCTCAGCGGTTGAGAGCACTGGCTGCTCTTCCAAAGGTCCTGAGTTCAATTCCCAGCAACTGCATGGTAGCTCACAACCACCTGTAATGAGATCTGATGTTGTCTTTCTGGCCTGCAGGCATACATACAGACAGAACATTATATGCCTAATAAATAAATCTGGAAAAAAGACGGAGTTCTAGCAAACGGAAAGTATTCGGAATCTCCACCATGGACAGAAAGCTCACATGAGGGCTCCAGTTACCTGCCTTACTTTCCCCAGTTAGTATCTGCTGGACGCTTTGAGTTCTGAATTTGGTCATATTTTGTTCTTTCCCTCACTACCCCCTCGCTCTTTTGCTCTTTACTCTTTTACCTTGGCTTGTTGTGTGCTCAATAACTTTCACTCAGAGCTGAAAATATGGGTGTCACAGATCATTCTCCAGGATCTTCAGAACACTGGGCTATATGAAATCCTGTCTGAGATAAAACAACCACAACAAAATCCATTTGCTTTTTAAAGCACTTTACAGTGTACACTCCAGCGCCCCTAGGGCACTCGCATTGGTGGGCAACAGTCTCAGGCAATCCCTGCTGCTATAACAAAATACCTTGGACCGGATAGTTGATAAATCATGAATGTCGTGGACTGGACACGAAAATCACTTTGGTGTTTGGTGCGGGCCTGCTTCTGGCTGGTGGTATATTCTCTGTGTCTGCAACGGCAAAAGGGAGTCAGTGTCTCCTTCAGACCTGTTGTAAGGATGCTAATGCGTTTGTCCCAGAACATTTTCATCTCCCCCTACAGACTCCCTGTTCTGGTTCAACAGTCACACTCCCCACCCCTACTCTCTGCTCTCGGCAACCTGAACCTGCTTTCTCTCTTTGGGCCCAAAGCCCTTTCTAACACTGCTTCCAAATAAACACAGTGTAGTGATATTTTATTTATATTTTAATAAATAGAGCTTGCCTGAAGATCAGAATCCAAAACTAAACCACTAAAGGCCAGGGAGTGGTGGCATACAATTTTAATCCCAGGACTTGGGAGACAGAGGCAGGTGGAGCTCTGTGAGTTCAAGGCCATCCTGGGTTACACAAGATTGATCCAGAAACAGATCCAGGTGGTGATGGCTCAAACCAGTGTTTGGGAATCACACACCTTTAATATAAGCACTAGGGAAGTGGAGACAGCAGCGATGTGGCTGGGCGGAGAGAGAAATATAAAGGGGAAGAGACAGGAAATCTCGAGTGTGGAGTCTGAGGATTCTTGGAGATGTTGTACCTGCGTCACACAGGACCCCTAAACAAGACCACCACAGATCCAGTATCCAGCGCAAACACACTGGGCTTATTGATTACAAGTTAGCTAACTTGGACTGAAATCCAACACTCCGACACAGCAGGTGAGGGAGAACTCTCAGGGTAATGGGTTTTTAAAGGGAAAAATCACAAGCAGGGTGGCACAAGCCTTGGCGTTTCGGGATTGGGTAAAAGTAGACAACTTTTGAATTCGTTGGTTGGGGTATAGAGGAATTTCAAACAGTGGCTGTCAGCAGACAGGAATTTTGAAACAGCAGTTAATCAGATACCTACAAGGACGTTTGAAGCAAGCGGATGTTGTCTGGACACCCTGGTGGGTCACTTTGACCAGGGCTGACACAGGGCTGACACAGTTTCTTGGGGATGTTTATGACTTTGCTGGGCTGCATTCACCCCCCTCCCCCAATTAGGTCCTGTCTAAAATGGAGTTCTTTCTCAAAATGGAGTTTGTCCTGCTCCTTCAGAGACAGATCTCTCCCTTTTGGTCTGAAGATTTGGTAGAAGTAAAAGGTCTCTTTCGTGGTTGGCTGCTTTGTTTTTCTGATCTTCAGCTTGAGCACCAATATCTGTCTCTGGGTTTTTATTATTTCTGCAACAATGTAGTCTGACTTTTTACATTTGGGTTCCTTCCTTCAGCACAGTTTCCAAGAACTTTCCAGCTACAAGTTCTAGTACACGCCTGTAATCCCAACACCTGGGAGGCTGAAGTAGGAGAACCTGAAGGTCAAGGTTGTCCTCAGCTACAGAGTAAGTCTGAGGGCCAGCTTGGGTTACCTGAGACGCTGTCTCAGAACAAATAAACAGAAACGTGAACGTAGCTGTGTTTCGCTGTGAACAGCACACTGGTGTGTGAGTGTGAGTGTGTGCAGGTGTGTGTGAGTGTGTGCAGGTGTGTGTGTGTGTGTGTGTGTGTACCAGCTTTTGCTGTTTCATGAGTTGATGGACATTTGAGCTGTTTCTACCCCTTGGCTACTATGGGTAGTGCTGTTCAAAACACCAGGGTAAAACTTTTAATCTTTTGTTTTGTCTTGTGTTTGTATTTTTGAGACAGTCTCATTATGTAGCCCAGCTGGCCTTAAACTTGTAATCCTCCTGCCTCAAGCTCCTGAGTGCTGGGATCAGCGGTGTGCACTACCGCCGTTCCTGGTGGGATGATGTTACTGTTGAAACACTTGTGTGAACTCTTGATTGTCCATCCAGGAGTGGCACCACTGGGTTATGGCAATCAGGTCTTTCATATTCTGAGGGGCTGTAGCCCAGCTGTCCCAGGCTCTGGCTTGTTTGTTCACAGGCAGTGGGCAGATTCCCATCATCTGTGACATCAAGTGTAGCCACCCTACAGAGGGACTGTGGCACCGTGGGACTGTCCATCATTCCACCTTGGTCTTCACTTGTATTTCCCAGGGGCTGTTTACTATTTTTGTTTTGTTTTTGCTGAGACAATCAAATGTACTTTTTTCGCTTTTCTCTTCCATGCCACTGGGCCACATCCCCACCCCTTAGACTGTGTCAGGCATATGTTCTGCAAACCTTTACTCTGTGGTCTTTCTTAATTTCTTGTATCCTTTGATGCATGCAAAATTTTAATGTCAAAGAAATTTCCTTTGTCTGTTTTCTCTTTTGTAGTCTGTGCGTCTGGAGTCATGCTTAAGAACCCATTTTGAAACCAAAGCTCACGGCCAGTGGGCCTTTTCTTTTCTTTCTAGAACTTTACAGTTTAACATTGTATATTTTTTTTTTTAATATTTATTTATTTATTTATTATGTGTACAATATCCTGTCTGTGTGTATGTCTGCAAGCCAGAAGAGGGCACCAGACCTCTTTACAGATGGTTGTGAGCCACCATGTGGTTGCTGGGAATTGAACTCAGGACCTTTGGAAGAGCAGGCAATGCTCTTAACCGCTGAGCCATCTCTCCAGCCCCTAACATTGTATATTTTGACCTCTGACCTAATTTCAGTTAAATTTTGCACATTGTGCTAGACTCTTTGCCACTGTGACAAATTCCTGAGGAAAAACGACATAAGGAAAGGATTTGTGTCCGTTTCTGAGTTTTCCCCTTGTGGCCAGCTGGATTCCTGCTCTTAGGACCATGGTCAGGCAGGAGGCTATAGGCATGAAGGGCCAGATGCCTGCCAGAAAGCAGCAAGAGACAGGGACACCTGGAACAAGACATAACTTCTAGACTGGGAGGTGGTGGTACATGTCTTTAATCCCAATCAGGGCTACACAGAAAAACCAAAAGAAAGAAGAAAGGAAGAAAGAAAGAAAGAAAGAAAGAAAGAAAGACGGAGGGAGGGAAGGAGGGAGGGAGAGAGAGAGAGCTTCTATAAGAACAAGTCCCTAGTGACCTAGTTCTTCCAACCAGGCCATACCTCCAAAAGTCCCCCCCCCCTTTTTTTTTTAGGAAGAGGTTTTCTGTGCCCACGAAGTCCCCATTTTCTACACAGCCTTGGCTATCCTGGAACTCACTATGTAGACTAGGCTGGCCTTGACCTCACAGAGATCCTCTGTCTCCTGAGTGCTGGGATTAAAGGCTTGAGTCACCACTGTGTCTGGTGAAGATTTATTTATTTTTATTTTATGTATATGGGTGTTTTTCCTGAATGTATGCTTGTGTACTGTGTGCATGCCCGGTGTCCATGAAGGCCAGAGAGGAGAATTAGATCCTTTGGATCCAGTTTGTTACAGACAGTTGTAAGCTGCCATATAGATGCTGGGAATTGAACCTGGGTCTTCTGTACTTAGCCAATGCTCTTAACTGCTGAGCCATCTCTCCAGCCCGTTCCAAACTGGGTCTAACTAGACACCGCTCCCCCCCCCCCCCCGCCCCGAGTTGAGCATCAAGCTTTTAACATGGCAGGCTCGTGTGTGTGCAAGGCAGAGAGTCATGTCTCAACAACAGCACGCACGATGTGAGGGAAGGCTTTCACTTCATCCCTAACTGCCAAGCCATCTCACGAACTGAACTTCCTTGTCTACCTAGAGCAGAGGGTTGCAGGAGTCAGTTGTTGCAAAGCCCTTCTCCAGGGAAGTCTCCAGGCACTGACCTGAGACACCAGGACAGTCCAAAAATAAAATTATGTCAAACCTTACCGTCCATTTAGGGAAGCCTCAAAATGGCCCTTCTCCCACACCTTTGTCTAGAGAAGCCTAGAAATCTGGTAGCATCTGTGCAGTGAACTGTCACTAAGTGGTACCCTGAGTACATGCAAATAAACCTGCTCTGCTCCCAAGAATTTGCCTGTGGGCAGGGGACTTGTAGATTGTGACTGCTGGGTTCAAGTCAGAACCATTTACCTCCATAAATCTACTTCCTCCTCCTGCTCCTTCCCCTGCCCTGTTCTCCTCCTCCTCCTGGTTTTGCTGCTTCTCCTCCTCCTGCCTTCCACCTTTCTTCTTCTCCTCCTGCTACTCTCCTGTTCCTCCTCCTATGATCCTTCTGCTCCTCCTCCTGCTTCTCCTCCTGCCTTTCACCTTCCTTCTCCCTCCTCCTGCTTCTCCTCCTCCTGGTCCTCCACCTTTAATGGCATTTCATTTGTATTTTAATAAATAAAGCTTGCCTGAAGATCAAAGAGTAAAACAGCGTCACTGGTCAGCCTTATAGAACAGGCAGTGATAACATACCTTTAATACCAGTAGCCACATTAGTTTGACACAGAAACTGGGCAATGCATGCCTTTAATCCCAGTGGTACACCTCTTTAGTCCAGCCATAGAGAGAATTATAAAACGGGAGGAGACAGCTCACAGTCTCAGTCTCATTCTGAGATTCTTGGAGGCAGGTTCACCATTTTTGGACTGAGGTCAAGGTAAGAGCCAGTAGCTGGCTATTTTGCTTTTCTGACCTTCAGGTTGAACTCCAATTTCTCTCTCTGAGTTTTTATTTAATTGTGCATCAGTTGGCACCCAACAAGGGGCACAAATTTAGGAAAAAGTCATTTGCCTGAGGCTTTTCAACCACCAGCCCAGGCCAGAGCTGGGACTGGAATTCCAGGTCTAGGGATTGGAACCCAAACCTAGCCACCTGGGTCAGGAAAAGCACTTGTGCTCCCAGCTCCCATCCACCAGGGCTTAGCTTCCTCTCTTGCTGTGCCCGTCCTTGCCATCACCCTGTGGGGCACCCACATGGCTTTCTGTGGATCCTATGGTCCTGTGGCTGCCCCAGCCCCGTGTGTGTGTGTGTGTGTGTGTGTGTGTGTGTGTGTGTGGTGTGTGTGCCATTCCCACGTGGTTACTGCAGCTTTCCCCTACTCATGTGACCGCGTGCAACTGCTGAATGACTGCTCTGATTGGTAACTCTTTAACAAAATTCTGTTCAGTTTGGATTTGAGTTCTTCTTAGAAAATACAGTTTTTTCTGGCCCATATCGTTATTACATCTTAAAAGTTTCAACCAAACCAGCATTTTAACAGAGGCTAGTCATCTGCTAACTATAATTTTTTTTTGCAGTTTGTAAACCACTCCTAAGATAATGCAGATAATATTCCCATCCAAGAATTTAATAATCTTTTTTGTTTCTATCATGGATGAAATTCTAGGAGAGGTATATATGACCTACCTGGGATATATACATTCTTAGCCATAGCTGCTATCAATTTGATAATTCATATTTTATCTTTAAAGAAATGGTTTGATAACAGAGTCAAGAATGAGAAACTTTTAGAAGTGATACAGACTTTACAGACTAGTAGTGAGAAGTTGGCTGAAAGGATTCATACCACTGAAAATGATAGACAAAATTCACTCCAGGTCAGCGGGTCATGAGACCTTACAAAATGGTATTGAGAGATTATCTGAAAGGATTCATACTGTTGAAATTGACAAACAAAATCTGTTATAAAGTTATGACAAGCTAGCAGATAGAATACCACTCCCAGAAGGCAATCTGCACACCATCTATCCAAATAATCTCTAAAGATGAGAAGAGATCATTAATGGGAAAATTTAAAAACTTGGAATCACATATGCAGAATGAAAACCAGAAGTTAATTTGTCTGATGAAATCATTAGAGATATTACAGGTCAAGAGATTCAAACTTTACAAAAGATAGTGGTAAAAAGTTTTGAATCAATTGAGAAACTTGTCAGAACTGATTAACAAGGAGCGGAGGTACAGGCAAAAGACAATAGTAAAGATTTAGCATTGCCTGTACCTCTCAGAGTCAGGGATGACTTACCAAGAGTTTTAGCTACTTAGCTTGTTATTACCTCTGAAAAGCCAACAAATACTCAATGCCCAAAAGGATATACAGATTGTGAATGGGAACCTATATGTATGAATCATCTAAAAGATATTAAGCAAGCAGTAGTATCTTATGGAATGCATTCACCACATATGAGGAAGTTGGTAAAGACATGGGCTTCAAGAAATAAGGTCACTCCACATGATTAGATTCAACTAGTCTCAGCTGTATTAGGCCATGGTCCACAGCTTCAGTGGAAGAATTTTTGTTTTGTTTTGTTTTTCAAGACAGGGTTTCCCTGTAGATACGGAGCCTGTCCTGGAACTAGCTCTTGTAGACCAGGCTGGCCTCGAACTCACAAAGATCCACCTGTCTCTGCCTCCCTAGTGCTGGGATTAAAGGCGTGCGCCACCACCACAAGGCTCAGTGGAAGAATTTTTGAAGAGAAGACTTTAAGGCCCTTGAACATCAAGATAAGAGTCCGAGGTTTTGAGGCCTCCCAAGATCAACTTCTTTTTTTAAAAAAGATTTATTTATTAAGCATACAATGTACTGCTGGCAAGGAAGGCACCAGGCCCATTACAGATGGTTGCTGGGAATTGAACTCAGGACAAATTAGAAGATTTAAGTCATGAGGAACAAAGCCCTTATGATTCTGTCCAAAAGTCAGAATTATATGCTATTCTCACGGTACTAAGGGATTTAAAGATCCTCTCAATATAGTTACTGATTTGCAATATGTAGGAAGAGTTGTCTTGCATATTGAAACTGCTGAATTTATACCAGATGATACAGAATTGACTTCATTATTCATTCAGGTTCAAGATATAATCAGGACTAGGCTTTATCCCATATACATAATACACATCTGATCCACCCTTCTCTACTACCCATTCTGTATTTCCTCCACCCTCAGCAAGCACTTCAGTAGGCCTTGGCTCCTCTTGGGAAGGAGTGACCCACACTTTCATTCCTGACAGGTCTATACCCTTTTGTCATCCTGCCTGAATTATGGGGTAGCTGTTTCCCACTGCTATTAATCAGAGAACATTGCAGCACCTCAATCCCATGACAAAAGATGCCCTAAAGGACCGCCTGCACTTCAAACGTAATCCTTCTTACCTCTGTTGTGGAGAAGCAATCCAGTTTTCCCTTGGTAATCTGGACCAATCACCCCTACTAACACTGTTACTCCTTTCTTGGCCTTTTAGTTTAAGGGCATCAGAAGCCCAAAGGGACCAGGGGAAATTCTGAGCTTTCAGTCCAATGGGATGTTTGTTGTGGCTCCTGACAGGAGCGCTCTCTCTCTTCTGGAACTAAAACTTCTAGGTTAGCAGAATTTAAGTTCTTGGGAACAGGAAGCAAACATTTTTCTAGTGGGTCACTAGGGATGACAGTGAGTGGAAGAACTATTCCCTTTCCCACCCCCTAATTCCTGGGCTATAGATCCTGGCTACGGAAGAAACATTACATGGGATGCTAACTCAAAGCATATACCTCCTTCTGGAGAACCCTGGCCCAGCCCTCCAGGCTGCTGCCATCTAATTGATATTATAACTAGTGTTTTCAAAAGACCATTCCAGCATCTTATCAGGCCATGAGCTTCAGGATGGTGAGGAACATGGTAAGACCAGTTGTAGTTGATTTCCTCACTCTCTGGGGGTCCACCACCCAACTCCCAAATAAAGACACAGAAGACTTATTCTTACTTATGAACACCTGGCTTTAGCATGGCTTGTTTCTAGCCAGCTTTTCTAACTTAAATTATCCTGTTTCTCTTTAGCTATGTTCTGCCTCTGGCTTATCTTTTTTCATTCTATGTATCTTTCTTTCCTTTTTACTCCACGGCTGGCTGTGTGACAATGGGGTGGCTGGCCCCTGGTGACCTCCTCTCCTCTTCCCTCTCCTCACTGCCTCTTCTAGTCCCGCCTATTTATCTCTCCTGCATAGCTCTTAGTCATTTAGCTTTTTATTAGCTAGGGAAGGAGCTGGCTGTCCACAGAATGGGTCATCCTGTCTCTTTAATTCTCTTTCTCTGCTGAAGTTTATAAAATAATTTATGCTTTTATTTTTATGTGCATTGGTGTTTTGCCTGTATGTATGTCTGTGTGAGGATGTTGGGTTCCCTAGAACTGAAGTTACAGACATTTATGAGCTGCTGTGTGGGTGTTGGAAATGGAACCCAGGCCCTATGGAAGAACAGTCCATATTAACTACTGAGTCATCTCTCTCCAGCCCCCTGAAGTCACCTTTCAATGAACATTCACATGGGACACAGGCACCTTTACATCCTTTGCTCACTTGGAGAAATTCAGCCACATACTTCACATGTCTCTCTCGCCAGTTTCCAACCATGCTCCTTCCAATGTTGAAATAGGAGCAGCAGGCTGCGTCCCTGGCACCCGGCTGCCCGCACGGCTAGCTTTACCCGAAATAATTACACGGAAACAGTATTCTTTTAAACACCGCTTGGCCCATTTCTATCTAGCCTCTTCTAGGCTAGCTCTCGCACCTGGACTAGCCCATTTCTAATAATCTGCTGTAGCCCACGAGCTGGCTTACCAGGAATGATCTTAACCTGCGTCTGTCTGGAGTGGAAGAATCATGGTGACTCCTGACTCAGTTTCTTTCTCCCAGCCTTCTGTTCTGTTTACTCCTCCAACCTATGTTTTAACCTATGAGGGCCAAGCAGTTTCTTTATTGCTTAACCAATGAAATCAACAGATTGATATATGACACTCCCCCATCCCTTCCCCTTTTTCTGTTTAAACAAAAAAGGAAGGCTTTAACTTTAACATAGCAAAATTACATATAGCAAAACAGTTATCAAGCAAGAATTACAGTTACAATATTTATATCTATTTTATCTTTTATCATAACTAAGGAAAACTATAACTATCTATTCATTCTTCAACTCCTTCAAAGACTCCAGAAGGATATAATACTATCTAAGTAAACAAGAAATAAGAAAACTCTAGAAATGACAGAAACATCTCGCTGCCTGGACAGTCACCCAAAGTTCTTTTGTACTGTTGGGGCATCCATCTTCAGCCTTCAGGCCCATAGTATCCAGCAGACATTTTCATCAAGCAGGAAATTCCAAAGACAGTTCAGTCACTTTCTGCTGTATCCTGCAGAATGTCTCGCAGACTCTTTCATGAGTCAGGAACCCCGAAAGATCATCTCACCTTTCCTCTCTCTGAGGGTTCTTTGTGTCCAGTTTATGCGTCAGTCCAGGCAAGAGCAGTTTCTTGCCCAAATGGCTATCAAGTTCCATAACGAGCCTCTTCAACGCCCATCTTCCTCTTGAAGTAGATTGGTGCCGCCAGGAGCAGACATATCTAATTATCATGAAAAGTCATAAGTTATTAAAATATTTAAAATGCCATATTCTGCAGTCTTTGAAAGATATGAAGAATGCCTATCTGAAATATATCTCTATATATCTAGAAAATCTAACTAACATGACTACAAGCTTTACTATTATCGATGATTATCCATTAACAACCTATATTTCTTAATTATACAGTACATTTTTAAATGAACTACACAATCACAATACCTTAATCAAGATCAAGAAATACATATACATATAACAAAATTGACCTTAAAATCCATACCAATGCAAATTACTCATACCTATATCATGTCAATGCAAATTATTCATATCTATATCATATCCCCCTTTAAATGTAAAAGAACATTTATAAACAATATTTTGGGAACATGGGCGCAGGTTTTTTCTCTCCAAACTGCTTCCTGCTAAATGAGGGTGCTGTTAATCAGATCATTTAGGGTGTAACCTGTGTGCCAGGTTTATCTCAAGTTGGCAGTGAGTGAAGTAATTTTTTAAGGGTGTTCACAGCAACTTTTCGGAAGGTTGTGGTCTATCATACCGTATAGGGATAGATGCAATCCACAGGGTCTGGTCCTCTGTGAAAATAAAAGAAGACCCTCTCCAAAGCATCATATCCTTAGACCCAAATTTTGAAATCGTAATACCTTTATGATATCTGTTTTGGTTCCATTTGGCAGTCCATATAATGAAATGTCTGTCTGTACTTAGCTCCTTCACAGTCAAAAATTTTAAAGAAAACACAATGATACAAAGAATCCAGACTCTCTGTGAATTTTCCAATTTTACGTGGCTTATTTTTCTTTATTTCTCTTAATCTATAACTATCTGTACTCTGTCTCTTTAAAGACTTTACCTTTTTTTTAAAACCATTAACTTTATTCTCTATATTCTTTTTCTTCTCTCTCTCAAGCCTACGTACATTCATCCAACAGTGTGACTCATTTAGTGGTCTGAATCTGTCCTATTGTGATTCTGCAATTTTTTACTATCTAGGAGCACTTTTGATTTGTGCCTTTAAATCACTAAGCGCTTAAGAATCTAAGCTGTGACATTCCTAGGTCAAAAACAGGTACTGCCTGCTGGCCCCGCCCAGTCCAACGTGGCGGAGCCGCTCGTGCCTCTGATCCTTGCACATTGCACCACTAGCATGGCGGAGCTGCTTGAGCCTCTGAGCTGCGGCATGCAATGTCCCCCTTTTAGGCACACAGCTGTCTAGTTGCCATCAAACAAATCGTAGCACTTTACTCCAAATGCTCCATTCAAAAGCTCTGTCTCCTGCAGGAGCCAGACAGAGATCGCAATGGCGGCAGAGCCCAGAAAGCCGGCATTTTAAAACAGCCAGTTTTTTCCTGCTGCTGAGTCAGGAAAATTTCAAAATGGAGGACGTACCATTTTGTGCTAGCTCTGGGGACGCCAGGTAGGAGCGGCACTCAGCACTTTAATTCTGAGACTGAGCGTGCAGCACAGAAATTCTTTTCATCCAAGTTACAGCCAAATCTGACACGCAGAGCACTGCGCAGTCTGAAAACAAGCCATGCCCTTCCGCCTGCCTAAGCCTGATTCGGCCATCTGCCCAGGTGCAGTTGGGGAGTGCTGAGCCATCAGCACAGTCTCAGAGCACTCTCCTTCAGATCCCAAGCGGGAACACAAACATCCAGTCCCATAAAATCCATTGAAATGCTTTAAAGCCAGAGTTCACGCTGGCAGCACAGCCCCAAGAAGCTGCGCTTTAAAATGTCACAGCGTTTTTTTCTGCTGCTGTTGCCGAATCAGGAAATCTCTCTACAGCACGCCACCAACAAACAGCAAAGATCTGTATTAAACTCTCTCTCCCTTATTTTTAAGCCTTCTCAGGTTTTTAAGTGGATTTAGTCCATCACGTCTGGGTGCCACTCTGTTGAAATACGGAGCTGCGAGCTGTGTCCCGCCACCCGGCTAGCTTTAGCTTATGCCCCGAAATAATTACACGGAAACTGTATTCTTTTAAACACCGCTTGGCCCATTTCTATCTAGCCTCTTCTAGGCTAGCTCTCGCACCTGGACTAGCCCATTTCTAATAATCTGCTGTAGCCCACGAGCTGGCTTACCAGGAATGATCTTAACCTGCGTCTGTCTCGAGTGGGAGAATCATGGCGACTCCTGACTCAGTTTCTTTCTCCCAGCCTTCTGTTCTGTTTACTCCTCCCACCTATGTTTTAACCTATGAGGGCCAAGCAGTTTCTTTATTGCTTAACCAATGAAATCAACAGATTGATATATGACACTCCCCCATCATTCCAAGTCCATGATCACCCAGCCAATCCATTGGCTACAGCCCATGAGTCAGTAAACAACCATACATTTGGCCATTTCTTCTTCCAAACAAAATGTGTGACCCCATTCCTGGTACCAATTTCTGTCCTGGTTAGGGTTAGTATTGCTGTGATAAACACTATGACAAAAGCAACTCAGAGAGGGAAGGATTTATTTGGCTTCCCCTTCCACGTCACTGTTCATCATTGAAGGAAGTCAGGACAGGAACTAAAGCAGGGCAGGAACCTGGAGGCAAGGGTGGATGCAGAGGCCATGGAGGGTGCTGCTTACTGGTTTACTCCTTCTGGTTTATCCACTTTGTTTTAGTGTATACCCTAGTACCCCCTGCCCAGAGGTGACATCACCCACAATGGGCTGAATACTCCTACATCAACCACTATTTAAGAAATGCCAGGCATAGCGGCTTACACCTTTAATCCCAGGGGAGGATTAAATCCCAGGGAGACAGAAGCACATGGATCCCCCTGTCACTTCCAGACCAGCATACATAGTGAGTTTCAGGACAGCCAGGATTACAGAGAGAGAGAGAGAGAGAGAGAGAGAGAGAGAGAGAGAGAGACTTATGGAGGCATTTATTTTTTTCAATTGAGGTTTCCTCTCCGATGATCTAGCTGTGTCCAGCCAGCACAGGAGGCTTTAGTCCATGGTCACTTGTCCTATTGCTTTCAGGTCCATGGTAAAACAAAGCCCAGAAGAGAAGAAGCAGGGCTTGGACCCCAATACCCGTCTAGGTCCAACTCCTTCTCAGTAGTGTCACAGGATGGGGACCAAGCCTTCAACATGTGGACTTAGGGGAATATTCAAAAATCTAACCAAGAGCAGTGGTGCCTCAGTAGGAGTGGGGCTGGGCCATGGCATGATCAGATGTGTCTTTTTTTTTTTTTAAGATTTATTTATTACATATATAGTGTTCTGCCTGAATGCACACCTGCTTGCCAGAAGAGGGCACCAGATCTCATCCTAGATAGTTGCGAGCCACCATGTGGCTGCTGGGAATTGATTAAACTCAGGACCTCTGGCAGAGCAGCCAGTGCTGTAAATCTCTGAGCCATCTCTCCAAGTCCCAGGAGTGTCTTGAAAGGGAGATCAGGGGCTGGAGAGATGGCTCAGAGGTTAAGAGCATTGCCTGCTCTTCCAGAGGTCCTGAGTTCAATTCCCAGCAACCACATGGTGGCTCACAACCATCTGTAATGAGGTCTGGTGCCCTCTTCATGTCCAGCAGGCATACAGACAGACAGAATACTGTATACATAATAAATAAATAAATTAATTAAAAAAAAAAAAGAAAGGGAGAGCAGGGCCACCCAGAGTCAAGAGGAACCCTCACAACCATTCTGGTGAGCAACTGGCTGTCCGGACCTGGGGCAGTGAACGGAGATGGAAGAGATGTCAGGATTGGGACATTTTAAGCAATTTCCAGTAAGATCGCCTGGAGTTGGGGATGATCATGAACCTGGGGAGGGTGGAATGAGGTAGATGCCCTGATCTATGGATTGAAAGGACTGAGGGGCTTAGGGTAGGCGGGCTCTAGAGCAACGGTTCTCAACCTCCCTAACACTGTGACCCTTTAATACAGTTCCTCACGTTGTGGTGACCCCCAACCATAAAATTATTTTGTGCTATTTCATCACTGTAATCTTGCTACTGTTATAAATTGTAATGTAAACATCTGATATGCAGGCTATTCCATATGTAACCTCTGTAAAAGAGTTGACACCCCCACCCCACCCCACCCCCGTCCTGCCGCCACCACCACCAAGGGTTTGAAAACCACTGCTTTAGAGCCTTATTTTGAAAAAGAAGCTGAGTTTCTGTGCTGGGAAGAGATGTGGTAGCTCGCACTGCTCAGAACACCTGTACTTCTGGCAGGGTGCGGGGGAGGGGGAGGAGAGAGAAGGCGCCAGGGCGGAAACCCTCCCTTGCCGGAAACCCTGCCCATCTCACAGGGAAGATAGAGCCAACAAGGCAGAAGTGGAGACACAGCTCCAGAGACTTCAGAAAAGCAGTCTCCTGTGGTAGTAATCCCACTCTTGGGATGACAGACAGGTTCCCATGAGCCCAGCCTGGGGAGAGTTCCAGGCTAATGGGAGACACACCCGAAGGCACCTTAGGTTGCTCTCTGGCAGCTACATACATGTGCACACATGTGCATACACACAACACATATGTAGAATGGTAACCTGTTTCTCCAAAAAAAAAAAAAAGTGCTGAGAGGTGAGAAGACCTTACTGTGAGGATTTCTTTTCCAGATTGATCTGAAAGGCAAGTGAATCTTTGGTCTTATAAAAAGCTAACATAGGTATAGACAGGGGACAAGTTCAAGGACACTTCAATGTGAGGTTCCAGCTGCAGCCTGGCCTGTCGCTCCAGTCCCTTGGGGGCAAGACAGGAAGTGGGAACCCAGCAAAGGAGGTTGAAATTGGTCCTGCTGCTCCTCGGGTGGGGAATGGGATGGGGGAGGTAAGAGAGGGTCTTGGCAAAGCTGGGATTTCATCTTGGTCCTAAGCGTTCACACACTCCCATCACACACCCCTGGGAGTAAAACTCCTCAGGCTAGGGAGACAGCTAGGCTTGGCAGCCGGCTGGGTAAGCAGCCCTGAGCATCACAGAAGTTTGAAGAAAACCTGGGAGAAGCGACCTCAGAGGAGTGCCCTGAGAACGGTCAGTATCGACCTGTGAGACTTCGTGGTCCCAGCGTAGAGATGGACCACCCCTCCTCCCCACAGGGCTCAGAGTCAGGGGCGGATGAGGTAAGGAGACCCTTCACCCCCACATCCCAGAGTGTGAGACCCTAAACGCCAACAGCAGGCACTGGACCCAGTACACAAGATCACAGGCCACAGCCCCACGTTATTAGAGGTTGCTGGTCTCAGATTTAGCCTGTCACAGCCTTCAAAGACTGAGCTAGTGTTCACGGCCAACCCCCACCCTCACTCCACCCCCACCTAGCACTCTGAATTCACAAGATTCTGGGAGACGCGGTGCTCACAGCCTTGCTGTCCAGCATAAGACCCCAATGTGCTCTTAATGACCCCAATTCACAGGCCAGGGAGGCTTTTCTGTTTTCAATTTTCTCTCCTTCTACCCGAGTCAATACACCACCAGCGCTCCCTGTTATTTGCTAAAGTCCAGGGTAGGCAACAGATTGGAGGTAGACTTTACTGATGCATTTTGTATTCATGGAAACCTGAGCTCACGATTGCCTTCTATTTATAGCAAGTGAGATAGGCTTTCCAGCTCCTATTTAATTCTAAAATAAATCTATTGGTGTTAAAAAAAAAAAAAAAGCCACCGGAAGTAACATAGCAACCAAGTTTCAGTTTGGGTGGTGGGGCGAAGGCGTGCCATCTACGGGTACAGGGAAAACAGCTGTCTAAAATTTGAGAGAATTTTCTAGAAGAGGAAGTGCCTTGCCTCCCACCCAGTGTCATGGACTGGAATTCGCCCTGTTGGAGTCCCTGTCCCGCTTCTTTCCAAAATACCCCGAAGATCAGAGAACTTTCCTTTTGGCCCAGCACCAACTGGCAGAGATCTGCTAGGGAGCAATTAACAACGTGGTATTGTTTTCAGGGGACTTGTTTCCTGCCTCCCCCACAAACCCTGGGAAAAAAAATATATAAACAAATCACCAGGACTCAGTCAACACTGGTGGCTCATGCTCACAGCTCAAGTTTCATGATGCTTCAAGCGACAGTAATAAAGTAGATGACAGAGTCTAGAGAAAGAGGGAGAGGGAGACTAAGAATGTCTGCGGGGTGGGGGAGTGGGGAGGTAATGAGATAGAACATTAGCTAGGACCAGTCATTCCGATGTTGGGGACCCGACTCCTGGCTCCAGGGCCCACTCTGGACCTTAGGTGGCCTGTTCTCGAGCGTGCCTCTTACCAAACTCTCCCTAGGTAATTCCAAACATAAATAGCATTAAGTCACAAATGCATACCTAACAAATATGCCAAAATTTTTAAGCCTAGGTAAGTTCACTGATTGCAAAACACTAGATAAGACTGTGTGAGTTGGCTTTTGTTCTCACCACTTTGACTTGGTCTTTTCTTTTCAGACTGTAGCGATCTTCCTGGTACTCTAGAGAGTTTTAAGATTTTTAAATTTTATGTGTGTATTTGTTTGTATATATATGTGTGTGTGTGTGTGTGTGTGTGTATTTCTAAGTATGTATGTGTGTATGTGAATGTTTATATATATGTGTGTATATGTATGTGTGTATATATGCTTATGTATTCACGTACGCATGTTTGTATATATGTATGTGTATATATGTGTGTGTGTTTGTATGTATACGTGTGACTGTATGTATGTATGTATGTGTATGTATGTGCTTCAGTACCTCCAGTTCCGGGAGATTTGGCACCCCACAGGCATACATGAGTGTGGAGGTCATAGGGCATCATGCAGGAGTCTGTTTTCTGCTTCCATTGTACAGGTCCTGGGTATTGGATGCAGGTCCTCAGCCTGGCAGCAAGTGCCACTTGAGCCATCTTACTGTCCCTGGACACATTGTTTTAGAGTGACCACTAGCAGCAAAGGGAGGGTAGGGTGAGGACAGCACAAGGGGTGGGGTTGGGCCAACCCAAGGGCTGCTGCTGTGCCTGTCCAGGATTAGAATGCGGAACTGTCTTATTTTTATGTCCTTTGGTGTTTTGTCTTCTTGTATGTCTGTGCGGGTGCCAAATCTCCTGGGACTGGAGTTACCGACATTTGTGAGCTTGTCACCTGTGAGGGTCTTTGCAGTCAGACTTCAGGCCAGTGAGTCAGGGACCTCTCCTGTTCCCTACCTCCAGCTGATCGTCAGGCTAGCAATTATTCCAGTTTATTCCATGGAAGCCCCCTGCAGTACTGCATGGGGAGATCTGGATACAGAATATATTCCTTCACAGGCAGAGAAAAAGATTAAAGAATAAAGAGTGGGCTGGGCGGTGGTGGCATATATCTTTAATCCCAGCACTTGGGAGGCAGAGGCAGGGAGATCTCTGTGAGTTCGAGTCCAGCCTGGTGTATAGAGCAAGTTCCAGGACAACCAGGGCGATACAGAGAAACCTTGTCTCAAAAAAGAAACAACATCAACAAAGAGAATTTAGAAAAGAATAAAAGGGGGCTGGAGAGATGGCTCAGTGATTAAGAGCACTGGCTGCTCTTCCAGAGGACTTGGGGTTCAGTTCCCAGTACCTACATGACAGCTCACAACTGTCTGTAACTCCAGTCCCAGGAGATTTGGCACCCTCACAGACATACATGAAGACAAAACACCAATGGACATAAAATAAAAATAAGTTCCTTTTTTTTGTTTTTTTGTTTTTCAAAACAGGGTTTCTCTGTGTAGACTTGGCTGTCCTGCAATTCATGCTATAGACCAGACTGGCCTCAAACTCACAGAGATTCTCCTGCCTCTGTTTCCCCAATGCTGGGATTGGAGGTGTGCACCACCAATATATAATATAATCTTTTTAAAAAGTCAGATGTAGTAGTGCACACCTTTAATTTCAGGACTGGGGAGGCAGAGGCAGGAGGATCTCTGTAAACTTGAGACCAGTCTGGTCTACAAAGTGAATTCTAGGACAGCCAAAGCTACATAGTGAGACCCTGTCTTGGAAAAAAAAAAAGAATAGGGGGAGGGGACTGGAGAGATGGCTCAGTGGTTAAGAGCACTGGCTGCCCTGGCAAAGACCTGGGTTCCATTCCCAGCACCCACACAGCAGCTCACAACTGTCTTTAACAGAAATTCTAAGGGCTCTGTCTCCCCCTTCTGACGTCAGAAGGCTTTGTATGCACATGGCATACTCACATACATGCAGGTAAAACATTCATGTACATAAAACTAAACAAATAAAAATAATGAATAGCTGGGCAGTGGTGGCGCACGCCTTTAATCCCAGCACTTGGGAGGCAGAGGCAGGCGGATCTCTGTGAGTTCGAGACTAGCCTGGTCTACAGAGCTAGTTCCAGGACAGGCTCCAAAACCACAGAGAAACCCTGTCTCGAAAAACCAAAAAATAAATAAATAAATAAATAATAATGAATAATGAATGGGCGCTAAGAAATATAGAGCTCACAGTCAGCAGAATGATTACCTAGCATGCAGAAAGCCTCGGCTTCCATCCCCGGCACAGCATAAAACCCAGTATGCCTGTAATCACAGCACTCAGGAGGCAGGAGCAGGACAATCAGAAGTTCAAGGTCATCCTTGGCTACAAGGTGAGTTTTAGACCAGACTGGAATACTTGAGACCTTATTAAAAGGGTTGAGGGGCTGGGTGGTGGTGGTGCACAGCTTTAATCCCAGCACTTGGGAGGCAGAGGCAGGGGGATCTCTGTGAGTTTGAGTCCAGCCTGGTCAACAGAGCTAGTTCAGGATAGCTAGGACTGTTACACAGAGAAACACTGTAGAGAGACCAGGATGGTCTGCCACTCACTGTCTTAACAAACACATGTGACAGGGGACACACTCTAGATCAGCAGGCAGGGCAAGGCCCCATACCTGTTCAACCTTGTCCTTTGGGAAATCAGGAAATACAAGTTTACTGTTACCTGTGGCTCCTGTAAGGGACAGGGTGAGTGTGTGATGTAATTACGAAACTGACCTAGCACACACAGCTGGTGATGAGAAACTTTGTATCTCTTCAGAAGGAATCTTGTTGGCTGTAGGAGCAGAGACAAGGTTGCAGCTAGGTTCTGGGGGACCTGCTTGGGCACTGTAGGCATACAGGCAAATGGTAACAGAGGCAACAGACCCCGGTTCTCACCTGCTTCATCCTTCCGGCCAATCATCCACCCAGTCGGTCTCTTTCCTTGTTAACACAGAGTGGACTGAGCCTATCTCTCATGCCCTCCCCATTTCACAAGGAAAGAGCCAGTGGGGATAGGAGAACATGAGTCTGCCTCCAGGGACAAACTGGACCCCCATCTGGACCTTATATGGGAAGTCCTCTCAAGCCGTGAGAACAACAATATATATACTGTCCCCAGGTTAACCAACCCTAGACTCTTCCAAGGACTGCATTGAGCCGTGATGGCTCCTGCTCATGACAGCCTGCATCTCCCCACCCATGTGGTCCCCACCCATGTGGTCGCCATTTTTTCCTAGCTAAGCACTTAGTTCTTTCCTCCTCCTTCTCCTCCTCTTTCCCCGTCTCTTCGTCTCCTCTAGTGAGTCAGATTGTCATGCAATCCAAGACGTCTGTAACTCACTCTGTTGCTGAGAATGACTAGGCTGGCCTTAAACTCCCCAATAGTCCTACCTCCTCCGCCCAAACACTGAGGTTGTGGGCATACGCTCTCACGCTTGGACCCAGCCTTTACTTAGACAACTTCTAGTTTGGTATCAGAGATATGAACAGGTAGAAGAGCTGGGCAGGGGTGGTTTGAGCAGAGACGGACCCCACTGTCTCAGCGAAGGAGTGGGTGCCTGGACGGTAAACAGTTTCTGTATCCAATCAAATATAGGCACACTAAGATTGGTGTTTGGGGTTAACATTTTCCAGAAAGCCCCGCTTGGCCTCTACTTTGACAAGTTTTAACCAGCCGGGCTCTGAAACCTGGAGAGTCCTCCCTTGCCTCTGCCCTCGGGATACGGTACCCACGCTCTGGGGTGGTGGACACACCATCATTTTTACTGACCTTCTAGGGCAGGTTACCACCTGCCTGCTCTCTCCTGGCAGAGGTCAGGCAGTGCTGGGACAAGGATAATATTATGGTGTGCAGCAACAACCAGAATTTCCTTAAATGGCCCTGAGCATGCTCCAGGTCCAGGCACCAGCGCTTGAATCCGTGTTCACAGGGTCTCCCTCAGGAGGAGCACAGGGGCAAGTGGAATGCAGCTTCTCCCCAACCCCCAAAGAGAAATTGGCTTGCTTGTGGCTCATTTTAGGAAGGAATGAGATCGTGGATTTTTAAAGTAGTGTACAAGTAATTGGTTTCCTTATGGCATTCTGCACGTACTCAGTTTTTGGCTGAACCTCTCACCTCTCCCCATCCAGTTCCGTTATACTCCCCGGTCACACGTATTTATTACCTTCCACACCCCTCTCTCTGAAAGCCAATTTCCCCCCTATGGACTCCTTTCTAATTACAGACACACACACACACACACACACACACACACCAGCAGCCAGGTGTGGTGGCACATGCCTTTAAGCCCAGAAATCAGGAGGCAAAGGTGGGCCTCTGTAAGTCCGGAGCCAGCTTGGTCTACCTAGTGGATTCCAGGACAGCCAGGACTATCTAGAGAACCCTTGTCTCAAACAAGCAAATGGGGAAAAAAATAACAAAGTTAGCAGCTGATGAGAACATGCAGTGCCTCTCTTTCTAACCCCAGGTCACCTCACTGAATTTCTAGTCCCATCCGTTTTCCCGAAAATGTCGTAACTTCACTTTTTTTCTGTACAGCTGAAAAGGATTCCATGGTGCATGTGGACCACATGCTTATTGTCTGTTCTTCAACTGACGGACATGCAGGCTGATTCTGTTCCCGAGTAGCTGCGGAGCAGCTGTGAACACGGATGAGCGAGTGTCTCTGTGGTGTGTCTCAGGAAAGAGACAGCCGGGTCCTATCATAGTTGCAGACTGCGGTTCTGTACAGAGAATTCCGCTCTGGTTTCCATAGCGTCCACGCCAGTTCACACTTTGACGGGCAGTGACTAGAGGCTCATCTTTCCCACGTCCCTCTCAGGGACAAATGTTTCTTACCATTTGTTTTCCTGATGGCAGCTCCTCAAATCAGGTTTAATTTGCATTCCCCTCTCGGCTAAGGATGTCATGCACTTTGAAAAAAAAAAAAAAAAACTCCTGGCCATTTGTATTTTTGTTTCTGAAACCTTCTAGTGCATCGGCCCATTGATTGACTGGCCAGTTTGCTTGATTGTGTGTGTGTGTGTGTGTGCACGCGCACATGTGTGTGCGTTTAATTTTTGCAGCTTTTAGGAAGTGGCTTTTTCTGGGCAGGACCCGTTTTGATCACATGAAAGATCGGAGTGGGGGAATTTGAAGATGCAACTGAAATGTTGAAGGTAAATCCAGCCTTCTCAGGTCCTAGAAGCAGAAACTAGAAAGGTGAAGATGGAGCCACAGCGGAACTGCCTTAGTTTCCCCTGTGCCCCCCCTCCAATCCCAGCGGTGGATTCTTCTTCCTCAGGTTCCCTGGCTCAGCTTGGCTCCAGCACACAGGACAATTTGACCTTACACACTTTATGGGTAGTTCGTTAGTTCAGGTTCCGATTTTGAACTTGGTTGGTGCAACTCTGTTTTGTGTCTGGGGGCAAGACCAGGAAGTGGCTGGACCTGGTATGGGTGACATGGCGACGGCTGCCCATCTTCTCCATTTCAGAATGAAACAGGAAGTGTCAAGAATTTGTATGATCGGATCTAGTCTGGGGCGTCTTGTCCCAGACTTAGGTCAATGCCTTCATCTCTGGGAGCTACCAGGTTGGCATTGCATAACCTCTGCCCAATCCATGGTTGACTGCACAAGGAGTGGATGTGACCCAACTGGGTCAATCTGGTTCTCTTTCCTGGGCCCTGGCAATGTGATGCATCGGTGGGGTTACAGGGAAAACCCTGGGGAGGCCTTGTCATGCTGCAGAAGCCAGAGAGGTGGAGGAAATACTGTCTGCACCGGTGACTGATCAAATCCTGGCTTGCTGTCTTCCACGGGGTCGGAATGGCCACAGCAAGCCATCAGGAGAGCTTTTCCGTTGCCTCTCACTAAACCCTCGTTAGTACTGATAGCTGCTAAGGCACTGGGAGTACCGGCTGCCAATAGGAGGTTTAGCTTGCACCCTGGATTCTCCCAAGGGATGCAGAAGCACAGAGCAACCCACTTGCTCAAAGTTGTACAAACATTGGGGTCACATTTGAATCCAGATGGTCCTTCAGAAGTGATCTGTGGCCTGTCCCTACAGTCTTTCAGTGGGAACTTCAGAGGTTCACACCTTCTAGCCCATCCTGGCTCACTCCAGGATGAGATTGGAGGGGTAGCAGAGGAGGGGGTGACCCAGTCTCTACCCAGTTTTCCCAGACCATTCCCACTTCCTGAAGATGAAAGGAGAATCTGAAGTCCCTGGGCTTGGGTGATTCATTACTCGGGGTTGTAAACCCTAAGCTCATAGGTTTTCTTCACTTGGATTGTAGAGGCCTCTGGGACCACATTGGAAGAGAATGGAAAAGACCCTGGGCTTCCTAGAAGAGTGTCATTTGAGAATTTGACCTTTTTTCTTTTGTGGACATCAAAGTTTGGGGTCATTTACTAATACTACTTAGATAAGGTTATGGGGGGTGTATCTTGTGTCTTTTTTCTTTTCTTTTCTTTCTTTTTTTTTTTTTTTTTTGAGAAAGTGTCTCATACATCCCAGGTTAACCTCAAGCTCCACGGAAGAGGATGATCTTGAATTCCTGAACCTCCTACCTCTACTTCCTGCGTGCTGAGTTTATAGATAGAAGCCACAGGCTCACTTTGTGCCATGCTATGGCTCCTCCAGGGCTTTGTACATGCTTGTAGGGAACTTCAGGATTCTGGAGTGGTCAGACACTTTTTTCACTCCTTGGTGACTGCCTGCGGAAAAAGAGACCTGCTGTCTTTGAATTGGGCCTGTGTAGACGGAGAGGGAAATGGGGCTTTGCTAAGAGGAATGGCGATCACAGCTATCCAACCCCAATGCTGAACTCACTACCTTATAGCATATTTAGAAGCAAAAGCTGGGAGGCAGGAGACTTAGCAGATCAAACTGGAGATCTTAGACCCCTCCCAACCACACCCAGTTAAGCCTTTGTTTGACAAGGGGATTGGCTTCTTCAATCTGCTTCTTCTGTTCCCACTAGGGCGTGGGCTTTGGGCCAGAGGCCAATTAGTGGTGCCCAGCCCCTGTCGTGGCTTTGACCTGCTGTGCTAGAGACCCTCTGTGCTCACAAGGGTCAGGAGATTCACAGATCTTAAGAACATTTTCTTTTTAAATAAGATTTATTCTCTCTCCATCTTTGTGTGTGTGTGTGTGTGTGTGTGTGTGTGTGTGTGCGCGCGCGCGCGCACGCGTGCACTTGTGTGCTGGTACCTGCAGAGGCCAGAAGAGAGCATCATTTCCCCTGGAGCTGGAGTTACGGGCAGCTGTGCACCCCTGATGTGGGTGCTCAGGTCATCTCTAAGAGCGGTACATACACTCTTAACCTCTGCGTTGTCTCTCCAGGCCCTCAGCATCTTTTCTCAGATCAAGGATCAGATTTTGTTTTGGGTACAGAGATCTGGCAGGACCACGGAGTTGGGCCGCTAGTGTAGCAGCCGAATGGAAGTGATATAAGTCAGAAACCGGACCCCCAGAGAACACTGAAAACCCTTGCTGCCAGCGCCAGGGAGGAAGCTTGGTGGGTGAAAGTACAAAGAACCAGATGCAGCAGCGTGCAGCTGTAATCCCTGTAATCTTGTGGCAATACAGGAAGTAGGAGCAGGTGAATTACCTAGATGGGCTGGCAAGCCTAGAGGACACTGGGCTTTAGATATTAAGAGTAATTCTAACTCAACAAGGTGGAAGAAGTAAACAGACTCCCAAAAGTTGCCCTCTGACCCCCATAGGCGTGGCATGATGTGTGTGTACACTACACAGACACACACACACACCATTTAAAAAGGGGCCTGGTTCTGTGCACATGTTTAACACATGAGGCCCTGTCTAATCCCCAGCACCAGCTGTTTGTATGAAGAGCTGTCCCCAATCTTGCCAGTCTAAGATTGACCGCCTAGCAGGAAGCAGGATGCTAAAGCACTGTCGTTCTCAACGAAGTCTCTGCATGGTCCATCTCATATGGCTCCATGGAAGAAGGGAGATGGACCAACGGACAGACAGGAGGGTGGAGGATATATAGGGGGACAACGGGGGGGGGGAGAGCCCGGGGTGGGAGAGATCTTTCCTCTGCTGTCCTGCACACAGCCAAGTTCCTGCCCTGCTGATAGGAGCCTGCCTTCCAGACTCCACTGTGGTGAAGTCCTGCTGTGTCTGCTGGGGTCTGCCTGGTCTCTGGAATCCACTCCTAGAAGGCTGCCTCGACCTTTGCACTTGGCCTCCAGCCACCTTTTCCGGGGCTGAGAGTAGGAAGTAGCATGCTCCCTCTCCCAGTCTGGAGCCTGCTCACAAGTCCCTTGAGAAATAAGGACAAAATGGGCACACTGTTTGGTGGTGTAAGAAAACAATGAGGTTTTTCTTACAGAGCGGCCTTCTGCGGACCCTGTCAGGAGGGCTTTCCTGAGGGGGAATGGGGTTGGAGGACACCCTGTGGGCCAGAGACCGGGAGCAGGGCTGACATGCTGGGAAGGTACTGGGGCTGGGGAACAGGGTTGCATGTGGTGTGCAGGGACCAGAGAAACAGGAGGTAAGCAAGAGCAGCAGGAGCTGAGAGTAGGAAATGGGCGGGGCAGGATCGGGAGGTTCCATTTAGGACAAGGTGAGGCTCGGGGTTGGTCCCTGGAGGGTATGTTGCACACTGCACAAAAGCCTAGAGAATAGACACACGATCCCTGGCTTTATATTTTCTTTCTTTCTATCTGAGTGGCGGTGGACAGCCTTCTCTTTCTCCCTTGAACAGTCGTATTTAATGCTACAGTTGGCCCCTCTTCAGCACACCCGAATCTGCTCTGGCTTTATCTGTAACCTTATCGTCTTAATTACCTCATAGTCCACTCGTTTATAATGTGTGATGTCTTCTTAAGGACGTCTGTCACCCTTGCGTTGTTCACCTGTGTCTGGGCTTCCTGGAGCAGCGTTGGCCACACACGAGGCATCCGATACACCTTTGTGGAATGCATGGAGTTGCTAGCCTGTCCTAGCTGTGCTGAGTGCTTCCTCCTTTGAAAAGAGAATGGAGCTAGGGATGTAGCCCAGGAGAGTGCTCACCAAACATGCACAAGGCCCTTGATTCCATCCCCAGCACTTCACAAACTGGACATGGGCACATTGGCCCGTGTCTGTAATCCCAGCATTCTGGTGGTAGAGGCTGGAGATTCAGGAGTTTAAGATCATGCTCAGTGGGGCTGGGGATGTAGTTCAGTTGGTAAAGTATTTGTCTAACATACATGAAGCCCTGGGTTCGATTCCCAGCACCACATACATCAGACGTGGTGACACACATCTGCAATCCCAGCATGAAGGATACGACCTTGACTGCATGTCCATTGTGAGGCCATCTTGGGCAACATGAAACCCCCTCTTCTCTTTTGTTTTTTCAAGATAGGGTTTCTCTGTGTAGTCCTTGCAGTCCTGGAACTTATTCTGTAGACCAGGCTAGCATCAAACTGAGAGATCCTCCTGCCTCTGCCTCCCAAGTGCTGGGATTAAAGGGGTACACCACCAATGCCTGGCAAGACCTTCCTCTTAAAATTGGGGGAAGAAGGTAATAGAGAGACTGTCTCCATGGCTACGAAATGAGTCTTTCTGTGAAGAGAGCTTTATGTCTGGTTGATAGGCACAAAGGAAGTGTCCCTCAAATGACAGCTCACAATGGGCTTTGCTTTCCCCCCATCTGTGACTCCCCCATGCTGTAGGGCTGCTCCGAGGAGCCAGTGGGTCACGTGTGGAGTCAGCAACCCACGAAGCAGGCTCCTCATTCTAAATCTCCGAGTTTACTTTCATACTGAGTTGAAAGCAGGACCACAGGCAACCCAGGGAGTAAAAAAGCTAGAGCTTTGGTTGGTTAGACCTAGGCCTGAAACAAAACAATCACACCTTTTAAATATCTACCAGATTTCACAATCTTTCCTTCCCCTGGAGGCCACACTGCCCTTTCCAGTCCCTTTCCGTTGTCCCTGTCCACTGAAGTCCCTACTCCCTGCATTTGGACTCCTGGCCCTCACTTGATTTTTTTCCCCCTGAGACATGGTCTCTCTTTGTAGCTGTTTGGCTCTGGACTTGTGAACTTCCTGCCTCTGTCTTCTGAGTACCAGGATTACAGGTGTTGGGGTCACCCGATTAGTGACTCTAAAACCAGGGCCTTGTTTCAGGCAGGGAGCTCATGCATGGAGCTAACAAGGACAAAGTGAATGAGCAGCTCCCAGGCAAGGGAGCTTGGAGGTCAAAGGGTGGTGTTTGCCCATTTCTTTCAGCTAGGAATCGTACCTTGGAGACCAGGTGTGAAAAGATAGGAGAGGTCTACATAAGGAGCTAGCTGCCAATCAGCTAGCTAGGTGCCAAGCAGGCCTGGCACCTTGGAATCTGAGCTATATTTACACATTCTAGAGGGAATCTGGGTCCCAACAGAGATACCTTCTCAACCCACGGGCCAGCCAGGGCAGAGCTGGCCTTGGGCTCCTTGTGTGAAGGCCTGCTTTCCTCCTCATTTCAGGGAGCATCAAAAGTGGTACCCAGAGGCAGGGAAGCAAGGGGTGCTGGGAGACACCATCTCAGCTGATTGCTTTGTTCCGTGCTGAAGTTGGGACCCAGGGCTTCAGGCACATAGGTGAGCGCTACACCATGGAGCCACATTCTTCAACTGAATTCTTGAGGGATGGAGATCAGCAGCAGGGAAAGTGTGAGAGGGCAGAAGGCAGCTGGACAAGCAGCCACTCCAATCATTAGGACGGCCATGAGCCAAACCAGAAGTGCCCATTCCCCAACCTTGGGAGATGAGAAGCCAGGAGATGGTACTGGGAGCCCACAGTGATGAGACAGAACACTTCTAACTCCCAGTTCAGCTTCTCAGCTCTGCCCATGTTGGGAAGGAAGACCTTCTGTGCTTGGGATGTCCCTTGGCACACAGACACTGATACTATCTCAAGCCTTTTGTATCCTTGAGCTCTTCCTTGGCATTAGTGAGCAATTGCCAAGCGTTGTGCTCTGAGCTCCTTGCTGTCCTTGAATTCCCAGCTTCTTACAGACAAGGAGGTGAAATGGCCAAAGTGTCATTTACTCATCGGCCCCACGACTTTTGCCATCGAGACCTCGCTGCAAAATACATAAATAAAGAATATTTACCCAATGCTTGGACTCACTTTTTAAAAACATGAACTTATTTCTAAAGAGAAATTTCATAGCACTAGTGTAAATAAGCAGCATTATTATTAAGATACAAGAAGAAATAAAAACAAATTCAGACATTCTTGGGTTTTGGCATTAGGCTCCTTTCTGGCCCTGAACTTACCCATGAGTCACAGGCTCTCACCGGGCCTTGATTTCCTTCCTGTACAATGGGCTCATAGGGAAATCTCAGATAGAAGGTACCTACGATGAAACTTCAGGCTCCACTTGGTCAGAGCTGGTGCTTAGGTGCTGAGGAAGATAGGAAGCGGGCAACTTGTGATCCTTGCCTTCAAATCTCTGGCTGTTGGGGGTTCGAGAGGCACAAATTATAGAGGCAGCCTCAGTAGTCCTTAAGAAGATCTTCCTCTTAGGAGGAAAGGCGCTCCCATTTAAAGGAGGTGTTTAAAGGAACCCCGGGAGCTCTCAGCAGGAACTGATCAAAGACTTCCAACTCAGCCTGGCTCTCACGGAAGAGGCCTTGGGGAAGGGAGGAGGTGGTCTCAGGGGAAAAGGGGAGGCCAGCAAGCACCCAGCGGCTGGCTACCTTCCCTATCCCATTGATCTAGAATTTGTTTCCTGTGCACTTTCCAAACATGGTCTCTTAGCTCCCCTCAACAACCAGAGGAAAGGGAAACCAGTGTCTCTGCCTGTTAAAGAGCACTGGCCAGTCCCCGGAGGCCGCCAGAGCAGGCTTGTGGCCTTGGACAGTCTGGCTCCATTGCCACAGGCAGGTCCTGGGGCCTCCAGCTGGGACCGAAAGAGCGTCCTGACTCCCTGAAGACAATAGAGGGGGAGGACCCTGCTAGATGGGGTCTCCCTGGGCTTCCTTCTGCCTTAGCTAAGGGTGAGAAAGAAAGTGGCTGGAAAAGGGATGGGTGTGGGGATCGGAGGCACACACGATTACAGATAAGGATGTATAGGCAGAGAGAGACACACGGACTTAAGGAAAGTCAAGTAGGTCTATAGACTCCTAGACAGACGCGCGGGGACAGGCACAGGAATCGAGGCTCAGACAGCCATCGAGGGACAAAGACTTCGACAAAGAAATCAAAGATAACGACGGTAGCCCGCTGCACCCCAGAGGCCAGAATCAGCTGCAGGCAGAGAGAGGGAGGCAAGGCTGGTCTCCTTGCCGGCTGCAGCCCTCGGACCGGGCCGAGAGCAACGCTACCGGCAGGGGGCGCCCTGGCAACGCGGAGGCACCGTCCTGGGGCTCGGGGCGCGGGCCGGGGGCGGGGCGGGCGGGGGCGGGGAGGCCGGCGGGCGCTCTGGCCGGGCCGCCTTCATAAACCCGCGGGGGAGGTGACCGCCAGCGTACGAACCCGCCACTGCACTCCCAAGGACTGCCGCTCGCGAGCCGGGACGGACCCTCCCCACGAGTGCCTGCAGGTAAGGAAAGCATGCTGCACCCGCGGCTGGCTCGACTCCCACACGCGCGCTCCGCTGGCCCCGCAGTGTCTGTCCCAGTCACGGTGGGGACACGTGGAAGGACAGGCGTCCTGGGAACCCACGACCACTCATTCCTCTCCGGCCCCCGCGCGCATCTCTCGGGTCCTGACTGGATGATGGACGGGGCGCCCGCGGAGCCGCTGCCCAGGACCCATCCTCATGCTAAGCACCTGCTCCCGGTGTCCACTCGGCTGCGTAGCCCACAGCTGCGCCCTTCGTGGTTCCAAGCCACTCTGTCCCCCTTGGTGTCTAAAATAGTTGGGGAGCATCTGGGAAGCACATGCTGGGATCCTTGGCGGGAGAGATTGGAGACCGTGTGCTAGTGTCTGTTTGAGCGTGGGGGAGCCCAGGAAACAGAAGGAGCCTGCAACCGGCTCTGGAATGCGTGCAGGTGAGAGTGGGGCTGCTGCCTTGTCCAGCCTGGGTAAGAAAGGGTTAAGGGCACGGTCACAGCGGCAGGACCTGAGGGGGAGGAAAACCTCTTCCTCACCCCGCTTTGTCCGTGGTGAACCTTTTCAACAGTAATGGGCCTGGGGGAGGGGGCCTTACAAAGGACTCTGGGGTGTGCCTGTGCATCCTTGATTAAATGAGGGTTGGAGGGGGGCTGCTGGCAGTCTGGAGGCTGAGGAGCACTGTGAGTTCGTGGCCAGCCTGAGCTACCAAGGGAGATTGTGTCCCCAAATCATATGTGCATACACATACAAGCATACATACATAGATGTAAAAAGAGGGATGAGTCTCAGGCCTGAAAGAACTTTTGGGCCCCAAGAAGAACTCAGGCAGGCCCAGGTTCTCAGGCCGGGTGAGAAATTAGAGAGGATGACAACTGTTTATTGAGTGCCTACTATGCACTAAAACCTGCCCTGACACCTGGCAGACATCTCGTTTACAAATGGGAACAGCGAGCTGTAGACAGTGGAGGCAAGTGCTGTCAGGGTTTAAATCTGGTCGCTGGCCCTGTCCCTGTGCTCTCCAGCAGAGTTGGAGAGCCCCCTTCCGGTCCTCCTGGACTGGACCTGCCTCCCTGCATCCTGCATCCTTTAGTCCTCCCCACCAACTCCTGCCCCAACCCCTGTCCATCTCTCTCTGCCTCCCTGCCCAGTTTCAAAACTGTTCTTGAATTCCCTGGGGGAGAACACAGCTTCTCAAAGGCCCCACTGGTGGAAAGAGACAGGGCTGGGCTGGTCCCCATCCGTGTCCGTGATGGTCCCATCTATATCTTAAGACTACAATGAATCAAAAGACCCAACAGGCCAGAAAAGTGGTGCCTTCAATCCACACAAACTTACTAGCCACCAACTTTGTGCTAAGTGCTGATCCAGGTGCTGAGAATGTCGCGGTAAATGACAAAATCCCTTCTCTCCAAGTAGACATTGGCATAACAAAAGTTTTTAAGGCTTTGAAAATTTGAGTGTTACCGGGTGGGTGGTGGTGGTGCACGCCTTTAATCCCAGCACTCAGGAGGCAGAGGCAGGAGGGTCTCTGTTCGAGGCCAGCCTGGTTAAAAAAGAGGGAGTTCCCGGACAGGCTCCAAAGCCACACAGTGTCAAAACTGCTATGGTAGACTCCAAATGAGGTAATTCTCAAAGAAAGGGGTAAAGAGGTAACTAACAAAGTGTGTCATCACCGTGAGCAGTCGGCACATGGTACTGATGAAGACTGGCCATCTAGCTGTATGATCAGGGCACAGCTCTGGTCTTATTGTAGATGGAAGTCTCCTTGAGGGGGCTGTTCAGGAGCTGAGTTCACAGGTCCGTAGCACCTGCTGGCGGGGCGGACTCTGTGTGAATACAGCTTGCAAGGTGTTTAGCAGATTCATGTGCCTTAGAAAACAGTGGCTGTTCTCAGCTCTGGTCTCTGCAGAAATTGCATCAGAGTCCATGTACGTAGCTATGTCATTGCCTCTGAACCCTGCGTCCCCGTCAACCACCTTTGCCCGGGCTCTGCCCCTTCCCCAGCGGACTGTGCCGTGAGGGAGCAGGCTGCCATTATTGTACTCAGATGTCACCTCCTCCCTCCTGGACACAGCCTGGGAAGGGAGCCTGGAGCTCCAGGCTGGGCACAGCTCTGGGGTCTCCTGTCATCCACCTCCACCTCATTGCACAGCCTAGGACCAGGCCCTGTCCTGTTCTATCCTGCAAAGATAGGAGGTGTTAATGATCCTTTCCCCGCATGTGAAGGAACCTCTTGAAGGGCGAGTGGCTTGATCTGGGACACACAGAAGCCATCTAGGCATCCAGGGCTGGGACCTACAATGTCAAGTCCAGTGAGCTCCCTGCCATACCATTTGTGGACTTCAGGCTTCTGGGGAAGGGAGATGGGGGTCTAGCATGACATGGAATTTAGGGGTGGAGCTTGAAGCTCTCCGCGCGAAGTCTGTCTGACTGGACTTATTAACAAAAACCCTGGAGCTGGAGGAGAGTATTGTGGAGCATGTGAGCCAGCCGGGCTGAGAACTGGTGCTCAGAATTCTCCACGTGGCCACAGGAATGCTGACTGAGCTCCCTCGCACAACAGCCCCATCGTCATTGGCACACCAGGGCTGGGCTGTGTGGTATGTTTGTTATTTTGGCTTTTTTTCCTCCCCTTCTTTTTCTGGAGCTGTTCTAACCTTCAGAATACAGTGGGAGGCAGTAGATTGAGAATTCATTATCTGTACTGTTGTGGGCCTCTTGGACCCTTCGTGGCCTCATCCGTGATGTGAGGAGGTCATCATAGGTACCTTGCAGAGTCGCTGAGGGTCCACGAGGACGAAAGCGGTCTATCAACTTGAGACTTCATCTATATGGATTATTCTGAAGATTTTATGTTCTCTGGGAGGCAGTTTCATAGCCCAAGGGGACAGAGCAAGGTCTTTCTAGGCACCATGACCTAGATGTCAGGGAAGGTGCTGGCTTGAGTCAGTACCTTGGTTCCAGTCCTCAGCACATGTGACGTGAAGCCAGTCTCATTTCCTCTCTGAGTGTCAGAGTGTCCCCTCATAGTGGGCCCGGCATCATTATTTGATGGTCCATGTCCAAAGAACACTCCAAAGAGCACTCTATATTTATCCGCCTTCTCATACCCCCTCACATTTTGTAATTGCTCCCAGAAAAAGTCCATGCTAAAGTTTCCATGCTTCAAACCCCAGCCCCGCTGCGGCATGAAATCAATTGTTTGCATTTAATTTAACTTCTCAAATGAAGGGGTAAAATTTGGGATGAGGGTAGGGGCTGGGGAAGGAGATCAAGTTAAAGCAGATGTGTTTTTGTTTAACTGCAGGATGGTGGTTAAACTGCTCCCCCCCCCCCATGTTATTACCATCGTCCCTTTTGAATTCCAGTAACCAAGAGTCGGGTTTCTCTAAAAACTGTGGTGTTCTTTCCTGGCTAGCGTGGACTTGCCCTCCCTGTATTATTATTATTATTATTGCTTTATAGTCATCGGAGGCCGCAAAGTGCTGGCTGGAGAGGAGACCTCAGAGATGCCTAGAATTGTAGACCGGCCAGGCCTTCAGACGCTGGCTGTGTACATCCATGTCTTTGAGGCCCAGAGTGGGAAAGAGGCTTGCCCAGAGGTATCCGGTGGCTTACACTCAGCCTCCTGGCTCTTTGGATTTTCCAAAGGTGATCCCCACACTCACCACGCCCCTCTTGGACTTGGGCTGTCAATTTCACGTCCTTAATTTACTTTCATTTATTTATTTGAAGCAGAGTCTCATGTAGCCCAGGCTGGCATTGAAACTTGCTGTGTAGCAAGGGCAAAACCCCACCACCACCACCACAATTGCTTCCATCAAAAACACTTGAACTTTTCTGGCCAGGCGGTGGTGGCACACACCTTTAATCCCAGCACTCGGGAGGCAGAGACAGGCGGATCTCTGTGAGTTCGAGGTCAGCCTGGTCTACAAGAGCTAGATCCAGGACAGGCTCCGAAGCAACACAGAGAAACCCTGTCTCGAAAAACCAAAACCAAACCAAACCAAACCAAAACAAACCCCTTCACCTCCGGTGTTCTGGGATTACAGTAGAGTACCTGGTTTATGCGCTGGGACTGGAACCCAAGACTTCGTGCATGCTAGACATGTCCTCACCTCCAGTTTCCCTTTCTTTGAAAAGCTGCAGTCACTCAAGGGATGGGGAAGATAGTGCGGAAGATGGGAGAGATCTCGAGCTCTGGAGAGAGGTGTGACGCTGGGCAAATCACCTCTCTTCTCTAGCCTCAGTTTCCCCCTCTCTAAACCAAGATGTCCCAAGAGGAAGGAGGATGGGATTTCCTTAAACTTGGAATGGGTCTCACTGAGGCCCCTCACATCTGGCCTACTGTATGTGGAGGGAGGACCCAATGCCTGGATGGTTGAGGGGACTGGGGGTGGGACACTTGGCTCCTTACAGTGAGTTCAAAGCCTCAATTTGGTTGCTGGTGTTGTTAAACTCGGGGTGGTTTCATTTTACATAAAAACACTGGTTTCTGGCTTCTCTTGAAAGATCAGAAGATGTAGCTCTACGGGGCCACGCCCCTGCCTGGCCACAAGGCTGGAGCTGAGTGGCAGCTGCCTAAGCCTTTTAACTACAGTTCCTGAGGCGCCCCAGTCCCTTGCACAGCCCACTCCCCTCACCAACATCGCCAGCTGCCTCTGAGTTTGTAGTTTAGGGGCAGAGTTAGACAGGCCTTAAAACAAAGAGGCTCAGGTTATATTTGAGTAACTATGGGTGGCCGGGGCCAGCCTACAGGGGACTGGTTGGGACCAAGGATACAGAGGCAGTTGATCTGCTTCTGTGGCCTAAACACAGCTCTGAAAGATACTGGCTGTGCGGGCAAACTCTTCCTGCTTCGGTGGAATCTAGGGGCTCCAGAGTGGTTTGGGGGGATGGGACATCATTGCCTGGCCTGCCAACATGTAGCTAGTGGGGGACTGCCCAAGACGTAGCTACTCTCTTGAACATGAACAACCTAGGGAGAAGGCATGCCCATGATATATGTCACCTCACCTCATCTTATACCCATGTCACACACAGGACCTGTAACCTTAACCACAGCTCTCTTCTTCATCCCTTTGCTGGCGCCAAAAAGTCTTTGACGACAGGTGGGTCTCAAAGTGGCCTCGGTCGGTCAGAGTCTCAGAATCACTGAGAGAGCAGGAGGGCACCATGAGAGGCTGTGGGACCCAGTGGATAAACAAGGAGAGTAGCCAGGCATAGAGTCTAGGTCCACAAGAATAAGTTGTTTGAGGGCCACAAATTAAACTGTGGCAGGGGGACTTCAATTGCTGAGAGTGACTCAGGTCCCCTGCCCCTTGCACTTGACAGCTCTGTAATCACCCCGGGCTCTCAGCACCCGCGTACACATGCCCCATTCTGCCCTCTTGCTGCTGAAGAGACTCAGAGTTTGTAGATCCGTGGAAGGGTCTGGAAGGTGGTGTCTGTGTAGTTAGACCAGTCAGACCTGCTGTGAGCCACCAGCCCCTCCTGCAGCCATAACCCCAGTCTTTTTTTTTTTAATATTTATTTATTTATTATGTATACAATATTCTGTCTGTGTGTATGACCGCAGGCCAGAAGAGGGCACCAGACCCCATTACAGATGGTTGTGAGCCACCATGTGGTTGCTGGGAATCGAACTCAGGACCCTTGGAAGAGCAGGCAATGCTCTTAACCTCTGAGCTATCTCTCCAGCCCAACCCCAGTCTTTTGATATTCTTCTGGTTTGGGTTTTTTGGTTTTTTTTTTTTGTTTTTTGTTTTTTGTTTGACACAAAATGACCATATAGCTCAGGCTGGTCTCAAACTTGGCAGTCCCCCTGCTCAGCCTGCCAAATACTGTAATTACATCAGCCTCACCGAGCTTATGTCTGAGCCTTGTCCTCATCCTCTGGGATGTCTGGGTTGAAGTTCTGTCCTTTATCTGGTGGTCAAGAGGTGCTGGGCAGAACTCTGGCAGCATTTCCATGGACCTTCAGAAGCTGTCAAGAGCCACAGTGAGTCACTTTCGTTTGGAAAACCCTAAGTGTGACCTTTACAAAGATCTACCCAATGGGGTTATTTTATTTTACTTTTTGCAAGAGAGAATATAGGACCCCAGAACTTCACTCTTGCTAGGTCAGCCCCCAGCCAATGAGTTCGACTCTAGCAGCTGAGTTCCGTCCTAGTCCTTTCCTTTGTCAAGGACACAGCAGGAGTCCGTAGGTGAGATTCCTTTCCCTGGAAACTCCCAGTCCAGCCTGCTGCTTAGGCTGAGCCCATCTCCACCCACCCACCCCAGAGTGACTTACCTGACCTCTGCATAGGACCGACTCCCGTTTTTTGCTGCTAAGTCAGGATTGTCCCGGTTGCCCTCCCCAACTTCTTCCTTCTTGGCATGCCCATTGCTGCACTGTTGTGACTGTCGCCTCTACCAGGCTGGGATGTGTGTGTCTCAGTTGGTAGAATGCTTGTCTGTGATATACAAAGCTTGTGATTTACAAAGATTTACTTAGCTTACACGCAGAAGTTCAGGGCCATCCTTAGCTGTATATGAAGTTTGAGGCCAATCTGGATTACATGAATCTGTAAAAAAGAAAAAAGGCCTGGCGCAGGCCTATAATCCCAGTTACCTAGGAGCTGAGGCAGCAGGATAATAAGTTCAAAGCCTGCCTGGGTAATAGGTGAGTACTGTCTCAAAGTGTTGAAACTTAGTACCACGACAGAGAATAGAGGGTTTACTTAGTGTACGTGAGTCCCCGGGCTTCAGTCCCCAGTAACACACAGACCCTTTCCTTCCCTTAGTCTGTATCTGTAACATTCATGATGACATTCATTTGGTCCTTTGACAGCCCTTGCTGGGAAGTGGGAAGCAGAGATCTCTGCTTGTTGCAGTCTGAGATGCTTCTTCGCTGAGCCACAAGTGGCATAAGCCAACTTCCTGGAAGGGCCAGTTCCTTATTTATGTTGAAATAAAAAAGTTTTGTAATTCCGTTTCGGGCGATCGTGGCTGACAAGCGTTCCTCTTTGCAACTTGTTCAAACCCTTATCTTTCAGCACTCATCTCCGATAGATTATTCGATTTGACCCATCCTTTTACCTAATAGTAAGGGCCCTTTTACCTAATAGTCTGGGCCGGAAGCTGGGCTACTTATGTTGAATGTCTTTATTGTCTTTAACTTGCTATTTTGTCCTTACAAAGTACAAAGCTCAGAGATGGTAAGTAACTTTCTGAAAGCCACACAGTTACAAAGTATCCGCGCCACCTGGGGTTAGGCGGTTAGGTCTTAGGCCTGATCAGAAGAGCTTTTATGTTTGGGTGCAGATCCGCAGGAGACTTGCCCGTACACACTATTTTCAGTTGAACCGTCTGTCTCTGGGATTTGCAGCACAGGGTTGGGGTCCCCAAAGGAAGGGGACTTAACACCACCGGGACATCTAGTTCAGCGGCAGCATCTGCTCTCCCAGACAAATGAATCTCCGCCTGGCCACGCCCCTTCCTGGTCCAGCAAGCGTCTGCAGTCTTAGCAGGTGTCCTCCGGAGCACCCAGAGGGCACGGATTTGAATTCCAATCCAGCTGAGTAGCCTTGTTTTTGTCCTCCTGTCTGCACGGTCTAGTGTCTTTCCTGAAGCCCCTCCTTCGTGCAAATGAATCAGGGCCCTAGGCCTTTCCTAGTTCCTTGGTGACAGCCACTTCCCTTATCATCAATCCACTGTTGCTCTCTCTCCTGTTGAAGTTCCTCCCACTACAGTATGGTGCTCCCGACTACCGCGAGTCACTAGTGAGAACTGGCACACAGGAAGAAGGGACAACCCAGAAGCAGATTAAATTTAGCCGTGCCGTGGACCAGGGGTGGGAAACAAATTGGTCCAGGTAGCACTCAGTTCAGTGGCATGGTCCTCCTCAGTCCTAGCGCAGGCCGCCTGTGCCAGAACTGGCTTCTGCTGTGGTGCAAGACCTTTTATGGGGCCACAGCGAGACCCCACATTTAGCCTCAGGAGGAATTCTGGTTTGTGGATCTGGCTGTTGCCCTGACTTAAGTAAGAGGGGCAAGGAAGGGGCTGTTTCAGGCTTTCCTGGAAAGAGCTGAAGGTTCCCACCTCTGCCTTGCCTAATAACCGCAATGGTGGTAACAATAGTAACAGAAAGGAACACCCCTCCCCCCAATGTCTTATCCATGCCCCTCTGCTAGCCTTATTTATAAGCATCCGTGCTGTTAATTAGTAGAACAGCCCAGTGTTCTAGCCACAACTTGACTCAAGGGTTGTTTGAGTCTCCTGCTTGCTTCCCAGTCAGTTCTGGGTCACCAGGGTCACTTACGAGGTGACATTTCTTTTTTTCTTTTTTAAAGATTTATTTATTTATTATGTACACAGTGTTCAGTCTCCATGCAGGTGCCAGAAGAGGGCACCAGATCTCATTATAGATGGTTGTGAGCCACCATGTGGTTGCTGGGAATTGAACTCAGGACCTACGGAAGAGCAGTCCATGCTCTTAACCTCTGAGCCATCTCTCCAGCCCCTGAGGTGACATTTCTTTACAAGTCAGAGTGGAGAGTGTTCTACCTTGGAACCCGAGGCCTAATCATGTGCTCCCTCACGAAGCCACAGCTCAGTCCTGGCCCTTCCTTAAACTCTAAAGGGGGCTGACCTCTGCGAATGGGAAACTGATGCTCAGGGAGGGAGGAGGGTAGGGCAAGGATCACACAGGGCGTGCACTGCCTGTTGCCTGTGTGGACCCATCCCAGGTTTATCCCAATTCACTCCGTGCTGTGGGTTTGTCACTTTAACTCCCTCAGCCTCAGTTTCCAGGCTTTTGCTGTAATTCGTGTTTTAAAGCCATTTCTTCCCTTTTTGTTTTTGAAACAGGGTCTCACTAATGTAGCTCTGGCTGACATGGAACTCTGTGTAGACGAGGCTGGCCTTGAACTCACAGAGATCCTCCTGCCTCTGTCTCCTGAGTGCTGGGATTAAAGTTGTGCCGCCATACTGGGCACTAAAGCCATTTCTTCTTCATGGACTCCGAGGACCCTTAGAGACATGTCCAGTCAGCCTGCGGCACATGGCTGAAGATGGCTAAAAATGGCTCAAAATTAGGGATTTTTTTTTTGTGATTAAAAAAAAAGCTGGGTGTGGTGGCGCACGCCTTTAATCCCAGCGCTTGGAGGCAGAGGCAGGTGGGTCTCTGTGAGTTCTAAGCGAGCCTGGTGTACAGAGCGAATTCTGGGACAACCAGAGCTGTAACACAGAGAAAGCCTGTCTTGGGGTGTGGGAGGGAGTAACTGTTATGTGGCTCTTGAGTGTGAATTTTATAGATGACATCTTGTCACAGTGTCAAAAGGTTAGTCATAGCTGAAAGTAATGTCTTCATTTAGCAAGAGGGGGAACTGAGGCTCAGAGAGGCAAGGCAACTTGTTCAAGGTCAGATGGAGGGCAAAAGTCACCCTCAAATTTAAGTCAGGAGCTCAAGCAAAGGCCTTCCCTGAGTGTGTCCCCAGCTTTTTGTTTTAGCTCTGCCCTTCCCTGCCCAGCCGCCCTACAGGGAGGTCTCCTGGCCTGTGGTCCCGCTAATATCAGGCTGCCTTCTAGACGTTGGTCAGAGATCTCAAGCATGGTGCATGAGGTCTGATCTCACACAGGTGCCCGGCCTAGAGTGTGAGCTCCAGTAGGGCGGTGCCACAGACACCCGGATGTGGTTCAGGGCCCAGTAGGGGACTGAGGGCCCAGCACCTCCAGGCAGCACACCTGCCAGACTTCCCACAGCCTGCCAGTTCTGTGGCCTAACAGCATGTGAAGGCTTACCATCTGAGCCTCTGCTGGCCTCTCCCTGGCCGACCTGCCCTCACTCCTGTGGTCTTCCTTGCTCCGTCCATGACACTGGCTCTCCACAGCCCTGGTCTCTCCACTGGGGCGTAGAGGCAGGAGGCTAGAGAGTTCAGGCAAGCCTGGGAGACAAAGCAATATCCTGGTTTGATAAACGTAAAATAAACACAAAGTCGTCCCAGGGATCATTTCTCAAATCCACCTGTCCCCGCTCCCTAGTGCACGGCAGACACTTCATACAAGCTTGTTAGATGAATAAATATTTGAAGAATAAAATCCTACAGAGATTAAGTGTTTTTTTTAAGTGATCGTGTGTGACTCCTGGGTCTCAGTTTCTACCCGAGGTCTGCTTACTGATTTATACATCAGTGCTTGTTTGCTTAAATATGGGGTAACCTGAGCCCAGCTTTGTTCTGAGCCCATCACAGGCATTTACTTATTTACTTCTTGTAACCGAGGCTCAGAGAAATTGAGCACATATTCTCCAGGTCAGACGGTTGCTGTCCAGTCCAAAGGTTTGACTGTCCCCAAGGCTGCAGGTGCTCCGAGGAGCACAAAATAGGAGCGCTCCACCCCCTTCATCTCCCCCAACGTAGAACCCTGCCCCGGATTCAAGAGTTCAAACGAGAGCGTGGAGGGCTGAGGAGAGTACTTCTGCTGCCCAGACCATGAAACCGCTCCAAGAAAACACCCGCCCAGCCCGGTGCGGAGCACATGCTGGGTCTCGTGACCGCCATCGTCGGAGTAGGCAGCGGCGGTGCCCTAGGTAGAAGCTGCTAGAAGGAGACCCACCTGCAAACCAGGAGTGCTTTCATCAGAGAAAGGACAGAGGTCCTGACCCCGCTCCGACCTGTGGTAGGTGTGATAACTTAGGGCCCTTTCATTGCCTCTCCTGGGGGAGGGGGAGTGCCTGCTGCTCTCTCTGTTTCTGCTCACCCTTGGGGACTTGGCCAATACATGGTGAGTGACTGGTCGGTCTGAGTGTGCACTCCATCTGTTAGGCTGTGGCATCTGTCTGGACGATTCGGGATGTTTCCTGTTGGCTTCCTGGCACCTCATTGGGCTGGCCCTGGGCAGGCAGGTCTGTGTAAGTGCTCAGTCAGGGCTCTGTGTAATGCGCGGGGAAGAAACAGTAGCCTCACTTCCTTGAGGCCTCTCACTTACTTTCCTGGAGGTTGGGTCCAGAGAGATTGTTAGGGATGGTGACTGACCTGTCACCGCCCCAGCTGGGGCAGACCCAATATGTCAGCTCCTGGATCCCTGGCACCACCCAGAGCGGAGAGTGTGTCGACTGCCATGCATGTCTCTAAGCTGGGGAAGGAAGGTCTCAGAGTTTCTAGGTGGGTGGGGAGCCATGCAGTGTGTGTCACACAGACACAGGAACCCTGAAGTGCCCAGGGCTACAGAACTGGCTGCTGGTGGTGCTGAGATTCAAACCCAGACCCTGGACTCTTTGTTCTCTGGTTTCTAGGTTGGTTTGTACCAGTCTGGGCTTGACTTTGGGGAGTGAAGCTCTGTTTCCCTCGGGAATAGTTGGTGCCCAGTTCCCATCCTGGCTCTCCTTAATCTGTTTATTAATGTGACTACGGAGAGCTGTCCTTTACTAAAGCTCCACACAGCACAGGCTGCGAAGAGGACTTGTTACCCCTCCTGTCTCATTCAAGAAGTAGGTTCTGGAGTCCTTTTCCTCCAAGGTGAAGGTGCACAGAGAAAGGGAAGGGATGCGTCCCAGGTCACAGAGTTCGTCAAAGGTTAATCCAACATTGAACGCCAGCAACTTGGCTCCAGATTCTGGACTGGGCCCACTCAGTTGCTGGAGAAATCTCTGTGGGCTGGATATGCCTAACTGCTTGAACCAGTTGCTTCTGGAGCCAGACTTGGGGGGGCAGGAGTTGAGCAAGCTGAAGGATTAGATGACAGAACACCCCAGGGAGTCACTGAGCCGCCCCCTGCCCCAGAGCTGACGTGAAGGGTTTATCTGTTGTCCTTGATTCCTGGAGTCTCCAGGTCAGGGGGAGGCCACTGCTAGCTCGGGAGTCCTAGTGGTGGAATTGGCCCAGCCGCCAGTTGCCAGCCGGGGCTCTGGCCTTGGGCCTGATTCTGCAGGATTTCAATCCCTTGCTTCCAGAGTCTTCCTGGGCTCCGGGAATCTCCCTGCAGTGACTTATGCAAGAGTTTTGCTCTCCAGTTTCCTCCTCCGCCATGGGCTCCCAGGCTGTGCCAGGCCTGCCTGGTTGTCCTGCTTCCCTGTGGTGGGGGAAGTGCACCCTTTCCCCCTGGGCAGCTACCCCGGCTGAATAACCAAGTGCTTCCCTATGGCTCTAGGCCAGGCAGGGCTCACAGTGCAGACCTCTGCCAGCCTCCGTGTCCTGTGGCACATTCCAGCTGCCCAGGGTAGACTCCAGGGAGAATGCCCATCCCAATGGCTGTGGCAGCCTAGGACCAGATGCCACCAGGGATAAAGGCAGCCCTGGTAGGTAGGGCTTTGCCTCTCTCTGCCTGGAGTGGTTCCAGGTAAAGGAAGCAAGGCACTCTTGTCCCAAGAAATTCCTGCTGGGGTGGCATTTCAATGGCTCCTCGGTGGGTGCCAGTTTTCCAGTACCTGTGAAGGCAGAGAAGAGAGAAAAGAGCCAGGAAGAGGAGGAGATAGAAGGATACAAGAGGACCTCCATTTAGCTATTCAACAAACATTTATTTCTACATATTATTTTACTTATTTATTTTTTTTAAATTTATTTGTACTTTATGTGCCTTGGTGTTTTGCCTGCATGCATGTCTGAGTGAGGCATACTAGAGCTATGTCTAGTTCTAGTCCCCTGGAACTGGAGTTTCAGACAGTTTGAGCTGCCATGTGGGTGCTGGGAATTGAACCCAGGTCCTCTGGTAGCGCAGTCAAGGCTCTTAACCACTGAGCCATCTCTCCAGCCCCTACTTATTTATTTTTAAATTTGATTGTATTGTTTTATATGTGTGGTGTCTTGCCTGCATGTGTGTCTGTGTAGCACTTATCTGACTGGTGCCCACAGAGGCCAGAAGAGGGTGCTGGATTCCCCTGGAACTGGAGATGGGTCGTGGGCCACTATATGGGTGCTGTGAATTGAACCTGGATCCTTTGGAAGAACAGCCAGTACTCTTAACCAATGAGCCATCTCTTCAGTCCCTGGTTTTATTTTTTGAGGCAGGATCTGTAACATAGACTGGCCTCAAACTCCTGATGTGGCTGACTGTGACCTTAAACTCCCAATTCTCCTGAGGTGTGCACCACCACACCCGGTTTATGTGGGGCTGCAGGTGGCATGTAGGACCTCGTGCACTCTAGGTGAGTACTGTCCTCTGAGCCACATCCTCAGCCTTTCAACAGATCTGTCTTTAGTCTGCTGCCTGCAGGGCCTTAGTACATCAATTCCCAGCAAACGTTCCCTCCTTGGGGAGGGGAGCTGATCAGCTTCAATAGCCTACACAAAACTAGTGCCTTGGGTTGGAGGAAGTACAAGATAGGCTACCTAACTAGCCGGTGGCAGAATGAACAGGAAGGGCTACCAGGGAAAGTGGCTTTCATCCTATAGACAGGTCTGGTTTAAGAACCACAGCAGTGCATGACCCTGCCCAAGCTCGATCACCTGGGAAAATCCAGCAGAAGTTAAAGTTTATCTCCAATATGAACAAGGATGACGAGGAATGGCCTTATGGAGAGTCAAGGGGCTCCAGGGCTGGGGTCTCTGGAGGTGGTGGCCTTTAAGCTGGAGGGTAAGAGAAAGGGGGTCACACAAAGACCTCTACAAAGAGTGTTCTAGGAGGTCAAGGGCAGACCTGAAACAGTAAGAAGAGAATAAATTGGGTATAGTGGTGATACATACCTATAATCCCGGCTTTGAGGGGTGAAAGCCAGAAGGCCAGAAGTTCAAGGTCATCCTCAGCCACCCAGTGAGTTCCAGGCTAATCTGGGTTGAGACCCTGTCTCCAAAAAATCTCAGAAATAAAACAAACCAAAAGAAAGAGAGAAAATAAAATAAAATAAAACTTAGGGGAAAGGGAAATTGGGTGGAGCTTGGGGTGATGTCAGAAAGATGGGTGGGACCTGGGGCATGTGGCCTTTGACCCCATGGATGCCAGAATGCAGAACTGAGTGGCCTGTTTCTTGGTGGCCCCTTCGCAATGGAATGGCTTTGGTGCCTCACTGCTGCCCCCTTCAGGTACAGACGGAACTGCAAGGCCCAGGGACAGAAAGGATCCTCCCAAGGTCATGGGTGGAGGGGTGGGATAGGCTCCCTCCAGTGTCTGCTCACGCTGCTCCTCCGGGTCTAAGCAGCTGCTTACTAATCATTTACAGGAAGTCCTGTCCTTGCCTTGTGTGACAGGTGGAGGGTAAAGCTCTTCTCGGCCTAGGGGATTTAGTGACCTGACCTGGGTTCCGAATGGTGAATCTACAGAGCCTCAGAGACAGTGAGAATAACATGGTTTTTAGTTCCTAAGATTGATTGGGCCTCTCTGAGCCAGAGTGAGTAGCAGGTCCTTCTTAAGTCTGCCTGTCTGGCATGGCATGGATGCTTGCTGTCCTGGAACTAGCTCTTGTAGACCAGACTGGCCTCAAACTCACAGAGATCCGCCTGCCTCTGCCTCTGCCTCCTGAATGCTGTGATTAAAGGCGTGCTCCACGACCGCCAGGCTTTGTTTTGTTTTTATGGAGCAGGGGATCTATTCGTGGTTTAATGGTCTACCTGTCTCCAAGCAGCCTTCCCATTGCTCCATAACTGGAGCCTTGTTTAGTTGCTTATGTTGATAAATTCAGAGACCCCATGTCTTAGTCAGGGTTTCTACTGCTATGATGAAACACCGTGACCAAAGAGGCCCTGGGAGGAAAGGGTTTGTTTGATTTACACTCCCATATCGCTGTTTATCATCAAAGGAAGTCAGGACAGAAAGTCAAACAAAGCAGGAACCTGGAGGCAGGAGCTGACACAGAGTCCACGAGAGTGCTGCCGATTGGCTTGCTCCTTGTGCTTGCTCAACCTACTCTCTATAGCCTAGCACCACCAGCCCAGGGATGGTACCACCCATAATGGGCTGAACCTGCCCCAATCAATCACTAATTAAGAAAATGCTCTACAGACTGACCTTATGGAGGCCTTTTTTGTTTGTTTGTTTTTTTCACTTGGGGCTCCCTCTTCTCTGATGACTCTAGCTTGTGTCAAGTTGACATAAAACCAGCCAGGACAGCTGACCTCTTGTCTACTTGACATGCAAAAACACACCACTGTTGAGCCACCACCCCTTTCTTTCTTGTTCATACCAAAAGTCACACACTAGAAAAAACATCACAATATAAAACATTTTACAGATTTAAAAAGTCCCACAGCCTTCCAAATTCACAGCCTTAGCAGTTGTGTCTTTAAAAACATCCAATCTCTTTAATAAAAGCCCAAATTCTCTGTAAAGCTTCAATCTCTCTCTCCTGTGCAGCAGAGGGTGACCTTGAACTCCTGACCCTTCTGCCTTCACCTCTCCACACTGGGATTGCAAGTGTGCACCACGACCTCCGGCTCTCTTGCTCTTTCACCATTTGTACTTATTTATTTATTTACACAGAGTCTTACTGCCTTCACTGCTAGGATTAAAAGCATGTACCACCATGCCCCGCTTATTGTTATTTATTAGTATTAATACTGTACGTATGTAGTAGATAGACAACATGTGTATGGCTTGTCACCCCTCACCCACTTTTATACATATTTGTGGTGTGTGTATATACTAGTTAGTGTGAGCGTACGCATGCATGTGGGTATGTGCACATGTGTGTGCACTCATGTCAATGGTCAGGTTAGCTTCGGGTGTCTTCATCAATTTCTCTCCACCTTTACTCTTTGCAGGAGGTCTCTCGCTGGACCTACAGCTCATAGGCTGGCTGACCAGTGAGCTGTGGGAGTGTTCTGGTCTCTGTACCCTCTCTGCTGGGGTTGCAGGCATGCACCACAACTCCCTGTGTTGTTAGTTGGTTCGTTCTCGAGAACACTATAGGATCTGAGCTCACGTCCTCATGCTGTGCCACGGGCACCTTACTGGTTAAGCTTTCTCCCATGCTCCCCTTTGCCTTTGAGATTAGTATTTACAGCCATATGTCTATGTAGTATGCATGTGCAAAATACATAGTTAACCTTATGAAAGGCCTTCACGCTGTATACAAATTCTCAGTCTTCTATTGCTGAGGCTCAGCCATATTTTTGCATGTATTCTGTGACTCACTCCTTCCCCGCTGTATAATACCTCCTGTGGATGACTATTCCACAATATAAATAGATATGTTTATATATTATATATATATATATATAATATATATATAATATATAACATATTGTTTTTTTATCTTGTGCTAAGAATGGGATCCAAAATCTCAAGCTTGCAAACACTCTGCCCCTGAGCTATACTCCCAGCCTCTATGTGTGTTTGTTGGCTCTGGTTCTCCTCCTTTTGCTGATGTGGAAAGAGAGCACTCAGAAATATTGATGAACACAGGACTGGGCAGATGGCCAGCCACGCAAGTATAAGGACCTGAGTTCAGTTCCCGAAACCTGTGTAGAAAGTAGGGCTTGGTGATATAGACTTGGGGTCTTGTGGTCCCAGTGTTGAGAAGCTAGAGACAGGTTGATCCTGGGGCTTGCTGGCCAGCCTAATCATCATTCCAGGTTCTAGTGATAGACCAGTCTCAAAAGAGAAAGGTTGAGGAGGCATGAGAAGACTCAGTAGGTAAAGGCATTTGCCACCAAGCCTGAAAACATATGTTCAATTCTTGGGACCCACACGGTGGAAGGAGAGAACCAACTTCTAAGACTTGTGCTTTGTCCTGCCTCACATACACACACACACACACACACACACACACACACACACACGTACATACAGTGGTTGTATTAAGTGTCTTGAACTTTTTATGCAAGACCTTAAGATTCTGATCTTCTGAGCCAGGTGGTGGTGGCGCAAGCCTTTAATTCCAGCAGTCTGGAGGCAGAGGCCAGCCTGGTCTAGAGAGTGAGTTCCAGGACAGCCGAAAGATTCTGATCTTCCTGCGCTCTGCTCCCAAGTCCCTCAGCTGGGACCACAGATGACACTCCCACCCTGGCTGATGTGCTGGGGTAGATCCTAGAGCTCTCTCACGCTGTGTAAGCACTCTAGCAACTGAGCTACAACGGGCTACACCCCTGGCCCTACTGGGAGCTTTTAAAAGAATCTTAATTTGTGTTTAGAGTGCATGAAGTGCTTTTACAATTATTTTTTGAGATGATTATATGGCTTTTCTTGTTTAATCTGTTAATGCCACTCATCATATAAAAGACTTTCCCATGAAGCCTCTCAACCTGAGCTCCCAGGCTTGACCTGGCTGAGGACCTGGCTGGTTTGCTGTGTATTTGGCTTGCGCCAGTGACATATTGTCTAGAATCGTCCATCCCTCTGGGTTTGAGGGTTGTGGTGACCATGGGCATCATGCTAGATGGTGGTTTTTTACTCTCCTTCTGCAAAAGTTCAAGTAAAATCAAGAACATTTGTTTCTTGAAATTTGGTAGTGTTTACTGGTGAGGTCATCCTTGCCCGGCGTTTTCCTTGGGAAAGATATTTCACTGTGGTCTCAGTTTCTTTATTTAGGTTCTCCACGGCTGCTTACCTCAGCTTTGGTAAGTTCTAGTTTTAGGAATTTATGCATTTAATTTACATTTTGACATTTATTTACATACAGGTCTAGCATTTTCTCATAGTTCTTTTGACTATGGTAGCTCTCTCTCTCTCTCTCTCTCTCTCTCTCTCTCTCTCTCTGCCTTGCACATGCTAAGTGTGAACTCTGCCACTCTTATGTCTTATGTTTCTAAGATGCGTTCTCACCTGTTGGGTCAGAAACCCCTTCCTCTGTCGGGAGGTTGGTCCCTACGCCAATAGTCCGCCATTGTTGAATCATTCGTCTGCTATCTATGCTTCAGCCTTCCAGTTTGGGCTGTTACAAATCAGTCTCTGTTCAATGCTCTTGTAGGAATCTTCACGCAGATAGACTTTCATTTCTTTGAGCTAGTACTTAGGGTGAATTTGCTGACCATATGATACACATATGCAGTAGCTTTCATCTGTAACTCCAGCACTCCTACAGGGAGATAAGAGGGCGGAGCACGAGAATCCTTGAAAGCTCACACCCCCAGCTAGCCTGGTGTACACAGTAGCAATGTACACTGTCCTGAACAAGGTGGAGGGTGAGGACCAACACCGGAGGCTGTCACACGTGTTCTGTGCATGCGTGCACTCATATAGGAGCACGCAGAGAGCTCATGGTGTGTGCATGTGCACACACACACATGCATGATGGTGCTAGCTGTGGTGGTACACATGTGTCGTCCCAGCAGTCAGGAGACAAGATTAAGGTCCACCTAGTATACATAGAGACTTCCAGACCAGCTATGGCTACACAGGGAGGCCAAGTCTAAAAAAGGTTACAGGGCTATTGTATGCTCTTGTGACTAAGATGTAATAATTCTAAGTTTTTCTATGTTCTTGTTAATGATTGGTTTTTCTAGTCTGTTTATTTTATTTTATTTTATTTTGGATTTTTCGAGACAGGGTTTCTCTATAGCTTTTGGTTCCTGTCCTGGAACTAGCTCTTGTAGACCAGGCTGGCCTCGAACTCACAGAGATCCGCCTGCCTCTGCCTCCCGAGTGCTAGGATTAAAGGCGTGCGCCACCACTGCCCAGCTGTTTATTCTTTTTTACTTTTATATCATTTATTTATTTATTTTAAGGCAAGGGTCTTACTATGTGGCCCTGCTTGGCCTAGAACTCAGTATGAAGACCAGGAAGACCAGGCTGGCCTCAAACTCACAAGAGATCGTCCTGCCTCGGTCTCCTGGGTGCTGGGACCACACCCAGACTTATTGACTTACTGACTGATAGAGACAGAGTCTCCTGTAGAGAAGGCTAGCCTCCACGTAGCTGAGGCTGGTCTTGAACTTCCGATTCTCTGACCTCTGCTTCTGAGTGCTGAGATCATGGGCCTGTGCTATCTGCTCTCCTGGTCTTTCTGATTTGGTTTTAGGCCTTCCCATTGGTGTGAGTGGGTCTCCTTCCCTCTGCCTGGTGCTAATGCTGTCAAGGTCCTCCCTGTCTTCCTGGTTCCTGTACTTTCTTCTTGGAGTGAAGGGTTGTGCATTTTATTATCAGTGCTTTTTTGACTAGTTAGAAGTCCCCTTCAGATATAACTGATGTCAACATTTAATCCGATTTTGCACTTTATCTATTGCTTTCTTAAGTATCTTTAAATAGTTTTTGTTTTTGTTTGTTTGTTTGTTTGTTTTTTGAGACAGGGTTTCTCTGTAGCTTTGGAGCCTCTCCTGGAACTAGTCCTTGTAGACCAGGTTGGTCTTGAACTCACAAAGATCCACCTGCCTCTGCCTCCCGAGTGCTGGAATTAAAGGTGTGTGCCACTACCGCCTGGCCTCTTTAAATAGTTTTAAACTACTTTTTATTTAGTATGCGTGCATGCACACATGAGCTGTAGCACCTGTGTGGAGATCAGAGAACAACTTTGGGGAGTTGGGCCTGTGCTTCCATCATGTGGGGTCCCCATGATCAAACAGCAGACTTGGTGGGGAATGTGGAGTGCTACCTGCTGCACCATCTTACCTGCCCTCTAAAATTTCTTTCTTTCTTTCTTTCTTTCTTTCTTTCTTTCTTTCTTTCTGTCTGTCTGTCTGTCTGTCTGTCTTTCTTTCTTTCTTTATTTCTTTCTTTCTTTCTTGGTGTTTTTTTGTTTGTTTGTTTGTTTTGGGAGACAAGATTTCTCTGTGAAACAGTCCTGGCTGTCCTGGAACTCACCCTGTAGACCAGGCTGGCCTCAAACTCCCAGAGATCCACCAGCCTCTTCCTTCTGAGTGCTGGGATTAAAGGTGTGCACCACCACCACTCCACTAAAATATCTTTTAAAGAAAGGACATTTTATAATTTTAATTAAGTCCAATTGACCATTTGTTTTTCCCTTATGAAGTCACAATAATATGCTTTTATGATTATCCCAGAGGTTTAATAGTTCTCTTACAGTTACTTTGCTGAGACATCTCACTGGTCCCCATTTTGCTCCACTCCCTCCCAGAAGTCAGTCGTGTCCCCCCGAAATACCCTGGCTCCTGCCTGGACCTCTCTTACTTTTTTTTTTTTTTAAATCTCCTTATGTGTTTTGTTTCAATGCCTGTGCAGACTGTTCCTTCCAGGGTTTGGTTGGTTTGGTTGTTTTGCTTTGTTTTGGTTTGGGTTTGTTTTTTTTTTTTTTTTTTTTTTTTTTAGCATTTTCAGTCTTGTTTTGTGTTGCTAAGATTCCTGTTGCCCCTGTGACTTCCCTTCCCAATTTCCCAGTGCGTATTTGGAGACCTCTGTTCCCACACAGCTGATTCCTATGCTGTCTCTGATGAGTGTGTCTGTCTTTCAACATCACTGTGCTCTGTGAGTGCTAGCCCTTTAGCTGGGGGTGCATTACGGGGTTCACCTGGTTTGTGGATACTGTGTTTTGGGGGGAGGGAGTAGGCTTAACTCTTATCTTCAGCCCCAAGAAAAGGACAGACCATGCTAGAGATATGGACCACAGGCTAGCTTGCTGTTTGGATTTGGCCTGGTCTGTTCCCTCTGCAGGCAGCTGATACCTCAGGCCTGAGCCTCGCCTTCTCTCCCCAGGAAAAGGTCTGGAGGAAGTGGTCCATCCACTCAGGTCAAAGTACGCCATGGTGCAGTCGGGCATGTGTAGAGTGACTATGTGTGGGGGTCCCCTTCTCTTTCCTGTCACCCCGCACGTCTTTAATATTGTCCAGGCTGCCTGTTTCTAACCCAGGCTTTCAAATGGCCTTTTCCCCACTCTGGGCACATGCAAGCCCAGCTCTGGCTGCTGGGGGCTTCCGTTTCCTCAGTCAGCTGGGCAGTCACATTTGCTCCACGTTATGGGGAATCGACTTCGGGGTGGAATGCAGGAGCCACTTCTGATACTTGTTTTTTGTTTATCCTTCCTTCCTTCCTTCCTTCCCTCCCTCCCTCCCTCCCTTCCTTCCTTCCTTCCTTCCTTTCTTAAACACAGTCTTATGTAGCCCAATCTGATCTCACTACTCAGCTCACTCTATAGCCAAGGATGACCTAGAACTCGTGATTCTTCTGAGTGCTGGGGTTACAGCCACGCACCGCTATGCCCTGTATCTGTGGTGCTGGAGATTCAGCTCAGCCTCCTAGGTGCTAGGCAAGCGCTCTGCCAACTGAGCTACATCGCCAGTCCCCTTCTGTTTATTTCTGATCAAGGCGTGCAGCCCCTGGCCTGCCCCACCACACCCGAAGCACGGTGCCCCGAGCTCCACCCCGAGCTCCAAAGCAGCGTCACAAAGACACTGAAGTCACCAGCCCTAGACTCTAGCTCAGTTTAGAAGAGACAGACCTGCGCCTCTATTTAATTAATTAATTTTTTTGCAGTGCCAGATGGAACCCGGTGCTCCACCACTGAGCTGCACTTTTTAAACATTAGAAACATTGCAAACAAAGCAACAACAGAAAAGAAAAACACGAGCAAATTAAACCAGAATGAGAGGCTAGTACAGTGGTTCACATCTGTAATTCCAGCACTCGGGAGTGCCAAGCCAGGAGAATTAAGAGTTCAGGCTCTGGCTGTGTGACTTTGCAAAGGTCACGTAACCTCTTTGGATTTCAGCCTCCTGAGGAAAAGCCCCAAAAGCCTGCGGCTGTCCCCTGTAGGCCTGTGCTTTTGTGAAACGTCAGCTGAGTCACCCCAGCATGACGGCAGACTGCTTGAACTTTGAACAGTTTAGACTCAATCCTAGCTCCGCTGCTCCTATGCTGTGTGCCCTTAGACAGGTCTCTTCACCTCTCTGTGTACCCTAAAATGAGGATGACCCTACCTCAAAGTACAGGTGTATAGCTCTATAGCTCAGTGATAGTGTTTGCCTGTCATGGGCTAGGTCCTGCATTTCATCCCAACACTGCAAAAATAAGTCAACAATAGCTCCTCTGGGAAACACTTTCCACATGCATCCTATTGACTGAGGCTTTGAGCAGACGTGGCCTGCTGCATAGCGTGTGTGTGGTGGAATGGGTACAGCATGGGGCTTGACCATCAGCGGGATGGGGGATACAGCATGGGGCTTGACCATCAGCGGGATGGGGGGTACAACATGGGGCTTGATCATCAGCAGGATGGGGGGTACAACATGGTGCTTGACCATCAGAAGGATGGGGGTACAACATGGGGCTTGACCATCAGAAGGATGGGGGTACAACATGGGGCTTGACCATCAGCGGGATGGGGGGTACAGCATGGGGCTTGACCATCAGCGGGATGGGGGGGTACAGCATGGGGCTTGACCATCGGCGGGATGGGGGGTACAGCATGGGGCTTGACCATTAGCCGGATGAGTACTGGGAAGACCAGAGAAGCTGGGTCTACCAGATGAGCCTAGTGGGGGAAACCCATTGGAAGTCACCACCCCACATGTGTGCAGATGGCTTTGATAGTCTTGACGTGCAGCCTGGAGCCTTCTTATCTTCCGCCGGATGTATACAGTCTCTCAGCTATGTGATACTGCTGTAGAGCCTGGAGATGGGTTCTGGTGAGCCCAGCCTCTCTCTTTCTCTCTCCCTCCCTCACTCCCTCCCTCACTCCCTCCCTGTGTCTTCCTGCACACTAACCTAGCTTACCTTTGGCAGGGTTCATTTCCTTGTCCATTGCCTTATCATTGACAGAGGTTTGACCTATTCTGTTGGCCCCTGGTGGGCAGTAGCTGCTAAGTAAACAGCAGCCTGGGGGCCATTGTTTGAGCACAATGTGGAGGCACAGGAGGTGTGAGATCCACATCAGCTGGGCCTCAGGAGTGGACAGAGGTTCCCCAGGAAATCGTGTGAGGCCCAGATGCCAGGCTGCTGGGCAGCAGTGCGCTCTCTATGGGAGAGCATTGCTGAAGTCCCTGGGCACTGGGGCAAGCAAGGATCCCAGGACACTGTGCGGTTCTGTTTCTTTTAACTTTTAAAACTGCTTTGAAGGCTGTCAGGCAGAACAAACAGCTTCTGAGGAGCTACGGCCCAGCCCCACCCCTGCTACCCAGTGACCAGGGGCAAAGGCCCCAGGCTTGGGGCCAGCACATCTGGTAAGTGGCTGGTTCTGCCCCCTCTTCTGCTCAGGGACCTTGGGTGAGTCACGTCACCCCTCCGTACCTCTCTCCTTCCCTGAGATGGGTGTTACACAGTTCTGTATTAGCTACTTCCTGGGGGCTGACTGATCCTGGCCTGAAGGGCCCAGTGGGCAGAGTGGACACCTTCAGACCTAGCACAAGGCTGGGCACACAATGTTAAATAAAACCCATGACAAGCTGTGGGATGGTGTGTGACTGTAGCCATGCTGGGCAGTCCTGCCCAGAAATCCCTCTTAATTCTCCCCTCCTCCTTTTCCCTCCTCCTTTTCCCTCCTCCCTTCCCTCCCTATCTCTCTCTTCCTCCCTTCCTTTGTCTCTTCCTCCCTCCCTCCCTCCCTCCCTCCCTCCCTCCCTCCCTCCCTTCCTTTCTTCTGTGACAGGGTTCTCACTATCTAGCCCTGGTTGGTTTAAACTTTCTTTGTAGCTCAGGCTAGCCTTGAACTTCAGCAATCCTCCTGCCTTTGCCTCTGGAGTACTGGGATTACAGACATGCATCACTGTGCACAGCCCTGGATTCCACACGTGTGTGGCTCATGCTCCTGTGTCCAACCACCTTTAGCTTGTTTGTCCGGTCTCTCTTCCCTTTGGTGGAAATAGCCAGCTTAGCGTGAACGAGCAGATGTGATTGTTTATCGTGTGGGGAGCTGAGGAAAACCCTCTGGACTGGAGTTCTGAGTGCAGAGTCTGGACTCCAGGCAACGGAAAAGCCAAAGCAAACAGTGGGAGAATGAACTGGCTCCCATTCAGAGGTGAGCTTCAGGCATGCCTGCGTCCATGGCCTGGACGCCACCGTCCGACTCGTGAGTTTCTCCATAGGTTTCTAGTCCACCCTCCCGGCCATTGTTCCTCTTTTGGGGTTCCCCACTCCCAGCACCGTGCCATCCAGGTGGAGAAGATCCTAGCATCTGCCAGTCACAACAGCTGAAGGGGGTGGGCTTCTCTGTCCCCGTTAGGAAGGGGAATGGATTTGGAGTAGCCAGATAGGACAGCAGGTATCACCATGTCACCGCGGGGGCAGCAGAGAACACCAAAGTGGTCCTGTCTCATAAGCTGATTTCGGAAGCTTCATGGAGCGATCACCCCTGTGCTGGGGATGGGAGGCCAGCCTGGGGTTGTCCCTGTAGGCTCACTTTCTCTCAGAATGGTGACCAGGGAGAGAGGGAAGGCCGGGGACACTAGCCTACCCTTATGTGCGTAATGCCCCCAGGAGGCAGGTCACATCCAAGACAGGAGGAGCTGGATGAGAGCCGGAGTGGCCTGAGATGACATGGCTTCCTGCCAGTTCCCCAGCCCAGGCTAAGCCAGGAGACTCTGCTGACGTAGGGTCCCATGTCACAGCCCCAGTCCGTGTGGAGACGGTTCTGTTAGATGCTGGGGTGCCAAAGGCATTGCATGAGGGGTCCACCAGGTCCGGCTGCCTCCCAGCACTCCCACACCTTGCTGAGGGAGCCCTGAGTTTTCTCTACGGGTGGGCCTGAGAGTTCTGCCCACACTAGAGAGATCGCATAGAAAGCTTCAAACACACAGTAGGTGCCCTGTGAAGACTTTCTCCTCTGATTATTATTGCTGTGTGACCTTGGCCATCTTGCTTCACTCCTCTGTGCCTGGGGAGCAGAGACAGCATCCACCAGTCAGAACTGTGCTGGCTTCCTTGCTGGCTTCCTATCACGATAAGTGACAGTGTTTTCCTTCATTGTCCCTTATCCTGTTGAATCCCCATTCCTACAGGGGCAAGAGCGGTCAGTGTGATCACAGCCTCTCCCCTGCCCCCCACCGTGGGTCTAATTCTTTGAGTTAGGCACTCATGTAGCCCAGGCTAACTCTTCCTGCTCCCACCATCCAAGTGTGGAGATGACAGACCTGAGGCACCACACCTGCCTTGATTAGCTCACCACAGACCAATGTTCCCGCCCCTCTGGCCCCCACAGCTGAGAGCCTCTGACACCCCAGTTCCTGGGAGCCTAACAGCAGTCACAGGCTCCATCAGAATGCAGAGAGGATGCTGTGGGGGCCCAGCTGCCAACCTCCAGCTTCTGTGTGTTCCCTGTGTCAGGCCCACTCAGCACGTCACAAGTTCAAGGCTAGTCTCCACACAGTTCGAAGCCTCGTGTCTAGGGTGCTAACCAGGTCCTCCCAGGGGGAACGCAGCCAGGACAGAGCTGGGGGTGGAAAGGGCGTCTGAGTGTGGGAGCCGTTGACTCCCATCATTCTAGGGGGATGATCTGAAGCCGGGGATTGTGGGAGAGGTAGGGTGTACCCAGGATCACATCCTGCCCGAGTCCCATGGGATTTCCACAGTATGGCTGGCTATGGGTTCTGGGGCAGGGAGCTGGACCCAGCCTGTCCCGGGAGTGACTCTAGGCCTTTCTCAACATGTGACCTCAGGCAGGTAACCTCATCTCTCTCTGGGGCTAGGGGAACCCCTCCCCCCAGGAGTCCAAGGCAAGCATGCCAAAATGAGATTTGGGAAGAATGCGTTCTGAGTCATGAGTCACCAGGTGTCCGGTCCCTGTTGCGTACGTATTGCGCAGAGCGAGTAGTGTGGCTCATTTCCAGTCAGGCAGGGTGCTGTTGCAGGAATTTACGATCGGACCCCAAGAGGCTTCCCCAGAACAGAAAGACACCCACACGGAAGGCTGAATTCTGACGTGGTCACTTGCTGTTCGACTATGGGAAAGCTGCTTAACCTCTCTGGGCTCTTGTTTTCCCATCTGTAGAATGGGGAAAACTGTAGTGTTTAGCTTGCAGGTTACTGTGGATTAAATGAGTCAATAGAGGTACAACTAGCCCTGGCTAGCCTGGAACTTGTTATGTAGACCAGGATAGCTTTGAACTCGGAGAGATCCGCTTGCCTCTGCCTCCAAGTTCTGAGATAAAAGACCTTCACCATCACACTGCCTACGTATCTCTGTCTCTGGGCTAGCCAGGGCGTCACAGCCAGACCCTGTAAGCTCGGGGCAGGATGAGGGAGGAGTGTTCTCTAATGCTATGTTTGATGTATCATCCTCTGGCGGTGTGCATAAATGAGTTCCGAAACACCAGCATCTGCACCGTGCCTTGCAGACAGGCTTACTCCTCTAATAAACTCCTCCAATGGGAAGAAGACCCATCAAGGTGCTGTGTGACTCTGGAAGGTCGTGGACCCTCTCTGTGCCTGTCAGTGATTGATGGTAGTGAAAGGAAGGACTGGACTGCCACGCCTCCTGGTAATGGAGGGATTTCCACTGCCAGGGCTGGGTACAGCATCGGAGGAGCCGCGGGGGCCTGAAACACACCTCAGGGGTGCATGGCTTGTGTGTGCCTTCAGCCTCTTCCCTGCTCAGCCTCCACGCTCACGGGCCTGAGGGAGGGAGGGAGGGAGGGAGGGAGGGAGGAAGGAAGGCTGTGGACCTATAAAGTGGTGCCCTGGACCTTTCGCCTCCCTCCCAGCCTGCCTGTGTCTCCTCCCACACTGGCCCTTTGCCTGCCACAGGCTGTGGCCCACAGGGTTGTCTGGTGTCCCTGTGAAGTGAGCCTTATGCCCTGGGCCTTCTGATTCCAGCTCTGATAGCCATGCCCTCACTTATGAAATCGGGCTGGTGACGTGGATGAGTGAAGGCACAAGCCAGGTCCTGCTTTGACTCTGTTGGGGCCACTCCAGGCTGCTCTATCGTCAGACACCTGCTGTCTGCTTGGCCACTGTCCCTGACTGAAATACTGCGCGTCCTGCCTCTTAGCTGCCGATCCTCTTGGCTGTTCCTCTCACCTCTCCTTACTGCCAGGCCTCCTGGTGACCTTCCCTCCGAGACTACCCTTAATAGTCTGTCCCCTCTAAGGGGACAGAGCCTTATACTGCCTGGAGGTTGTTTCTTCCCAGTGTGTATGAGACAGGCCAGGGAACGGGACCTGTGACCTCCTTGATCCGGATGCTGAACTTTGCTTCAAACACTTAGGGCAGGAAAGATCATTCTGGCCTCAGGTGAGCAGGCATGCGGACAGGCTCGTGAATGTGTGTGTGTGTGTGTGTGTGTGTGAGTGTGTACGTGTGTGTGTGTGTGTGTGTGTGTGTGTATGCTTGCACGCACACATGTCCATCAAGCTCCCCTCTGTCTCCCCCATTCTCTCTGCCCACTTCCCTGCATTCCTAGCTGCTTCTGCCCCACAAACCCTCATGCCTGCCTATCCCCAGTTCAGATTGAGCCTTCTGCCACAGGTAAAATGTCCAGAATCTTCAGGACAGCCCCAAATCTCTCTCAGACCCTCACTCCACGAGAGAGTTACCTGATGCAGGGGCGAGACTTCTTACTTCAGTTATCCAGCTTAAGGGGCAGAGACAAGGCTCACCCTGGCAGCCTGGCCCAGTGTTGCCCTCCTGCTGCCAGGCTGCCTCTTCCAACACCCACTATTGGCTGGCCTGGCAGGCCTTGCCTGCCTCCTGGCTGCTGCACGGGCTTATCCAGCCACAGACTGCCCAAGGGCAGAGACGCTCATGCTGTGTTAGGAGGTGATGCCTGGCTGGGCCTGGGGTGAGGGCAGCTGGCAGGCAGAGCCCTTGGGTAAACTTCAGAGAACTTTCCAGAACATGAAGGGCAGTATACAGCTGTACCAAGGCTGGGGGTGTGCCGGGATGGCCGGGGTTCCCTCCTTCAATCTTGTCCTCCTGTGTGTCAGTTTCCTGCCCAGGAGGGGCATCTGCACCTGGAGACCTGAGACCTAAAGCTTGCTCTGCTGTCCTCCTGCTCCCCATTGTCTGGCTTAACACCATCTAGAGACATTCCTCTCAGATCTAACCGCAGCCCACGCCCACCAGCAGGCATCTCTTCCTGAGCCCTTAATATGAATGAATGAAATTCATTCCATCTGTGAATGAATAACGCCCTGGGCAGCAAGGATCATCACAGACACCTGCGTTGGGGGAGAGGCAGGTCCCAGGTCCCCTTTGAGCCCCTGCAGCTAAAGCCAGCCTGCAGCAGGGCCTCCTGCTGGAAACCCCTGTCCCTGCTACATCCTCCCCAGTCTCTCTGCATCAGGGAGCGCTCTAAATTCCAGTTGGCAGGGATGTGACCCGAGCTGCACCTCTGCTCTCCCTGGGGCCCAGAGGTGACTAGCTGGAGGACATGGAGTCACCACTAGCCTCCTGACTGCGGGACTACAGGTGTATGTCCCCATGTCTACCTCTTCTTTTTCAACTTGAGTACATCCACCCCTCCAGAAAGCCCATCTTCCCCAGTGCCCCTTTAAACCCTTCCATGGAATGCCCACAACCCCCAAGAGTGCAGACAGGCAGATGCAAAATTTTCATTATGTTTTTTTTAAAGATTTATTTATTATGTATACAACATTCTGCCTCGATGTATGCCCGCACGCCAGAGGAGGGCACCAGATTTCACTACAGATGGCTGTGAGCCACCATGTGGTTGCTGGGAACTGAACTCAGGACCTCTGGAAGAGCAGCCAGTGCTCTTAACCTCTGAGCCATCTCTCCAGCCCTTTCATTATGTTTTTATGTATGTATTTTGTGTGGCATAGAATCCACCATCAGGATTCAGGTGAACACACAGTGCTGCTTGGTTCTTCTTCTTTCCCAGGTCAGGACTCTAGTCCGGGAATGGTGCCACCAGATCTTCAAAATTCAATTTAATCATAATAGCTCCCATGGGCACACTCAAAGGCCCTTCTTGAGGATTCTAAGTCTGTTGACGATTAACACTAGCCGGCACAATAGTGAAGGGTGGCCTTGAACTCCTGGCCCTTCTGTTGCCACTTCCCAAGTACTGAAATGACAGGCAAGTGCCATCATGCCATCATGCCTGGTTTACACTGTGATGTGAATGGAGCCCAGGGCTTTCTGCATGCTAGGCAAGCACTCGACTTTGTGGGCCACACCCCTGGCCCTTCTTTACTTTTATCTTATAAAGTGCCCGGCACATAGTAGGTGCTTTGTTTACTGGCTGCTCAGTAATCTCTTTAGAACCTAGAACCGAGTTGGGTATACAGCAGGTGCTCAGCAAATGTTCTGGGGTCAGGTGTGGAGGAGCAAAGCTGAATGAGCAGCGTCGGGTAGCCCTGCCCACAACCTCACCCAGGCCTGGGGTGGGGGATGGGACCTTTGTAGGTTCCATCTCCTCCTTCCTGCCTAATCCCCTGAGATTAGCTCAAGGGTAACCCCGGGCTTCAGAGTCAGCAGGTTTGTGTGACAACCACATCTAAAGGCTCGCTTCACTCCAAGATGGCCCTCCTGTCACCCACCCTGGACATGGTGGTCACAGCAGTTGGCGGCCTCCTCCTGTTCATGCTGGCCCTGGGCCTGCTATGCTTCTTCACCTGTCGCCTGGCCAGGCCACTCAGGTAGGAGATTCTAACTCCTGTCCCTGCTGAGTGCTCTGTCCCTTATGACTGTTCATGTGGGACAGAAGAAAGGTGGACAGTAGTCTTGGGGAAACTGAGGCCAGAAGAGGACAGTCCCCTGGAGAAGGAGATGGCGGAGTCAGCCTGGGTGTGTATGTGATTGTCAGCTAGCCGGTTGGATTTTAGTTAAATTTTCTGAACTGAGATGGGAGGCCAGGAATACCCGTGGCTGGGAGGCCGTGAGAGCTCACGGTGTATATAACCGAGCTCACAGGTAGACATGACAAGAGTGCCTGGGAATGAGCATCTTCAGCGCGGTCTCTCAGATTGTCCCGGCTCTATTGACACCAGCTGGAGACTGGCGTTCTGCCAAACTCTGGAGCCACTGCCTCAGAATGCCATTGTCAGGGCCCCGGCCCAGCCACTCAGCCTCCCGCTGGCCTGCCAAGTAACTGCTTCCTCACCCGAAGCCAAAGCCCAGCCAGAGCCATTGCGCTCCTGTCCTAAAGAGTCAGATCACGTAGCTGGAAGCCTGGCAGAGAGACCAGGCAATGGAAGGGGACTGTGGGACAATGGGTGGCAGGCAACCAGGACCCCCCCCCCCCCCGACTGGGCCCAGCAGAGTCCCCAACCCTGAGCTGCCTGAAGCCTCTGGGGTGAGGGAGGGGAGGAGTCTGAGCTGAGGCAGGAGGCTGAAGGATTTTCTGGGTCTCCAGTTCTCTGTGCCATGCAGCCTTCTTAATGTGGGGCCCTGGGAATAGAGGTCAGCACCCCAGGCAGACGGTGGGCTTCAGGCTCAAAGTGCAAAGACCTTCACTGTCTGGATCTGCAGTTCCCAAAGCTTCACCCTGGAGGGAAGAGACTCTGGCCCCTCAGACTAACCTTGCAGGCTGCCTGAGCCCTTTCAGTGGCCCCCTCAGTCCTTTGTCTTGGACACTAGGTGCAGAGAGTGGAATGAATTCTCTTTCTCGGGCCACAAGTGCCGTAGCTCCGCGTCCACTCCCTTTTCTCCTTCATCCCTGCTCCCTGCGCCACCCACAGTGTTTGGTCCTCTGTGATCCTTCCTCAAGTTCTGTTCATGCTGCAGGCTTGACAGCTAATTTGCTACTGATACAGCACAGCCGTAGATGTGGCGTTGTTACCGACATGTTTTCCTTAGTATGGACAAGAGCTTGCTGGGTACTAAGCCAGTGTTAACGGGGAATTCGCCATGGTTCTCTCCATAATGGTTTCCGTAAAGTTTTGCTGTAAGGCTTTGGTCATTTGACCAAGTTAAAGAAAAGTTTTGGGGGCCCACCTAGAGTGGAGTTTTGGGGCTGAAGCAGTTGCCTAGCGTGTGTGAGGCCTGGGTTCTGTTTAGAACCAAGAGTGGAAGGTGAGGAGGAGGGAGGGAAGAAAAAAAGACAAAGAGGAAGGAAACCCCCACAGTTCTTTTTAGCCTGGCTCTCCGAGGGCTCCCGCCATGTTGTTTTCATGCCCTGTTTCCTGGCCGACATTCTTACTGAGTCTCCTCAAGGTGGTGACAGTAAGCCCTTGACCTGCCAGTCCCATCTCCAGCTGCCTGTTCTTCCCAATGACACCTCAACCCATCACATCCAATCCAAGTCCCTGAACTGTCCCCACAAAATCCCCTCACTCCACCTCACACCTCCAAATGCCACACCCATGCTGAAAGATGGATTCTTCCACCCTAAGATCAGAAACAAGGAAAAACATGGTTATTTTTGCCCTTTCTGTTCCTCCTGACACCAGACGTACTGACCAGTACGAAAAAAGCAAGGGGGACAGAGTGGAAAAAGCCACGTGACTAGAAAGTAGAAAGTAAAGCTTTTTAATTAAAAATAATCATTATATTTTATTTAGTTTGTATGTGTGTGAGTGTGCAGATGCATATGTGAGCAAGAGTGTGTGCATGTACGTGTGGCATGTGTGGAGGTCAGAGGAATGTTTCAGGAATCTGTTCTCTCCTTCCATCCTATGGGTCCCCGGGATCGAACTCAGGTTGTCAGGCTTGGCAGCAAGCGCCTTTACCCATACAGCCATCCCGCTGGCCCTTAAGCTCTTGGTAAATTACCTGCTTGTCTACATAGAAAATGCCAAGGAGCTGGGTGGTGGTGGTGCACGCCTTTAATCCCAGCACTCAGGAGGCAGAGGCAGGTGGATCTCTGTTAGTTCAAGGCCAGCCTGGTCTACAAAAGCTAGTTCCAGGACAGGCTCCAAAGCTACAGAGAAACCCTGTCTCAAAAAACAAAAACAAAAACAAAAAAAACAAAAAAAAAGAAAGAAAGAAAGAAAGAAAATGCCAAGGAATCCCCACTTGTACACCCAACATGCTTAGAATTTACGTGAGTTTGGCATTGAAGGTCAAAATGTAAACAACAAGGAATTTCTTTTTAGTAGCATTAAAGAAACAAAGGCGGACATATACAACAACTCCCCCACGAGAGAACTGCATAGGTGTAAATGTAACAAAACCTGTCTAAATTCTCTGTGCTGATCAAAGTGCCAGAGGGATGGAGAGAGATACTGTGCTCATGATGGAAGAATCTACACCACACAGACAATGATGGCTTTCTCTATAGATATTAAATTTTTATTTTATGTGTATGAATGCTTTGTTTGTATGCCTGTGCATTGTGTGTGTGTGTGTGTGTGTGTGTGTGTGTGTGTGTGTTGTACCCTCAGGGTTCAGAAGAGGGCATTGGAGCCCCTGAAACTGGAGTTACGATGGTTGTGAGCTACCCTGTGGGTGCTGGGAATCAAATTCAGGTCCTTTGTGAGAGCAGTCAGTGCCCTTAACCAGAGAGCTGTATCTCTAGCCCCTATATTAATTTAAATTGATTTGTATTGATTGTGTGTGAGAGACAGCATGCGTGCTCACGTGCCGCCATGTATGTGTGAAGCCAGAGGTCAACTTGCAGAGTCAGCTCACTCCTTCCACCTCGTGGGCTCCAGGGATCGAACTCAGGTCGTCAGGCTTGGTGGGAAGCCGCCTTTATATGCTGAACCACCTCATTGGTTGAATCTGTTGGTCACGTGGTGATAGAGGACAAATCAGGGACCGCCATGTGTAGCAATGGGGACTGCTTGATCTCAAAGGGATATACAGGCTTGGGTGGCACGGCAGGTCCCCACCCTAATCATGGCGGCATTGGAGGGATCTATTCTTGTGTCAGGCCTCAGAGCCTTTGCTTTACGCTTGAGGAAATGGAGGGGTTGGGGTTGCCATAGTAATCTTGCTGCTATTTCTGGAATCAGAATGCCTATGGTCAAGGTTCCCTCCACCACCGGCTTGTTAGTCAGCACAGGCTCCTCGTGTCTCCCCTCCAAGCCTTGGTCTTGTCATCCGTCACGGGGGACTGTAAAATGTCCTCTTTTCTTGCTGCGGAAGTTGCAAGAGATGATTCGATTTTCAAACAGCCCACGGGCAGACGGTGCACCTCATCAGTAAACAGCTCCTGAACCTCAGAAGTTCCCATGGTCCCCTTTAGGCTCCACACCTACACCCTTGCACTGCCTTATTCCACTCTCTCTGGTGGAATAAATACCAAAACAAAGGGGTGCCGCATGGTTCTGCTATTGACGCCGGTGTTGCCCACGGTTCTGCTTTCCCGGCTCAGCCTTACATTGTTAGGGCCGTGTGTGTTGCTGTACGGCATTGTCAACCGTGAGTTCTGAACTCCTGTGCGAGCTGGGATGGACACGCATAACAAGGGCTGGTGTGGAATAAAAGGGGTCCCGTGGCAGCTGTGGTGGGTGACGCCAGGTGCCCGACGTTGCACTCATTGGCACTCTTCTGGTAGTGAGTGACCAGCACAGTCCTCCTGTGACTCCCAGGGCTAGGTGCACAGTTAAGCGACGCATGGCCTTGGGGCGGCAGATCTAAAGCCGTGAGTCGAGGCCTCTTTGGGATCGCATTTCAGAGACTTTCATTACATTCCTAACAGTAGCAAGATTACAGTTGTGAAGCAGCAATGAAATAATTTTGTGGTTGGGGTCACAATAACATGAGGAGCTGTATTAAAGGCTTGCAGCGTTAGGAAGGCTGAGAACCTCTGGACTAGAGGCTGGGAGAGACCAGGAAAGTTATTTTGAAAACAGAGTCGTATGTGCTAACAATTGAGGCTGTGTGAAGTTGGAGGAAACGTGTTAGAATTCATGCCGAAAGAGGTGGCTTCGGGTTTAAAGAACCGTAAATACTATTAGAATGCATTAATATTTTATAGCCACTTGATGGCTTCTTCTGATTTTAGGATTTGCTATGAAATTATTTGGCAACTAAAGGAGAATAAAAAATTTAGATGCTGAGCAATAGTAGCGCACACCTTTCATCCCAGCACTTGGGAAGCGGAGACAGGAGGATTTCTGTGAGTTTGAGGTCAGCCTGGTCTACAGAGTGAGTTCTAGGACAGCCAGGGCTACACCATGAAACTCTGTCTCAAAAAACAAAACAAAAAGCAAAATGCATTAGAATTTGGGTTTGTGCTGGTGGGTCAATGGGGAAAAAGCACAAGGACAAAAGCTTGGACACCTAGCCCCCAGTGGGGAAATCCAGGCAGGGTGACACATGTCTATAACCCTAGCCCTGGGGATGGAGAGGGAGACAGGAGGACCCCTGGGGCTTGCACCACATCCAACAAGAGACCCTTCCAGAAACTGATGTGGGCAGCAATAGAGGTGGGCACTCAAAGCCTCCACAGATAAATCCAGTCCACACACATGTCTACACAAACACACACATATACTATGCCCATGGTGTTTTTACTGCGTGTGTTTATGTGTGTATGTGAGGGGTAGGTGGGCCATTGGATGGTGTGCCATTTCATGTGTGTGGAGGTCCAAGAGCAACTTTCAGGAATTGGTTCTCCCCTTCCGCTATGTGGGCTCCAGGAATTGAATCCGGGTCATCACTCTTGGCAGCGAGTGCCTTTATCTACTGAGCCCTCTCACTGGCCAAAATCGGTTTTTAAATTTAGCAGTCACCTGAGTTGACCTCGGAGTTGAGTGCGCTTGGGCACTAGATGGAGGGTGTTCCCTCCGGATCGCTACCTTCCTCTTACCCACCCTCTCTGCACCGTTGCAGTTCCTTGTTCTGGGAGGTCGGCAGTTTGTCTGTCCCAACATTTTTCATAGAGTTCTGCCGCTCTGTTTCCCATCACCAATGGGGTAATCACATCCGGCCTTGGGCTGACAGGGTAACATTATTTCCCAACGAAACACTTGATATTTAAAATCACACCTCTTCCTGTAGCATCCTCAACCAGATGGCTGGACATCCTGTAACCAGCTGCCTGTGATCACAAGAACATGACCGCGGTTAAAGCATGCTTAAGCCATTCATACACACTCATTTTAGGTGGCTTGGGAAAAAAAATTTAAGAGGAACTAATCGTTCCCAGTCTTGCCACCCTGTGCAAACCACCAGTGGATGTTTGCTGTGTTTCTTCCAGTTCTTTTAAAACAGATTTTTTTCTTTTCTTCCCTCCCTCCCTCCCTTCCTTCCTTTCTCTTTTTTCAGACAAGGTTTCTCTATAGCTTTGGATTAAAACATTTTTAGCTGGGCATGGTGGTGCATGCCTTTAATCCCAGCACTCGGGAAGCAGAGGCAGGCGGATCTCTGAGTTCAAGGCCAGCCTGGTCTACAGAGCCACAGCCAGGACAGCCAGGACTGTTACACAGAGAAACCCTAATGAAAAACCAAAAAAGAAAAAAAATATTGTAAAAAAAAATTTACAGTGAGCTGAGAGTGTTACTGTATGAAGCCTGAAGCCCAGAGTTTGGTCCCCAGCACCGAGGGTGGGGGCGGGGAGCAGAATAGTCTTCAAATGTCTGTTGTCGTTGTTGCTTGAGTTCAGGAGGGCAGTGGTGCAGTGGGGAGGTCAGAGGGCAGTGTGGGCATCACAGTCAGTTCCCTGCTTCCACCCTGCGGGGTCTGCTCAGGGAACAAATCACGTTGCGTCATCAGGCTTGAAGCAAGCGCCTTTACCTTCTGAGCCACCTCCGCGGTCCCAGGGACAGCTTTCAAAGTCAGTGCTCTTCTTCCACTGAAGGTTCCGGCATCAAACTCATGTCCCCAGGCTTGCTTGGCAAATGGTTTCACTTGACGAGCCAGCTCCCCAGCTCCCCAGCTCAAGGCAGAATATCTGAACAGATACGCCAGCACAGAAGGTGTAGGTGTGCCCAGGGCCGAGGAGCCTGTGAGATGCTGCTTAGTGTGTGAGTCAGACCAAAATATCCGCAGTTCAAACTCTGTGGCAAGCAGCTGTCCAGCTTGTATGAGGCCCTGGGTTTGATCACTGGCATTGTTCCCACCCCCCAAAAAAAGAAAAAAATTGGGAAAATACAGAGATCATTAACCAAAAAAAAAAAAAAAAGAAAGAAAAAAAAAAAAGAAAATCGAAGTCAGCTACTGAGCCGTACACCTGTAATCCCATACTTGGTAGGTATAGGTAGGCAGGAGAATCAGGAGTTCAAGGTCATCCTCAGCCAGTCTTCTTCGGCTTCTATACCTCTTACCAAAAACTGATTCGTCCTTGAAGAGAATCAGGCAAATATTGGTGTCCTAGGTACAAATACCCTTGTGAGGAAACCCGGGCTGTTTATCCCTGCTGGGTGAGGCACACGGAGTCAGAAGGCCCTGCACTCAGTTGTAGCTTTACTTCTTGAGATGTGGTCCATGAGCCAGCAGCAGCCAGAGCATTGCCTGAGAGCTTCCAGAATGACGGACTAGTTTAGGCTGGGCCTAGGACTGCCTTGCTGGGCGACTCCAACACTGTCCTCTAGCTGGCATGAAAAGTCTGCTCTTGGGGAGGTTAGGCAGCTGGGGTTGGAGTATATATTTGCAGGACAGGTGCATTTAGGCCCGGAGAGATGACTCAGCAGTGTAGAGCACCGCCTGCTCTTCCAAAGGTCCTGAGTTCAATTCCCAGCAACCACGTGGTGGCTCACAGATGCATTTATGTATGTTTGCTTGCACAGGTACTCACGTGATTCTGTCCCTGAGTGGTAGCCCACTGCGGGGCTTTGGTATTCAACAGCTTGCCGGATGGACCAAGGAACAAAGGCCTGAATGAAGAAACTGCCCTAGGGTGGCATCCACATACCTTTTCTCCTCTTTTCTAACTTCTAGGATTGGAACATCAATTAACGTCTGACGCTGCCAGCCTGCCTCTTCCCACCCACCCATCTGGGCTCCGGAGCAGAACGGGTCTCAGGGTACACCATGATCTCACTATTCTTAGTACTGGCCATCGGCACCTGCCTTACCAACTCTTTTGTGCCAGGTAAGACTGCCAGGCTCAGGTGGAAGGAGTGGGTAAGCAGGGTTGGAGGAGATTGTGGTCTGGGTTCGAGGTCATGGACATCCAAAGTATCGAAGAAGACCCCCTCAGCTTGCTTTTGAACTCGCCTTCAGTGGGAAGGCGTGTGTGTGGTGTGTGTGTGTGTGTGTGTGTGTGTGTGTGTGTGTGTGTGCAGGTGCCTACCGAGGCCAGAAGAGTGCCCCAGATCCCGTGGAACTGAGTTTAAAGGCAATTGTAAACCATCCCACATGGATTCTGGGAATCCAGCTCCTGGTCCTCTGAGTAAACAGTACATCTTCTTAACTGCTGATCCATGTTTCTGTGGGAATTTTTTGTTTTCACCCATGGAAGCATTTCTATGATATGGTGTTGTGTTTAACCCTTTCCACCATGGAGGCCAGAAGAGGGCACTGGATCCCCTGGGACTGGAGTAACAGACAACTGTGAGCCACCACGCGGGTGCCGAAAATCAAATTGAGGTTCCCTAGGAGAGCAAGAGCAGCCAGTGCCGCTAACCCCCAAGCCGCCCCTCCAGCTCTCCACCTATTTCTGAGATGGGGTCTCTGACTGAACCTGGAGCTTACATTTTTTTAAAATATTTATTTATTATTTATTATGTATACAGTATTCTTTCTGTGTGTATGCTTGCAGGCCAGAAGAGGGCACCAGACCTCATTACAGATGGTTGTGAGCCACCATGTGGTTGCTGGGAATTGAACTCAGGACCTTTGGAAGAGCAGGCAATGCTCTTAACCACTGAGCCATCTCTCCAGCCCCCTGGAGCTTACATTTTTAACTGAACTAGCTGACCAGCAACTCCTAGGACCCACCTGACTTGTTTCCCCAACACGGGTTACAGATGCATGTCGGGGATCTGAACTCAGGTCCTCTTGCTTGTACAGCAAGACCTTTAGCCCTGAGCTATCCCCTCAGCTCATCTGTCCCAGCATTTCTGTAGCTAGAGTCAGCAAGGAGAGTCCTCCTCGGCTCCCTCCATCGTGTGGCTGCAAGTCCTGCTGCCCTGCTCTCCATGAGCCTCAGTTTCTCCATCTGTCTGGTGGAGATAACGCCATTCTTCTTTGGAGTCATTAAGGAGTTGTAGGGACTGAGCTGACTTAGTACCTGACAAGAAGGGAGCTCATGGGCTGGAGAGATGGCTCAGTGGTTAAGAGCACTGACTGCCCTTACAGAGGTCCTGAGTTCAATTCCCAACAACCACATGGTGGCTCACAACCATCTGTTAGATCTGGTGCCCTCTTCTGGCCTGCAGAACACGGCATATATAATAAACATAATAAATCTTAAAAGTGGGGGAGTGGGCCGGGCGATGGTGGCGCACGCCTTTAATCCCAGCACTCGGGAGGCAGAGGCAGGCGGATCTCTGTGAGTTCGAGACCAGCTCTGGTCTACAGAGCTAGTTCCAGGACAGGCTCCAAAGCCACAGAGAAACCCTGTCTCGAAAAACCAAAAAAAAAAAAAAAAAAATGGGGGAGTGCAGAGAATGCTGGCTTCTTAGGAAGTCTCTTACTTCAGCAGAAGAGATGGGGGTGCAGAGTGTTTGCTCCAACAGTGGTGGGGTTCCTAGGTCAGCATGTTCTCTGGAGTCCAGTGAGTCCCATCCATGGGTACCCTTGGGAATCCAGGTTCACCTGGATGGGGTCCCTGCTTCTCAGCATTCCCGCCTCCTGGATATGAGAGATGAGCTAGAGACAGAAAAGGAAGAGAAGTAACTCCATTCCTAGGGGATCCAACAGAATGATGGGTTTTCATAAATATATATATATATATATATTCATATGTGTATATATTTGTTTTCATATACATTATGTATTGTGTTTATATTATATATTATGCATATATTGTGCTTGTGGAGCCACCATTCAGATTAGGGAGGCGTTCGCAGGCACAGAACAGAGGCCAGTTTCTCAGTGCCCCTCCCAAGCACCACTCTGAATGTTCTGGACCCCATAATGGATTTATGCAATGGGTACTAATTAGTACCTTAGGACATAATGTCACATCCTGGGCATCGGTCCCTGTCATTTGTCCCTTGAGACAATGGTCTCCTGGTATTCAGTCATCTAAACAGTTATTGCTTAATACTGCCGGTTCTCTAGCAAGGCGGTCGGTGTGATATTGACTCAGCCCTTGCTAGAAACAGGCTCTGGAGTCCCCTTCGGATTCCCAATCTAGCAGAGGCTGGTTAAAACGGTGGCAGGGCCAGTATTGAGAAAGATCGCAGACATGGGCAGACTGGCGTCAGTCAGGCCTGGTGTCTGCCTCACTGCTGGGGGTAATGGGCATGTGGTCAGAATGGACTGAGGTGGCACCAAGTGACGGCAGAGGCTCTGTGACCAAGGGTGTGAGAGACTGGAATTGGCCCTCTTTGTAGAATCAGTGATCTAAACCATCGGCCTGGGTGCTGGTGAAATGTGGGCTCAGTTGGTCAGGAGCTGGGTTTGATCCCCAGCTGCCATGTTAAAAGCTAGATGTGGGGACGTAAGCTCATTATCCCAGGGCTGGGAAAGTGGGGATTGGGGGGTTCCTGGGGTTTACACAGCCAGAGCAGCTCCAGGGCCCAGTGAGAAGCCCTGTCTCCTAAAAACAAGGGACTATCTGTTATAGTCTCACCAGCTCCCCATTCCATTCCCCCGGCCAGAAAGTAGAGTGAAGAACTTACCCAATGGCCAGAGCTGGACAGCAAGGCCTAGGCTTCCAGGTTCCCCTGGGGGCCTCCACTGTGAGGTCTGAAATTGGGGGTCCCAGCAGACACTTGTGACAGAGGAGGGACTGGAGCTTAGGGATGAAGTCAGCAGGCAGAGTTTGGGGTGCAGGACACATGAGAGATCACTGAGGAGGGCTGGAGGCTGGGGTGCCCAAGGCTTGAGGTAGAGTATAGTCCCCCTCCCTGGGTTGTCATAGTGGCCGTTGCCGGGCGATGTGAAATATCCTCAGATCTTCCTCAGTGGCTCATTTTTGGTCTCTTCCCTTCCTGCTGGGAGGAAGTGATGTAACACCTCCTCTGAGGTGGCTGAGGTGACACAGAAGGTATGCATGTTCCGAACTCTTGGCACACAGGCTGGGATCCACACAGGTGCCAGGACAGAGTGGTTCCTCAGGAGCATGCTGTCCTGAGAGGCAAGTGTGGGCCTGAACAGGCTGGAACGTGTGGCCATATCTCCAGCCCACAGATCGGCACTGTGGCCCTGGGCTGGCCCCTTCACCTCTCCTGGCCTCTGCCTCACCATGGCCAGAGTGGGAGGTCTCTGAAGGAGGTATCCACACAGGGCCTTCAACCCTGGACTCTCAGTTCTGTGGATGGGTCTAGTGGGGCCAGGGAAACCCATAGAGGAAGCTTTGTAAACAGATCCGGAGATGGGAGCCTAGGGAGAGGGGATACAGGGTGGGAAGAAGGCGAAGGGGCATCTTCAGAACCTCTGGGAAGCAGGTGTGTCGTTTCCACAGTTAGTGCGGTCCTCAAAAAGATCCTGAGTCAGCCTGGCGGTGGTGGCGCACACCCTTAATCCCAACACAAGGGAGACAGAGGCAGGTGGATCTCTGTGAGTTTGAGGCCAGCCTGGTCCACAGAGTGGGTTCCAGGATATCAGGGCTACACATAGAAATACTGTCTCAACAACAACAACAAAGTGAAAGACCCCAAATCAAAAGTACAGATAACCCATTTGACAGGCAAGGAAACTGAGGCTCAGGGAAGTGATTTGCCTGGAGTTCCACAGCTATGGATTGGTTGGTACAGAAGGTAGAGAATGGAGAAGGGGGGTGGGAGAAGAGAAGAGACTCTATATTTATTTATTTATTGGTTTTTTGAGGCAAGGTTTCTCTGTAGCTTTGGAGCCTGTCCTGGAACTAGCTCTTGTAGATCAGGCTGGCTTCGAACTCACAGAGATCCGCCTGTCTTTCCCTCCCGAGTGCTGGGACTAAAGGCATGCACCACTACCACCCCACTGAGACTCCAGTTACTAACTCTACCGGGAGGTAGTGAGGGTTAGAGAGTGAGGGGTGGGGATGGAGACTCAGCCAATCCCTTCCCAGCTACCCCAACAGGAGTGCCTTGTCCGTACACGTGATGCATTCAACAAAGGCTGGGCTTACTTTCTGGTTCATCTCTTAGTGTTCTCATCAAGAAGCTCCAATCCAGCTGAGCCCACTGTAATAAACAAGCCAGGTAGAGTTTATCATTGATAGCTAGCTACCTCTAGGAACTTCTGCAGCGGTTTGTCCTTGGTTAAAAATTACCCTGCTTGCTGCTGATTGAAGGACAGATATGGGTTTGGCAAGGAAATCTAACTTTGCCAAAGTTTGTTCATACTGTGTGTCTTTGGAGGAGTCACTTGGTGTCTCTGGTCTCTGGTATCTTCATTTTGAGATGTGTGAAATTACCAGTGTCCCAGGGTAGTTTAAGGGTTTGCCTGGAACCTGTTCACAGACGTTCATTATCTCCTCCGTGTTTAGATCATCTCAGCCCCCAGGAATGAACTACTGGGGTGTCTGAAATTCTGGGGATGGATAAACAATTCCCCACTTTGCCAAATAACCGCTTCTCTCTGCAGAGAAAGAGAAAGACCCCAATTATTGGCGACATCAAGCCCAGGAGACCTTGAAAAATGCTCTGAAACTCCAGAAACTCAACACAAATGTGGCCAAAAATGTCATCATGTTCCTGGGAGATGGTGAGGCTGGGGGCAGTGACTCTGAGAATGGTGGGGCTGGGGGCAGTGACCCTGGGAATGGTGGGGCTGGAGGCAGTGAGGCTGGGAATGGTGGGGCTGGGGGCAGTGAGGCTGGGAATGGTGGGGCTGGGGGCAGTGACACTGGGAATGGTGGGGATGGGGGCAGTGACCCTGGGAATGGTGGGGCTGGGGGCAGTGACCCTGGGAATGGAGGGGATGGGGACAATGAGGCTGGGAATGGAGGGGCTGGGGGCAGTGACCCTGGGAATGGTGGGGCTGGGGACAAGGATGTTGGGAATGGTGGGGCTGGGGGCAGTGACCCTGGGAATGGTGGGGCTGAAGGCAGTGAGGCTGGGAATGGTGGGGCTGGGGGCAGTGAGGCTGGGAATGGAGGGGCTGGGGGCAGTGACCCTGGGAATGGTGGGGCTGAGGGCAGTGACCCTGGGAATGGTGGGGCTGGGGGCAGTGAGGCTGGGAATGGAGTGGCTGGGGGCAGTGACCCTGGGAATAGTGGGGCTGGGGGCAGTGACCCTGGGAATGGTCGGGTTGGGGGCAGTGACCCTGGGAATGATTGGGCTGGGGGCAGTGAGGCTGGGAATGGAGGGACTGGGGGCAGTGACCCTAGGAATGGTGGGGCTGGGGACAGGGATGCTGGGAATGGTGGGGCTGGGGGCAGTGACCCTGGGAATGGTGGGGCTGGGGGCAGTGACCCTGGGAATGGTGGGGCTGGAGGCAGTGAAGCTGGGAATGGTGGGGCTGGGGGCAGTGAGGCTGGGAATGGTGGGGCTGGGGGCAGTGACGCTGGGAATGGTGGGGCTGGGGGCAGTGACCCTGGGAATGGTGGGGCTGGGGGCAGTGACACTGGGAATGGTGGGGCTGGGGGCAGTGACCCTGGGAATGGTGGGGCTGGGGGCAGTGACCCTAGGAATGGAGGGGCTGGGGACAGTGGCCCTGGGAATGGTGGGGCTGGGGGCAGTGACCCTGGGAATGGTGGGGCTGGGGGCAGTGACCCTGGGAATGGTGGGGCTGGAGGCAGTGACCCTGGGAATGGTGGGGCTGGGGACAGTGACCCTGGGAATGGTGGGGCTGGGGGCAGTGACCCTGGGAATGGTGGGGATGGGGGCAGTGACCCTGGGAATGGTGGGGCTGGAGGCAGTGACCCTGGGAATGGTTGGGCTGGGGGCAGTAAGGCTGGGAATGGAGGGGCTGGGGTCAGTGACCCTAGGAATGGAGGGGCTGGGGGCAGTGACACTGGGAATGGTGGGGCTGGGGGCAGTGACCCTGGGAATGGTGGGGCTGGGGGCAGTGACCCTGGGAATGGTGGGGCTGGGGGCAGTGACCCTGGGAATGGTGGGGCTGGAGGCAGTGAGGCTGGGAATGGAGGGGCTGGGGGCAGTGACCCTGGGAATGGTAGGGCTGGGGACAGTGACCCTGGGAATGGTGGGGCTGGAGGCAGTGAGGCTGGGAATGGTGCGGCTGGGGGCAGTGACACTGGGAATGGTGGGGCTGGGGGCAGTGACCCTGGGAATGGTGGGGCTGGGGGCAGTGACCCTGGGAATGGTGGGGCTGGAGGCAGTAAGGCTGGGAATGGAGGGGCTGGGGGCAGTGACCCTGGGAATGGTAGGGCTGGGGACAGTGACCCTGGGAATGGTGGGGCTGGAGGCAGTGAGGCTGGGAATGGAGGGGCTGGGGGCAGTGACCCTGGGAATGGTGGGGCTGGGGACAAGGATGTTGGGAATGGTGGGGCTGGGGGCAGTGACCCTGGGAATGGTCGGGTTGGGGGCAGTGACCCTGGGAATGATTGGGCTGGGGGCAGTGAGGCTGGGAATGGTGGAGCTGGGGGCAGTGACCCTAGGAATGGTGGGGCTGGGGGCAGTGACACTGGGAATGGTGGGGCTGGGGGCAGTGACCCTGGGAATGTTGGGGCTGGGGGCAGTGACCCTAGGAATGGAGGGGCTGGGGACAGTGGCCCTGGGAATAGTGGGGCTGGGGGCAGTGACCCTGGGAATGGTGGGGCTGGGGGCAGTGACCCTGGGAATGGTGGGGCTGGGGGCAGTGACCCTGGGAATGGTGGGGCTGGAGGCAGTGACCCTGGGAATGGTTGGGCTGGGGGCAGTAAGGCTGGGAATGGAGGGGCTGGGGGCAGTGACCCTGGGAATGGAGGGGCTGGGGGCAGTGACCCTGGGAATGGTAGGGCTGGGGGCAGTGACCCTGGGAATGGTGGGGCTGGAGGCAGTGAGGCTGGGAATGGAGGGGCTGGGGGCAGTGACCCTGGGAATGGTAGGGCTGGGGGCAGTGACCCTGGGAATGGTGGGGCTGGAGGCAGTGAGGCTGGGAATGGAGGGGCTGGGGGCAGTGACCCTGGGAATGGTTGGACTGAGGGCAGTGAGCCTGGGAATGGAGGGTCTGGGGGCAGTGACCCTGGGAATGGTGGGGCTGGGGACCGTGACCCTGGCAATGGTGGGGCTGGGGGCAGTGACCCTGGGAATGGTTGGGCTGGGGGCAGTAAGGCTGGGAATGGAGGGGCTGGGGTCAGTGACCCTAGGAATGGAGGGGCTGGGGGCAGTGACCCTAGGAATGGAGGGGCTGGGGGCAGTGACCCTAGGAATGGTGGGGCTGGGGTCAGTGACCCTGGGAATTGAGGGGCTGGGAGCAGTCAAATTGGGGGCATTGAGGCTAGGTCATTGGAGCCTGAGGCGATCGATGTTTGGCTGGAAAAAATGACTCCTGCTAGGAAGTGACAGGGCCATGTGGCGGAGGGTTCTGGGGCATAGAATTAGGAGAAAGGGACAGACAGACATTTACAGAGCCTTGCCCTTCTGTCTGCTGCCCACTCTCCTTGGCTGTCTTGTCACTGAACTAGAGTGCTCTGGGTGCCTGGGTAGGTTGTGTGGAAGGCCTGAGAGTCTGAGCTCTCTGTCCCCACACAGGGATGGGCGTCTCCACAGTGACAGCTGCCCGCATCCTTAAGGGCCAGCTACACCATAACTCTGGGGAGGAAACACGGCTGGAGATGGACAAGTTCCCCTTTGTGGCTCTCTCCAAGGTGAGCTGTTTCAGTTCCACCCTCCACATGGTGGGCTGCAAAGCTTTCAGACCTCCTGGGTCCTGTGGTCCCATCGTGACACCTGGACAAAAGCAGGCATTCCCAAGGTTTTTGGAGGCTTTTAGCTCATTGATCCAGAACCTATTGTTGGTGTGTAACACACTCAGGTAAAAGTGAGTGTGGTCCAGTTTGAATCTGTCCCAAGCTGCTTGTGTCTGAGTAACTAACATCTGCTGTCCCCTGAGCTATGTCTTGTCCTTGTCCCTTCCTCCACTGACAGTTGCCACTGTCCTGACCCCTATACCCATGATTGATTGTGACTGTTTTCTGTAAGCAGAGTCAGCCTAGTTCACACCTCCCAGGTTAGATTATCCGCGTGAACCATTCGGTACCCTGCATGCTGTGGGCAGCTGTGGTTCTTGGGAGAAAGAGGTTGAGGGGGTATATAACAAGCACCCCCTAGCCACCCAGAGTCAGGCCTCAGCTTCTTCTTAGGGAAAGAGGGGGGACTAGTTTCTGGACCTCCAGGGAGCTCTCAAGCTCACGGGAGCCAGGAAGGTAGGCCTATAGGATCTCCCTGGGAAGTCTGGACAGAGTGGTGACCATTTGCAGGGGCAACAGAGAAGCCAGGTTGGTCTCTCAGACCCACTGTCCCTTCCCCTCAGGTGGGACATTCTGACCCACCTGCTCCCTGCCCTGTGCTGGTTCCACAGACCCAGGCTTGGAGGGAGACCCTGAGTTCTGCCAAGGCATGGGAAGCAGGCAGCTCAGTCAGGTGACCTTCTGGTTCTGGGGGACCTCAATGAGTGGCAGCAGCCCTCACACCCTGTTCCCCTGATGGAAATGGGGACTGGGTGGCCATGCTGGGTGCCCATCCCCTGACTCTCCCTCCCACCTGCAGACATACAACACCAACGCTCAGGTCCCCGACAGCGCGGGCACCGCCACTGCCTACCTGTGTGGTGTGAAGGCCAATGAGGGCACTGTGGGAGTGAGCGCGGCCACTGAGCGTACGCGGTGCAACACCACTCAGGGGAACGAGGTCACCTCCATCCTGCGCTGGGCCAAGGATGCCGGTGAGCCATCACAGGCAGAGGTTCTGTGACTGTCTGGGTCTTAGCCTCCCCGTCCATGCATGCGAGGGTGGAGGCAGGTTCTCCAGAGCCTCTTGTTCCCCTGTGCAGAGGAGCCAGGGAAGCCCCTCCTGAGCTGAGGAGCCTGCATGGAAGGCCTGGGTCTGTGTAATTCGCTACAGAGTGGGCAGAGCAATGGAACCCCCAATTTTGAATAGAGGTCAGAGCACCAAGCTAGGGCCAGCCCGCAGCAGTTCAGGGTGACTGCGCCTTCCTTCTGCCCCAGGGACTTGGAAGGCAGGGTGACAGAGCCCTTCTCTCTCCATCTGAGGTCCCTTTGGGGCTGCCTAGGGCTTCCTATAGGCATGGGCTTCACAAGTCACGCATGGAGGAGAGGACCTCAGCCTGCCTCAGGTACAGGGAAGGGTGTTCAGCTGCTTCTGCCTTCAGGCAAATTAGGGAAACTGATGCCCAGGCAGCCAGAGGAACTGATGGGAGGCAGTCTACGGCAGGAGGGGGAGGTAACAATCTGAAGGGCATCCCTCATCTGCAAGGTGTGCTCACCTCTCCTGTCCCACACCTCAGGGAAGTCTGTGGGCATCGTGACCACCACGCGGGTAAACCACGCCACCCCCAGTGCAGCCTATGCGCACTCGGCTGATCGGGACTGGTACTCGGATAACGAGATGCCACCGGAGGCTCTGAGCCAGGGCTGCAAGGACATCGCCTATCAGCTGATGCACAACATCCGGGACATCGATGTGAGTGCGAGCACCAGGCATGGCTATGACAGGGTGGGGGACAGTGGGGTGCTGGGGGAGGCTGACCTGGGAAAGGCCTGGGTTCTCCATACACCTGGGAGAGCTCTCAGACCATTAGGGGATTTGTGGTTGGAGCAGGCAGCCACTGTAAGATTTCTCTGCGGTGGGGCTGTGAGTCGAACCCTCATGTGGCTGCCACACCCCGAGAACCAAGTGCCCAAGGATTATTCCATGAATTGGAGTCTGATGCTGCACCCTATCCCCAGTATGCACTGATACCTCTCTGATATGCACTGACATCATGCGCACACACACACACACACACAGTATGCACTAACACCCCCCCATACACACAATACACAATGACACTCCCCACAGTATGCACCGACATACAATGTGGTCTTAGGGGATGGTCCGCCCTACATAGTCACACTGCACAGAGTGGCACCTGCCTGCACACAGAGCTGACGTGCCCAGGAAACATCCAGAGCACGCCACGCCTTTCCCAGTCTCGCTCCGCTTTTGGCTAGTTTGTATGACCTTGTGCCGTCACTTAACCCCTGAACGTCCCCTCGTGCAACCCTTCTGCCATCTGGACCTGCTCTGGCAGCTCACTGCAAGAACTAAGTAAGAAAATCCCAGTTGAGTTTGGTGCAGAGCCTGCCCCGTGAGGGCTCAAGTGGCAGCCCTTACATGTAAGCCACCTGTCCTTGATGTACACATTTTAACACCCAAACAGGTTCTTACACGCAGGCCTCAGCTCTTGGGGAGAGTTTCTGGGTTGTTCTTTTTCTCCTGCGAGGGCTGACAATGTCTTAGACCCATTGAGCCTGACATATGGGCTCAGTGAGGCTCAGGGGAAGCCCCGAGATTCAGGTGCCCTCTCTCCCAGCCCTCCTCAGTCTCTCATGCCCCCAGCTCTCTTTCCACTGCCTTCAGGGCCAGTGGTCCTGTTGCCTTCCCTTAGGAAAGAGCCACATGGGACGTAGCCACCCACCTGGCTTTATCTCCACCTGCCAGGCCGCACTCCCCCTCCTTTGCCCTCCCATTTCCCACCTGCTGGCTCCCAGGCTGCGCTGCGGGAGGCCAGAATGAGGTCATATGTGAGCACACTGGTCCCAGGGGTAATTACAGTAACTCTAGCCAGCTCGGGCAGGAGTTGCTGAGGCAGGGCGAGGCACTTTAGAAAGAGATGCTTCGCAGGCAGTGAGGGGAGCTGGGGTCTCTTAGAGCCATGAGGACATGAGCCAAGGAGTCAGAAGGGGAGCCCTTAAGACCCCCCCTCTGCCTTTACTCTCCTCTTCCAGTCCCCCCCATTTGCCCCTCTGTCACCACCACTAACCCAAAAGCCCTCCAGACCGTCTATGAAATGAAAATCCTGGTGTCCACTCTGAAAATAAATATCTCGAGCTTTAAAGAGAGAGAGAGAGAGAGAGAGAGAGAGAGAGAGAGAGAGAGACAAACCCAAACCCCAAAGTCGAAGAGTGAGCCTGTTATTTGGGAAGCTTAATGAGGCCGTGTGAAGTCTCCACTGGGCTGGGAACCTCATGCTCCGGGCAGGAAGATTGGGGGATTTAGTTCCACTCTGAAAATGCCAAGGGGTCAGGTTCTGTGGGAACAGAAGGCGCCAGCGACCTGGAGTCCTTTCCTCCCCATCCCAGTCTGCACTGCCCAGGCTCCTCACCACACGGTGAGGGGAAGACCTGGCCTCCTTGGGAGCGGATCTTCCATGGTGGGATCTTCTCTGAACTGCCATTCCCATTTTATAGACTGGGAAACTGAGGCCCTGCAAGGTCAAAAAAAAAACAGGCCCTTGGTTAACAAACAGTAGAGTTGGGTTTTTACTTCAGTGTCCTTGGCCCTTCTGGGTGCCCATGGCTGCCCCAGGGGTGCCTTCCCCACATCTACTGCCTGCTCAGACGCCCAACCCTCTCCTTACCCCGTAGAACCCTGGGAAATAGAATTGAAAGTAGAGGGAGAACTTTGCCCCATCTGGGGACAGTGGATCTCAGGTGTCAGCCAGGGGCAGCAGCTTGGGCTGTCGCCCACGGTGACAGGAGGACACGGTATGGCGGTCACCATGGGCTGTGGCTGTTATGTTCTTGGCCTCTACTTTAAAAATAGTTAGGACTTCAAACATGGATTCCCTAGGAAAACAAACAACCCCGCGTCCGTCTGCCCGCGCATCCCAGCCACAGTGGATAAAATTAGCCTGGCGGTGACTACGCAGACGTGAGGCTGGCCCGTGTTTGCCTAGGCAGTGGGCTGGTTCCCAGCTGGGCTGCCCTGAGACCTCCCTGGCCGAAGCTCACTGTGAGAGAAGAGACTCCTGAAGGCCCCTTCCTTGGTTCCAAGCATACAGCAGAGCCACCAGGGGCTTCTGGTAGAGAAACACTGGGTTCTGGGTTTGAATCTTATCTGCGTCATGCACCACTGTGTGGCTGAGGGGCAAGATCACATCTCTGTGCTCATGTCTGTATTGAGAAAATGCTGACCGCTTCCCTTGCAGCTTGGGTAGGAGATTGAATGAGTTACTCTATTTCAGTGGCTCAGGGCCTGGCACACAGTAAATGGGTTTTCCTCCACAGGGGGTGTTAGCCTGGTGGAGTAGGCATTTAGGAACACTAATATTCCACCCAGAAGCCCCAACCACAGTTCTGCCAGATCAGTGATTTCATTTCTCCAATCTGAACAAGTAGGGGCTGAGAGAACACGGGCCCAGGACTTAACCGGCTGGGCGAGCATCCACACCTCCACCCAGACTCTGATGGCTGCTTTCCAGGCTGGGACGCCAGGGGCTTCTGAACAATTTAGAACCCTGGGTGTGATAACTCATGTGTCCTTCAGGTGATCATGGGGGGCGGCCGGAAGTACATGTACCCAAAGAACAGAACCGATGTGGAGTATGAACTGGATGAAAAGGCCAGGGGCACAAGGCTGGACGGCCTGGACCTCATCAGCATTTGGAAGAGCTTCAAACCCAGACACAAGGTAGCTGACGGCCGCAGGTGGGGTCAGCTATGGGACCTTGGGCTATGGGACCCCCACCTGTGTCTCAAACGTTCTCTTCCAGCGAGGGTCCTGCTTCTACCTTTGTTCATTCTACCCCTTACAGACCTATGACCGACACTCGTGCCCCCTGCAGGGCGGGCACCAAGGGGGGTAGTGACAGGGTTAGGGAGTCACCTGGATGGACCCCAGGCAGAGGGGGCACCTACAGAGGCACCAGAACAGAGGGAGTGTCGTGTGTCTGGCTGGCAGGAAGTTGGAATCATCAGGCATGCAGAGGGGTTATCACAGAAGCCCTGGACAATTGAGAGGGCACGGGGAGGCAGTGCAGGGCAGATGACAGAGACACAGCTGAGGAGAATTCCTGGCTGAAGAGGGAGGTGTAAAGCCCTCAGAATGCATCCCCGGGGCCAGGGCATGGGTGGGCTGGGACGGAGGCTGCAGCAAGGTCAGGTCAGGCTCTGATTCCTCCGAGAGGCCTCTGGCCCTTTAAATCTGCAACAGTGGGCCAGCCGGGCAGCTGGGTCTGGAAATGACTGTGGTCAGAGCTGAAGACAGTGGGGAGCAGCCTGGCAGCCGCTTTGATGTCACTCTGGGGTTGGGTTTCTCAGGGTTCCAAGGCAGTCCCTGGGGAGGCTTGGTGGGATGAGGTTGAGCTAAGAGTATGGTTGGGACAAGGCTGGGGACAGCCCCATGCATGGGTACAGGGTGTGGGAGCGACTGACTGTTCTCTTTCCCCTCTTGGGCCAGCTTGGACAGGCAAACCAAAGAAACACCGGCCTCTTTGCCTCAGTGTCCATAATCAGGGCCAGCAAGCCCTTCTAATTGTCCCAGGACTCTATCTGGACTCCTAGCATGGGGAGGGGCTCATACTATGGCCATGAGCTGTGCCCGATAAGTCCCTGTTGGATCCCAGATTTTGGGTGTCAATTGAAAGGCCTAGAAGTCGTTCTCAGTGCCCCTGATGTTTGTGTGTCTCAGTCTGTAAAATGGGGGACAGTCTTGAGGCTGCTGTGAGGATTGCCTGACACGGCAGAGCACTGGGGACCTGAGTCCCTTCTTACGTCCTTTCTGCCACTCCCAGAGAGCAACCTAGAATATTGGGAAAACAAAACAAAACAATAAAACTGCTCCTAAGGCAGCTGCCCAGAGAAGGCAAGAGGGCTGTCTTGACAGCAAATTCCTCACAGTCCTGGGCCCTGGATAATCCAGGCAGAGTCTCCCTGTGTTCCTGTGCTGTGGGGGAGGGATGGGATTCCCAAGGCACAGCCAGTGAACTTCACTCCTTCCTGGCTCTCCAGGGGCCCCCCAAATACCACTTATTCCCTTCTGTAGGCATCCAAGGTCCCTGTGACCTACACATCTCACCTTTGCCTATTGACACCCTTATGGGACAAACAGCTCCCTGGTCCCAGATGGATCGGTCTCTACTTTGCTTCAGGACCCCCAGAAGCTGTCACAACCACCAGGAAGCCCTGCCTGGTCTAGCCCCCAGGATCCTTGTCTACCTGGGTTGTACACTATAATGCCCATGTGTCTGTCAGTTTTTGAGTACTGAGATGGTAGGTTCCCAAGGCAGGATGTTAAATGATGAAGGGGAACTGAATACCCTGACTCCGAAGCCAGTTGGGGCTGTCCCCAGATTTCCCAGCCTGCACTGACACAGCTCTTCCCACCCCCAGCACTCCCACTATGTCTGGAACCGCACTGAGCTGCTGGCCCTCAACCCCTCCATGGTGGACTACCTCTTAGGTAAGTAGAGAAGGCGGGGACCCCATGACTAGGGCTGAAAGAGGCAGCCCCCTGTTGCAGGGCCTTTCCAGGATGCAGGGAGGAAAGGAGGTTTTTGTTTGTAGAGTTAAGCTGTTGGAAGAGATGAGCCCCAGTTGGCATAAGAACCCAAGATCAGAGAGGGGAGCAAGCATGGCACAGCCAGGGCAGAGCCAGCCAGGCAGCCTCTGCCAGTCCTCAGGGTGACCACTGTTCCCTAGAGAGTAGGGACCAGCAAAGCGTGTGGGCACTCCAGAGGCTGATTGGCACAGAGGCCAGCTTGCCAGCAGGAGGGACATAGGGTCTGAGCTGCAGGAGGCTGGTGGCTCACACCGTCTTGAAGGTCAGCTCTTGCTTCCAAGATGCTCGAGATGGAGTGGCATAGAGGGTGTGCTGGGCTCAGCTGGCATACGGTGACAGGGTGAGGGATGGCTCTCATATGGGAGTAAACCGGGGACAGTGAGCAGAAGACACAATGACCCCGAAGTTTCTGCCACTTTGCCGCACAGGCCTATGTGCCCTCTAACCCCATCTATAAAAATGCACAGGCCAAGCCCCGGCCAGAGTCCATGGCCGGAGAGACGGGGTGCCGTGTCTTCTTGGGTTTGAGTCGCAGGTTTGCCCTTTCACCTGCTGAAAACAGCAAGTTGCCTGGGCCCCTCAGAGCCTCTGTCTCCTCCTTGGTGAGGTGGGCCATAGACACACCCACCTGTGCCCCTGGTGAGGTGGGTGTGCCCCCGGCGAGGTGGGCTGTAGGCCCTGTGCCCCCAGCGAGGTGGGCTGTATGCCCTGTGCCCCTGGCGCGGCGGGCTGAGGATAATGAAAACTGAGTCCCCTTCTGGATCCACAGAGCCTTCCAATAAGATCCCTCCCTCCTACATTTGCCCCAAGCTGAGCATAGGGATTTTGTATCCTCTGTGACACCCCAGGTTTCTTGGGGTCCTCCCTGCAGACTCAAGACTCTTGGCACCCACACTCTTGCCTACGCCCACAGGTCTCTTTGAACCCGGGGACATGCAGTATGAGTTGAACAGAAACAACCTGACTGACCCTTCGCTCTCTGAGATGGTGGAGGTGGCCCTCAACATCCTGATGAAGAATCCCAAAGGCTTCTTCCTGCTTGTGGAAGGTAGGGCCTGATGGAGAAGAACCTTCCAGAAACATGACTCGGGTTAGGCAGAGGGATGGTACAGCTTTCAAAGAGAACTGCCAATCTGGGGGTGAAGAGAGAACTCCCTCGTAGGAGAGGATGCTCCCAGGGAAGACTGGAAGGTCAGAGGATGGGGAACTGCCTCTCTGTCAACCCAATCTGAGAGAGCTTCCTGGCAGAGGAGGCAGTTGTCTTTCTCTGAGACCTGGCTGTGGAGGGCCATCCAGCCGCTAAGCCCCACCTCTGCAAAACCAGTTCCACCTGCTCTTTGGCTGTCAGGGGTCAGGGAGATGATGCTTGGGTTCTTGCCCTCATGCTACCATGGCTGCGGGGCCTTTGCTAACCATGTCTGTAAAATGAGGCCAAAACTTGTCCCCTGTCCTAGAGCGGAGACTCAGCTCCGTTGTGTTCAGAAATGTAAAGCAAGGACTTGGGGTAGATGATCCAGTCAGTGAAGAGCCTGCCACGCAAGCGTGAGGACCTGAGTTCAGATCCCAGAACAGGCGAGAAAGTCAGGCCTGCTGATGAGCGCCGGGAAACGCGGTCCTGAAGGGGTGGTGACCAGTAGGGCCAGCCAGGTTCACCTTCAGGTTCACGGAAAGATCCTATCTCAAAAAGTGGAGGCGAAGGGGCTGGAGATATGACTCAGTAATTAAGAGCAGCTCCCAGCGCCCACATTAGGCTGCTCACAACCACTTGTATTGCCAGCTCTAAGGGATTCGACACCCTCTTCTGGCCTTCACAGGCACTTCCTACACAAAGAAAGAGAGAAGAATAAAAGTACATCTTAAGGCTGGGGAGATGGTTCAGCAGTTAAGAGTGCTTGCTGCTCTCCCAGCAAATTTGGTTCCTACCACCAACACCAGGCTGCTCACAGCTAACTCCCTGTAACTCCAGTTCTTGAGGACCTGATGATGTCTTCTGGTCTCTATGGACACTGCACACATGTGCATAACCAAGCGTGTGTGTGTGTGTGTGTGTGTGTGTGTGTGAGAGAGAGAGAGAGAGAGAGAGAGAGAGAGAGATTAAGGTTAAAAATAAAAGCTGGGGGGGGGGCTGGAGAGATGGCTCAGTGGTTAAGAGCATTGCCTGCTCTTCCAAAGGTCCTGAGTTCAATTCCCAGCAACCACATGGTGGCTCACACCATCTGGAATGAGGTCTGGTGCCCTCTTCTGGCCTGCAGACATACATACAGACAGAATATTGTGTACATAATAAATAAATAAATATTTTTAAAAAATTAAAAAAAATAAAAGCTGGGTGTGGTAGTCCACACCTTTAATCCTTTAATTCCAGCACTTGGAAGGCAGAAACATGCAGATCCTTGAGTTCAAGGCCAGCCTGGTCTACAGAGTGAGTTCAAGGCCAGCCTGGTCTACAGAGTGAGTTCAAGGCCAGCCTGGCTTACACAGCAAGTTCCAGGACAACCAGGGCTACACAGTGAGACCCTGTCTCAAAAATAAATAAATGAATAAATAAATAAATAAATAAAATTCTTTAAAAATAAATAGAAGGGAAAGTGATTGAGAAGACACGTAGCCTCCATCTCCAGTCTCTACACACACATCCATGTGGCCCCGTGCACACACCCATAACTAACCAGTTCACAAACCCTGGGGGAGCAGGCAATGAGAGTTAGACCTCAGTGTTTCCATTGCTATCACTGTAATTACATAGTAGCCAAAGCAACAATGGGAAGTAACAAAGTTTCCACAGTCTTCCAGAATTTCAACAGCCCTTGCCTTCTATGGTCCCTTGCATGGCCCTGCTGAGATACGCATGTACTCACCCCACGCAGACACACAGGCGTGTCTGCACACACCGTGCCCAGTATACACATACCCGCTCAGGCTCCTCCACCCTCCAGAGGCCAGTGGCCACCAGCCCAGTTGGCTACCTTTTTGCCAAGCCCTGGGGTTCCCACCAGTGCCGCGGTCTGGCCCCAAGCAGGCCTCCGATCTGAGGAAGCGCCAGGATCCAGTGGTGGTGAACACGGGTCCCCGGGAGTGGTCCTCTTTGTGAGCAAGGCCAGGCCAGCTGCTCCCAGAACCACAACAAAGGGAAGGCCAGCCTTCCTGCCCTGCCAGCCAGCCCGGCCAGCACTGAGGGTGAAGTTAGCAGGGAGGGAGCTCCTCCTGGAGTCCCAGCTGAGGACCCTCAGAACTGTAAGTGACCACTAGGTGGCATCCTGCAGGCAGATTTAAAAAAAAAAAAAAGCATTTGCTAAGGCCTGCATATATACTCCAAGGGACTAGCGTTGGGATTCAACCTGCCATTGGCCTTTCTGGAAAGGCCACCGTGACACTGCCTAGGCACTTGTGGGGCTTGTGCTGCTGTGAATATCCAGAAGTCCTCATGCTTTCTGCTTATAGGGATGTGTTCATGGAGGAAGCAAAACTACGGGCTTCGGAATGAATCAGACCTGAGCTCCTATCCAGTACCCCCTATGGGAATGCCACGCCCCCATGCTTCCTCAGATGGCCTAAGCTATCTATATATACATGGCTGAGTCACCATCCCTGCCGGGGGTTGCTGTGAAATCAAACAAGATGCCTCTATCATACCCAGCACACAGTAGAGACTTAAGCGTGTTCCCCTTCCCTTTCGTTCGCTTCCCTGAAGCCTTCAGCCACCCCTTAAACAGTTGAGGATGCTGAGCAGGGAGCAGAGGGATGGGGGAAAGAGCCAAGCTCTGACCCGCATTTCTCCCTTCGCTGGGTGACTCTGCTCTGCCCACGTTCACCTTGCCCGCCCTCTGAAAGCCACTTGACCATGTGAGACACCTGAGGTGGACCTGGGGAGTCCCTGGGGAAGGTCACTGTCATTCCCTATCAAGGAACTGTCAATCTAATGACAGTGTCCTGGGGCCTGTGGAGGCAAGGCTCCCTCCCCTGTCACTTCACGGGAGGCCTTTGTCTTGATGTCCCCAGGAGGCAGGATTGACCATGGGCACCATGAGGGCAAAGCTAAGCAGGCCTTGCATGAGGCCGTGGAGATGGACCAGGCCATCGGAAAGGCAGGTGCTATGACTTCCCAGAAAGACACTTTGACCGTGGTGACGGCTGATCATTCCCATGTTTTCACTTTCGGTGGATACACCCCCCGAGGCAACTCTATCTTCGGTGAGTGGGCCGCTTCCTGGGGTAGGAAAGCCGGCAAGGTGACTGGGACCCCATGCGAACTGAGGAAGAACAATGAGATAGTGGTCACGGGAGGGAGAATACAAGAGAGCTGAATGTGGCGGACGGGCGAGTCAGCTGTGGCGGCATAGAGAACGGGAGAGAGAAAGGGTAGATGCATGGGGAGGAGATATTGACGGGATGAAAGGCATTGGCATTTGGAAGGTGGCTTCATGGAGGTCATTTGGGCTCCTGAAGGATCTCAGGAATACCAAGCCACAGACCCTGAGGAGCTTGGTTAGGGGGCTGCCAACCAGACTTCCAGTTCTCTGTGGTGACCTATGACTCCCTTCCCTGCACAGGCCTGGCTCCCATGGTGAGTGACACGGACAAGAAGCCCTTCACAGCCATCTTGTATGGCAACGGGCCTGGCTACAAAGTGGTGGATGGTGAACGAGAAAACGTCTCCATGGTGGATTATGGTGAGACCGCCAAGGCCGGGGCTGGGCGGGGAGAAGGTGTCCCTCCAGCATGGGCTGACGTGGTCCTGGAGAAGCCCAGATTTGAGTCAGAACTTCAGTTCGGGTTCTCTCCTGTGCTTTAGCAACTTGGACACAGGATTCCACCTTTCTCAGCTTTGATTTCTCTCATGAAATGCAGCTGCCTTCTGGGGACTTTACCCTGGAAGGTGAAATTGTCTCATGAGCCTAGCTTGGTACCTGGCCTGGTGGGTACCACCTGTGTTTTACCAGATGGATATTCTGTAGGGGGCTGAGAGTGTTGTTTTCTGGGTCAGGCAGGCTTGGGTTTGAACCCAGTTGCCTCTGGTGAAATACCCACCTCCACCCGGCTACCCCTGCTGCCACCATTGCCGCCACCAACCCACCCACCCCACACCCCAACTATCACCATTCTGGGTGCTGAGCCCTGGCTTCCTCTTCTGTGAAAAGAGCCTTCAAGCCAGTCTGGGGGTGAAGGAAAGGGGGGTGCTGCTTCTCTTATAGCATTGAGGCCCAGGCAGGCACTCAAAAGATGTTTCTGGCCTACAGCTCATAACAACTACCAGGCCCAGTCTGCTGTCCCCCTGCGCCACGAGACCCATGGTGGGGAAGATGTGGCCGTCTTTGCCAAGGGCCCCATGGCACACCTGCTTCACGGCGTCCATGAGCAGAACTACATCCCCCACGTGATGGCCTATGCCGCCTGCATTGGGGCCAACCTCGACCACTGTGCCTCCGCCAGCTCCTCGAGCAGCCCCGCCCTAGGGACCCTGCTGTTCCCATTGGTGCTGCTCCCCCTGAGCACTCTGTTCTGAGGGCCCACGCCCCAGGACCACAATGGATAGCCAGCTCCCCTCCCTATGTGGCCCACCACCTGGCAGCCCACACTCAAGGGAGAGGCCCAAGCAGCCTCCAGCGGGAACAGAAGTTTGCTGCCCATCTTCCGTCTGGAACCCTCCATGGGCTGGAAGATCCCAGGCTCTGCCTTTACTCCCTACTCAGTACGCTTTGGCCGGCAGGGCAGGTCTCTCTCTTGGGCAGGCAGAACACAGACTGCACAAATTCCCAAAGCACCTTATTTTTCTACCAAATATATTCTCCAGACCCTGCAACCTCCATGGAACATTCCAGATCTGACCTTCCCTCCCCTCATCCCTTCCTTCTGGAACACTGGGCCCCATAGTCATGGCCAGTCCCCAAGCCCAGCCCTTCCTGGAGGGGAGACCAGGTCTGCTCAGGATGAGACTCCCAGGAAGCCACCTCCGGGGTTGGCTGTCTCCCCAGGGTGGCCACCGGACAGGACGCACACTCCCCACCCAGCTCCAGAGACACACGCCAGCCCTTCACTGAAGCGGTCCTCCTGTTTGGAACAGCAAAAAAAGAAAAAAATTAATTTCTCTTTTTGGTGTTGGTTTAAAGGGAACACAAGACATTTAAATAAAAACGTCCCAAATATTTCTGAGACCAAAGCTGAGTCTTTGTGGTCAGTGGGAAAGAGACCAAAATAGGCCCATCACTCAGGAAAGAACTGGACTTGGGGTCCAGGGTGAGGGCATGGTGAGCAGAGACATCAGTCAAGGGGTTCACCACTCACCAGCTGCGATGATGTGGATCCCTGGCTTTGCGTCCCAGTGCCCTGGTGTATGGCAGTGGAAGACAACCCGCTTGTGGGTCATTGTGAGTTGAAAAAATAAAGAGTCCTTTGTCTCTAAACCCACAGCAGGAAAGGCTTCAGTGACCCAGGGTGCCCTCACAACATGACACCCACAAAATACATTGCGTGGCCTGGTGCAGCGTATGCAGCTCATTGCCTTCAGCAAATCCCGAGCGCGTGCCAGGCACTGTGGAAAGGCTCAATAATTGCATGGCAGTGGCCAGCGAGAAGGTTTAGCTCATCAAGCCACTTGCCGCACAAGCACAACGACTCAGGTTTGATCCCCAGAACCCATGGAAGGTAGGAAGAGAATACTGTCCCCACGAGTTGTCCTCCGACCTCCCACGCATGTACTGCGTGACACACGCTCGCACACCATCAATCCTAGAGGGTCGTGGTGAATGGGATGGACATACGCCTTCCCTTGCAGAACTTCTAGCGACTGATTTTCCCATGCCCAGTTCCATGGGAATGCTCCAGATATTGGGGTACATAGAGTCCCCCAAATTTACTCCTCTTGCCTCAAGTCGCTTTGCTCATGACAATGAACACTGACCCCTGCCTAGAGCTAATAACTCTGGCCTGATACTGTGTGTATATTCCTTCAGTGTCCTCTTGGAGGAGGCTTTTTCCCATCACCCATGTTTATGAATGAGGACACCCACAGAGTAGGAGGCCATATGATTGTCAAGGTCCCCCACGTTGTAGACAGGGATTTGAATCCAGATTCGCTCGATGCCAATGTTCCTGCCCTTAATGACATCTTTTATTTGTTTATAATACATTTCCAAATTCCTGCCCACCCAGTCCCAGCCCGTGCCAACGACGCACAATCCACACCAGTGAAACAGGAACCAAGACCGAATAGCCGGAGTGGACTGAAGAGGACACTGAGCAAATCCTACTCCGAGCTCCCTGGCAGTCAAAGCAAAAAGGGAAGCACAGCCAGGCTGATGCTGGGTTGAAAATTAAATTGTATGTGGTCTCTCCAGGACAGAGAACCCCGCCTCATCTTGAACTGTGTATTGCAATGAATTGAGTCTTAGCACTATACGTTCACAGTCTTTGCCGGTTCTCCGGACTATCGTTTAAGCAGTTCCTTCTATTCACATGGAAGCAGTCCTTTAAACATTTCCCAGCACTCTCTGTAGCCTATCAGTGTTCACAGCTGAGAAACACGATCGCCACAGGGACTGGAGACAATGGGCCTGTGAACCGTGACTTTGCGTCTCAGGCTGAATTGGGCATGAGTTGCTAAGCTGAAGTAGTAGAAACAGAAAGAGAACAAGAGGGTTGTGTGCCTTGGCAGCAGGGTGCAAGAGACACACTTGAGAGTCATGCCCAGGGTGTGGAGGAGAGGGGATGTTTCTTCTCTAGCTCCCCTCCCTCACTGGTCAAGGACTAGGCCAGAGAAAGAGCACATTGAGCTCCCAGCTTGCTTCTTGAAGGGCTGAAACCCCAGACCAGTTATAGGAATCAATGCTGGAGGGCATGGGAGCATCTGCTGAGCCTAGGGGCCAGCATGGCTGAATCAGAACCACAGACACAGTGGACTGGGGCAGAGTCTTGCAGCCCCTGACACCTGTGCCTAGCACACTGTGGGCACCGAAGACCCCTGGGAACATGCAGCTCTTCCTCTGTGGGATCCTGTCAAAGTTGTCCAGGTGCTCACGTCCCAGAGGGCAGAGTCCTGCCTCATACACATCATAGTACCACTGTAACCGTGGCTGCTGATCACAGGGGTTATGCATCCCAATCTGAGCCAGGGATCTAGGCACTGGGCCCAGCTCTGTCCCTAGCAACCACAACCATCACAATTGGCATCCAGTGGCTCACAGGTTCCCTTGTCTTCAGGTTTCTCAGGCAAGGACAAAGATGGGCAGGCAGGTCCTCTTCATAATACAGTGAGTCTGTTTCCATGTCAACAGATGGGTACCCTGGCTAAGAGGTACAGACCCAGGCTCTTCCCACTGGCAGCTACCACCTCTACCTGCTGCACCGGTGCCCTCTCTATCCGACCAGTAGTACCTCGCTCGGTAGCAGAGCCAGCACCCAGTCCTAGCTTCTACTTGGAGTTAATTGGTAGGAACTGGTCATGTGTCCATCCAAGTGCAAAGGGTGCTGGGAAATGTAGTTTTGTTTGGGAAGCTACCCTTTACCAACACAGAAGCAACGTCCTGGGAAGAGATGAGCTGAAACAGCTGGGCAGCAGGAACTTCAGGTGCCACTCTGAAGAGGCTGAGGGTTGCCAATGAAGGCCCTGGGGAGCCACAGAAGGTCCTACACCTGGAGAATGAGCCCCATTGCTGACACATTCTCTCCGCAGCCAGTTTTGAGGAAATTTCTCGGATGCTGGAGGCTGGGCAGCTGCGCTAAGACTGCTGCACCAGATCAGGGAAGTCTGGGGCCATGGAAGTAAGGTGGGAGATGCCCAGACACGGCCCTCAGCAATCTGGCTCCTGGTTATGGAGGAGGAGTTTAGTGCTGTACCTGAGTGCTGTCAACACGCCAATATTCTGAGATTAAGAGCTGGTGGCAGCAGGACACCGTACTCAGTGCCCCAGACGTGGAAGTGAGTTGCCACCTAAACAAAAGGCATGCTTTGCACATCATCCTGTCTGGTAGATAGTCTCACCCTTGCTTACAGATGGAAAAGCTGAGGCATGATAGCTCCAGGCCCCCTTGCTGGGTTTCACCCCCTCCCGTACTTCTAAGGTGTTAATCTATCCAAGGACAAGTGCTCCAACCCCACAAGCCACAGGACTGTGGGTTCCTTGGGGAGAATTGGGGAGAGACCTAGACAGTGAAGTTTGTAATTACCCCTGGGCTGAACTAAAGACCTCCCACTGGGATGCTCCCTGGGATGCAGGGGAGTGGTGATTAAGCAGTTGGGGAGGGGCTCCTGGTCCCTACATGGTTTCCTCTACCTCCATCATGGCATCAGGCCCTTTCCCCACTCCTCAGGGTCCTCAGGGTGACCCTCAGGTGAGTGAGCATGAAAGCTGACAGCAGAGAAAAGACAAAACAGGCAAGGCTACTGGCTGGACCACCTCCACCCTGCCTGTAGGAGCACAGACACAGGCTCCTCACACAGTAGGTTATCTGCACAGTGGGTGCATAAATGCTCTCCCAAGCCCATAAATGCTCTCCGAAGCAGTCCCGACTCCAGCGATTTCCTTGGTGTCTCCTGGGTCTGAGGCACTGTCCCTAAGTGCTCCTTGACGTGCTTGGGTTCACTAATTTTTTACCAACCATGTTTGGAAGGCCAGGGCTTATTATCTCATTTTACAGATGAATCAACAGGATCAGACAAGAAAGGTGATCAACTCCAGAAAAATGTAGCATCAGTGAGGGTTAGAGCCAAGGCTCCAAGACCAGCAGCACAGGCTTTTAAAAAATTTTTATTTATTATTGCATGTGTTGTGAGCATAAATATAGGTGCGTGTCACAGTGCACCGTGGAGGTGAAAAGACTTTCAGGAGTTGTGTGTTTTCCACCAAGGGTTCCGGGTAGTGGTGAAACTCCGAGGCAGGCGCCCTTTTACAGATAAGAAATAAATCCTGAGTGCTGCCTGTCGGGGAGACTGTCTGGGAAAGTGGCATGAACAGGGACCCAGTTAGAAAAATGGGGGCCTGCAGAAAGCTGAAGGGCAGGTCACTGGAAGCAGGGGCAAAGCCAGGCAAGAAGGAACTGATGTGTTCAAGGAGTAAAGAGAGGATGACATGCTGGAGCCCAGTATGACATACTGGGCAGTGGGGGTCGGAGAATGAGGGCCAGCCCTAGACTGTGGTACATAGCAGTCTGTGTGTTCTGGTGGCAGAGGGGAAGCCACCATGGGACCCAAAGAGTGGAGGGTCGGGACCTGCGCCTTTGCTTTGTAAAGCAGACTTAGCTACTGTTAACCGAGCCGGACAGCAGTGGAGGCTGCTATATAGCCTGTGGGCCCTTGTGTCCTCGGGGACAGAGGTGGTAGTGGCTTGGAGTGGTGGAGAGTGGTGGCCGATGGCTGGATCATAGACATGTTGGGGAGCTAAAGCCAGCAGGGGTGTCTGGCCAATGGCATGTGGAGGGAGAGTGGAGGAGCCTGGGGCACAGCAAGAGCCCCAGTTGCCCACAGACAGGGTCACAGAGGTATGGAGAGTTCTGAGCACACAGGGGAAGTGATTTGCCCAAGGTTACACAGAGCCGATGGCCAGAGTGTCCCTTCCACCCCAGGACCTCTGGGAGAGTGAGGAGAGATGTAGCTGAAGGGGCGCACTTGTTACCAGACTCAAATAGGGCAAGAAGAAGCCCCAAGGATGAACTCAGACAGATCCCTCCAGCCCGGGCCACTGCCCCTGGAGGAGCCTTTTTTTCAGCTGTACCCTGCCTATGGCATGGATGGAAAAGCTCACCAGGGGAGGAGGGGCTGGGGTCAGATGATTGACAAAACCATCATTTCAATGGTGGGCTTCTGCCTAGGCCAATTCAGGAGCTGGGTGGAAACCGTCCAACTATGAAGCTCCTGGTGTGTCTTCCTGGACTTAGGATCTGGAGCCTGAAGTCTTTCCTGAGCATCCCCAAGCACCATTTGCCTGATGCCTGCTTCTGCCCACTCCCAGACCTCGGGACCCCTCCAGGTCCCCTTCGGCTTGGCTCTGGTCATGGCTCCTTTCCTGAGGCCAGGACTGAGGCCTCCCTGGCTACTGCCCAGACCACCCAGCGCCAGGCCCTGGCGGAGCCCGTCAGGGCCTGGCCAGCCGTGGTCTGGCTCCGCCTGAGGGGCTGTGGCCTGGGAACCACTGGCTGTCTCCTCAGGGAAGCGGCTGGGTCTCCAGAACAAACATGGAACCGCAGGCTCCTCTCCTGCCCACCGAAGAGGGAGCTGCTTCTGGCTCCTAGCCACAGGCCACTCTCCAGGCCTGGCTCCCACTATGTGGGGGATGGGCTGGGG